>NC_136432.1:230855703-232229453 GCF_052849685.1 Lactuca virosa | reverse complement strand
AAGGTTTCATCCTAACTAGCATATTATGAAGCACCTATACTACAAAGTTCTAGTTAGATGACATACCTTTTTATGTAGCTTGATGTCTTCAAGCTTTAAGAGCTTAGCCCCAATAGTGTGGAAGCCTCAAATGGAATCACAAATCACCAAAACACCTTGGAAGAACTTGAGAGAATATGTATGCACACTAAAATCGGCCCACACTTATTTTCACACACTTGTGCCAATTTTGTGAGCCAAGGACCCCTTTATATATTATGGAGGATTAGGGTTACATCCATGTAAACCCTAATACCCATGACCTTTCATTTACATAGGATCCATGGGTTAAAAGCTCCATGGACCATCCATGAAAGCTTAGCCCAACCTAAATGAACTTGGCCTATTCCATATATATAAGAGTCCATATTTAATTAGTTCTTTTTGATCACTTAATTAATTCTAAATCAATTCTTGATCAATACTAATTAAATAATATGATTCCATATTAATATATTAGAACTTATAATATATTAATATAAATCATAAATATACTATTCTCAAAAGACTATCCATATAAATTGTGCCGGTGAAGTGCAACCCAAATGGACCATGTCGGGTCGGGTCAAGTACATACCAAATATAGTTATGGACTTAGACATTAATCCAATAGTCTCCCACTTGGATAAGTCTAAAACTATTATTGAGTATGACTTCAAAACTTAACTGGCAATCGTAGCTCTTAAAGCCGCTGTCGAACTCTGACCTTGTCAATGACTTGTCCATTAGATAAGGGATCATATATTCCTCCATTATAGATATCATATGGACTGAGACATGGATTATAATCATTCTCTCTGTCCATTTATTGTTTCCCAATTTTCGATTTATGATGACTGACTGATTGAACAAATCAAATCAGTCCTGGCTTGGCCAAGCTCTCACATGTGTCATCGCTAAATCATCGAGGGGCCCACAGATATCGCTTTTATCCCGAAGGTAAAAGGAATGGATAAACTTCGACTCATATGGCTTGTTCTACTACTTGTTGAATCATACACAAAGGCACGTTTTATAACATCGAGTTACCAATGCGTTTTCGTGCAATCAATGTATAACCAACTCATAGTAACAACTCATATCTCTAGGTTTTAAGAATATAAGATATTATCGTCTCATGATCACTCGTGATAAAATCCATGAAGTGATTCAAATGAGCGTGGGTTGAATCCAATACTCAGAACTTATGAGCACTCATGAGTGTTGTAGCACCACTTTGTCCACCAACTTGGACCTCTACAAACCAACCCATGACAGTCTTGATTCATATCTACTTTCAACATATGACCGACTGTGGATGGTTTGAATAACTTAATCATTCAGGAAGAGCGACTTAGTTATTCTGGAAGTCAAAACATGCAAAGTGAAACACAAGAATAAATGAATCAAATATGGTATCAAACCCTATGAATATAAATAAACACTTTTATTTATCACCATATTGATTACTCATTATTCATTGTTTCGGTTTTATCAACTTTATACTTGAATTAAAAACACTAGTTGTCCCATGCTCCAAGCATGTACACTATGTTTTTCTTAAACAATAGCTTTGCCATACACCAAGTATGCACTCTATGTTTGTCTATGATCCTTACTTTGTAAAATAAACCAATTGAACATAATTTCAATGATTCTAATTTCACACTCCCAAATCCTTATCGAAAAATGTGAGAATTTCAAATTCCTATCATTTATCGAAATCTGTTTAGATATTAAACTTATATGCACTGACCCTCCTGTAATGAATATGTACAAAGTCACAAAGACTTGTCAACAGTCATTATAAGGTATTCCAATGGAGATCAACTCCATGGAAACTAAGTCTCATATTCAAAGTACATTGCTTTGGACATGCTTCTTGCATTAAGTTTTCTAATCTTACACAGATAGCTTCCACCTATGGAGACAACTCCATATTCTCATTTTGACTATCACTTCTGAATAAGAGATGCCTCTTTTCAGAATATGTCAATATGGTCCTTCCAAAATTAGCACTATACTTCCAACTGTCCCTGAGCAACCAATCTTTGGTAAACCTCAGATTGTCCTCGACAATTGCTTAATCATTTTAGTCATATCCAATTCTAGACCTTTTCCCTTCTTAATGCCTCTGAGCATTTGGAAAAATTTAGAAATGACAAATATTATAGCACATGAAATCGATCCTGTACCCAAAGCAAATGGTACACGATTCATGATGTCTCACATAAAGACATGATTCTAGACCAGTGTTTTGCTACAATATTTTTATTTGCCATGTTTTCAAAATTTGACTATGAAGAGGGATGCCGTAATCATAATCGAATTTTGAGAACGCAATATATAGAATTTCCTTAAGTTGAACCAATCCAACATGAGATTCATATATATATTCTTGACTAAAGATGATTAAGGTCTCAATCTAAGGCTTTAGAACTGAAATGAAGTATATCCTCTCCCTTAATTATAGCAAAACAACTTTTCCAATCCCTGCAGCCTCACGAATTGAAACTTTTGTTTTCTATAATTAACATTGCTAACTTGCAACACTAACAATAATTATCATGCTCCCACTAACATGATGATTATTAGCATAACACTTATGCTCCCACTAGCTTTGACATGTACTCAAAAATCAGCTGGACTTCTAGAAATCAATACTTTATTGAATTTCTTACCAAAGTTCAGATTTCTGATACGAGATGCTTTGATAAAACTTTATCAAAATCATACACCTTTCCTTAGATAGCATGTATGTGTGTCTAAACAATTTCAGAACTATGAAAAGGGATGCCGTAATCATAGTCTCAATTGTTTAGACCTTTTGCCATCTGCTTCAAATCTACTTGGTGGAAGTGTTTCCTCACCATCATTCTCCGTGGTTTCGCGAATAATTTTCGGACCAGTGAGGGTACCGTCAGGAAATTGACTTCTAGCTAACTGCGTATCGCCCACTTCAACCCAGCATAGAGGGGATCTGCACTTACGACCATAGAGAGCTTCGAAAGGAGTAGCCTTTATGCTAGTGTGATAACTATTATTGTAAGAGAATTCGACAAGGGGTAAATGAGTATCCCATGCCTTAACAAAGTCTATCACGCAAGCTCGCAACATATCTTCTAAAGTTTGAATCGTCCTCTCACTTTGTCCGTCAGTCTGAGGATGGTAGGTTGTACTCATGTCCAGCCTAGTTCCCAAAGATTTTTGTAAAGACTGCCAGAAACGAGAAGTGAATCTACTATCTCGGTCGGAAATAATAGATATTGGTACACCATGCAGTCTAACGATTTCCTTGAGGTAAGTTCTTGTTAGCTTCTCCATCTTGTCTGACTCTTTGATTGGTAAGAAGTGTGCGGATTTGGTTAATCTATCGACGATTACCCAAATAGTATCATAACCACCCGATGTCTTGGGTAACTTGGTTATGAAATCCATTGTAATCCGCTCCCACATCCATTCAGGGATTTCAGGTTATTGCAATAAACCTGAAGGTTTCTGATATTCTACCTTCACCTTGGCACAAGTAAGGCACTTGCCCACAAAGGTAGCAATTTCGGCCTTCATGTTTGGCGACCAGTATAGTTTCTTGAGGTCCAAGTACATCTTATCTGAACCTGGATGAATGGAGTATTTGGTTTTATGGGCTTCATTCATGACTACTTCTCTGTAACCACCAAACTTAGGTGTCCAGATCCGGTTCATGAAACAATAAACTCCATCATTCCTGACTTTGAAATTTTTATCCATTCCTCTCAAAGTTTCACCTGCCACGTTTTCAGGTTTTAAGGCCTCGAGTTGAGCCTCTCTGATCTGTGTGGACAGGTGTGAATGGATCGTCATGGTCAACGACTTTACTCGGCATCTCGAGTATTCTTTTCTGCTAAGGGCGTCAGCTACAACGTTAGCTTTACCAGGGTGATAAAGGATCTCACAATCGTAGTCGTTCAGTAGCTCCACCCACCGTCGTTGTCTCATGTTCAGCTCTTTTTGATTGAAGATATGCTGGAGACTTTTATGATCCGTGAATAGTGTGCATTTCGTGCCATATAAGTAATGTCTCCAGATCTTCAGAGCAAATACCACTACTCCTAGCTCAAGATCATGTGTTGTATAGTTGACTTCATGTGTCTTTAGCTGTCTGGAGGCATAGGATATCACCTTTCCTCTTTGCATAAGAACACATCCAAGCCCTTGATTTGAAGCATCACAGTATACTACAAAATCCTCTGTCCCTTCAGGAAGAGATAGGATTGGTGCACTACACAAAGCTCGCTTCAGCGTTTGAAAAGATGTTTCTTGTCTTTCTCCCCAGCTAAAAGTTACACCTTTTTGCGTCAGAGTGGTAAGAGGTTTAGCTATTCGAGAGAAATTCTGGATGAATCTGCGATAATAGCCAGCAAGACCTAAGAATTGATGGATTTCTGTAGGTGTTTTGGGTGCTGACCAGTTTTCAATAGCCTTAATTTTGGAAGGATCGACGTGTATTCCTTCGGAACTGACCACGTGTCCTAGAAATTCAACCTTTCTAATCCAAAATTCACATTTTGAAAACTTCGCATAGAGTTTCACTGCTCTAAGAGTTTGCAAAACTTGACGAAGATGTTGGCCATGTTCCTCTTCACTTCTTAAATAAATAAGAATGTCATCGATGAAGACTATAACGAATTTGTCCAAGAATGGACGGCACACTCTGTTCATTAGATCCATGAACACAGCCGGTGCATTCGTTAATCCGAATGGCATCACTACGAACTCATAATGACCATAACGAGTTCTGAACACGGTTTTGGGAATGTCATTCTCTAAAATTCGTAACTGGTGATACCCGGATCTTAAGTCTATTTTTGAGAAGTAGCTCGCACCTTGAAGTTGGTCAAACAGATCGTCAATGTGAGGCAGAGGGTATCGATTCTTAATGGTTAGTTTATTCAGCCCGCGGTAGTCTATGCACAAACAGAATGATCCATCCTTCTTCTTCACGAACAAAATCGGTGCTCCCCAAGGTGAGAAGCTTGGTCTTATGAAACCTTTGCTAAGGAGTTCGTTAAGCTGGCTGGATAATTCCTGCATTTCTGAAGGTGCAAGACGATAAGGAGATTTGGCAACAGGGGTAGCCCCTGGAATTAAATCGACTCTGAATTCGACTTGTCGTTCGGGAGGCACTCCTGGAAGATCATCAGGAAAAACGTCGAGAAAGTTACAGACTTCAGGAATTTTCACGATATCTTTCACTTCTTGCTTTTTGTCTACCACGTGAGCTAAGAAAGCACAGTACTCTTTGCGGAGGTACTTCTGTGCCTTAATGCAAGAAATGATATGGAGGTTCGTTCCGGGTTTGTCGCCATAAATAACAAGAGTTTCATTAGTTAGCAAGTTCAGACGAATGGCTTTTTCATAACATAGGATGTCAGCACGGTTAAGACACAACCAATCCATACCTATTATTACGTCAAAACTCTTGATAGAGACCGGCATAAGGTCAATTGGGAACGAAAAGTTATTCAGGGTAAGAGTACATCTTATGTATATTTCGTTGGTGGATTCGGATTTGCCGTTGGCCATTTCGTTGGTGGATTCGTACACTCATGGGCCGCACACTCATGGCCGTACACACCCTTAGGGTGGCCGTATACCTCCCTCACTCAATCGCATATGGTTCTAACACTTAGTTCAAGTGTTTCCAAGTCCTTAGGGTGATTTCCTATCATGTCTAGTGGCTGCACACTACTCCCTTTCTCTCAAGCTTACTCAACCGTGAACCCTCTAAGGCTTCAAAAATGTGAGTATTCCATCCTATAGCTTGTTATACTTGAAAGACCTCTTGATTTAAGCCTTGATTCTTCAAGTTTCATCATGTTCTTCATCCTTTGAAGGAGTACGGCTGCACACCTTCATAAGGTTAGCCGTACACCCCTTAAAGGCTCTACAAAGTGAAAGTTTGGCCCCTATCTTCTAGTTGGACATGATCCTAGCCTTGATTCACCTTAAAGTCGACAAATTTGGCATGAACATGAAGGGTGTACAGCCGCACACCCCTTGTACGTCGGCACACACCCCTTAGGGCTGTAAACTCACTTTGATGTTCATTATTGGCCTTGAACATGCATTACAACTAAGCATGGGACCTAGAACACTTTTTGGATGCTAGTTAGAACCTTGGGAACACCTCAAAAACACCCCTCTTCATGAGTGTACGGCCGTACTGTCACACCCCCAAACCAGACGGCGGAAACGTCCGGGGGTGGAGGACTTCGTTTGTAGTATCACAACACATGCATCATAGTAATCAAAGTACAAACAACCATTGTATTTAAAAAGTATAAGTATTTACATGTGTTCAATCATTGTATATTGAACCAAAATAGTTATACAAAAGAAGATATGAATCAAAGTAGCTCCATCTTCTAAAAAATCTCAGGGAGTACCTGTGTATTATTTCCCTGAGAATACAAGTAATTTGAAAAGAGAGTATCAATATAAAGTTGAGTGAGTGCATAAGTGTTTATGTTTAAAAGAGTGTCTCTGTATCTTGTAGATGTAAACTGTTCCAGAAAATTCTATATTTTCTGTTGTATATGAAAAGTAGTTTTATTCCCACAAAATCGTTCTCTTTGTATCAATGTTTTGTATTTGTATTCTTTTATGAAAAACTAGTAACTGAGAGTGTGCCTGGCTTCACCAGCTGTTATTGAAAACTGTATTGAACCATTGTACTTTGTATTCTGTAAACTGGTACTTTGAAGGTGTACTTACGTTTAGTTGATTATACACTAACGTATTGTTAATATCTTTTTAATGAGTTATTATAACTGTCACACCACGCTAAAGCGGAAACACAGGGCGTGGCAGTACAAAGGGTTTCATCGCAAAAGTTAAAAGACAACACCAACCATAGTATTAAAAATCATTACAAATTCACAATGGGTTTGAACAACTTTTAAAAGAAATTACAATGTAAATTGAAATACAACACATGTGAATGCTCCTAAAAGTGAAGTGTCCCTAAGTGCCACTTACTCGATGATTCCTGAAAAAGCATGTTAAACGAGCGTCAACTATAAAAATAGTTGGTGAGTACTCACAGATAAACAAAATAATATTGGTTCCATGAATTGAAATCAAAGTTTTGATAAAAGTTTCCAATAATAAAAGTATATTGTTAAAATGAGTAAATAAGTTTGTAAAACCAAAGTTCTTTGTCATCATGAGAGATAAGGTATGTTGCACAAATAAGATGCAACATTCATATTCTCATGGAAGATAAAGTTCGTTACTCAAACGAGTAAACAAGTTTCATTGCTAAAATGAGCAATCAATTTTGTTGCTACAAGGAGCAAAAAATTTCATTGCTAAAACATGTATATAAGTTTTCAGTAATAACAGTTCGTTGTTGTAATGAGAAACAAAGTTCATTGCTATTATTAATAAACAAGTTTATTGCTATAATAAGTAACGAGTTTGTATGTGTATGAGCAAACAATGAGTCTCAACCAAACCTATGACTAAAGCCCTATCAAGATCTATGCTTATCGTTTCATAGATGAATATGGTATCATGCACTCCAGCAATAGGGCGAGTGAGGAGTTGTCAATTCCTAATAGCGCTATCCATAATGACCATTGGCTCAAAGAGTTAATGGTTAGAGATAAGGGAAGGGCCTTAATACGATAAGTTCTCATGTTCCGTGTTGCATAGACATACATAGAGAGATATAGCAATAAAATAGCAATCATGTTTGATACAAATCAATTTAATTACAACATTCAAATAATAGTTTTTCGGGACATGCTTTTCCACCCCAAAACATAAAAACTGAAAATAGGGGAGTGCGTGAATACTCAAAATATGCAAAATATAGCAACCAAGTTTATACAAGTCAAATAAAATACAACGAATAATAAATGGTTTTTGGACATGCTTTTCCACCCCAAAACATAAAAAATGAAAATAAGGGGAGTTGTGAATACTCACAATGCATTTAGATGATGCAAATGGTGCCTTGAACTACGTTCCACGTGTACCACTACCGATTCCTACAATAATGGTATTCGCTAGTGAGTCTCTAATCGAAATCTAACACAAGTATACTTATTACTACAATAGAATTATGCCAATAATGTGTCAAAATTTAATATTGATAAGTTACAAACATTTTTCTGTGGAAATTAAGTTTCAAAGAATCAATTGTTATATAACAATTTAAGTGGAAAATTTCCATTATTGAAATGTTAATATTTAACATTTTAGAGGTGTTCCAATGATTAAATATTCAAAACTAAATCAATTTAGTTCTAAACTTTCCCAAACTTTGCATTTAAGTTTTAATTGAAGTCAAAGACCTTAAGATAAATTTTCTTGAATTTTTTATTTGTCTGACTATTTTTCACGATTTTAGTTTCTTGAATAACCATAAAATTATGAAAAATACTAAACAGTTAATAAAAATTACCAAACTTCACATTTTGGTTCTAAATATACTAAAAGACTTCTAGATAAATTTTCATGGATTATGAATATGTATAACCATTTTTCACATATTTAATTCTCTAAATAGATACAAATTCATGAAAAATAGAAATCAGTTATGAAAATACCCCAAACGTTTTATAACAATGTCATTACACATACTTAAGCTGGGAAAAATATAAAAAGGGGTTTCTAAACTGTTTAACCCAATTTTATGATTTTTATGCATTTATTCTAATAAAAATGGGGATAAATAGAAAACAGTTTCCAAAATTACCCAAATATTTTGTAACACTTTTATTATACATGTAGAAGCTGTGAAAAATATAAAATATATTTTTCAATTAGTCTTTCTATTTTTCTTTGTTTTATCCTCTTAAATAATCATTAATTGGAGAATAATTATTAAACAGTTAAAGTAAATTACCAAAATTTTTGTACACTTCATTTACAGAGTAAATAATCTGGAAAAAATACCAAATGTGGTTTTTATATACTGAAATCCAATTTTTTGTATTTAAGTGTATTTAATCTTAGAAAATAGGAGAAAAATAGTATACAGAAGAGAAAAATCATCAAAATTTGTATGTAGCCTCCTAATGTACTAAAAAGTGTTTTGGTAAATGTTCATGAATTGTGGGTGAGCAGAACTATTTTTTCTATTTTTAGGCCATTATAAATACAAAAATCGGGGAAAAATAGGAATGCATTATGAAAACTTCTGAAAATATTTTTCTGAGTCTTATACCTCTGGTAGTAACTGCGAAAATTGTTATATAGCATTTTAAGATTTTCTAAAGTGCTTTTATGATTTATTGGAGCCAAACAAAAAGAAAATTCAAAACCATATTAAACAGTAACAACAATCGATGAAACTTAATGAGGGATCATTATGTATCATAGGGGTCATCCACGAATTTAACTAGGATTTATAGACCTCAGAAAGTATTTTATATGATTTATTGCCCTATTTTTTTTTGCATTAATTATAGTAATTCGAGATAAATGAATTATCTTCTGGAAATTTACAGAGCATCCTATTTTGTTGATGGGAATCTGGGAAAAATCGGATTTGGTCAGAAAAGGAGTTTTAGATATTTATTTGGAAATAAATCCTTCATGAACATCTTTGAAATCTTTTAACAACATACTTTGATGATCTAGCATCTAAGCTTGAAGATCATCACATGCATGTTTGTTTGAAGACCATTCATGAGTTTGAAATATTCAAAAATCGTTTTTGAAAGAAAACTTAGAGTGCATGTGGTGATTTTACACCAAAACTTGTAGAAAAGTGCATTTTCATGATCTTGACTTAGGTTTAGGTCCTTGGATTTCACCATTTTCAACATGCATGTTGTTTTTGGATGAAATCCTACCACCATCATCATCAAAACTGAAGTGAATGAACATTCACACAAATTTTCTAAGAGAATGGTGTAGAAGAACAAGGAAATGCAAGAAAAACCTTTAAAACTAGAAAGAAAAGTGAAGGAGATTGAAGGATTTTCGTGATTACCATGAAGAACAACCCTAGAAGATGAAGATTTGAAGGTTAAGAGATGTTCTTGGCTGGAGAATTTCGTGGTTTTAGAGAGGGGAAGAGAGAGTTTGAGTGTGGTAAATGGTGGAGTGTGAGAGAGAGTGTAGAGAGAGAGAAGTGAAGGAGATGGAGTGTGAGAGAGGAGTGATTATGTGTTTTGGGAAGAGGGGAAGCATCTTGGGAAGAGGGTGGACGGTTTTGAGTGTAAAATGCCCTCCCTCTCTTTTAATTTTATAAAAAAATTCAATTCTTTTATAAAAATATCAAACTTTTTATAAAATATACATCCTAACCAAGTTTTTGCTCATGAAATCTTGATTTTTGACTTATAAATTTAGGGCAATTGTTAATGACTTAAATTTTATTTTCCTTAAATGCATTTTCATAATTTTAATTATTATAAGATCATATTATAAGTTTCATAATTATTTTTATAGAATTTTTAAGGTTAAAGTTTATAAATGTGAGTTTTTAGGGCATTTAGGGTTTTTGAGAGTATGTAAGTCTTTGGATATCAAAATTAATTAAATTTTTGAGACTTCAAATTATTTTTGGGTTTTCTAACTCTTATTCAAGTTAGAAATAATGCTTCTAATTTATTTTTACCGGTTTATTGGCACTCTATGTAGTGATTCCGAGATTCAAGCGAAATTGAGGAATCAAGTATACTAGTCCTAGTCTTTGACTTTGACTTAAGTTTCTATGAGACTTTGACCTAATTTCTACTACTAGGTCAAGTGCATGATGTGTGTATATGATTCATGAAAAGGTGTTCGAGTCAAAGAGTGACCCAAATATAGATAGTCACTACAGTTAAGTAGTAGTAGAATTCACATATCAATGTGAAATCTAAGCACATTATCCATTGTTTCTAATTGTTTCCAAGTTTCTAATAGGTTATATCTTAACTTCTAGTTACTAAGTCTAGTATGTGTCGTGCCTATACGTGCAACTAAGTTTATTCAAATCTAGAACCGACTCGAATTTTGACGGTTGTCACATTCTCCCCCGGTTGAAAGAATTTCGCCCCGAAATTCAATTCGTGACGTATTCTATTAGAACTCAGTCGAATACAATTATATAGCTGGAGAGGTGGTGACTTGAAGTGTTCTTTGATTATTTTGGGTTTATTTCCTCAAAGGAGAACCCAATTCATTAGCTATAGTCAAATTAATGTTTCCTTAATTCGAGTTCTTTCTTCTAGATTATGGAAAATTTGATTCATGGAATCATGATCCAACCACGGCGACGTAGTCGAAAAAAAGATCATCTAGTTATATATTATCTGAATTAAGAGAGCGGTACAAGTTATGCAGAAGCACGAACTACACTGAGCGTTAAATCCGCATTGATCCTTAAGTTGCATTCTAAATTAGCACTAAGTGTAAATTCGCCGCCTAATAAAGAAGAGATTATGAACAATTTGTTCACTTCCGGGTTGGCTACTAAATCTGGAAAAGATATATTCCAAAATAAGAAGGGGTAGCACAAATAAAAGAGAAGCGATCGAGGGTAAGTTCCTAAATATACGTACTAATGGTAGGCAACGAAGTTTTGGTACATCTCAAATGTGAAGGCTATTTAAGTGTCGTCTACAAAATAAATTACGAAATTATTGAGGATCTCCGAGGCTATAATTACTACTACGGTTACTCTTACAATAATAGAACTATATTCGAAGAGTATATATAATTAGAGAGTCATTGTTTCTAATGAAGGCGGTGAAAGTTTATGATAAATTAAATCACATTGTGTAGATAGCATTTTAAGTGCTTAGAAGTGATAAAAATCTCACTGTTATCAAAATGTGTGTTTATAAATGATAATTAATCTCACTATTATCAAAATGTGTAATAATTCCAAGATAATGAAGATACATGTGTGGCGATCCAACAAAGTAGTGAAATAATATAAAGATTAATTAAGGTTAAAGGTTTAAGACGTCATTAAAGGAATTTGTATAGAAATATTTGTATTAAACTTTTGAAAAATTGTCCAATTGTCAAAGTCAGGACAAATTCAAGTTTACGAGGAGTCAGAATACTTATGAAAACAAGTTTGAGAGTTTAGGAACTCACTGAAAATTGCAAAGTAAAATACTATTTTAAGAAAGGTGTAAAAATATCGATCATTGAAAATAGTGCATTCATTGTCTAGTGTTTCTATAAAAACAATCATTTAGAGAATAGATAATCGTAAAATACAAAACTTTTGATGTATTTAAAGAAAAGAAGAACATAAGGAAAGATATCATTCACATATAATTTTCGAATATAGAAAAATGATAAGCATAAGAGTATTCATCTTGTGTATTAATTATAAGGAAAAATACAATGAAAATTGCATTTTATATCAAGTTTCCGAACTTAGAACGAAAGAGCAAATGTAAATAAAGATCACTTGTTTATAGTAGATTTCAAAATAAAAACAAGATATATATGATAAAAGGCGTAATTGAATATATCCAAGTTGACTAAATCAAAGGTATGCCTCATGACTATACACGTATTAATCGCTCAAAACGAAAGGGTAGACTTCTAGTCTTTATGTATACGAACATGATACCAGGAGAAGCAAAATAGACAGAAACAAAGTTAGACGGTGTATTATGTTAATATTATGGCGTGCGAGATCTAAAATCAGAATGAGAGCGAGAAATCAAGTTCGGGGGGAAAGAAAAAGGAAGATAGCGGCGGCAATGATTGCTATTGTTAAAATTATAAGAACAATACCTATAGGTAGATTTAAAACCAAGTTGAGATATATTTCAAACTTCAATATTTGATGTATATTGATGATTAAATAGACATGTGGGAGTTCTAAAGTGTTTGCTAAGGATTGCTAAAAATTCATAAGTTACATATTAAGTTAAACTCCATTTGTGAAAAAGAAGAAGCCCTACAAATGGCAATTGAAAATTTGACAATTTTGACTTTTTTTTACTGGGGTCCAACAATGGTTAAAACGGATAAGGTAAATACTTAACATATTTAAAAGAATAATTACTTTTTTTATTTGAAAGTGCCTCACTGGAAATTTAAAAGTGAACACTAAGTTTTCAATTCTTTAAATTTTAGAAACTTTACAAATTATAAAACTAATTTGAAATAAAATAAAAAAAATGAGGTATGTTGGAAATGTAGGAATTAGAGATTTCTTATAAACATGTTTAAATTAGAAAGTTGTAAAAATACCGTGTTGGGTTTCAAGAAAACACATTTAAGTAAAGTACAATGCCTAAATGAGAAGGTAGTCAAAAGTCTTAAAACAAAAGTGGTTTGAAGATCCGATGAAGCTTTTACACATAATATGAACTTTAACGTCATATGTTTAAGTTTTATAGCATAAAATTTAAACACTTTTATAAAAGAAAATGTTTCTAAGTTTTTCGAAAACGTGCCAAAATGGTAAGCAAGGTTTAAAATGGTGTATATGCCCTTAAAAGCACATCTATCCATTGAAATGGATTGAAATGAAATTGAAATAGCAATGTTAAAACCAATATTGGTTAAATTGAGTTTTGAAGAAAAGTGTTAAATTAAAGCAAGTTGTCAAAATATTTTTTTTTTAGCGAGAATATGGCTTACATTGTTAGGAAATGTCTACTAAGTTGACTGAAGTGGTTATAAAATATTTTATCGATGGTAAATAAAACCGATGAAGCGAAATAATTTTTCGATGGAAGATTAAGAAGTAAGGAGAAAGTATGTTAGTGTAGTTGATCGTACCTAAATACTAAGGCGAGTATAAGGGGAGTACCGATGTCTTTTTCCCCAAGATAAAGGACAAGAAAAATTGTTTGAAAAACATTTTATGGTGTCAATGCAGTCGACGACCTTTTATAGAGGTCAAAGGGATATCCTATGTTAAGTTTAACCTCGAGGTGGAAACAACCTAGAGCTAAATCGTAGCGTAGAAATAAGATCTCACATATAGGTTAAACCTCTGTGTCTCCTTGTGAGTCAAATCTGGAATGCCCGCCAATGGTATCCAAGTGATTACTTAGTGGCGAATCATCTACCTCCTTACGCGATGCTCCAATTATCATTCGTGTCGGTATCGAAACGCTTTTTCCTAGTTGTAACTCTAGTACGAAGACGATGAAGAGGTATTGAGGAATAATTGGTATAGGTTTCGACTTATGATTATTACTAGTGTATATCTAGCTACTAACCTTATATCTAAAGTCAATAGCTACTGAGGAATACCCATTCGTAGTACTATGTGCATTGCTCCTAGAGTGGCTAGTGATATAACCTAAGTGGTTAACCTAGCACTTGATAAGGGACATGAATATTTCTAAATAAAGGCATTTTTATAAAAGTGCACTTAGTTTCTATGTGTATCTAGATGAATGCCTATAATATGCAATGCCCGTACGCACACCGAAAAATTTTGTTTTTCAAAAGTTTAAGTTGAAAATCGTTTTGAACATAATTCTACTATAACCGTTTCAAGCCTCACATTAAGTTTCCTTAATTAAGCATAGTTCGCCAGACTATACTTAATTAAAGTCCAATAATGCGTACTCGAATTAGTTATACCAGTAGTATGTTCTATATTTTAAAAACGTTTAGAAAATTTTTGGCTATAGTTGTGGTTTTCCAAAGGAAAACCGGTATTCTCTATAACCTTCGGCTCTGATACCATTTTCTGTCACACCCCGCTAAAGCGGAAACACAGGGCGTGGCAGTACAAAGGGTTTCATCGCAAAAGTTAAAAGACAACACCAACCATAGTATTAAAAATCATTACAAATTCACAATGGGTTTGAACAACTTTTAAAAGAAATTACAATGTAAATTGAAATACAACACATGCGAATGCTCCTAAAAGTGAAGTGTCCCTAAGTGCCACTTACTCGATGATTCCTGAAAAAGCATGTAAAACGAGCGTCAACTATAAAAATAGTTGGTGAGTACTCACAGATAAACAAAATAATACTGGTTCCATGAATTGAAATCAAAGTTTTGATAAAAGTTTCCAATAATAAAAGTATATTGTTAAAATGAGTAAATAAGTTTGTAAAAACAAAGTTCTTTGTCATCATGAGAGATAAGGTATGTTGCCCAAATAAGATGCAACATTCATATTCTCATGGAAGATAAAGTTCGTTACTCAAACGAGTAAACAAGTTTCATTGCTAAAATGAGCAATCAATTTCGTTGCTACAAGGAGCAAACAATTTCATTGCTAAAACATGTATATAAGTTTTCAGTAATAACAGTTCGTTGTTGTAATGAGAAACAAAGTTCATTGCTATAATTAATAAACAAGTTTATTGCTATAATAAGTAACGAGTTTGTATGTGTATGAGCAAACAATGAGTCTCAACCAAACCTATGACTGAAGCCCTATCAAGATCTATGCTTATCGTTCCATAGATGAATATGGTATCATGCACTCCAGCAATAGGGCGAGTGAGGAGTTGTCAATTCCTAATAGCGCTATCCATAATGACCATTGGCTCAAAGAGTTAATGGTTAGAGATAAGGGAAGGGCCTTAATACGATAAGTTCTCATGTTCCGTGTTGCATAGACATACATAGAGAGATATAGCAATAAAATAGCAATCATGTTTGATACAAATCAATTTAATTACAACATTCAAATAATAGTTTTTCGGGACATGCTTTTCCACCCCAAAACATAAAAACTGAAAATAGGGGAGTGCGTGAATACTCACAATATGCAAAATATAGCAACCAAGTTTATACAAGTCAAATAAAATACAACGAATAATAAATGGTTTTTGGACATGCTTTTCCACCCCAAAACATAAAAAATGAAAATAAGGGGAGTCGTGAATACTCACAATGCATTTAGATGATGCAAATGGTGCCTTGAACTACGTTCCACGTGTACCACTACCGATTCCTACAATAATGGTATTCGCTAGTGAGTCTCTAATCGAAATCTAACACTAGTATACTTACTACTACAATAGAATTATGCCAATAATGTGTCAAAATTTAATATTGATAAGTTACAAACATTTTTCTGTGGAAATTAAGTTTCAAAGAATCACTTGTTATATAACAATTTAAGTGGAAAATTTTCATTGTTGAAATGTTAATATTTAACATTTTAGAGGTGTTCCAATGATTAAATATTCAAAACTAAATCAATTTAGTTCTAAACTTTCCCAAACTTTGCATTTAAGTTTTAATTGAAGTCAAAGATCTTAAGATAAATTTTCTTGAATTTTTGATTTGTCTGACTATTTTTCACGATTTTAGTTTCTTGAATAACCATAAAATCATGAAAAATACTAAACAGTTAATAAAAATTACCAAACTTCAGATTTTGGTTCTAAATGTACTAAAAGACTTCTAGATAATTTTTCATGGATTATGAATATGTATAACCATTTTTCACATATTTAATTCTCTAAATAGATACAAATTCATGAAAAATAGAAATCAGTTATGAAAATACCCCAAACGTTTTATAACAATGTCATTACACATACTTAAGCTGGGAAAAATATAAAAAGGGGTTTCTAAACTGTTTAGCCCAATTTTATGATTTTTATGCATTTATTCTAATAAAAATGGGGATAAATAGAAAACAGTTTCCAAAATTACCCAAAATTTTTGTAACACTTTTATTATACATGTAGAAGCTGTGAAAAATATAAAATATATTTTTCAATTAGTCTTTCTATTTTTCTTTGTTTTATCCTCTTAAATAATCATTAATTGGAGAATAATTATTAAACAGTTAAAGTAAATTACCAAAATTTTTGTACACTTCATTTACAGAGTAAATAATCTGGGAAAAATACCAAATATGGTTTTTATATACTGAAATCCGATTTTGTGTATTTAAGTGTATTTAATCTTAGAAAATAGGAGAAAAATAGTATACAGAAGAGAAAAATCATCAAAATTTGTATGTAGCCTCCTAATGTACTAAAAAGTGTTCTGGTAAATTTTCATGAATTTTGGGTGAGCAGAACTATTTTTTCTATTTTTAGGCCATTATAAATACAAAAATCGGGGAAAAATAGGAATGCATTATGAAAACTTCTGAAAATATTTTTCTGAGTCTTATACCTTTGGTAGTAACTGCGAAAATTGTTATATAGCATTTTAAGATTTTCTAAAGTGCTTTTATGATTTATTGGAGCCAAACAAAAAGAAAATTCAAAACCATATTAAACAGTAACAACAATCGATGAAACTTAATGAGGGATGATTATGTATCATAGGGGTCATCCACGAATTTAACTAGGATTTATAGACCCCAGAAAGTATTTTATATGATTTATTGCCCTATTTTTTTGCATTAATTATAGTAATTCGAGATAAATGAATTATCTTCTGGAAATTTACAGAGCATCCTATTTTGTTGATGGGAATCTGGGAAAAATCGGATTTGGTCAGAAAAGGAGTTTTAGATATTTATTTGGAAATAAATCCTTCATGAACATCTTTGAAAGCTTTTAACAACATACTTTGATGATCTAGCATCTATGCTTGAAGATCATCACATGCATGTTTGTTTGAAGACCATTCATGAGTTTGAAATATTCAAAAATCATTTTTGAAAGAAAACTTAGAGTGCATGTGGTGATTTTACACCAAAACTTGTAGAAAAGTGCATTTTCATGATCTTGACTTAGGTTTAGGTCCTTGGATTTCACCATTTTCAACATGCATGTTGTTTTTGGATGAAATCCTACCACCATCATCATCAAAACTGAAGTGAATGAACATTCACACAAATTTTCTAAGAGAATGGTGTAGAAGAACAAGGAAATGCAAGAAAAACCTTTAAAACTAGAAAGAAAAGTGAAGGAGATTGAAGGATTTTCGTGATTACCATGAAGAACAACCCTAGAAGATGAAGATTTGAAGGTTAAGAGATGTTCTTGGCTGGAGAATTTCGTGGTTTTAGAGAGGGGAAGAGAGAGTTTGAGTGTGGTAAATGGTGGAGTGTGAGAGAGAGTGTAGAGAGAGAGAGAGAGAGAGAAGTGAAGTGAAGGAGATGGAGTGTGAGAGAGGAGTGATTATGTGTTTTGGGAAGAGGGGAAGCATCTTGGGAAGAGGGTGGACGGTTTTGAGTGTAAAATGCCCTCCCTCTCTTTTAATTTTATAAAAAAATTCAATTCTTTTATAAAAATATCAAACTTTTTATAAAATATACACCCTAACCAAGTTTTTGCTCATGAAATCTTGATTTTTGACTTATAAATTTAGGGCAATTGTTAATGACTTAAATTTTATTTTCCTTAAATGCATTTTCATAATTTTAATTATTATAAGATCATATTATAAGTTTCATAATTATTTTTATAGAATTTTTAAGGTTAAAGTTTATAAATGTGAGTTTTTAGGGCATTTAGGGTTTTTGAGAGTATGTAAGTCTTTGGATATCAAAATTAATTAAATTTTTGAGACTTCAAATTATTTTTGGGTTTTCTAACTCTTATTCAAGTTAGAAATAATGCTTCTAATTTATTTTTACCGGTTTATTGGCACTCTATGTAGTGATTCCGAGATTCAAGCGAAATTGAGGAATCAAGTATACTAGTCCTAGTCTTTGACTTTGACTTAAGTTTCTATGAGACTTTGACCTAATTTCTACTACTAGGTCAAGTGCATGATGTGTGTATATGATTCATGAAAAGGTGTTCGAGTCAAAGAGTGACCCAAATATAGATAGTCACTACAGTTAAGTAGTAATAGAATTCACATATCAATGTGAAATCTAAGCACATTATCCATTGTTTCTAATTGTTTCCAAGTTTCTAATAGGTTATATCTTAACTTCTAGTTACTAAGTCTAGTATGTGTCGTGCCTATACGTGCAACTAAGTTTATTCAAATCTAGAACCGACTCGAATTTTGACGGTTGTCACATTCTCCCCCGGTTGAAAGAATTTCGCCCCGAAATTCAATTCGTGACGTATTCTATTAGAACTCAGTCGAATACAATTATATAGCTGGAGAGGTGGTGACTTGAAGTGTTCTTTGATTATTTTGGGTTTATTTCCTCAAAGGAGAACCCAATTCATTAGCTATAGTCAAATTAATGTTTCCTTAATTCGAGTTCTTTCTTCTAGATTATGGAAAATTTGATTCATGGAATCATGATCCAACCACGGCGACGTAGTCGAAAAAAAGATCATCTAGTTATATATTATCTGAATTAAGAGAGCGGTACAAGTTATGCAGAAGCACGAACTACACTGAGCGTTAAATCCGCATTGATCCTTAAGTTGCATTCTAAATTAGCACTAAGTGTAAATTCGCCGCCTAATAAAGAAGAGATTATGAACAATTTGTTCACTTCCGGGTTGGCTACTAAATCTGGAAAAGATATATTCCAAAATAAGAAGGGGTAGCACAAATAAAAGAGAAGCGATCGAGGGTAAGTTCCTAAATATACGTACTAATGGTAGGCAACGAAGTTTTGGTACATCTCAAATGTGAAGGCTATTTAAGTGTCGTCTACAAAATAAATTACGAAATTATTGAGGATCTCCGAGGCTATAATTACTACTACGGTTACTCTTACAATAATAGAACTATATTCGAAGAGTATATATAATTAGAGAGTCATTGTTTCTAATGAAGGCGGTGAAAGTTTATGATAAATTAAATCACATTGTGTAGATAGCATTTTAAGTGCTTAGAAGTGATAAAAATCTCACTGTTATCAAAATGTGTGTTTATAAATGATAATTAATCTCACTATTATCAAAATGTGTAATAATTCCAAGATAATGAAGATACATGTGTGGCGATCCAACAAAGTAGTGAAATAATATAAAGATTAATTAAGGTTAAAGGTTTAAGACGTCATTAAAGGAATTTGTATAGAAATATTTGTATTAAACTTTTGAGAAATTGTCCAATTGTCAAAGTCAGGACAAATTCAAGTTTACGAGGAGTCAGAATACTTATGAAAACAAGTTTGAGAGTTTAGGAACTCACTGAAAATTGCAAAGTAAAATACTATTTTAAGAAAGGTGTAAAAATATCGATCATTGAAAATAGTGCATTCATAGTCTAGTGTTTCTATAAAAACAATCATTTAGAGAATAGATAATCGTAAAATACAAAACTTTTGATGTATTTAAAGAAAAGAAGAACATAAGGAAACATATCCTTCACATATAATTTTCGAATATAGAAAAATGATAAGCATAAGAGTATTCATCTTGTGTATTAATTATAAGGAAAAATACAATGAAAATTGCATTTTATATCAAGTTTCCGAACTTAGAACGAAAGAGCAAATGTAAATAAAGATCACTTGTTTATAGTAGATTTCAAAATAAAAACAAGATATATATGATAAAAGGCGTAATTGAATATATCCAAGTTGACTAAATCAAAGGTATGCCTCATGACTATACACGTATTAATCGCTCAAAACGAAAGGGTAGACTTCTAGTCTTTATGTATACGAACATGATACCAGGAGAAGCAAAATAGACAGAAACAAAGTTAGACGATGTATTATGTTAATATTATGGCGTGCGAGATCTAAAATCAGAATGAGAGCGAGAAATCAAGTTCGGGGGGAAAGAAAAAGGAAGATAGCGGCGACAATGATTGCTATTGTTAAAATTATAAGAACAATACCTATAGGTAGATTTAAAACCAAGTTGAGATATATTTCAAACTTCAATATTTGATGTATATTGATGATTAAATAGACATGTGGGAGTTCTAAAGTGTTTGCTAAGGATTGCTAAAAATTCATAAGTTACATATTAAGTTAAACTCCATTTGTGAAAAAGAAGAAGCCCTACAAATGGCAATTGAAAATTTGACAATTTTGACTTTTTTTTTACTGGGGTCCAACAATGGTTAAAACGGATAAGGTAAATACTTAACATATTTAAAAGAATAATTACTTTTTTTATTTGAAAGTGCCTCACTGGAAATTTAAAAGCGAACACTAAGTTTCAATTCTTTAAATTTTAGAAACTTTACAAATTATAAAACTAATTTGAAAAAAAATAAAAAAAATGAGGTATGTTGGAAATGTAGGAATTAGAGATTTCTTATAAACATGTTTAAATTAGAAAGTTGTAAAAATACCGTGTTGGGTTTCAAGAAAACACATTTAAGTAAAGTACAATGCCTAAATGAGAAGGTAGTCAAAAGTCTTAAAACAAAAGTGGTTTGAAGATCCGATGAAGCTTTTACACATAATATGAACTTTAACGTCATATGTTTAAGTTTTATAGCATAAAGTTTAAACACTTTTATAAAAGAAAATGTTTCTAAGTTTTTCGAAAACGTGCCAAAATGGTAAGCAAGGTTTAAAATGGTGTATATGCCCTTAAAAGCACATCTATCCATTGAAATGGATTGAAATGAAATTGAAATAGCAATGTTAAAACCAATATTGGTTAAATTGAGTTTTGAAGAAAAGTGTTAAATTAAAGCAAGTTGTCAAAATATTTTTTTTTAGCGAGAATATGGCTTACATTGTTAGGAAATGTCTAGTAAGTTGACTGAAGTGGTTATAAAATATTTTATCGATGGTAAATAAAACCGATGAAGCGAAATAATTTTTCGATGGAAGATTAAGAAGTAAGGAGAAAGTATGTTAGTGTAGTTGATCGTACCTAAATACTAAGGCGAGTATAAGGGGAGTACCGATGTCTTTTTCCCCAAGATAAAGGACAAGAAAAATTGTTTGAAAAACATTTTATGGTGTCAATGCAGTCGACGACCTTTTATAGAGGTCAAAGGGATATCCTATGTTAAGTTTAACCTCGAGGTGGAAACAACCTAGAGCTAAATCGTAGCGTAGAAATAAGATCTCACATATAGGTTAAACCTCTGTGTCTCCTTGTGAGTCAAATCCGGAATGCCCGCCAATGGTATCCAAGTGATTACTTAGTGGCGAATCATCTACCTCCTTACGCGATGCTCCAATTATCATTCGTGTCGGTATCGAAACGCTTTTTCCTAGTTGTAACTCTAGTACGAAGACGATGAAGAGGTATTGAGGAATAATTGGTATAGGTTTCGACTTATGATTATTACTAGTGTATATCTAGCTACTAACCTTATATCTAAAGTCAATAGCTACTGAGGAATACCCATTCGTAGTACTATGTGCATTGCTCCTAGAGTGGCTAGTGATATAACCTAAGTGGTTAACCTAGCACTTGATAAGGGACATGAATATTTCTAAATAAAGGCATTTTTATAAAAGTGCACTTAGTTTCTATGTGTATCTAGATGAATGCCTATAATATGCAATGCCCGTACGCACACCGAAAAATTTTGTTTTTCAAAAGTTTAAGTTGAAAATCGTTTTGAACATAATTCTACTATAACCGTTTCAAGCCTCACATTAAGTTTCCTTAATTAAGCATAGTTCGCCAGACTATACTTAATTAAAGTCCAATAATGCGTACTCGAATTAGTTATACCAGTAGTATGTTCTATATTTTAAAAACGTTTAGAAAATTTTTGGCTATAGTTGTGGTTTTCCAAAGGAAAACCGGTATTCTCTATAACCTTCGGCTCTGATACCATTTTCTGTCACACCCCGCTAAAGCGGAAACACAGGGCGTGGCAGTACAAAGGGTTTCATCGCAAAAGTTAAAAGACAACACCAACCATAGTATTAAAAATCATTACAAATTCACAATGGGTTTGAACAACTTTTAAAAGAAATTACAATGTAAATTGAAATACAACACATGCGAATGCTCCTAAAAGTGAAGTGTCCCTAAGTGCCACTTACTCGATGATTCCTGAAAAAGCATGTAAAACGAGCGTCAACTATAAAAATAGTTGGTGAGTACTCACAGATAAACAAAATAATACTGGTTCCATGAATTGAAATCAAAGTTTTGATAAAAGTTTCCAATAATAAAAGTATATTGTTAAAATGAGTAAATAAGTTTGTAAAAACAAAGTTCTTTGTCATCATGAGAGATAAGGTATGTTGCCCAAATAAGATGCAACATTCATATTCTCATGGAAGATAAAGTTTGTTACTCAAACGAGTAAACAAGTTTCATTGCTAAAATGAGCAATCAATTTCGTTGCTACAAGGAGCAAACAATTTCATTGCTAAAACATGTATATAAGTTTTCAGTAATAACAGTTCGTTGTTGTAATGAGAAACAAAGTTCATTGCTATAATTAATAAACAAGTTTATTGCTATAATAAGTAACGAGTTTGTATGTGTATGAGCAAACAATTAGTCTCAACCAAACCTATGACTGAAGCCCTATCAAGATCTATGGTTATCGTTCCATAGATGAATATGGTATCATGCACTCCAGCAATAGGGCGAGTGAGGAGTTGTCAATTCCTAATAGCGCTATCCATAATGACCATTGGCTCAAAGAGTTAATGGTTAGAGATAAGGGAAGAGCCTTAATACGATAAGTTCTCATGTTCCGTGTTGCATAGACATACATAGAGAGATATAGCAATAAAATAGCAATCATGTTTGATACAAATCAATTTAATTACAACATTCAAATAATAGTTTTTCGGGACATGCTTTTCCACCCCAAAACATAAAAACTGAAAATAGGGGAGTGCGTGAATACTCACAATATGCAAAATATAGCAACCAAGTTTATACAAGTCAAATAAAATACAACGAATAATAAATGGTTTTTGGACATGCTTTTCCACCCCAAAACATAAAAAATGAAAATAAGGGGAGTTGTGAATACTCACAATGCATTTAGATGATGCAAATGGTGCCTTGAACTACGTTCCACGTGTACCACTACCGATTCCTACAATAATGGTATTCGCTAGTGAGTCTCTAATCGAAATCTAACACTAGTATACTTACTACTACAATAGAATTATGCCAATAATGTGTCAAAATTTAATATTGATAAGTTACAAACATTTTTCTGTGGAAATTAAGTTTCAAAGAATCAATTATTATATAACAATTTAAGTGGAAAATTTCCATTATTGAAATGTTAATATTTAACATTTTAGAGGTGTTCCAATGATTAAATATTCAAAACTAAATCAATTTAGTTCTAAACTTTCCCAAACTTTGCATTTAAGTTTTAATTGAAGTCAAAGACCTTAAGATAAATTTTCTTGAATTTTTGATTTGTCTGACTATTTTTCACGATTTTAGTTTCTTGAATAACCATAAAATCATGAAAAATACTAAACAGTTAATAAAAATTACCAAACTTCAGATTTTGGTTCTAAATATACTAAAAGACTTCTAGATAAATTTTCATGGATTATGAATATGTATAACCATTTTTCACATATTTAATTCTCTAAATAGATACAAATTCATGAAAAATAGAAATCAGTTATGAAAATACCCCAAACGTTTTATAACAATGTCATTACACATACTTAAGCTGGGAAAAATATAAAAAGGGGTTTCTAAATTGTTTAGCCCAATTTTATGATTTTTATGCATTTATTCTAATAAAAATGGGGATAAATAGAAAACAGTTTCCAAAATTACCCAAAATTTTTGTAACACTTTTATTATACATGTAGAAGCTGTGAAAAATATAAAATATATTTTTCAATTAGTCTTTCTATTTTTCTTTGTTTTATCCTCTTAAATAATCATTAATTGAAGAATAATTATTAAACAGTTAAAGTAAATTACCAAAATTTTTGTACACTTCATTTACAGAGTAAATAATCTGGGAAAAATACCAAATGTGGTTTTTATATACTGAAATCCGATTTTGTGTATTTAAGTGTATTTAATCTTAGAAAATAGGAGAAAAATAGTATACAGAAGAGAAAAATCATCAAAATTTGTATGTAGCCTCCTAATGTACTAAAAAGTGTTCTGGTAAATTTTCATGAATTTTGGGTGAGCAGAACTATTTTTTCTATTTTTAGGCCATTATAAATACAAAAATCGGGGAAAAATAGGAATGCATTATGAAAACTTCTGAAAATATTTTTCTGAGTCTTATACCTTTGGTAGTAACTGCGAAAATTGTTATATAGCATTTTAAGATTTTCTAAAGTGCTTTTATGATTTATTGGAGCCAAACAAAAAGAAAATTCAAAACCATATTAAACAGTAACAACAATCGATGAAACTTAATGAGGGATAATTATGTATCATAGGGGTCATCCACGAATTTAACTAGGATTTATAGACCCCAGAAAGTATTTTATATGATTTATTGCCCTATTTTTTTGCATTAATTATAGTAATTCGAGATAAATGAATTATCTTCTGGAAATTTACAGAGCATCCTATTTTGTTGATGGGAATCTGGGAAAAATCGGATTTGGTCAGAAAAGGAGTTTTAGATATTTATTTGGAAATAAATCCTTCATGAACATCTTTGAAAGCTTTTAACAACATACTTTGATGATCTAGCATCTATGCTTGAAGATCATCACATGCATGTTTGTTTGAAGACCATTCATGAGTTTGAAATATTCAAAAATCATTTTTGAAAGAAAACTTAGAGTGCATGTGGTGATTTTACACCAAAACTTGTAGAAAAGTGCATTTTCATGATCTTGACTTAGGTTTAGGTCCTTGGATTTCACCATTTTCAACATGCATGTTGTTTTTGGATGAAATCCTACCACCATCATCATCAAAACTGAAGTGAATGAACATTCACACAAATTTTCTAAGAGAATGGTGTAGAAGAACAAGGAAATGCAAGAAAAACCTTTAAAACTAGAAAGAAAAGTGAAGGAGATTGAAGGATTTTCGTGATTACCATGAAGAACAACCCTAGAAGATGAAGATTTGAAGGTTAAGAGATGTTCTTGGCTGGAGAATTTCGTGGTTTTAGAGAGGGGAAGAGAGAGTTTGAGTGTGGTAAATGGTGGAGTGTGAGAGAGAGTGTAGAGAGAGAGAGAGAGAAGTGAAGGAGATGGAGTGTGAGAGAGGAGTGATTATGTGTTTTGGGAAGAGGGGAAGCATCTTGGGAAGAGGGTGGACGGTTTTGAGTGTAAAATGCCCTCCCTCTCTTTTAATTTTATAAAAAAATTCAATTCTTTTATAAAAATATCAAACTTTTTATAAAATATACACCCTAACCAAGTTTTTGCTCATGAAATCTTGATTTTTGACTTATAAATTTAGGGCAATTGTTAATGACTTAAATTTTATTTTCCTTAAATGCATTTTCATAATTTTAATTATTATAAGATCATATTATAAGTTTCATAATTATTTTTATAGAATTTTTAAGGTTAAAGTTTATAAATGTGAGTTTTTAGGGCATTTAGGGTTTTTGAGAGTATGTAAGTCTTTGGATATCAAAATTAATTAAATTTTTGAGACTTCAAATTATTTTTGGGTTTTCTAACTCTTATTCAAGTTAGAAATAATGCTTCTAATTTATTTTTACCGGTTTATTGGCACTCTATGTAGTGATTCCGAGATTCAAGCGAAATTGAGGAATCAAGTATACTAGTCCTAGTCTTTGACTTTGACTTAAGTTTCTATGAGACTTTGACCTAATTTCTACTACTAGGTCAAGTGCATGATGTGTGTATATGATTCATGAAAAGGTGTTCGAGTCAAAGAGTGACCCAAATATAGATAGTCACTACAGTTAAGTAGTAGTAGAATTCACATATCAATGTGAAATCTAAGCACATTATCCATTGTTTCTAATTGTTTCCAAGTTTCTAATAGGTTATATCTTAACTTCTAGTTACTAAGTCTAGTATGTGTCGTGCCTATACGTGCAACTAAGTTTATTCAAATCTAGAACCGACTCGAATTTTGACGGTTGTCACATTCTCCCCCGGTTGAAAGAATTTCGCCCCGAAATTCAATTCGTGACGTATTCTATTAGAACTCAGTCGAATACAATTATATAGCTGGAGAGGTGGTGACTTGAAGTGTTCTTTGATTATTTTGGGTTTATTTCCTCAAAGGAGAACCCAATTCATTAGCTATAGTCAAATTAATGTTTCCTTAATTCGAGTTCTTTCTTCTAGATTATGGAAAATTTGATTCATGGAATCATGATCCAACCACGGCGACGTAGTCGAAAAAAAGATCATCTAGTTATATATTATCTGAATTAAGAGAGCGGTACAAGTTATGCAGAAGCACGAACTACACTGAGCGTTAAATCCGCATTGATCCTTAAGTTGCATTCTAAATTAGCACTAAGTGTAAATTCGCCGCCTAATAAAGAAGAGATTATGAACAATTTGTTCACTTCCGGGTTGGCTACTAAATCTGGAAAAGATATATTCCAAAATAAGAAGGGGTAGCACAAATAAAAGAGAAGCGATCGAGGGTAAGTTCCTAAATATACGTACTAATGGTAGGCAACGAAGTTTTGGTACATCTCAAATGTGAAGGCTATTTAAGTGTCGTCTACAAAATAAATTACGAAATTATTGAGGATCTCCGAGGCTATAATTACTACTACGGTTACTCTTACAATAATAGAACTATATTCGAAGAGTATATATAATTAGAGAGTCATTGTTTCTAATGAAGGCGGTGAAAGTTTATGATAAATTAAATCACATTGTGTAGATAGCATTTTAAGTGCTTAGAAGTGATAAAAATCTCACTGTTATCAAAATGTGTGTTTATAAATGATAATTAATCTCACTATTATCAAAATGTGTAATAATTCCAAGATAATGAAGATACATGTGTGGCGATCCAACAAAGTAGTGAAATAATATAAAGATTAATTAAGGTTAAAGGTTTAAGACGTCATTAAAGGAATTTGTATAGAAATATTTGTATTAAACTTTTGAGAAATTGTCCAATTGTCAAAGTCAGGACAAATTCAAGTTTACGAGGAGTCAGAATACTTATGAAAACAAGTTTGAGAGTTTAGGAACTCACTGAAAATTGCAAAGTAAAATACTATTTTAAGAAAGGTGTAAAAATATCGATCATTGAAAATAGTGCATTCATAGTCTAGTGTTTCTATAAAAACAATCATTTAGAGAATAGATAATCGTAAAATACAAAACTTTTGATGTATTTAAAGAAAAGAAGAACATAAGGAAACATATCCTTCACATATAATTTTCGAATATAGAAAAATGATAAGCATAAGAGTATTCATCTTGTGTATTAATTATAAGGAAAAATACAATGAAAATTGCATTTTATATCAAGTTTCCGAACTTAGAACGAAAGAGCAAATGTAAATAAAGATCACTTGTTTATAGTAGATTTCAAAATAAAAACAAGATATATATGATAAAAGGCGTAATTGAATATATCCAAGTTGACTAAATCAAAGGTATGCCTCATGACTATACACGTATTAATCGCTCAAAACGAAAGGGTAGACTTCTAGTCTTTATGTATACGAACATGATACCAGGAGAAGCAAAATAGACAGAAACAAAGTTAGACGATGTATTATGTTAATATTATGGCGTGCGAGATCTAAAATCAGAATGAGAGCGAGAAATCAAGTTCGGGGGGGAAAGAAAAAGGAAGATAGCGGCGACAATGATTGCTATTGTTAAAATTATAAGAACAATACCTATAGGTAGATTTAAAACCAAGTTGAGATATATTTCAAACTTCAATATTTGATGTATATTGATGATTAAATAGACATGTGGGAGTTCTAAAGTGTTTGCTAAGGATTGCTAAAAATTCATAAGTTACATATTAAGTTAAACTCCATTTGTGAAAAAGAAGAAGCCCTACAAATGGCAATTGAAAATTTGACAATTTTGACTTTTTTTTTACTGGGGTCCAACAATGGTTAAAACGGATAAGGTAAATACTTAACATATTTAAAAGAATAATTACTTTTTTTATTTGAAAGTGCCTCACTGGAAATTTAAAAGTGAACACTAAGTTTCAATTCTTTAAATTTTAGAAACTTTACAAATTATAAAACTAATTTGAAATAAAATAAAAAAAATGAGGTATGTTGGAAATGTAGGAATTAGAGATTTCTTATAAACATGTTTAAATTAGAAAGTTGTAAAAATACCGTGTTGGGTTTCAAGAAAACACATTTAAGTAAAGTACAATGCCTAAATGAGAAGGTAGTCAAAAGTCTTAAAACAAAAGTGGTTTGAAGATCCGATGAAGCTTTTACACATAATATGAACTTTAACGTCATATGTTTAAGTTTTATAGCATAAAGTTTAAACACTTTTATAAAAGAAAATGTTTCTAAGTTTTTCGAAAACGTGCCAAAATGGTAAGTAAGGTTTAAAATGGTGTATATGCCCTTAAAAGCACATCTATCCATTGAAATGGATTGAAATGAAATTGAAATAGCAATGTTAAAACCAATATTGGTTAAATTGAGTTTTGAAGAAAAGTGTTAAATTAAAGCAAGTTGTCAAAATATTTTTTTTAGCGAGAATATGGCTTACATTGTTAGGAAATGTCTACTAAGTTGACTGAAGTGGTTATAAAATATTTTATCGATGGTAAATAAAACCGATGAAGCGAAATAATTTTTCGATGGAAGATT
Organism: Lactuca virosa; assembly: GCF_052849685.1. Classification (NCBI taxonomy): domain Eukaryota; kingdom Viridiplantae; phylum Streptophyta; class Magnoliopsida; order Asterales; family Asteraceae; genus Lactuca; species Lactuca virosa. The sequence goes on along the minus strand of NC_136432.1, from coordinate 232,200,014 downwards.
AAGAAGTAAGGAGAAAGTATGTTAGTGTAGTTGATCGTACCTAAATACTAAGGCGAGTATAAGGGGAGTACCGATGTCTTTTTCCCCAAGATAAAGGACAAGAAAAATTGTTTGAAAAACATTTTATGGTGTCAATGCAGTCGACGACCTTTTATAGAGGTCAAAGGGATATCCTATGTTAAGTTTAACCTCGAGGTGGAAACAACCTAGAGCTAAATCGTAGCGTAGAAATAAGATCTCACATATAGGTTAAACCTCTGTGTCTCCTTGTGAGTCAAATCTGGAATGCCCGCCAATGGTATCCAAGTGATTACTTAGTGGCGAATCATCTACCTCCTTACGCGATGCTCCAATTATCATTCGTGTCGGTATCGAAACGCTTTTTCCTAGTTGTAACTCTAGTACGAAGACGATGAAGAGGTATTGAGGAATAATTGGTATAGGTTTCGACTTATGATTATTACTAGTGTATATCTAGCTACTAACCTTATATCTAAAGTCAATAGCTACTGAGGAATACCCATTCGTAGTACTATGTGCATTGCTCCTAGAGTGGCTAGTGATATAACCTAAGTGGTTAACCTAGCACTTGATAAGGGACATGAATATTTCTAAATAAAGGCATTTTTATAAAAGTGCACTTAGTTTCTATGTGTATCTAGATGAATGCCTATAATATGCAATGCCCGTACGCACACCGAAAAATTTTGTTTTTCAAAAGTTTAAGTTGAAAATCGTTTTGAACATAATTCTACTATAACCGTTTCAAGCCTCACATTAAGTTTCTTTAATTAAGCATAGTTCGCCAGACTATACTTAATTAAAGTCCAATAATGCGTACTCGAATTAGTTATACCAGTAGTATGTTCTATATTTTAAAAACGTTTAGAAAATTTTTGGCTATAGTTGTGGTTTTCCAAAGGAAAACCGGTATTCTCTATAACCTTCGGCTCTGATACCATTTTCTGTCACACCCCGCTAAAGCGGAAACACAGGGCGTGGCAGTACAAAGGGTTTCATCGCAAAAGTTAAAAGACAACACCAACCATAGTATTAAAAATCATTACAAATTCACAATGGGTTTGAACAACTTTTAAAAGAAATTACAATGTAAATTGAAATACAACACATGCGAATGCTCCTAAAAGTGAAGTGTCCCTAAGTGCCACTTACTCGATGATTCCTGAAAAAGCATGTAAAACGAGCGTCAACTATAAAAATAGTTGGTGAGTACTCACAGATAAACAAAATAATACTGGTTCCATGAATTGAAATCAAAGTTTTGATAAAAGTTTCCAATAATAAAAGTATATTGTTAAAATGAGTAAATAAGTTTGTAAAAACAAAGTTCTTTGTCATCATGAGAGATAAGGTATGTTGCCCAAATAAGATGCAACATTCATATTCTCATGGAAGATAAAGTTTGTTACTCAAACGAGTAAACAAGTTTCATTGCTAAAATGAGCAATCAATTTCGTTGCTACAAGGAGCAAACAATTTCATTGCTAAAACATGTATATAAGTTTTCAGTAATAACAGTTCGTTGTTGTAATGAGAAACAAAGTTCATTGCTATAATTAATAAACAAGTTTATTGCTATAATAAGTAACGAGTTTGTATGTGTATGAGCAAACAATTAGTCTCAACCAAACCTATGACTGAAGCCCTATCAAGATCTATGCTTATCGTTCCATAGATGAATATGGTATCATGCACTCCAGCAATAGGGCGAGTGAGGAGTTGTCAATTCCTAATAGCGCTATCCATAATGACCATTGGCTCAAAGAGTTAATGGTTAGAGATAAGGGAAGGGCCTTAATACGATAAGTTCTCATGTTCCGTGTTGCATAGACATACATAGAGAGATATAGCAATAAAATAGCAATCATGTTTGATACAAATCAATTTAATTACAACATTCAAATAATAGTTTTTCGGGACATGCTTTTCCACCCCAAAACATAAAAACTGAAAATAGGGGAGTGCGTGAATACTCACAATATGCAAAATATAGCAACCAAGTTTATACAAGTCAAATAAAATACAACGAATAATAAATGGTTTTTGGACATGCTTTTCCACCCCAAAACATAAAAAATGAAAATAAGGGGAGTTGTGAATACTCACAATGCATTTAGATGATGCAAATGGTGCCTTGAACTACGTTCCACGTGTACCACTACCGATTCCTACAATAATGGTATTCGCTAGTGAGTCTCTAATCGAAATCTAACACTAGTATACTTACTACTACAATAGAATTATGCCAATAATGTGTCAAAATTTAATATTGATAAGTTACAAACATTTTTCTGTGGAAATTAAGTTTCAAAGAATCAATTATTATATAACAATTTAAGTGGAAAATTTCCATTATTGAAATGTTAATATTTAACATTTTAGAGGTGTTCCAATGATTAAATATTCAAAACTAAATCAATTTAGTTCTAAACTTTCCCAAACTTTGCATTTAAGTTTTAATTGAAGTCAAAGACCTTAAGATAAATTTTCTTGAATTTTTGATTTGTCTGACTATTTTTCACGATTTTAGTTTCTTGAATAACCATAAAATCATGAAAAATACTAAACAGTTAATAAAAATTACCAAACTTCAGATTTTGGTTCTAAATATACTAAAAGACTTCTAGATAAATTTTCATGGATTATGAATATGTATAACCATTTTTCACATATTTAATTCTCTAAATAGATACAAATTCATGAAAAATAGAAATCAGTTATGAAAATACCCCAAACGTTTTATAACAATGTCATTACACATACTTAAGCTGGGAAAAATATAAAAAGGGGTTTCTAAACTGTTTAGCCCAATTTTATGATTTTTATGCATTTATTCTAATAAAAATGGGGATAAATAGAAAACAGTTTCCAAAATTACCCAAAATTTTTGTAACACTTTTATTATACATGTAGAAGCTGTGAAAAATATAAAATATATTTTTCAATTAGTCTTTCTATTTTTCTTTGTTTTATCCTCTTAAATAATCATTAATTGGAGAATAATTATTAAACAGTTAAAGTAAATTACCAAAATTTTTGTACACTTCATTTACAGAGTAAATAATCTGGGAAAAATACCAAATGTGGTTTTTATATACTGAAATCCGATTTTGTGTATTTAAGTGTATTTAATCTTAGAAAATAGGAGAAAAATAGTATACAGAAGAGAAAAATCATCAAAATTTGTATGTAGCCTCCTAATGTACTAAAAAGTGTTTTGGTAAATGTTCATTAATTGTGGGTGAGCAGAACTATTTTTTCTATTTTTAGGCCATTATAAATACAAAAATCGGGGAAAAATAGGAATGCATTATGAAAACTTCTGAAAATATTTTTCTGAGTCTTATACCTCTGGTAGTAACTGCGAAAATTGTTATATAGCATTTTAAGATTTTCTAAAGTGCTTTTATGATTTATTGGAGCCACACAAAAAGAAAATTCAAAACCATATTAAACAGTAACAACAATCGATGAAACTTAATGAGGGATGATTATGTATCATAGGGGTCATCCACGAATTTAACTAGGATTTATAGACCTCAGAAAGTATTTTATATGATTTATTGCCCTATTTTTTTGCATTAATTATAGTAATTCGAGATAAATGAATTATCTTCTGGAAATTTACAGAGCATCCTATTTTGTTGATGGGAATCTGGGAAAAATCGGATTTGGTCAGAAAAGGAGTTTTAGATATTTATTTGGAAATAAATCCTTCATGAACATCTTTGAAAGCTTTTAACAACATACTTTGATGATCTAGCATCTAAGCTTGAAGATCATCACATGCATGTTTGTTTGAAGACCATTCATGAGTTTGAAATATTCAAAAATCATTTTTGAAAGAAAACTTAGAGTGCATGTGGTGATTTTACACCAAAACTTGTAGAAAAGTGCATTTTCATGATCTTGACTTAGGTTTAGGTCCTTGGATTTCACCATTTTCAACATGCATGTTGTTTTTGGATGAAATCCTACCACCATCATCATCAAAACTGAAGTGAATGAACATTCACACAAATTTTCTAAGAGAATGGTGTAGAAGAACAAGGAAATGCAAGAAAAACCTTTAAAACTAGAAAGAAAAGTGAAGGAGATTGAAGGATTTTCGTGATTACCATGAAGAACAACCCTAGAAGATGAAGATTTGAAGGTTAAGAGATGTTCTTGGCTGGAGAATTTCGTGGTTTTAGAGAGGGGAAGAGAGAGTTTGAGTGTGGTAAATGGTGGAGTGTGAGAGAGAGTGTAGAGAGAGAGAGAGAGAAGTGAAGGAGATGGAGTGTGAGAGAGGAGTGATTATGTGTTTTGGGAAGAGGGGAAGCATCTTGGGAAGAGGGTGGACGGTTTTGAGTGTAAAATGCCCTCCCTCTCTTTTAATTTTATAAAAAAATTCAATTCTTTTATAAAAATATCAAACTTTTTATAAAATATACACCCTAACCAAGTTTTTGCTCATGAAATCTTGATTTTTGACTTATAAATTTAGGGCAATTGTTAATGACTTAAATTTTATTTTCCTTAAATGCATTTTCATAATTTTAATTATTATAAGATCATATTATAAGTTTCATAATTATTTTTATAGAATTTTTAAGGTTAAAGTTTATAAATGTGAGTTTTTAGGGCATTTAGGGTTTTTGAGAGTATGTAAGTCTTTGGATATCAAAATTAATTAAATTTTTGAGACTTCAAATTATTTTTGGGTTTTCTAACTCTTATTCAAGTTAGAAATAATGCTTCTAATTTATTTTTACCGGTTTATTGGCACTCTATGTAGTGATTCCGAGATTCAAGCGAAATTGAGGAATCAAGTATACTAGTCCTAGTCTTTGACTTTGACTTAAGTTTCTATGAGACTTTGACCTAATTTCTACTACTAGGTCAAGTGCATGATGTGTGTATATGATTCATGAAAAGGTGTTCGAGTCAAAGAGTGACCCAAATATAGATAGTCACTACAGTTAAGTAGTAATAGAATTCACATATCAATGTGAAATCTAAGCACATTATCCATTGTTTCTAATTGTTTCCAAGTTTCTAATAGGTTATATCTTAACTTCTAGTTACTAAGTCTAGTATGTGTCGTGCCTATACGTGCAACTAAGTTTATTCAAATCTAGAACCGACTCGAATTTTGACGGTTGTCACATTCTCCCCCGGTTGAAAGAATTTCGCCCCGAAATTCAATTCGTGACGTATTCTATTAGAACTCAGTCGAATACAATTATATAGCTGGAGAGGTGGTGACTTGAAGTGTTCTTTGATTATTTTGGGTTTATTTCCTCAAAGGAGAACCCAATTCATTAGCTATAGTCAAATTAATGTTTCCTTAATTCGAGTTTTTTCTTCTAGATTATGGAAAATTTCATTCATGGAATCATGATCCAACCATGGCGACGTAGTCGAAAAAAAGATCATCTAGTTATATATTATCTGAATTAAGAGAGCGGTACAAGTTATGCAGAAGCACGAACTACACTGAGCGTTAAATCCGCATTGATCCTTAAGTTGCATTCTAAATTAGCACTAAGTGTAAATTCGCCGCCTAATAAAGAAGAGATTATGAACAATTTGTTCACTTCCGGGTTGGCTACTAAATCTGGAAAAGATATATTCCAAAATAAGAAGGGGTAGCACAAATAAAAGAGAAGCGATCGAGGGTAAGTTCCTAAATATACGTACTAAGGGTAGGCAACGAAGTTTTGGTACATCTCAAATGTGAAGGCTATTTAAGTGTCGTCTACAAAATAAATTACGAAATTATTGAGGATCTCCGAGGCTATAATTACTACTACGGTTACTCTTACAATAATAGAACTATATTCGAAGAGTATATATAATTAGAGAGTCATTGTTTCTAATGAAGGCGGTGAAAGTTTATGATAAATTAAATCACATTGTGTAGATAGCATTTTAAGTGCTTAGAAGTGATAAAAATCTCACTGTTATCAAAATGTGTGTTTATAAATGATAATTAATCTCACTATTATCAAAATGTGTAATAATTCCAAGATAATGAAGATACATGTGTGGCGATCCAACAAAGTAGTGAAATAATATAAAGATTAATTAAGGTTAAAGGTTTAAGACGTCATTAAAGGAATTTGTATAGAAATATTTGTATTAAACTTTTGAGAAATTGTCCAATTGTCAAAGTCAGGACAAATTCAAGTTTACGAGGAGTCAGAATACTTATGAAAACAAGTTTGAGAGTTTAGGAACTCACTGAAAATTGCAAAGTAAAATACTATTTTAAGAAAGGTGTAAAAATATCGATCATTGAAAATAGTGCATTCATAGTCTAGTGTTTCTATAAAAACAATCATTTAGAGAATAGATAATCGTAAAATACAAAACTTTTGATGTATTTAAAGAAAAGAAGAACATAAGGAAACATATCCTTCACATATAATTTTCGAATATAGAAAAATGATAAGCATAAGAGTATTCATCTTGTGTATTAATTATAAGGAAAAATACAATGAAAATTGCATTTTATATCAAGTTTCCGAACTTAGAACGAAAGAGCAAATGTAAATAAAGATCACTTGTTTATAGTAGATTTCAAAATAAAAACAAGATATATATGATAAAAGGCGTAATTGAATATATCCAAGTTGACTAAATCAAAGGTATGCCTCATGACTATACACGTATTAATCGCTCAAAACGAAAGGGTAGACTTCTAGTCTTTATGTATACGAACATGATACCAGGAGAAGCAAAATAGACAGAAACAAAGTTAGACGATGTATTATGTTAATATTATGGCGTGCGAGATCTAAAATCAGAATGAGAGCGAGAAATCAAGTTCGGGGGGAAAGAAAAAGGAAGATAGCGGCGACAATGATTGCTATTGTTAAAATTATAAGAACAATACCTATAGGTAGATTTAAAACCAAGTTGAGATATATTTCAAACTTCAATATTTGATGTATATTGATGATTAAATAGACATGTGGGAGTTCTAAAGTGTTTGCTAAGGATTGCTAAAAATTCATAAGTTACATATTAAGTTAAACTCCATTTGTGAAAAAGAAGAAGCCCTACAAATGGCAATTGAAAATTTGACAATTTTGACTTTTTTTTACTGGGGTCCAACAATGGTTAAAACGGATAAGGTAAATACTTAACATATTTAAAAGAATAATTACTTTTTTTATTTGAAAGTGCCTCACTGGAAATTTAAAAGTGAACACTAAGTTTCAATTCTTTAAATTTTAGAAACTTTACAAATTATAAAACTAATTTGAAATAAAATAAAAAAAATGAGGTATGTTGGAAATGTAGGAATTAGAGATTTCTTATAAACATGTTTAAATTAGAAAGTTGTAAAAATACCGTGTTGGGTTTCAAGAAAACACATTTAAGTAAAGTACAATGCCTAAATGAGAAGGTAGTCAAAAGTCTTAAAACAAAAGTGGTTTGAAGATCCGATGAAGCTTTTACACATAATATGAACTTTAACGTCATATGTTTAAGTTTTATAGCATAAAGTTTAAACACTTTTATAAAAGAAAATGTTTCTAAGTTTTTCGAAAACGTGCCAAAATGGTAAGCAAGGTTTAAAATGGTGTATATGCCCTTAAAAGCACATCTATCCATTGAAATGGATTGAAATGAAATTGAAATAGCAATGTTAAAACCAATATTGGTTAAATTGAGTTTTGAAGAAAAGTGTTAAATTAAAGCAAGTTGTCAAAATATTTTTTTTAGCGAGAATATGGCTTACATTGTTAGGAAATGTCTACTAAGTTGACTGAAGTGGTTATAAAATATTTTATCGATGGTAAATAAAACCGATGAAGCGAAATAATTTTTCGATGGAAGATTAAGAAGTAAGGAGAAAGTATGTTAGTGTAGTTGATCGTACCTAAATACTAAGGCGAGTATAAGGGGAGTACCGATGTCTTTTTCCCCAAGATAAAGGACAAGAAAAATTGTTTGAAAAACATTTTATGGTGTCAATGCAGTCGACGACCTTTTATAGAGGTCAAAGGGATATCCTATGTTAAGTTTAACCTCGAGGTGGAAACAACCTAGAGCTAAATCGTAGCGTAGAAATAAGATCTCACATATAGGTTAAACCTCTGTGTCTCCTTGTGAGTCAAATCCGGAATGCCCGCCAATGGTATCCAAGTGATTACTTAGTGGCGAATCATCTACCTCCTTACGCGATGCTCCAATTATCATTCGTGTCGGTATCGAAACGCTTTTTCCTAGTTGTAACTCTAGTACGAAGACGATGAAGAGGTATTGAGGAATAATTGGTATAGGTTTCGACTTATGATTATTACTAGTGTATATCTAGCTACTAACCTTATATCTAAAGTCAATAGCTACTGAGGAATACCCATTCGTAGTACTATGTGCATTGCTCCTAGAGTGGCTAGTGATATAACCTAAGTGGTTAACCTAGCACTTGATAAGGGACATGAATATTTCTAAATAAAGGCATTTTTATAAAAGTGCACTTAGTTTCTATGTGTATCTAGATGAATGCCTATAATATGCAATGCCCGTACGCACACCGAAAAATTTTGTTTTTCAAAAGTTTAAGTTGAAAATCGTTTTGAACATAATTCTACTATAACCGTTTCAAGCCTCACATTAAGTTTCCTTAATTAAGCATAGTTCGCCAGACTATACTTAATTAAAGTCCAATAATGCGTACTCGAATTAGTTATACCAGTAGTATGTTCTATATTTTAAAAACGTTTAGAAAATTTTTGGCTATAGTTGTGGTTTTCCAAAGGAAAACCGGTATTCTCTATAACCTTCGGCTCTGATACCATTTTCTGTCACACCCCGCTAAAGCGGAAACACAGGGCGTGGCAGTACAAAGGGTTTCATCGCAAAAGTTAAAAGACAACACCAACCATAGTATTAAAAATCATTACAAATTCACAATGGGTTTGAACAACTTTTAAAAGAAATTACAATGTAAATTGAAATACAACACATGCGAATGCTCCTAAAAGTGAAGTGTCCCTAAGTGCCACTTACTCGATGATTCCTGAAAAAGCATGTAAAACGAGCGTCAACTATAAAAATAGTTGGTGAGTACTCACAGATAAACAAAATAATACTGGTTCCATGAATTGAAATCAAAGTTTTGATAAAAGTTTCCAATAATAAAAGTATATTGTTAAAATGAGTAAATAAGTTTGTAAAAACAAAGTTCTTTGTCATCATGAGACATAAGGTATGTTGCCCAAATAAGATGCAACATTCATATTCTCATGGAAGATAAAGTTTGTTACTCAAATGAGTAAACAAGTTTCATTGCTAAAATGAGCAATCAATTTCGTTGCTACAAGGAGCAAACAATTTCATTGCTAAAACATGTATATAAGTTTTCAGTAATAACAGTTCGTTGTTGTAATGAGAAACAAAGTTCATTGCTATAATTAATAAACAAGTTTATTGCTATAATAAGTAACGAGTTTGTATGTGTATGAGCAAACAATGAGTCTCAACGAAACCTATGACTGAAGCCCTATCAAGATCTATGGTTATCGTTCCATAGATGAATATGGTATCATGCACTCCAGCAATAGGGCGAGTGAGGAGTTGTCAATTCCTAATAGCGCTATCCATAATGACCATTGGCTCAAAGAGTTAATGGTTAGAGATAAGGGAAGGGCCTTAATACGATAAGTTCTCATGTTCCGTGTTGCATAGACATACATAGAGAGATATAGCAATAAAATAGCAATCATGTTTGATACAAATCAATTTAATTACAACATTCAAATAATAGTTTTTCGGGACATGCTTTTCCACCCCAAAACATAAAAAATGAAAATAGGGGAGTGCGTGAATACTCACAATATGCAAAATATAGCAACCAAGTTTATACAAGTTAAATAAAATACAACGAATAATAAATGGTTTTTGGACATGTTTTTCCACCCCAAAACATAAAAACTGAAAATAAGGGGAGTCGTGAATACTCACAATGCATTTAGATGATGCAAATGGTGCCTTGAACTACGTTCCACGTGTACCACTACCGATTCCTACAATAATGGTATTCGCTAGTGAGTCTCTAATCGAAATCTAACACTAGTATACTTACTACTACAATAGAATTATGCCAATAATGTGTTAAAATTTAATATTGATAAGTTACAAACATTTTTCTGTGGAAATTAAGTTTCAAAGAATCAATTGTTATATAACAATTTAAGTGGAAAATTTCCATTATTGAAATGTTAATATTTAACATTTTAGAGGTGTTCCAATGATTAAATATTCAAAACTAAATCAATTTAGTTCTAAACTTTCCCAAACTTTGCATTTAAGTTTTAATTGAAGTCAAAGACCTTAAGATAAATTTTCTTGAATTTTTGATTTGTCTGACTATTTTTCATGATTTTAGTTTCTTGAATAACCATAAAATCATGAAAAATACTAAACAGTTAATAAAAATTACCAAACTTCAGATTTTGGTTCTAAATGTAATAAAATACTTCTAGATAAATTTTCATGGATTATGAATATGTATAACCATTTTTCACATATTTAATTCTCTAAATAGATACAAATTCATGAAAAATAGAAATCAGTTATGAAAATACCCCAAATGTTTTATAACAATGTCATTACACATACTTAAGCTGGGAAAAATATAAAAAGGGGTTTCTAAACTGTTTAGCTCAATTTTATGATTTTTATGCATTTATTCTAATAAAAATGGGGATAAATAGAAAACAGTTTCCAAAATTACCCAAAATTTTTGTAACACTTTTATTATACATGTAGAAGCTGTGAAAAATATAAACTATATTTTTCAATTAGTCTTTCTATTTTTCTTTGTTTTATCCTCTTAAATAATCATTAATTGGAGAATAATTATTAAACAGTTAAAGTAAATTACCAAAATTTTTGTACACTTCATTTACAGAGTAAATAATCTGGGAAAAATACCAAATGTGGTTTTTATATACTGAAATCCGATTTTGTGTATTTAAGTGTATTTAATCTTAGAAAATAGGAGAAAAATAGTATACAGAAGAGAAAAATCATCAAAATTTGTATGTAGCCTCCTAATGTACTAAAAAGTGTTTTGGTAAATGTTCATGAATTGTGGGTGAGCAGTACTATTTTCTCTATTTTTAGGCCATTATAAATACAAAAATCGGGGAAAAATAGGAATGCATTATGAAAACTTCTGAAAATATTTTTCTGAGTCTTATACCTCTGGTAGTAACTGCGAAAATTGTTATATAGCATTTTAAGATTTTCTAAAGTGCTTTTATGATTTATTGGAGCCAAACAAAAAGAAAATTCAAAACCATATTAAACAGTAACAACAATCGATGAAACTTAATGAGGGATCATTATGTATCATAGGGGTCATCCACGAATTTAACTAGGATTTATAGACCCCAGAAAGTATTTTATATGATTTATTGCCCTATTTTTTTTGCATTAATTATAGTAATTCGAGATAAATGAATTATCTTCTGGAAATTTACAGAGCATCCTATTTTGTTGATGGGAATCTGGGAAAAATCGGATTTGGTCAGAAAAGGAGTTTTAGATATTTATTTGGAAATAAATCATTCATGAACATCTTTGAAAGCTTTTAACAACATACTTTGATGATCTAGCATCTAAGCTTGAAGATCATCACATGCATGTTTGTTTGAAGACCATTCATGAGTTTGAAATATTCAAAAATCGTTTTTGAAAGAAAACTTAGAGTGCATGTGGTGATTTTACACCAAAACTTGTAGAAAAGTGCATTTTCATGATCTTGACTTAGGTTTAGGTCCTTGGATTTCACCATTTTCAACATGCATGTTGTTTTTGGATGAAATCCTACCACCATCATCATCAAAACTGAAGTGAATGAACATTCACACAAATTTTCTAAGAGAATGGTGTAGAAGAACAAGGAAATGCAAGAAAAACCTTTAAAACTAGAAAGAAAAGTGAAGGAGATTGAAGGATTTTCGTGATTACCATGAAGAACAACCCTAGAAGATGAAGATTTGAAGGTTAAGAGATGTTCTTTTATAAAAATATCAAACTTTTTATAAAATATACACCCTAACCAAGTTTTTGCTCATGAAACCTTGATTTTTGACTTATAAATTTAGGGCAATTGTTAATGACTTAAATTTTATTTTCCTTAAATGCATTTTCATAATTTTAATTATTATAAGATCATATTATAAGTTTCATAATTATTTTTATAGAATTTTTAAGGTTAAAGTTTATAAATGTGAGTTTTTAGGGCATTTAGGGTTTTTGAGAGTATGTAAGTCTTTGGATATCAAAATTAATTAAATTTTTGAGACTTCAAATTATTTTTGGGTTTTCTAACTCTTATTCAAGTTAGAAATAATGCTTCTAATTTATTTTTACCGGTTTATTGGCACTCTATGTAGTGATTCCGAGATTCAAGCGAAATTGAGGAATCAAGTATACTAGTCCTAGTCTTTGACTTTGACTTAAGTTTCTATGAGACTTTGACCTAATTTCTACTACTAGGTCAAGTGCATGATGTGTGTATATGATTCATGAAAAGGTGTTCGAGTCAAAGAGTGACCCAAATATAGATAGTCACTACAGTTAAGTAGTAGTAGAATTCACATATCAATGTGAAATCTAAGCACATTATCGATTGTTTCTAATTGTTTCCAAGTTTCTAATAGGTTATATCTTAACTTCTAGTTACTAAGTCTAGTATGTGTCGTGCCTATACGTGCAACTAAGTTTATTCAAATCTAGAACCGACTCGAATTTTGACGGTTGTTACAATAACCATACAATGCAGGATGGCCTGAAACAAACGCTTTATGGGCGTTTAAACTGTTGATAACAATTGCCACTCATTGGCATGTATGCCTGACTGTAGCTAGCAGCCTGAGTGCGGGGTTGTCAATCCCGATATAGATCTACACACAACTTGTTTCGATCCCCTGGCTAGAGATTCTGGTTATAATGTCAGGACTTTACCTTGGTTGTCTAAATGAATTAAACAACCTGAATTGAATGACTCATAAAAAGCATATAAACGTTACATGTATATTAGTCATGAAAACCCAATCATTCTGAAATAAATAATTGACAATATGTTCTTGAATTAGTATTCCGAACATGTATTTGATAAGTGTAAACCCTTGATTTGTTCTTAATCAAAACCCTTGTTTCTTGTAAAACAGAGTATTTTAGTATGCTTGAATCATGAATTATTGTTCTATGTATGATAAATTATACCTATTATAATTTATATGTACTTTCTGAATCGATATTTAACTGTTTTTAGCATGTAACCCCTTGCTCAACATGTTACAAAGGTATTTGAACTGATGAAATAACTTTTATATTTATATACATACACAATTTTATATATAAGTAAAATTTAAACGACACTCGGACAAATAACCGGTACTATAAGCCCACATCCAAACAAGGAAAAGGACCCAGAATGAGTTATCAGTCCTAAGCCTTTTAAATCTTATTTATATATATATATATATATATATATATATATATATATATATATATATATATATATACAAATATGAATTTTGGGGAAAAATATAAGTTTACGAAAGAATTTAATATTTTGAGTATTTTTTATGATTTAATGTCGTTTTATCATGATTTGAAATCATGATTTTATAACACAAAGTTCTTGTGTTATGCTTGTATTCCCCCCCTTAAAACAGTAGAAATTAGGAAAATACGGGGGTATATCAGGACTTTACCTTGGTTGTCTAAATGAATTAAACAACCTGAATTGAATGACTCATAAAAAGCATATAAACGTTACATGTATATTAGTCATGAAAACCCAATCATTCTGAAATAAATGATTGACAGTATTTTCTTGAATTAGTATTCCGAACATGTATTTGATAAGTGTAAACCCTTGATTTGTTCTGAATCAAAACCCTTGTTTCTTGTAAAACAGAGTATTCTAGTATGCTTGAATCATGAATTATTGTTCTATGTATCATAAATTATACCTATTATAATTTATATGTACTTTCTGAATCGATATTTATCTGTTTTTATCATGTAACCCCTTGCTCAACATGTTACAAAGGTATTTGAACTGATGAAATAACTTTTATATTTATATACATACACAATTTTATATATAAGTAAAATTTAAACGACACTCAGACAAATAACCGGTACTATAAGCATACATCCAAACAAGGAAAAGGACTCATAATGAGTTATTAGTCCTAAGCCTTTTAAATCTTATTTATATACATATATATATACAAATATGAATTTTGGGGTAAAATATAAGTTTACGAAAGAGTTTAATATTTTGAGTATTTTTTATGATTTAATGTCGTTTTATCATGATTTGAAATCATGATTTTATAACACAAAGTTCTTGTGTTATGCTTGTATTCCCCCCTTAAAACAGTAGAAATTATGAAAATACGGGGGTATGAACTCACTTGGTAGGTGGTGATTCAGACAGCGTTTCGTTTCCCGGAAAGGAGTTTATTTGACGAAAAACCGGCTCAAATCGGGCAGAGTTTCGACTGGAGAGAGGTTAACTTCTTGGGAATCTCGGGGCTTCGAGGCTTGATTAGGGTTTTAGACTTGATACCGGGGCTTTAGGGGTTGTATGTGAGTTTGTGAGAGTGAAAAGTATGAAAGTGTGTGAAATTTGGGGTGAAAAGTGTGAATTTCTCGGAAGGGCTTGCATGGCTTTTATAGGCCGAAGCCTCGGACCGAAGGGTGAGTCAGCTAGGCACGCGTCGGACATGCGAAGGGGACACGAGGTGAGGCTCGGACAAGTGGCTCGGAGGTGTTGGCTTCGGACTGGACCGGACTTCGGTCCAATGGGAAGAGGGCATGTGTCCGAGGGGTGTCCGGGGGTGTCTCCTGCGAAGGTTGTCGGCTGCTTATTGGACCTCGGTCTCGGTCCAATCAGATGGTGACACGGAGAACTTCGGTCCAATCCGATGGTGACACGTGGAAGTCTCGCATGCGAGGGTGACGTGGCCGAAGGTCAGCCTTGCGAAATTGCCCGGTTTTCAATATTTCTTGATTTTTGTGCCAAAAACTTGCGAAAATCATAACTTTCGCATACGAGCTCCGTTTTCAACGATCTTTATATGCACGCATAGGTAAAATTATACTCTACGACTTTCGTTTAGACTTCGTCGGCTGATTTTGACTTTATTTTTAATATTATTATTTTTAACAGACCGGGACAAGAAATCCGTTAAAAATTCATAACTTCTTCATCCGACGTCCGTTTGTGCCTGTCTTTTTACCGTTGTACTACTATTGACGAGACCTTCAATTCTAGTTTAGGTTGTGTCGGCTAAAAATCACTCGATCTTTATTTCGAGTTTTTAGCTGTACACTGCTACACTGAAACTTAGAAAAATCGTTACTTCCTCATACGAAGTCAGATTTTGCCGTTCTTTTTATGAAAGTTCTCGGTTTAACATAAACTACAACTTTCATTTAGATTGTTAACTCTAAAAAGCCTTTTATTGAAAATTCAGTTTTTACATTGAACAGTGTTTTGCCGGTTTTGTCGCGGATCTTGGATTGGTCATAACTTCTTCGTTATAACTCGAATTTTAGTGTTCTTTATGTTTTTGGAAACCTTATTACAATCTCTATCATTTGGTTCATCCCAATCGAGATTGTTTAATAATTTATTTTTGAGGGTCAATTATGTAAATATACACAGTATGCTAAAATTTCTCTTTATTATTTTAAAAAGAAATACAAATTGACCTACATTATTACATAGGTTTGAAATAACGGTTTTTTACACGTACACTCATTGGCCGCACACTCATGGCCGTACACACTCTTAGGGTGGCCGTACACCTACCTCACTGAATCGCATATGGTTCTAACACTTAGTTCAAGTGTTTCCAAGTACTTAGGGTGATTTCCTATCATGTCTAGTGGTGAAATACCCTAATTTGAATAATAGATGTGTTATTACATGTTAAATAGGATCCAATTGTGTTCGAGGCTTCGCTTGACACTCAACATCTCATATCGATCCTTCATTCAAACCACTCACTCGAGGTGAGTTCATACCCCTACATTTTTCCGAGTTTTTAAATGTTTTCAGGGGGGGAATACAAGCCAAACATAAATGATTTTATGAAACAAGCCAAACATAAATGATTTTATGAAACTTTTACAAAAGGATTTCAATAAACTTAAAACGGATGCAATCAATACGAACGTGCAGTTTCTACAGTTTTACAAAATATTTAGATATTTTTTCCCTTCTGTATTATGCTGAGCATAAGGGGCATTTGCAACTTACAAGATAACCGCACTGTTTTCAGATCATACAAAGTTACACACATGCATACACACAAACTATAACAGGTATAGTTTGGGGATACATACAAGGTTACACACATACATACACACAAACTATAATAGGTATAGTTTGGGGATACATACAAATTTATACATATACATACACCCAATCTATAATAGTTATTCAAACAACAATTTACAAACTTATCCTTTATAAACCTTTCGGTTATTCATAAAAAGGGTTTTTTCTATACTATTACTTGTAAAGTCGTTAATCTAACTGGAGACACGTCCTTGGGCGCTTACAAACTTAACTAAGTGGAGGACTATCCCTTATGAACCAGAGTCTCCTCGAGGGAGAGCGTGATTTTTGTGTATAGATCTATACGGGACTTACTATCCCGCACCTTACTGCTAGCTATAGTAGGACCGGCAGGTCTACGGGTGACAAAGTCATAAAGGATACAGGTGCCCGATTCACGCCATATCAAGTTAATGTATGGTTATAAAGCTCGCAATGTAGATAACAACGATATATTTACGTAATAATATACTATACATGCTGGTAGTAACTAGGGTTTTCAAACAGAACATTCCATACAGAGACTTGTCATACAGAGTTCATCATACAATACATCTGGTAGTAATTCAATCATACAAACATTTTTACTATATTAACTCACTTTTACTAAAGAAAATATTGGATTTTATTGGAATCATGCAAACATTTTCACAGAGTCATCAACAGGTTTTCAATACATAAACATCGCTTATGAACTCACCAAGTTTATTCTGATACTCTTTCAAAACTGCTTGTATTCTCAGGAAATCAGTAGAAAGGTGCCTCCTGGAGTTTTGAGATGTCGGAGCAATTAAAGTCATGTCTTTATACTTCACTTACATCTTGATGTATTCAAACAATACTTAAACAAATGTAAACCTTTTTCATATGTGTATTCAATGTAATGGTTGTGTTTACTATGATTGCTATGATACAATTGTTGTGATACTACACATGACGTCATCCACCCCCAAACGTTTCCGCCGTTCCGGTTTCAGGGTGTGAAAGATTGGTATCAGAGCTCTTGTTTATAGTGAACTAATATACCGAACCTTACATGGTATACAACTATAAACACTAAGGGGCTGAAGTACTCCGAACTAAAAAGTATACTTTTAAAATATAAGTATTTTATAAGAAGTATAAAAGTATGCATATATAACAGAACCAGAGTCATAGGTAGAACAAAACAAAAGTATTTGGATGTTGGACACTGTGGTTAAACCTGGGCAGTTATGTAATCATGTCTAGGGTCAATATAGCCTGATCAACTATATTTATTCGAGACATTACCGACATGTGCTTGGGAGTGACTGTGGTGTTGCAAAAAGCCTAAAACTTACCAAGTATATATACATCAGATATCGGTAGAACAAAAACATCCAACTTAAAATACTATAGGAGTATTTTAGTTAGAGCCGAATACAGTATATAGATTCATTCCAAGTGTTGCTACATATTTCTTCTTAGCGATAGTATATTTGCAATAGTAACACTCCTCTATATATCGCTTCGTAGAACACTTTAACTATCAGGATGAGATATATCTTGTTTTATATATCTTCATTCAAATTTAGGGGACTTATCATCCTCTTCTCCCTGATTGTTCTAGAACAAGATACCTCCCCGAAGAAGACCCATCAGAAGGAACAACGACACTCCGCCACCACCACCTCCTCAGTTTGACCCAACTATGTTCCAGGCAGCAGTTACGACTGTTGTGGCTGCAACGATGTCGCAGATAAATCAGGGTAGCTCTGGTGGATCTGGAGGTGGACCCGATCCCCAAAGCCATGATGGAGGTCCGGGACATCAAAAGGAGTGTTCCTATAAAGACTTCATGAATGCCAAACCCAAGTCCTTCGACGGTAATGGTGGAGCCATTTCCTTAACTCGATGGTTCGAGAAGATCGAATCCATCTTCGAGATTTGTTCCTATTCCGAAGCCAACAAGATGAAATTCGCTGCTTGCACTTTCACCGACAGAGCACTGACCTGGTGGAATGGTCGTGTCAAATCCCTAACCTTGCCAGTAGCAAATGCCATAGGCTGGGAGAGCCTGAAAGAACTCATGCTGGCTGAGTACTGCCCTAGGGGCGAGATGCAGAAGTTAAAGCACGAGCTCTGGAACCTAAAGATGAAGGGTTCTGCCATTGCTGCCTACACAGCTAGATTCTGCGATCTGGCTCTCCTCTGTCCGGGAATGGTCACCCTAGAAAGCAAGAAAATTGAGCGGTACATTTGGGGACTGATGCCGCCAACACAAGGAAATGTTTTAGCTGCTAAGCCCACTACATTTGACAGCGCCAAGTGCCTGGCGCAAACCTTGATAGATCACGGGGTCGATCTTGATGAGGTGACAGCCGCTCCCGAGCCACAAAAAGAGAGTGGTGGGAAGAAGAAAAAGTTCTGGAACAAACGAAAGGGGCAGTCTTCGTAGGAGCCCTCCAAGAAACAACAAACAATGGCAGTTCATGCTGCTACTACTCTAGCTGCTGTTCCAACCACCCAAGCACCTACCAGTGGATATGCTGGTACTCTTCCAGGGTGCAACAAGTGTAACTTTGATCATCACGGACCCTGCCGTGATATGCTATGCAACAGCTGTGGTAAGAAGGGACACACAACTCGATTCTGCAAGGCACCGGTCCAACCAACCAATCAGACTCCTGGGGTGGGTGCCGGTCAAGCCTGTTATGGCTGTGGAGAGGTTGGGCACTTCAAAAGAAATTGCCCCAAGGCAACAACAGCTGGTAGCACAGGGAGGGTGCTAGCTACGGGCCAGGAGGAAGCAGTCGCTGATCCTACCGTTGTTACGCGTACGTTCCTCCTTGACAACTCTTATGCATGCATTCTTTTCGATTTTGGTGTGGAGAGAAGTTTTGTTAGTCATGCATTCAAATATCTAATCAAATGTAAATCCCAACCTTTAAGTGAAACAT
Source organism: Lactuca virosa (assembly GCF_052849685.1). Lineage (NCBI taxonomy): Eukaryota > Viridiplantae > Streptophyta > Magnoliopsida > Asterales > Asteraceae > Lactuca > Lactuca virosa. The sequence goes on along the minus strand of NC_136432.1, from coordinate 232,180,700 downwards.
TTACCGTTGAGATGGCTAACGGAAAGAAAGAGAGCACTAACGACATATTCATAGGCTGTACTCTTACCCTGAACGATCACTCCTTTCCCATCAATCTCATGTCAGTGTCCATAAAGAGCTTCGATGTCATTATCAGCATTGATTGGTTGAGCCCCAATCGTGCTGATATTCTTTGCTACGAGAAAGCCATCCGTATCAATCTTCCCTCTGGCGAAGCCCTCACTATTTACGGTGATAAACTTAGTTCGAGCCTTCGTATCATTTCATGCATCAAAGCCCATAAGTATCTGTGGAAGGAATGCCATGCATTCGTAGCTAATGTTGTTGATGAAACGCAAAAAGTTAAAGACCTCGAGAGCATCCCGGAAGTCTGCAACTTTCCTGATGTCTTCCCCGAAGATCTTCCAGGAATTCATCCCGAGCGACAAGTCGAGTTTCGTATCGACTTAATCCCCGGAGCTACTCATGTAGCTAAATCTCCCTATCGTTTAGCGCCGGCGGAAATGCAAGAGTTATCCAGCCACCTCAATGAGCTAATCAGCAAAGGATTTATAAGACCGAGTTCCTCACCCTGGGGAGCCCCTATCTTATTCGTGAAAAATAAAGATGGATCCTTTCGGATGTGCATTGACTACCGAGAACTGAACAAGCTGACCATCAAGAACCGTTATCCCTTGCCCAGAATCGACGACCTCTTCGACCAACTTCAGGGAGCCAGTTATTTCTCAAAGATAGACCTTAGATCAGGGTACCATCAGCTGCGGGTTCACGAGAATGATGTGCCCAAGACAACATTCCAAACTCGCTATGGACACTACGAGTTTGTAGTAATGCCCTTCGGTCTAACCAATGCATCGGCGGTATTCATGGACCTGATAAATCGGGTGTGCCGCCCTTTCCTAGACAAGTTCGTGATCGTGTTCATTGACGAAATACTTATCTATTCTCGGAGCGAGAATGATCACAAGCATCACTTGAGACTAGTGTTAGAAACGCTAAGGGCGGAAAAGCTCTACGCAAAGTTTTCAAAGTGTGAATTCTGGATCAGGAAGGTAATTTTCCTTGGTCACGTGGTTAGCGGGGAAGACATACACGTGGACCCATCCAAAATCAAAGCGATTGAGAATTGGTCAGCACCGAAGACGCCCACAGAAATTCGTCAATTCTTGGGTCTCGCTGGTTATTATCGCAGGTTTATCCGGAACTTCTCCAAAATCGCTAAGCCTTTACCCACCCTGACACAGAAAGGTGTAACCTTTAATTGGGGAGAAAAGCAAGACGCTGCATTTCAAACATTGAAGTAGGCCCTATGCAGCGCACCTAGCTTGTCCCTGCCCGAAGGGACGGAAGACTTCGTTGTATACTGTGATGCATCCAATCAGGGCCTAGGCTGTGTGCTCATGCAGCGAGGAAAGGTTATCGCCTATGCCTCGCGGTAGTTGAAAACACACGAAGTCAATTACACAACTCACGATCTAGAGTTAGGAGCAGTGGTCTTCGCGTTAAAGATCTGGAGACATTATCTCTACGGAACCAAGTGCATTGTCTTCACCGACTATAAGAGCCTACAACATATCTTCGATCAGAAAGACTTAAACATGAGACATCGGCGATGGGTAGAGCTACTTAGTGACTATGAATGCGAAATACGCTACCATCCCGGCAAGGCCAATGTGGTAGCGGATGCCCTCAACCGAAAGGAGTATTCAGGTCGTAAAGTGAAGGCACTAACAATGACTATACATTCCCATTTATCCGCACAAATCAGAGAGGCTCAGCTGGAAGCCTTAAAGCCAGAAAACATGTCGGATGAAGCCCTGAGAGGAATGGAAAAGAACTTAGAGGTCAAGGGAGACGGAGTTTACTATTTCATGAACCGGATCTGGACCCCAAAGTACGGCAGGTACAGGGAGGTTGTCATGAACGAAGCTCACAAGACTAGATACTCCGTTCACCAAGGTTCAGATAAGATGTATTTGGATCTCAAACAACTATATTGGTGGCCGAACATGAAAGCAGAGATCGCTACTTTCGTGGGCAAGTGCCTGACTTGCGCCAAGGTGAAGGTAGAATATCAAAAGCCCTCAGGTCTACTTCAGCAGCCAGAAATACCTGAGTGGAAGTGGGAGAGGATTACCATGGATTTCATTACTAAGTTACCCAGATCTCTGAGTGGGCACGACGCCATCTGGGTAATTGTCGATCGACTGACTAAATCCACCCACTTCCTGCCAATCAAAGAAAACTTCAAGATGGAGAGACTGACACGAATCTACATTCGAGAGATAGTCCGCCTTCATGGGGTGCCTGTATCCATTATCTCCGACTGAGATAGCAGGTTTACCTCGAGATTCTAGCAGTCACTACAGAAGGCTCTAGGAACTAAGCTTGATATGAGCACAACTTACCATCCACAGACAGACGGGCAGAGTGAGAGAACCATTCAGACATTGGAAGATATGTTGAGAGCCTGCATCATCGACTTTGGCACGTCGTGGGACACTCATCTACCCTTGGTCGAATTTTCTTACAACAACAGCTACCATACCAGCATCAAGGCTGCTCCGTTTGAAGCCCTCTATGGCCGTAAGTGCAGATCCCCTCTGTGTTGGGCTGAGGTGGGTGACACGCAGCTAGTCAAGGTCAAGCCCCCGACAGCACTCTCACGGGTCCTAAAATCATCCGAGAGACGACTGAAAAGATCGTACACATCCGAGAACGACTAAAAGCATCAAGAGATAGACAAAAGAGCTACGTCAATAAGAGACGAAAACCCTTGGAGTTCCAGGTGGGTGACCGTGTTCTTTTGAAGGTCTCACCTTGGAAAGGCATGATACGCTTCGGAAAGCGTGGAAAGCTAAATCCAAGATACAGTGGACCATTCGAGATCCTCGCTAGGATCGGTCCTGTAGCATACAAACTCCGGTTACCTCGAGAACTTAGCAACGTATATCCCGTTTTTTACGTGTCGAAGCTAAAGAAGTGTCTGTCCGATGAGACACTTGTGATTCCCCTTGATGAGATTGAACTAGACAAGAGCTTACACTTCATGGAGGAACCAGTTGAAATCATGGACCGGGAAGTCAAACGAACGAAACAAAGTCGCATCCCGATAGTGAAGGTTTGTTGGAATGCCAAGCAGGGACCTGAATTCACTTGGGAGCGTGAGGATTCAATGAAACAGAAGTACCCTCATCTTTTTCCAAGTCCATGATTTGTATCTCTATTCTTGAATTTCGGGACGAAATTCCCTCTAACGGGGGGATGATGTGACAACCCGGAACTTCTATCTTGTACATCTAGTCAATTCAACCAAGGTTAGACTCATTTCTGTTATCTTTTAGCACTGTTTAAGGGTTCGTTTAAGTGATCTAAGATTTAGTACATCCAAGGTTGAGTTTAGCGATGAGTTGTCAAAGTCGTAAAGTAGCAAATCGGGCCATACACTCCTTTAGGAGGAGTGTGCGGCCATACACATGGGTGTACAGCCGTACACCCCCTCATGGCCGCACATCCAAGGTGGTGGGTCACCCACCCCTATATATATGGGTAGACCTCCCTTCCTTCATTCCTTTCTCCTCTTGGCTGCACACTACTCCCTTTCTCTCAAGCTTACTCAACCGTGAACCCTCCAAGGCTTCAAAAATGTGAGTATTCCATCCTCTAGCTTGTTATACTTGAAAGACCTCTTGATCTAAGCCTTGATTCTTCAAGTTTCGTCATGTTCTTCATCCTTTGAAGGAGTACGGCCGCACACCTTCATAAGGTTGGCCATACACCCCTTAAAGGCTCTACAAAGTGAGAGTTTGGCCCCTATCTTCTAGTTGGAAATGATCCTAGCCTTGATTAACCTTAAAGTCGACAAATTTGGCATGAAAATGAAGGGTGTACGGCCGCACACCCCTTGTACGGCCGCACACACCCCTTAGGGCTGTAAACTCACTTTGATGTTCATTATTGGCCTTGAACTTACATTACAACTAAGCATGGGACCTAGAACACTTTTTGGATGCTAGTTAGAACCTTGGGAACACCTCAAAAACACCCCTCTTCATGAGTGTACGGCCGTACTGTCACACCCCCAAACTAGACGGCGGAAACGTCCGGGGGTGGAGGACTTCGTTTGTAGTATCACAACACATGCATCATAGTAATCAAAGTACAAACAACCATTGTATTTAAAAAGTATAAGTATTTACATGTGTTCAATCATTGTATATTGAACCAAAATAGTTATACAAAAGAAGATATGACTCAAAGTAGCTCCATCTTCTCAAAAAGCTCAGGGAGTACCTGTGTATTATTTCCCTGAGAATACAAGTAATTTGAAAGGAGAGTATCAATATAAATTTGAGTGAGTGCATAAGTGTTTATGTTTAAAAGAGTGTCTCTGTATCTTGTATATGTAAACTGTTCCAGAAAATCCTATATTTTCTGTTGTATATGAAAAGTAGTTTTATTCCCATAAAACCGTTCTCTTTGTATCAATGTTTTGTATTTGTATTCCTTTATGAAAAACTTGTAACTGAGAGTGTGCCTGGCTTCACCAGCTGTTATTGAAAACTGTATTGAACCATTGTACTTTGTATTCTGTAAACTGGTACTTTGAAGGTGTACTTTACGTTTAGTTGATTATACACTAACGTATTGTTAATATCTTTTTAATGAGTTATTATAACCATACTATGACAGGATGGCCTGAAACAAACGCTTTGTGGGCGTTTAAACTGTTGATAACAATTGCCACTCATTGGCGTGTATACCTGACTGTAGCTAGCAGCCTGAGTGCGGGGTTGTCAATCCCGATATAGATCTACACACAACTTGTTTCGATCCCCTGGCTGGAGATTATGGTTAAAATGTCTGGACTTTACCTTGGTTGTCTAAATGAATTAAACAACCTGAATTGAATGACTCATAAAAAGCATATAAACGTTACATGTATATTAGTCATGAAAACCCAATCATTCTGAAATAAATGATTGACAGTTCCGAACATGTATTTGATAAGTGTAAACCCTTGATTTGTTCTGAATCAAAACCCTTGTTTCTTGTAAAACAGAGTATTCAAGTATGCTTGAATCATGAATTATTGTTCTATGTATCATAAATTATACCTATTATAATTTATATGTACTTTCTGAATCGATATTTAACTGTTTTTAGCATGTAACCCCTTGCTCAACATGTTACAAAGGTATTTGAACTAATGAAATAACTTTTATATTTATATACATACACAATTTTATATATAAGTAAAATTTAAACGACACTCGGACAAATAACCGGTACTATAAGCCCACATCCAAACAAGGAAAAGGACCCAGAATGAGTTATCAGTCCTAGGCCTTTTAAATCTTATATATATATATATATATATATATATATATATATATATATATATATATATATATATATATATATATATATATATATATATATATATATATATACTAGTAAGATGCCCGCGCGATGCAGCGGCGGAGATTAGTTTCATTCCCGACGATTAGTTTTCGTCCAAAAGTTTGTTTCGTTCCGATGGTCGTCAAATCCTTTGCTTTCGATGTATATTTCCATTTCGATATGTCTTCTTATAATTTTATATTTCATATAATAAAAAATGAGAACAAACAATAAGGTTGTTGTGTATAGGCAACGCTGATATGGTGTTATGGGTGAGGTGACACCTTTTAACCTAGTTATAAAATGGTATTGTCCACCATTTTTCATGTTAATGAGTGTTATGTTATAAAATGTGGTAACGACAACATACCTCAGGAGAAATCAACCAATCACCATTTTATTATTCTCTCTCTATCTCATAACATCTTATAACATTTCAACACGATTTCTTGAATTGGTGTTATGAAAACATAGGTCAAATATGCTTTTTAACATGTTATGCGAAATAATTAGATATAACGGTCAAATATGCTTTTTAATTAATGAAACTCAATTTTAATAATATTATTATTATCTAGATATTTATATCTTTTCTTTTTGAATATTAATTTAATAATTATATACAAAAGGATGTAATTAGATTTTTGGGATGGAGTTTTATAAATCCACCAAATTCAATGAAAGCAAAAATAATTAAATTAGAATTCTAAAAAATGTGGCAAACAAAATTAATTAATCTATACTGCTATTTAAGTTTTGTATAGTTTTTTTTAAATTTGTATGGTGTTAAAATATATTTGAAATTAACTTGTTTTCTACTATATTATTTTCCAGTACATTATCACAGTTTGTTATCATTCACAGGTAAAATATCATCATAAATTTTATATAAAATAACATTATTATATAAAATGTGGAAAGGATGCGACGTTTCAATTATATGTATGTATCTCATTCTTTTTGTATTTTTTCTAACTAAAACATGAATTTAAAACAATAATTAGATACTAACATATATTAATTATATTTTTTTATGTCTTTTCTGTGTTTTTGTTTTCCCAAAATATTTCAGATTGTCTTTCCAAGATAACTCTTCAATGAATTGCCTTTATCTTCCCAATGTTTATTTTTTCCAATACTTGAATTTTGATTCTTCAAACCTTTCGAAAAATTTATTTTCCTTAAAACTTTACTAAGAATAAAATTAAAAATTAAAAAATCAAGGTGTATAATTAGAAATTTTGACCAAGATTAATAAATCCAAATTTGTATAATTAGCCTTAGCAAACACTTTTTTATTTTTATTTTACAATCCTTTTTCTTTCAACCGTTGATTATGTATTAATGCAATTGTTTTAATTTAACATTTGTAGTTTCAAGATTTCATAGTAGTCTTTTACTAATTATTTTGATTATGGGCGAATCTAAAAAATTATAAGCTATACGTTTTTTCTAATTTCAAAAATGAAGAATATATGGTTTTTTAATTTTCAAGATCTAAGTACTTGCATGAACTTTTCTTAGTTACTCTCTAAGAGATTGAAATGTTATATTCTTGCAACATATTACCTTAATAATTCTTCTTATGAAAATACATAAAAAAATGGGATGTCAATTTTAAAATGTAAATTATAAAACAGATCAATGAATTACTCTTTCATAAATCAACAGTTAATATATTATATAAAAATACATCTAGCTAACAGATTAGCTATATGTTCTACATGCCTAAGTTTAGTTCATTTGATACACATATTTCCAGAAAAACCAAACCAAATGCATTAATCGTTCAAAAAAAACAACAAACATTCAAAGAAAGTTGTTTTTCATAACAGAAAAGAAAATGTCTACTATACCAATCTACATAACACAAAAGTTCCCAACCACATACAAGAAACAATGAGAATTTAACTTTACAGGAGTTAATACTCCAATTTAACATAATACTGACAAGTTGTTTTCCCTTGGACTAAAAAGACACGTGATCCACCTATGAGAAAGTTATAGAAGCACAACAGACTACACACACATAAATAGTTAAGAAAACACACACTTAGATATAACACATAAACTTTAGATTTAAATACTCATTCATAATAGCTGGTTGTAAGATTTGGAAATATATATATATATATATATATATATATATATATATATATATATATATATATATATATATATATATATATATATATATATATATATATGTACGCTATGTCTAACATGAGCTTCTTAACCCAACCAACAATTCTATATCTGAAAATACAAATCTGAATGATGTTGCTATTGTCGTGTTCGAAAGTAGGGGTGAAGGAATAGAGAGTAACGACAGCGATGGCAAGATGGTTTGGATCTAGGGTTGACATAATACCAGTGGTTGTGATTGGTGGAGGTAACGTTGGAGGTGAGGGGAACAACAAACGTAGATCAACAAAGATCTAACTCAAATCCAGAAAAATCCATCTCTTTCTTCAATCCTAAACTCAAATCGGTAAGGCAGGAGCGGAAGTGAAGGAACCTGGTCTTGTGGAGAACAACTTGTTTGAGGATGGTGTTTAGATTTAGAGTGGTTTATGTTTATAAGGTGGTGGGTGGTGGTGATGGTGGTTAGTATTTTGTGAGAGTTTTATGGTGCTGGTGATGATGTTGACGGTAGTGATGAGCTGGTGGCAAGGATGCTTACAAAGAGGAAAAACAATAAGAACGATATTTTAGTTTAAAAAAGAGATCAGTTGTATTTATAGTGTAAATATTTGATTTTGATTGGCTTAAACTTATTCACATGGATTGCCACTATATAATCAATCCATACCATTCAAATTAAATCTAAGGTTCATATTCCACCTCCTTGTTTTTAAGAGTTTGGTCTTAAAAACCTTTAAGATTCCATTATGTATGTATTATAAAGTAGTATAGATATATATACAAATATGAATTTTGGGGAAAAATATAAGTTTACGAAAGAGTTTAATATTTTGAGTATTTTTTATGATTTAATGTCGTTTTATGATGATTTGAAATCATGATTTTATAACACAAAGTTCTTGTGTTATGCTTGTATTCCCCCCCTTAAAACAGTAGAAATTATGAAAATACAGGGGTATGAACTCACTTGGTAGGTGGTGATTCGGACAGCGTTTCGTTTCCCGAAAAGGAGTTTATTTGACGAAAAACCGGTTCAAATCGGGCAGAGTTTCGACTGAAGAGAGGTTAACTTCTCGGGAATCTCGGGGCTTTGAGGCTTGATTAGGGTTTTTGACTTGATACCGGGGCTTTAGGGGTTGTATGTGAGTTTGTGAGAGTGAAAAATATGAATGTGTGTGAAATTTGGGGTGAAAAGTGTGAATTTCTCGGAAGGGCTCGCATGGCTTTTATAGGCCGAAGCCTCGGACCGAAGGGTGAGTCAGCTAGGCACGCGTTAGACATACGAAGGGGACACAGGGCGAGGCTCGGACTGGTGGCTCAGAGGTGTTGGCTTCGGATTGGATCGGACTTCGGTCCAATGGGAAGAGGGCATGTGTCCGAGGGGGGTGTCTGAGGGGTGTCCGGGGGTTTCTCCTGCGAAGGTTGTCGGCTGCTTATTGAACCTCGGTCTCGGTCCAATCGGACGGTGACACGACGAACTTCAGTCCAATCCGATGGTGACACGTGGAAGCCTCGCATGCGAGGGTGACGTGGCCGAAGGTCAGCCTTGCGAAATTGCCCAGTTTTCAATATTTCTTGATTTTTGTGCCAAAAACTTGCGAAAATCATAACTTTCGCATACGAGCTCCGTTTTCGACGTTCTTTATATGCACGCGTAGGTAAAATTATACTCTACGACTTTGGTTTAGACTTCGTTGGCTGATTTTGAATTTATTTTTAATATTATTATTTTTAACAGACTGGGACATGACATCCATTAAAAATTCATAACTTCTTCATCCGACTTCCGTTTTTGTCTGTCTTTTTACCGTTGTACTACTATTGACGAGACCTTCAATTCTCATTTAGGTTGTGTCGGCTAAAAATCACTCGATCGTTATTTCGAGTTTTTAGCAGTACACTGCTACACTGAAACTTAGAAAAATCGTTACTTCCTCATACGAAGTCAGATTTTGCCGTTCTTTTTATGAAAGTTCTCGGTTTAACATAAACTACAACTTTAATTTAGATTGTTAAGGCTAAAAATCCTTTTATTGAAAATTCAGTTTTTACACTGAACAGTGTTTTGCCGGTTTTGTCGCGGATCTTCGATTGGTCATAACTCCTTCGTTATAACTCGGATTTTAGTGTTCTTTATGTTTTTGGAAACCTTGTTACAATCTCTATCATTTGGTTCATCCCAATCGAGATTATTTAATAATTTATTTTTGAGGGTCAATTATGTATATATACACAGTATGCTAAAATTTCTCTTTGTTATTTTAAAAAGAAATACAAATTGACCTACATTATTACATAGGTTTGAAATAACGGTTTGTTACATTATCCCCCCGTTAGAGAGAATTTTGTCCCGAAATTAGCATTACAGATAGACTAGGGAAAAAAAGATGTGGATATTTCTGTTGCATTTCATTCTCCCGTTCCCAAGTGAATTCAGGTCCCCGTTTTTGCATTCCAGCGAACCTTCACTATCGGGATACGACTTTGTTTGGTTTTCTTAACTTCCTTGTCTAGAATCTCTACGGGTTCTTCCACAAAGTTGAGGCTCTCGTTTAACTCGATTTCCTCGAGCGGGATTACAAGAGTCTCGTCGGATAGACACTTTTTCAAGTTCGAAACGTGGAAGGTAGGATGAATGTTATTTAGTTCTTGGGGTAGTCGAAGTTTGTAAGCTACAGGACCGATTCTGGCAAGAATCTCGAATGGTCCTATGTACCTTGGATTCAGTTTGTCACGCTTTCCAAAGCGTATCATGCCCTTCCAGGGTGAGACCTTTAACAAGACGCGGTCACCAACCTGGAATTCCAAGGGTTTTCTCCTTTTGTCAGCGTAGCTTTTCTGTCTATCTCTGGAAGCTTTAAGTCCCTCCCGAATTTGTACGATTTTCTCGGTAGTTTCTCGAATAATTTTCGGACCAGTGAGAGCACTGTCAGGAGTTTGACCTCTAGCCAGCTGCGTGTCACCCACTTCAACCCAGCACAGAGGGGATCTGCACTTGCGGCCATAGAGGGCTTCGAATGGAGCAGCCTTTATGCTAGTGTGATAACTATTGTTATAAGAGAATTCAACAAGGGGTAAATGAATATCCCATGCTTTTCCAAAGTCTATCACGCAAGCTCGCAACATGTCTTCTAATGTTTGAATCGTCCTCTCACTTTGTCTGTTGGTTTGTGGATGGTAGGCTGTACTCATGTCCAGCCTAGTTCCCAGAGAGTTTTGTAAAGACTGCCAGAAACGAGAGGTGAATCTACTATCTCGGTCCGAAATAATAGATATTGGTACACCATGCAGTCTAACAATATCCCTGAGGTAAGTTCTGGTTAGCTTCTCCATCTTGTCGGCTTCTTTTATTGGCAAGAAGTGTGCGGATTTGGTTAATCTGTCGACGATTACCCAAATAGTATCATAACCACCCGAAGTCTTGGGTAATTTGGTTATGAAATCCATTGTAATCCGCTCCCACTTCCATTCAGGGATTTCAGGTTGTTGTAAAAAACCTGAAGGTTTTTGGTACTCTACCTTGACTTTGGCACAAGTAAGGCACTTGCCCACAAAGGTAGCGATTTCGGCCTTCATGTTAGGCCACCAATATAGTTTCTTAAGGTCCAGATACATCTTGTCTGAACCTGGATGAATGTAGTATCGGGTTTTGTGTGCTTCATTCATAACCACGTCTCTGTAACCACCAAACTTTGGTGTCTAGATCCGGTTCATGAAATAATAGACTCCATCATCCCTGACTTCAAAGTTCTTATCCATTCCTCTCAGGGTTTCACCTGCCACATTTTCGGGTTTCAAGGCCTCAAGTTGAGCTTCTTTGATCTGTGTGGACAGATGTGAATGGATTATCATGGTCAACGACTTTACTCGGCGTCCCGAGTATTCTTTTCTGCTAAGGGCGTCATCTACTACGTTTGCTTTACCAGGGTGATAAATAATTTCACATTCGTAGTCGTTCAGTAGCTCCACCCATCGTCGTTGTCTCATGTTCAACTCTTTTTGATCGAAGATATGCTGGAGACTTTTATGATCCGTGAATATTGTGCATTTCGTGCCATATAGGTAATGTCTCCAGATCTTCAGAGCAAACACCACCGCTCCTAGTTCAAGGTCGTGTGTTGTATAGTTGACTTCATGCGTCTTAAGTTGTCTTGAGGCGTAGGAGATAACCTTTCCTCTTTGCATAATTACACACCCAAGCCCTTGATTTGAAGCATCACAGTACACTACGAAGTCTTCTGTCCCTTCGGGTAGAGACAATATCGATGCACTGCATAAGGCTTGTTTGAGCGTTTGGAATGCTGTTTCTTGCTTCTCTCCCCAACTAAAAGTTACACCCTTTTGCGTCAGGGTGGTAAGCGGTTTAGCGATTCGGGAGAAATTTTGGATGAATCTGCGATAGTAGCCAGTAAGACCTAAGAATTGACGGATTTCTGTAGGTGTTCTGGGTGCTGGCCAGTTTTCAATTGCCTTGATTTTGGAAGGTTCCACGTGTATTCCTTCTGAACTGACCATGTGACCTAGGAATTCAACCTTCCTAATCCAAAACTCGCACTTTGAAAACTTCGCATAGAGTTTTTCTGTGCTAATGGTTTGTAATACTTGACGAAGATGTTGGCCATGTTCTTCTTTGCTTCTTGAGTAGATAAGGATGTCGTCAATGAAGACTATGACGAATTTGTCCAGGAATGGACGACACACTCTGTTCATTAAGTCCATGAACACAGCAGGTACATTCGTCAATCCGAATGGCATCACTATAAACTCGTAATGACCATAACAAGTTCTAAACGCGGTCTTGGGAATGTCTTCCTCCAAAATCTGTAATTGGTGATACCCGGATCTTAAGTCTATTTTCAAGAAGTAGTTCGCACCTTGAAGTTGGTCGAACAGATCGTCAATGTGAGGCAGAGGATATCGATTCTTGATGGTAAGTTTATTCAGCTCGCGGTAGTCTATGCACATGCGGAATGATCCATCCTTCTTCTTTACGAACAAAACCGGTGCTCCCCAAGGTGAGAATCTTGGTCTTATGAAACCTTTGCTAAGGAGTTCGTTAAGCTGGCTGGATAATTCTTGCATTTCAGAAGGTGCAAGACAATAGGGGGATTTGGCTACAGGGGTAGCTCCGGGGATTAAGTCAATTCGGAATTCGACTTGTCGTTCGGGAGGCACTCCTGGAAGATCATCGGGAAAAATATTGGGAAAGTTGCAGACCTCAGGAATGCTCGCGATATCTTTCATTTCTTGCCTTTTGTCTACCACGTGAGCTAAGAAAGCACAATACTCTTTGCGAAGGTACTTCTATGCCTTGATACAAGAAATGATCTGAAGGTTCGTTCCGGGTTTGTCACCATAGATAATAAGAGTTTCATTAGTTGGCAAGTTCAAACGAATAGCTCTTTCATAACATAGGATGTCGGCATGGTTGGGGCACAACCAATCCATACCTATTATGATGCCAAAACTTTTGATAAAGACCGGCATAAGGTCTATTGGGAAAGACAAGTCATTCAAGCTAAGGGTACATCCTATGTATATATCGTTGGTGGATTCGGATTTCCCGTTAGCCATTTCTACTGTGAAAGTTTCATTTAACGGTTGGGAGTTTTGATTTAAGAGATATTTAAAATTATGGCTCACGAAGCTCCTCTCAGCACCACAATCAAATAAAATGCATGCATAAGTATTGTTGAGAAGGAACGTACCCGTGACTACTGCAGGGTCTGCCACCGCTTCTTCATGACCCAGGGCTAGAATCCTCCCAGCTCCACCGGCATTTCCAGCTTTTGGACAATCTTTCTTGAAATGCCCCACATCACCGTATTGGTAGCATGCTCGACCTACTCCAGCGGCATGTACTTGGTTAAGTGGTTGGGGTGGTATTCTACAGAATCGGGCAGTATGCCCTTTCCTGTTGCAGTTACGACACTGCATTTCTTGGCAATTTCCGTTGTGGTGAAAATTGCACTTGTTGCATTTACGGAGGGTACCAGCATAGGGGTTAGTTGGTGCAAGGTTATTAGGGACATCAGCAGGTATAGTAGGTATGGTGGCAGGTACAGTAGTAGCATGGACTACCACTACTTGTTGCTTCTTTGAAGGTTCCAGAGGAGATTTGCCATTCCTCTTGTTCCAAACCTTCTTCTTGCTGTTGTTGTTGTTCTCCTTAGGTTGTTCTGGAGCAGTAACCACAGAATTTTGACGATTTCCGTGGCCAATAAGTGACTGTGCCAATTCCTTGGCACTGTCAAAGGTAACAGGCCTAAAGGCAATGACACTTGCCTGTACCTGGGGCGACAGTCCCCAAATATACGTTTCAATCTTTTTGCTCTCCAGAGCAACCATCTCAGGACACAGAATCGCCAAGTCACATAATCGATTCGTGTAAGTTGCTATGTCTGCTCCAGCCATGATAAGACCCCAGAACTCCTGTTCAAGTTTTTGAATTTCACCGCGCGGACAGTATTCCCGCATCAGCATGGCTTTTAAGTTCTCCCAGCTCATCGTATTAGCCACTACTAAACTTAGTGACTTAACATGGCCATTCCACCATGTTAGGGCCCTATCTGAAAAAGTACAGGCAGCAAATTTAACTTTGCTACCCTCCGGACAGGAGCAAATTTCGAAAATTGCTTCTATCTTCTCTATCCACTGTCTTAGTGCCATAACTCCCCCAGTCCCGTTAAAGGTCCTGGGTTTGGCATTAGAAAAATCTTTATAAGTGCACTCTCGCGAATGCCCATGACTCTCGCCATGGTTAGAAGGATGTGCACCAACTCCCGACCCACTAGCACCAGGAGTATTGATATGAGACATGTCAGCCGCTACAGCCGCCGTGACCGCCGCTTGAAACATAGCGGGGTCGAATTGAGGAGGTGGTGGTGGGGGTGGCGTCGGTGCTTCATTGTTACGTCTTGGATTTCTACGAGGAGGCATCTTTTCTATAATAGTTAAAAGATAAAAGATGGTAAGATATCAAGAATGAATATGAATTTGATATCTCTGAACGAAACACTTAATTCAACGTGAATCTTGTAAAGGATTGGAAATAGAAATCCACTGCAAGTACAACTTGCAATAGGATATCAAGAATGAATATGAATTTGATATCTCAGGTATGGGTTCGGCTTCATCTTGTCTTAGGGGACGCTCCCTAGGGTTGCAGACTTGTGGCTCTGTATCCGTACCACTTGATTCGTTGTCCTCAAAGGGTTCTTCTTTTGAGTCTGAGATCCAACCTGCATTTTGTGGATTGTGGGGGTCCCCCGGTAAATTGGGTTCAACCATAGGTTCTGTATTAGAAGTAAGGTTAGTAAAATACTCTCCGTAGTATTTTAATCTTTGTGTTCTGTTCTATAGTTCTTCTGAATATGTAGGGTAAGTTTTAGACATGTCGCAACACTACTACCACTCCCAAAGTCGCATCCCGATAGTGAAGGTTTGTTGGAATGCCAAGCAGGGACCTGAATTCACTTGGGAGCGCGAGGATTCAATGAAACAGAAGTACCCTCATCTTTTTCCAAGTCCATGATTTGTATCTCTATTCTTGAATTTCGGGACGAAATTCCCTCTAACGGGGGGATGATGTGACAACCCGAAACTTCTATCTTGTACATCTAGTCAATTCAATCAAGGTTAGACTCATTTCTGTTATCTTTTAGCACTGTTTAAGGGTTCGTTTAAGTGCTCTAAGATTTAGTACATCCAAGGTTGAGTTTAGGGATGAGTTGTCAAAGTCGTAAAGTAGCAAATCGGGCCATACAATCCTTTAGGAGGAGTGTGCGGCCATACACATGGGTGTACAGCCGTACACCCCCTCATGACCGCACACCCAAGGTGGTGGGTCACCCACCCCTATATATATGGGTAGACCTCCCTTCCTTCATTCCTTTCTCCTCTTGGCTGCACACTACTCCCTTTCTCTCAAGCTTACTCAACCGTGAACCCTCCAAGGCTTCAAAAATGTGAGTATTCCATCCTATAGCTTGTTATACTTGAAAGACCTCTTGATTTAAGCCTTGATTCTTCAAGTTTCATCATGTTCTTCATCCTTTGAAGGAGTACGGATGCACACCTTCATAAGGTTGGCCGTACACCCCTAAAAGGCTCTACAAAGTGAAAGTTTGGCCCCTATCTTCTAGTTGGACATGATCCTAGCCTTGATTCACCTTAAAGTCGACAAATTTGGCATGAACATGAAGGGTGTACAGCCGCACACCCCTTGTATGTCCGCACACACCCCTTAGGGATGTAAACTCACTTTGATGTTCATTATTGGCCTTGAACTTACATTACAACTAAGCATGGGACCTAGAACACTTTTTGGATGTTAGTTAGAACCTTGGGAACACCTCAAAAACACCCCTCTTCATGAGTGTACGGCCGTACTGTTACACCCCCAAACCAGACGGCGGAAAGGTCCGGGGGTGGAGGACTTCGTTTGTAGTATCACAACACATGCATCATAGTAATCAAAGTACAAACAACCATTGTATTTAAAAAGTATAAGTATTTACATGTGTTCAATCATTGTATATTGAACCAAAATAGTTATACAAAAGAAGATATGACTCAAAGTAGCTCCATCTTCTCAAAAATCTCAGGGAGTACATGTGTATTATTTCCCTGAGAATACAAGTAATTTGAAAAGAGAGTATCAATATAAAGTTGAGTGAGTGCATAAGTGTTTATGTTTAAAAGAGTGTCTCTGTATCTTGTAGATGTAAACTGTTCCAGAAAATCCTATATTTTCTGTTGTATATGAAAAGTAGTTTTATTCCCATAAAACCATTCTCTTTGTATCAATGTTTTGTATTTGTATTCTTTTATGAAAAACTAGTAACTGAGAGTGTGCCTGGCTTCACCAGCTGTTATTGAAAACTGTATTGAACCATTGTACTTTGTATTCTGTAAACTGGTACTTTGAAGGTGTACTTACGTTTAGTTGATTATACACTAACGTATTGTTAATATCTTTTTAATGAGTTATTATAACCATACAATGCAGGATGGCCTGAAACAAACGCTTTATGGGCGTTTAAACTGTTGATAACAATTGCCACTCATTGGCGTGTATGCCTGACTGTAGCTAGCAGCCTGAGTGCGGGGTTTTCAATCCCGATATAGATCTACACACAACTTGTTTCGATCCCCTGGCTAGAGATTCTGGTTATAATGTCAAGACTTTACCTTGGTTGTCTAAATGAATTAAACAACCTGAATTGAATGACTCATAAAAAGCATATAAACGTTACATGTATATTAGTCATGAAAACCCAATCATTCTGAAATAAATGATTGACAGTATGTTCTTGAATTAGTATTCCGAACATGTATTTGATAAGTGTAAACCCTTGATTTGTTCTTAATCAAAACCCTTGTTTCTTGTAAAACAGAGTATTCTAGTATGCTTGAATCATGAATTATTGTTCTATGTATGATAAATTATACCTATTATAATTTATATGTACTTTCTGAATCGATATTTTATTGTTTTTAGCATGTAACCCCTTGCTCAACATGTTACAAAGGTATTTGAACTGATGAAATAACTTTTATATTTATATACATACACAATTTTATATATAAGTAAAATTTAAACGACACTCAGACAAATAACCGGTACTATAAGCCCACATCCAAACAAGGAAAAGGACCCAGAATGAGTTATCAGTCCTAAGCCTTTTAAATCTTATATATATATATATATATATATATATATATATATATATATATATATATATATATACAAATATGAATTTTGGGGAAAAATATAAGTTTACGAAAGAGTTTAATATTTTGAGTATTTTTTATGATTTAATGTCGTTTTATCATGATTTGAAATCATGATTTTATTACACAAAGTTCTTGTGTTATGCTTGTATTCCCCCCTTAAAACAGTAGAAATTAGGAAAATACGGGGGTATATCAGGACTTTACCTTGGTTGTCTAAATGAATTAAACAACCTGAATTGAATGACTCATAAAAAGCATATAAACGTTACATGTATATTAGTCATGAAAACCCAATCATTCTGAAATAAATGATTGACAGTATGTTCTTGAATTAGTATTCCGAACATGTATTTGATAAGTGTAAACCCTTGATTTGTTCTGAATCAAAACCCTTCTTTCTTGTAAAACAGAGTATTCTAGTATGCTTGAATCATGAATTATTGTTCTATGTATCATAAATTATACCTATTATAATTTATATGTACTTTCTGAATCGATATTTATCTGTTTTTATCATGTAACCCCTTGCTCAACATGTTACAAAGGTATTTGAACTGATGAAATAACTTTTATATTTATATACATACACAATTTTATATATAAGTAAAATTTAAACGACACTCGGACAAATAACCGGTACTATAAGCCCACATCCAAACAAGGAAAAGGACCCAGAATGAGTTATCAGTCCTAAGCCTTTTAAATCTTATTTATATACATATATATATATATATACAAATATGAATTTTGGGGTAAAATATAAGTTTACGAAAGAGTTTAATATTTTGAGTATTTTTTATGATTTAATGTCGTTTTATCATGATTTGAAATCATGATTTTATAACACAAAGTTCTTGTGTTATGCTTGTATTCCCCCCCTTAAAACAGTAGAAATTATGAAAATACGGGGGTATGAACTCACTTGGTAGGTGGTGATTCAGACAACGTTTCGTTTCCCGGAAAGGAGTTTATTTGACGAAAAACCGGCTCAAATCGGACAGAGTTTCGACTGGAGAGAGGTTAACTTCTTGGGAATCTCGGGGCTTCGAGGCTTGATTAGGGTTTTAGACTTGATACCGGGGCTTTAGGGGTTGTATGTGAGTTTGTGAGAGTGAAAAGTATGAAAGTGTGTGAAATTTGGGGTGAAAAGTGTGAATTTCTCGGAAGGGCTCGCATGGCTTTTATAGGCCGAAGCCTCGGACCGAAGGGTGAGTCAGCTAGGCACGCGTCGGACATGCGAAGGGGACACGAGGTGAGGCTCGGACAAGTGGCTCGGAGGTGTTGGCTTCGGACTGGACCGGACTTCGGTCCAATGGGAAGAGGGCATGTGTCCGAGGGGTGTCCGGGGGTGTCTCCTGCGAAGGTTGTCGGCTGCTTATTGGACCTCGATCTCGGTCCAATCAGATGGTGACAAGGAGAACTTCGGTCCAATCCGATGGTGACACGTGGAAGCCTCGCATGCGAGGGTGACGTGGCCGAAGGTCAGCCTTGCGAAATTGCCCGGTTTTCAATATTTCTTGATTTTTGTGCCAAAAACTTGCGAAAATCATAAATTTCGTATACGAGCTCCGTTTTCGACGTTCTTTATATGCACGCGTAGGTAAAATTATACTCTACCACGTTTGTTTAGACTTCGTCGGCTGATTTTGACTTTATTTTTAATATTATTATTTTTAACAAACCGGGACAAGAAATCCGTTAAAAATTCATAACTTCTTCATCTGACGTCCGTTTGTGCCTGTCTTTTTACCGTTGTACTACTATTGACGAGACCTTCAATTCTAGTTTAGGTTGTGTCGGCTAAAAATCACTCGATCTTTATTTCGAGTTTTTAGCTGTACACTGCTACACTGAAACTTAGAAAAATCGTTACTTCCTCATACGAAGTCAGATTTTGCCGTTCTTTTTATGAAAGTTCTCGGTTTAACATAAACTACAACTTTCATTTAGATTGTTAAGTCTAAAAAGCCTTTTATTGAAAATTCAGTTTTTACACTGAACAGTGTTTTGCCGGTTTTGTCGCGGATCTTGGATTGGTCATAACTTCTTCGTTATAACTCGAATTTTAGTGTTCTTTATGTTTTTGGAAACCTTGTTACAATCTCTATCATTTGGTTCATCCCAATCGAGATTGTTTAATAATTTATTTTTGAGGGTCAATTATGTAAATATACACAGTATGCTAAAATTTCTCTTTATTATTTTAAAAAGAAATACAAATTGACCTACATTATTACATAGATTTGAAATAACGGTTTTTTACACGTACACTCATTGGCCGCACACTCATGGCCGTACACACTCTTAGGGTGGCCGTACACCTCCCTCACTGAATCGCATATGGTTCTAACACTTAGTTCAAGTGTTTCCAAGTACTTAGGGTGATTTCCTATCATGTCTAGTGGTGAAATACCCTAATTTGAATCATATATGTGTTATTACATGTTAAATAGGATCCAATTGTGTTCGAGGCTTCGCTTGACACTCAACATCTCATATCGATCCTTCATTCAAACCACTCACTCGAGGTGAGTTCATACCCCTACATTTTTCCGAGTTTTTAAATGTTTTCAGGGGGGAATACAAGCCAAACATAAATGATTTTATGAAACAAGCCAAACATAAATGATTTTATGAAACTTTTACAAAAGGATTTCAATAAACTTAAAACGGATGCAATCAATACGAACGTGCAGTTTCTACAGTTTTACAAAATATTTAGATATTTTTTCCCTTCTGTATTATGCTGAGCATAAGGGGCATTTGCAACTTACAAGATAACCGCACTGTTTTCAGATCATACAAAGTTACACACATGCATACACACAAACTATAACAGGTATAGTTTGGGGATACATACAAGGTTACACACAAACATACACACAAACTATAATAGGTATAGTTTGGGGATACATACAAAGTTATACATATACATACACCCAATCTATAATAGTTATAGTTTGGGGATTCAAACAACAGTTTACAAACTTATCCTTTATAAACCTTTCGGTTATTCATAAAAAAGGTTTTTTCTATACTATTACTTGTAAAGTCGTTAATCTAATTGGAGACACGTCCTTGGGCGCTTACAAACTTAACTAAGTGGAGGACTACCCCTTATGAACCAGAGTCTCCTCGAGGGAGAGCGTGATTTTTGTGTATAGATCTATGCGGGACTGACTATCCCGCACCTTACTGCTAGCTACAGTAGGACCGGCAGGTCTACGGGTGACAAAGTCATAAAGGATACTGGTGCCCGATTCTCGCCATATCAAGTTAATGTATGGTCATAAAGCTCGCACTGTAGATAACAACGATATATTTACGTAGTAATATACTATACATGCTGGTAGTAACCAGGGTTTTCAAACAGAACATTCCATACAGAGAATTTTCATATAAAGTTCATCATACAATACATCTGGTAGTAATTCAATCATATAAACATTTTTACTATATTAACTCACTTTTACGAAAGAAAATATTGGATTTTATTGGAATCATGCAAACATTTTCACAGAGTCATCAACATGTTTTCAATACATAAACATCTCTTATGAACTCACCAACTTTATGCTGATACTCTTTCAAAACTGCTTGTATTCTCAGGAAATCAGTAGACAGGTGCTTCCTGGAGTTTTGAGATGTCGGAGCAATTAAAGTCATGTATTTATACTTCACTTACATTTTGATGTATTCAAACAAGACTTAAACAAATGTAAACCTTTTTCATATGTGTATTCAATGTAATGGTTGTGTTTACTATGATTGCTATGATACAATTGTTGTGATACTACACATGACGTCATCCACCCCCGAACGTTTCCACCGTTCCGGTTTCGGGGTGTGACAACTCCTTTATTTTATAAGTAAATAGGTTAAAACCTTTATCTTACATCTTTGTTTTCTTATGTTCGTGATTTTGACCGGTTTAGGCAACAATTACAACATCCCAGGAACCATGTGGTAGACCATGGAAGGTTTTTTTTTTTTTTTTTTTTAATATTTTTTGTAGAGTTATCATATTTTATACCTTTTATGATATCTCATATGGATAAAATATATATGGATAAAATATAAAATGATGATATTAAAATGACATTATCTACTAAACATGTTACCATCATAAACTTTTAACTTATTTTTTTAATCACCATGGGAAGTTTTTAGAAAAAAAAAATCTTTTAACTGCATCATATCAAATATTTTTAACGAGTTTTAGTATATAATCTAAATTTTTGACATTTATACAAAAGTTCAATTGTTTTAACATTTATATAAATACAACGTTCAACTTAATTTTTGTAAACAATGTCCAAACGTTCATTGTCAAAAAGAAATTATGTATATGTATTTTAATGATTCGAAAGAAATTTAAATGTATCACTAGACATTGGAATATGGAAAATGTCATATTATATATGAACAGACAAACTTAATCATATGTTAAGTGTTTAACTAGTTTTTTTAAAACTTTTAAGTTTCAATACTTCTAGAAGTTGAAACCAAATAATATTGTGCTTTGAAACTTTGAGATAAACACATGTTTTATATGATAAAATAACTACTAATGAATATTAGTAATAGACTTTGAAAGTCATACTATGATCAAGAATCAAGAATCAAAAGTGAATGAAATGAGGAGAAAGTTAGCTATATTATATAAGAGAAAATGAAATGTTAGATATATGTATGAAACAAACGCAGGACAAATAGAAAAAAATATCAAATAAATATGATAAAGATAAATTATTTATCTTGAACTACATTTATTTGAATGACATTCTTTATATATATATATATATATATATATATATATATATATATATATATATATATATATATGTATGTGTGTGTGTGTGTGTATATATATATATATACACACACACACATACACACACACACACTATAGATGTGTGCTCGCGCAAAGTGGCGTCGTTAAATAGCATTTTTGGTGAATAATTTTTTTACGAGAAAATAATTATTATATTTTATTATAAGTTATTATGTAATAAAAAATTACCACTTTTAAATAAAATATTTATGTTTATACCTTATGTTTATATTGTTTGTTTATACTATTGATGTAAATTAATTATTATTAGTGTTTAGTTTAAGAAATTTAAATTAATTTATATACATGAATTTAATATTTTAAATTTATTATTTTGCTCCAAATTGAATTTTTTTTAATTACTTTTTTTCGGTTCAACTCTTCAAACATTTGACAAGTATTAATGAATTATATATGTATAATTGATATCTACAAAAAGTCTTGTAAACTTATACCTCTTAAAATTCAAGATATGATTAATATGTTTTAATATATATATATATATATATATATATATATATATATATATATATATAATATATATATATATATATATATATATATATATATATATATATATATATATATATATATATATATATATATATATATATATGTGAAACAAACGCAGGACAAATAGAAAAAAATATCAAATAAATATGGTAAAGATAAATTATTTATCTTGAACTACATTTATTTGAATGACATTCTTTATAATATATATATATATATATATATATATATATATATATATATATATATATATATATATATATATATATATATATATATGTGTGTGTGTGTGTGTGTGTATACACACACTATAGATGTGTGCTCGCGCAAAGTGGCGTCGTTAAATAGCATTTTTGGTGAATAATTTTTTTACGAGAAAATAATTATTATATTTTATTATAAGTTATTATGTAATAAAAAATTACCACTTTTAAATAAAATATTTATGTTTATACCTTATGTTTATATTGTTTGTTTATACTACTGATGTAAATTAATTATTATTAGTGTTTAGTTTAAGAAATTTAAATTAATTTATATACATGAATTTAATATTTTAAATTTATTATTTTGCTCCAAATTGAATTTTTTTTAATTACTTTTTTGGGTTCAACTCTTCAAACATTTGACAAGTATTAATGAATTATATATGTATAATTGATATCTACAAAAAGTCTTGTAAACTTATACCTCTTAAAATTCAAGATATGATTAATATGTTTTAATATATATATATATATATATATATATATATATATATATATATATATATATATATATATATATATATATATAACACCCAATCCTTTAACTTTGCTTGTTTTATTTATTTATTTTTTTAATTTTGGTCCAACAAGGATAATAAGTTATTTATTTTGCAATTTTTATTTATAAATGTTAAAAAAATACATTAATAACCTTTTTTTTTCATTTTTATAGTATTATATTTTATTTAATATAAAATTATAAAACATTTTTCAAACCATTTTATAAGGTTTTGACACGAAAGCCTTATAAAGCAAATTCCTTGAATCCCACATATCATCCTTTTTTTTAGTTTAATTGGAGTAATTTATGAAGCAATGTTTGTTTCTTTTGCTTTTAGAAATGAACAATACCTTTCAACTATTTCTTTTTAAATTTAAAGGATCTTAAAATTATTTTATAAAAAACTTATATTAAAAAATATGAAAAATAACTTTATATCTTTCATATATATGTATGACATCCGTAACCATCCTATCACTTCATTTTATATTGGAGATGACAAAATAAATAGTGACAACTTTATAGAATGGTATCATAAATTAAAATAAATAGCTTTAGTTGTTTGATTTATAAAAGCTTTGTCTGTATCGGAAGATATCTTAGATTGTTGTTTATTTTTTCTAAGGCAAAATATTTGTAGTTTGCGAATTATATCTGCAGACATATGTAGTAGAAGAAGTGGACTAAACGTCTGCTGTCTGAAAGAAAAAGATTGTTTATTTTTTAATATCTACAAGCTGCTATAATAGACTAAAATCTAAACGAATTGATTTTTTTTTTAAATTAAAAGAGTTTTTCAATAAATTTATGACTATTATAGATAATTAAGAACTGTAGATCAACTTTTATGTATTATTGTATAAAAAGTGACAATAAAATTATATAAATTAACGTATATATTTGATATAAACCAACAAACTTTGGTCGTAAAGTTATACCAAAATATTGTAATTAGGAATAAGAGAATTTAGCAAATAAAATGGATCAAAATAAACTTTGATTTTAAATGAAAAATTTTCATTTTACCTTTTTAATTAAATCAATTAAAGATTGGGCATAAATATTTTTTCTAAGAAATAAATGATACTGTATTAAGTAATGTTTTATTAAAATTTGACACAAAAAATATAAGACACTATTAGGATTTTTTTTCATATCTATATAAATAACTCCAATGACCATTTTTGTAATTAAATCTTTATTTATAAATTTGTTACAAATGTCATGATTGTGCCGTCGAACCTTTTTTCTTTAAATATTCTAACTTTTTTATTAGAAATTGTTTATCATAGATAAAGTTGGAATCTAAGTTTAAAAAAAACATAACAAATATATATGTGTTTTGTTAGGCTAAAAGGTGTCTGAAGAGGTTTGGAGACTCTGGTGCACATCTGCGCCAAGAAGAAGACATGCATAACTTTTTGGTTTGTAGTCTTCAAAAAAATAAACAGTCTGCGAAACCCAATGTCTACACGTGGTCAGCGCAGCGCAGACAGAAAAGGTCAATAAGATCTGCAGTCAAAAAACAAACAACACCTTAGGTTTTCTCATTTGTTGAAGTGAAAATCCAAGCGTCTATTAAAATACACACATAATGATGAATGCACACCTTATAGAAATATGTATAATATGGTAAATTGTATTTTTTTTTCTTTTAGGGCTATACGTTAGCATTTGCAGCATTGTAACATCCATGTTTTTCGCTAGACATTGGTTACGTCGGTCGGTCGACGATTGTAATCTTTTATGCATAAATGAAAGAGAATTATTTAAATATATGTGTTTACAATATGATATATATATATATATATATATATATATATATATATATATATATATATATATATATATATAATTTACGTAGGAATTGAGCATATATTATGTGTATATAATATTCATGTAGAAACTTATTTTTAAAACACAATAAACATAGCTAAAATAAACGTCAAAAATAAAACATTATTTAAGATAAATAATCTAAATGAATATGTAGAGATCGCGATTACGAACTCATGTATATAAAGAACGCCAAAATCTGACTTCGTATGAGGAAGTTATAATTTTTTGAAGTTTCGCAATCAGCCCAACACCTATATATGTGTCATAAAAAGTGAAATAAAGATTGGTTTCTTATTAGCCTAAGTGATTTAAACAAAGATTGGTGTATTTTTAAACAAAAATTCGTCAATATAAAAAACGTCGAGAACGGTGTTCGTATAACGAAGTTATGAATTTCCCAAGAATTCTAATAGTCTAAAACAGTCCAAAATATGAAGTAATAAATAAAATGAGAAATAGCCGACAAATTCTAAATGAAATATTTAGTACTCGTCGAGACGAAATTAGGAATATAAAGAACGTTGAAAAGGAACCTCGTATGGGAGAAATATGATTTTTCGAAGATTGCAAAAAATACACGCATACGCGATGACGTGGAACCACGGCCAATCGTCGGAGGCGACGTGGCACCATGACTTTGTGACACGTGGCACACTTACAATCCAAGCCTTCTATGATGATGCGGCTCCACCGAACTGTGAGCACGAAGGGCACGGTGCGCCTAGAGGGGAAGTGACGCGCCTCCTTGGAGTCTCTCTCTCTCTCTCTCTCTCTCTCTATATATATATATATATATATATATATATATATATATATATATATATATATATATATATATATTCGAAATTTTGCTTTATTTGCTCATAAATCCAACCATATTTCTCTCTAAAGCCTTCCCATCTTGAGTATGATTTTCCTTAGTTTTGGAGTGTTTTAGTGAAGCTCTGAGTCATCAGAGAGTCCAACAAATAAAAGCTTTCGGGTCGGAGTTCTGCGAACTTTCCAGGCTTTTGTTAGAAAACTTTGTAAGTTAAGTTGTACTTACTAAGCTTTAAGTGTAACTTTTATATATATATATATATATATATATATATATATATATATATATATATATATATATATATATATATATATATTAGTCGAAATTTTGCTTTATTTGCTCATAAATCCAACCATATTTCTCTCTAAAGCCTTCCCATCTTGAGTATGATTTTCCCTAGTTTTGGAGTGTTTTAGTGAAGCTCTGAGTCATCAGAGAGTCCAAGAAATAGAAGCTTTCGGGTCGGAGTTCTGCCAACTTTCCAGGCTTTTGTTAGAAAACTCTGTAAGTTAAGTTGTACTTACTAAGCTTTAAGTGTAACTTATATATATATATATATATATATATATATATATATATATATATATATATATATATATATATATATATATATATATATATATATATATATATATATATATATATATATATGTTTAGAATCGTTATTATGAACCTATAAATAAGATCTATTTTTTATTCCATTTCATAATACTGAGTGATCTACTTACGGGAGTGATGTATAGGCTAGAGCTGGTGAGGTGTTTAAAGTGGATTTTCCAAACAATATATTTTGTACATCAAACAGATCCTACATCGGATATGATCTTACCTGGTTATTCGTTATCAACTAGATCTTGATGTATTCATTGGGATTATTGAGTAATTTAAACTATCGTTATTATAGTCGCAAGAAATATGAAACAAATACTAAGAGTTAATGATCTTTACAGCTTGGTCTTTTTAAAGGAAAATCTAAGGTGTTAAGTGAAGCGCTGACCTAAATAAAAAATCATCTACTTGTAACAAGTGAGTGGATAGTTACTTTCATCTTACACATAGATATAAAGTATTTAAATGATTAAATCCTATATGTGCTTATTATCTTTGTTCAAGATATATGTTTTAGATGAAATAATATGACATGATTTTGATTGATTTAATATTATATGTATTTTATCATACTTTTAATATATCAGGTAGAAAAGGGTTGCGGAAGATGAAATAATGATGTGAGGCCTTGACCATTTTAGTACTATTGTACTGATGAACCAGTCATCTAGCAGAATATAGATGACAACCACAGACTATTCTAGACAGTCCGGTGGAACACTGGCAGGCTCGTAACCTGTAGGTGTTAATGAACTATGTTTTCATTCAATGTATTCTATCCCCCCCTGGTTGCCTTATTGACTTATATTGCTACGAAATCCCTGAATCAGTATTTTCTACTCGTTGCTTACGATGATCTTTTGGACAAGTCCATTAAAATCCGTATTTTAGGATCCGAGAGTGAGAATAACAAGAATGGGTAATCGGTTATATGTTTTATGAAGAATATAATCAAAGAATTATTGTGGGTTGAAAACCCTATGTGCTCACCAGGCTCCCAAGCCTAACCCACTCAGTTTCTTTGTATCATAGGCAGTGGTACGAAGGAACAAGGATAATAGTTTTAAATCTACTAAGAGATTTGAGGAGTTTTAGGCCATTAGTATAATAAATTGTTGTAAGGCCTTTAATAACTATTTTTTTACTTATGCTTTGTGTATCGGTTATGACATCCAAAGTTTTTAAATATTAATGAAAAACGTTTCTTCAGAAATGCTTTGATATTATTATTATCTTACATTAAAAATGTTTTAGGATAAATTCCGCACTAATATATTCTTTTAAAGAATACTCTTAATTAAATAAGCATAAAGAAAAAGTTTTCTTTGGGCCTTGATATTAGGGATATCACGGTTGGTAATAACATCACACCTAAAACATAATTAGAGGCCTCAAACAACAAATTTTTTGTAATTATGACTGTCATACATGAAACCAAGAAAATGGGTTGCAAAGCCCTTCTCATGTGAAAGATGTTCTATAATTTTAATCACATCCGAAAGCTATTAAGCTTGCATTGGCAAACGTGATTCCTTGCAAAATGATAACTATCCTAAGTCGCAAAGCATTTAGACCACACGAGTCTCAACCCACCTAAATATGGATGCACATGATCATGATTTAAAAACATTTGAAAAAACTTTATAAGTTGTCCCTATTTCAATACCTTTTCTAAAATAACCATTTCATGAACATATAATATTGATATTGATACTATTTTTGGTATTTATTCAAAACTTCGGTTTCAAAAACAACAAAATAGGCATTGGAAGCAAAATAAATTCGAATAACATCAAACTATTTTATACCCACCAAGGATCATTTTGCATGAACATGAAAGATTGACCAGAACCATAAAAGGCTCAAGAAGTAACAAAATTTGAAGACTTTGAATCCTTTTGGGAGTTTGGAAGTTGATGGAGATGGCAAGACACGAATGAGAGTTTGTCTTGAGGTATCCACTAACAAGTTAAAACACCATGTATGCTAGTATACACTTCCAATATAAAAGCACTTAAACCATTTTACACAAAACTATGTTTTTGTTAAAGGAAAATATAAGTATCAAGCTCTAACTTTTAGAGAGAAAGAAGAGAAGAGAGTGTAAGTGGACGATTTCAAGTGTTCAGAAAACCCATGTATGAAAGCCTTTATCAATAGTTATTATCCATTATGTCTTAACACTTTAAGACACCTTACCTCTAATTTCACATGCTTAATTATTTTAACAGTTCATGCTTCTAAAGCACGTCTCTCTTAATAAAATAAGCAACTAGCTCAAAAGTGTGTCCCCTTAGGGACCTCTCAGTTTTTACAAGACAAAAAGAGGAGGATTTTTTACACTCCTCCATTTCCCACATGTTATATACACATATTTAAATGCCAAAACCTTTTTAGCAACTTTCCCAAAGATGTACATGGATTTATATGTCATAGCTTATGATATAAACTTTGATACTTACATTAAAAAAATTATTCTTTTCATAAAAATATTAATTTTTAACTAATTACAAGAGTTATAAATATTTATCAAGAACTAAATTCTTATAAATATTGACATTTTGTTTATTTTTTTAATTAGTGTAACCCTAACCCTATTGGATCATCTGTTATTGGTAATATTATTTTAAAATGATTCTTGAGCATATAGATCTTTCAACTATATCAAGTAAATGATATATATTACATGGTATTTAATAGAATAATGTTGGATTAGGTGTCTAAGCCCATAACTAAATTTGGTATATACTTGAATTGATAGTAGCACAATCCTTTTGGGTTGCCCTCAAACCTAGCAATTGGAAATGATGAATTTTAGAGAGATAGATTAAATTATTATGTGATTAATAAATTGAAATGAATAGTTTATTAATGTATAATGGAAATAATATATTAATTAGAAAATTTATTATTTCATTAATAATTAATCATAAATTAATTTGAATTAGTTTTGGGATTAACTAGATTAATTAAAAGTACAGGGACTGTCTGGTTAGTTATTGAAAGTTGAAGAATGAAGACTCTAGAACCTCATTGGATGAGGTGGATGAAAATCCTCTAGGGCAAGCCTAGAAAATTTCGTCCAGGCTCCTTGGATAAGGAGATTGGGCTGCTTGGTCACCACGTAAATCAATCCAAAGCTTATCCCTTAAACCCTAGCTTTGGCCCCAAAATTCCTCGACTATATAATGTCATCCCTAGCCCCATATTCGCCACTCCTTTCTTCAAAAAGGCTTGGACGAAAATTGTTCTGTCCCATCTCCTCTCTCTCTTAAGTCATCTTCTTGCTAGCTTGGGTGTGAACCATTAGAGGCACGACACTTGTGGTGCTTGCTTCCAAAAGATCTACAAGAATGAATCATTGTTATTTACTACAATAATAATTAAGCTATGTAATCTTAAACCCTAATTTGTGTTATTCGAAAATTATCTAGGGTTCTTAGGGTTTCTTATTTGATGTTCTTAGTTATAGGTTCAATAGAGAACACATAGATCCTATTTAGGTTGCATGCAAATTAAGGTTTTAAGTTTATTTGTTTACCTAAATAATATCAGTGGTATCAGAGCATTTGGTTTGTTTTCTATTGCATTGCTGTTGAACTTGATCAAATTAGGGTTTATAGAAATTAAACCCTAAATGCCAATAATTTCGACTAGGTTTTTGGGTTTTTCGAAACCCCGAACCTCATCCCCTTGATTTTGAAATATAGGCTAGGGTTTTGAAACCCTAGCCTTCCCCCCAAGTTTTCGAAAATGGCTAGGATATTAGGGTTTCAAAATTTTGGTAATTATTATTTTACTTGCCTAAAAAGAAATAATTAAATTTGGAATAAATTATATACCCTAATTTTCGAAAATTAGATGGTTAGGATTAGGATTAAATTAATTGTTTAATTTAATGAGTTAATCCTTATTTGATTTAATATAATTAGTTAATTTGAAATTAATGGATAAATATTAATTCATTTGGTTTATTTTAAATTTAAATTAATTTTTTATTAATTTTCGAAATTTAAATTATAAACCAGTAAACCTAGTATTTTGAAAAGTTTTAAAATACACCTTATACTATACATAAAAGTTAAATGTTTAATAATTACTATATGTATAAGACTAAGTCAGTCAAATTGCTAGTACGCCTCATTCACGAAGCCATACTATATGGGGAGTTTAAGGAAACGGCCTATAAAATGACTGACAATGTGTATCCATTCTTACCCACCGCTCTCTTGTATGGTGGACGGTCATTAGCCGAACGGATTTCATAGGACACTCATTCTCATTAAAAGTATAATGCTATTAAAAGTACTAGAACCTTTTAAATTCCAAATCTAGTTACTTTAGGAAAAATGTGAATTAGTATGATAATCCATAAAATTGCACATTATACCTTATATGTAGTTAGTAGAGCGCGTGTGGTTAACCGGCACACTAATAGTGACTATAAAGAGTAATAACGAGCATCTAGAAAATTATCATTGTTAATGGAGCGCGTGTGGTTAACCGACACATTAATGAGAGATGATAAATGACATTGAGAGTGCGAAACATATTTGTATGGCTATTCACATCTCGTTTGTGATGCTCGACATCCCAGTCACAAAAGTGAGAGAATAATCTGAGATTAAACATGCCATTAATAAGAATCGATGAATCTCAAAAGATCTAGGAGTTTTATAAGATTGGAATTGGTAAAAGCCTTACCTACCTAAAATAGATTCGAATTTGATTACGACATCCCTCTTCAAAGTTCGAATCGAAAATATGGATCCTAACCTTAATTTAAAAACTATGGGTTAGTAATTAAGGATTAAAATCAACTAACTTGAAGTCTTTTTTCTCCCATTATAGATGTAAAGACAAGACAATAATGGTCTTCCTAATTCTTTTGGAAATGGTTTGCCTCTTCCTGTTGAAGATGATCTTCAAATTTCTAATCAAGGTGAAAATGTTTTCTCTTTTTTGGGAAATGGTGGAACTGGACATCATGCTTCTTCAACTCTTCCACCTCCTCCAGTGACTCCCCTAATGTCACGTTTTCCTCGAGTTGAAAGATACGAAGCTACTCAAGCCCTATTGGCATGGAGACATCAAGATGGAAATTTTGTGTGTACGTATGTTTTGGTAAAGAAATCGTACATTGACAAGTTAGATAGAATGGGTGTCGTATTCCTAAGGGGGAAAGCCATTTATTTGGTTCTTCTTTCGCTTCCAAAGTCATACGAATAGTTCATTGAGAACTTTTGTATGATGAACATCGATGTGACCCTAATTGATCTGACCCAAATGCTTATTGTTGCTGAAGCAAAATGATTAAGAGCACATCTAAAGCAGAGATGATTATTGGTTCTAATTCCAAGGTTTCCATGGACATTGACAATGGTAGTGCATAAAATATTTCTCTTCCCAATGGAAAGGGGTTGTCCAAGATCAAAATTTTTGATCATACGGTAAAGAGAAATGGCTAGTTCTGGGACCGTTCCATGTGTTGACCCCAAAGAGTCCATTTGTTTTGCTACCAATTGAAGGGACATTGGAAACAAAGCTGACTAAAATACCTGAAAGATCTTAGAAATAGTAAAGTTAAGTCGTGTGACTCTACTTCAGGTACATGCATTATTTGACTCTATTGTTTTATAGGTTCCTATTTGTAGACTCTTAATACATGCTGTGATGATCACATTTTGATAGTATTAAAGGAGCTAAGAGAAAGAATAAAGCTTGAGAAAGGTGAGCTAAATTTGATCATGAGAAATGGACTTTGGTCACATGGTTCGAAGATCAGAATTTGGAGCTACTACTAAGGAGTTGGGACAATTTAATAGATTGTTATTACTCTTAGGAGATGTCTAGAAACATAGTTTTTTATTTTATGCGTTGTAAGGACAAGTTCCAAGTTTTTGTTTATTTTTCAATAAAAGTGAAATTTTGGTTTATCTGGTTGCCTCAATTTATATATATATATATATGTATGTATATATTTCCTTGCAATGGAATTTATGAAAGTGTTCGTTACATTTCTAATATTAGCAATATTAATTGTGGATTTGATTCTTATGATATCACTTGTGGTATTGTAATAATTTACCAAGTGAAAATAAATCTCATCACCAACTGGACAGATACCTGGTGTTATAGAAGTCGCATTGTATAGTATATTAGAATCTTGTTCATTGGAAAATTTTGACTAATTCATTTATCACATGTTTATGCGAGTCAAGTGAAAGACTAATAGATGTAGTACATATTGATATGGACTCTTCAGATCCACTACAAAGGAAAATAACTCTATTTGTCTTGATTTTCTGATGCTTCATTAAATATGTTTTGTTCATAAAATTGAACAGAATTCTACTACTTTTGAAAAAAGTTTTCAAAGAATAGTAGAACAAATAGAAGAATCTATTAGGCAGAAAGATAAAAGCTTCTCCTAGGAAAGGAGAGTACTTTAGCATCATGTTTTATGATCATCTTATTGATTGTGGAGCTATACCACAATTGATCCTCGAAGAACATCTTAGTGCAATTGTATGACTTAGAAGAGGAATCAAACATTGTTAGAAATGGATCGATCATAGATGAATCATACTAATCAAATTTTAGAGTCATACTCTAGTAACTAGAAATCATATCTTGAAACTTTTTTCAAACTAATAAGGTTGAAAACACCTCGAAATATGTGGAGTTAAAATGTTTCTTACTCTAGCACATATAGATTTGGAGTTGTGATGTTTTCATTAATCAATAAACAAAGGATAAACTGAGAACTATTCTATGAAGTGTTTTTTTGTCGGGAATCCATACAAACTTTTGAATATTTGTTTTAGCTCTTCAATGAATGTTCCTTGAGAGAAAACCCATATGTCAAGAAGTCAATGGGAGTTGTATTGATCTTGAGAGTTTCAAGAGTCAACCAAAAATAAACCTTTTAGTTATCACTAGCATACGACCTAAGGTTGATGACCGGTCGTGTATTGAGACATCCTTATTTCTGTGCACCTTCCAGTTGAGTTGGCAATGCTTATGAGTTCCATGTTTTCATTTAACTGCAAAAACAAGAGCTTTTAGGTCAGTAAAAGTCATTGATAAATATGGGTGAGCTGCTAACAACATAGAAGCATTGGTAGACCCTTGAGCCACTAGAGGGTTAGAAATTTAGATTTATGAAGTTCAGTCCATGAAATAAAGCTAAATTTGAATTTGGTTTTGTCCTAAAGCTTATCTTATGATTGTAGGTTGCAAATGATAAATACACATGGATGGGAACATAAGCACTTTGAAATCTATTTGGTAAATATTCGCTCTAATTCATGAAAATGATTATGAGGAATCACTTTTGCTAGTAGATTTTAAAGATCTGATAAAGATCAATATGGATATTGGCTATGTTAGTTACATTCGCAAATTCATAATATGATTACGACATTCCTTTTCATATTTCGAATTGTGAGGAATGGAAAAGAGTTGTTTGAACTTTCATCACATATATCTACAAGTTTTGAAAGGGTTTAAACACACACATATGCTATCCAATGAAGGTGTATAAGCTTAAGAAGTCTAGTTGGAGACTTATCGAAGCATCGAATAATAGAAATATGTACATCAGTAAGAAAGTCAAGAGTATTGATTTCTAAAAGTCTAGTTGATTTCTGGGTACATGTCAAATCTAGTGGGAGCATAATTGTTATGCTAGTATTACATGTTGACACTACTGTTCGTAGGGAACAATGTTTCCAATTTGAAAATTGCACAGTTTAGGAATTGTTTCGCTATAGTAGACTTTAGGGAGAGGGCACTCATACTTTTTTCGAATCTAAAGGTTTAGATCGTATAGTTTAATAGAACTTAGTCATAGACATATGTGAATATGTAAGGGTCGAATTGTTGTAATTAGTCGAAGTATGTTTTGGACTCTTCGAATATTTTATAATGTATTTTACTAGGGCACTTATATTCGAAGCTTTAGTGTCTATGCCTTAGTATATTTTTTGTACGCTTTCAGTTCCCTATAAATAGGGTTATTTACTAGAGTTAGATAAGAACTTTTACAGACTTGTCTTTTGCACTCTGAAAGAATTCGAAAGCGTAATAGAGCATAACAGATCATATTTACATTCCATGTTCAAATCTCGCACTCTTACTTGAATTCATACTCTGATTAATTCGTTACTCGATTCTTTGGTTCATCAATTGGTATCAGAGCAGGAATCATATCTCTGATCTGATTTTCACGCTGTTCAAAAAGTTTTTGAATCAATTTTTGATTCAAAAGTTTCCGCACTTTTTGAAAGTGAAAATTTGTCTAGATCTTAGTCTGTGATTCGATTCTGCATTTGAATTGTTGAATCGAGTGTTATTCTCATCAATTCGATTTGATTCATCTAGTTTGTTTTCATATTCTCAAATCTTTTCAAACTTCTCAAAATCTTCTTCCGTACAACAATGGCGAGTTTCAATCTCAATTCGATGACCTCGTTTTCTCATCTGCTAGGTTCATCAACCAAAATTCCAATGCTAATCCCTGAATACTATGATCAGTGGGCTGATCGGATGCATGATTATCTGAATGGTGTTGATGAAGAATTATAGACATGTATCACTGGAAGTATCAATGTTCCAGTGAATGTTCAACCAATCGGATCTTCTTCCACAAGTTCTGATGTTGATAATCAAGGTGATCGTCTGAAGAAATTGGAGAAAAGGTGTATAAGGGAATTACGAGGTGCTTTACCTCAAGTTGTGTACAATTACGTTAGGAGTTGTACAACTGCAAAGGAAATCTGGAACAATCTGAAAGATAAATTTCAAGGAAGTAAGAAGACAAAAATCAATTCAGTTAAACAGTGTTTGGTTGAGCTGAAAGACTTCAAACAAAAGGAAGGAGAAACAATTGAAGTTTACTATGATCGTCTGAATGAGTTAATCTATCGATGCAATCGCTATGGAATTACCAGGACTTCAATGGAATTCAATCTCATCTTTGTAATGGGGCTTCAAAAAGAATGGAGAAGTGTGAGTATGATGGTGAAGAATCAGCAAAGTTTTGATACATCAACTCTCAATGATTTGTACAATCAGTTGAAAAGACATGAAGTTGAAGTAAATGAAATTGATGAGGAATCGAAGTTGAATTTGGGAGGTCCATTAGCTCTTGTGTCAAAGATTTCGGAGAAAGAAGCTGAGAATGGTGATTCTGAGGAAGAAGAAGGATTCATCATGAATTCGGATGATGAAGCAATAGCATTTTACTCGAATAATCGTATCAAGAAATTTTTCAAAAAGCCGTTCAATTCGAAGACTAAGGTTGCTGAGATGAAAGGAAGTTCTGGGAGTAAAAATGTTGTTGAGGAGAAAAAGAAAGTTGAGAAGCAAGATTCGAAGATAGCTGAAGGAAAGGGTGAGAAGAAGCTGAAAGGGGATGCTGGAATAGATTGTCATTATTGCAACAGTGCGAATCATCTTGCAAATGACTGTATGCTTCGAAAGAAGGATGAGAGGAAGAATAAAGTCAAGGATGAGGCATACTATGCAGAGAAGCTTGAGGTGGTTCGTGCTAAAGCCAATAATTTATCATTGGTTGCAAAGGGTGAGCATGAGGATGAAGAAGGAACATATCAAATCTGGTCATCTGGATCAGATGATGAAGAAATGAAAAATCCGACACATGGAGCATTGTATGCGAAAATGGAGGAAAACTCAGAGGATGAGGAATTCGAAGTGAGGGGACGATGCTTCGTATCCAAAGCTGCTGACAAATCTCCAATGACTACAAAGGTACGTAAAATTCTCGAATCTTTTAATATTCCTACTCATGCTTATGATTCTGAACTAATATCTTTTGATGAGACGGTTACTTATTTTGATTCAATTGTTGTGTCTGCTAGTAATGAGGCCAACAAATTGTCCATGGAGTTGTTAGAGACCAAAAAGAGATTAGATTCGAAAATAAGCAAAATTGAATGTATGGAATTACAAATAATAAACATTATGTGTGATAGAGATTCTTTAACGAGTGAAGTTAAACTTTTACTAGCACAAAGAAACATTTACTGTAATTCTGCGAAAAGACTATATGGCAAATTAACTGATTTACATCATTCAAGTGACATAAGTAAAGAGCAACATAGAAAATTACTACCTTTTCTAGCATTCGAAAGAGCTAAGGTAGATAATATTTCGTATGATTGTGAGCAGATAATAGCTGATTTTGACAAAGTTCCTGATGATAGATATAAATATGGAATTGTCAAAATTGATGAATGTCTTGATGCGAAAGAATTAGTTAACATCGTGAATGATACTTTGACTAAATCTGAACAAATTCAAATTTTGAAAAAGACTGAGAATTCAACATCTGATTCTCAATCTAATTAAGCTACTAATAAATCAAGAGCATTTTCAAATAAATCTAAATCAAATCAACAATTCTTTCAACGTCAGCATTTTAAATCAACTGTTGATTCATCACACGCTCAATCATTTTTATCAAATACAAAAGTTGATTTTGTTCCTCAAAAGCTAAATTTTCCTAATCATACGAAGAAAGAAACAATGAAAACTTCACGGGAAAAAGGAATGACTTCAAGGAAAAACATTGATCATTGGCTTGAAGGTAAAGGAAAGATGTATCAGTCAAATCAATATTCAAAGGAGCAAATTCACGATGCATATGAAAAATATATGAATACTTCATCAAATGGCAGTTCATCTTCTAAGGATTCGAACATTTCAGTCAAAGCTTGGAAACCAGT
The DNA here is from genome assembly GCF_052849685.1 of Lactuca virosa. Lineage (NCBI taxonomy): Eukaryota > Viridiplantae > Streptophyta > Magnoliopsida > Asterales > Asteraceae > Lactuca > Lactuca virosa. Next base: position 232,143,280 of record NC_136432.1, on the reverse strand, counting down.
AATAAAAGCAAAGAATGTTTATTCACAAACTCAAAATTCGAAGGGTAATGTCAGTGAACATTCGAAATCATCAAAAACTTATATTTCGGTTCCTTTTAATGAAGAAGTAAACTTAATTGATAGTCTCAAAACCAAAGTTTGTGATTGGGTTAAAAGTTCTTCATTGCATTCGAAATTGAAATCTAATTTCCAAGGACCCAAAAAGCCTTGGGTACCTAAAATTTTCAATTGAATGTAGGTACTATGTGACGAGCAATGTGATAACAAATGGTACATCGATAATGGTTGCTCTCGTCACATGACTGGGAAGAAAGAGAATTTACGAGATTTTCGAAGTCTCAAAAATGTTGGAGTAGTGAAGTTTGGGAACAATAAAAAATGCCAAGTCAAAGGATATGGAAAGATCACGAATGGACAATTCACAGTGAATCGTGTTGCATATGTTGAAGGTCTTCAACATAACTTGATAAGTGTTTCTCAACTTGTTGTGGGCACTGGCAATCAAGTTCTTTTTAACGAAGAAGGGAGTGTTATTTCGAATGTCAACACAAAAGAAGTTTTACTGAAATCCAAAAGGAAAGGTGACATGTTCACTTTGGACATCAATCCGATAGTAGGGAAACCTGCTATATGTCTTCTTTCGAAGGCAACATCAGACCTAAGTTGGCTTTGGCATCGAAGACTTTCTCATCTCAATTTTCGAAACATCAATAAACTTGTGGTACAAGATCTGGTAAGAGGTTTACCTGTACTTAAATTTGACAATGATTCTACATGTGCAGCTTGTGAATTTGGCAAGCAACATAAACAAGGTCATCCAATTACAATAGATTCGAAAATTGTTGCACCACTGGAGCTTTTACATATTGATTTGTGTGGACCTTCGACTGTTTCAACTCTCAACAAGAAACGGTACATTTTAGTTATTGTTGATGATTTTTCCAGATTTACGTGGGTTTATTTTCTTAGGCTTAAATCCGAAGTTGCACAAATCATGATCGATTTTATCAAAAAGATGGAGACAACATTGAAGAAAATTGTTCGAAAAATTAAGAGTGATCATGGAACTGAATTTAAGAACAATGTTCTTGATTCGTTTTTGGTGGACAAAGGAATTTCGCATAATTTTTCATCTCCATACACACCACAACAAAACGGTGTTGTTGAACGAAGAAATAGGTCTCTATGCGAAGCGACAAAGACTATGTTGGCATATGCGAATCTTCCACAATATCTTTGGGCTGAAGCTGTATCAACTGCATGTTTCACTCAAAATAGATCGTTCATTCATCGTCGTTTTAACATTACACCATATGAAATTCTCAACAATCGAAAACCTAATGTCAAATTTTTCCATGTTTTCGGATGCAGATGCTTCATTATGAATCTCAAGGATCATCTTACGAAATTTCAAGCTAAAGCAGAAGAAGGGATTTTCTTGGGATATTCGCATAATTCAGTCGCATATCGTGTGTTGAATAAAAGAACACGAAAAGTTGAAGAAACTTTTAATCTTACATTTGATGATTACTACATTAAACAAACAACAACTCAGTTTGAAAATCATCCAATTCTGAAAAACATACAAGATGAATCTGAATCCTCACAACCTTTAGATATTGATTATGATTTAATTTTTGGAATTTCAGATCATGCTGTTGATGCTGAAATAAATGCAAGTGATAATCATATATCTGAACTAACAAAGCTTAATGATGCTTCAACATCAAATTCTCAAGAGAAAAGCGAAAGTATGCAAAACAATCCAGTGGAGGGGGAACACTTGGATTCGAATACATTAGATTACAGCATGCATTCTTTCGAGGGGGAGAAAGAAAGGATGAATGATGATGTTGAGGGGGAGCATTCAGAAAATATTGAAAATAATAATGATTTTGATGATGCTTGTTCGATTGTAGGCTCAGAACACGATGATATATACGAAGATGCACCTTTGGAATTTGATCCAGCATATCCACCAATGGAAAAATGGACAAAAGATCATCCAAAGGATCAAGTAATTGGGAATCCACAAGAGGGAGTCTTAACAAGAGCTCAAATTCGTGCAAAGAATGAGGTATTGAATACTCATCAAGAATTTTGCATGTTCAATGTTTTCATCTCTAAAATTGAACCAAAAACAGTTAAGATTGCAATGGAACACTCAGATTGGGTTGTTGCAATGCAATCTGAATTGTCTGAATTCGAACGAAACAAGGTTTGGAGATTAATTCCTAAACCTGAAAATGTTTCGATTGTCGGGTTAAAATGGATTTACAAAAATAAAACCGACAAAGATGGAAATATTGTTCGAAACAAAGCCAGACTTGTTGTCAAAGGATATTCACAACAAGAAGGAATCGACTATGAAGAAACTTTTGCCCCTGTCGCAAGACTCGAGGCAGTTCGTATATTTCTGGCTTATGCAGCTCACAAGGACTTTGATGTTTATCAAATGGACGTGAAGTGTGCATTTTTAAATGGAGAGCTTGAAGAAACAGTATATGTGGAACAACCCCCAGGTTTTATTAATGAAGAATTTCCAAGTCATGTTTATATTTTAGATAAGGCAGTTTATGGTTTGAAACAAGCACCACGAGGATGGTATGCAACTCTTACTTCATTCTTGAAACAATCTAAATTTAAACAAGGATCAGTTGATCCCACATTATTTCGAAAGAAAGTGGGGAATCATCTAATGCTTGTTCAAATTTATGTTGATGATATTATTTTTGGCTCAACTGACCCTGCTTTGTCTAGAGAATTCGAAGATTTGATGAAGAGTAAGTTCGAAATGAGCATGATGGAAAAAATCAATAATTTTGTTGGTTTGAATATTCGTCAAAATAGAGAAGGAATTTTTATCAATCAAGAAAAATATACGAAGAATCTGCTGGAAAAATTTGGATTGGCGAATAGCACGAAGTTACGAGTTCCAATGGCAACTGGCATAAAATTAACACCTTCGTTAGATAAACCTGCAGTTGACTTAACTCTTTACAGAAGCATGATTGGTTCATTACTTTATCTTACTGCAAGTAGACCTGATATCATGTTTTCTGTGTGTAATTGTGCAAGGTATCAGTCAAATCCACGAGAACCACATCTCACTGCTGTGAAGAATATATTTCGTTATCTAAAAGGAACAATTTCGTTAGGATTGTGGTATCCTTCGAACACTGGGTTCTTTGTCCAAGCATATTCAGATGCAGACTTGGGTGGTTGTAATCTTGATCGAAAAAGCACAAGTGGTGGATGTCAATTTCTCGATGGCAAATTGGTGAGCTGGCAGTCGAAAAAGCAAACATGCGTATCAATCTCAACAGCTGAAGTAGAATATGTGGCTGCTGCTGCTTGCACTTCACAAATAATATGGATCCAAAGTCAATTGCATGATTATGCAATAAATATGAAAAAGATTCCATTATATTGTGATTCTCAAAGTGCAATAAGAATTTGTCATAATCCTGTGCAGCATTCGAAGACTAAACATATAGCTCTTCGTTATCATTTTATGAAGGATCACGTGGAGGATGGGAATATTGAAGCACATTTCGTAAAAACAGCTGATCAGTTAGCTGATATTTTCACAAAACCTTTAGATGAAAAATCCTTTGTAAGAATTATAGAGGGACTTGGAATGATCGATAAAAATTCTGTTCCATGCGAAAAAGAAGAATGATGCACGATAAGGAATGAATCAGAGGCGCTTAATAAAAGACAAGGCAAAGTCATTCAACATACAGATGTTACTGTTCATAGTCAACGCTTCGACCCCTTCGAATTTGCACATTTGTTACTTATTTTAAGGGTTGATTCAGCTATTACTGTTCATAGTCAACGCTTCGACCTCTTCGAATTCGTACATTTGTTACTTATAAGGGGATGATAAAATTTCGCATCTTTACAACAAGTACTATTTATTTTCGAAAAATTAAAAATACAAAAAGATTTTCTTTTATTTTTGTCATTTTATTTTCGAAAATTCAAAAATACAAAAAGATTTTCATTTGATTTGTCTTTATTTTCGAAAAATCAAAACAACAAAAATATTTTGATTCTAATTTCATTTTAGTATGTTGTTGTAGATTATCAAGCAGATTCAGAAGGAATTATGATTTCAGTACTAGGGTAAGGTACATTTTTCGTATGAATTGATAAATTTTTCATCATTCGAACTAGTTAGGTTGTCCCTAGAAGCATGCTACTGCATGTTGACCAAAGCCTCCATGACTCAATGTGTGTGTACGAAAGCCTTAATGAAATTATTCATACGAAAATTTCTTCCCAATCAGGCTTATATTCACATTAGTCTCTGAGCTACCTTACTCTTCTCAAAATGAGTTAATAGTTTACTGTTTGGTCCAAACATAACAGAGGTACTTTTCGTGTCTTAAATCAATCTTTTTCATCCATAAAGTTCTTACACGATCACACACGAAGACATATGTCCGAGAGGTCTCTGATCAAACCCATCGAGATTTAGATATATCAAAACTCTGTGTTTATGATCTGACATCATGAGACCGTGATGAAAGTGAAACCCAATTTTCATTAACTTTTAAGGAATTGACGGGGAACTAAGTTCCAGATTTTCACGAAACTTTTGTTTCTGTTCCAAGATTCGAAACTCCAAATCATATTCATTTCGCATGAGTGGTCTTGATCAAACATTCGAAACCCACGATGTTTGTTACCCAACAAGATCCAACATATAAATTTTTTCTTGAATATGATTTCCGTGTGAGTTTCATTCGAATGTCCTAGTCATTTCAAATTTTTTCAAAGCCAACTTGTCACTGACTACACTGGTCAAACAAGTAATTTCTGTTACAATTTCTCACCTTATGTTTAGGTTGACATGTAACGAAATTTTTTGAACTACCCACGAAGCATTATAAAAGAAGCCCTTCGATACTTATCAACAAGTATTCGATTGTAATTCACGGGAACCCACACAAGCTATTGATCATTTCTCTTAATGATCAATGAAGTAATCTTTGCCCGGGATTGAATTTGCTTTTGTGTCAATAATTTGAAATCACACTATCCCATATTTTTCTTATATTTGTTTCACGTCTCTTTTCTTTGGAACACAACACTCACGAAATCGTTGAGGTTCTGAGTAATACCAACTCAGGCTGATGATTTCGAACTTCTGGCGTATGACTTCGCTTTTCATCCCAAAAGTGAAAGAGCCTTGCTTCCATTCAAAGGGTTCTGACTGTTACAATACTATTGGTGATCACAAGACAGACTGTTTTTAAATGACGTATGGTATTCTGTCTGGTTTTCAAGGTGATGTGACAACTACTTTTTGACGCATGGCTACTTTTCAACAGTAATGGTCCGACTTTCAAGATGCCACGTCGGATTTCATTAAATACACATCCCTCTTCAAATTCAAATTTCAAGGTTACATATAAAAGGGGATTCAAGGTTTCATTGTCCGTTTAAACGATCAAAAAGCAAATTTCCTAAAATTCTCTATTCATCATCTTCTTCAAACCCTAACAATGGCGACTTCTGCTCATGTTGATTTTCATACAACTGAAGATGCCTCTTCATTACCATTAATGAAGATTCAAGCAACAAACTACTACTTGGAGGGTGAAGTTTCTCAGTATCCGGAAGAATTAAAGATGCTTATAGTCGCTTTGAAGAACTCGGTTTTGGCTAAAGCAATGTTCAACTCTTTCTCTGTTCGATTGTCCTGGCTTTCTCAAGCAGGATCGACTGCAACATACAACAAAGCATCTGATACGATTACGTTTCATCTGGTGAACGATAAAAAGGTCAGGCTAACCAAGAAACTATTCTGTCAAATTCTTGATATTCCGAATTCGCCTCTATATGTTTCATGTACTTTTCCACAAATCGTTCACATGTTCAATGAGATGGGATATCAGCCACCATTGTCAAAGATTAGTGATTTTAAGAAATCTGGACTTCCACGAATCTGGAATTTCTTATTTGGAATTTTTCTAAGATGTTTGATTGGGTGATCCGCTGGTCTTGATAAAGGAAGGATGGAAGTTTATGCCATGGTTGCTGGCATATATTATGATATTCAAGTGGACTATTCTACTCAATTATGGAAGGAATTTCAAAAGGGAGTAGAACATACGAATGCTATTCATGGCATTTCGTGTGCAAGATATTGGAGCTTGATCTTGCAACATTTCTACAATAAGGAAGGTATTTTAGTACTCGATGATGAAGAAAGAGCAGTTTTTCAACCATACCACTATCCGAAGGATGTTACAGACAATGCTGATATTTTTCCATCAGTGGCTCGTATTCCCGATGCAATGCTTAAAAGAGTTGATCATTCGAACTCTGTCTTGGTGGCATATTTGCAGACCATCGATACAACAATTGAAACTGGCATACTATTGGATAGAGAAGATACGAAATCCAAGAAGACGAAGAAGAATGAAACTGAGTCAAAATCTTCAAAATCTCCCAAGAAGAAGTCTGAAACTGTTGAAGTATCTGTTGCTAAGACTCAAGTGGTTGAGTCCATTCTTGAGGAAACACAAGAAAATGTTATCATTCCTTCGAAGACTGGAATGTTTCGAAGAATTAAAATGAAGTCTTCCCATAAACGCAAGTCGCCCACACAACAAATGATTCGAAAGCCTCAAATCAGTCATCAAGGCGTTTTAATTAGGGAAGTGCCAGCACCTGTTTCTCCTGTGTCAAAGAAACGAAGGGATGAAGATATGGCAAAACGTTTGTCGAAGAAGAAGAAGAAGACTCGCAAACTTGTGATTTCTACTGAGTCAACCGAAGATGAAGGTGAAAGAATTCCAGAAACTCCAGAGTTTACTCTTATCACAGAAAGTTCTACTCCTGAGAAGACAGTCGTCATACCACCCGAAGTTTCGATTGACAAATCAGTTCCTGAGGAGGTTCGAACTTCAGGCATCCCTGCACATGTATCTGATACGGATGCACATGTCAATATGGGTGAAGGAGGCTCGAAGAATGAAGCTACAGGTCCATCTACTTCTGCTCTTCCTACTTCAACAACAGATTCCCCAACATTCGAACACATTCTTGATCAACCCTTTACTTCTATTTTTTCTTCTCAATCTACTGAGCCACCCAAACCAACTTCACCTGTTGAAGAAACTGTTGGCATGGAGACAGAGACTGATAATGAGGGGTTTGGCGGAATGTTTGAAGATTTGGAGTTTCAGGAAGAAGAAGAGCAGTTTGCAGATCACATGCTGATGACCATGAAGCAGTTCAAGATTTTAAATCAAAAGTTGAATTCTGTCATTCAATCCCAAGTAGATCTAGGGGTTGGTTCGTCTGTTTCAAGTCTTGAAGTTGATTCATTGCTGAAGGTGTTTGAATCCAGAATCATCAGTCAAGTATCGGGGATGCTTAAAGATTCTGAATCTCGAGTCTTGGAGAAGATTGATCATAATGATCAAAACAATGAACTTCGGATCAATTCTCAAAATTCGAAATTTACTGGTGTTCTGAGAGAGTTGAAGAATGTTGCAAAGGAAAGACACGTTCTTTTTATTCAAGATGTGAAGAAAGTTCGAGAGGATGTAAACTTTCAAATTCACGAACTTCGTGAAGATATGAACAGAGAAATAACAACAGTTCAACATGACTATGCATCATTGCATCAAAAAGTTGATATCATTTGTGATGCGGTCACTAGGTTTGTTAAGTTGTATGAAAATTTGAGTCCTCAAATTACTCAAATTTCAACATTCGAAAATGCAAGCTTTGAGGAGGTGCTTAAGTTGCTCAAGGAGTTAAAGGAGATTTCTGATAGGCCAATGTCTTTTTTATTGATTACTCCTGAATTCTTATCTCAGAAGTTTGTACAATTCGAAGCCATTATCAACAAACAACTTGCTCCTCTCTTTCGCATATCAAGCCTTCTTCCAACAACAAATGCCCCGCCTGTTTTCACAGGGGTGCAAGGGGGAGAAAGAAAAACTACTAAGTCGAAGGCTAGTGGTGAGGATGTAAAAGTTGTGGGAAAAGTTTTTACTTCGAAAATCCCTACAACAAAACCAATAATTGTTTCTGCTGAACAGATGACTTCAACAGTCGTAACAACAATACCAATTGCAAGACCAATTTCGAAAGGAGACTGGTGGGAGTGGTTCGAATCCAAAAGAAACAATTGATAATCCAGCCATGAAAGATAAAGGGAAATCAATTCTTGTGGAAAAATTGAAAGAAGAAAAGAAAGCTGAAGCAGAAGCTGAAATTGAAAAACTGAGGATTATCCAAAGTATTATGACTCAACGAGCTAGTGATCCGAAGGGAATGGATAAAGGTGATCCAGCCAAACATTATAATTACCAAACAATCGATGCCAAGGTTGCGTTCAATCACATGTATACATTCGAAAAGAAACCAAAGCAGAGCTATTTGGTCACAGACACTGATGCAAGCCAGCTGGATTTCCCTATAAACGAAATGATGTTTATCATGCCTCAGTTCAAATCAGAAGGGAATTTTAAAAATAAAGATGAAGCTTCACACATGAAAATTCGTTTTCATGCTATTCTTGGAAAAGCCCCTGAGGAAGTATGGTCATTGATTAAAATCAAGAAAGTAATCAGTATGAAGAAGGATGTGATTTTCGAAAACACAGTCCAGAATGTTAAGTATGTGGTTGCCAGGGCAAATGGAAAGATTTGCGAATTTACGATTGCTGATTTTCCTTTGATGAACTTGTATGATCTCATACAAGTTGCTTTGCTCTTAAAAGACAAATCATTTTCATTCCTTCAAAACACTGAACCGGATGAATTCAAGCTTGGAGTTTCTCACATCAAGATTTTTATCGAAAATTATTATGAGTGCTTGGCACTAACAGATGTGGAGTTAGCTACTGCCAAGGGAATGGAAATAAAAGCACCGATGGCTCCTACGAAGACTCAGGCAGATTTGAAGAAGTATGCTGATGGTGAAATTTGCCTGAAGCCTTTTGGTTTGGTCTTCGCAGGAAAAGACAAAGCTGGAAAGTCTAAACGGTTTCTATTCCAAGCAAGTGAAGTGGAGAGGTATTCAACGTCACAGTATACGAACTTAATTGTTCGTATGAATCATTGCAAGAAGAATAATGAAGGTGACAAGAAAGAGCTGAAGAAGATTATCTCCTGGTACACGGAGATTCGAAGAGTGTTGCTGTATTCTATCACGCTTCTTACAAATTGAAGACTTCGACTATGATTACAAAGGGGGAGATTGTAAGGGTCGAATTGTTGTCATTAGTCGAAGTATGTTTTGGACTCTTCGAATATTTTGTAATGTATTTTACTAGGGCACTTATATTCGAAGCTTTAGTGTCTATGCCTTAGTATATTTTTTGTACGCTTTCAGTTCCCTATAAATAGGGTTATTTACTAGAGTTAGATAAGAACTTTTACAGACTTGTCTTTTGCACTCTGTAAAGAATTCGAAAGCGTAATAGAGCATAACAGATCATATTTACATTCCGTGTTCAAATCTCGCACTCTTACTTGAATTCATACTCTGATTAATTCGTTACTCGATTCTTGGTTCATCAGAATATCTTGTTGAAATGGTTGAACATAGGAAATTCCATTATAGCAAGAGATTGAACATATATCAGATATAATGAATCGAGTCCGATATGATTCAGATATTGGATCGATTACATATGTTGTATTATTCACGTATTCTAATTTTTCCAAATGCCTTGAGCATTAAGCGGAAAAGGATTAGAATTTTTGTGTGACTAGAGTTGTTAAACAACTGTCAAGAACATTCTGAGGTTTACTGAAGATTGGTTACTTGTGGAAAGTTGGAAGTATGGTATTAATTTGGATGGACCATAGTGACATGATTATGGATTAAGATGATTCTTAATTAGAATTGATGGTCATATGAGAATATGGAAATGTTCCCATAATAGGGGTTGATTACTAAATCTACATGTGAGTTGGAAACTTTAATGCAAGAGAAATGTTCAAGGAGTGTACCTTAAACTTGAACCCTATTTATCATGGAATTATTTCTAGTAACAAAGTTCCAATGGGACATTTTGTAATATCGTTGGCTTAGTCTCAGTGACTTTGAAGCCTCGATGTCACAGAAGGTAAATGCATGTAAGGTTGGAGTTCCAATACATTTTAGACAGTGAAAAAAATTTCATTGTGAGATGAGCATCTTTGGAATAGTGTCCAGTCGATCTATTCACAAAGGAAGGACCATAGAGAGACATAATATGCATGTTTATAACATGACATGACTGATGTTATTTAATTCAAGTGGTTAGTTGATTGCTTAAAACATTATACAATGAATACAATCTTAATTATTATGGTTATTAAATAATAAGAGTTTTATTTATATTCAATGAGTTTTGAGACCATAGTTAATTAGTTTATTATTATGTTTAACTTTGCAAGTTTTACTTCCTGAATAATTCGATTATTTGAAATTCCACAATCGCTCATACTTTTGGAAGTAAGTAGTGAATTAAGACTGTCATGAATTGAATTGTAGATTGTATATGGAGATTAGGCTTTGCAATAGGATTGCAACAATGTTCATGAGTACTTAGAAAATAGAGATTTGAGTAGTGGATAAACCCACACTCAGAGAATTACTTCATGGAATTTTTCACGAGTAATTATGAGACGTTAATATCTTATGATCTTGAAACGGAGATATATGAGTTGTTATTTACAAGTCATTGTACATTGGTAATGCGTAAACACATCAGTAAATTGATGTTATAAAAAGTATTTTCATGCATGATTTGATGAGTAAAAGATACAAGCATATGAGTTAAAGTTTATTCGTTCCTTTTGCCCTAACGGGAAAAACGATATCTTTGGGCCCCTCGGTGATTTAGTGTTGACTTATAGTGCTGGGCCCAACCATGACTAAATTGATGTGTTCAATTAAAAGTCCTATATCATCACAAATCAAAAATCGGGAAACAAAGTCTTCGAAAATGAGATTGATTATATTCCATGTCTCATGTACGAATGATATCTTGCAAAACGGAGGATTATATGATCACTTATCTTAGGACACGTAACTGACTGGGTCAGAGTTCGGTAGTAGCTTTTGGAAGCTACAATTTGCTGGTCTATTCAAAAGTTATACTGGCAATTATAGTTATAGACTTATGCAAGTGCGAGACTGTTGGATTAGGTGTCTAAGCCCATAACTAAAATTGATATATACTTGAATTGATAGTAGCAGAGTCCTTTTGGGTTGCCCTCAAACCTATCACCTGGAAAGGATGACTTTTAGAGAGAGAAATTAATTTATTATGTGATTAATAAATTGAAATAAATAGTTTATTAATGTATTATGGAAATAATATATTATTAAGAAAAGGTCTTATTTATTTAATAATTAATAAGAAATTAATTGGAATTAATTTTGTGATTAATTGGATTAAATAAAAGTACATGGACTGTCTGGTTTTTTATTGAAATTTGAAGAAGGAAGGCTCTAGAACATCATGGGATGAGGTGGAAGAAAATCCTCTAGGGAAAGCCTCAAAAATTTCGTCCAAGGCTCCTTGGATAAGGAGATTGGTCTGCTTGGTCACCAACTAAATCAATCTAGGGCTTATCGCTTAAACCCTAGCTTTCTCCCCAAGATTCCTCGACTATATAAGGCCATCCCTAGCCCCATATTTTGTCAACTACTTTCTTCAAAAAGGCTTGGAAGAAAATTGTTTTATCCCCTATCCTCTCTTTTTTAAGTCATCTTCTTGCTAGCTTGGGTATGAACCATTAGAGGCACGACACTTGTGGTGCTTGCTTCCAAGAGATCTACATGAATGAATCATTGTTATTTACTACAAGAACAATTAAGGCATGTAATCCTAAACCCTAATTTGTGTTTTTTGAAAATTACTTAGGGTTCTTAGGATTTCTTATTTGATGTTCTTAGTTATAGGTTCAATAGAGAAAACATAGATCCTATTTAGGTTTCATGCAAACTTAAGGGTTTTAAGTTTATTTGTTTTACCTAAATACTATCAAATAAAAGTTCTAGTATAATTTTATAATAGCTTACATGTTATCATAAGTAATAACTCACCTTGATATTCTTGAATAAGGACTTTGAGTCCTTTAATCACCTATAAATCATTACAATTGATATAAGAGACTTACATATCATCTAATGAAGGGTAACACATATTTTCCTAACACATGAGCCGTATGGCCTGTAAAATTCATGGTATGATTGTATCATTCTATTACATAATTTAGAAAATTCATAGTATAGTCTTACCACTCATTCCATAAATTTTTCTCATAAATTCTTATCATATAAAAATGTATGAGCATAGTGTGTTCCTGGTAATATAGAGTCTTTTTATGTAACAACCCAAATTTTCCTCCATTCCCAATGTAGCAACTGGTTTTCATGTATTTTCATCTTTGGTCCTTGTAACAAGAATTTTTAGCATTTTAGCCTGTATGCTAGGCATACAAGTGGTACGCACAGCGTACCTGTTCAGGACTTAGAAATAGCAGGGCTCATCCTAGTATGTTGGGCGTACATATGGTATGCAGGGCGTACTAGCTCAGGCGATAAACCCTAAAATTTAGGGTTTTTTCTCTATATAAACGACCATATACCCCCTTGGACCTTCTAAAGACATCTTCCACTCCTTCAAAACCCTAATCTCGAGTCTCATCATTATGTGTAAATATTTTGAAGATTTTGATGATTTTGGTGATTTCATGTTGAAGAAGAAGGCCATTGGAGAATGTGGTGTTGCTTGCAAGCTTGTAGATCCAGAAACTACCCCATCTTGTGCATCTTTTGGAGGTATAAAATTTGTACATTGGTGTGTTTCTTTCTAGATCTCTTAAATAGGTTACTTATGAACATTTTGTCCCAAGCTGGGATCTTTGTGAGTATGGTGTACTCCAGAGCATAATAGTTGTCCTTTTCATGTGTATTAGGCCATCTAGAATCATAAAAATGCTTACTTGAAGGTCCATTTCTTTCCATGAAAGAGTGTGGTGTTTTTTAGTATGGTTTAAGTTAGGGTTTTTAGGTTTAAGCTTATTTCAGCCATGAAAGGGCTTAAGGTTATGAAATTTATGGGTTAAGACTTTCTTTTGAGGTCAGATCGGAGTTTGGGTTTCATGTATTAACGATTAAGACGTTAAGAAGTTAAGTTTGGGATCAGACAACGTACACCCAACGTACATCTGGCTACGCCCAGCGTAGCTAGGCCTGACCCCAACCCATCTCGTTCATGGAGTATGCGATACGTAGGGAGCGTATGCCCAACGTACACGCTGGACATGTTGACTTTTTGCTGACTTTTGACTTTGGTCAAAGATTTAGGGTTTTGGACCTTGGAAGGGGCAAAATGGTGTTTTTCCCTCAAGGAGCGTGGTTGTGGGATTTGGACTTGTGAGTCGGGATAATGAACTTAATTGATTAGGGTTACCTATTGTGTTTATTAGGCGAAGTCTAGTTCCGGTAGTTCGGGAGTGAGATTTATCAGTAATCAGTATAAGGTGAGTCTCCTCACTTATTCTTACCTGTGTGGTAGAATAGTTGCATTTGTGATAACCAACTGGGTCTAACTGTTATTAATATGTTATGTTGTTTACATGTGACTGAGATTTTGGGTAGTCTCCAGGGTTGCTGATAACCCACAGGGCGTGTTGTTTTCCCACTGAGACTTCGTGTAGTCCCCAGGGTTGTTGATAACCCATAGTTGTTTATGTGTGGCGTTGTATGAGATATATTGGGGACATCACTAAGCTTCGTTCTTATAGTCGTTGATTATATGTGTTTCAGGTACTTCTGAGGATCGAGGGAAAGCAAAGGTCTGATTGTACACACTCGCTAGGAAATTTTGTTACTGGGCATTTTGTGGCACTCTGATATTTGTAGTGTTGATTTGTATTTGATACTTGTGATTTTCTGATGTTTTGGTTTATGAGCAATATTTTGGGTAATTTAAAAATGAAAATTTTGGTTTGAAATTTGAGGCGTTACAATTTGGTATCAGAGCCCTAGTTTAAGGGATTTGGATGAAATTTAGGGGAACTCCAAACTCAAATTAAGGATCTGAAGATTTTTATATAAACTTTTCAAAGAAACAAAGAATGTTACAGGAAAACCCCCAGTGAAGCAGTATGCACAATCAGCGAGAGCTTGAGCAGTAGTTTCCCAAAATATCTCGAATTATATTATGAGTAGTGTAGAGTTGATATCTTATGAGCTGATAGAACTGCATGCTAATCATAAGCTAAGGATCCTGCAGGAAAAGTGTGATAGGGTTGCCTGATTTGTGATGCCTTTAGCCTAGGCGTTTGTTCTTATGAGATTGAATCTATCATTGCTATTTTCTTGGTGTATGTTGCATAATTGTACATAGTTAGGAGTTTATAGCCTTAGAATGCCTGATTTAGCCTTTCTTCCTTTTCCTTGTTTGGTTGTGGGTTTGAGGTAGAATATTTTATTCGAATGTCTATCGAGTCTCGTATTGTGTACGATTGTCATGCCCAAGCAAATGGCAAGGACAACAGAGATATTGTGAGGCAGTGCAATGCTGGTAAGCAGTCTAGAATGACTACCTAGATGCTTAGTAGTGGTTCTGAAGAACGAGTAGGGTGAGTGTATATCTGATCTTGGGAAATAGAGTCCTTGTGACTTAGGGTATTGAGAGGACGACTTGAGACAAATACGGGTTGGTGTAGAAGGTAGTATTAGGCCCGTACTACTAAAGACACCTATGCGGCTAGGGGTGTAAACGAGCCGAGCCGAGCCCGAGCCTCACCAAGCTCGAGCTCGGCTCGTTTAATTTTTAAGAAGCTCAAGCTCGAGCTCAAGCTCGATTCGAGCCTTAAAAAGAAGCTTGAGCTCGGCTTGTGAACAATTTAGTGAACTCGCGAGCCTAAACAAGCCTATATATATATATATATATATATATATATATATATATATATATATATATATATATATATATATATATATATATATATATATATATGCTCATTTAGGCTCGGGAGCCCACTAACTGAAGCTCGGCTCGGGCTCGTTTAATTCGATATGGAGTCGAGCTTTTAACGAGTCGATCCCGAGTAGCTCACGAGTAGATCGACTCACTTACACCTCTATATGCGGCTCAAAGAGAAATCATAATGAACTAAGGAACTTTTAGGAATGTGTGGGTGTTTGTGTATCCGCTTGAGCCTGTTTTTGATGGTTTTCTTGTGTGTTTCGGTATGGTGGTTACCCAAGGTTCAGGCTCCACCGACCTCAAGAGGTCGAGTGCCAATGATGATGAGATCCGCAGGATCGTTGCCACCGAGGTGGCCATAGCGATTAGAGGGAATATACCATAGATGTTCGGGTCTATTAAGACCATACTGATTGAGACTTTTGAAGAGCGCTATGCCGCCGTCAATGAGGTTGCTGCTACCGCAGCCACCATAGTCGGTGCTGCTACGAGACCGCAAGGGGGTGATTCGTTGTAGTACCGGGAGTTCAACAACACGAAGCCACTCGAGTTTGATGGGACCCAGGATCCGATTGCTGCGATGATATTGATTTATAATGTTGAGGGTTGTTTCTACACTTGCTCCTGTCCGGAGAATCTGAGGTTCGTTTCGCGCTGAATCTGCTTCGCTTGGGAGCGAAGGATTGGTGGAAATTTGTGATAGATGATTACACCCTTGAAGAGGGTTCTGCGGTGACCTGGGAGAGATTTAATGAGAAATTCGGAGATGAGTTTGTGCCAGTGGTTGAGAGAAAGAGAGATGGGATGGCCTAGGGGTTCCTATCTCTCAAGCAAAAGACAGAGATGGTGACTGAGATCGCCAGGATGTTTCATGAGAGGGATCTATTTTTCCCTGAGCATGTGTCGATTGAGCATGCACGTGTAAGTCGGTACCTGAGTATTATAAGGAGGGATATCTGTGAGTTCGTGGCGAACATTTCAGATTGGACATTGGTTGAGATGCAGACCAATGCCAGGAGGAGAGAGATAGATTTAGAGACCCAGGATAAAGAGCAGAAGGAGATCCAGGTGAGAGAAAGGAGACCAGTGCACTCGCAGCCGACGACCAAGTGGCCCAAGCCCGCTGAATCGAGAGATGGAGGCAAGAAGGGCCACACTTGTGGTAAGCTCGGCAAGGGGCATGAGGGACCCTGTCGGTCCGGGACTATTTTCTACAAGTGTGGAAAGGAGGGGAATTTGGCTAAGGATTTCCCAAAGGGATTTCGGGTTTGCTTAAATTGCAACCAGTCAAGTCATTTGAGAGCCGAGTGTCCTCAACTTGCATCTAGGGTGTTTCAGACCCCTGCCCCTGCGACCCTCCATATCACTGATGGCCGGTAGGGGAAGGCCGAGGCTCCTAGGGCTCAAAGGAGAGCATTTCAGTTGACAACAGAGGATGTCCGAGTAGCTCCAGAAATCGTGGTTGCTATTTGTTCTTTATTATTCTGCTGATTCATTTATGTTGCTTATGATATTTTTCATGTTAGTTACTTTCCTTGTGAATTTTGTACTTGCACTTGTGTTGTTTGACTCGGATGCGAGTCGGTCTTTTGTTTCATCATCTTTTTGTCGTGGTTTAAGTATTATGTGGGAGGACTTGAGCATGCCATTGAAAGTCTCTATACCTATTGAGCACCCGGTCTCCACCATTGGCATCTATCGGGGTTGTGTGTTAGAGATTTTTGGTTTTGGGTATCCGATAGATCTTATCCCTATTGCTATGGGAGATGTATGTGTTATCGTGGGTATGGATTGTTTGATCCAGTTCGGAGATCTGATTGACTGTGAGCGGCAGTTGGTTACGGTTCGAGATCCTAGTGGGGGAGTGTTGACCATCTACGGTGAAGATACTAGGTCGGGATCAGCTTTCTGTTCTGCCGCCAGGGTGAGGCATAGTTTGCAGCATGGGTGTATGGGTTATCTTGCATATGTAGTGGATACTGGGATGATGAGAAGATTTCGGTTTCCATTTCTTATGTTACTGTTGTACGCGATTTCCCTTATGTTTTTACCTAGGAGTTACCGGGTGTGCCTCCTCAAAGGAAAGTGGAGTTTCGGATCGATCTGATCTCTGGTGTGGCGCCAATTTACAAAGCACCGTATCCTGTTGCACCTCCTAAGATACATGAGTTATCCTATCGTCTTCATTAGGAAAAGGGTTTATTTGGCCGAGCAGCTCTCCATGTGGAGCCTCGATCCTTTTTGTTAAGAAGAAGGATGGTTCACACCGGATGTGCATTGATTACCGAGAGTTGAACAAGTTGATGGTGAATAACTGTTATCTATTGCTGAGGATTGATGATCTCTTCGATCAGTTGCATGGGGAATCTTGGTTTTCCAAGATCGATTTGAGTTCTGGCTACCATCAGATGAGGGTGCGAGGGGAGGATATTCAGAGACGGCCTTTCGAACTTGTTACGAGCATTACAAGTTTGTAGTGATGCCTTTTGGGCTCAACAACGCACCGACGACATTCATGGATCTCAAGAACCGGGTGTGTAGGCCTATGTTGGATCGGTCGGTGATTGTCTTCATCGAAGACATCTTAGTCTATTCCTAAACTAGAGAGCAACATGATGAGTATATACGTGAGATTCTTGGGGTTTTGAGGATGGAGAGGCTACACGCCAAGTTCTCCATGTTTGATTTCTGGTTTCACGAGGTTTACTTTTTGGGACACCTCAGCAACCAGAATGGTATCTTCGTTGACCTAGCCAAGATAGAGGCAGTGATGGGGTGGGAAGTGTCGAAGTCTCCATATGAGAGTTGAGGATTTTCATTCGAGACTTCTCCAAGATTTTTGTTCCTCTCGCTAAGTTGACGAGGAAAGATGTTGTGTTCAGTTGGGGGCCTGAGCAACATGCATCATTGGAGACTCTTCGCCAGAGACTGTGCGAGGGATCAATACTTGTCCTCCCTAAGAGAGTTGAGGATTTTGTGGTCTACTGCGATAAGGTTGGGTGTTGTGTTGATGCAGAGGGGGCATGTGATTGCATATGCTTCGAGGAAGTTGAAGCTTCATGAAGCGAAGTATCCCACCCATGATTTGGAATTGGGGGCGGTGTTTTTTGCTCTAAAGATTTGTCGACACTATCTTTATGGAGCTCGATGTACCATCTACACGGACCATAAGAGCCTGAGATATCTTATGGACCAGCCTAAGCTGAACATGAGGCAAAGGAGGTGGCTGGATGTGGTGAAAGATTATGATTGTGAGATTTTGCATCACTCGGGCAAGGCTAATATGGTGACCAATGCCTTGAGACAGAGGGTGGTCAGTACCCTGATTCAGAATGTGTGTATGAGGATGACTGTGATGACCCCATTTTTGGAAATGATCAAAGAAGCGGAGTTGGAGGCCATAAAGGATGAAAATTGGAAAAGTGAGCGGGTGATCGGTCAGATTTCAGCCTTTGATATCAACAACAAGGGGTTTTGACTCTTCACGGGCGGGTTTGGGTGCCATATGCTGGTGGGGATCGACGAGTATTGATGGAGGAGGCCCACAAGTCGAGATTCTCCATTCATCAGGGGGTTACCAAGATGTACCTTGATCTGAAGCATAGTTATTGGTGGCCTTGTATGAAGAGGAATGTGGTCTGGTTTGTAGAGTGATGTTTGACCTGCTGAAAGGTCAAGGCCAAGCACCAACACCATTACGGAAAGTTGCAGCTATTGGATATTCCATTGTGGAAGTGGGAGCAGATCACTATGGATTTCATCACAAAATTGTCAAAGACTTCAAGGGGATTTGATGCTATCTGGGTGATAGTTGATCATTTAATGATGAGTTCTCACTTCTTAGCCATAAGTAAGGGATCTTCTGCAGAGAAACTAGCTGAGATTTATGTTTGGGAGGTGGTGGCTTGACATGGGGTTCCGACTTCTATTGTGTCAGATCGATATGTTCGTTTTACTTCCAGGTTTGAGAAGAGGTTGCACGAAGAGTTGGGCACCTGGTTGCATTTCAGTACCGCCTATTATCCGCAGACCGACGGGTAGAGCGAGAAAACTATTCAGACGCTCGAGGATATGTTGCACACCTGCATCAATTATTTTGGTGGGAGCTGGGAATCCTATCTTCCATTGGCTGAGTTTTCTTATAACAACAACCATAATGCCAACATTGGTATGCCTCCCTTTGAGCTTATGTATGGAAGGAAGTGTCAGACTCCTATTTGTTGGGGCGAGGTTGGTCAGAGGGTTATGGGGAGCACTGAGATAGTGCTCACGATGACCGAGATCATCCAACAAGTGAGACAGAGATCGCTGACGGCCTAGAGTCGTCAAAAGAGTTATACAGACTGACAAAGCTCTAAGCTAGAGTTTCAGGTCAGAGATTTGGTACTTCTGAAGGTATCACCCTGGAAGGGTGTTATTCTCTTCAGGAAGCGGGAAAAGTTGGCGCCCAGGTTTATTGGCCCTTTCAGAGTGTTGGCCCGTGTGGGCAAGGCGGATTACCAGTTGGAGCTACCTGAGGAGTTGAGTCAGATTCATGATACCTTCCATGTTTCCCAGTTGAGGAAGTGTATAGTTGATGAGACAACTGTGGTTCCTTTGGAGGACATTCAGGTTGATGATTGCTTGAATTACATAGAGGGGCCAATGACGATTCTGGATGGAGAGTGAAGACCTTGAGGAACAAGGTAGTGAACTTGGTTAAAGTTCAGTGGCAACACCAGAAAGGCTCAGAGTGGACTTGGGAGCTCGATACTGAGATACGCGATGTAACATCCCCCTCTAGCACATATCACAATATTGTCCGCTTTGGGATCCCGACACGTAAACTTCCCAGGGGGTCACCCATACCTAAATTGCTCTCGCCCGGACGTGCTTAACTGTAGAGTTCTTATGGAATCTGCTGCTCTCACGGCTGTAAAACGCGTTGTGACAAAGAAGGTATCCACACCCCTTATAAGGAAATCTTTTTTGTCCTTCCAAGCCGATGTGGGATCAGGTGCAACCCACCTTTAACCCCCATTATAGGGTTCGATGTCCCTGTCTAACACAACGACCTGTGCCCTAGCTCTGATACCATTTGTAACATCCCCCTTTGGCATGTATCATCATATTTGTTGGATTAATGTCTAAGTCCATAACTATATTTGGTATGTACTTGACCCGACCCGGCATGGTCCATTTGGGTTGCACTTCACCGGCACAATTTATATGGATAGTCTTTTGAGAATAGTATATTTATGATTTATATTAATATATTATAAGCCTAATATATTAATATGGAATCATATTATTTAATTAGTATTGATCAAGAATTAAT
Organism: Lactuca virosa; assembly: GCF_052849685.1. NCBI lineage: Eukaryota > Viridiplantae > Streptophyta > Magnoliopsida > Asterales > Asteraceae > Lactuca > Lactuca virosa. Next base: position 232,122,992 of record NC_136432.1, on the reverse strand, counting down.
TTAGAATTAATTAAGTGATCAAAAAGAACTAATTAAATATGGACTCTTATATATATCGAACGGGCCAAGTTCATTTAGGTTGGGCTAAGCTTTCATGGATGGTCCATGGAGCTTTTAACCCATGGATCCTATGTAAATGAAAGGTCATGGGTATTAGGGTTTACATGGATGTAACCCTAATCCTCCATAATATATAAAGGGGTCCTTGGCTCACAAAATTGGCACAAGTGTGTGAAAATAAGAGTGAGCCGATTTTAGTGTGCATACATATTCTCTCAAGTTCTTCCAAGGTGTTTTGGTGATTTGTGATTCCATTTGAGGCTTCCACACTATTGGGGCTAAGCTCTTAAAGCTTGAAGACATCAAGCTACATCAAAAGGTATGTCATCTAACTAGAACTTTGTAGTATAGGTGCTTCATAATATGCTAGTTAGGATGAAACCTTGGAATAGTTAATATTTGCATGTATAATAGAGAAAACATAGATCCAAGGTTTATAGGGTTGCATGTACACCATAGGAGTGTTAGAATGCTTAAAACCCAATAGTGGTATCAGAGCCATGAGTTGTTTTCTGTTATATTGATGCAAATGTTTTATTTTCAAGTTGGAAAAAAAAGGAAAAAAAAACATGACGTTTGTCAAATTTTAAGATAATTACTTGTTTTGTGAAAAACGAATTATTTATAAAATTTGAATTATTTGTTATATGAGTTGAATTAGGTCAAATTTAGTAAAAGATAAAATGATATGAGTATTTTATTAGTTTTAAAAGTTTGATCTAAATGTTTTAAGGAGTTACATATTTTGTCATAAAATTTTGGAGCTCAAAAGTTTTTTTTTAAAGTTGTGATCTTAAGGGTTTTTGAAACTTCCATAAGTTATGGATATGAAACTTTTTTTTAAAAAAAAAAATTTGATTCAAAGTTTTTATGGAGTTACAAAATTTGGTGTTAATGTTTTAAAGAATTCCATAACTTGTTCTTAAGTTATGGAACATGGAAAGTTTCATCATAAAACACCATTAATTTCATAAGTTATGGAATCCAAAGGTTTTCAAGAATTACAAAACTTGCCCTCAAGTTTTGGAATTTGAGAAAAGTTTTTTATGAAAAAAAAGAATTGAATTCTAAAACTCTTGGGTTCATAACTTAAACAATTAACTAAATGGTTTTAATTTTGAGTTTAATAATTGGAATTATGATGTTTTGTTGAATAGTTCAAATTAACTCTTATGGACTTTATTAATAGTTAATTAAAGCGTTTAATTAAAAGAGTATTATTAATCCATAAATATATGGTTTGAGTTTAATTAAATTAAAAGTCTAGTTTAATTAATAGATTAAACCACCAAGTATTTTAAATGTCTAAAATACACCCTTATACTATTATAATATTAAAAGTTTAATATATTATATGTATAAGGGCAAGTCGTCTTACCATTAGTAGGCCTCATTCACGAAGCCGGTCTATAAGGGGGGGGGGGGGTATAAGGTTACTGCCTATAAAATGACAGTTTAATGGGTGTCCACTCTCACCCACCGCTTCCTTGACTGGTGGAGGGTCGTTAGCCGAACAGGTAGGACAATGACTATAATTCTCCCTTCATTATAAGTATAATGATAAATATTAGGTAACTAAACACTTATAAATTCCCAATCTTAGTTACTTAGGAAAATGTGAATAAGGTGCTAATCCATGAAATAACACTTTGCACTTTGTTTAAGCTGTTAGTGGAGCGTGTGTGGTTAACCGGCACACTAACCTGGACTTAGCAAGGTAGGCAAAGGGTAACTTAATGTTTATCATAGTATCGTTAGAGCATGTGTGGTTAACCGGCACATCGATTGAGGGGTAAATATGAAGGGTACCAAGTATATTTGCATGGTTACTTCACACCTTGTTTTGTGATCCTCGGCATCCTAGTCACAAAACCTGAAGGGCACACTCGAGATTGAAACATGCCATTGAAAAGATCAATGAATCTCAAAAGAATCTAGGAGTTTCAAAACCAATTAAAACCTAATAATACATTTCGTTTATCTTGGTGGAAATTGGTGAATCGTCATTCACCTACCTTCAAATATTTTATAGCTTGGATTACGGCATCCCTCTTCCAAGTTATAAAATAGTTTGTTGGGTCCTAGCCTTAATATATCATATTGGGTGTTATATTAAGGACTTAAATCAACTTTAATTGAATTTCTCCCATTGTTGATGTCTGGTTTAGACAACAATGATCTTCCCAAACCAAGCTTTCCTAATGAATATGACTTCCCGAGTTTGGCTCATGGAAGTCATACTTCTCTTCCTCCACCTCCTCCAATTATTCTCCCTAACCCACAAGTTCAAGGTCACTCAAGCCCTATTGGCAAGCAAGGTCTATGTGTGATCGCATCTTGGAGATAAAGTCACATATTGACAAGCCGGGAGAGTTGGGTGTCAAAGTCTTGAGAAAGTTGGATGTCCAATCACTTTCTATGTCACATAGTGAGTTCCTTTGGGACTACTATGGAACAGACTATGACATGACCCTTAATGATCTTATCTATTTGCTTGGTGCTTCTAAATCAGCAATGATTAGGAGGACTAGTAAAGCAAATTTGATTAGAAGATCAACTTCCCAAACTTCCATGGACATTGAAAATGGTACATGGTAAGGGGCATTGGTTACGAAGCTGCCAAATTTACCTGAAAGATCTTCAGGTAAAGTCCACTATCAAACTCTATTAAGTTTCTATTCTGAGATTCTTATTACTTGATGTGACTGGGTCACATATTGATTTTTTTAAGAATCAAAGAAAAAGTGAAGAAGGAAGTATATGCTGATTCTGATCGCGAAGATGGATTTCGATCGCATGGTTCGGTGATCAAAATTTTGAGCTGTAACTTAGGAGTTATGTAATATTGCTTAGGAATAGATAACAACAAGTTTTTCATATGCTTTTGCATTGTAAGGATAAGTTTTCCGCAAAGTTTCAAAATAAAATTTTTGGTTTTATTTATTCTAAGTATCCTTACAATGGCATTTGTGAAAAATTGTTGTTTATATGATTCCATTGATAGCAATATTGGAAAGTGGATTTGACTCTTTCACTTGTGGTAGTGTCTAAATTTACCAAACAAGGAAAGATTCTCATCACCCAAGTTTCAATTGGATAGAAACTTGGAATCATGCAAGTTGTATGATGAATGAGAATTTTCATCTTTGGAAAATTAAGACTGATTCCTTGTTCACATGTTTAAGTGAATCAAGTGAAGGACTAAGGGATCGAGTACACATTCTTGTGCACTGGTCAGGTCCACCACAAAAGATCGATAAGACTATTCGTCATGATTTACTAAAGCTTAGTAAATATGGTTATACTTACAAGGTTAAAGTATAATTCTGAAATATTGGAAAAGTTTCGATGTATGGCAGAACGAATGAGAAGAATCAACTTAGGCAGAAAGATAAAAGTTTCTCAAATCTGAAAAGATGGGAGAGCACTTTAGCATCATGTTTTGTGATCATCTTAATGATTTAAAAATCATGTCACAATTAGTCCTCTAAAGTCATCTTAGTGTATTCTTATGACTAAGAACATGAATCTTGAATTGTTGAAATGATTAAATCAAGAAGATGAGTCATGCTTCGTTCCAAAAACAATTCTTAGAGTCATACTCCAAGATTGTAACTTGAGTGACATATCTTAAAGGAAGGTTTCTTAACACTAGTCAAATGTAAGAGTAAAAGTATCCTACTCTTGTACATTTGCAATTGGTAAGTTGTGATGTTTTGGATAAAACAAAGACCAACTAAGACCAATTGTGTGAAGTGTTTGTCTTGATAAAGAATCCAAACTATCTCTTGAATATTTGGCAAGTGAGTCTTATGTGTCAAGAGGATAGTGGGAGTCTTAAAGATCCTGGAAGAATTTCAAGATCTAATCAAGAATTAAAACCTGAGGTTCTTCACTAGCACACGACTTGAGGTTTATAACCTATCGTGTTGACATATTCTGTGCCCATTCCAGTTAAAGTTGGCTTTGCATAGGAGTTCTGAAAGTTCTCAATTGGTTGCATAACAACTTGGAAGCAATGGCAGGCCCTGTACTGCCAGGTGGCAAGAAGTTAAGATTGCATAAGTTCAGTCCATATGAGTTTGGATTTGTCATTATCCTTGTCTTATGACTATGGTTTTGACGATTCACATGGATAAGAACACATACACCATAAAATCTAAGGGTCATAAGGTTTCTCTCCGATTCATGAAAATGATGGTGAGGAAACACTTCCACCAAGTAGATTTGAAGCAGATGGCAAAAGGTCTAAACAATTGAGACTATGATTACGGCATCCCTTTTCATAGTTCTGAAATTGTTTAGACATACATGCATGCTATCTAAGGAAAGGTGTATGATTTTGATAAAGTTTTATCAAAGCATCTCGTATCAGAAATCTGAACTTTGGTAAGAAAGTCAATAAAGTATTGATTTCTAGAAGTCCAACTGATTTCTGAGTACATGTCAAAGCCAGTGGGAGCATAAGTGTTATGCTAATAATCATCATGTTAGTGGGAGCATGATAATTATTGTTAGTGTTGCAAGTTAGCAATGTTAATTATAGAAAACAAAAGTTTCAATTCGTGAGGTTGCAGGGATTGAAAAAGTTGTTTTGCTATAATTAAGGGAGAGGATATACTTCATTTCAGTTCTAAAGGCTTAGATTGAGACCTTATTCATCTTTAGTCAAGAATATATATATGAATTTCATGTTGGATTGGTTCAACTTAAGGAAATTCTATATATTGCGTTCTCAAAATTCGATTATGATTACGACATCCCTCTTCATAGTCAAATTTTGAAAACATGGCAAATAAAAATATTGTAGCAAAAGACTGGTCTAGAATCATGTCTTTATGTGAGACATCATGAATCGTGTACCATTTGCTTTGGGTACAGGATCGATTGCATGTGCTATAATATTTGTCATTTCTAAATTTTTCCAAATGCCCAGAGGCATTAAGAAGGGAAAAGGTCTAGAATTGGATATGACTAAAATGATTAAGCAATTGTCGAGGACAATCTGAGGTTTACCAAAGATTGGTTGCTCAGGGACAGTTGGAAGTATAGTGATAATTTTGGAAGGACCATATTGACATATTCTGAAAAGAGGCATCTCTTATTCAGAAGTGATAGTCAAAATGAGAATATGGAGTTGTCTCCATAGGTGGAAGTTATATGTGTAAGATTAGAAAACTTAATGCAAGAAGCATGTCCAAAGCAATGTACTTTGAATATGAGACTTAGTTTCCATGGAGTTGATCTCCATTGGAATACCTTATAATGACTGTTGACAAGTCTTTGTGACTTTGTACATATTCATTACAGGAGGGTCAGTGCATATAAGTTTAAAATCTAAACAGATTTCGATAAATGATAGGAATTTGAAATTCTCACATTTTTCGATAAGGATTTGGGAGTGTGAAATTAGAATCATTGAAATTATGTTCAATTGGTTTATTTCACAAAGTAAGGATCATAGACAAACATAGAGTGCATACTTGGTGTATGGCAAAGCTATTGTTTAAGAAAAACATAGTGTACATGCTTGGAGCATGGGACAACTAGTGTTTTTAATTCAAGTATAAAGTTGATAAAACCGAAACAATGAATAATGAGTAATCAGTATGGTGATAAATAAAAGTGTTTATTTATATTCATAGGGTTTGATACCATATTTGATTCATTTATTCTTGTGTTTCACTTTGCATGTTTTGACTTCCAGAATAACTAAGTCGCTCTTCCTGAATGATTAAGTTATTCAAACCATCCACAGTCGGTCATATGTTGGAAGTAGATATGAATCAAGACTGTCATGGGTTGGTTTGTAGAGGTCCAAGTTGGTGGACAAAGTGGTGCTACAACACTCATGAGTGCTCATAAGTTCTGAGTATTGGATTCAACTCGCGCTCATTTGAATCACTTCATGGATTTTATCACGAGTGATCATGAGACGATAATATCTTATATTCTTCAAACCTAGAGATATGAGTTGTTACTGTGAGTTGGTTATACATTGATTGCACGAAAACACATTTGGTAACTCGATGTTATAAAACGTGCCTTTGTGTATGATTCAACAAGTAGTAGAACAAGCCATATGAGTCGAAGTTTATCCATTCCTTTTACCTTCGGGATAATAGCGATAGCTGTGGGCCCCTCGATGATTTAGAGATGACACATGTGAGTGCTTGGCCAAGCCAGGACTGATTTGATCTGTTCAATCAGTCAGTCATCATAAATCGAAAATCAGGAAACAACAAATGGACAGAGAGAATGATTATAATCCATGTCTCAGTCCATATGATATATAGAATGGAGGAATATATGATCCCTTATCTAATGGACAAGTCATTGACAAGGTCAGAGTTCGACAGCGGCTTTAAGAGCTACGATTGCTAGTTAGGTTTTGAAGTCATACTCAATAATAGTTTTAGACTTATCCAAGTGGGAGACTGTTGGATTAATGTCTAAGTCCATAACTATATTTTGTATGTACTTGACCCGACCCGACATGGTCCATTTGGGTTGCACTTCACCGACACAATTTATATGGATAGTCTTTTGAGAATAGTATATTTATGATTTATATTAATATATTATAAGTTCTAATATATTAATATGGAATCATATTATTTAATTAGTATTGATCAAGAATTAATTTAGAATTAATTAAGTGATCAAAAAGAACTAATTAAATATGGACTCTTATATATATGGAACGGGCCAAGTTCATTTAGGTTGGGCTAAGCTTTCATGGATGGTCCATGGAGCTTTTAACCCATGGATCCTACGTAAATGAAAGGTCATGGGTATTAGGGTTTACATGGATGTAACCCTAATCCTCCATAATATATAAAGGGGTCCTTGGCTCACAAAATTGGCACAAGTGTGTGAAAATAAGAGTGGGCCGATTTTAGTTTGCATACATATTCTCTCAAGTTCTTCCAAGGTGTTTTGGTGATTTGTGATTCCATTTGAGGCTTCCACACTATTGGGGCTAAGCTCTTAAAGCTTGAAGACATCAAGCTACATCAAAAGGTATGTCATCTAACTAGAACTTTGTAGTATAGGTGCTTCATAATATGCTAGTTAGGATGAAACCTTGGAATAGTTAATATTTGCATGTATAATAGAGAAAACATAGATCCAAGGTTTATAGGGTTGCATGTACATCATAGGAGTGTTAGAATGCTCAAAACCCAACAATATTGTCCAATTTAGGCTCCCGACATGAAAACTTCCCAAGGGGTCACCCATCCATGAATTACTCTCGCTCGGGTACGCTTAACTGCAGATTTCTTATAGGATCTACTGCCCTCACAAATTTAAAACGCATTGTGAGAAGGAAGGTATCCACACCCTTATAAGGAAATATTTTGTTCTCCTTCCAAGTCGATGTGGGATCAGGTGCAACCCACCTTCACTAGTTGTAACATCTATTATTCAAGTATTCGTTTTAACCCTTGAGTTGTACTTTATTTGCAAGGTTAGTCCCCAGTGGCAATTTCGTAATTTCAGAGTCAGCTTGGGTACGTGGGGTGTACACCTTCGTACTCAGGGTGTACCCGGGTTCACATTAGTACGCTACGCATACGCTGGTACGCAGGGCGTATGCAGCCAGGGTGCAAATCCTAAATTTTTGTGTTTGAACCTTATTTAAACATATTTATGGCCACATGTACCTTCTTATCTTTAGCCTCCTTCCTCATTTTGAAACCCTAAAGAGTGTTGGTGTATTGTGAGGCTTATAGAGCCATTTGGAGCTTTTGGAGTAGAAGGAAGAGCATTGGGGTTGTTGGGCTTATAGTGTTGCGTCATGGGCTCGGTCGTTAGCCCAATTTTGATTGCCGGTTTGGGCCTGTCCAACCGTGCATGTTTTCTCTAGGGTTTAGTATTTAAGCTGCATGCATGCAGTCTTTGTAAATACGCTTTGATTTTTATTCTTTTTGAGGATTGTAAACCCTAGCTCGCCTCTACAGTGGAAGTTCTTCATTGAGCTCTGCTGAGGCGTGACTATATTTGAATCATAAGCATATTGTTGATTCTGTTATTGTGTTTATTTTGTTTGATCTTTATCTTTTACCTGTGAAAGATCTAATCGATCTGAGATTTATTCTCATCAATTGGTATCAGAGCAGGAGACTGTGTAATTCATACACATCTCTTCTGTTGAAGAAGTTATCAGGGTTTTTCCGCATTGATTGATATTAATTGAGCCGTCATTCCATATTGGCGTGTCTCATTAATTGTCGATCTTACCCTAACGATAAATTACAAGTCTGATCTTAAACAGGTTATCGATCAAACTTCATCACAATGTCCATGGATGATTCGCAAACCAATCCAATCAACATCTCCAACAGTATCGGATCAACGACTAGGATTCCAATCTTGTACACTCAAGATTATGAGGTTTGGACACATCACTTCGAAGATTATGTGAGTGGCTCAGAAGATGATGGGTACTTGATCTGGGAAGCTATCACTGTTGGCCCGTTTGCTCATACAAACAGCTCAAGGATTGTCAAAACTCAAAAGGAGTACAATCAGCTTGTGAGTGATGTGAAAGACATTCCTCAAGACGAGAAAGATAAGTTTAAATGTAACATTAAAGCCTTAAGAATGATTAGGTTTGCATTGCAGTCAGATACATTTCGTTTGGTGAATTCTTGCACTACAGCTAAAGAGATATGGGACAGGCTAAAAGAATTGTATTCCACCGACGCAGATCTGGAACATTCGATTCAAACTCTTTTGCTTTCAGAGTTTGGTGATTTCAAACAAAAGCCCGAAGAGAAACTGGTTCAGGCTTTTGATCGTTTTAATCATCTCTTGAGTAAGATGATAAAGCATGGGATCGAAAGGAAAGTTATTGAACAGAAAGTTACCTTCATGAACGGTATTAGACCCGAATGGATGGCAGTTGTGTCAACAGTAAAGGCACATGAACAGTTTAAATCGTATTCTCTGGCGAAACTGGTGGGAATTCTGAAATCCCATGAAAGTGCTCTGACTAAGGAAACGAGTGTGGTGTCTAGCTTGGGTTCGTTAGCCCTTGTTTCTAAAGGAAAAAGTTCTGTTGAAGAAGAGGAGGAATTAGATCTTTCTGACTATGATCTAACAGTGAAGAGTATGCCCTGATGGTCTCTAATCCTAGAAAGTTCATTAAAAGGAAGTTCCCAGCCAACAAAAACCAAAATTGGCAGGGAAGTTACAGCGCTGAAAAGGTTAAGGAGGAACCGAAGATAGCGTCGAAGTCAGAAGAGTCCAAGAAAGAAGTGAAAATTGGTGGAGACTCAGGATTTGATTGCCATTATTGTGGAGGCAAGAATCACTTTGCCAAGGACTGCATGCTGAAAAAGAGGGCAGTAAAGACGGATGATGATGATGAAGAAGCGAGCCTCATGAGACGACTGGAGGATATCAAGAAAAGAAAGTCTGCTGCTAACAATAAAACTATGAATGCTTTGATTGTACAGGATACAGACTACCGTGATAAATTCGGTGGCGTGGAAGTATGGTCCACAGACTCAGAGGACGAAGAAGTAAGAAAACCCACTCATGGCAAGGCGATGCTGGTAAAAGAAGAACACACTGCTGGAAGGTGTTTCATGGTGACCGAAGGTGTATCCCAGATGAGAGGATATACAACTGATGGAGGAATAGAAGGTGAGAAGGAGCGAGAGGACAGGTGTTTTGCTACGAAACCTGTTAGTACACAGATCAATGAATGTGATGAGTTGATCAAGAAGGTACAAAATATTCTTGCTTCTCTAAAAATACCTGTTACTAACTATGAAAAGGAACTGAATAGCTTAAAATCTAAATTTTCTAGTATAAGTAGTAGTCTTTCCCAAACCCGTGTCACAAACTCTAACCTGACTGATCAAATTAACAGGGTATCGTCGAAGAGTGAGGAAAGGAGGATGTGGATTGAGCTGAAGGAAAAAGAGTTGATTAGGTCTAAGGATGAGTCGATTTATTTGCAAAGAGACAATCTTAAACTGTTAAAACAACGAAATGTGTTTTGTTTGATTGCTAAAAGACTTTATTTTAATATCACACAGTTGCATCTCGATTGTGAAATAGGAAAGAAGATACATCGCATGATTTTGCCCTTCCTTGAGTTAAAGGAGGATGAAATCGATGCTGAAGCTTACATCTGTGAAAGTGTTGTATCCTCTGATGAGATCTCACCTACATACAAAATCGGTCTTGACAAAATTGAATCCTACATAAAGTCCAAGGACCATAAGGACATGCTCAAAAATCTGTTAGATGAGAATGATAGATTGAAGTTAAGAGCCGAAACTGTACAGAAATTTGACTCGTTGAATGCCAAATTAAGTTCAGAAAATAAAATTAATGTTGAAAGTGCATCTGAACTTAATGAGGACGATGATCTGAGTGAAATCTCTGTAGAGGATGTGGTGGACTGTTCTGACTATCCAAAGACACGACCAAAGTCCTTAAAGAAAAAGCAGTTGTGTATCAAAAGGTACAATCAACTCCAAATCAAGTATACAAGGTTAATGGAGTAACTCAGCAACAAACAGCCGAACTGACGGCGATAGTAGCAGAAGATAATGTTGACGGATGTGATGAATTCTTCTGGTCAGCACCTATTGACAATGCTGATGAAACAGTAGGTTTGTCACAGAAGACCACATGGAGAGTGAGAGGCAGATATATAGCCGAACCACTTAATGATCCTACTCGTTTTGATGAGCCGAGCACAAGTGGGACTAAAAAGTCTTCAGATGAGCAAGTGGTTATTTCAAGCGAAACCAATTCACCTAAGTGCAAAGCTAATATTCAAAGTTCTGAGAAAAAGGCTAACATTCACAGAAACCCAAAACAGGTGAGAGACAGAAAGCATCAAAGAAATGTGAGGTACAAGAAAAACCTTACCGAAAGGAAGCTGTTCTGGAGATCTCAAAATCCTAATTATGTTCGCTATGAAAAACCTTCTAAACAAAAGGAGGTAAGGAACAAAAAGGAAAGCACCGGTTCGCAGGAAGTAAGGAACCGAAAGGGTGGTTTCGGTCCCTCGACTGAAATGAACCGAAGGGAGAGCTTCGGTTCTCAGAACCACATCAACCGAAAGAACGGTTTCGGTCCTCAACCCAATAACAACCGAAAGAACGGTTTCGGTCCTCAACTCAATAACAACCGAAAGAGCGGTTACGTTTCTCAACCCTGCAAGACCAATCAAATGAACAGAAGATCCGATGTCACTTCTAAACCTAACTCTTCTCATTCTAATTCTTTCAAGGATTTAAAGGGGAAAGGAAATCTCTTTCCAGAAGATGACAGACGTCCAAAAGAAATCCAAAAGAATGCAGACGTCAACACCTCAAATCGTACGCCTGTCGAATTTAAGTCAAACAAAATTAAAGTTTTCACTATAAAAAGAAAAGATGAAACAACTTTAATTAAACGTACTTATTTGGTTGATATTTCTCTTACTATTCCCTCTCCTGTAAAAGGCTCACAAGGACCCAAGAAACTTTGGGTTCGTAAATGTGCTTAATATTTTGCAGGTTATGCGTGACGAGCAGTTTGACGAAGAATGGTATATTGACAGTGGTTGCTCACGTCACATGACAGGCAGGAAGGAAGAACTGAGGGAGTTTCGGTCTCTCAAGGATGGTGGTATTGTGAAGTACGGCAACAACTCGTTTGGAACTATTAAAGGCTATGGAATGATTACGAATGGTGATTTCTCAATTAGAAAGGTCGCATATGTTGAAGGGCTTCAACATAACCTTATCAGCGTATCACAACTAGTCGTTGGGACTGGATTGAAGGTATCATTTGATGATGAAGGATCAGAGATAGTCGAGAAGAAGTCAAATAACATTCTACTGAAATCGAAGCGAAAAGGGGAAATGTACCCTTTAAACCTCAATCCAATTCGAGGTAAACCACCAGTTTGCTTACTCACGAAGGCTCATTCAGATGAAAGCTGGTTATGGCATCGACGTCTCTCTCATCTTAATTTCAAGGATATAAACAAACTGGTTTTAGGAGATCATGTTCGAGGTCTTCCAGTTCTCAAATTCGACAAAGAACATTTATGTGCAGCCTGTGAATTGGGAAAACAGAGTAAACAAAGTCATCACTCCATTATCAATACAAAAGTGATAGAGCCATTGGAATTATTGCACATCGATCTGTGTGGCGTCTCTTCCATTGAAAGCATTGGTGGAAATAAGTACATTTTGGTCATTGTCGACGACTTCTCTCGCTTCACATGGGTATTTTTCTTGAAGCAAAAATCTGAGGCTACTCCAAGGCTCAAGCTCTTCATAAAGCAGGTTGAAATTCAACTAAGGAAAGTTGTCCGTAACGTAAGAAGCGACAACGGCTTGGAATTCAAAAACAAAGATTTCGAAGATTTTCTTGCTGAGAAGGGAACGAATCATAATTTTTCAGCCCCATATACTCCACAGTAGAATGGAATTGTTGAAAGAAGAAACTGATCTCTGTGCGAAGCAGCTCGCACTATGCTAAGCTTCGCTTCATTGCCTCTGTATTTCTGGACTGATGCTATCGCTGCCGCTTGTTACACTCAGAACCGATCATATCTAAACAAGCGATTCTCTCACACTCCTTACGAGATCTTAAACAATCGCAAACCGAATGTGAAATTCTTCCATGTGTTTGGTTCCAGGTGCTTCGTCTTAAATTCTAAAGAGAAGCGAAATAAGTTCGATGCTAAGGCTGATGAAGGTATATTCCTAGGTTACTCCCTGAATTCTAAGGTATACAGAGTTCTGAACATGCGTTCTAAGAAGATTGAAGAAACATACTATGTCACTTTTGACGATAGATATGTTAAGAAGATGAAGGCAACCGAAAGTACAACTCAGGAAATCTTTCCAAACACTGGTCACGTAACAGCCCCAATTTCAAATCTTTTCGAGCAATACATGCTTCTTTTTGATGAGCCTCAAACGGCAATTAATTCTGAATCAACAACGAAAGACAACAAGGTTGACAGTCTAAAGCAAATCATTGATGATGCTGCTCAAAAGATGGTTGCTGATTATCCTAAAGCAACCAAGAGGCCAGTCGAAGGCGAACCTTCAAATGACCGCCCTTCAGTCCAAGGGGAGGGTCCGAATCCACAACAAGATCAAGGTCCTTCATTCCAGGGGGAGAATTCAACGACACAATCATTTGGCTCAACCGAAAGTCCAAACGAAGGGGAGCATTCTGATCCAGAATTCGTGTCATCATTCGAGGGGGAGAGTACACATGTCAATGATGATACTTTATCAGAATTGGAAGAAGAAATCAATGCAGAATTGGATCCCTCTTGTGATCCAAATTATCCTCCACTTATTAAATGGACCAAAGATCATCCTCAGAGTCAAATTATTGGAGAATCTTCAGAAACGGTGTTAACTCGATCACAGATCAAAGCGAAACAAGCTGCACTCTTTTCTCAAGTAGAGTTTTGCATGTTCAACTCCTTTGTTTCCAAAGTTGAACCGAAGACCGTTAGCTCAGCACTTGATCATTCTGACTGGGTTCAAGCCATGCAAGATGAGTTGAATGAGTTTGAAAGAAACAAAGTATGGCGTCTTATTCCAACTCCAAAGGATGCCTCGGTTGTCGGTCTCAAATGGGTATTCAGAAATAAGATGGATAAGGAGGGGAACATGATTCGCAACAAAGCTCGTTTAGTGGTGAAAGGCTACTGTCAAGAAGAAGGTATCGATTATGAAGAAACTTTCGCTCCAGTTGCTAGATTAGAGTCTGTTCGTATCTTTCTTGCCTATGCTGCACACAAAAACTTTGAAGTCTATCAGATGGACGTCAAGTGTGCCTTTCTCAACGGTGAACTTGAAGAAACTGTGTACGTTGAACAACCGCCGGGCTTCGTGAACGAAAAGTATCCAGGTCACTGCTACATACTTGACAAAGCGGTATATGGCTTAAAGCAGGCTCCCAGAGCATGGTATGAAACTCTCACTCGGTTCTTAAAAATGTCTAGATTCAAACAAGGCTCGGTTGACCCAACCTTCTTTCGAAAGAGAGAGGGTAACCACCTTATGATAGTCCAAATTTATGTTGATGACATCATCTTCGGCTCCACGAATCCCAGCTTAACAGTTGAATTCAGGAAGTTGATGGAAACTAAATTTGAGTTGAGCTCAATGGGTCCAATTAACTTTTTCCTTGGCTTAAACATTAGACAGGGACCCGAAGGCATCTTTATTAACCAGGAGGCATACACCAAGAAACTGCTTGCTAAGTTTGGAATGATGGGAGACTCCAGAGTTAAAGTTCCAATGGCTTTTGGGACAAAGCTTACACCTTCCTTGGAGAAGCCAGCCGCTGACATGACTCTTTATCGACAAATGATTGGCTCACTGATGTATCTCACGGCCAGCAGACCTGACATCATGTTCTCAGTTTGCTATTGTGCCAGATTTCAAGCTAACCCACGCGAACCTCATCTGCAAGCTGTGAAAAATATCTTTCGATATCTGAAGTGAACCTCATCTCTCGGTCTTTGGTATCCGGCCAATTCAGGATTCTTTGTTCAAGCGTTCTTAGACGCTGACTTGGGCGGATGTGGATTAGATCGTAAAAGCACCACTGGAGGATGCCAACTTCTAGACGGTAAATTGGTCAGCTGGCAATCGAAGAAACAAACCTGTGTTTAGATACAGAGTCAGCTGAATACATCGCTGCTGCCTCATGCACATCTTAGGTGATATGGATACAGAGTCAGCTTAGAGATTACGGGCTAAATATGAAGAAAATCCCATTATATTGCGACTCTGAAAGTGCAATTAGGATCTGTCACAACCCAATACAACACTCAAAGACTAAACATATCGCACTGAGGTATCACTTCATTAAAGATCACGTGGAAGATGGCAACGTCGAAATTCACTTTGTAAGGACAACTGATCAACTGGCAGATATATTCACTAAGGCTCTTCCTGAAGCAAGTTTCAACAAGATTTTGCAAGGCCTAGGCATGATGGAATCGGAGTCAGTACCAAAATCGCCTTCGCTTCAATAAAGGTAAGAGGCGAAATAGAGTGAACCGAAATGAACCGAGCGTTCGGTCTATTTCGGGTTCGGGTCGACCATGAACCGAAATGAACCGAGCGTTCGGTCTATTTCGGGTTCGGTCCATCTGAACTCGTTTGCTTCTTCTCATATCAAGGCGTTTTGTTTGTATTCTTTTGTACACTAATTTAATAAAAAAAAAAACAAAAAATCAAAAATATTTTTGTTTCTTTGTTTGTTGGTTTGTGTGGTGTGTTTCTTTGTTCTTATTAGGTAATAAGAGAACCAGTAAATCAGAATATGGAACTAAGGCATGTATATTTCTTTCCTTCAGTACTAGTTAAGTGTCCCTAGAAGCATGCTGCTGTATGTTGACCAAAGCCTCGAACGATTCTGAGTAAAGCCTTAATGACTTCATAAATACAAATCTTGTCTCACCAATCAGGCTATAACATTTACTCTAATCATGAGCTGCCATACTCCTCTCAAATTGAGTTAAGAGGTTTTCTGCTTTGTCAATCAGTTCTAGCAGAGGCACTTTCGTTTCCTTTACCCACCTTATTTTTCTCCATCACTGATTCGTTTCACATTTTGTAACCCTTGAGACTCTCAGCCACAACCACTGAGGTTTATGGTTATACCAATTCTATGTTGATGATCTTAAGTTCGTTCACCACGACTTAAGTAAAACCCAAAATCCAACTCCCTTACTGAATTGACGGCGAATTCTTTAACGTTTGATCTATATTATGCACTTCTATGAAATCTCCTTTTTCGTTTTGCGCGATCCTAATGAAAGTGCTTATTACCAAAGCTTTTCTTCCAAATGGATCCATGTTTTAATATTTTTTCTTCCAATTACGATTTCAACAAGTCACTGAATATGTTCCCTACCTACTTGTTCAATAGATTACATTGATCTAACAAGTACTTCATTCAGTTTCAGTCTTATATCAAGTCTCGAATTCATGAATTGAAGCGAAAGCCACCTGTTATGAGCCTTAGATTTAAAAGATGCCTTTCAATACTTCTTAACAAGTATTTGATCGTTATTTAATGGGAAGCCATACAAGCACTTTAAGGTCTATCTTGACTTTGAAGGAAGAGATTCGTGCCCAGAATCAGTTGCTTTATGTTTTTTTTAAGACATCACAAATTATCTTGCACAAGTCGCTTTATTTCTTTATCTTTTACACTCTATGCACGAATTTTTTTTTTCCAAAAACTAGTTCTATTAATGGTGCTTCAATGATCGATAAACTTAAAAAGCGATGACGATTCATGTGAAATATGGGGTGACGATTGGGATAGAGTTAAGGCTGACTCAACATTTCTCCAACCGTTAAGATGATTTGAAAAAGTGCTTTTTATGGAATGGCATGTAAAAAGGAAACGCCCTTTCTCTTTCATGCGTCATCACTGGGTATGACTACTGTTCATCCGTCACATCAGGCGCCGGTTCAAATAACTCCAAGATATCAGCCGGATTTTTCTCTCTCCTACTTGTATGTATAAAAGGATTTGGCACGCTGCTCTGTACCCTTTTATCACTTTCAAAACTCTCGAAGAACAAAGGCGATTCATCTTACTGTTCATCTTCTTCTCCAAGTTTCTACAATGGCAGAATCTTCTTCAGTTCAAGATACCTCTGTTCACCCAACCCTTCTCACTATCAAACCTGATCATTGATCTCAACAAAACCTGATCATTGATCTCACACCCTTTGTCTATGAACCCTACATGCTGTATGTTGTTGAGTGTCTTAAATACTCGCCTTTAGTCGACGCTCTGTCAAGAGTCGAAGTTGTTCCCATGGCCTGCCTCTCACTAATCTACTCCACTGCTTACTACGACAAAGCCGCTGAAAGGATTCACTTTGAACTCCACAATGAGAAGTCCTCCATCTCCAAGAACCGCTTATGTGCCCTAATTGGTCTCTCTCAAGAACCAACCAAAGTAAACCCTGATTCGATCACTACTGGTCAGTTGTTCTCCATGTTTTATCAAATGGGGTACACTGAAACCCTAACCACCATCACCAAGTTCAAGAACTCTTGCCTTCCTCCTCCATGGAATGGCTTGTTCACTCTCCTGTTCAAAGGACTATCTGAGCGCAACACCGGCTCAGATGGAGCAAGCAAGTCCTTTATGACTGTGCTTTACGGTCTATATCACGGGATTGATCTGGACTATGGTACAATCATCTGGCAACAACTGATCCAAAGCTTGAGTTCTTCCTCAAGACACTCTGAAATCTCGTGTGGACGGTACTGGTCAATCATCACCAAGTGGGTAATGGATCGCCTTCACGTTCCAATCATGGCAGACTCTCTTCTCTCCTCTATTGCTACTTTTCACACAACGAAGATAATTGTCACGGATCCCACCAAGTATTCTTTCACTGGATCCATCCCTGACACCATGCTTGCTTGTCTGCCTGACGCAAGTAAACTTCTGCAACAATACAGGGAGTTTCCTTCTTCGGGTCCACGGGAACTAACCCTAGCCATGGTTCGATCCATTGAAGAAGCTGACAAGCCAGCCAAGAGGGGAAAGAAAGCTGCGACTCAGAAGGAGACGAAGGTTGCTAAAACAACCAAGGGGCAAACCCCTACGAAGCGAAGGTCAGATAAGGCCGCTCTGTCCCAGCCTGAACCCAAGAAGCAGAAAAAGCCCGCTCGGAGACTCATACTCTAATCTTCAAGTGATTCAGACTTAGAGTATGTCCCTCCCAAACACACATCTGCTCCTCCTTCAGAATCTGAAAGCGAAAGCTCTGACGAGGAGGCTTCGGGTCGTGGTAATACCCCGCCTCTCTCTCCTACCCCCGAAATTCCAGTTCGCTCCCTCCCTCCTTCTCCTCCACCCGTTTCTGTCCCAGTATCCATACCTCCTATATTTCCCATCTCTACATCTCAACCATCTACCACTACTCCCATTCCTAATCCAATCTTTACCAACACTACCACTACCACCACTACTACACAAGCTCATTCTTCAGCTCCTATCCCACCTGTTACCACTGAACCTCCTATCACAACCAAACCCTTATCACCTACCCCATCTACTGACACCACCCCTGTTTTGGAGGTGAGGACTTGGAATTTGATTCCACCTATTTTAGTCCTTACCGTGTCCAGAGTGATGAAGATGAAGATGCACCTGTAACCAAGCGTCATCTTAAAGCAGTCAATGATAAACTTGATCAACTTATTTCCTCTTCTTCCTCAGGGGCTTATTCAGATGCTGCTCTCAAAGCATTATTTTCTTCTGTTGTAAAAGAAGATGGCGCATCCCTTTCTGCTGCAGCCAAGGCTATCGACGCCTCCACTTCCCAGTGTCAAAAGGCCTCGCTTGCAGTCGAGTCCTCCTCTAAAGAATGCAGAGAGGCGACCGCAAAAGTCGACAAACTAATTTCTGAGGCTAACCTATTTCTAGATTCATTGCAGGCTGCTGCTCAAAAGGATGCTAAGACAGTAAATGATTCGGTTGCAAATCTTCAGCGTTCTCTATCACTCGAACGAGCTAATCTTGAAGTTTCCCGAAAAGCCGTTGAAGCTGCAAATGTCAATCTGCATGATAAAGTCAATGATCGCTTAACTCAACTGGAGGAAGAATTGGCAGTTGAAAATCGAGTCATGGATGAACTCGACAAGCGAACTTCTCAACTGAAAATCCAGAATCTCAAACTTCGCACTGCAATAGTTGAACTCAATGACTTGAAGTCTGAGAGGGAAGTTATTCGAGGCTCAGCTGCTGATGTTCACTCCATCTTACTTCACCTCCTTGAAGCCCATGATCCTATCATCACCATCACCACTCGCATGCATTTGGCTGATCGACCTGCACTGGCCATTCTTAGTCGTATTGAGGGTGTTCCGGTGCCTGGTGTCCAACCGAAACAAGGGGGAGAGAAGAAGAAGGTTAATGAAGCTTCGGTCAGTGATAGATGCAAGAAGAAGAAGAAGAAAATTGGTGAAGATGATGATACTGAGGATGATATTGAAGATATTTTTAAACCAGATCCCTCTAATCCTTTTCAGAAAACAAAGGCATCTGATAAGGAACTTGAAGAAAAACTGATGAAGGAATCGATAGAGCTTGAAAAAGAGCTTAAAGAAAAAGAGCTCCTGGAAAAGAAGAAGTCCATTTTTCCTGTGTGGACTCTTGATTCGCTTCAAAAGTGTGCTATCGATGAACCTTGTACACTGTGGCTTGAGCCTGTGATGTCGTTTGGGCTTGAAAACTCCAAGGATGCACAGTTTGACATGCCGATCACGCGAAAAGCATTCATCTTTCACTGCTTTAACTCAACTGTTTCTATTCCCTCTCCAGACCCGAAGGTTGATCGGGATCTTTTGGAGTTCTATTTGGAGTTTGCTCAGCCACAACACCTGACATGGAGCTTACAGAAGATTACTACTGTCAAGGTTCTGAAGCCTTACTCAGCAGGGAAGTTTGTCAATGTGAAATTCAAAGTGACTCGAGGCTCTGAAGGCTCGGTTCATAACTTCACCCTTGATGATCTACCGAACCTCAATCCCCACGACTGGATACTTCTCAACAACATCCTGATGTCAAATCCACAGGAGTACCAGCCGATCATTGACCATATCAAGCGAATGCTTGTATGCTACATTCACGAAGTGGCGAAAATGGACCAAGAGATCGCCGATGCCATTCACAAGCATCCAACGATCAAACCTTCCGGTAGAATGGGCGATGTGAATGTTATGGTCAAGGGTAGAACCGACCCACAGTCTCACACAGTAATGTTTGTCAGAGGCGAAAAGCAAAAATGTATCTTCGCTCTGTGTGATAAGCACTTATTCTCAACTGCTTGCTTGGAGCATATCTTGGAGATTATCCACAAGTGCAATCAGAATTCTACAGCCGATAAGAAGCTGTTTACTGACATGCTATGATGGTACATTCAGTTTCGGCAAACACTTCTTGCAGTCATCCCTCGGCTGTTCAAGGTTGTCAATACTGTGAAGCCTACTCAAAGAAATTGATCTTTCGCCTCATTCGACGCAAAGGGGGAGATTGTTGGGCTTATAGTGTTGCGTCATGGGCTCGGTCCTTAGCCTAATTTTGATTGCCGGTTTGGGCCTGTCCAACCGTGCATGTTTTCTCTAGGGTTTAGTATTTAAGCTGTATGCATGCAGTCTTTGTAAATACGCTTTGATTTTTATTCTTTTTGAGGATTGTAAACCCTAGCTCGCCTCTACAGTGGAAGTTCTTCATAGAGCTCTGCTGAGGCGTGACTATATTTGAATCATAAGCATATTATTGATTATGTTATTGTGTTTGTTTTGTTTGATCTTTATCTTTTACCTGTGAAAGATCTAATCGATCTGAGATTTATTCTCATCAGGGGTCGTGGTGTTTCACTTAATACTTTGGATCCAACATCTTGGTCCCCTTATGGAGGTAAAAAGCATCAACCTTGGTGTAGAAATCTTATGGATCTAGTTTTAGCTTAAAGTTGTTCCCCCCTTTTGTCCCAAACTTGGTCCTTATGAGTAGAAGGTACTCAAAGGCATTTTGGTCATTAGTTTCTCTTAATGCAAGTTCTAGATTGTCTTAATGGGTTAAGAGACTAGGGTTTTTGGATTTAAGGTCTTAATATCCATGCTAAACCATAAAGTTGGAAACTTTATGGTTAAGAACATCTTTTCTTGCCTAGATCTGAATTTTGGACGTAAGTGCTTAAAGCATTAAGCACTTAATAAGAGGGGTGGTGAGAAACCGTGTACGTTGGGCGTAATGAGGGATACACTGTGCGTATGAGGTCAGCTCCCCGATCCTCAGTCAACTGCGAAGTATTCCCCGTATACACAAAGAGTACGCCCCGCGTACTGACTGAGTCAACCCGGTTGACTCAATTGACTTTGACCTCGATTTTAACTAGGGTTTGACCTAGGGGTATTTTAGGTATTTCAGTGGTAGTATGAGTTTTGGTTACTGTTATTCGTAAAGGTGACCAATAGTGTGGGTTTCAGAGCAATGTGTCATTTTAGATTTTCATCTGTCTGTGAGGTGAGTCTTCTTACCACCTTCAGTAGGTCGATAGCACCAAGGCCGACCTACTGTATTGTATGAGTAAAATTGTATGCTGTCGTATGATTTTATATGATATGAGTGTATGATTTGTTTATTGAGCTAGTATGGGCTTGGAGTCATTATGGACTCGGGGTTGATATGGACCTGGGGGTTGATTCGGACATGACACAACTACTTGCTTTTATTTTGGCTTGATACGGACCCGGGGGTTGATACGGACCTGACACAGCCACGTACTATTATATTATATGTATGTTGTATGTGGTATTTTGGGAAGCTTACTAAGTTTTATGCTTACAATTTATGTTTATGGTGTTCGGAACTTCCAGTTCAAAAGGGAAGGGACCAGCGTGATGACACATCATCCTCCCCATATGATTTCCGCGCTTGAGATATTTGTACTATGATGTATTGGAATATTGTAATGATTGTGGTTTTTGGTACAATCAATGAATGAAATTAATATTTTTTAAATGAAAAATTTTAGTAATGTTTTTGGGTCGTTACACGCGAGCATTACCCTGATCTGTTTTTCGAGGCTGACTTCGAGGGTGAAGTCTGATTCTAGTGGGGTAGAATTGTAACATTCGGTCTTCAGGTATTTTCATCCTTGGGCCTTGTAACAAGAATTTTTGGCATTTCATCCCGCACGCTGGGCGTAACAGTGGTACGCACAACGTACCTGTTCAAGACTTAGAAACGCAGGGCTCATCCTAGTCCGATAGGCGTACATGTGGTATGCAAGGCATACTAGCTCAGACCATAAACACTAAAATTTAGGGTTTTTCCCTATTTAAACGACCTTATACCCCTTGGACCTTCTAAAGATAGCCTCTACTCCATCCAAAACCTTATCTCGAGTCTTATCCTTGTGTTTGAAGATTTTGAAGCTTTTGGTGATTTTTGCGCTTTCTTGTTGAAGAAGAAGGCCATTGAAGAAGGTGATGTTGCTTGAAAGCTTGTAGATCCAACAACTAGCCCATCTTGTGCATCTTTTGGAGGTATAAAGTTTATACCTTCGCATGTTTCTTTATAGATCTCTTAAATGGATTATTTATGAACTATTTGTCCCAAGCTTAGATCTTTGTGAGTATGGTGTACTCCAAAGCATATTAGCCATCCTTCATGTGTTTTATTTCATCTAGAATTATAAAAATGCTTACTTCAAGGTCCCTTTCTTTCCATGCAATAGTGTGGTGGTCTTGAGTATGGTTTAAGTTAGGGTTTTGAGGTTTAAGCTTATTTTAGCCATGCAAAGGCTTAAAGTTATGAACTTTATGGGTTAAGAAATTCTTTTGAGGTCAGATCTGAGTTTGGGTTGCATGTCTTAATGATTAAGACGTTAAGAAATTAAGTATAGGAACAGGCAGCGTACACCCAATGTACTTCTGGCTACGCCCATCGTGGCCAGGCTTGACCCCGACCCATCCCGTTGATGGAGTACACGAAGCATAGGGAGTATACACCCAACGTACACTCTGGACATGTTGACTTTTTGCTGACTTTTGACTTTGGTCAAAGATTTAGGGTTTTGGACCATGGAAGGGGTAAAATGGTCTTTTTGCCCTTAAGGAGCATAGTTGTGGGATTTGGACTTGTGATTCGTGATAATGACCTTAATTGATTAGGGATACTTATTGTGTTTATTAGTCGAAGTCTAGTTCCGGCAGTTTGGGAGTGAGATTTATCAGTCATCAGTATTAGGTGAGTCTCCTCACTTATTCTTACCTGTTTGGTAGAATAGCTGTATTTGTGATGACCAACTGTGTCTAACTGTTATTATTACGTTATGTTGTTTACATGTGACTAAGACTTCGGGTAGTCTCCAGGGTTGCTGATAACCCACAGGGCGTGCTGTTTGCCCACTGAGACTTTATATAGTCTCCAACGTTTTTTTGATAACCCATAGTTTTTTATGTGTTGTGCTGTATGAGATATCTTGGGAAACTCACTAAGATTCATGCTTACAGTTGTTGATTATATGCGTTTCAGCCTTTCAGGTACTTCCGAGGATCGCGGGAAAGTGAATGTCTGATTGTACACACTCGCTGGGAGATTTTGTTACTGGGCATTTCGTGGCACTCTGATATTTGTAGTGATGACTTTTATTTGATACTTGTGATTTTCTGATGGTTTGGTTTATGAACAATATTTTGGGTAATTTAAAAATAAAAATTTTGGTTTGAAATTTGAGGCGTTACAGTCAAGGTTAGTTTTGGTTAGTATTTCATTATGTTCCTTTGTTAAACTAACCTTTCTCATCTTAAAAGATGTTTTTGGGGGGTCAAAGTGTAATAAATCGATTCTTGAACTTACACATTAGTCAAAGGGTCATTTTATAATACTTTAGGGGCCTAAATGGAAATCTGTGAACTATATAATCGAACCTAACCCTAAAAATCAAGAATCACATTCTATTTGCAGCCAACAAACCCAAAAGTGAGAGAGAGTTCATGTTTTCTTGCCATCCTTGGAGATATGTTTGGTTGAAGTGAAGAGTTACTTATTTTTATGGATTCTTGGTAGTATCTCATTGGATTGCTTTCCTTCTACCTAGATCTTTGTGCCTTCATGAATTTCTAGAAGGTATGTTGCTATCCCTTTGAGTTATCTTCTATCCATATAATGCACACTGAAGAGATAGGTATGGGTGGTGCAAAATCCATGGTGTACATTGTTATTATGGTGCCCAAAGTGTTCTGCCATCATGGACACTTAACTATGGTCTTATGGGGTTGAAATTGTAGAATTGAATATTTTGTGATATATCGAACTCTTAGGCAGTTGTCGAAGATATGCATATTTGTCCATATCAAAGTTTTCACAACTTCGATATCTGTATGTATTTTATCAGGCACATATGTTGTAACACTGTGAGTGTCGACGTCCTGATATTTTTTTGTATCTATCGAGTACACTATAAATATTGTTTGGTGCTTAAGTCATTTGTAGCTTTTAACTTTGAGATTTAATTCTCTCTCAAATGTATTTTGGCATCCTCAAGATAATATGATCTGAAACAAGATTATATTTACATCATCATGTTCATATTAACTTAGGTTACATATTTGATTGATTTCTTAACACTTCATTTGGTATCAGAGCATTAAAAAACAAATTGATTTAGGAATCTCATTCTCGTTTTATTTTTGTTGGCTCATTTTTTTATTCAACATTTTCCGCAAGTGAAAACGTAATTCTTCGATTGATCTCTGTGATCTAGCGATTTTGAAATCGTTAATCATTCGTATGTATCTGATTTCATCCTTTTCAAGCTTTTCTTCTTTTCTAATCAAATCAATGGCTAATTTGAGTGTGAATACAATTTTGAATTACGCTAATTTGCTTGGGTGATCCATGAAAATTCCTATGTTGCTTCCTGAATACTATGATTAATGGGTTTATCATATGGATGATTATCTCAATGGAATCGATGAAGATCTATGGTGTTCGATTGAGAAAGGTCCATATAGAGTTGATCGTGTTCAAGCGGCGGGAACGGCAGCACAAAGTGAACATTTGTCTGCAATTCCTCAGAAGCAACAATGCAATGATAAAAGGTGTGTTCATGAGTTAAGAGGAGCTTTACCGCCGGTTGTTTACAATTACATTTGTGGATGTAAAACTTGTCAAGAGATTTAGAACACTCTCAAATAAATTTTTTAAGGGAATGAGCACATGAAGAATAGTTCCGTGACTTGGTGTTTTTCCGAGTTAGTTGATTTCAAACAGAAGGAAAGTAAATCTATCAAAGCATATTATGATAGTTTCAATGAGTTGATCTATAAATACTCTAGGTACATTGTTTTTCGAACTGCTCTTGAGTTCAACATTACCTTTATTCTTAGATTAAGAAAGGAATGGAAGAATATCTGTTTGATGATCAAAATGCAATAGAACTTCTAATTACTTGCTATCGAATATATACAACATTCTTAAAGCACATAAAATTGAGGTTAAGGAGATTGCTGAGGAAAAATACAAAATGAATTTTAGTGGTCCTTTGGTCTTGATCTCAAAGACAAATGTGAAAGAGGGTTGTTCTGATGGTGAAGAAGGCGATAGCAAAGAAGGTTTGTTGATGAACTTAGAGGATGAAGTTGTGGCCTATTATTCAAATAATAGTGTCAAAAAGTTTTATAAAAAACCTATGAGTGGATATTTCAAAAACATTTCTTTTAAGAAATCATCTTCGAGTTCTGGTGGCCAACAAAAGGGTGTTGAGAAGGTTGATGAAAAGAAGGAAGAGACGAAGGTAACTGGAGATTTTGGTTATGACTATAACTACTACAATGGAAAGAATCATCTAGCTAGAGATTGTTAGCTCAAGAAGAAAGAAGAGAAGGTGAAAGACGGAGCTTACTATGAGATGAAAATTGAAGATCTTCGAGCTAAATCAAGTAATATTTCTTTGATTACAAGGAATTCACGTGAAGAAGAAGGCACCTACCAAATATGGTCATCTGGATCAGATGACGAAGAGATGCGTCATCCGACACATGGTGTATTGTTCGTGAAGCATCAGGGTGATCAATTGGATGAGAAGATGGTGTTTGAAGAGTTAGTTGATGGAAGAGAATGAGAGAGTGATGATGAAGAAGAAGAGATGGTCGAAGGAAATTGCTTCGTGTCAACCAGTTCAAAGTGTCCAATGACTGAGAAGATACGTTATCTCTTAATCTCTCTTAATATTCCTTCAAATTCTTATAATGTTGTTTTAGCTAATATTGATGATGCTTGTTCTTATTTGAACGACATGTTGATTTTCATGAGTAGTGAGTTGGAGAAAACTAAGGTGTTGCTTTATGAAGTTCAAATTAAAGTGGATGAGAAAAACACTAAGATACCAGGTTTAGATATAAGACTAACGGATTTTATGATATATAGAGATTCAATTCGATTGGACAATATTGTTTAGTTAAACAAAGAAATATATACTTTAATACCACTAAGAGGTTGTACGAAAAACTTCTTTGCTTTACCATTTATCAGAAATATGTAAAGAACAACATCGAAAACTTCTTCATTTTCTTAACTTTAAAAGAGAATTATTTTGATCAAGTAGCAAATGATTCATATGCTTATGATATAGTCAATATAGATGATTGTTTTGATGATAGTAATTTTGTGGATATTATGAATGATACTTTAACCAAAATTGAAAAAATAATTTTTTTAACAAAACTAAATCTTCGACACAAATTTCTCAACAAAATTTTGCTAATATCGAAGATGATTATGACAATGTCAGTGAAATTAAGAAAGTGGAATGCGTAGATTGTTCAAAATTGTTTGTCATTAAATCAGTTTATTAGCTTAAAGAGAAGAAAATGTTGATTTCAAATCGAAGCTAAATGATGATTCATCTTCGACAACCAAAACTGATGAAACTCAAGAGTCTGTTATTGTCGAAGATATAACAGACAATGAAATTGATTGTGATGACGATTCTGGTTTAAAGGAAATTCCACGAGTTTTTGAAGCACAAATCTTTGAGGATCCAGAGGAATATACAAAATTTTTGAAAGAAAAGGGAAAACATTTTCTTGAACAAATTTTTGTGCTCTATCAATAATTCAAATATTTTCCAAATCAGGTTTTTGTCACAAAAGGAAATGGTGATAAAGTTGATCCAAAATTAAATGATTTATTGAAAGAAGGTAATTTGAAAGTGACCGATGAGGCTTTTTACTCAAATCAGAATTTTGTGGAAAATGGTTTGAATCAATGATCAAAAACTTTTCAACGTCAAAAGAGTAAAAAAAACTTTTTCTAAAGATAATAAATATGATAAATTTGGTGTTTGGGTTATGAAAGGAACTCAATCCTTTGTCGAATACAAGTTAAAGTCATGTGGTGATTAGTCTTTACCAGATGAGTCGAAGGATAAAAAAACAAAGGTTCAAAATTCCAAAAATGTTGATGAAAAATCAAGTTTGAACAAGGATCTTTCCAATCACAAAGCTCAAAACAAATCTTATTGGAAGAAAAGAAGGGATTTTGAAAAGAAAAATGATCACAACAAAAGTGACAACCAGATCAACAAAAGAAATTTTCAAATCAATAACAAAATCATTTTCCAAAAAAAATCTTCATAAGTTTTTCATAAAGTTATGAACAAAAGTGTTCAAAACAAAATCAAAGTGGTTTTGGACAAAAGTTGAAGCTTGATCAAACTCCTAAGTTTCAAAGTCAAGGTCAAATAAGTGTTGAAAGGATATTTTCACAAAATCATAAAAGTTTTCCAAAAGAATCATGCTTTGGATATCAAAATTGATATCAAACTCCTTTTCAACAAAAAATCATGTCAAAATCGAAAGTTTTATTTGTGAAAGGCAAAAATAAAATGAAAATTTACAATCATTGGTTTGAGCATAAAGGAAAAAATATCAATCAAAAAAGTTTTCCCAAGAAAAAGTCAAACATGCTTATAAGAATTACTTTGGTCAATCAATGAGTAGAAGTACTTCCTCACAAGAGTTTGTGTCGAAGACATGAAAATAGAGAGAAGTTAAAGCCTGTAACAAAGTTGAATTTTCTAAAGTCCTGTTGAAAAAGAGAAAATCAAAGTTGATGCTTCATTATTGAATGCTTATCTTTCTTTACCACAAATTAATGAGGTTGATTTAATTGATATACTCAATTCAAAGGTTTGCAATTTGGTTTTTAACTCTTTATTTCACACTACATTCCACACTAATGACCAAGGACCCAAAAAGCCTTGGGTACCTAAATCTGTCTGATTGATTGCAGGTGTTATGTGATGGGTAGTATGATGAAAATTGGTACATAGATAGTAGATTCTCACATCACATGCTTATAAGGGAAGAGAACCTGTGAGTTTTTAGAACCGTCAATTTCTGGTCAAGTCAAAGTCAAATAAAGACAACAAGTCAAACCGGTCAACTCAATTAACCTTTCGTATATTAGGGTTTACATTATGCTTACTATTGTACAACTCGCTATCTTAATATAAAGTATCGCTTAGAGTTTTCAATGTTCAGAAAATCTAAAATTCTAAAAGGAGTAAGTGATGTAATAACTCGAAAAGACACCTTTAAGTACCCTTCAGGGGCGTATAACACTCATAACAAGGCTTAGCGAAGCCTACAGTCCTTGCACTACGAAGAAAAACACTAATAAAGGCCCCTGACAAAATCTCTCTAAATCTCTCCCACTCTATCTCTCTCTCTCTCTCTCTCTCTCTCTCTCTCTCTCCTAAATCTCTCTCAAATATCTCTCTCTATCTCAAATCTCTCCTAAATATCTCTCTCTATCCCAAATCTCTCTCAAATATCTCTCTCTATCTCAAATCTCTCCCAAATCTCTCCCAAATATCTCTCATATCTCCCTCAAACTTTTATAAACATCCGTACCAACCCAATCCTTTCCGTTGTTAAAAATAGCTCAAAACCGAAGGAGAAAAACCAAAAGGACCCTCTTGGTCTGGAACCCTCCTGGTCCGGAACCCTCTTGGTCCGGAACCCTTTTTAGAACCGGACAATTTCGCATCTTCGGACCTCCCTCAGCTTCGGAACTCCTTCACTCCGGAAAGTTGCTCCAGAATACTCTGCTTAGGAATCCTCGCATACGATAGGAGGACTTTGCCCCGGACAGCCTCGCATCTTGGAAGTCACGGATCCACTCCGGAAGCTGCAGACCCACTCCGGAAACTTAGAAATGACTTCGGAATTTCCATATTTGGCTCCGGAATTGACATATTGACTCCGGAACCCTCGCAAATCCGAGCCCCACTCCGGATTTTCAACCATTTCGGACTTCTTAGTGATTGTAAGTGATTTTGACTCCGGAAATTTCCTCAGATTTGTAATTTTCATCACTTAAACTCTCCAAACTCATATTTTGGCTTTTAAGACCCTATATATTCATAGTTTAATCACATTTTGGGGGAAATCTTAATCTAAGAACAATATCTATTGTGTAAGTTATGGATGTGGAGTGTTGACTTTTCATAAAGTATGACACAAGCTATCCCCCATACCCACTTATGACAACCTCCAGTCACTATTCCTCCCTACCTAGTCAACTATTTGTCCTCTCACACTCCCTCCAGCAAGGAATCTTGATCAAAAGCTGGAAAACCCACATCTCTCTTTCCACTTTACTCACTCTCTCACCAAAAAGCAAACACCTCTCTCTCTCACTTTCTCTCTCTAACAACTCGAGACTCCAAGGCTGATATTGAGCTTTTCACTCACATTTAGTAAGTATTCTCCTCCAACATTGAACATTCTTCACACCTTCAATCAAAATTATGAATCTCTCATAACAAATGTCGCCATATTTGTTCTTAGATCTTCAACTCTCCAAGCTTGTACCAAGTGTTCTTGACTTGGAAACCCCTTTTCTTCAGCATTCATCTAAGGAAATCACTCAAGGTGAGTTCATACCCCTACATTTTCATGTTTTCTTCTAGTTTTAAGGGGGGGGGGGAATACAAGTTAATACACCAAAAACTTAACTAAACTCAAACAACAGCTTTCATCAGAAAAGTTGAGTCCTATTCACGGACTGTTTTGACTATCTTAAACTTAATATCTTTCAAAACTGTTTAATATGAAAGTAGTTCAGGTTTATACCTTTCTAAACTCTCAAAGTTTACGGATTCAGTTTTCGACTTCGTATGATTTTTCTATGATCTTTCTCAAACAGTGCAGAAAGGTTAAAAACTAGTTAACAACTTACAACTTTCATAACACTTTGTAACATGTTGAGCAAAGTGTTTATCCTTGATAAATTTATATTTTACATGTGTTTTCTGTTAAGATACATTTAAATAATAGAAATTACTCACTGAATTCTAAGATTCCTTTATCTTTACAAACATACAAGATGAAACATAAGAAGTATAGATTATGGATTGTACATTTCAAACATACTACATAAAAAGGGGATTTATGTTCCACCATACAAAAGGTTTTACATTCAAACCACACGTAAACTCGTTAACGTAAGTTGTGAGACAATTCTTCAATTGTAATCTTAGAGTACGGGTTAAAAATTCCTGTAAGTTATAACCAGAGTCTCTTGTACGGATAGCGTGATAATTCTATATAGATCGATATTGGGATTGACACCCCACACCTTGCTGCTAGCTACAGCGGGGCCTGTAGGTCGACGGGTGACAAAAGTCATAACAAATTTTAACGTCTGAAAAACGTTGTAGCAGGTCATCTAGTTGTAGTATGGTTATAGCGACTCACATAGGGAGTTAACAACACTTAAATTTTACGGGAAATTCTAATTTAAAAAGGGTTTTATCTATTTAAAACTGCATTCTTCGTTATAATTTACGAAACACACTCATACATTCGGTCTTGGGATTTAAGACTACTTAACATTTTATAAGGAAAATATTGGATTTTCCTTGAGTATACATTACATTTATAAACAAAGTTTTTCCTACAGTTCATCCAAAAGCTTATGAACTCACCAACTTAATTGTTGACACTCTTTCAAAACTACTTGTATTCTTAGGAAACCAGTGAAACAGGTAACCAACTGCTTTTGAGGATGGATGAACGACGTCAATTAATACATTTTTGTCATCGTAATGTAATTGATTTTGAAACATGTAAACTCATACTATGGTGTAACTTTTTCAATTATATTTATGATGGTTGCATATACTATGAGAACTATTATACTCGTTGTTGTGATACTATACATGAAGTCATTCCCACCCCCGGACGTTTCCGCCATCCTTGGTTTGGGGGTGTGACAGATTGGTATCAGAGCATTGTTTATGGTGTACATAGTATATCAAAGCATATCAGATATACAAACTATAAACATAAAGGGACTAAGATTCTCTGATTTAACTGTTTTCCCTACAATTATACTTTTAAAAATAATAAAAACGTTTTTCTTATGAAAAAGTATAAGTACATACATGCATACCGGTATAGTGTCACGTCTAAGGAAAACGCGAAAGTTTAAAATAGAGGAGTTATGCACTATGATTATGCCTTGGGATATGCAATCAAGTCTGGGAGGAATATAGCCTGATCAACTATATTCGTCCGAGAAGTGACTAGTATATGCCGGGGGATAGTCATAGTGGACAACAAGTCTATCAACTTACCAAAACCCATACAAGAAACGCGTTAAGAATCAAACACAACCATTAAAATACTATAGGAGTATTTTATGTTGCTTAACCACGATATTTCTAGATTCATTATGTGCCTCTTACACCCCTATTCTCGCACAGACGTCATGGCAGGATTCCACTTACCCGGAGACCCCTACTTTCCGAACCAGGGAAACGATGGTTGGATAGAAGCAGAACCGGAAGAGGATCCTGAAGAAGTCTTCGAGGAAGAGCCCGGAGAGGAAGAAGAAATTGACGAAGAAGAACTTGAAGAAGAATTGGAGAACGAAGAAGAAGAGGAGGAGCCGGAGGAGGAAGTCATCAATCCTCCTTACATTGCCAGGGTGCCTGCGAACCGTTTTGGCTACAACGAGCCTGAGCCCCGTTGGGCAACAGTGATCGAGAGATGGAGTCGTCAACAACGACAACGATCACCATTTGGCGATCAACGGGGTTACTACGACCTCAGTCATGGGGGACCGGCTGACAAAGCCCTCTCTGTCGTGGTCCAGCAAATCACGAACCTAGGGCACCAGAATAGGGAAATGGTAGATCGAGTTCGGGATCTCAATGGTGTTGCGGAAGCCACCGATGCACGTACTAGGGACTTGGAAAGAGACTTCTATCCTATGGACCAAATCATCGAGGACCTTACCACCGCTCGGGCGGAGGTAAGGGAGTACCAGATAAGGCACGCGACTCTCGAGGAGAGATTGATCGCGGCCGAACACCGAATTGCGGAGCTACAGGGAGCTTCGAGCTCGTCTCAAGGCCCGCAAGGGACCAGCTGATACCACCCTCCTCGAGTAGTGCTTGCACTAATGAAATTTTGTTATAAACTAGGTTTACGAGTATGTGTTGGGGCTACTCTTTCCTGCAAGTAGTTTGACCCTGCGTCTAAGTGGCTACACTAGTCGAAGGGTCTATGTGCTGTTAAAATTTTCCGTTACATTGATATAATGTAGACCTTCTATAAGGTCAAATTTTCTTAAAAACATGTACTAAATTGTATCAATGAAAATTGGCATGCATTTTATTTTATTGGGAGTTTACCTCAAAATTCATAACATAAGATTACAAACAATTTTCTTATGATAACTCTGAGATTGTTTAATAAATATCGCGAGGTTATATGTAATTAAGAGGCGATCGACTTAGAATTGGTGAGTCCGCTTTGGGTCATGTTCCTTGTCTGGTTGTTGACTTAGGGCAAAGTCATTAAGTTCGATGGTCTATTGAACCTTAGTTACACACAACTAGTATACATCGAGTGGTCTTATGAGTGGATCAGGCATGGAACAAAGATTACAAAATTTCATTTGAGTCATTACTACTAAATTCATAAGTTTATTTATATAGACTCCTACTATGAATTGTTTGCAAACATTTGAAAGTAGGGAAATACTATACATGAAAACTAATAACCTAGTTCTACGACACCCGAATTATAACCATAACTAAAGGACTTATACTTATTTTGTCTTTAAAACTCTATGATAGAAAGATGCCACCTCGTAGGTCTGCTAGACGCACTGGCAGAACACAAACAAATCCACCACCGCCGCCTCCCTAGTATGATCATGTTATGTTCGAGGCTGCGGTTATTCGTTCGATGGTAGCGGGGTCGTCATCGCTTTGATGCAGTGGTTCGAGAAGACCGAATCCGTCTTCGAGATCTGTGCATGCCCCGCAGCAAGCAAAGTCAATTTCGCAGCTTGCACTTTCACCGGCAGGGCCCTTACTTGGTGGAACGGCCACGTAAAATCACTGACATTCGCCGTGGCTAATTCGATAAGCTGATAAGACTTGAAAACTATGATGCTGAAGTAGTATTGCCCAAGGGATGATGTGCAAAAATTAAAGCAAGAACTGTGGAGTCTCAACATGACGGGCTCTGACCTTGCAGCTTACACTACCCGATTCAATGATCTAGCACTCCTCAGCCCAGCGATGGTCACTCCGGAAAGCAAGAAGGTGGAGCGATACCTCTGGGGATTATCTCCCCAGATTCAAAATAGTGTGTTGGCCTCACGGACAACTACCTTCGACAGAGCCAAGGAGTTGGCACAACAACTCATTAATCATCGGGCCAGCTATGTCACGGTGACAACCACCTCCGATCAAGCAAAAGGAAGGAACAACAAGAGGAAGTTCTGGAACAATAAAAAGAAGCAACAGGCGCAGGACCCCGCCAAGAGGCAACAAACTGTTACCATCCACGCTGCCACTACTCCTTCCACTCCAGCACCACTGAGACAATATGATGGAATCCTTCCTAAGTGCAACAAATGCAACTTTCACCACAATGGTCCTTGTTGGGAAATGCACTGCAACAGCTGTAACAAAAAGGGGCATACCGCCCGTTTCTGTAGGGCGTCTGCCCAACAAGCCAACCCGGCCGCCAACGTCGGAGCAAGCCGAGCCTGTTACCGCTGCAGGGAAACTGGGCACTACAAAAGGGACTGCCCAAAAGCTAAAAACTCAAGCACCGGCGGTGTCGGAAGGATCTTGGCCTTAGGACAGGGGGAAGCAAGGGAAGATCCCATGGTGGTTACCGGTACGTTTCTCCTCAATAACTCATATGCATGCATATTGTTCGATAGTGGAGCGGAGAGGAGTTTGGTTAGCCACAAATTCAAACAATTATTGAAACAAAATCCTCAAACACTAAAAGATACATACGTTGTAGAAATGGCAAATGGAAAGACAGAAAACACTAACGACATATACTCAGGGTGTATCCTCACTCTAGAAAATCACTCATTCAAAATCGATCTATTGTCGGTGTCAATAAAAAGTTTGACATCATCATTGGCATGGATTGGTTAAGCTCAAATCGTGCTCACATTCTGTGATAAGAAAGGGTTGTTCGCCTCAATCTGCCAGGTGGCGAAACTCTCGTCGTCTACGGCGACAAACCTAGTGCAAACCTACAAATCATCTCTTGCGCCGAAGCCCAAAAGTATCTCCGCAAGGAATACCACGTCTTCTTAGCCCACGTAGTGGATAAGAAACAAGAGGTGAAGTACGTCAAGGACATTCCGGAGGTCTGTAATTTTCCTCACGTATTCCCAGAAGACCTTCCCGGAGTTCCACCCGCACGACAAGTGGAATTCCGAATCGACCTAATCCCCTGAGCTACCCCTGTAGCCAAAGCGCCCTATCGCCTAGCGCTAGCCGAGATGCAAGAACTATCCAGCCAATTAAACGAACTGCTGAGAAAAGGGTTCATTAGACCCAGCTTCTCGCCTTGGGGAGCACCAGTTCTGTTTGTGAAAAAGAAGGATGGATCGTTTCGCATGTGCATCGACTATCGCGAGCTGAATAAGCTTACCATCAAAAACCGATACCCTTTACCCCGAATCGACGACCTATTTGACCAACTCCAAGGAGCATCTTACTTCTCAAAGATCGATCTGAGATCGGGATACCATCAACTACGGGTTCAGGAGGAGGATGTTCCTAAAACGGCATTCATAACTCGGTACGGTCACTACGAGTTTGTAGTAATGCCCTTTGGGTTAACAAACACACCCGCAATGTTCATGGATCTGATGAACAGGGTGTGCCGGCCGTACCTAAACAAGTTCGTGATTGTCTTCATAGATGACATCCTGGTCTATTCAAGGAGTAAGGAGGAGCATAACCAACATCTACGACAGGTATTGGAGACACTAAGCGCGGCGAAATTATATGCAAAATTTTCAAAGTGTGAATTTTGGATCCGAGAAGTGGACTTCCTCGGTCACGTGGTTAGCGAGAAAGGGATACACGTGGATCCGTCCAAAATCAAGGCGATCGAGATCGAGTCAGCACCAAGGATGCCTACATAAATCCGCCAATTCTTAGGCCTCGCTGGCTACTACCAGAGGTTTATCCAAAACTTCTCCAAGATTACCAAATCACTTACCACCCTAACCCAAAAGAGTGTGACTTTCAGCTGGGGAGAGAAACAAGAAACCGCTTTCCAAACACTAAAGCAGGCCCTGTGCAGCGCTCCGATTTTATCCCTACCAGAGGGAACCGAAGACTTTGTGGTCTACTGCGACGCATCAAACCAGGGTCTTGGGTGTGTGTTAATGCAACGAGGAAAGGTCATTGCCTACGCATCGAGGCAATTAAAAACGCACGAGGTCAACTACGCCACACATAACCTCGAATTAGGAGCAGTAGTATTCGCCCTAAAGATCTGGAGGCACTACCTTTACGGAACAAAGTGTACTATCTTTACCGATCACAAAAGCCTTCAGCACATCCTCAATCAAAAAGAGCTCAACATGAGGCAGAGACGATGGGTAGAACTACTGAATGATTACGAGTGTGAGATTCATTATCACCCAGGTAAAGCCAACGTGGTAGCTGACGCCTTAAGTCGAAAAGAATACTCGGGTCGCCGAGTAAAGTCATTAACCATGACAATCCATTCGCACCTGTCCATGCAAATCAAAGAGGCCCAACTGGAAGCTTTTAAGCATGAGAATGTGATAGGTGAGGCATTAAGAGGAATGGATAAGAATCTAGAAGTCAAGGACGACGGAGCTCGTTATCTCATGAACCGAATTTGGACACCGAAATTCGGCAGGTTCAGGGACGTCGTCCTGAACGAAGCACACAAAACTCGATACTCCGTACATCACGGTTCGGACAAGATGTACCTGGACCTGAAGAAACTCTACTGGTGGCCGAACATGAAAGCCGAAATCGCTACCTACGTGAGCAAGTGTCTAACTTACGCTAAAGTTATGGTAGAGTACCAAAAGCCTTCGGGTCTACTACAAAAACATGCGATACCCGAATGTAAGTGGGAACGAATAACCATGGACTTCGTAACCAAACTGCCTAAGACAACGGATGGTCTTGATACCATTTGGGTAATCGTCGATAGATTGACCAAATCCGCGCACTTCCTGCCAATAAAGGAGACCGACAAGATGGAAAAATTGACTAGGACGGACATGAAAGAGATTGTACGACTACATGGTGTGCCGATATCCATTATCTATGACAGAGATAGTAGATTCACTTCACGGTTCTGGCAGTCCTTACAGAAAGCTCTAGGGACCAGGCTAGACATGAGTACGGCCTACCACCCACAAACCGACCGACAGAGCGAAAGAACTATTAAAACCTTGGAAGATATGCTAAGAGCTTGTGTTATTGACTTCGGTAAAGCGTGGGATACCCACTTAACACTTATTGAATTCTCGTACAACAAAAGCTATCATACTAGCATCAAGGTCGCGCCATTCGAAGCTCTTTATGGCCGCAAGTGCAGATCACCACTGTGCTGGGCTGAAGTGGGAGATACACAGTTAGCAAAAGGGCAAGTCCCTAACAGCACCCTCACTGGCCCTGAAATCATAAGGGAGACTACGGAAAAAATTGTGCAAATTCGAGAAAGACTGAAAGCATCTCGAGATTGACAAAAGAGCTACGCTGATAAGCGACGCAAACCCTTGGAATTCCAGGGTGGGGACCGGGTGCTACTGAAGGTTTCACCATGGAAAGGAACGATACGTTTTGGTAAACGAGGTAAACTAAATCCAAGGTACATCGGGCCATTCGAAATCGTTGCCAGGATTGGCCCAGTGGCATACAAACTTCGACTACCCCAAGAACTTAATAGTGTACATCCTACCTTCCATGTGTCCAACTTGAAGAAGTACTTGTCCGACGAGACTCTTGTTATTCCTCTTGACGAGATTGAAATCAACGAGAGTCTCCACTTCATGGAATAACCTGTAGAAATCATGGATCGAGAGATCAAGAGAACAAAACAAAGTCGCGTCCCTATAGTGAATGTACATTGGAACGCTAAACGAGGACCCGAGTTCACCTGGGAACGCGAAGATCAGATGAAACAAAAATACCCACACTTCTTCCCAAACGCTTGAAGTCCTAGTCAAAACGCTAATTTCGGGACGAAATTCCTTCTAACGTGGGGATGATGTGACAACCGTCAATTTCTGGTCAAGTCAAAGTCAAACAAAGACAACAAGTCAAACCGGTCAACTCAATTAACCTTTCGTATATTAGGGTTTTCATTATGCTTACTATTGTACAACTCGCTACCTTAATATAAAGTATCGCTTAGAGTTTTCAATTTTTGGAAAATCTAAAACTCTAAAAAGAGTAGGTGATGTAATAACTCGAAAAGACACCTTTAAGTACCCTTCGGGGGCGTATAACACTCATAACAAGGCTTAGCGAAGCCTACGGTCCTTGCACTACGAAGAAAAACACTAATAAAGGGCCCCGACAAAATCTCTCTAAATCTCTCCCGCTCTATCTCTCTCTCTCCCAAATCTCTCCCAAATATCTCTCTCTATCTCAAATCTCTCCCAAATATCTCTCTCTATCCCAAATCTCTCCCAAATATCTCTCTCTATCCCAAATCTCTCCTAAATATCTCTCTCTATCTCAAATCTCTCCCAAATATCTCTCATATCTCCCTCAAACTTTTATAATCCATACCAACCCAATCCTTTCCGTTGTTAAAAACAACTCAAAACCGAAGGAGAAAAACCAAAAGGACCCTCTTGGTCCGGAACCCTCTTGGTCCGGAACCCTTTTTAGAACCGGACAATTTCGCATCTTCGGACCTCCCTCAGCTTCGGAACTCCTTCACTCCGGAAAGTAGCTCCGGAATACTCTGCTTCGGAATCCTCGCATGCGATAGGAGGACTTCGCCCCAGACAGCCTCGCATCTCGGAAGTCACAGATCCACTCCAGAAGCTGCAGACCTACTCCGGAAACTTAGAAATGACTTCGGAATTTCCACATTTGGCTCCGGAATTGACATATTGACTTCGGATCCCTCGCAAATCCGAGCCCCACTCCGGATTTTCAACCATTTCGGACTTTTTAGTGATTTTAAGTGATTTTGACTCCGGAAATTTCCTCATATTTGTAATTTTCATGACTTAAACTCTCCAAACTCATATTTTGGCTTTTAAGACCCTATATATATTCATAATTTAATCACATTTCGGGGGAAATCTTAATCTAAGAACAATATCTATTGTGTAAGATATGGATGTGGAGTGTTGACTTTTCATAAAGTATGACACAAGCTATCCCCCATACCCACTGATGACAACCTCCAATGACTATTCCTCCCTACCTAGTCAACTATTTGTCCTCTCACACTCCCCTCCAGCAAGGAGTCTTGATCAAAAGCTGGAAAACCCTCATCTCTCCTTCCACTTTACTCACTCTCTCACCAAAAAGCAAACACCTCTCTCTCACTTTCTCTCTCTAACAACTCGAGACTCCAAGGCTGATATTGAGCTTTTCACTCAAATTTAGTAAGTATTCTCATCCTACATTGAACATTCTTCACACCTTCACTCAAAATTATGAATCTCTCATAACAAATGTCGCCATATTTGTTCTTAGATCATCAACTCTCCAAGCTTGTACCAAGTGTTCTTGACTTGGAAACCCCTTTTCTTCAGTATTCAGCTAAGGAAATCACTAAATGTGAGTTCATACCCCTACATTTTCATGTTTTCTTCTAGGTTTAAGGGGGGGGGGGGAATACAAGTTAATACACCAAAAACTTAACTAAACTCAAACAACAGCTTTCATCAGAAAAGTTGAGTCCTATTCACGGACTGTTTTGACTATCTTAAACTTAATATCTTTCAAAACTGTTTAATATTAAAGTAGTTCAGGTTTATACCTTTCTAATGACTACTTTCACATCCCCATGCGATGTGTCTACAATTTATGGTGATTTTTATCAAACTGTCTATCAATTCAGAAACAAATTCGTACCAGTATGTGAATATGAGCATTTTCACACAAGTTAGATACTTCTAAAAATCAGAATAAAAATTATGAATAAACTAGACACATTTTCTAAACTCTCAAAGTTTACGGATTCCGTTTTCGACTTCGTATGATTTTTCTATGATCTTTCTCAAACAGTGCAGAAAGGTTTAAAACTAGTTAATAGCTTACAACTTTCATAACACTTTGTAACATGTTGAGCAAAATGTTTATCCTTGATGAATTTATATTTTACATGTGTTTTCTGTTAAGATTCATTTAAATAACAGAAATTACTCACTGAATTGTCAGATTCCTTTATCTTTTCAAACATACAAGATGAAACATAAGAAGTATAGATTATGGATTGTACATTTCAAACATACTACATAAAAAGTGGATTTATGTTCCACCATACAAAAGGTTTTACATTCAAACCACACGTAAACTCGTTAACGTAAGTTGTGAGACAATTCTTCAATTGTACTCTTAGAGTACGGGTTAAAAATTCCTGTAAGTTATAACCAGAGTCTCTTGTACGGATAGCGTGATAATTGTATATAGATCGATATTGGGATTGACACCCCACACCTTGCTGCTAGCTACAGCGGGACCTGCAGGTCTACGGGTGACAAAATTCATAACAAATTTTAACGTCTGAAAAACGTTGTAGCAGGTCATCCAGTTGTAGTATGGTTATAGCGACTCACATAGGGAGTTAACAACACTTAAATTTTACGGGAAATTCTAATTTAAAAAGGTTTTTATCTATTTAAAACTACATTCTTCGTTATAATTTACGAAACACACTCATACATTCGGTCTTGGGATTTAAGACTACATAACATTTTATAAGGAAAATATTGGATTTTCCTTGAGTATACATTACATTTATAAACAAAGTTTTTCCAACAGTTCATCCAAAAGCTTATGAACTCACCAACTTAATTGTTGACACTCTTTCAAAACTACTTGTATTCTTAGGAAACCAGTGAAACAGGTAACCAACTGCTTTTGAGGATGGACGCACGACGTCAATTAATACAATTTTGTCATCGTAATGTAATTGATTTTGAAACATCTAAACTCATACTATGGTGTAACTTTTTCAATTATATTTATGATGGTTGTATTTACTATGAGAACCATTATACTGGTTGTTGTGATACTATACATGAAGTCATTCCCACCCCCGAACGTTTCCGCCATCCTTGGTTTGGAGGTGTGACAGATTGGTATCAGAGCATTGTTTATGGTGAACATAGTATATCAAACCATATCAGATATACAAACTATAAAAATAAAGGGACTAAGATTCTCTGATTTAACTATTTTCCCTACAATTATACTTTTAAAAATAATAAAAACATTTTTCTTATGAAAAAGTATA
Source organism: Lactuca virosa (assembly GCF_052849685.1). Lineage (NCBI taxonomy): Eukaryota > Viridiplantae > Streptophyta > Magnoliopsida > Asterales > Asteraceae > Lactuca > Lactuca virosa. The sequence goes on along the minus strand of NC_136432.1, from coordinate 232,082,568 downwards.
AGTACATACATGCATACTGGTATAGTGTCACGTCTAAGGAAAACGCGAAAGTTTAAAATAGAGGAGTTATGCACTGTGATTATGCCTTGGGATATGCAATCAAGTCTGGGAGGAATATAGCCTGATCAACTATATTCGTTCGAGAAGTGACTAGTATATGCCGGGGGATAGTCATAGTGGACAACAAGTCTATAAACTTACTAAAACCCATACAAGAAACGCGTTAAGAATCAAACACAACCATTAAAATACTATAGGAGTATTTTATGTTGCTTAGGCACGATATTTCTAGATTCATTATGTGCCTCTTACACCCCTATTATCACACAGACGTCATGGCAGGATTCCACTTACCCGGAGACCCCTACTTTCCGAACCAGGGGAACGATGGTTGGATAGAAGTAGAACCGGAAGAGGATTCTGAAGGAGTCTTCGAGGAAGAGCCCGGAGAGGAAGAAGAAATTGACGAAGAAGAACTTGAAGAAGAATTGGAGAACGAAGAAGAAGAGGAGGAGCTGGAGGAGGAAGTCATCAATCCTCCTCACATTGCCAGGGTGCCTGCGAACCGTTTTGGCTACAACGAGCCTGAGCCCCGTTGGGCAACAGTGATCGAGAGATGGAGCCGTCAACAACGACAACGATCACCATTTGGCGATCAACGGGGTTACTACGACCTCAGTCATGGGGGACCGGCTGACAGAGCCCTCTCCGTCGTGGTCCAGCAAATCACGAACCTGTGGGACCAGAATAGGGAAATGGCAGATCGAGTTCGGGATCTCAATGGTGTTGCAGAAGCCACCGATGCACGTACTAGGGACTTGGAAAGAGACTTCTATCCTATGGCCCAAATCATCGAGGACCTTACCACCGCTCGGGCGGAGGTAAGGGAGTACCACATAAGGCACGCGACTCTCGAGGAGAGAGTGATCGCGGCCGAACGCTGAATTGCGGAGCTACAGGGAGCCTCGAGCTCGTCTCAAGGCCCGCAAGGGACCAGCTGATACCACCCTCCTTGAGTAGTGCTTGCACTAATCAAATTTTGTTATAAACTAGGTTTACGAGTATGTGTTGGGGCTACTCTTTCCTGCAAGTAGTTTGACCCTGCGTCTAAGTGGCTACACTAGTCGAAGGGTGTATGTGCTGTCAAAATTTTCCGTTACATTGATATAATGTAGACCTTCTATAAGGTAAAATTTTCTTAAAAACAAGTACTAAATTGTATCAATGAAAATTGGCATGCATTTTATTTTATTGGGAGTTTACCTCAACATTCATAACATAAGATTACAAACAATTTTCTTATGATAACTCTGAGATTGTTTAATAAATACCTCGAGGTTATATGTAATTAAGAGGCGATCGACTTAGAAATGGTGAGTCCGCTTTGGGTCCTGTTCCTTGTCTAGTTGTGGACTTAGGGCAAACTCATTAAGTTCGATGGTCTATTGAACCTTAGTTACACCAAACTAGTATACATCGAGTGGTCTTATGAGTGGATCAGGCATGGAACAAAGATTACAAAATTTCATTTGAGTCATTACGACTAAATTCATAAGTTTATTTATATAGACTCCTACTATGAATTGTTTGCAAACATTTGAAAGTAGGGAAATACTATACTTGAAAACTAATAACCTAGTTCTACGACACCCGAGTTATAACCATTACTAAAGGACTTATACTCATTTTGTCTTTAAAACTCTATGATAGAAAGATGCCACCTCGTAGGTCTGCTAGACGCACTGGCAGAACACAAACAAATCCACCACCGCCGCCTCCTCAGTATGATCCTGTTATGTTCGAGGCTGCGGTTATGGCCGCGGTGGCAGCTGCTATGTCCCAAATCAGCACTGACGGTGCCAGGAGGACAGGGAGCGGTACTAATAACTCCACTCAAGGAGATAGCCAAGGGCGTTCGAGAGAATGTTCCTATAAGGATTTCACAAATGGCAAACCCGATTCTCTCGATGGTAGCGGGGTCGTCATCGCTTTGATGCAGTGGTTCGAGAAGACCGAATCCGTCTTCGAGATCTGTGCATGCCCCGCAGCAAGCAAAGTCAAATTCGCAGCTTGCACTTTCACCGGCAGGGCCCTTACTTGGTGGAACGGCCACGTAAAATCACTGACACTTGTCGTGGCTAATTCGATAAGCTGGGAAGACTTGAAAGCTATGATGCTGAAGGAGTATTGCCCAAGGGGTGATGTGCAAAAATTAGAGCAAGAACTGTGGAGTCTCAAGATGACGGGCTCTGACCTTGCAGCTTACACTACCTGATTCAATGATCTAGCACTCCTCTGCCCAGCGATGGTCACTCCGGAAAGCAAGAAGGTGGAGCGATACCTCTGGGGATTATCTCCCCAGATTCAAAATAGTGTGTTGGCCTCACGGCCAACTACCTTCGATAGTGCCAAGGAGTTGGCACAACAAGTCATTAATCATCGGGCAAACTATGTCACAGTGACAACCACCTCCGATCAAGCAAAAGGAGGGAACAACAAGAGGAAGTTCTGGAACAATAAAAAGAAGCAACAGGCGCAGGACCCCGCCAAGAGGCAACAAACTGTTACCATCCACGCTGCCACTACTCTTTCCACTCCAGCACCACTGAGACAATATGATGGAATCCTTCCTAAGTGCAACAAATGAAACTTTCACCATAATGGTCCTTGTTGGGAAATGCACTGCAACAGCTGTAACAAAAAGGGGCATACCGCCCGTTTTTGTAGGGCGTCTGCCCAATAAGCCAACCCGGCCGCCAACGCCGGAGCAAGCCGAGCCTGTTATCGCTGCAGGGAAACTGGGCACTACAAAAGGGACTGCCTAAAAGCTAAAAACTCAAGCACCGGCGGTGTCAGAAGGATCTTGGCCTTAGGACAGGGAGAAGCAAGGGAAGATCCCATGGTGGTTACCGGTACATTTCTCCTCAATAACTCATATGCATGTATATTGTTCGATAGTGGAGCGGAGAGGAGTTTGGTTAGCCACAAATTCAAACAATTATTAAAACAAAATCCCCACACACTAAAAGATACATACGTCGTAGAAATGGGAAATGGAAAGACAGAAAACATTAACCACATATACTCAGGGTGTATCCTCACTCTAGACAATCACTCATTCAAAATCGATCTATTGTCGGTCTCAATAAAAAGTTTTGACATCATCATTGGCATGGATTGGTTAAGCTCAAATCGTGCTGACATTCTGTGTTAAGAAAGGGTTGTTCGCCTCAATCTGCCAGGTGGCGAAACTCTCGTCGTCTACGGCGACAAACCTAGTGCAAACCTACAAATCATCTCTTGCGCCAAAGCCCAAAAGTATCTCCGCAAGGAATACCACGCCTTCTTAGCCCACGTAGTGGATAAGAAACAAGAGGTGAAGTACGTCAAGGAGATTATGTAGGTCTGTAATTTTCCTCACGTATTCCCAGAAGACCTTCCCGGAGTTCCACCCGCACGACAAGTGGAATTCTGAATCGACCTAATCCCCTGAGCTACCCCCGTAGCCAAAGCGCCCTATCGCCTAGCGCCAGCCGAGATGCAAGAACTATCCAGCCAATTAAACGAACTGCTGAGCAAAGGGTTCATTAGACCCAGCTTCTCGCCTTGGGTAGCACCAGTTCTGTTTATGAAAAAGAAGGATGGATCGTTTCGCATGTGCATCGACTATCGCGAGCTGAATAAGCTTACCATCAAAAACCGATACCCTTTACCCCGAATCGACGACCTATTTGACCAACTCAAAGGAGCATCTTACTTCTCAAAGATCGATCTGAGATCGGGATACCATCAACTACGGGTTCAGAAGGAGGATGTTCCTAAAACGGCATTCAGAACTCGGTACGGTCACTACGAGTTTGTAGTAATGCCCTTTGGGTTAACAAACACACCCGCAGTGTTCATGGATCTGATGAACAGGGTGTGCCGGCCTTACCTAGACAAGTTCGTGATTGTCTTCATAGATGACATCCTGGTCTATTCAAGGAGTAAGGAGGAGCATAGCCAACATCTACTACAGGTATTGGAGACACTAAGGGCGGCGAAATTATATGCAAAATTTTCAAAGTGTGAATTTTGGATCCGAGAAGTGGACTTCCTCGGTCACGTGGTTAGCGAGAAAGGGATACACGTGGATCCCTCCAAAATCAAGGCGATCGAGATCTAGTCAGCACCAAGGATGCCTACATAAATCCGCCAATACTTAGGCCTCGCTGGCTACTACCAGAGGTTCATCCAAAACTTCTCCAAGATTGCCAAACCACTGACCACCCTAACCCAAAAGAGTGTGACTTTCAGCTGGGGAGAGAAACAAGAAACCGCTTTCCAAGCACTAAAGCAGGCCCTGTGCTGCGCTCCGATTTTATCCCTACCAGAGGGAACCGCAGACTTTGTGGTCTACTGCGACGCATCAAACCAGGGTCTTGGGTGTGTGGTAATGCAACGAGGAAAGGTCATTGCCTACGCATCGAGGCAATTAAAAACGCACGAGGTCAACTACGCCACAAATGACCTCGAATTAGGAGCAGTAGTATTCTCCCTAAAGATCTGGAGGCACTACCTTTACGGAACAAAGTGTACTATCTTTACCGATCACAAAAGCCTTCAGCACATCCTCAATCAAAAAGAGCTCAACATAAGGCAGAGACGATGGGTAGAACTACTGAATGATTACGAGTGTGAGATTCATTATCACCCAGGTAAATCCAACGTGGTAGCTGACGCCTTAAGTCGAAAAGAATACTCGGGTCACCGAGTAAAGTCATTAACCATCACAATCCATTCGCACCTGTCCATGCAAATCAAAGAGGCCCAACTGGAAGCTTTTAAGCATGAGAATGTGAAAGGTGAGGCATTAAGAGGAATGGATAAGAATCTAGAAGTCAAGGACGACGGAGCTCGCTATCTCATGAACCGAATTTGGACACCGAAATTCGGCGGGTTCAGGGACGTCGTCCTGAACGAAGCACACAAAACTCGATACTCCGTACATCCCGGTTCGGACAAGATGTACCTGGACCTGAAGAAACTCTACTGGTGGCCGAACATGAAAGCCGAAATCGCTACCTACGTGAGCAAGTGTCTAACTTGCGCTAAAGTTAAGGTAGAGTACCAAAAGCCTTCGGGTCTACTACAACAACATGCGATACCCGAATGGATGGGAACGAATAACCATGGACTTCGTCGATAGATTGACCAAATCCGCGCACTTCCTGCCAATAAAGAAGACCGACAAGATGGAAAAATTGACTAGGACGTACAACAAAGAGATTGTACGACTACATGGTGTGCCGATATCCATTATCTATGACAGAGATAGTAGATTCACTTCACGGTTCTGGCAGTCCTTACAGAAACCTCTAGGGACCAGGCTAGACATTGAATACGGCCTACCACCCACAAACCGACCGGCAGAGCGAAAGAACTATTCAAACCTTGGAAGATATGCTAAGAGCTTGTGTTATTGACTTCGGTAAAGCGTGGGATACCCACTTAACACTTATTGAATTCTCGTACAACAAAAGCTATCATACTAGCATCGAGGTCGTGCCATTCGAAGCTCTTTATAGCCGCAAGTGCAGATCACCACTATGCTGGGCTGAAGTGGGAGATACACAGTTAGCAAAAGGGCAAGTCCCTAACAGCACCCTCACTGGCCCTAAAATCATAAGGGAGACTACGGAAAAGATCGTGCAAATTCGAGAAAGACTGAAAGCATCTCGAGATTGACAAAAGAGCTACGCTGATAAGCGACGCAAACCCTTGGAATTCCAGGGTGGGGACCGGGTGCTACTGAAGGTTTCACCATGGAAAGGAACGATGCGTTTTGGTAAACATGGTAAAAACTAAATCCAAAGTACATCGGGCCATTCGAAATCGTTGCCAGGATTGGCCCAGTGGCATACAAACTTCGACTACCCTAATAACTTAATAATGTACATCATACCTTCCATGTGTCCAACTTGAAGAAGTGCTTGTCCGACGAGACTCTTGTTATTCCTCTTGATGAGATTGAAATCAACGAGAGTCTCCACTTCATGGAATAACCGGTAGAAATCATGGATCGAGAGATCAAGAGAACAAAACAAAGTCGCATCCCTATAGTGAATGTCCATTGGAACGCTAAACGAGGACCCGAGTTCACCTGGGAACGAGAAGATAAGACGAAACAAAAATACCCACACTTCTTCCCAAATGCCTGAAGTCCCAATCAAAACGCTAATTTCGGGACGAAATTCCTTCTAACGTGGGGATGATGTGACAACCGTCAATTTCTAGTCAAGTCAAAGTCAAATAAAGACAACAAGTCAAACCGGTCAACTCAATTAACCTTTCGTATATTAGGGTTTTCATTATGCTTAATATTGTACAACTCGCTATCTTAATATAAAGTATTGCTTAGAGTTTTCCATTTTCGGAAAATCTAAAACTCTAAAAAGAGTAAGTGATGTAATAACTCGAAAAGACACCTTTAAGTACCCTTCGGGGGCGTATAAGACTCATAACAAGGCTTAGCGAAGCCTACGGTCCTTGCACTACGAAGAAAAACACTAATAAAGGCCCCCGACAAAATCTCTCTAAATCTCTCCCACTCTATCTCTCTCTTTTTCCCAAATCTCTCCCAAATATCTCTCTCTATCTCAAATCTCTCCCAAATCTCACCCAAATATCTCTCTCTATTCCAAATCTCTCCCAAATATCTCTCTCTATCCCAAATCTCTCCTAAATATCGCTTAGAATATAAAGTATCGCTTAGAATTTTCAATTTTTGGAAAATCTAAAACTCTAAAAAGAGTAAGTGATGTAATAACTCGAAAAGACACCTTTAAGTACCCTTCGGGGGCATATAACACTCATAACAAGGCTTAGCGAAGCCTACGGTCCTTGCACTACGAAGAAAAACACTAATAAAGGCCCCCGACAAAATCTCTCTAAATCTCTCCCACTCTATCTCTCTCTCTCTCTCTCTCTCCCAAATCTCTCCCAAATATCTCTCTCTATCTCAAATCTCTCCCAAATCTCTCCCATATATCTCTCACTATCCCAAATCTCTCCCAAATATCTCTCTCTATCCCAAATCTCTCCTAAATATCTCTCTCTATCTCAAATCTCTCCCAAATCTCTCCCAAATATCTCTCATATCTCCCTCAAACTTTTATAAACATCCGTACCAACCTAATCCTTTCCGTTGTTAAAAACAGCTCAAAACCGAAGGAGAAAAACCAAAAGGACCCTCTTGGTCCGGAACCCTCCTGGTCCGGAACCCTCTTGGTCTGGAACCCTTTTTAGAACCGGACAATTTCGCATCTTCGGACCTCCCTCAGCTTCGGAACTCCTTCACTCCGGAAAGTAGCTCCGGAATACTCTGCTTCGGAATCCTCGCATGCGATAGGAGGACTTCGCCCCGGACTGCCTCGCATCTCGGAAGTCACGGATCCACTCCGGAAGCTGCAGACCTACTCCGGAAACTTAGAAATGACTTCAGAATTTCCACATTTGGCTCCGGAATTGACATATTGACTTCGGAACCCTCGCAAATCCGAGCCCCACTCCGGATTTTCAACCATTTCGGACTTTTTAGTGATTTTAAGTGATTTTGACTCCGGAAATTTCCTCATATTTGTAATTTTCATGACTTAAACTCTCCAAACTCATATTTTGGCTTTTAAGACCCTATATATATTCATAATTTAATCACATTTCGGGGGAAATCTTAATCTAAGAACAATATCTATTGTGTAAGATATGGATGTGGAGTGTTGACTTTTCATAAAGTATGAGACAAGCTATCCCCCATACCCACTTATGACAACCTCCAGTGACTATTCCTCCCTACCTAGTCAACTATTTGTCCTCTCACACTCCCCTCCAGCAAGGAGTCTTGATCAAAAGCTGGAAAACCCTCATCTCTCCTTCCACTTTACTCACTCTCTCACCAAAAAGGAAACACCTCTCTCTCACTTTCTCTCTCTAACAACTCGAGACTCCAAGGCTGATATTGAGCTTTTCACTCAGATTTAGTAAGTATTCTCATCCTACATTGAACATTCTTCACACCTTCACTCAAAATTATGAATCTCTCATAACAAATGTCGCCATATTTGTTCTTTGATCTTCAACTCTCCAAGCTTATACCAAGTGTTCTTAACTTGGAAACCCCTTTTCTTCAGTATTCATCTAAGGAAATTACTAAATGTGAGTTCATACCCCTACATTTTCATGTTTTCTTCTAGTTTTAAGGGGGGGGGGGGGGGAATACAAGTTAATATACCAAAAACTTAACTAAACTCAAACAACAGCTTTCATCAGAAAAGTTGAGTCCTATTTACGGACTGTTTTGACTGTCTTAAACTTAATATCTTTAAAAACTGTTTAATATGAAAGTAGTTCAGGTTTATACCTTTCTAATGACTACTTTCACATCCCCATACGATTGTTCTATAATTTATGGTAATTGTTATAATACTGTTTATCAATCCAGAAACGAATTCGGACCAGTATGTGAATATGAGCATTTTCACACAAGTTAGATACTTCTAAAAATCATAATAAAAATTATGAATAAACTAGACACATTTTGTAAACTCTCAAAGTTTACAGATTCAGTTTTTGACTTCGTATGATTTTTTTATGATCTTTCTCAAACAGTGCAGAAAGGTTAAAAACTAGTTAACAGCTTACAACTTTCATAACACTTTGTAACATGTTGAGCAAAGTGTTTATCCTTGATGACTTTATATTCTACATGTGTTTTCTGTTAAGATACATTTAAATAACAGAAATTACTCACTGAATTGTAAGAGTCCTTTATCTTTACAAACATACAAGATGAAACATCAGAAGTATAGATTATGGATTGTACATTTCAAACATACTACATAAAAAGGGGATTTATATTCCACCATACAAAAGGTTTTACATTCAAACCAGACGTAAACTCATTAACGTTAGTTGTGAGACAATTCTTCAATTGTACTCTTAAAGTATGGGTTAAAAGTTCCTGTAAGTTATAATCAGAGTCTCTTGTAGGGAGAGCGTGATAATTGTATATAGATCTATATTGGGATTGACACCCCATACCTTGCTGCTAGCTACACCGGGACATGCATGTCTACGGGTGACAAAAGTCATAACAAATTTTAACGTCTGAAAAACGTTGTAGCAGGTCATCGAGTTGTAGTATGGTTATAGCGACTCACATAGGGAGTTAACAACACTTAAAGTTTACGGGAAATTCTACTTTAAAATGGGTTTTATCTATTTAAAACTGCATTCTTCGTTACAATTTACAAAACACACTCATACATTCGGTCTTGGGATTTAAGACTACATAACATTTTATAAGGAAAATATTGGATTTTCCTTTAGTATACATTACATTTATAAACAATGTTTTTCCAACAGTTCATCCAAAAGCTTATGAACTCACCAACTTAATTGTTGGCACTCTTTCAAAACTACTTGTATTCTTAGGAAACCAATGAAACAGGTAACCAACTGCTTTTGAGGATGGACGCAAGACGCCATTTAATACATTTTTGTCATCATAATGTAATTGATTTTGAAACATGTAAACTCATACTATGGTGTAACTTTTTCAATTATATTTATGATGGTTGTATTTACTATGAGCACATTATACTCGTTGTTGTGATACTATACATGAAGTCATTCCCACCCCCTAGCGTTTCCGCCATCCTTGGTTTGGGGGTGAGACAGTTTGAAGCATAACCTTATAAGCCTATCTCAGATGGTTGTTGGCATAGGGAATCAAGTATTATTTGATGATGAAGATAGTGCGATTTCCAACAAAAAAATGAAGGAAGTCTTACTAAAGTCAAAGACGAAAGGGGACATGTTCACTTTGTACATAAAAAAATATAGTTGGATTAACATCAATTTGCTTGCTATCGAAGGCTACTTCTGTTCTTAGCTGACTTTGGCATAAACTACTTTCTCATCTTAATTTTTAAAATATGATAAACTTGTTTTAAATGATTTAGTTCGAGGTTTACCTGTTCTAAATTTTGATAATGATTCTTTATGTGCATCTTGTGAACAATGCAAAAAACATCGACAAGGACATCCCATAGTCATCGACTTAAAGATTGTTGAACCATTGGAACTTCTATATATTGACTTGTTTGGACCTTTGAATATTAAGTCTATCAATGGGAAGAAGTACATACAAGTCATAGTAGATGATTTCTCACACTTTACTTGGGTTCGTTTTCTTAGACAATAATCTAAGACTGCTCAAGTGATGATCGACTTCATCAGAAGCATTGAAATGAGTCTAAAGAAGAAAGTTCAACAAATCAAAAGTGACAATGGAATAGATTTCAAGAATCATTCTCTTGATTCGTTCTTGATGAATCTTGGAATTTCTCATAATTTTTTTGCTCCTTACACACCGCAACAAAATGGTGATATTGAAAGGAGAAATTGATGTTTATGTGAAGTTGCTAGAACTATGCTCACATATGCAAATTTTGAAACATCCCAAAAATACTAGCCAAAAATTTCGTTTTCAAAATCATTTAACAAACATACATATCATCGCCATAGTATAAAATCATAAAACATGTATCTCAAAATCTCATAAAATTTGTCATCATATCACAATCTCATATAAAATATCAGACTAAACTCCCAGGCTAAGAAAACTGTGGTGTGTGCCATACCATCATCCCGAGCCTTTTCCCTTGCTAGCTGAAGTACCTGAAACCAAAACTGAAACTGTAAGCATGAAGCTTAGTGAGCTCCCCCAAACTACCACATACCATACAAATCACGTGTAACAAATAACATAACTCTGGGACTACTCCCAACTGCATCGGGACGGATCCCGACATCGGCTTACCCGACATCGGACTCCTGCCCGACATCGGGCTCTCCCCAGCATCCGACCGCATCGGGCATCGGGCTTACCCCGGCACATACATTACATAATCACATAATATGCATCGGGCTTGCCCCGGCATCGGACCGAAGCCCGGAACAAATAACATATAACATATAAACTATCATACATCGGGATTGCCCCGGAAATACATAATACATGGCATAATGACTAACATACATCGGGCTTGCCCCGACATCGGGCTTACCCCGGAACGCTGAACACATAACATATAACATAATCGCATATACTGCATCGGGCTTGCCCGACGTCGGACCGAAGCCCGGAACACATAACACATAACACATATACATGCATGAATCACAAAGACATCAAGCATACTTAACTACTTCTCGGGACCGCCCCGACATCGAACCGAAGTCCGGAACATATAACTGTATCGGGATAACCCCAGCATCGGGCTCACCCCGGCATAGTTTACTACTTAAACGGGACGGCATTGTGGTCGTAGACCCGTTACTACTGGAAGGAAACTCACCTCGAATGGTTGACTGCTGGAAAACTGGGTGAGGGATCCACATCTGCTGCTCCGACGACTCTCTGTCTATAATTCCATAACAACACTTAATCAAAAACTGATAATCCTTCTTAGGGTAAAATGACCATTTTACCCCTGGTCAAAGTCAACGTCCTGACCAAAGTCAACCTTCTGAGTTGACTTACTCGCTGAGTCACCCTATGACTCGCCGAGTCCTCATGCTAACTGACATCGCGACTGGTCGAACTGACTCGTCGAGTCCTAGCATAATCAGAAAAAGGGACATATCGACTCTAACTCACCGAGTCCCTTCGTAGACTCGTCGAGTTCTTCAACTTTCACGTTTAAGTCCTGTCCAACCCACTGAGTCACCACCTCAACTCACTGGTCCTACTCCTAATCAGAAAATGAGTTAGGGTTCACGGCCCGACTCACCGAGTTCGAGAACAACTCGCCGAGTCCTCCTTGTGACATATCCATTCAGTCGATTCTAATCCATTTCGATGCTTCCAATACATAGATCTGGACTCCCTAGGCTAGCATTACATGCAAAGTTGCTAACTTTATGTTCATGCATGATGATATGGAGCTTAAACACCAAAACATAGCCAGAAATGGAGGTTAAATGCATAGAACGGGGACATGGTCGAATAAAGGTGGCAACTTTGAGCTTCTGGAGCTCACGGGTGTCTAGATCTGAAGTCCTTACATCCCCAAATGCTCACTACTCGAAAATGAACTTGGAAATGGCTCAAAAGTGACAACAAACAACCTTTCATGAAGATCTAAGTGAAAATAAGCCAAGGTATAAGCTTTATACCTTCCAAGTTTCTGAAATGCACTAAAAGCTCTGGATCTACTGCCTCCTCTTGAATCACCAAGGGTTTCATTCCTTCTTCTAACTTCAATCACACAAAATGGCAAGAAAAGCTTCAGAATACTCAAAGGCTGCTAGGGTTTCGATAGTGAGGAGTGGAGGTAATGGAGGCTGGAATGGGGGCCTGTAATGTTGCTTAAATAGGGTGCAAACCGTAAAGATTAGGGTTTCCTACTGGCAGTCTTACTCGTCGAGTTCATGCTTGGACTCGCCGAGTCGACTCTTTAAATCCCGCGTCTTTTCTGCCATCTACTCGACGAGTTAGGGCTACCAAATCGTCGAGTAGCTCAATTATATTTTTGAATAGTTTCAATAATTGCGTACCTGGAACGGGGCGTTACAATTCTCCCCCACTTGTCTTAGACTTCGTCCTCAAAGTCTGCTGTCTCTGAAAACAACTCTGGGTAGTGCTCCCTCATTTCCTCATCGGGCTCCCACGTCCACTCCGAACCCTTGTGATGTTGCCACTGCACCTTCACTAACTCTACCCTCTTGTTCCTCATCTCCTTCGTCTTGCGATCTAAAATCACCACGGGTCTCTCGATGTAGTTCAGGATATCGTCAACCTGAATGTCCTCCAGGGGTACCACTGCTGAATCATCCACTAAGCACTTTCACAACTGAGAAACATGGAACGTGCTGTGGATCTGGCTGAGCTCTACTGGGAGATCTAACCGATAGGCAACCCGACCTACCCGGGCCAAAACCCTGAATGGACCAATGAACCTGGGTCCCAGCTTGCCCCGCTTCCGAAACCTGATAACACCCTTCCAGGGTGACACTTTCAGGAGGACCATATCGCCCACCTGAAACTCCAAGTCCGAACGCCGCTTGTCGGTGTAACTCTTCTGCCGACTCTGAGCAGTCTGGAGCCTACTCCGGACTTGCTGAATCCGCTATGTTGTCTTGAGTACTACCTCCGTACTCCCCATGACTTTCTGACCGACCTCACCCCAACAGATTGGGGTCCTACACTTCCTCCCGTAGAACATCTCGAAGGGAGGCCGGTCTATACTGGAGTGATAGTTGTTGTTATACGAAAATTCTGCTAACGGAAGATACATATCCCAACTGCCACTGAAATCTAACACACATGCCCGAAGCATGTCCTCGAGAGTCTGAATGGTTCTCTCGCTCTGTCCGTCCGTCTGAGGGTGGAAAGCGGTGATGAAATGGAGACGAGTACCCATCTCGTCATGAAACCACTTCCAAAATCTGGAAGTAAACCGGACATCTCGGTCTGACACCACTGAGACACGCACCCCATGATGTGCCACTACCTCTCGCACATAAATCTCGGCCAACTTCTCGGCAGAGATGCTCTCCTGGATCGGTATAAAATGGGCGCTCTTGGTCAACCGATCCACGATGACCCATATCGAATCAACCCCACGTGCGGTCCTGGGAAGCTTAGTAATGAAGTCCATAGTGATATCCTCCCATTTCTGTCTAACGGATGCATCTTGACGTGGGGCCTCTGGTGCTCTGCCTTGACCTTCCTGCAGGTCAGGCATCTCTCCACATACCAAGCTACGTCCCGCTTCATGCAAGGCCAACAGTAATCGGGTCGAAGATCTCTGTACATCTTCGTCACCCCTAGATGGATGGATAACCGAGACTTATGGGCCTCATCCATCAACACCTGTCGTACTCCGCCCCAGTACGGTACCCAGACCCTCCCGTGCAGGGTCAATAATCCTCGGCTATCATAATCAAACGAAGCTACTCGGCCCACTATCCACTCGCACTTCTGGCGCTCCTCCTTCAGGCCCTCAACCTGCGCCTCCCTAATCTGCTCCAGTAGTGGAGTGATCAGTGTCATCCTCAGACAGATATCTCGGATTGGAGCCGCCACCGCCTTACGGCTCAGGGCGTCGACCACTACGTTGGTCATGCCCGGGTGATAAAGGATCTCACAGTCGTAATCCTTTACCACGTCTAACCATCGACGCTGCCTCATGTCTAGATTCGGCTGATCCATGAGGTACCTCTTGTGGTCAGTGTAGATAGTACTGTTGGATTAATGTCTAAGTCCATAACTATATTTGGTATGTACTTGACCCAACCCGGCATGGTCCATTTGGGTTGCACTTCACCGGCACAATTTATATGGATAGTCTTTTGAGAATAGTATATTTATGATATAAATTAATATATTATAAGTTCTAATATATTAATATGGAATCATATTATTTAATTACTATTGATCAAGAATTAATTTAGAATTAATTAAGTGATCAAAAAGAACTAATTAAATATGGACTCTTATATATATATGGAATGGGCCAAGTTCATTTAGGTTGGGCTAAGCTTTCATGGATGGTCCATGGAGCTTTTAACCCATGGATCCTATGTAAATGAAAGGTCATGGGTATTAGGGTTTACATGGATGTAACCCTAATCCTCCATAATATATAAAGGGGTCCTTGGCTCACAAAATTGAACAAGTGTGTGTGAAAATAAGAGTGGACCGATTTTAATGTGCATACATATTCTCTCAAGTTCTTCCAAGGTGTTTTGGTGATTTGTGATTCCATTTGAGGCTTCCACACTATTGGGGCTAAGCTCTTAAAGCTTGAAGACATCAAGCTACATCAAAAGGTATGTCATCTAACTAGAACTTTGTAGTATAGGTGCTTCATAATATGCTAGTTAGGATGAAACCTTGGAATAGTTAATATTTGCATGTATAATAGAGTACGCATAGATCCAAGGTTTATAGGGTTGCATGTACACCATAGGACTGTTAGAATGCTCAAAACCCAACAGTGGTATCAGAGCCATGGGTTGTTTTATGTTATATTCATGCAAATGTTTGATTTTCAAAGTTGAAAAAAAGGAAAAAAAAAACATGAAGTTTGTCAAATTTTAAGATAATTACTTGTTTTGTGAAAAACTAATTATTTGTAAAATTTGAATCATTTGCTATATGAGTTGAATTAGGTCAAATTTAGTAAAAGATAAAATGATATGATTATTTTATTAGTTTTAAAAGTTTGATCTAAATGTTTTAAGGAGTTACATATTTTGTCATAAAATTTTGGAGCTCAAAAGTTTTTTTTTAAAGTTGTGAAACTTCCATAAGTTATGGATATGAAAGTTTTTTTTAAAATTTTTTTTTTATTGATTCAAAGTTTTTATGGAGTTACAAAATTTGGTGTTAATGTTTTAAAGAATTCCATAACTTGTTCTTAAGTTATGGAACATGGAAAGTTTCATCATAAAACACCATTAATTCCATAAGTTATGGAATCCAAAGGTTTTCAAGAATTACAAAACTTGCCCTCAAGTTTTGGAATTTGAGAAAAGTTTTTTATGAAAAAAAAAAGAATTGAATTCTAAACTCTTGGGTTCATAACTTAAACAATTAATTAAATGTTTTTAATTTTAAATTTAATAATTGGAATTATGATGTTTGTATTGAATAATTCAATTAACTCTTATGGACTTTATTAATAGATAATTAAAGTATTTAATTAAAAGAGAATTAATAATTCCATAATGACATGGTTTAAATTTAATTTAATTAAGAGTATAGTTTAATTAATAGATTAAACCACCAAGTATTTTAAATGTCTAAAATACACCCTTATACTATTATAATATTAAAAGTTTAATATATTATATGTATAAGAGCAAGTCGTCTTACCATTAGTAGGCCTCATTCACGAAGCCGATCTATAAGGGGGGTATAAGGTTAGTGCCTATAAAATGGCAGTTTAATGGGTGTCCACTCTCACCCACCGCTTCCTTGACTGGTGGAGGGTCGTTAGCCGAACGGGTTGGACAAGGACTATAATTCTCCCTTCATTATAAGTATAATGATAAATACTAAGTAACTAAACACTTATAAATTCCCAATCTTAGTTACTTAGGAAAATGTGAATAAGGTGCTAATCCATGAAATTACACTTTGCACTTTGTTTAAGCTGTTAGTGGAGCGTGTGTGGTTAACCGGCACACTAATCTGGACTTAACAAGGTAGGCAAAGGGTAACTTAATGTTTATCATAGTATCGTTGGAGCGTGTGTGGTTAACCGGCACATCGATTGAGGGGTAAATATTAAGGGTAGCAAGTATATTTGCATGGTTACTTCACACCTTGTTTTGTGATCCTCGGCGTCCCAGTCACAAAACCTGAAGGGCACACTCGAGATTGAAACATGCCATTGAAAAGTTCATTGAATCTCAAAAGAATCTAGGAGTTTCAAAACCAGTTAAAACCTAATAATACATTTCGTTTATCTTGGTGGAAATTGGTGAATCGTCATTCACCTACTTTCAAATATTTTATAGCTTGGATTACGGCATCCCTCTTCCAAGTTATAAAATAGTTTGTTGGGTCCTAGCCTTAATATATCATATTGGGTGTTATATTAAGGACTTAAATCAACTTTACGTGAATTTCTCCCATTGTTGATGTTTGGTTTAGACAACAATGATCTTCCCAAACCATGCTTTCCTGATGAATATGACTTCCCGAGTTTGGCTCATGGAAGTCATACTTCTCTTCCTCCACCTCCTCCAATTATCCTCCCTAACCCACAAGTTCAAGGTCACTCAAGCCCTAATGGCAAGCAAGGTCTATGTGTGATCACATCTTAGAGATGAAGTCACATATTGACAAGCCGGGAGAGTTGGGTGTCAAAGTCTTGAGAAAGTTGGATGTTCAATCACTTTCTAAGTCACATAGTGAGCTCCTTTGGGACTACTATGAAACAGACTATGACATGAACCTTAGTGATCATATCTATTTGCTTGGTGCTGCTGAATCAGCAATGATTTGGAACGATAGTAAAGCAAATTTGATTAGAAGATCAACTTCCCAAAAACTTTATGGACAGTGACAATGGTGACACTGGAAATCCAGAAAAAGCATTCTCTTCCCAATGGAAAGGGATTGGCCATAGTCAACCCGGTTGACCAAATGGTAAAGAGAAAGGCTAAGTCTAAGATAGTCCCATTACCAAAGGGTCCATATGTTTATTTTGCCAAAGGAAGGGGCGTTGATTGCAAAGCTGCCAAATTTACCTAAGGATGTTAAAGTCAATAAGTTTGACTCTACATCAGGTAGAGCCCATTATCTAACTCTGTTAAGTTCTATTCTGAGATCCTCATTACATGATGTGACTGGGTCACATGTTGATGTTTTAAGAATCAAAGAATAGAGAGAAATCTTAAAGGAAGTATATGCTGATTTTGATCACGAAGGTGGATTTCGATCGCATCAGAATTTTGAGCAGTTGCTTAAGAAGTTATGATATATTGCTAAGGAATAGATAACAACAATTTTCCATGTGGATTGTAAGGATAAGTTTTTCCGCAAAGTTTTAAAATAAAAGAAAATTGTTTAATTTTATTTATTTGAAGTATCCTTACAATGACATTTGTGGAAAATTGTTGCTTATATGATTCCACTGACAGCAATATTGGAAAATGGATTTGATTCTTTCATTTGTGGTAGTGTCTAAATTTACCAAATCAGGAAAGTTCCTCATCACCCAAGTTTCAATTGGACCGAAACTTGGAATCATGCAAGTTGAATAGTATGATGAATGAGAACTTTCAAGCATTGGAAAATCAAGACTAATTACTTGTTCACATGGATGTGTGAGTCAAGTGAAGGACTAAAGGGATCGAGTACACATTCTTGTGCACTGGTCATGTCCACCACAAAGCTCGTTAAGACTATTTGATTTACTAAAGTTTAGTAAATATCGTTATACTTACAAGTTTAAGTATAATTCTGAAACATTGGAAAAGTCTCAATGTATGGCAGAACGAATGGGAAGAATCAAATTAGGCAGAAAGATAAAAGTTTCTCAAATCTGAAAAGATGGGAGAGTACTTTAGTATCATGTTTGTGATCATCTTAATGATTTAGAAATCATATCACAATTAGTCCTCTAAAGGTCATCTTAGTGCATTATTATGACTAAGAAGAGGAGTCATGAATTGTTGAAATGGTTAGATCAGGAAGATGAGTCATACTTCGTTCCAAAACAATTCTTAGAGTCATACTCCAAGATTGTAACTTGAGTGACATATCTTAAAGAAAGGTATAAAACACTTGTCAAATGTAAGAGTAAAAGTGTCCTACTCTTGTACATTTGAAATTGGTAAGTTGTGATATTTTGGATAAAACAAAGACCAACTAAGGCCAATTGTGTGAAGTGTTTGTCTTGATAAAGAATCCTCACTATCTCTTGAATATTTGGCAAGATAGTCTTATATGTCAAGAGGATAGTGGGAGTCTTAAAGATCCTAAAAAGAATTTCAAGAACTAATCAAGAATAATACCTGAGGTTCTTCACTAGCACACGACTTGAGGTTTATAACCTATCGTGTTGACATATTCTGTGCCCATTCCAGTTAAAGTTGGCTTTGCATAGGAGTTCTGAAAGTTCTCAATTGGTTGCATAACAACTTGGAAGCAATGGCAGGCCCTGTACTGCCAGGTGGCAAGAAGTTAAGATTGCATAAGTTCAGTCCATATGAGTTTGGATTTGTCATTATCCTTGTCTTGTGAGTATGGTTTTGACGATTCACATGGATAAGAACACATACACCATAAAATCTAAGGGTCATAAGGTTTCTCTCCGATTCATGAAAATGATGGTGAGGAAACACTTCCACCAAGTAGATTTGAAGCAGATGGCAAAAGGGCTAAACAATTGAGACTATGATTACGGCATCCCTTTTCATAGTTCTGAAATTGTTTAGACACACATGCATGCTATCTAAGGAAAGGTGTATGATTTTGATAAAGTTTTATCAAAGCATCTCGTATCAGAAATCTGAACTTTGGTAAGAAAGTCAATAAAGTATTGATTTCTAGAAGTCCAGCTGATTTCTGAGTACATGTCAAAGCTAGTGGGAGCATAACTGTTATGCTAATATGTTGGATTAATGTCTAAGTCCATAACTATAATTGGTAAGACTTGACCTGACCCGACATGGTCCATTTGGGTTGCATGGCATCATGCATTTGGATAGACTATAATGAGAGAAATAACACTTAAGGTTGGTTAATATATTATAAGTTCTAATATATTAATAAGGTTATTTAATTAGTATTGATCAAGAATTAATTTGGAATTAATTAAGTGATCAAAAGGAGACTAATTAAATATATGGGTTGATTGTGTAAATCATTCATTCTTATATATGTGGGCTTGTGATCCAAGATTCCTTATGTTGGACTAAGCCCATGGGGTGACCCATGGATACTCCATGGAGGTTAAATTCCATGGAGCATAAGGAATGGGTAAAGTTATGAGTTACATGGTGTAACCCTAATAGCCACCATATAAAAGAATCCCATGGCTCAAGAAATCGTGCACTAATGTGTGAATATGAGGGCTAGACGATTTCAAGGAGTGTTCCATTTCTCTCAAGTCATTCCATGTGCATTTGGTGTTGTGTGAACCATTTGAGGTGTCACACTTGGGGCACTAGGTACTCAAGCTTCTTGGAGACAAGCTACATCAAACAAAGGTATGTATTCTATCCATTTGATTACCCAAGTATCAAGTATTGTATGCTAGATAGGGTAATACCTTGGAAAGTTCATAATTGCATGTATAATAGAGAAAACATAGATCCAAGGTATTTAGGGTTGCATGTACACTTAGGAGTGTTAGAATGCTCAAAACCCATCATAATAATCATCATGTTAGTGGGAGCATGATAATTATTGTTAGTGTTGCAAGTTAGCAATGTTAATTATAGAAAACAAAAGTTTCAATTCGTGAGGCTGTAGGGATTGAAAAATTTGTTTTGCTATAATTAAGGGAGAGGATATACTTCATTTCAGTTCTAAAGGCTTAGATTGAGACCTTAATCATCTTTACTCAAGAATATATATATATGAATTTCATGGTGGATTGGTTCAACTTAAAGAAATTCTATATATTGCGTTCTCAAAATTCGATTATGATTATGGCATCTCTCTTCATAGTCAAATTTTGAAAACATGGCAAATAAAAATATTGTAGCAAAAGACTGGTCTAGAATCATGTCTTTATGTGAGATATCATGAATCGTGTACCATTTGCTTTGGGTACAGGATCGATTGCATGTGCTATAATATTTGTCATTTCTAAATTTTTCCAAATGCCCAGAGGCATTAAGAAGGGAAAAGGACTAGAATTGGATATGACTAAAATGATTAAGCAATTGTCGAGGACAATCTGAGGTTTACCAAAGATTGGTTGCTCAGGGACAGTTATAGTGCTAATTTTGGAAGGACCATATTGACATATTCTGAAAAGAGGCATCTCTTGTTCAGAAGTGATAGTCAAAATGAGAATATGGAGTTGTCTCCATAGGTGGAAGTTATCTGTGTAAGATTAGAAAACTTAATGCAAGAAGCATGTCCAAAGCAATGTACTTTGAATATGAGACTTAGTTTCCATGGAGTTGATCTCCATTGGAATACCTTATAATGACTGTTGACAAGTCTTTGTGACTTTGTACATATTCATTACAGGAGGGTCAGTGCATATAAGTTTAAAATCTAAACAGATTTCGATAAATGATAGGAATTTGAAATTCTCACATTTTTCGATAAGGATTTGGGAGTGTGAAATTAGAATCATTGAAATTATGTTCAATTGGTTTATTTCACAAAGTAAGGATCATAGACAAACATAGAGTGCATACTTGGTGTATGGCAAAGCTATTGTTTAAGAAAAACATAGTGTACATGCTTGGAGCATGGGACAACTAGTGTTTTTAATTCAAGTATAAAGTTGATAAAACCGAAACAATGAATAATGAGTAATCAGTATGGTGATAAATAAAAGTGTTTATTTATATTCGTAGGGTTTCATACCATATTTGATTCATTTATTCTTGTGTTTCACTTTGCATGTTTTGACTTCCAGAATAACTAAGTCGCTCTTCCTGAATGATTAAGTTATTCAAACCATCCACAGTCGGTCATATGTTGGAAGTAGATATGAATCAAGACTGTCATGGGTTGGTTTGTAGAGGTCCAAGTTGGTGGACAAAGTGGTGCTACAACACTCATGAGTGCTCATAAGTTCTGAGTATTGGATTCAACCCGCGCTCATTTGAATCACTTCATGGATTTTATCACGAGTGATCATGAGACGATAATATTTTATATTCTTCAAACCTAGAGATATGAGTTGTTACTATGAGTTGGTTATACATTGATTGCACGAAAACGCATTTGGTAACTCGATGTTATAAAACGTGCCTTTGTGTATGATTCAACAAGTAGTAGAACAAGCCATATGAGTCGAAGTTTATCCATTCCTTTTACCTTCGGGATAAAAGCGATATCTGTGGGCCCCTCGATGATTTAGCGATGCCACAAGTGAGTGCTTGGCCAAGCCAAGACTGATTTGATTTGTTCAATCAGTCAGTCATCATAAATCGAAAATCGGGAAACAACAAATGGATAGAGAGAATGATTATAATCCATGTCTCAGTCCATATGATATCTAGAATGGAGGAATATATGATCCCTTATCTAATGGACAAGTCATTGACAAGGTTAGAGTTCCACAGCGGCTTTAAGAGCTACGATTTCCAGTTAGGTTTTGAAGTCATACTCAATAATAGTTTTAGACTTATCCAAGTGGGAGACTGTTGGATTAATGTCTAAGTCCATAACTATATTTGGTATGTACTTGACCCGACCCGGCATGGTCCATTTGGGTTGCACTTCACCGGCACAATTTATATGGATAGTCTTTTGAGAATAGTTTATTTATGATTTATATTAATATATTATAAGTTCTAATATATTAATATGGAATCATATTATTTAATTAGTATTGATCAAGAATTAATTTAGAATTAATTAAGTGATCAAAAAGAACTAATTAAATATGGACTCTTATATATATGGAATGGGCCAAGTTCATTTAGGTTGGGCTAAGTTTTCATGGATGGTCCATGGAGCTTTTAACCCATGGATCCTATGTAAATGAAAGGTCATGGGTATTAGGGTTTACATGGATGTAACCCTAATCCTCCATAATATATAAAGGGGTCCTTGGCTCACAAAATTGAACAAGTGTGTGAAAATAAGAGTGGGCCGATTTTAATGTGCATACATATTCTCTCAAGTTCTTCCAAGGTGTTTTGGTGATTTGTGATTCCATTTGAGGCTTCCACACTATTGGGGCTAAGCTCTTAAAGCTTGAAGACATCAAGCTACATCAAAAGGTATGTCATCTAACTAGAACTTTGTAGTAAAGGTGCTTCATAATATGCTAGTTAGGATGAAACCTTGGAATAGTTAATATTTGCATGTATAATAGAGAAAACATAGATCCAAGGTTTATAGGGTTGCATGTACACCATAGGAGTGTTAGAATGCTCAAAACCCAACAAGTACACCGGATCACGTAGAGGTAATGCCGCCAAATCTTGAGGGCGAACACCACCGCCCCCAGCTCCAAATCATGTGTCGGGTAGTTAACCTCGTGAGGCTTCAACTGTCTCGAGGCATAAGCTATCACATGCCCCCGCTGCATCAATATTGCTCCCATACCTGTGATCGAAGCGTCACAGTAGACTACAAAGTCATCTACTCCCTCTGGCAGGGTGAGAATCAGCGCCTCACAGAGTCACTGCCTGAGCGTCTCAAAGGCTGTCTGCTGCTTAGGACCGCAACGAAACACCACCGACTTCTTGGTCAGTCGGGTCAGCAGAACTGCTATCTTGGAGAAATCCTGGATGAATCTCCTGTAGTACCCTACCAAACCCAGGAAGCTCTGAATCTCGGATTGAGACCTCGGGACCTCCCACTGCATCACAGCCTCAATCTTGGCCGGATCTACTAATATACCCTTCTGCTTGACAAGGTGCCCCAGAAACTGCACCTCGCACAACCAGAACTTGCACTTGGAGAACTTTGCGAAAAGTCTCTCCCTCCTCAAGGTCTCAAGCACCTACCTCAGGTGTTCCTCGTGCTGCTCCTCAGTCTTGGAATAAACCAAGATATCATCAATGAATACTATTACAGACCGATCCAGCATCGGTCTGCACACGCGGTTCATGAGATCCATGAACGCGGCTGGAGCATTAGTGAGCCCAAACGGCATCACCACAAACTCATAATGACCATAGCGGGTCCTAAAAGCGGTCTTCTGCACATCATCATATCTGAACCCGCATCTGGTGATATCCGGACCGTAGATCAATCTTGGAAAACCAAGATGCTCCCTGAAGCTGGTCGAACAAATCATCTATCCTCGGTAGTGGGTAACGGTTCTTCACCGTTACCTTATTCAACTCCCGGTAATATATGCACATGTGGTGCGACCCGTCCTTCTTCTTCACAAAAAGGATCGTGGCTCCCCATGGTGAACTGCTCGGCCTGATAAAACCCTTGTCTAGCAGCTCTTGCAGCTTCGTAGACAACTCTTGCATCTCGGGAGGACCCAACCGATATGGTGCCTTGGCTATCGGAGCCGCACCAGGGACCAGGTCAATCCGAAACTCAACCTGTCTCTCCGGAGGTATCCTAGGCAAATCCTCCGGGAATACGTCCTGATACTCTCGTACCAATGGTACATCATCGACCGTCGTCTTACCCTTACCTCGGGTATCCATAACATACGCGACATATCCTGCACAACCCTGCTGAATGTGACGTCTCGCTCTCACTGCAGAACAGAAAACTGGTCCGCGCTGTGGCCCTTCGCCCTGAATCACTAACTCTCCCCCATTGGGAGTGCGAACTCTAACCAACTGCTGCTCACAATCTATCACTGCCCCATTGGGGCTCAACCAACCCATTCCCACTATAACCTTAATCCCTCGCAGGGGAATAGAAACCAAATCCACTGAGAACTGCTCCTCAAATAACCGTAATGTACATCCTCTATGAACTCTCGTGACCCTGACGGTCCTGTCATCAGCTATCTCGACGTCGAGTGGACAATCCAGCTCCCCTGGAACTCTGCTAAATCGCTTGCTAAGTGCGAGCGACACAAATGATCGGGTGGTACCCGAATCAAACAATACCATAGCTGAAATGTCGTTTACTAAGAACGACCCTATACGCAAACACATAAATATGAGAAAAAAACTCTAACCAACTGCTGCTCACAATCTATCAGGCTTGCCCGACGTCAGACCGAAGCCCGGAACACATAACACATAACACATATACATGCATGAATCACAAAGACATCAAGCATACTTAACTACTTCTCGGGACCGCCCAGACATCGAACCGAAGTCCGGAACATATAACTGCATCTGGCTAACCCCGGCATCGGGCTCACCCCGTCATACTCTACTACTTAAATGGGTCAGCATTGTGGCCGTAGACCCATTATTACTG
Source organism: Lactuca virosa (assembly GCF_052849685.1). Lineage (NCBI taxonomy): Eukaryota > Viridiplantae > Streptophyta > Magnoliopsida > Asterales > Asteraceae > Lactuca > Lactuca virosa. Next base: position 232,057,961 of record NC_136432.1, on the reverse strand, counting down.
GAAGGAAACTTACCTCGTATGGCTGACTGCTGGAAAACTGGGTGAGGGATCCCTATCTGCTGCTCCGACGACTCTCCGACTATAATTCCATAACAACACTTAATCAAAAACTGATAATCCTTCTTATGGTAAAATGACCATTTTACCCCCTGGTCAAAGTTAACGTCCTGACCAAAGTCAACCTTCTAAGTTGACTTACTCGCCGAGTCCTCATGCTAACTAACATCATGACTGGTCGAACTGACTCATCGAGTCATCCTTAGACTCGCCAAGTCCTAGCGTAATCAGAAAAAGGGGCATATCGACTCTAACTCGCCGAGTCCCTTCGTAGACTCGTCGAGTTCTTCAACTTACACGTCTAAGTCCTATCCAACCCACTGAGTCACCACCTCAACTCACTGGTCCTACTCCTAATCAGAAAAGGAGTTAGGGTTCACGGCCCGACTCGCCGAGTCCGAGAACAACTCGCCGAGTCCTCCTTGTGACATATCCATTCAGTCGATTCTAATCCATTTCGATGCTTCCAATACATAGATCTGGAATCCCTAGGCTAGCATTATATGTAAAGTTGCTAACTTTATGTTCATGCATGATGATATGGAGCTTAAACACCAAAACATAGCCAGAAATGGAGGTTAAATGCATAGAACGGGGACATGGTCGAATAAAGGTGGCAACTTTGAGCTTCTGGAGCTCATGAGTGTCTAGATCTGAAGCCCTTACATCCCCAAATTCTCACTACTCGAAAATGAACTTGGAAATGGCTCAAAAGTGACAACAAACAAGCTTTCATGAAGATCTAAGTGAAAATAAGCCAAGGTATAAGCTTTATACCTTCCAAGTTTCTGAAATGCACTAAAAGCTCTAGATCTACTGCCTCTTCTTGAATCACCAAGGGTTTCATTCCTTCTTCTAACTTGAATCACACAAAATTGCAAGAAAAGCTTAAGAATACTCAAAGGCTGCTAGGGTTTCGATAGTGAGGAGTGGAGGTAATGGAGGCTGGAATGGGGGCTTGTAATGTTGCTTAAATAGGGTGCAAACCGTAAAGATTAGCGTTTCCCACTGGCAGTCTTACTCGTCGAGTTCATTCTTGGACTCGCCGAGTCAACTCTTTAAATCCCGCGTCTTTTCTGCCATCTACTCGATGGGTTAGGGCTACCAACTCGTCGAGTAGCTCAATTATATTTTTGAATAGTTTTAATAATTGCGTACCTGGAACGGGGCATTACAAATTTACCTTAATATTTTTAGGCATATGCTATTTCTATAGCTTGTTTCACTCAAAATCGTTCTTTCATTCATCAAATATTTAATATTACCCCTTATGAAATCACTAACAAAAGGAAACCTAATTTAAAATTTTTCCATGTTTTTGGTTGCAGATGCTTTATTATGAGTTTGAAAGATCATCTTTCAAAATTTCAAACGAAGGTTGATGAAGGAATATTTCTTGGATATTCACATAATTTTATGGTATATAAGGTGATGAACAAACAAAATCGAAGAATTGAAAAAACTTTTAATTTGACATTCGATGATTATTATGTAAAATGAGTTATGCATGAGAGATATTTGAAGATGCTCATTTGGAATTTGATCCATCAATTCCAAAGTGTTCAAGGTCATGATGACATTAATGATACTTTTTTTGTTATAGAATAATTTTTCAGATGCAGAAGAGATATTTGAAGATGTTGATTTGGATTTTGATCCATCATTTCCACCAATGGAGAAATGGACTCGTGATCATCCCAAAGAACATATTCTTGGAAATCCTAATTATGCTGTGATAACAAGAGCACAATTTAGAGCAAGAAACAAAGTTCTAAATGTCCACCAAGAGTTTTGTATATTTAATGTGTTTATTTCTAAATTTGAACCTAAGACAATTAATACTGTATTAGAACATCATGATTGGGTTGTTGCAATGCAATCTGAATTGGCTGAGTTTGATAGAAATAAAGTTTGGAGGTTAATTCCTAAATGTGAAGGTGTTTCCATAATTGGACTAAAATGGGTTTTTAAGAATAAAGTTGATAAAGAAGGAAATCTTGTTCGAAATAAGGCAAAATTAGTTGTAAAAGGTTATTGTTAACAAGAAGGTATAGATTATTATGAAACATTTGATCCTGTCGCAAGACTTGAATTAGTTTGTATTTTCTTGCCTATGCAACTCACAAGAACTTCAATGTGTACCAAGTGGACGTAAAGTGTGCATTTTTAAATGGAGTACTCGAATAATCTGTCTATGTTGAGCAACCAGCAGGCTTTGTGAATGATAAGTTTCCTAATCATTGTTGAGCAACCAAGGGCTTGGTATGAAATGTTAACCTATTTTTTGAAAATCTCTAAATTTAAGCAAGGATCAGTTTATCTCCTATTATTTCAAAAGAAAGTTGGGGATCATCTCATGCTTGTTCAAATTTATGTAGATGATATAAGTTTTGGTTCTACCCTTCTTTGTCAAAGGAATTTGAGGAATTTATGGAAAGTCAAATTGGGATGAGCATGATGGGAAAGATTAACTACTTTTTAGGATTGAATATTCGTCAAAGAAAAGCAAGATTTTTTTTATCAATAAAGAGAATTACACGGAGAATTTGGTTGAACGTTTTGGCATGACGAATTGTTCAGATGTGAAGGTTCCTACGCCATGTAGCATTCGCTTGAGTCCTTCGTTTGACAAACCTGCTCTTGATTTGAAGACATATCGAAGCATGATAGGTTCTTTGTTATGTCTAACTTCAAATTGACCTGACATCATATTTTCTATGTGCAATTGGGCCAGGTATCAAGCAAACCCAAGAGAGCCACATCTCACTGTTGTCAAAAATATCTTTCAATATTTACATCGAACTCCTATGCTTGGGATTTGGTATCCAGAAAACACGAGATTTTTCATTCAAGCATATTCGGATGCATATTTGGGGGTTGTCAACTTGATAGAAAGAGTTGAACAGGAGGTTGTCAATTTCTTGATGGGAATCTTGTGAGTTGGGAGTCGAAGAAGCAGACAACTATATCAATATATACAGCGGAGGCTGAGTATATTGCTGTTGTTGCTTGTACATCGCAAATGATTTGGATTCAAAGCCAATTGCAGGCTTATGCGATCACTATGAAGAAAGTAACTTTATTTCTTGGCTCTTAGAGTGCAAGTCACATTTGTCATAATCTAGTACATCATTGTAAAACAAAACATATTGCACTTCGATACCATTTCATCAAAGATCATGTTGAATATGGCAATATCGAAGTTCATTTTGTTAAAATCATAGATCAAATGGTAGACATTTTCATAAAACCTCTTGATGAAAAATCTTTTATGAGAATCTTAAATGGATTAGGAATAATGGAAGCTTGTTATGTTCCAAAATCTGACTAGTTTTTCTTTTCTCTGATAATTAAAGGTTTTTGCTAAACTTCCACTTCTACACTGGATCATTCAGAGATTACTATTCATAGTCAGAGCTTCGAGTTTCCTCGATTTCGACATTCTCTCTTAACCATTCAACAGATGTGGCTAACAATCGAAGATTTTATCAAAGTTTTTGAGTAACATTTTTTTTCTTTTGCCTTTCCATTCCAAAATTACAAAAATACAAAAAAGATGTTCTTTATTTTTGCCTTTTCATTTCAAAAATTTGAAACTACAAAAAGATTTTCGTTATTTTTTATGGGTATATCATTGTAACATGTGCTACTCATGTGCATGCGATAACGAAGTTGAAAGAGATACGATATTCTTCGATTTCTACTGACTAGTTAAGTGTCCCTAGAAGCATGCTTCAACATGTTGATCAAAGCCTCATCAACTCTTTGTTTGCAATGCCATAATGAAAATTTTCTTCTAAATTTTTTCCTAATAGTGTAACAGCCCAAAAATCTAAGTAAAAATTTTCATTTAAATACCCAAAAATTCCCAATTTTGAATTAGAAGTTCAAACCTCAATCTGTTTCCAAGATTCCAATACCTAAACATATTTTTTCAGAAGGATCAGAGTGTCCATAACAACTAGATGGGAGAAATGTTGGAGAGTGCACGCCGCGCCATCATGTCGGGCCCCTTCCCTTAGATCCCGAAGTACCTGAAACAACCAACAAGTTGTAAGGTAATTCTTAGTGAGTTCCCAATAACCTACTCACCCATAAAACCACATAATTCCATGCAAACATACACATAAGAATGCCATGGACTCCCTCCATGGTCTTCATTCGGAATGCCATGGACCACCTCCATGGTCTAATACCCGTAGGCCGTGGGCTCCTCCCATGGTCTTAACCATTTTCCATGGGCTCCCCCAAGGTCTTTACATAGACACATAACACAACGAATCACACATTCACTACACATACAACTATTAAAGCTTCATAATAAATATGGGCCGGCCTTGGTGCCTTCAACCCATTGGTATGGTGAGGAGACTCGCCTCAGTCTGCTAAACACGATAGCTTCTTGACTACTAGCCCAAATCTCTAACTGTATAAATATACAAATTAAGCTAATTAGATTTATGACACAAATTCAGCTAAGGGCCCAACATCATAATCTTTCGCCCACCATTAAAGCCCAAAAGTCTATCCTACAATAATAGGCCCAAGATCAAAGTCCAAACTATAATGGACCACATGACCCAATAAGGCCCAATCAAAACACTAAAATCCCAAAGAAATTCCCAAGTCCCAACATCATCCTAACGTTCCAGGCCCAAAGCTAAGTGAAGCCCAAAAGGGCCAACAAAGTCCACCGAAGCCCAACTCTCACAGCTAAGCGTACGCCCGACGTTTATCAGAAGTACACTAAGCATACTGGGTTCTTTGGCTGTACACGCAACGTACCGGTTGGTACGCCTAACGTACAAATGGAATAAGCACATCCTCCATTAAGTTCTTAATGCATGAAGACCATACGTTCCAAACTCAGATTTAGGTTGTTTGAAGAGTCCTAAGGCATAAAGTTGGCAACTTTATGTCTTTGCATTCCCAAAATGCTCCCAACAACTCATTCAAACCCATTAAGACCTTTCTAAGGGTCTTAACTCATGCATGGAGATAAAACACCCAACAAGTCTGCATTTTTATGACGTGAATAAGCTAAAGGACCTCAGATCTACCCTTCCTAATCCGTGGAGTTGCCTAAACTCCCAAGAGATGATTTATGAACTCAAAAGAGGACTACATAGAAAACCCTAGCTCCATAAACAGCAAGGATTAGCAAGGAGAAATCTTTTTACCACCACACGCTTCCAAAGCTGCTCTAAATGCAAGATCCAAAAGCCTTTCCCTCGTTCAAGCTTGCTTCCACTTCTTCCCTTTTTGCTAATACACCAAAAACGAGGTATTTGAGGCACTCACAAGCTCAAGAAACACACAAAAAGTATTTTAGACTTTTAGGGACGTTTGATGGAGGCTGGCTAGGGTAAGGTCCAAATGACTTAAGGGTGTTTAAATAGGTCACAATTCCAAAAATAAGGGTTTTGGCTATCTGCCACGTATGCCCCGTGAACCAACTCATGTGCTCCACGTACATGGATCACCTTCACGATTAAGGGTAACAAATGTATGTACACCTAGCGTATGGAAGGGACCAATTTGTAACAAACTTTCATATTAAGGGTAAGAAATGTAAATACTTGGATCTCGACCGTTACAAATAGGTTGTATTAATAATAGTCATCGAGCAACATTTCTTTTCTCAAATTGAGTTAAGAGATGACTGCTTGGTCATTTTTATAGCAGAGGTACAATGATTCCTTTATCCAAACTTTTTCATCTAAAATTTCTTACACTTTGCACACACAATGATACATATCCCAAGGCATCTCTAGTAAAAAACAACTAGGATGTAGGTGTGCCAAAACTCTGTGTTGATGATCTTGAAGTCATTTTAACCATGATGATAGTGAGACCCATAAATCAAAGCACTTTAAGGAATTGATGGTGAACAATTTATTGCTCAAGTTTTCACAAGGAATTGATGGATGGAACTTCAAGTTTCAAAGTACCTTTCTTTGATTGTTCAAAATCTAATTTTCATATCTTTTTCATGGTCTTAGTGAAGTGTAGTCATTTATACCCAAGAAGATCCAGGTCTTTATTGTTTTGGAATGAGATTTCTGTTTGAACATTCTTTTGTACCTTTAGTCACTAATAAAATCACCAAAGCTTACTTGTTGTCGATTATACTGACCAGTCAAGTATTTTCTTACATTTCTTTGCTCTTATGTTAAGTTGCAAACATGTTTTAAAATTAAGCCTACATTCGATACTTATTTATAAGTATTCGATTGTATTTCATGAGAAATCACATAGGCACTTCGATTTCTCTCTTGATATCGAAGGAAGTGAATTTTTGCTCGTGATCTTATTGCCTTTATGTCAAAGTCTTTTTGGTATGACTACTTATCCATTTTTTATGATTGATTCTATCTTTTTCTTTGGATACATATTGGCACTAAAATCCTCTAGGTTTTTGGGTACAACCAACCCATACCAAGATTTTGCAAAGTCTGGTTTATAAATTTACTTACCATCCCATAAGTGAATAAAACCTTGCCTTAACTATCGAAGACTATTTCTTTGTTACTATCGAAGTTTGGAATTTGATTGAAGTATTTCATGATGTCAAAGTTTGGCGATTGTTCGATATTATTGTTGGAATAATGGAAACCGTTGGAAAGTGACGTACAACTACTATTGCTTTTTCTTGGATAGAGACAATCACTTATTACAACTACACATGGAGGTTTAGGACGATGTCGCTTCAATTACTTACTTCACACATGTCAAGTTTTAATTGGAGATAGATTCAAGTTCATATTTCATGCTAGTTATAAATAGGGGTTTGATGGTTCAATTCAACTTTTATGATCTCTTGAATTCTTGCAAGAACCGTGACCGTACATCTATTGATTTTCTACACAATTCTATTCTTGATCAATATTTCAACTGCTCATACTCCTATCAATCACTTCAACACCACTGAAAAGGAAGTTTTTGTTCCTCAAATGAAGATTCAATCAAACAATGTTTGGTTTAATCCCAATTTGTCAGCATATCCTAAAGAATTGAAGATGCTCGTTCCATGCTTGAACGATGCAGTTCTTGGTACTGCTGTTTATGCGATTCCAATGCAGTGGTTATCTCTTACGTCTTCAACCGCCATTCAGAACAAAGTTGCTGATATCGTTACTTTTTACATGGAATCTAAAGGAACAAAATGATTATTGAAAAAGAAGTTCACATAGATCATTCAATTGCCATCCGAGGGTCCATTTGATGTTCCTTCTTCCCATAAGGTACTTCACATGATGAATGAAATGGGGTATATTCCTCATATTCCTTTTGTTAGAAGTTTTAAGAAGTATGGTTTACCGATCATGTGCAGTTTCTTCTTTGGAGTTACTCTTTGATGCCTGATAGGAAGAAGTTTTAAGCTAGACAAAGCCAAACTTCAATTCTATTATGTAATGGCTAGTTTATACTATGGTTTAAAAGTAAACTATGCTTTTTTTGATAAGGGATGAATTCACTGCCTATAGGAAACTTTCAAATAAGTCAACTGAAATTGCAAGTGCTCGATTTTGGAGTCTGATTTTGCGTGAAGCTTACAGTCAAGAAAGAATTTTTGTTCTTAAAGGAGTTGAGGTTTTTCAATTATCACATCTCCAAATTCCTAAGATAGTGTTAGATGATCCTCTAGTATTTCATCACTTGGGAGAATTCCAGATGCAATGCTTCGATTAGTTTTTGAGTCGAATCAAGTGTTAATTCAATACAAATCATCTTTGCATCTTGTCCCTTCTGCCGTTACTCCTAAGAAGGTGACATTTTGACTCAGAGATGGTACATATCAAGATCCATTTGCTGTTAATGTTAAGAAGAAAGCCAAATCTAAACCTAAAATAGCTATTGTTAAAGAAGTTTCTAAGGAAGTTCTTAAAGAAACAAAAAAAGGAAAAATCGAAGCCTAAGGGTGTTATTATTAAAGAGATTAATTATGAAGAAAAAAAGAAGAAGTGAAAGGCTATGGGTTTACTGAAAAGATTTTCGAATATTAGAGCTCAAACTATCGAAGATCAATCTGTTCTAACAAAGCCTAAGAAGAAGATTCTTAATAAAGACGAAGTCCTCGTAGAGACAGATGATGAAGAGACTGATAATGAGGGTCCTACCTCAACTCCTATTTTGATATATAAACACAAAGGCAATGCTGATGATGTGGATTAGATGATCTAAAACAAATCTGTTTCACCACGAAAGGATGCCTCTGTTAAATCGAATATCAAGGAGACAAGAAACCCAAATGTCATTGTACACACATACGATGTGGATACAAACATCGTAAATCGTATAACAACTTCGACTTCAGTTCTTGATTCGACCACTGTTATTCCACCCAAAGGTTCTACTACCAAGTCTAATATGTAAGAGGATATGTCTTCGAACATCAATGAGAACTTATCTAATAAGGACTAAAATGTTAACATGGGTGAGAATCCTTCGACTTATGCTCAATATTCTTCGAGTGTTCTACCACCACCTTCGTCACCACCACCAACTTCGACAATTTCGCCTATAACAGGTCCTTTTAATTCTCCTACCTTTGAAGGTATCTTGATAAAACCCATTTCTACGTTATTCTATTCTCAATCTACTGATCAGGAGTTAAGGAATAATGAGGAAGATGAAAGGATTGAGTTTGTTGAGCTGGAATTTGATCCCGAGGAAGAAGCAATTAAAGATCATGCCATTATGTCTGGGAAGAAATCCAAGATTCTTAACTAAAATCTTGATACGATTCTATAGGTCCTGACTAATTCATCTACTTTCACAACTTCATCGGTGAATAAAGAAGATGTTGAATTTCTTCTGAAATCTCAAGAAACAAAGATGAAGACTCTCATCAACAATGCAGTTACACAGTTGGAGACTTATCTTACATACAAAATCATTTATTAGAAGTTTGATATTACAGATTTCAAAATCTTGCTAGTGAGCGACATGAGCTATTTGAGAAGTTTTTGACCACTTTGAAGGATTGTATTGTTTTAAAGATCCAATACTTGGTTGATTTGGTTAAAAAGGAAGTCAAGAAGCTAGATAAAATTTTCCTTGGAATTCAGCAAAATGTTGATGTTTTTCTTGGTGCTACAAGAACATTGATCGAAAACATTCGTGCTTTCAACAAGGATTATGCCAAAGGGTTGAAGTTAAAGAAAGAATTTGATGGGAATACATTTAGAGGAATTGAGAGATCTCTCATAGCTTTTCATGAACACTTATCGAATTTTGATATTCAATCAACAACTTCAATTTTTGAAGCACAAATTTCTACTATTTTTTCTTCCATAGTGTCTTGCTTCAAAACACAACTTGCTCCAATCTTATATTCAATTCTTTGATTGCTAACAAATGCTCCACGCTTATCGATGCTCGTGTCACAAGGGGGATATAAGGGTGGTTCATCGAAGGTTGGAGGCAAATACAAGGGTGTTGAGGGAAAAACTTTGAGATACACTTGAACAAACGTTAGAAAAAGTATAATTGCGGAATAGTTTATCTCGAAGGATCTAAAAGCTCAACAATAACAATAATAAGTTAGGAGTTAGAAGGTTAGAAAGTCACTTGCGGAAAAGTAAAGAAATGTAAATGACAACAATTGTTATATCAAGTATACACATAAGTTGATTCATAACGAGGAATGCATTCAGACCAAGTTAGTGAGTGAGATCAAACTTAGTGATTAAGTCACAAGTGACTTGCTCCGAAGAGATGCGTAATTAGATAAAGAGATAGAAAATGATAGCACCAAGAGTTGTATTGAGTAGGTGAGAATGAGCTTTATTTATAGAGTCTCAAGAGTTACACTAGATCACGTCTCTAAGAGTAGCCATGCAAGGCATACTGGACAATAGAGAGTATTACAATAAAAGTAGATAAAGTAAAGTAATCTAGTAACTAAGTGTGACTGCGGTTGATGATGACTGCGGGTAAGTCTGCTGATGAAACCTTGACTGTGGATCCTTGTGGGTTGCGGTAGCTGAAGTTCAAGAGGGTCACTTTTCATGATTCAACAATTTCCCCCTAAGTGACCTCTTTAACTTTTCTTCAGTTGTCAAGTTTTAGAAACTTGATCAGCATCCACCAAAATTTCCTGATATTTTCCAACCAGGTGATCCTTCTCAAAATCTCGAACTTGACTTCGGCAGTTGTGTGCTTTGATCTTTCAACTGCAGTTCGACAGATTTCAAGTTGCTTCCTTGTGAGACGATTTATGGCAGTCATAGGAATGAAGTATTTGACCTTATCGACCTTCCTTTTGAAAATGACTCCAAGTTCAGGGAAGTTTGTTGCACCTAGGGATCTTTCTTCATAACCTTCGGTAGGCATCGGTGTTGGATCAAGTGGTGGCAGATCGAACTTCTTGGCAATTGTAGGATAAATGTCCGCATTAATTTTTGCAAAGTCGCAGACAGTTTCCTTTAAAAATGTGCTTGCCCTTTCAAATGTTATCTTCATCTTCAGATGCTTTTCGCATTTGTTTTGGAACACCTTGGCTATCAGAAAGACTTCTTCAGGGTTCATGCATGGGAAGTCAGCCTGGGTGCGGACATAGTCCTGATTCCTTCTTGTAAGAGTGTATTGGATGAAGTCAGCTTTCATGAACTTCCGGGGCTTGTAGTTCTTGACTGCTGATGGTCTATCGTTAGACCAGATTTTCTCTATGGAAGAGGCATGTTTGGCATAGAATCGATTAAGTCTTTCGAATTCCATAGGCAGTCTCTTGTGGTCAGGTAGGTTGCAGTCAAATGGCTCAAATACTATGAAGTATTTAGCATTGGGAGAGATTGGAACATCCCAATAACCATCAGAGGGGGGTTCAACATAGGTAAGGTATGGTTTGTAGTCATCATCTAGGAGTCTTCGGTGGGGATTGATCCAAGAGTTGATTAAAGATTCATCCAGGGTGATGTCGAGTCCGTTCTCTCTCCAGATGAGTTCAGCAAACTTGGATGCTTTCCAATCTGCTTTTGTTTTGTTTTGTTGTGGTAGAGTCGTTGGAGTGTTCGGATGACATATTGGATGCAAGATTTTTGAAGTGGGGAGGAGTCTCCGGTCGCTCAGAGGAAATTTCTTGAGTGATTTTGTGTTGCGGTGGATACTGATGCGGTGGTGATGGAATTTTTTCAGTTGTAATGGGGGGACTTTGATGATGAGAAGACTGATGCGGTGGTGATGGAATTTTTTCAGTTGTAATGGGGGGACTTTGATAATGAGAAATGCTGTTGGAATGATGGTCTTCTTCCTCACTTCCCCCTCTTGAGGAATGCAACACCGGAGCTTCCTCAAGCCATTGTTTGAGACCATCTACCTTGGCACATACTTCCTGGAACTGAGTTTTTAGAGCATCAGCCAGTTGCTGATTGTTGGGTATGGTGGGGTTGAAGAGCAACCGGTGAATCTCCTTGGTGAGTTGAAGAATTTCGGGGCCATGGAAGTTTGAAGATAAAGATCGTTGCAGTCTGTTGATGGTAGCCTGAAGGACTGCGATAGTGGACTCATATGCAGTGTGAGTCTCATCGATCAGTTTCTGGGATTGAGTTGACTGGTCTGCAATGGCCATTTGAAGATCTGATTTGATTGCGGATACCTCTGAGATGAGGCGCTCCGCAGTGGCCATGAATTGCTTGTGATCAGCTTGGCGACTTATATCCAGGGATCGGATTCCCATTTCAACCTTCAGGGAGATACGCTCAGCAGCCAATCTTTCACGTGTTTCCAGTCTTTCGATTCGCTCAATCAGTGACTGCGGTCCTGACAAGTCTTCAGGTTCCGGTTGAGTGGGCTTTACCGCAGCCAATATTTGATCTACTTTGGCTTGCAGACTGAGAAACTCTTTTCTGGTCACCGCATTCTTCTTCTTCTTCTTCTTCTTTGTTTTTGGCTTGGAGGTTGAGTGCTGAGAACCACTCGACTCTTCTTCTTCATCAAAAATCATTAGATCATCATCAGAAGGAGTGGGTTGATTTACCTCATTAAGATCAAAGTCGTCAAAGCCGAATGTGGGAGCCGAGCTGACTTCGATTGCGGTTCCCTCGTCTTGAGATTCTTAAACAATAGGAGTTGGTGTTGGAGGGACTTTGGAGGCGCCTTCACCATCAGGAGTGGACTGAGCCTTGCGGATCGTCTCAGCCATTTCAGTCATCCAATCTTGTACTTTCAGGATGGTGGCTACGGTATTGGCATTGTTGATTGCGTCTGCCCAATACTTAGCTACAGATTGAATTTCCTGTTGCTTTTGTTGCAGTTGCTTGGTTTGCTGATCCTTCCTTGCTTGGAATGCCCTCCGGAAAGCGGCATATTTCTTGATGTCGGCCTCAGACACATGAGTGTAATGTAACCATGAATCATTAGATTCATCTCCGTCAAATCCTTGGAATCGCACCGAAGTGTCCTTCGGGTTCACGGATCCTTGCACATTGGTGCTCACCGTGCCTAAACCACCTGTAACAGATGTAAGCAAAGTAGGATTTTCTGAGCTTCCTCGGTCTCCTTGACCCGTGGTCAAGTCTGGCCTCGGCTCAGTTCTGCCAAGGGCGGAAGAATTGCCCTGCGGTTGGGAAGGTGTTTGAAGTGTTTGGGTGACAGTCAAAAGTATGGAGTTCAACTCCTCAGAAGAAAAGAAATGAAGTCGGGAAGCCCTGGAGACCTTAGGGCGAGAACCAGTGTCATCCTCTTGGGAGTGAACTGGGGGGAGTCTCCACGATGAGGTGAAACAGACTCACTTTCTGAGTCTGAGTGGTATTCGATTGTGGTGTTGATTGGGTCTGCGGCCTCCCCAAGGACTACCGGAGCCTTTTGAGAGGCTGAGGTATCAGTCCGGTCACGCATTTGGCCAGTGGGATCGGTTTTCCTTTTCTTAAGGATAGCTATGGGTTGTGCATCCTCATCAGAATCACTTTCATAGGATTAGACATTTGAGGGTACAGTATGGGTGATTTTGCATTTCCTTGAGGGTTCAGTTGGTTTGGGAGCATCTTTCTTTGGGGTTCTTTGTTTCTTGGAGACATTGCGGGGACCTTGATGGGCTGAGGCTAACTTCTTTCGTCTTTGTGAAAGATTGGAGAGAGTAGTGGAAGATTGGACTGCGGTACTACCAGGAATGGTAAGTGCGGTTGTGGCTTGTAGAGGCGGGGTAGAAAGGTATGGGCTAATACCTTCCGTAGCCTCTATATGGTCTGTGACATCAGGGGTTTCAAGTCAAAGTGATGTCAGAATGTGAACTGGTAGTCGTCTTATAGGTCCAAAGATAGATTGATCTTTGGGGGGATTGTACCTTTTGAGGTCTTTGGTGATGAAGAGATTGGTGTCGTTGCCCATGCTAATTCCTGCATCTGCATGAAGATCTGAGATGCACAGAGACCAGAACCTTGAAAATGTGAGTTCGGTAGGGTTTTATCTTGGGCTCTCTTTAGGAATGTACTGCAGGAAATCATCCCACAAGATTTGACCGTATTTGACATCGTGGCCAGTGAAAATGCTCCAAACCAGCTCTAGTAGCTTGAGACCCATATTATCAGTGCCTCCGGTACGGCGTGACAGGCTGTGGATGACGAAGTGACAAACGAATTGCCACACCGCAGGCAGTTGATTATTCTTGTATTTGCCAATACCTTTGATCTTTTTCTGGTAACCCATTTGGTAGAGAGCTGAGAGAATGTCGGCCATACTAGGAGTGAAAATCTTAGTTGAAGGATGAACCAACAGATTAATGGCGTTGAGAAACTTTTCTTTTGTCAGAATGACCAAATAATCGTTGACTAGGTTCAGATGCACTTCTTGTGGATTCTCGAGGGGATTGTAAGCAGAAAATGCACACTTGAACAAGGTTGAGAGAGGAACTACGTCTGTGAATGCGTCAAAGGGGCCAAACAGGGGGTGATTGGTCAAGAACTTGATCATTAGCTTGATCGGAGCATTATAGGAGGAACGCTCTTCGAACACAACCCTAAAATTGCTTGAAGCAATCGAAGGCATTGGATTTCTTGTTTCAGAATCAGACCCAGTTGGGTTTGCAGAGGCAGAAGCCTTGGAGATTTTCTTCGAAATGCATGATTTTGCCATTGTTGAAAGTTTGTGAAAGGTTGCAGAAACAGAGTGTAAGAAAGATGGAGAGAAAGTTCAAGATTCAAAGACCGTAAACTGTTCTTGGGGAAGAAGAAAGGATTTTATAGGAATGGATTTGAACGGTAATTGTTTTTACCTTTGGTGAAAGTAAATAAGGTAAAAAATGTTTGGGGGGTTTTTCTCCGATTTGGAAGGTGAAATCTCAGCCATAAATTATGAAAAGGTTTAAAGTATTTTTGAGATTAACTAAAAAAGGGTTGCAATTAATGAAGTGTCAGACGTAAAACATCACGTCTGTGATCGTGTGGTGAGGGTGGAGTTAATCCGTTGTACAAAAGAGAAGTTGTAACGGATTAGACGTGCTGAGGAAATATGAAGGGACAGGTTCAAAGGATTAGTTTATGGGAAAACGCTCTTTTTGTCATCATACCTAAAAGAATGTTTTTCAAAAAGGAGAATGAGACAGTTACTCAAAGAATGTTTTTTTTAATGATTTTCTTATTTAATGAAGGATAAGTAAATAGCACATCATGAATCAAGAATTAATGAAACAGTTGAGAAACTATCAATGTGGTTGCGGATTGAAACTTCATTGCGGATGGATCGGATGTATGACTGCAGTAGAAGAACTGAGGAGAACACTTGAACAAAAATTAGTAATAACAAACAATAAGGACCATTGATAGATAAATATGATATATGGTTGCGGTATATAGACTGCGGTACACAAGATATACCAAAACCATTTATCATAAGTAACTTCAGTTAGGACCTGCTATAGAGACCAAAGATGGTCTGTGGTACCTATCAATTCAAAAAGAATTGTGGGTCCAGATTCATCATTCCTAACATTTGTAAGAAACTGTTGAGCTTTGTAGAGTCAAGTGCCTTTGTGAACACATCAGCAATCTCTTCATGAGTATCGACAAAGATGAGTTCAATGTTACCTTTCAGGATGTGGTATTTGATGAAGTGATACCGTAGTTCAATATGCTTAGTCTTGGAGTGCTGAATTGGGTTGTGAGAAATTGCTATAGCACTTTCAGAGTCACAATAAATTGGTATCCGCAACATTCTGTATCCGTAGTCCATAAGTTGTGTTTTCATCCATAGAACTTGTGAACAACAGCTGGCTGCGGCCACATATTCAGCTTCTGCGGTAGACAGAGATACACAACCTTGTTTCCTTGATGACCAGCTGATGAGTCTTCCACCTAGAAATTGACATCCACCTGAGGTGCTTTTTCGATCTAGTCTGCATCCAGCATGATCCGCGTCTGTGAATGCTTAAAGGCTGAAGTCATTGCCTGCGGGATACCATAGTCCAAGAGACTTGCTACCTTTCAGGTATTGTAGGATTTGTTTGGATGCGGTCATGTGTGAAACTTTTGGGTCAGCCTGGTACCTTGCGCATACACCTGTTGCAAAGACGATGTTTGGACGGCTTGCGGTGAGGTACATCAAAGATCCGATTATACCTCTATAAGTCTTATGATCCACTAGTTCACCGGAGGGATCAGCAGATATCTTATATCCGAAGGCCATGGGGACCTTAGCCGAAGAACAGTTGTCCATTGAATATTTCTTTAACAGTTATGTGGTGTATTTCTCCTGATGAATGAATATTCCTTGAGGGACTTGTTTCACTTGAAGTCCTAGAAAGAAGTTAATCTCTCTATTCAGGCTCATTTGGAACTTGTTGGTCATGAGCTTAGCAAATTCATTCACCATTTTTTGATCAGTTGATCCGAAGATGATATCATCCACATATATTTGTACAAGCATGAGATGATCACCATTTGCTTTTCTAAATAGAGTGGGATCAATCACTCCTCTTTTGTATCCGGACGAGACTAGAAATTCAGAGAGAGTCTCGTACCATGCTCTTGGGGCTTGTTTTAGACCGTAGACTGCTTTTTCAAGCTTGTAGCAGTGGTCTGTGAATTCATGACTTTCAAAGCCCGGAGGTTGCTGAAGATAAACCTCCTCTTTTAATTCACCGTTGAGAAAAGCACTTTTCACATCCATTTGATGAACCTTGATGTTCTTGTGATCTGCGTATGCTAAGAAGATTCGCATGGCTTCCATTCGTGCTACCGGAGCATACCTTTCATCATAGTCAATACCTTCAAGTTGACTATATCCTTTGGCAACTAGTCTTGCCTTGTTTCTGACGACCGCACCAGATTCATCCAACTTATTTTTGTACACCCATCTTGTACCAACAATAGTGTGACCTTGCGGCTTTCGAACGAGTTGCCACACTTTGTTTCTTTTGAATTCTTCTAACTCTTCTTGCATTGCGGATATCCAGTCTTGTTCTAGTAATGCTTCTTTGATCGTTTGGGGCTCGACCGAGGACATAAACGCTGCGTAGTGACAGTGATCAGATAAATCCTTGGAAGATCGAGTTTGGATACCTGCGGATGGGTTGCCGATGATTTGTCCTGGTGGATGGTCCTTCGTCCATACGTGTAGACGAGGTTGCAGATGATCAGCAGCTGCGGTAGAGGGAATGTCTTCAATATCGGAAGACTCGACGGTTGGAGATGGCAGTTCCCCCTGGACTTGAGAACATCCTACTGAATTGTCTTGAACGGGAAAGGTGGGATCAAAGTTTTCTTAGGCAGAAGGTGAAGGTTCCCCCTGGATTGCGGACGAGAGTTCCCTTTGAACCTGAGAAGGTTCACCTTGGATTGCGGATGGGAGTGTGATAATTCTTGAGTCTGTTCTTGTGTCAATGATCTCTATGTTTTCATCATCCGAGTCCGAAGTGAACCGTGTGAAGTCATCAACTATAACCAGTATGTATTTCTTGTGGTGGAGACTGGCTATGGTAGATGGACCGCAGAGATCAATGTGCAAGATTTCCAGTGGTTCAAAAATTAAAGAGCCAATCACCATGGGGTGACTTGCTTTGGATTGCTTTCCACATTCACATGCAGAACAGAGAGTATCATTGCTGAACTTGAGGATTGGAAGACCTCTGACTAGTTCTCCGGTGACCAAATTGTTGATGTATCTGAAGTTGAGATGAGCTAGATTGTGGTGCCAAAGCCAGCTGACTTCGGATACACCTTTTGATAGGAAGCATTCATGCGGTTTGCCTATGATCAGAGAGACGTCCAGAGGGTACATAGTACCTTCGGATCTGGACTTGATCAGACAAGTGCTCCTATCGCTTGTCATTACATACCAAAATTGGTCATCAAATTCAACACGATGGCCTGCCTTACATAGTTGGCCAACACTGACGAGATTGTGTTTAAGGCTTTCTACATAAGCAACCTTTTGAATAGAGAAGTTTCCCGTAGTAAGAACACCATAACCTCGGATTATCCCATTCGCATCGTTGCCGAATGTGACATTTCCACCGTTGCAAATTGGCCTGAAATACTGAAGGTACTCTAACCTTCCGGTCATGTGCAAGGAGCAGGCACTGTCGATTAACCATTCTTCTTCTTGTTCCTCCTTGCACAAGGCCTGAGAATTACACGGGTAGTTTAGGCATCCAAACTAGTTTGGAGCCTGGGACAACAGATGAGTTTCTGAATGATGCATGGACTGGTTTCGTGTCAACTTTTAATCCTAGTCCTGGGTGTTTGTGAGGTTTTGTTGTGTTGTGTTTTTTAGAAAAGTTACGAGGTGTCTGAAACGAACTAGATTTGACATGAGATGAGCGATTTTGACACCGACACTCACATTGACATGCTGAAATTTTGTCTTGTGCTCTGACTCTTTGTTTGGTCAGCGGTCTAAACGATGGAGTAGACTTATGACCGGTCCGAGGTTGGTAAGATCTGACATTGGTGCTGTTGGATTTTGAAAAAGTTCGTTTCGAAAAAGAGTGAGCACGTGTAGATCTTTTGGACCTTTTTGTTGGATTTGGTAAAATACCCTACCACTTGTTAAAATTTTGATGTGACTTTAAAAGTGTTGGGTCAGATGACTTTGGAATAGATTTGAAAACCATTGCTTCGAAAAGACCTTTCTTTCTTTTGAGTTGGGTCAGATGACTTTGGAATGACTGATGAAACAGTACATTCCTTTTTGCATGTTTTCTTGATTGGAGAGTTTTTTGAAAAATAGTGAGAGAAAACAATTTTTTCTGGACTCTTAGATTTTGGAAATCTGATATGCTTTTTGTTTTTCGAAAAGTTTTGTCGATTTGTGCCTCGAGATCGAATTTCCTCTTTGAAAGCCTTTTTTGCTAAGGTTTTTGGAGAACCGCAGTCATTGGTATTCAGATGCGGTTTCCTGGAATCTTTAGAAGATTTTTGAGGACGAGGGATTGACTCATCCGACCTTGAAGATCCAGGGTTTTGAGAGCATTGAACTACTTCAAAGTTCTCTATAGGTAATTCATGATGAATTGGTTGGAGAGTCACAGAGCTTTTTATTGAGGACTGCGGTAAGGATGATTTGACTACCGCAGAGTAAGTCTGAGTTGGGGCTTCAGTGGGACTTTTGTGGGACTTCTGACTACAGTGTGAGACATTGAGGTCTGAGGGCAGAGATGGGAAGTCTTTCGAGACTTCGGGGCCCTCAATGACAATTTCTTCATCGACTACGGATGAGGTCTGAGAATTTGAATGGATTGTGCCACAGATAGGAGTCAGATCACATGTGTGACCCGAAACCTCAGGCACGATTTCTTCTACGACACAGTTATTACTTAGATCATGAAGTCTACCGAAGTGTGTTCTGATATCTTTGGGAAAAGTCTTGTCATTGACTGGGAAATGAAATTCTCGGTCCGGAGGGACATACAGTCGATCTTTGTTAAACCGGGGTGAGGAATCCTTTGCGGTAGGATATCCATTGGACCAACCCCAATTGTATGTATTGTCCACAGTTCCATTATTCACCAAATTTTCAATAGCTTCACTTTCATTAAACAATTTTTCAATTAAAAGATTTAGGCATACAATCTCACTTTGAGCTAAATCTCTTTGGTTCAAGGCTATCTCTAGTTGTGTTTCACTTAACATTCTTGCATCTTTCTCTAACTCTAAGTCCTTTTCTAACATGGCTATTTTGAGTCTTTTGTTGTCCAGGCATCCTCTTACATGAAACATCTATTGGGACGCAATGTTCTTCTCATCTAAGGCTTTGTTATAGTCTATAAGGACGGCAACACATGTATCCTTAAGATTGTCTATGAAGGGTTGACAGTCATGCATGCTATAATTTAGAGTTTGAATCATGAGTTTTACCTACTCGACGATGCTTAGAGTTCCATCCTTTTCCATGTAGCAGTAGTTCTTTTCCATCTTTGTAGACCCATCATCATCCGCAGTTGCCAGCATACAGATTTTCCCTTTTCCTTTGACACTGCTGATGGCTTCTTCTTCATATCCGGATGACCAAACTTGATGGACTCTTTTGACATGAGCTACGTATGCCCTGGCCTTTTCCTTATGTTCCAATTCTTGAGCCATTCTCAGGTAGAATGCTCTGTCTTTCACTACATTGGCATTGCAATCTTTTGCAAAATGATTCTCTTTGTTGCATTTGTGACAGATTACATCATCACTTTTGTCTTCTGAAGGAATACCGGAGTCAGTGGTTTGAATGGACTGCGGTACCTCCTTTGGTTGAGTATTTTGAGATTGCGGTGGTGGATGAGAACTTTTGGGATAACGTGAATGGTTATTTTGTGAGTTGAAGTTATGGTTGAATGGAGGTTTGTTGAACAGCTGATTCTTACGAAAGGAAGAAGGTGGTAGTCTGTTGAACTGTTGACTAACAAGAGCAATCGCTTTCTGGAATTCTTCTTCATCATCATACTCTGAGTCAGCTTCGTATGACTGTGGTGTAGTGTCAGACGAGGGAGAGTAGGATTGATTGTGTGGAGCTTGTGCTATGAGAGCCAGTGGTCCTCCGAAGTCAGCACAGTCTTTGAGTACGGTGGACTCTTGTGCTTGAGTACGGTGGACTCTTGTAAAGAGACAAAGAGTGAATCTTTCTATCCCCTTGAACTATCATCTTACCAGTAGTCCAATGTCTTCCCAAACCGTTGAGGAATTGAAGATTTGTTTCATGATTACTGCGGATGGTGCTCGCATTTGATAACTTGGTGACTATCAGGTTGAACCTTTTGAAGGAGTCTTCCAAACTTTCGCTAGTATGAGCTTTGAAATTGTTGAACTCACTGAGTGCAGTTGTGAGCTTCTTGTCTTGAGCTTGTTCTGAGCCTTCATACAGGTTTTTGAGAACCTCCCAGATCTCTTTTGCTGATTTGCAATTTATGATAATGTCGAAGTTGTCAGGAGCAACTCCACAAGAGATTTCATAAAAGGCAACAGCATCATTTTCCATCTTATCGAGATCGTCTTTGGTGGGAGGATTCATGACTTGTTGACCTCCTCCTAGTCTGGCTGTGGCGCCGTCAGTTTGAACTGGTGTAAGAACTGGGACATGTGGTCCTTCTTCTACGGATCGCCATACATCTCTACCAAGTCTTCTTAAGTATCTTTCCATTCTCTGGGACCAGTGATGATATTCATTTGCCACCAATATTAGGGCTCGATTTGAACCACCAACACTGTTGGAAACATTCAGAGATAACGCTTGTGCCATTTTTCCTTGTTGTTTTAAGTTTTTTTTAAGAAATGAGCTTCAGTGGTATAGAAGGCCCTTTGAAAGATCAGAGTTATGTTTTTCAAAAAGCAACCACTATGGCTCTGATACCAATTGTTGAGAGAAAAACTTTGAGATACACTTGAACAAACGTTAGAACAAGTATAATTGTGGAATAGTTTATCTCGAAGGATCTAAAAGCTCAACAATAACATTAATAAGTTAGGAGTTAGAAGGTTAGAAAGTCAGTTGCGGAAAAGTAAAGAAATGTAAATGACAACAATTGTTATATCAAGTATACACATAAGTTGATTCATAACGAGGAATGCATTCAGACCAAGTTAGTGAGTAAGATCAAACTTAGTGATTAAGTCACAAGTGACTTACTCCGAAGAGAGATTGTATTCAGTTATGTTCTAGTGAATTTGGAGAGTAAGGAGAGATGCGTAATCAGATAGAGAGATAGAAAATGATAGCACCAAGAGTTGTATTGAGTAAGTGAGAATGAGCTCTATTTATAGAGTCTCAAGAGTTACACTAGATCACGTCTCTAAGAGTAGCCATGCAAGGCATACTGGACAATAGAGAGTATTACAATAAAAGTAGACAAAGTAAAGTAATCTAGTAACTAAGTGTGACTGCGGTTGATGATGACTGCGAGTAAGGCTGCTGATTAAACCTTGACTGCGGATCCTTGTAGGCTGCGGTAGCTGAAGTTCAAGAGGGTCACTTTTCATGATTCAACAAAGGGAAATGTAGTTGGAAAGGTCTACACAATGCAAATCCCAACTCCAATTCCTATGGAACTTGTTTAAACAATATCTACAATAACAACAACTCCAAATGTTAAAGTTCATGTTTCACAGGTTCAATCTTAGAAGGGTCTGAATATAAATGAAGGAGGTTCAGGTTCTTCGTTGGTCCAATCTATTTCAAACTTATAAATGAAGGGAAAAGGAGAAGTGATTACAAGAAATTGAGTTGGAGAAGATGAAGCAACTCAAAAACATAATGAGACAAAGAGCAAATGACTCACCTGGTCTTGAGAAGGGGGGTCCAAACAAAGTGTGGTGTTATGAAACCATCAAAACAATAGATTTTGGTGAAGTTGATGCTTTTGAAAAATAACAAAAAGAATCTATGCCATCGAAGATTCAACTTTTAATCCTTTGATATTTACATTTGCTCAGTTCAAGCTTGTAGGGAATTATCAAGATACTAAGGAGTATCAAAGCATGAATATAAGATTTCATGTTGTAAGTGTAAAGAAAGAAGAATAAATTTCATCCTTGGTAAAAGTTATTAAACTTGTATCGATAACTCGTGATGTCATATTCAAAGGAGTTATTCAAAACTATTGATACCAAGTTGGCAGGGTTAACAATTCACTATGTGAGTTCACTTTTGTTGACTTTCCATTGATGAACATGAATGAACTTATTACCTTATCAAAGATTATGGGGGATCTTGGTAATGATCATGTTCAAGATTGAATGACCTACATCATTGGGTATAGTCACATCAAAAGCTTTTAAGAATGTTAATTTGCTAATCTGAGGCTAACAGACTTTGAATTTGCTACTGCCTTCAAGAAGAAACCAAAAGTTCCAGATTCATCTTTAAAAGTAGATTTGAATATCGAAGACTATAAAGACGGAGAAATTATTATGAAACCCAAGGGTATCGTGTTTTAGGGAAAGAACATGAAAGGAGGAAAAAAGAAATATTTATTATACACAGACGTCAAAGAAATGTATTCAAATCAGAATCTTTCCAACATCCTTCTCCAGATCAATAAATGTAAAAAGAACTCATAGGAAGACAGATCATAGATTAGGAAGATTTTTTGTTGGTATATGGAGATTTGAAGAGTATTGATGACGAATGATAAAGATACTACCTACAGTTTAAAGATTCGATATTGATTACAAAGGAGGAGATTATAGATTCGAAGATGTTGTGATATATCGAAGTCTTAGGTCGTTGTTGAAGAATTTGTGATATATCGAATTCTTAGGTAGTTGTCGAAGATATGCATAGTTGTCCATATCTAAGTTTTCACAACTTTGATATATGTATGTATTTTATCAGGCATATATGTTGTAATACTGTGAGTGTCGAAGTCTTGATATTTTGTGTATCTGTTGAGTACACTATAAATAGTATTGGTGCTTAAGTCATTTGTAACTTTTAACATTGAGCTTTCATTCTCTCTCAAATGTAGTTTGGAATCCTCCTGAGCTGAAACAAGATTATATTTACATCATCGTGTTCATATAAACTCAGATTACATATTTGATTGATTTCTTTCAAAAATCACCACAAAAGAGATTTTGATCGGACCTGGACCAGGCATGAGAGGGAAAAATGATGAAAACCAATTATGTATCTGTCAGCATGATCTCGATGTGATTAAGTTAGGTCCACGATCCGATGACGGGGTGTTGCGTTGACCTAGGTCACAGCCAGTTGACCCTCGCGATACGACTACTCAACTGTAGCGATGCAAAATGATTTATCTTCCTATTTTCTGTTTTGAGGCTTGTTTCTGATCGGGCTCTTGTGGGCTCTTTTATGGTGCTTCATTGCTTCCTAGATAGTACTTTCCTCTGCTCATTTCTTCCCAAAACTTGGACTTGATGTGAGTCAATAC
Organism: Lactuca virosa; assembly: GCF_052849685.1. NCBI lineage: Eukaryota > Viridiplantae > Streptophyta > Magnoliopsida > Asterales > Asteraceae > Lactuca > Lactuca virosa. Next base: position 232,034,593 of record NC_136432.1, on the reverse strand, counting down.
TTGTGGAAAAATGTAACGTCCCAAAATATCGAGTAAAATTTTCAATTTTAAAACAAATATAATAGTTCCATGTTATTCCAACAAAAGACAGTCAAAACAGGATTTTCATATTCCAATCTAAATTAAAGTAAAATCATAAACCAAATAGTTTGGAATCTTCAGTGGATACGATGTAATCAGGCCGAGTTCTTCCCCTTGTTATGAAAAGTACCTAAAGCATTTAAACTTTAAACCGTAAACACAAAGCTTTGTGAGTTACCCAAGATACAACATACAAATAGTAGGCTTCACCCAATAGATAAACATATGGGCCTCACCAAACTAACATATGAATGGGCCTCGTCCAAAAGGTCTCACCCAACGGGCCTCGCCCTATAAACATATAAACATACATGAAAGATTCACAAATACAACAAGAAATCTGATGATACCTAGTATCCTACATTATAGTGAGAAGACTCACCTCAATTAAAAGTTGGATGGAAACACTTTAAGTCATGCAGAACCAGCTACATCAACCAACTATAACAATTAGAGGTCACACCTCAATCTACCATGTAAAATCTCTAAGTTTGTCTAAAAGTCAAACTTGATCAAAAGTCAACGATCAATGGTCAACCCTAACCACCACCATGTCGTGACCAGGACATGGACATGCCGTGATGACTAAAAGATAAAACAGACATGAAACCTTTCGTCCACCACACTGTGGTCAGCCTATAACCACGTCGCAATTCGTAGGGAAGCTCAACACCCTTAAGCTCTTAATCTGTTATGTCCAAGCCCTAAAATATTCCAGATGTGTTTAATAATCTCTCAAGGTCCATAAAAATTAAAATTTTAAGACATGCATAACCTATGCTAGGCTTACAATAGTTTAGGTTAAAAATGGCGAAACATGGTTCTAACTTCATGCATGGCATCACTTGGAGTCTAAAGACCAATTCCAATATCAAAAATAATTATGGGACCTTGGAAAGCAATAAACAATTAGCCTTTATGTTCCTTAAATATGGCTCAAGACCCGAGATCTAGGGTTTTGAGCCCAACTGTCACCGTGTTGTGGTGGGGACCTGCCCGTGCTGCCACTTAACTGATGTGGCCACATCGCGTTGTGTCTCTACTTCCGCACCATGGTTCGTCATAATCTCAGAAATTTAAACTAAAAAATTAGTAAAATTCCAAAAGATTAATACCTGAAAATAGATGTTACACAAAATTTAGTACATTATGGGAATTTTCATATCTTAAGAACGAATCGATTAATCCAAATTTGATCTGTAGTGTTATGTGTACTTTTTCATGTATGCTATATGTGCCATAAGTGTTGATACTTTACTATGGAAACATTATTTAGGGTGTAATGAAATCTAGATAAATTATGTGATGGCTTGGTATGAATTGTGTTGGTAGGTTCTAAAAGATCTTGTATACCCAAGACTCATTATATAATGATATTGCTAATTACATATGATCCTATAGGGTCACACCTTATTGCAAGTTACCAATAATTGATTATCTATTAGTATAATTTGGTTATTAATAAATATATCAACACTTGTATTTAATTGGAATAACATTATTTTTGTGAAAAAATATTTTACCAACATATTGAGAATTATTGTTTCTTGGAAATAACAATAAAAGAAAAAAACTAGCTTAATATGATATGGTATCATTATTAATGTTGTGTACAACCTTTTGTTCACTTAGAGTAACCAATTGGTTACATCTCTAACTAGTTAGTTGGTCTAAAGTAATTGGCACTTGAATATTTTCCATTTGACCATGATGGACGAAATCTCAAGGGGATTGGTCTATGATTGGTTTTTTCAATTATTTAATACATTCACCATGCATGTAAGAAGATGTCTTACGTTTGCTCTATGGTCTTACCTTTTCCTTTCATGTGATGCGAGATAAAACTAAGACTAAAAAGCAAGTGAATGGCTAATGTGCTTGCACTTCTATTCTTCTTCTTTTGGTGTCCATAACCATGAGAAAAAAGCCTCAAAAGGACTACCAAAGTTTTGAAGTTAAATCTATCTCTCTCTCTCTCTCTCTCTCTCTCTCTCTCTCTCTTTCTCTTTCTCTCTCTCTCTCTCTCTCCCTTCTTCCTTTCTTGAAAATGGTGTTAGATATGAAGACTAATAAGTTACTTTCTATTAAGACTTATTTGGATATGTCTTAATAGCTTAAAAGTGTAACGCCTGCAAATTCGGGCAATATTTTTAAGATATAATAGATAATCTTAACTAAAGATGAATAGTCGTAATAACGATCTTGTGGATATAAGTAGTGTTTAAATCCGACATCGTATAAAGAAGTTATGCTTTGTCGAAGTTTTTGCGTTCAACCCTACATATACAAGTGTGTCGTAAAATATGAATTGGAGATAGGTGGCTTATTATCCTAAGTAATTTAAACAAAATTCGTAGTGATCTTAAAACCGAGAGCCTGCATATAGAGAACGTCCAAATTTGACGTCATATGAGGAAGTTATGATTTTTCGAAGTTTCGGCACAACAGTGCAAGCACATAAATCAAAATTAAAATCGGTTGATTGTTAGCCAAAATAATCTAAACGAGATTTGAAGATCTCGTGAATAGGAATCTGTTGATTTAAAGACAGTCGAGAACGAATGCCCTACGAAAGAGTTATGATTTTTATACGGACTTTAATGGTCTAAGCCTACTAAAAATATAACTTTAAAAATGAAATGAGAATTAGATGATGGAGTCTAAATGAAAGTTGTAGTACTTGTCGATAGATACACATGGTTATAAAGAACATCTAAAATGGAGCTATTATGAGAAAGATACGATTTTTTTAAAGTTTTCGAAAAAGCACGGCGCACAGGATAGGTGTGCGCGGCGCGCACTTCTAGAAGGCGGGGTGTGGACCACCAATCTTTAGACACGTGTCAAAAAATGGAAGGAGCAACATTGATGGAGGGCGCAACACGTGCCTATATAGGCACGACACGCTTGGTCAAAATCCGGCTATAAATAGGGCAACCCCATAATCCCTTCCCTCACAACTTCAGAACCATTCTATCTTAAAATTTCCTTCTTTGGTCCGAATTTTCTTTAGATTCTAGAAATTTTAGCGAATCCCTGAGTCGTCAAAGAGATAGAAGTGTTTGGGTCGAAGTTCTGCCTTTAAACTATTTGGGCTTTTTTCAGAAATCTCTTTAAGTTAAGCTACACTTATTATGATTTAGGTGTAACTTATATTTATATTCATAGTCGTTGTTATAAATTTATAAATATGATTTTTCAGTGATTCCAGTCATAATACTAATTGATCTACTTACGGGAATGATGAAAATGCCAGATTTAGTGAGGTGTTTAAAGTAAAATTTCCAAACATTAAACTCTGTATACCAAAAAGACCCGACCTTCAATATGATCTTACATGGTTGTTCCTTACTTGATAGATCTTGAGGTAAACACTGGGATTGTTGAGGAATCTAGACTATCGTTATTATAGTCACGATGAATATAAGACTAAAACTTAGTGATATTCGTACCTAGGTTATATCAAAGGAAAACCTAAGGCATTAGGTGAAGCGCTGCCCAAATCGCAAGTTATCCGCTTCTAGCAAGTGGGTGCGTAGTTAATTTCATGAACATAATTTAATACTAGTAATTATTTGGAATATTTGTTAAATGTGTATTTGATAACATGAATTGTGTTAAACAGTTTTGGTTAATTAGTTGTTAAAAAATGGTTATATGATATTATTATATGATAATCTTGAAATAAATATATTATTACTTAAAAGATTACTGCATATTAAAATATTTGATACTATGTGTTAAGAATATACATGAAGTGTCGTTTAAACAAGAGTTAATATTAAAATTTGATTACAAGGATTGTAGTCTCGTGTAAGTTCTAAACTAAGATGTAAAAAGAATATTTAGATCTAGTTAAGTTGGATAAATAAATAGTCCTATACTATATTGCGATAGTACAGTATAAATAGAAAAGTGGTTCGGAAATCCATTATAAGCAATATAGTCTTACTTGGTAATAAAAAAAGATTTACAAAGAATGCTTAGGTCGAGGAAAATTACAAGAGTATTTAGTTACACACTATATTGTAAAAATATTACACATATAGGAAATTGTATTAATTATAGGTTTTGTAACCTTATCTAGTTATACACTAGAACTTAAAGGAGATGCTTAGCTTAATTAAGTTTGGATTTTGGGTAGCATCATCTTAAGGGTATGTGCAATAGGAATGGAGAGTAGAATTCATTTCTATGACACTATCGGGTGTTAATGGTATGGAACACGTAGCGGAGTACGATAAAAGTATTCCTTTAGATAAACAAAAATGGTGGGTCCAGATCAAGCAACTGTAACAGTATATTTGGTTATCTCCCAGAGTACGATAACAACAATTGATCATTCTAGATGGTCTTGTAAATTACGTTTCTAGTGTAGATTTATAACCCACAGATATAGATGTAATGACAATGCCATAGTCAATAAATACTTTGATGGCTTAAGTACATTTATCACGTATACCAGCCAAGGGAGCCCCTGGCTATATAGTCAAACTATAGTTCTAAACGATTCATCATGTAAGTTGATACTTCTTGATAATCGTGGACTAGGATTTGTGAGAATCGATTGGGATGGGTATGCAATGTTTTATAGATACCTAAGTTATGGATATATCTATATTGTTTGGTAATATTTGATTCAACATGTTTGATAATTATAAGTTATTTTCATAATAATATAGTGAGGTTGAAAATCCTATGTGTCTCACCAGGTTTCCTAACCTGGCCCACTCAAATTATATGCATCACAGGTTACAGGGTTAAATCTACTGGATCTTGTTTAGGATGCTGATTGTTTAAGAGACGACATGCATTAGTTTTCAGGGCTATAGGTGTAACGCCTGGTTGCTGGTATGCATTTAACTTATTTATTTATTCATTTTAGGTGAGGAACTCGACGAGTTGGTGGCCCTAACTCGTCGAGTAGAAGGCAGATTATGCACGGGGTTTGAGCTATTTACTCGACGAGACAAGATCCCTCGACGCGACGAGTAGATCGGCCAGAATGAAACCCTAATTTCGTGGTTTTGCACCATATTTAAGCTCCTTAACCCCTACCCCTTAGCCTTATTTACAGCCTCCTTATCCCAAACCCTAATCCACGAAACCCTAGAGCATATTGTGAGTGTGTGAGCCATTTGTAAGCAATCTTTTGTGTTCTTGAAGCTTGAAAAAGAAGGAGTTAGAAGGCTCAAGAGGAAGAGAGTAGATCCAGAAACTACACTTCTTTGGCTACATTTTCTGGTAATCAAGTTTCTATCTTGACCTCTAGTTCATTAGATCTCTTCCTTCCCCTTTTATGAAGGTTTTGGCCCAAGAATGATAACCTTTGGAGAATGGAGGACCTATGTGGATAATCTTCCAGATCTAGGACCTAGAGGGGCTGTTATGACATAAAGGTGCAAACTTTATGCCATTGGAGCCCCCATGCAAGCCATAGAGTATCATATTGGACTTTTTAGCCCAAAAGGCAATGCATGTGGGGAAAAGGTGGGAACTTTATGTGTCCAAGTAGTGTTAGGGGTTTCAATATGAGGTTTTAAGCTTGAGTTTGGTGTAAGGAAGGCTTAAGGACCTCGTTCTAGGTCCTAAGGAATTAGGGTTTGAGCTAAAACCTTTAAGAAGTGGTATTAACGGGTTAAGTCAGAAACTTTACCCTTAAAAGGACATTTTCAGGGTATATGTGAAGTATGAAGCTTGGATATGAAGTGTAGCGACTGAATACATTAAGATAGCCCAAACAGACAGGGGAACTCGGCGAGTCCAGTAAGGGACTCAACAAGTTGAAGTCGGGTTGTCCCGATTGTATGCCAGGTAGAACTCGACGAGTCTGTGAAGGGACTCGATGAGTTGACTTATTGACCACGAGGATGAGTAGTACAGGAACTCGCCGAGTTGGGAGATAATTCGACGAGTTGGGTTGACTGGGAGTTGACCTAAACTTTGAATTTGACCAGGACGTTGACTTTGACCAGGGGTAAAATGGTCATTTTACCCTAAGAAGAGTTTTTAGATTTTGATTAAGTGTTATTGTGAAATTGAGAGCCGACGAGTCGTTGGAGGAGCCATCAGAGATTCCTCACACGAGATTTCACAGCTAGCATTCAAGGTGAGTTTCCTCTAGTAGGAATGGGTCTGAGGCACCAAGGCCGGCCTGTTTAGTTGGTAATAGTTCCGGACTATGGTCCGATGCCGGGTGGGGCCCGATGTAGGTTTATATGCTTTTTTCCGGATTTCGATCTGATGCTGGGGCGGTCCCGAGGAATGCTTGTATGCTTGATGTCTTTGTGATTCTTGCATGTGTTCGTATTGTATGTTTCCGGACTTCAGTTCGATGCTGGGGCAGTCCCGTGGAATGTTAGTATGATACAGGATTACAGTCCGATGTCGGGCGAGGCCCGAGGAAATGTTTAATTATTATTGATATATGCTTAGGGTTATGTGTATTATTTGATTATGCTCAAATGTATTCTTAGATCTACTCGATGTCGGGGGGCTCGATGTCGTGCGAGGCCCGATCCCGAATAGGGTTCGATGTCGGGTGGGTCCTGATGCCGGAAAAGCCGATGCCGAGCTTGACTCGATGTGTCAGGGGTGGGGCCCAAGATATGTTATGTGTTATGTGTATGGTATGTGGTAGTTGGGGAGACTCACTAAGCTTCGTGCTTACAGTTTTTAGTTTTGGTTTCAGGTACTTCCAGTAGCAAGGGGAAGGGCTCGGGATGACTTCAGTGCACACACCATTATGTTTATAGCCTGGGATATTTACTCTGATATTTTGACAGATGTTTTGATATGAGATACTATTACTTATGTTTTGATGTGCAGGTTTTGGATAACTATGGTTTATTTATTAATTGAAATTGGAATTTTTGGGCATGATTTTTGGAATGTTTCAAGTGGGTATCAGAGCCTTGGTTTGAGGGATTCGGGCACTCTCTCGGGTGTGTTTGAACTCAAACTAAGGACTTGGTATGAAAATTTTTCAAAAGAAAAACATTTTTTAAAAAAGAACTTTTAAAAGAGAAAAGAACTTTGAAAAGAGAAAAAGGGTGTGGTGCATGCAATCAGTCGAGCTAAAGTAAGTACTTCCAAATTACCCATACAAGTTTATGTTATGATATGTTTATGAGAATTGCATGCTAGATTAGGACTAACGATATAGGAAGGATGCCTTATGTGCCTATTATATGTGTACCAGCTTTGTGAGAATTGCATGCTAGATTAGGACAAAGGATCTTGGAAGGATGCCTTATGTGCCTGTTATATGTATCTAAGCTTTATGAATTGCATGCTAATACAGATTAGTCAAGGATAGCCTGAGAGATATATGCTTGATTTTGTTTACTTGATGCTCGAATGATGCTTGCTTTGTGCTATTAGGAGTTCTAGTTATCTTTTACTAACTAGTAAATGAATATGTTAAGTTACATATTGCGAGGATTAAGTAATTTCAGAAGGTTAGGTCTAGCTATATTGCGCAGCTCTTGTTTGAGTCCAACCGTTATAGGGTAAGATCTCTCATTCGAAGGATTATCTAGTCTTAGTGATATGTAATAATATTCACAAGCTAGTTAGAGGGAGATAGCAGGAACTTATTATGCAACTGATAGAGGAGAGTGGGTTGGTGATTACCCTAGGGCAAGCCTAGGATGAGTTTAGCATGAGATCAGCGGTAGTAGTAGAAGGGACTTGATGGAGTCGAGGCAGTTCTTGAGGAAAGTACGGATAGATGTGGAAGGTAGTATGGGCCCGTACTACTGAAAGCAGAGGATCCGTACTCGAATCAAGGAAGGCTGAGATGAATCCAGGAAACATGTAGTGTGTTAGATCCCTCGAGATATGATGAGTATACTGATGTTTGTTATGGTGTATTTTCATTATGGTGACGCTACGCACTAGGCCAGTTGGCACTTCAGGCACAGGTAAGAGATCAGGCTCGGGCACTGGAGCTGGGGAGCTTGACGAGAACACGAGGGAGTTCATATTATCTGAGATCACACGTACCATTCTAGACCAGACTCCTGTGATCTTTCGTTCGGTCAAGGAGGGTATTTTGGAGCTTCTGGATGAGAAGCTGAGCACTTTCCGCACTGAGGTGGTGGCGATGATGGGGTCGCGCACACTGACTTTCTGGGAGTTCAGGGCTTGTGGAGATCCTGACTATCATGGGGCTCGGGACCCCATTGATAGCAGCAGATGGTTGGCTGATGTCACCAACGCATTCCGTACGAGCAGATGTCCTGAGGGGGACAAGGTCCGACTTGCATCCTGTCTTCTGAAGGACAGGGCACGAGATTGGGGGGAAGAGGTCGGACGAGCCATTGGGCATGATACATTTCTAGATGCTATGACCTGGAGTGATTTTTTCGGCCAGGTTCAGGACCGAGTTTGCACCTGTGATTGAGGTGCAACAGCTAGTGAGGGAGATCACCGCCAAGTTTAGGGAGAGGGCCTTTCTCGTCCCGCAGTACGTGGAGGACGAGGAGATGAAGAAGGCCCGATATCATGAGATGTTACGGAGTGATATCCGCCAGTTTGTGAGCCGCTCCAGCTGCAAGACGTTGGAGGACATGATTTCTAGTGCTCGAGAGAGGGAGTTGGATTTGGAGATTGAGAGGAAGAGGAAACCAGATGGGATTCAGACAGGAGGTTCGGGCAAGAAGCCCAATGTATCAGATCACAGATCAAGGAGCCAGCAGGGGCGCAACTGTTGTGGCAAGTGCGGCAAAATGCACGAGGGGGCGTGTAGGGCAGGGAGTTCGGGCTGCTTCAAGTGTGGTCGACCTAGGCACATGAGTAGGGATTGTACGGCTACCACCACTACCACAACATTTTTAGATCTGATTTGCTTCCAGTGCAATCAGAGGGGCCACAAGAAGGCCCAATGTCTGAGTCTGGAAGCAGCAAGACAGGTGGCGGCACCCGCTCCTACCACGTTGAGGATTACAGATGGTTGTTAGGGCCGAGTAGAGGCGCCTACGGCTAGGAGCAGGGCTTTCTAGCTTACTGTAGAGGAGGCACGTGCGTCTCCCGATGTTGTGACGGGTATGTATTCTCTCCTTATCTCTTTATTCGTTATGATTATTGCTTATGTTTATGTGTTTGTTATAGGATCGTTCTTAGTGAACGGTATCTCAGACTTGGTACTTTTTGATTCGGGTGCAACCCGATCTTTTTTGTTGCTCGCACTCAGCAAGCGATTCGTAGGGGCTCCGGGGGATCTGGATTGCCCGATTGATGTGGAGATAGCAGATGACAGGACCGTTAGAGTTGCGAGGGTTCACAGAGGTTGTACACTACAGTTATTCGATGAGCAGTTTTTAGTGGATCCTATTCCCCTACGAGGGAATAAGGTTATAGTAGGTATGGATTGGTTGAGCCCCAATGGGGCAGTGATCGACTGCGAGCAGCAGCTAGTGAGGGTTCGGACTCCTAGTGGGGGAGGGTTAGTGATTCAGGGCGAGAGGCCACAACTCGGACCGGTTTTATGTTCAACAGCGAGGGCGAGGCGTTATCTTCAGCCGGGCGCCGCAGGTTATGTCTCTTATGTGATGGATACCCAAGATAAGGGTAAGGCGACAATGGAAGATGTACCCGTCGTACGAGAGTACTCGAACGTATTCCCGGAGAATTTTCCTGGGATACCTCTGGAGAGACAGGTTGAGTTCAGGATCGACTTAGTCCCTGGTGCGGCTCCGATAACCAAGGCACCATATCGGTTGGCTCCTCCCGAGATGCAGGAGTTGTCTACGTAGATGCAAGAGCTACTAGACAAGGGATTTATTAGGCCGAGTAGTTCTCCATGGGGAGCACCGATCCTTTTTTTGAAGAAGAATGATGGTTCGCATCGGATGTGCATAGACTACCGGGAGCTGAATAAGGTAACGGTGAAGAACCGTTATCCCCTCCCGAGGATCAATGATTTGTTTGACCAGGTACAGGGTGTATCTTGGTTCTCCAAGATTGATCTGCGATCAGGTTATCACCAGATGCGAGTCAGGGACGAGGATGTGCAGAAGAGAACTTTTAGGACTCGCTATGGTCACTATGAGTTCGTGGTGATGTCGTTTGGGCTCACCAATGCTCCAGTCGTGTTCATGGACCTCATGAACCACGTGTTCAGACCGATGTTGGATTGGTTTGTGATAGTTCTCATCGATGACATCTTGGTTTATTCCGAGACTCGGGAGCAGCATGAGGAGCACATGAGGGAGGTGCTAGAGACACTGAGGAGGGAGAGACTTTTTGCGAAGTTCTCCAAGTGTGAGTTCTGGTTGCGCAAGGTGTAGTTTCTTGGGCATCTCGTCAACAGGGAGGGTATTCTGGTCGATCCAGCCAAGATAAAGGCCATGATGCAGTGGGAGGTTCCGAAGTCTCCAACTAAGATTCGGAGTTTTCTTGGTCTAGCGGGTTATTACCGGAGATTCATCCAGAATTTATCCAAGATCACCGTTCCTTTGACCCGACTGACCAAGAAGTCGGTGACATTTCGCTGGGGGCCTAAGCAGCAGGCGCCCTTCGAGACTCTTAGACAGCGATTATGCGAGGCACCGATTTTGACTCTGCCCGAGGGAGTTGATGACTTCGTGGTTTATTGTGACGCGTCGATTACGGGCATGGGTGCAGTTTTGATGCAGAGTGGTCATGTGGTAGCTTACATGTCGAGGCAGCTGAATCCTCACGGGGCTAACTATCCAACTCATGATTTAGAGCTGGGGGCTGTGGTTGTTGCCCTCAAGATTTGGTGGCATTACCTCTACGGAGTCTGTTGTACCATTTACACGGAGCACTAGAGTTTGAGGTACCTCATGGATGAGCTGAATCTGAACATGAGGCAGCATCGGTGGTTAGATGTGGTAAAATATTATGACTGTGAGATCCTTTACCACCCGGGCAAGGCCATTATGGTGGCCGACACCCTGAGCCGCAAGGAGGTGGAGGCTCCGATTAGAGAAATATGTTTGAGGATGACAATGATTACTCCACTGCTAGAGAAGATTAGAGAGGCGCAACTTGAGGGCGTGAAGGAAGAGCGCCAGAAGTGCAAGCAGATTGTAGGTCGGGTGGCCTCGTTTGATTATAACGGCCGAGGGTTATTGAACCTACATGGGAGGGTCTGGATTCCGTACTGGGGCGGAGTACGGCAGGTTCTGATGGATGAGGCCCATAAGTCGAGGTTCTCCATCCAGCCTGGGGCAACGAAGATGTACCGGGATCTTCGCCCTGATTACCGGTGGCCCTGCATGAAGCGGGACGTTTCTTGGTACGTGGAGCGGTGTCTGACATACAGGAAGGTCAAGGCTGAGCACCAGAGACCACATGGAAAGATGCAACCACTAGACATTCCCGTGTGGAAATGGGAGGATATCACCATGGATTTCATTACCAAGCTTCCCAGGACCACACGTGGAGTAGATTCGATATGGGTCATCGTGGATCGGTTGAACAAGAGCGCTCATTTTATCCCGATCCAGGAGAGCATATCGACTGAGAAGCTGGCCAAGATATATGTGCGTGAGATAGTGGCACGACATGGAGTGCCTGTCTCGGTGGTGTCAGACCGAGATGTCTGTTTCACTTCCAGATTTTGGAAGCGGTTTGAGCAGATGGGTACTTATCTCCACTTCAGCACCGCTTTCCACCCTCAAATGGACGGACAGAGCAAGAGGACGATACAGACTCTCGAGGACATGCTACGCGCACGTGTTTTGGATTTCGGTGGCAGGTGGGATACGTATCTTCCGTTAGCGGAATTTTCATATAATAACAGTTACCACGCCAGCATAGACCGACCTCCCTTCGAGATGCTCTATGGGAGGAAGTTTAGGACCCCAATCTGTTGGGGTGAGGTCGGTCACAGAGTCATGGGGAGTACAGAGGTAGTATTCAAGACTACAGAGTGGATCCAGCAGGTCCGGAGCAGGATCCAGACTGCTCAGAGTCGGCAGAAGAGCTATGCCGACAAGCGGCGTTCAAATTTAGAGTTTCAGGTGGGTGATATGGTCCTCCTGAAGGTGTCACCTTGGAAAGGTGTCATCCGGTTCCGGGAACGGGGAAAGCTAGGCCCCAGGTACATTGGTCCTTTCAGGGTTACAACCCGGGTGAGCAAGGTGGCTTATCGATTAGATCTACCGGCAGAGCTCAGTCAAATCCACATCATTTTCCCTGTTTCCCAATTGCGGAAGTGCTTAGTGGATGATTCAGCGATTGTGCCCTTGGAGGATATTCAGGTTGACGACAGCCTGAACTATATCGAAAGACGGGTGGCGATCCTGGACCGTAAGACGAAAACCTTGAGGAACAAGGTTGTTCAGTTAGTGAAGGTGCAGTGGCAGCACCGCAAGGGTTCAGAGTGGGCATGGGAGCCCGAGGAGGAGATGAGGGACCACTACCCGGAGTTATTTTCGGATGCAGCAGACTTCGAGGACAAAGTCTAAGACAAGTGGGGGAGAATTGTAACTCCTGGTTCCTGGTATGCATTTAACTTATTTATTTATTCATTTTAAGAGAGGAACTCGATGAGTTGGTGGCCCTAACTCGTCGAGTAGAAGGCAGATTATGCACGGGGTTTGAGCTATCTACTCGACGAGTCAAGAGCCCTCGACTTGGAGAGTAGATCGTCCAGAATGAAACCCTAATTTCGGGGTTTTGTACCCTATTTAAGCTCTTAAACCCCCACCCCTTAGCCTCATTTACAGCCTCCTTGTCCCAAACCCTAATCCACGAAACCCTAGAGCATCTTGTGAATGTGTGAGCCATTTGTAAGAAATCTTTTGTGTTCTTGAAGCTTGAAGAAGAAGAAGGAGTTAGAGGCTGAAGAGGAAGAGAGTAGATCTAGAAACTACACTTCTTTGGCTACATTTTCTGGTAATCAAGTTTCTATCTTGACCTCTAGTTCATTAGATCTCTTCCTCCCCTTTTTATGAAGGTTTTGGCCCAAGAATGATAACCTTTGGAGAATAGACGACCCATGTGGATAATCTTCCAGATCTAGGACCTTGAGGGGCTGTTATGACATAAAGGTGCAAAATTTATGACATTGGAGCCCCCATGCAAGCCATAGAGTATCATATTGGACTTTTTAGCGCCAAAGGCCATGCATGTGGGGAAAAGGTGGGAACTTTACGTGTCCAAGTAGTGTTAGGGGTTTATATATGAGGTTGTAAGCTTGAGTATAGTGTAAGGAAGGCTTAAGGACCAAGCTCTAGGTCCCAAGGAATTAGGGTTTGAGCTAAACCCTTTAAGAAGTGGTATTAATGGGTAAAGTCAAAAACATTACCCTTAAAAGGAAATTTTCAGGGTTTATATGAAGTATGAAGCTTGGATCTTAAGTGTAGGGGCTTAATCCATTAAGATACCCCAAACAGACATGGAAACTTGACGAGTCTAGCATGATCGGTTGACCACGAGTATGAGTAGTACATGAACTCGCCGAGTTGGGAGATAAGTCGACGAGTTGGGTTGACTGGGAGTTGACCTTGACTTTGAATTTGACTAGGGCGTTGACTTTGACCAGGGGTAAAATGGCCATTTTACCCTAAGAAGATTTGTTAGATTTTTATTAAGTGTTATTGTGAAATTGATAGCCGGGGAGTCGTTGGAGCAGCCGTCAGAGATTCCTCACACGAGATTTCACAGCTAGCATTCAAGGTGAGTTTCCTCCAGTAGGAACGGGTCTAAGGCACCAAGGCCTACCCGTTTAGTTAGTAGTAGTTCCGGACTCCGGTCCGATGCCGAACGGGGACCGATGTAGGTTTATATGTTTTTTCCAGATTTCGATCCGATGTCGGGGTGGTCCGGAGGAATGCTTGTATGCTTGATGTCTTTGTGATTCTTGCATGTGTTTGTATTGTATGTTTCCAAACTTCGGTTCAATGTTGGGGCGGTCCTAAGGAATGTTAGTATGATACTGGATTACAGTGCGATGCCGGGCGGGGCCCAATGAAATGTTTAAATGTTAATGATATATGCTTAGGGTTATGTGTATTATTTGATTATGCTCACATGTATTCTGAGAAATGCTCGATGTCATTCGGGGCTCAATGTCGGGCGGGGCCCGATGCCGAATAGGGTTCGATGTCGGGCGGGGCCCGATGCAGGGAAAGCCGATGTCGAGCTTGACTCGATGTAGTAGGGGCGGGGCCCAAGATATGTTATGTGTTATGTGTATGGTATGTGGTAGTTGGGAGACTCACTAAGCTTCGTGCTTACAGTTTTCAATTTTGGTTTCAGGTACTTCTGGTAGCAAGGGGAAGGGCTCGGGATGACTGCAGTGCAAACACCATTATGTTTATAGCTTCAGATATTTATTCTGATATATTGACATATGTTTTAATATGAGATACAATTACTTATGTTTTGATGTTTCAATAGGTCTTTGCGTTGTAAATTATGGTGTGTATTGATTATGTCAGTAACTAAATTGGTATATTCTTGTAATTAGAAACAAAGTCTTTTTTGGATTTCCCTCATAACTAGAACTTGATTAGAATGACATCTATAAAGAGAGGATAATTTATTAGATTATTATATGATTAATAAACTAATTGGAAATTATAAGGAAATGATTTATTGATATATTACGTGTTTAATATATCAATTGGAAATCGAAAATTGATTTGTTAATTTATTATGATTAATAAATTAATATGAAATGAATTAGAATTAATTAATTATTAATTTGAATTAATCTGGAATTAATTCAGGATTAATTGGAATTAATTAAAGGTCTAAGGGTTGAATTGTAATTGGTCATACGTGAGGAAGGAAAGAAAATTCTAGAACCCATATAGGGGTGAATGAAATTAGGGGGTTTCTATGGTTTCCAAAAGCCTCCTGATTGTAAATAAGGAAGGGACTTGAATTAGGATTAAATCTATTATTTAATCATTCAAATCTTATTATCTTTTACTTCTAGGGTTTGGGTGTGAGGCATTAGAGGCATCATAATTTTGGTGATAAGCTTTCTGATGGGTTTTGAGCAAAAGAACATCCTATGTGCACTTGCAAAACCCTAAAGCTTTGGATCTAGGTTTCTCTATTGTACATGCAATTTATCCAAAGCTTGCAAACCCTAAGCTAGCCTACTATGAATAACGATATCTATAATAAAACAAGTTTAGATGATACCTTTCAATAGTTGCAAGAATCTTTAATCTTCAA
This sequence comes from Lactuca virosa, assembly GCF_052849685.1. Taxonomy (NCBI): domain Eukaryota; kingdom Viridiplantae; phylum Streptophyta; class Magnoliopsida; order Asterales; family Asteraceae; genus Lactuca; species Lactuca virosa. The sequence continues at coordinate 232,019,347 of NC_136432.1, read as the reverse complement.
AAGCTTAGTATCACAAGTGTAATACCTCTAATTGATTACAAACACCAAGGCAAGAAGATGATTTAGAAAAGAGAAGGAGAGAGGCACAATTTCAGCTATATGAACTCTAGGGTTTCTTCTGGTAGCCGAAATCTGTAGCCTTGGGGTCCCTTAAATAGCTGAGCTGCTAGGGTTTCAATTAAAACCCTAATTGGATGACTTAGGCCCTAGGCAGCTTCAAGAACCTTCTGGAATAAGGCCCCTTGGATGAAATTAGAGTGGGCTTCCACTCTAAATTTCATCCCCCCTTATATCCATAAGGATTCACAGCTCAAAATAAATCATCTCATAATTGACAGTTCCAGTCCTCCTTATTTAATTAATCACTTTTAGCCACAAAATTAATTCTTAATTAATTATTGACCAATATTAATTAAACCATATGATTTCACTTTTAATATATTATTCATATAATATATCAGTAAACCATAATAACCTCTCTCTCCCTCTCTCTCCATAAATCATCCTGTCCAGTTGCTTTGGTGAAGGCAACCCAAAAGGACCATGCACAACCGGGTCAAGTACATACAAATATAGTTACGGGCTTAGACACTAATCCAACAGTCTCCCACTTGGATAAGTCTAGTAACTATCAATGCAAGTACGACTTCAGGATCCGATTAGCAATCGTAGCTCTCAAAGACGCTGTCGAACTTTGATCTTATCAGTAATCTGTCCTTTAGATAAGGGATTGTATAATACTCAGTTCTAGATATCAATGCGGACAAATACATGGAACATAGTCATACTTATTATCCAGCAGTTTGTTTCTCGATCTCTGATTCCTTTGACATAGAACTTAACTGAACACATCAATTCAGTCCTGGCCGGGCCTGGCACATAAGTCAAACCAAATCATCGAGGGGCCCAGATATCGCTTTTACCCTCTTAGGATAAAAGGAACATATAAACTTCGACTTATATGCATTTACTATTCACTCATCAAATCATGCACAACAATGTGTTTTATAACATCAAGTTACTGATGCGTTTACGCATTATCATAGCACAACCAACTTGCAAACAATAAACCATATATCTAGGTCTAAAGACTATATGATACTATCGTCTTGCGATCACTCGTGATAAATTCCACGAAGTGATACCAGCAAGCGTGGGTTTAATCCAATGCTCAAATCTTGTTCATAAGCACTCATGAACGTTGCAGCAAACCTTTGCTATGTCTAATACTCTTTAGACAGTCTACAACCAATTCATGACAGTCTTCTTTCATACCTACTTCCAAAGTATGAGCGACTGTGGACTGTTCGAATAATCTTATTATTTAGGAAGTCAAAACATGCAAAGTGAAACAATAGGTAAATGATTAACACAAGACAGTAACTTTACTTATAAATAATAGTCTTTTATTTAATCATCAAATGTTCATACAATTTATCTATTACACATTTCGAAACTATCTAATCTAAACTAATATCGTCCTTCAGCCCAATGCTCCTAGCGTGCTGCAAGTTCTTAACCCAACTCAGTCCCTTCGTAAGGGGATTTGCTAGGTTATCCTCTGACGATACCCTCTTCACTACGAGGAGTCCCTCTTCTACCCGATGTCTAATAAAGTGATATTTCCTGTCGATATGTTGAGATCTACCATGATCCCTCGGTTCCTTGGTCAAGGCAACCGCTCCTTCATTATCGCAAAAAAATCTCCATAGGCTCGTTTATGGTTGGCACAACTCCAAGGTCTCTGATGAAGTTCTTCAACGATATCGCCTCCTTTGACGCTTCGCTCGCTACTATGTACTCTGATTCGCACGTTGAATCAGCTACGGTCTCCTGTTTGGAACTTTTCCTAGTCACTGCTCCTCTATTTAGGGTAAAGACCCAGCCTGACTGAGATCGATAATGATCTCGGTCTGTCTAAAAACTGGCGTCACTATACCCTCGCACCCTTAAGTCATCACTCCCACCGAGGACTAGAAACCATTCCTTGGTCCTCCGAAGGTACTTAAGAATATTTTTGACTGCAGTCCAATGTGCTCTGCCAGGGTTCCCCTGATATCTGCTGATCATGCTCAAAGAGAAGGTCACATCAGGGCGAGTACAAGTCATGGCATACATGATTGAGCCAACTGCGGAAGCGTAGGGTATTCGGCTCATCTCTGCCATCTTGGCTTCGGTACTCGAGCTTTGAGTCTTACTCAACATGGCGTTGCTTTGGATCGGTAACTCCCCTTTCTTTGAATTCTCCATACTGAAACGTTTTAGTACCTTGTCCAAGTAAGTATTCTGACTAATTCCTATTAGTCTCTTACTCTTGTTTCTCACTATCCTTATTCCCAGAATATAGGCAGCCTCTCTGAGGTCCTTCATACCGAAACACTTCCCAAGCCAGGACTTAACCTCCTGCAGGTTCGGGATTTCGTTTCCTATGAGTAGTATGTCATCGACATATAATACAAGGAAACTAACTATACTCCCACTGGCTTTGACATATACACATGACTCATCCTCGCTTCGCAGAAAACCAAACTCTTTGACTTTCTCATCGAAACAACAATTCCATCTGTGAGATGCTTGTTTCAATCCATAAATGGATTTCTCAAGCTTAAACACTCTACTAGGATGCTTCGCATCGACAAAAACCTCTGGCTGACTCATGTAAAAATCCTCAAACAACTTCCCATTGAGGAAAGCGGTTTTGACATCCATTTGCCATATTTCATAGTCATGAAATGCAGTAATGGCTAGCATGACCCTAATAGACTTTATCTTCGCAACTGGTGAGAAGGTCGCATCATAGTCAACTCCGGGAGTTTGAGTAAACCCCTTTGCAACCAATCACACCTTATAAGTGTGTACCTTCCCATCCATGTCGGTCTTCTTCTTGAAGATCCATTTGCACCCGACCGTCTTACGACCAGACACATTGTCAACCAAATTCCAAAATTGGTTGTCATACACGGACTGAATCTCGATGTCCATAGCCTCTTTCCATTTCGCAGACTCCGGGCCTGCCATGGGTTCCTTATAGTTGTAGGTTTATCCAAATTTACTAGTGTACTATCACTAATAAACGTATCACCTTCGCTTGTTATATGAAAACCATATAACACAGGTGGAACACTAACTCTGCTGGAACGTCTAAGAGGTAAGGACTCGTCAACCAGTTCAACAGGAGTTTCCTCCTCAGGTTGAGCGCCAGTGTTAGAGGTTCCTTCATAATTCGATTCTTGAAGCTCTTCAAGATCAATTTGCCTCCCACTGTCTCCTTGGCTTATGAGTTTTCATTCTCGTAAATTCCCTCTCCTCGCAACGAAGACAACATTGTCACTCGATCTATAGTAGAGATATCCAAAGGACTTCTGTGGATAGCCGATGAAAATACACCACTCACTACGAGGTTCGAGCTTGTAGTGAGTCTCTCGTCTTACGAAAGCCTCACAACCCTAAAGCTTGTTATGTGCCAACGAGGGAGCTTTCCCTGTCCACATCTCGTGAGGTGTTTTGGAAACCTTCTTTGTAGGGACTGGGTTAAGGATATGGGCGGAAGTCTCTAAGGCATACCACCAGAATGAGATAGGTAACATGACTCATCATCGAACGAACCATGTCAAGAAAGGTTCGATTATGCCTTTCAGCAACACCATTCAACCGCGGTGTCCTAGGTGGAGTCAATTGCAAAACGATTCCGCATTCCTTGAGGTAGTTGTGGAATTCAAGACTAAGGTACTCTCCACCTCGATCAAATCGAAGCATCTTGATTTTCCTGCCCAACTGATTCTCCATTTCTTGCTTAAACTCTTTGAAGTTTTCAAAGGTTTCTTACTTGTTCCTGATTAAGTAGATATAGCCATATCTGCTATAATCATCGGTAAAAGACACGTAGAAGCGGCTTGCATCCCTTGTGGTGAATCTAAAGGGCCCACATACATATGTATGTATGAGATACAATAAACCCTCACCCCTTTCACAAGTACCAGTGAAGGGTGACTTGGTCATCTTTCCAAGTAAACAAGACTCGCACATGTCATCGTCCCTAAGGTCGAATGACTCCAACACTCCATCATTTTGGAGTTGGGCTATGCGTTTCTTATTGACATGTCTAAGACGACAATGCCACAAGCATGCTTTATCCAAATCATTGGAAGAATCGATATGCAACACATCATTTCCTAAATTATCTACAACCATCACAGTTTCATATATTCCATTACAAGGCAATGCTTAAAAATAGAAAACACCATTAAAGAAAGCATTAATAGAACCTTTTTCATTATCAAATGAAAATCTAAATCCTTGTTTATATAAACCATGAAAAGAAATGATGTTTCTTGCCATTTCTGGCGAATAGCAACAATTATTCAACTCTAGTCCTAATCCACTACTAAGCACTAAAGAGTAAACTCTAATCTTGGTGACAGGCGACGATCTTCTGTTCCCCATGATCAAGTTTATCTTCCCATGCTCCACATTCCTATTTCTTCTTAGGCCCTGCAAATCAGAACAAATGTGAAAACCACATCCTGTATCAAGAACCCAAGAAATAGCATGCGATGAGTCATTAGATTGAATAGAACAAATACCTGCGTAGGACAGTTTTATCTTTCCATCCTTGATGTCCTACAGATACTTTGGGCAACTTCATTTCCAATGCCCTTTGTCATGGCAGTGGTAGCACTCTGCATCCTTAGAGTTGGAGGAGGGTGTAGTGGTACCATCCATGGTTCCACTAGAAGAGGTGTCATCATGAGACTTTCCCTTGTGGTGGCTCTTGAAGGAGCCTTCCTCTTCTTACCCTTCCCCTGCCCAATAGCCAAGACGGTGGCAACTGTAGCGGGAGTTGGTGCAACTAATTTGTCCTTGAGGTTGTTCTCAGCAGTCCTCAACAGGCCTTGAAACTTGCTCAACGAGACATCCTCTTTGTTCATGTGATAGATCATGCGGAACTGGTTGTAGCAAGGAGGCAGGGAATGAAGAATAATATCAATCGCCAGATCTTCATCGAAGTTAACATTTAACTTCAGCAGGCGGTCAACATATCTCTGCATTCTCTGGAGATGAGCAGTGACATACTCTCTGTCCCTCATCTTGGTCGTGATCATCGAAGTGATGATCTCGTACCTTTCCTGCCTAGCGCTCTGGTGGTACCTGTCTAGTAAATCCTGATGCATTTCATAGGAGTAGAAGTCCTCGTAGGAGTTTTGGAGTTCGGCAGTCATAGTCGCGAGCATGATGCAATGGACTTTCGTAACATCGTGCTCGTGGGCCTCAAAGGTAGCGATCTCCTCGGGAGTAGCAGTGTTGACAGTTACTTCCTTCAGCTTTTCATCGATAACATACTCTTTGTCCTCGTAACGGGTGACCATACGGATGTTCCGTATCCAATCATTGAAATTGGTCCCATCGAAAATCAACCTCCCATACAAACTCATGAGTGAGAATGACGATTCAACAACATTATTTACAACTTAAAAGAGGGATGCCATAATTTAAATTGCAAACAATTTGAAGGTAAGTGAATGACGATTCACTAATTTCCACCATGAAAAACAAAAGAAAGATTTTAGTTTTAAATGTATTGAAAACTCGTAGATCTTTGATATTCATTGAACTTTTCAATTGCATGTTTAAATCTCGATATGCCCTTCAAGTTTGTGACTGGGATACCGAGGATCACAAACAAGGTGTGAATAACCATGCAAATGTACATGGTGCCCTCAATGTTACAGTCACCTAATCAATGTGCCGGTTAGCCACACACGTTCCACTGATCTATGACAAACATTGAGTCACCCTTTGCCACCTTTGCTAGACCCAAATTAGTGTGCCGGTTAACCACACACGCTCCACTAACGTCTTGGCAAGGGTACAAAGTGTAATTTCATGGAATAGCATCTTTTTCACATTTTTCCTAAAGTAACTAAGATTGGGAATTTTATAAAAACATTTAATTACTTTATTAATCACTATACTTTTAATGAGGAATTAGGATGCCCTATCATACCCATTCAGCTAACGACCCTCCACCAATCAAGGAAGCGGTGGGTGAGAGTGGACACCCATTAAACTGCCATTTTATAGGCTGCAACCTGGTACCACCCTTATAGATCAGCTTCGTGAATGAGGCCTACTAACGGTAAGACTAGAATTTATCTTATACATATATAATAATTATTCTTATAATATTATAATAGTATAGGGTGAATTTTAAACTTGCAAAATTCTACGGTTTGAAATTTAATTATTTCAAAATTAACTTTTAATCAAAAATTTAAATTCCAAAACTTGAGGGCAAGTTTTGAAACATTTCAAAACTATCTAGATCAAAATTCGAATAAACAATTAAATAATTAATTTGGTGATTATCTAATTATTGACCAAATCCAATTGTATGCAAGATAACTGATCAAATAAATAAAATAATTAATATTTATCAAATAAGGTAATAATTATCTAATTAAATGACAAAATTTCTTTTATTTTGACAAAGATGATCATATAGAATTAATAAAATTAGGATTTTATTAATTAGAAACAATTATGGTAATTAACCCAAGTCAAAATAAGCCAAGCTCCCGAAAATCCGTCTGTCTGACAACCCGACTCGCCGAGCCCCTTACAGGGCTCGCCGAGTTCATCCTACTCATCGAGTACCTCATAGGGCTCGACGAGTCTGTCAAGCAGATAGCAAAAAATTTGATTTTAAGTAATCAATATATACACCATGCATCAAATACAATAGAAACCAAGCAAGGCTCTGATACCACTGATGGGTTTTGAGCAAAAGAACATCCTATGTCCACATGCAAAACCCTAAAGCTTTGGATCTAGGTTTCTCTATTGTACATGCAATTTATCCAAAGCTTGCAAACCCTAAGCTAGCATACTATGAAAAACGAGATCTATAATAAAACAAGTTTAGATGATACATTTTAATAGTATCAAGAATCTTTAATCTTCAAAGGCTTAGTATCACAAGTGTAATACCTCTGATGGATTACAAACACCAAGGCAAGAAGATGATTTAGAAGAGAGAAGGAGGGAGGCACAATTACGGCTATATGAACTCTAGGGTTTCTCCTGGTAGCCGAAATTTGTAGCCCTGGGGTCCCTTAAATAGCTGAGCTGCTAGGGTTTCAGTTAAAACCCTAATTGGATGACTTAGGCCCTAAGCAGCTTCAAGAACCTTCTGGAATAAGGCCCCTTAGACGAAATTAGAGTGGGCTTCCACTCTAAATTTTTCCCCCTTATATTCATAAGGATTCACAGCCCAAAATCAATTATCTCATAATTGACAGTTCCAGTTCCCCTTATTTAATTAATCTCTTTTAGCCACAGACTTAATTCTTAATTAATTCTTGACCAATATTAATTAAACTATATGATTTCTCTTTTAATATATTATTCATATAATATATCAATAAACCATAATAATGTCTCTCTCTCTCTCCATAAATCATCGTGTCCAGTTGCTTTGGTGAAGGCAACCCAAAAGGACCATGCACAACCGGGTCAAGTACATACCAAATATAGTTACGGGCTTAGACACTAACCCAACACTTTCCAATACCTACACTACAAGGGGATTGAAGTGGTTTGTTTTCTAAAAAAAATCAAAGTTATATAACCTTAAACTAGGTAATTTCGAATTACACTAGGGTTATGCTAGGTTTAGTTGTTCATTGTATGTTGCTATCATGGTGTATGACATAGACCTTTTATAGGATGCATTTACCATATTAATTGTTAATTGTTTTCTGCATTGTACAATTTTGTTTTCTATAAAACTCATCAGTGGTATCAGAGCCTAGATTTATCAAACATTGATTGCACATGAGTTGAATCAAAATAATTTTTTTCTAAATACTAATCTCATGACGTGAGAGATAGATCTCGTGACGTGAGCTCAACGTTTTCCAGAATTTCGGGTTTTCAGCCTCTTAATCATATTTATGTGTTAATTTTTGTAATTATCCAATATTAATTGAGTAAGATTCCAAATTTTGAATGCCTTATGTGATAATCCATAAAACCCTAAATATTAGGAGATATCCTTATTTGATAATTTTTAATGAGTTAAAATTAAATTGAATTATCTCTGATGAATTTAATAATTAATTTAATCGTAATGTAATTAAAGGATAATTATAAATTCATAATATGTTTAAATTGATTAATTAGTTATATGATAATTTAGATAATTAATATTTAAACCTCGTATTTTGAAAAGATTTAAAGTACACCTTATACTATATATGATTAAAAGTTTAATATATTTTATCTATAAGACAATTAAGTTAAATCAATAGTATGTCTCATTCATGAAGTCATACTCTAAGGGGGTATAAGGATAACGACCTATAAGATGACCATTGAATGAGTGTATACTCCCACCCACCACTCCCTTGTATGGTGGAGGGTCACTAACCAAACGGGTTTGATAGGACCTAACCTCTAAAAGTATGATATAATAAAGTAACTAAAACCTTTGAAAATCCCACTCTAGTTACTTTAGGAAAAATGTGAAACTACATGCTAATCCATGAATACGCACATTGTTTCCTTATGAGTCATTAGTGGAGCGTGTGTGGTTAACCGACACATGAATGGGAGATCCTAAATCGATTGAGGGTGTTTCAGTGGGTTTCCATGCTTATTTACATCTTAATTGTGATGCTCGGCATCCTAGTCACAATTGGTAAGAACATACTCGAGATTAAACATGACATTGATAAGATTCAATGAATCTCAAAGATATAGGAGTTTCATTCGATTGAAATTGGTGAGATGACTCTACCTACCTAAAATAGATTTTAATTTGATTACGACATCTTTCTTCAATGGTCGAATAAAAATATGGATCCTACCCTTAATTTAAATTATGGGTTAATAATTAAGGATTAAAATCAACTAACTTAAATTCTCTATTCTCCTAAATTCTAGATGTCAAGACAAGATAATGATGGTTTTCCTCGTTCTTCTGGAAATGTTTTTCCTTGTTCTTCTAAAGATGATCTTCCATATTCTGATAGAGGTGATAAAGTTTTCTCTTATTCTGGGAATGGTGGAACTGGACATCATGCTTCTTCAATTTTCCACCTCCTCTTCTTGTGACTCTCTCAATGTCACATTTTCATTGAGTTGAAAGATATGAAACTACTAAAGCCTTATTGGCATGTAAACATGACGATAGAAATTCTATGCATGTGCACATTCTAAAGATGATGTCGTACATTGATAGATTGGGAAGAATGGGTATCGTATTCCTAAAAGAGCAAGCCATTGATTTGGTTCTTCTTTCTCTTCCTAAGTCATATGGTCAGTTCCTTAAGAACTTTCATATGAGGGATCTTGAAGTGACCCTAATTGATTTTGACCAAGATGTTGATAGTTGATGAAGTAGAAATGCTTAAGAACACATCTAAAGTAGAGTTTCTTAAATGGTCTAGTTCCAAGAATTCTATGGACATTGACGAAGACAATGTTGGTGATCTAGAAAAGATTTATCTTCCTAATCGAAAAGGGATCGGCCAAGATCAAACCGTTTGATTGTATGATAAAGATAAAGGCTCGTTCTGAGGTCATCCCACATGTTGACCCTAATGACTCCATTTGTTTTTACAGCCAATTGAAGGGACATTGGAAGCAAAGTTCCCCATATTACCTGAAAGATCTTAGAGATGGTAAAGTCAAGTCGTGCGACTCTACTTCAGGTACATCCATTATCTAATTCCATAAGTTCCTATTCTCATATTCTTAATACATGATGTGATGATCACATTTTGATGGTATTGTAGGATCTAAAAGAAAGAAAGAAGCTTAAACAAGTGAGCTAAATCTGATCGTGAAAGATGGACTTTGGTTGCATGTTTTGATGGTCAGAACTTGGACCTACTACTAAGGAGTTAGGATAATTTAATAGATTGCTATTACTCTTTAGAGATGTTTAGAAATATAGTTTTTCATTTCATGCATTGTAAGGATAAGTTCCAATTTTCATTTCATTAAAAGTAACGTTTTGGTTTACGTAGTTACCTTATCTTTATTCCTTGAAATAACATTAGTGAAAGTGTTAGTTATGTTTCAAATAATAGTAATATTAATTGTGGATTGGATTCTTATGATATCGCTTGTGGGAATGTCATAATTTACCAAGTGAAAAGAAATCTTATCATCAACTGGACAGATACTTGGTGTTGTACAAGTCATATTGTATAATATGTGAGAATCTTGTTCATTGGAAAATTATGACTCAATTCATTGTTCACGTGCTTATTTGAGGCAAGTGGATGACTAATGGATCAGTAAAGATGTTGATGTTTCAGTAAAGATGATTGTGTTTATAAGACTAAACAAAATTACGATACTTTTGAAAAGATTCAAAGAGTAACAGAACGAATAGAAGAATCAGTTAGGCAGAAAGATAAAAGAATTTCCAATCTAAAAAGAAAAGACAGTACTTTGGTATCATGTTTTATGATTATCTTAATAATTATGGAATTGTATCACAATTAATCCTCCAAGAACATCTTAGTGCAAATGTATGGCTAAGAAGAGGAGTCAAAAATTGTTGGAAATGGTTCGATCATGGATGAGTCATACTTTGTTCCAAATGAATTTTAGAGCCATGCTCTAGTAACTATAAATTGTATCTTGGAACTCATTTAAAAACTACGAAGGATGATAAAATCTTGTAACATGTGGAATAATAATGTTTTCTTACTCTAGCACATTTAGAATTGGAGTTTTGATGTTTTTTGTTTAATCAAGAAACAAAACATAAATGAGTCATGTTATGAAGTGGTTTCTTTTCAGAAATCCGCACAGACTTTTGGATATTTGTTTTAGCTCGTCAAGGAATGTTTCTAAGGAGAAAACTCATATGTCAAGAAGTCAGTGGGAGTTACGTTGATCTTGAATTGCAAGAATCAAATAACAATGATCATTTTAGTTATCATTGGCACGCGACCTGAGGTTGATAACCTGTTGTGTTTCAGTTGATACATTCTTATTTTGTGCACTTCTAGTTGAGTTGGCAATGCTTATGAGTTCTAAATTTGATTTCAAAAGAAAAGCATGTTGTTCAGTGAAAGTACACTAATCAATATGGGTGATATGCCAACAACATGGAAGCACTAGTAGGCCCTTGTGCTGCTACAAAATGCAAGAAATTAAATAACGAAGTTCAGTCCATGAAGGAAACTAAATTTGAATTTGTTTTTTCCTAGGCCTTGTGTTTTAAACGTAGGTTGAAAATGAAAGTTCTACATGGATGGGAACGTATGCACCCTCTAATTCATGAAAATGGTTATGAGGAAACACTTTCGCGACTATATTTTGAAGATCTAATCTATATGGATGTTAGTTGTGAAAAAGTGTATTCTCAAACTCACAATATGATTACGACACCCCTTTTAATATTTCGAATTGTGAGGAATGGCAATGAATTGTTTAAACATTGAGGGATATGTTCATCAAATCATGAAAGGTTTTGAACACATACACTATCCAGATAAAGTACATAAGCTTAAGAAGCCTAATTAGAGGCTTGACGAAGCATCGCGAACTAATAATCTGCACTTCCATGTGAAAGTCAAAATGTATTGTTTTCTAGAAGTCCGGTTGATTTCTAAGTACATGTCAAAGCTAGTAGGAGCATAATTATTATGTTGGTATTTCATCTTGACAATACTATTCATAGGAAACAATGTTTCTAGTTTTCAAGTTGCAAAGTTAATAAATTGGTTCGCTATAGTGGACATAAGGGAGAGGGCACTCATACTTTGTTACAAATCTAAAGGTTTAGATTGTATAGTTTAACTTAGTCACATAAATATATGAATAGCACGTTGAAATGTTTCAACATTAGAGATTCTATATATGGGAATATTATAAAAAGGAATTAAACATAGATTACACCCTTGTAATAATGAGTCGAGTCCCATATGCTTCGAATATACGATCGATTACATATGCTATAATATTTGATTATCATATTTTTCAAATGCCTTTAGCATTGTGTGAAAAGAATTAGAATTTCATGTGATTGAAGTTATCAAATAACTGTCAAGAACGTTCTAAGGTTTTACCGAAGAATTGGTTAGTTGTGGACAGTGGGAGTATGCTATTGTTAGGACGGATCGTAGTGACATGTTCCAAATTGATATGATTTTTTGGTTAGAACTAATTATCATATGGAAATATGGAAATGTTTCCATAATGGGAGATGTTTGTAAAATCTACGTGTGAGTTGGAAACTTTAATGCAAAGAAGTATTCAATAAGTATACCTTCAATTTGAGACTTCATAGCCATGGAACTGTTCTGAGTAACTAGTTCTAGTGGAACATTTTGTAATATCGAAGAGTCGGTCTCTGTGACTTTAAAGGCTCGACATCACCGGAAGACAATGCATGTAAAGATGAAATTCCACTATATCTTAGATAAATGATAAGAAATTGGAATTGTGAAGTGTGCATCATTGGAATAGAGTCGAGTGGATCTATTCACAAAGGAATGACAATAGAGAGGCATGGTATGAATGTTCATAACATAGGAATGACTGATGCTATCTAATTCAAGTGGATAATTGATTACTCGAAACATTAAAAAATGAATAAATTTGTAATAACTATGGTGATTAAATAATAGGAATTATTTATATTCAGTAAGTTTGAAACTATAGTTAATTAATTTATTAGTATGTTCACTTTGGATGTTTACTTCCCTGAGTAATTTTAATATTATTCAAAAATCTACAGTGACTCATACTTTTGGAAGTAAGTAGTGATTCAAGACTGTCATGAATTGATTGTAGATTGTTGATTAAGGTTACGAGATTACAATTAGAATTGTTGCGATATTCATGAGTGTTTTGAAAATAGAGATTTTAAGTATTGGATAAACCCGCACTTAGACATTACTTCACGGGTTTGATCACAAGTAATTCTAAGATGATAACATCTACTATTCTTAAGCGAAGATATATAGTTCATAGTTTACGTATCAGTTGTGCATTGCTTTACCCAGACGCATCTCGTAACTGGGTGTTATAAAGAGTAATTCCATGCATGATTTGATTAGTAAATTGTATGACTATATAGTCAAAGTAATAAGTTCATTTTGCCTTAACAGTAAAAGCGATATCTTTGGACCCCTCAATGATTTCTTGCCGACATCTGAATTTAGTCGTCATAAATCGAGACATAGAGAAACTGAATCTTGGTATATGAGATAGATTCTAATCCATGTCTCATGTCCATACGATATCTTACAGAATGAAGGAATAGTTGATCACTTGTCTTAGGGCCAACGTTTGGCAGTGGCTTTGGAAACCACTCATTGTTGTTTAGTTCAAGGTTTATACTTGCAATTGTAGTTATAGACTTATTCAAGTGGGAGACTGTTGAATAAGGTGTCTAAGCCAGTAACTAAATTGGTATATTCTTGTAATTAGAAACAAAGTCCTTTTTGGGTTGCCCTCATAACTAGAATATAAAGATGGCATGGAAGTTATGAGGAAATGATTTATTGATATATTATGTGATTAATATGTCAACTGGAAATAGAAAATCGATTTATTAATTTATTATGATTAATAAATTAATATGATATCAATTATAATTAATTAATTATTAATCAGAATTAATCTGGAATTAATTCGGGATTAATTGGAAGTAACTAAAGGTAAAAGGGTTGAATTGTAAGTGATCATAACTAAGCAAGAAAATAAAATTCTAGAACCCATATAGGGGTGAACAAAATTGGGAGGGTTACTAAGGTTTCCAGAAGACTCCTAGATGTAAATAAGGAAAATATTTGAATTGAAAATAAATATATTATTTAAAATCATTCAAATCTTACTTTGTCCCTAAGTTACCTAAACTATAATTATGACCCCAAATCCTTTAATTTTTCTTCATACTCTTCCTTAGAATATACTATGGCCAAAAATCTCATATCTCCTCTTTCCTCTTGTCTTCTAGTTTTAGGGTATGGGTGTGAGCCATTAGAGACATCATTATTTTGGTGCTATGCTTTCCAAGACCTACAATACAAGGAGAATTAAGTGATTTGTTTACTTCAACAAATCAAAGGTATGCACCTTAAACTTGGTAATTTCGAATTACACTAGGTTTGTGCTAGGTTTAGTTGTTCATTGTATGTTGCTATCAAGGTGTATGACATAGATTTTTTATAGGAAGCATGTACCATATTAACTGTTAATTGTTTTCCGCATTCTACAATTTTGTTTCCTATAAAATCCATCAACTATCGGGTGTTATTGGTATGGAATACGTACCATAGTATGGTAAAATTATTCCTTTCGATGAACAGAAATGGTGGGTCCAGATCAGGCAACTATAGTGGTATGTCTGGTTATCTCCCAAAGTAAGATAACAACACTTTATCATTTTAGACAGTCTTGTGAATTACGTTCCTAACGTGGATTTATAACCCACAGACGTGTAATGACCCAAAAACCAAGGGTAAAAATTTCATTTTTCAATATAATCAAACACTTTAATTAAAACATTTATCATAGTTTCATCCCAAAATTACATAATACGGAAAACACGGGTGTGTGCGCTATGATCAATCCGGACCCTTCCTTTCCAAACTGATGATACCTGAAACCATAAACAAAACAATAAGCACGAAGCTTAGTGGGTTCCCCAGAGCATACCCCACACAATCCATATAACCACATAATCCATATTAGCTATATCAGCTACATAAACCATATTAATCACATAAGCCATGCCTATAATCATATAAGGAAGTTGTGGAAATCCTCCAAGGTCTTACTCCGGTTACCATAGGAACCCCCTCATGGTCTTAGCCAACTACCATGGGAGCCCCCACATGGTCTTCACTAACTACCATACAAACCATACATACAAACATATAAGGATGCCCTGCAAACCCTCCAAGGTCTAACACCGGGTGCCACGGGAACCCCCACATGGTCTTAGCCCACTGCCATGGGAACGCCCACATGGTCTTCCTGGAATATAAGGATGACATGGAAACCCTCCATGGTCTTACACCAATTCCATAGGAACCCCCCCCCCCCCAATGGTCTAACATCCATCTGCCTCGGGAACCCCCGAGGTCTTCCATGCAAGTATCGCAGAGACGACTAGCATACCATCTAGCACATAATCAACTAGCATACCACATATCACATCATAGGCCATGGGAACCCCCACATGGTCTTAACTGACTACCATGGGAACCCCACATGGTCTTCGCATAAATACAAAACATATTGACAGCACATTCGCAAGTAACCACTACACGCAAGAGTCACGAAGACAGCTGGCATACTATATATAACTAATTGCCATGGGAACCCCCACATGGTCTTATTCTACTGCCACGGGAACCCCCGGGGTCTTCCATGCAAATATCATACTAACATAACACATGATCAACCAAAAATTTACATATCATATAATGGGCCGACATTGGTGCCTTAGACCCATTGGTAAGGTGAGGAGACTCACCTCGAATGCAAAAGCTTCCCGAATGACATCCTTAGTTGTTGCCCCACCGAATTCCCGAGCTGTCAATACCAATCGATATATCCAATTAGCAATTGGGTTCCATACTATAATCCTTAATCCATACATGGGTAAAATGACCATTATACCTCTGGCCCAATATGATCCAAAACTGAGGCCCAAGCCAAAAACAAAAGCCCAACACTATAATGTCCATAAATCCATCAATGGACCAATTTTCTAAATTAGGCCCCAACCCCTTGCGGGCCTTACTCTAAACCCATATTCTCCTTCATTATAATTTGGTTTACTCCAAGCACCCCTTAGGACTAACTTGCCCAAAGTCAAAAGGTCAAAGTCAAAGTCAACAGTCAAGGTCAACAGTCCATGTTGACCCAAATCGTCGAGTGCATCTAGCAACTCGTCGAGTTCCTTTAGTATTCAGAAAACCGAGGAAAAACCCTAGCCAACTCGCTGAGTTATCTTATCAACTCCCCAAGTTCATTCAGCATCCAAAAAGCGGGAAAACCTGATTCAACTCGTTGAGTTACTAGGGCAACTCGTCGAGTTTTCCCTTTGTTAATATATTCAGCCCCTTCCAGTTGAATCTAAAGCCCCAAACTACAAATCCAACACCCTAGGGTTAAGATACCACGTAAGGTTGCTAGCTTTACATCCATGCAAGGCATCAAAGGGCCAAAACACTTTAACAAAGCTTATCAAGGGACTTTGAGCATGAAGGAGGGCCAAGGCTTGATAAAGTTGGCAACTTTAAGTCCTCAATGGCCCTGAGATGTCCAGATTTGAAGCCATATCTTCATAACATGCTCAAATCCAAGAATGGTCCCAAACTATGCTAATAATGGCCATAAATTTTCATAGAAGGAGATCTAAGAAATGAAAACCCAAGGTTTCAACTTTATACCTCAAGTAGCTGCAACACTGGAGGAAATGTCGGATCTACTGCCTTCCACTCAATCTAACCTCTTCAAGCTTCAAGTTCCTTCCAAAAGAGCACCAAGAATCACTCTCCAAGTTCACACACACACAAAATGAGAGGAATGGCACGAACTAGGGTTTCTCTAGACAAAAGGGGTGATAAGGGAGGCTACAAATGAGGCTTAAGGACTTTAAATAGGGTGCAAACCCCAAAAATCAGGGTTTTCCTTTCCAGCATCAACTCGTCGAGTTGGGGCGTTCCAACTCGTTGAGTAGACCTTAAAAATGTGTGACTGGAGAGCTCTCTACACGATGAGTTGGAGCCTCCCCAATCGTCGAGTTCCACTTAAAAGCTTGAAAATTAATTCATTTATTTCAAACTTGGACTAAGCATTACAAATCTCCCCTTCTTGAACTAGAGTTCGTCCTCGAAGTCTGTTGATGCAAAACAGTTTGGATACTGCTTACATGTCACTACCTCTAACCCCGCTACCTTGTTCCTCCAGGTCTTCGTTTCCTGTTCGATAACTGATACTAACTTCTCTACATGATTTAGGTGTTCCTCATCCTGAATATCGACCAAAGGAACCACAACGGAATCGTTGTCCAAACACTTTCGTGGCTATAATATAGTAAACACTATGAATCAGTCTGAGCTACCACCACAATCCTACATGATGCATCACCTAGCCCATCGGGGCCAAATCCGGACATAATCACTATACCTAGTCTGTAGCCCTGCTTCTCGAATCAGGTGTCACCCCTTTAAGGCGAAGCCTTGAGAGCACTTCAACCTCGATAAAACTTGAGTATCCAACTCTCACCAATAACTGACCACCCGTTCTGATCCCAACGAATACCGACACTAGACATCCCAAGGGATGTAGCCGTCACCCTGAGCGTTCATTGACCTTTTAAAAGCAACAGAACCCAGCCATGCCAGACTCTCTCCAAACCTGATGGAAGATAACTCATTCCCTTCTTGAGAAGAACTACTTCTGCTTTCCCAGTACCCGAATTCTTACACTAGTCTGGCTCCCTGACAGACTTCCTACTCTGAAACAGTACCAAAAATTTCCTCCAGGAATGACTGACCGACAAGCACCTCCAGCGTTGATCATCTCGGTGTTACCAACTGAATGAATTCACTTACCATAACCAGATACAGAACGCCCACATTCGGTATACCGAATTACTTCCCGGTTGCTGAACCAACGAGATACCTCACACTCTCCCCACGCGATCTCCGAAGGATACCTTGTCTAGTAATAACTGCCCTAGCTATACCGCCACTCATGGCTCCATCAATCTTTCTGATACATCCGATTATAATAGCCTGACCACCTTTCGCCATCGAATCCAATACAAAAGTGAATGCTACCTGAATATCGATAGTCTTACATCATTCCTGGTCTCCATCAACCTGCCGTTTCCTGATTCCAACATGTCGTGGCTCTATTACAGATAGAACCATCCCGAGACACATCACAATGGCTTAAGCTACCATTGACCCAAACCCATTCATTACCCTGGAATCCTGTATTTGATGCGCTTGGCATATAGGTGCTTCCAAATCTCATCTCACTGAAACGTAATTCATCACTGAACACTTACAAACTCCGATTCGGGATCTCACCCAAAACCGAATCGATACTCTGCTCCTACCCCGAGATCCACGTATTCACATTTGCAAAATGCACCATAACTTCCTGAATACCAATCTGATAGATTGGTATACCCAAGCTATCTCCGAGACTTCCAATCTCGCACCTGGTCTAACCACCAAGTTCCCAAGAGTCAACAACCAGGCCACCCAGCCTAGACTCCTTTACGTCATGCATCGGTTACTCGCATATCCTGCAAACCATGATACAACCATTGATCCCACGGTCCCTACTCGTTCTATCCTGAATTTCCATAACCATCCGGGCTCGCCCGCGGACCCCAAAGGTCCTCGTCCTAGACAGAGAGTAATTCCTTGCCAAAACTGGCTGGTGTGCCCGAAGCACGAGCTGATCCCCCATTCATGCGTGTGACCATCACATAATTAGTCTAGTTTAGACCGATGAATATTACGATCCTATCGCAACCTAATGCTACTTCCATCCAACGATACTTACCACCCATGGCCTTTCCACACTCCACTATCACATCGTCGCACCTCTCGATCCAAATCATATATCTCATCAGGAGTTCGGTCACACCAACGGATTCCCACTGCTTACTATGACTAATCAAGGTGATGCCGACCGACAATTGGGAGTTTCCGGAACTCCCACCAACACAACCCAGGCCTAAGCAGCCACTTGTTTCTCCCCCACTTGGACTCGACGATGCTCTTTCACCTCTTATGCTTTATGGATCTTTGATCCATCTCCATCAATATGTATGACCCGCCCAAATCCTGCGCCGAAAAACAGAAGCGCCCCATAGTTATCCAAACACAATGATCACTCAGCTTTGGAAATCCTGAAGAATACTCTTGTATTCTTAACGAATCGGATGATCCAATCACTTCCCAAGGCGCCCTTTTACCAAGGAAATCGAAGGCAAATACAAATTTACCACCATCTTACCGTTGCCTAAGACCCGGTAAATGCTACGGGCTACCCTGCAGTCCTACAACACACTCTCCCCGACACAACTGTCCAAAACCTTACCGCCGATCCAATACACCGGACACACCCCAAAGTCGAGCACCCACTCGCATGTCACCTACTAACACAATCAATCTTGCTATGCTGGTAGCAACCCATATTCCTGGAGCGATAACTTCATTGTACGGTTCTACGCATGTGTCGTGCTGACTCCGGTCCTGCTGGCCTCTCAAATGCTGCTCAGAAGTCGTGGGTCTCTTCCCGAAAACATCCATTATATTCACATGACCTGAACCTCTCTTCTCGAGGTGATCCAAATCGATCTTCCGCCCTTGGGCTCTGGGATCTATATCATTCAGGGTCTCGCACCCTGACACACTCACCAGCTTAATCGTCAACCGCTGAACTGCATTAGCTGGAGCAATCTCTGCTATAAACCGGGCTACAAACTACCTCCAAGACATAGTCTCCAATCCCAAAAGTGAAATAGATCGCACAATCAATCCTTTCCGCCTGATACAAAAGATCCAACCCGAACTCAAAATCCTGGCAGTCCTTCCACTAACTGGCTCACTACCGGAGCCGGGACCGATCCCTGGTCCTTCCTATGCGTGCTCATCCTCATCTTGCAAAGCAACTATTCCCAAGGTCAAAGCACAACAAAGAACTCTCCTTCCTTGAAGCATCTTAGATTCTCCAAGACTCTCACCGATTCGAGTATGGATTCTGTGCTTTCAGTAGTACGGGCCCAATACTACCTTCCACACCAATCCATACTTTCCTCAGTAATCCTCCCGAATCCTTTAAGTCACTTAGTCCACTGATATACTAAATGTTTGCTAAACAACAACACAATACCCACCGAAGCACCTCCTAGGCTTTCTTAAGTTCCCAACCTCACCCTGCCCTCAGCTGCTAAAAGATTATCACCAATGTCGACCAACTACCTCATGAATATAGTCACGTACAATAGAGATCAGATAATATTTCGAGTAAAAGATTCAATCCTAGAACGGTTGGACTCAGACGAGAGTTGTGCAATAGGGTCAAACCCATCACTCTTAGATTATTTAACTTGTACTGCATATGCATAGAACAGGAAATAATGCCAAATCAGTTATTCTAAGTCTATAAGATCCTAATCGTATACAATTTTCAAAGCATACACTTAGCAGTTACCAATACCAATAATCTTTCTCATTCTAGCATGGCATCCAGTATCCCCAAGGCTACAAGCATCACATATCAGGCCAATCTATCACTGACTGATCAACACTAGCATGCAAGTCTACCAGCTAATACAACATACATACAAAGGCATCTCTCCTAGCCCTAACTAGCATGCGATTCACAGATCAAGTCATATCAGATAACATATATGGGTATTTTGGGGAAAACTTACTTGATCTCGGCCGATTCCACGCACCACACCCTTTCTTGTCTTAGAAAAATCTTTCCTTGAAAAAAAATTTATGTTGAAAACTATACAGATCCCTAGTTTGAGTTCAGACACACCCGAAAGTATGTCCGGATCCCTCAAACCAAGGCTCTGATACCAACTTGTAACGACCCAAAAATCAAGGGTAAAAATTTCGTTTTTCAATATAATCAAACACTTTAATTAAAACATTTATCATAGTTTCATCCCAAAATCACATAATGCGGAAAACACGGGTGTGTGCGCTGCGATCAAGTCGGGCCTTTCCTTTCCAAACTGATGATACATGAAGCCATAAACAAAACTATAAGCACGAAGCTTAGTGGGTTCCCCAAAGTATACCCAACACAATCCACATAACCATATAATCCATATTAGCTATATCAGCTACATAAACCATATCAATCACATAAGCCATGCATATAATCATATAAGGAAGCCGTGGAAACCCTCCAAGGTCTTACTCCGGGTGCCATAGGAACCCCCTCATGGGCTTAACCCACTGCCATGGGAACCCCCACATGGTCTTCACTAACTACCATACAAACCATACATACAAACATATAAGGATGCCCTGAAAACCCTCCAAGGTCTTACACCGAGTGCCATGGGAACCCCCACATGGTCTTAGCCCACTGCCATGGGAACCCCCACATGGTCTTCCTAGAATATAAGGATGACATGGAAAACCTCCAAGGTCTTACACCAATGCCATGGGAACCCCCCAATGGTCTGACATCCAACTGCCTCGGGAACCCCCCGAGGTCTTCCATGCAAGTATCACAAAGACGACTAGCATACCATCTAGCACATAATCAACTAGCATACCACATATCACATAATAGGCCATGGGAACCCCCACATGGTCTTAACTGACTCCCATGGGAACCCCCACATGGTCTTTGCATAAATATATAACATATTGACAGCACATTCGCAAGTAACCACTACATGCAAGAGTCATGAAGACAACTGGCATACATCATATAACTAATTGCCATGGGAACCCCCACATGTTCTTATTCTACTGCCACGGGAACCCCCTGGGGTCTTCCATGAAAATATCATACTAACATAACACATGATCAACCAAAAATCTATATATCATATAATGGGCCGACCTTGGTGCCTTAGACCCATTGGTATGGTGAGGAGACTCACCTCGAATGCAAAAAGCTTCCCGAATGACATCTTAGTTGTTGCCCCACCGACCTCCCGAGTTGTCAATACCAATCGATATACCCAATTAGCAATTGGGTTCCATACTATAATCCTCAATCCATACATGGGGTAAAATGACCATTCTACCCCTGGCCAGTATGATCCAAAACTGAGGCTCAAGCCCAAAACAAAATCCCAACACCATAATGTCCATAAATCCATCAATGGCCCAATTTTCCAAATTGGGCCCCAACCCCTTGCGGGACCTACCCTAAAACAATATTCTCCTCCGTTATAATTTGGTTTACTCCAAGCACCCTTTGGGACTAACTTGCCCAAACTCAAAAGGTCAAAGTCAACAGTCAACAGTCAAGGTCAACAATCCATGTTGAACCAACTCGTCGAGTTCCTTCAGTGTTCAAAAAACCGGGGAAAAACCCTAGAAAACTCACCGAGTTATCTTATCAACTTGTCGAGTTCATTCAGCATCCAGAAAGCGTGAAAACCTGATTCAACTCGTCGAGTTGCTAGGACAACTCATCGACTTTTCCATGTCTTAACATATTCAGCCCCTTCTAGTTGAATCTAAAGCCCCGAACTACGGATCCAACCCCCTAGGGTTAAGATACCACGTAAAGTTGCTAACTTTACATCAATGCAAGGAATCAAAGGGACAAAAACACTTAAACAAAGCTTATCAAGGGACTTAGAGCATGAAGGAGGGCCAAGGCTTGATTAAGTTGGCAACTTTAAGTCCTCAAAGTCCCTGAGATGTCCAAATCTAAAGCCATATCTTCATAACATGCTCAAATCCAAGAATGGTCCCAAACTATGCTAATAATGGCCATAAACTTTCATAGAAGGAGATCTAAGCAATGAAATACCTAGGTTTCGACTTTATACCTCAAAGTAGCTGCAACACTGGAAGAAATCCCGGATCTACTGCCTTCCACTCAATCCAACCTCTTTAAGCTTCAAGTTCTTTCCAAAAGAGCACCAAGAATCACTCTCTAAGCTCACACACACACACACAAAATGAGTGGAATGGCATCAACTAGGGTTTCTCTGGACAAAGGGGGTGATAAGGGAGGCTACAAATGAGGCTTAAGGCCTTTAAATATGGTACAAACCCTAAAAATTAGGGCTTTCCTTTCCAGCATCAACTCGTCGAGTTAGGGCCTTCCAACTCGTTGAGTAGACCTTAAAAATGTGCGGCTACAGAGCTCTCTACACGACGAGTTGGAGCCTCCCAACTCGTCGAGTTCCATTCAAAAACTGGAAAATTAATTCATTTATTCCATTCTTGGACCAAGCGTTGCAAGACGTAGATGTAATGGCAATGTCATAGTCAACAAATGCTCTGATGACTTAAGTACCTTTATGACTTATACGAGACAAGGGAGCCCCTAGATTTATAGTCAAACTATTGGTGTAAATGATTCCTCATGTAAGTTAATCCTTCCTGATAATCGTGGACTAGGATTTGTGAGAATCGATTGGGATAGGGTATGTATGGGTTAATGTTTTATAGATACCTAAGTTATAGATATATTTATATTATTTGGTAATAGTTGATTCTACAGGTTTGATAATTATAAATTATTTTCATAATAGTAGGGTGGGATTGAAAACCCTATGTGTCTCACCAGGTTTCCTAACCTGACCCACTCAAATTATATGCATCACCTGTTATAGGGTTAAAGCTACTAGAGCTTGTTCAGGATGTGAGTGTTTAAGAGACGACCTGCATTAGTTTTCAGGACCGTAGGTTTTTTCACTGTAGCTTATGTTGTGTATTGATTATGACATCCTAGAGTTTTTGTATTTTGAAACAACATCTTTATTCAAAAATACTTTTATTTAAACGAAACTACTTCCATAAATGTTTTATTATACTAGGATTTTCCGCAACAAAGACAACTCATTAGTTTTAATTCGTAAAGAAAAAGTTTTATTCGGTTCTGAAAAATATGAGATGTCACAAAAAGTAACCTATTACAAGTGTTTACTAGCATATTTTAGTGGTTTAAGCTTTCTTTGGTCAATACTTCTAGAGGGATCTTGTTTTAGAGTTTCATGCCATCTTCATCAACTTCCAACCTCCCATAAGGATCAAAGTCTTCAAAGGTTGTTTTGCTTTCTTCTTCTTTGTTTATGTTTAATCTTTCTAAGTCTTTGCAAAATGATCCTTGGTGGGTTAAAATGGTTTTAGTTTATTCAATTTATAAAATGCTTCCATTGTTGAATACATCATTTTATCACTAAAATTGGACTATTTTGAATAAAAACCCAGTAGGTTCATGCGAGTGTAAGGACCATGGATTAATTGTCACGTGTGATGATTATGCATGTTATTCTTTTGGAGAATTATTTATCTATGATATAGAAGTATTCCATGCTAGTGATGTAATCTGATTCAATATGGTGTTTGATACAATATGCACGATTACATAGTGAGGAATAGTGAGTAATATGCTTTAATGTGGTGTTTGATAAATTATGCATGATTACAAAGTGAAGAATTACAATGAGTGACATATGGCCCTAGTGTGTGAATTAACAATGAATTAATATAATGTGTGGAAAATACTTAGAGAGGCAATGATAGTAACCTAAACTTAGTTGTGTATCCTATCCGAATATAATTGGTTGAAAGAAGAGCTATAGGAAAACTGTTTAAGCCAAAGCATAGTTAAGTGGTTTTTTAGACGATCATTTCAATATATGGTCCCTAGATGTGGGGACCGGTGTGATGTTGGCTATGTGAGGATGCTAGATCAAACATCACATTTGAGTGCGGGTAATATATGACTAAAAATACCAATTACATCACTCTCAAATAATAATTCATCGCACTTGTACATGCAATTTCGGAATAGCTAACACAACCAATCGGTGGCAATGTTACGAGTGAGAGTTGCGACACGCTTACTGCATTGGGTTGAGTCAGTCACATTAGTAGTGAATGGGGTAATTCCTTTTGCATTAGTGTTGTAATAGATACTTAGTAACGATAAATAATAAAAATAGTAATTATATCGAAGAATAACATATTGGAATTACTATATTGAATAAAGTGTTGCATAAGAAAGGATTAATATGTACAATATATTATACTGATGATATGTATTTGTTGTAACAACCGGTTTCGAATAGTTTCACTATTCGGGGCCATGGCCCAGTTATCAGTCATCATGAGGCTTTGGGCCTTGGGGAAAGAAGTATTTGGCCCTTTTTGGATGTTGGTACTATAGCCTAAGTGATTCGGGTGTTCGTTTGTGTTTCGAAGGATAAGGGTATAATCGTAATTTGATAAATTGGTCCCTAGGAATTTTGGGTTTTGTTTGGTAATTTCTTAGGTAAAAGTGAGTTGTTAGAAGTGTAGGGCTTCTTGTTTGCTTTTCGTGGATATAAAGTTTGTTGGAAACAGACTTATAACGAAGAAGTTATGGTAGATTGAAGTTTTGGCAAGTTTGGCCCTTGGTGGAATAAGTTGGCTTATTGGTCCCTTGTGCAGCGCTAAGGAATGTGTGGGAGGACCAGGTACGCTAATGGTACGCCCTGCGTAATAGGCAGTATGCCAAACCCGAATTTTTAGGGTTTGGGCACTATATAAACATCATTCTAACCTCAAGACTCTCTTATTTATCAGCCTCCATTGTCCTAAAACCCTAATTTCAAACCCTAGCCTCCTCCAAGAGTGTTGTGAGTTCATTTTGTGCATATTTGGTGGGTTTGGGTGATTATTCAAGAAGTGGAGGCTTGATGCAAGGTGGTAGATCAAGGGAAGGCTTGTGGATCTGGACTCTCTACTTCATTTCCAGCTCATTAGAGGTATAAAGCTCTAACCTTTCTCATTTGAATCTTAGATCTATCATTATATGAGTTTTGGTCCCATTTTGGTCTCATGGGTTAGATCTAGTGGTTTGACACCACTCCAGGAGCTTTGAGTTGCCACTCTTAGTATTTCTGAGGTTATTAGTTCATAAAGATGATTGCTTGATGTTTACGGATGGACCATGCATGTGTTAAGGTGGCTATTATGGGTCTTAGAATATTAATTTGGTTGTTGGGCCCCATTAAGACATGCAAAGTGATAAAGATGCGAACTTTACCAATTAAGAGCTTAGTATGAAGGTTTCATGAGGTTTTAGGGCTAAGTGCTTAAGGGATTAAGTCATAAGTTAATGTTGGAGAAAAAGTGTCTATGCCCAACGTAATTGATAGTACGCCCAATGTACCTGTGGGTACGCCCAGCGTAAATGGCCTAGTGCCATTTTGGGCTTGTTTGACATTTTTGGACTTTTGGACGTTACAAGTTGGTATCAGAACCTCGGTTTGAGGGATTCAGACATACTCTCGGGTGTGTCTGAACGCAATTTGAGGATTTGGTAGAGTTTTCAAAAAGAAAAATATTGTTAAGAAAAAAAAATTTCTAAGATAAGAAAAGGGTGTGGTGCATACAATCAGCCGAGCTCAAGTAAGTTTTCCCAAAATTCTCATACTTGTTATCTGATATGATTTGATTTATGAATCTATGAATCGCATGCTAGTTAGGGCTAAGGATCTGCTCAATTTTATCATGATAGAATGCTAGGGGAAATGCCTTTGTATGTCTATTGTATGAGCTGGTAGACTTGCATGCTAGAGCTGATTAGTCAGTGATATGTTGGCTTGATATGTGTGATTCCTTGTAGTATTGGGAGTATTCGATGCTATTCTTTAATGGAAATATCTATTGGTATCAGTAAATGCTAAGTGTAAGCTTTAAAAATTGAATACGGTTAGGATCTCAGAGCCCTAGAATAAATGATTTGCCCTTAATTCTTGTTCCTTGTCTGGTTGTGGTTCTAGGGTAGAGTCTATTATTCGACAGCCTATTTGATCCTGTTTTGTGTATAAGTTTCATACATAGGGCAACTGGCAGTAAGGGTGGAAATTTCTAGCATGCGTTGTGGTATGTGGATTGAATATTTTATGATCGTTTTATGGATTGGAGTGTTACTGTACGAATGTTGCTTGCTTTGTGCTTTGTGGAACTCTTAGGTAATGGGAGTTAGCCACTAAGTGAATATGAATGTATTCATGAGGTGGGTGACTGGCATTATGGGGAGTTTTTCAGCGGCTGATGGTAGGGTGAGGTCGGGAACGTAGGAGAGGCTAGGAAGTGCTTCAGTAGGTTTTGTTGCGCTGTTTAGTGAGTTTTGGATGCATCGGTTTGAGAAGGTGACTTAGAGGATTCGGGATGATTCTTGAGGAAAGTATGGAGAGGTGTGGAAGGTAGTATTGGGCCCGTACTACTGAAAGCACACGATCCATACTCAAATCGGGGAGAGTCTTGGAGAATCTAAGAAGCTCGTGGGAAGAGGATTCTTGGGTATGTCTGATCTTTTGCATGTTGTATTTCAGTTTGGTGATGACCTTCCAGGAAGGAGGTTCAGGTCCTGGTTCTAGATCAAGTGAGGGTACTGAGCTGATTATCGAGCATACGCGGGAGTTCATCTCGTCGCGCGGTCCCCGATGACCCATATGGAATCCACTTCCCGTGCGGTCCTGGGAAGTTTGGTAATGAAATCCATGGTAATATCTTCCCATTTCCACATGGGAATATCTAGCGGCTGCATCTTGTCGTGTGGCCTCTGGTGCTTGGCCTTGACCTTCCTGCAGGTCAAGCACCGCTCTACGTACCATGCTAAATCCCGATTCATGCAGTGCCACCAGTAATCAGGGCGAAGATCTCTATACATCTTCATCGCCCCAGGATGAATAGAAAACTTGGATTTATGCGCCTCCTCCATCATAACCTGGCGCACACTCCCATGATAGGGAACCCACACCCTACGATGTAGTGTCAACAATCTACGACTATCGTAGCCGAAGGAGGAAACCTGTCCCACAATACGCTCGCTCTTCTGATGTTCCTCCTTCATAGCTTCCTGTTGGGCCTCTCGGATCTGCTCCAGAAGCGGAGTCACCACTGTCATCCGTAAGCAAACGTATCTGATCAGGGCAGCCTTGCGGCTGAGAGCATCGGCCACCACATTGGCCTTCCCCGGGTCGTAGAGGATCTCACACTCGTAATCCTTCACCACATCTAGCCACCGACGTTGCCTCATGTTCAGATTCGGCTGGTCCATAAGGTACCTCAGACTCTTGTGATCCGTGTAAATGGTACTACGGACCCCATAGAGGTAGTGTCGCCAAATCTTGAGGATGAAGACAACCGCCCCCAACTCCAAATCGTGTGTCGGGTAATTCGCCTTGTGAGGCTTCAGCTGCCTCGAAGCGTAAGCGATAACATGCCCTCTCTGCATCAATACCGCGCCCAAACCTGAAATGGACGCATCGCAATATACCAAAAAGTCCTCCACGCCCTGTGGCAGGGCGAGGATCGGCGTATCGCATAGTCTCTGTCTCAATGTCTCAAACGTTGCCTGCTGCTCAGGCCCCCAGCAAAAAACAACGACTTTCTTCGTCACCCGGGTCAGGGGTACGACTATCTTGGAGAAATCCTGAATGAATCTCTGGTAATAGCCCGCCAATCCCAGGAAACTCCGAATCTTAAATGGAGACTCCAGAACCTCCCATCTCATCACAGCCTCTACTTTGGCCGGGCCAACCAAAATATCGTTCTGGTTGACAAGGTGCCCAAGAAACTGCACCTCGCGCAACCAGAACTCACACTTGGAGAACTTAGCGTACAAGCTCTCCCTCCTCAAGGTATCCAGCACCTCTCGCAAGTGCTCCTCGTGCTGCACCTATGTCTTGGAGTAAACCAAGATGTTATCGATGAAAACTATCACAGACCGATCCAACATCGGTCTGCATACGCGGTTCATGAGGTCCATGAACACGGCAGGAGCATTGGTGAGCCCGAAGGGCATCACCACGAACTCATAGTGGCCATAGCGAGTCCGGAACGTTGTCTTCTGTATATCCTCGTCTCTGACCCTCATCTGATGGTAGCCTGAACGTAAATCAATCTTGGAAAACCAAGATTCCCCCTGCAGTTGGTCAAAGAGATCATCAATACTTGGGAGTGGGTAACAGTTCTTCACTGTTACCTTGTTCAGCTCCCGGTAATCTATACACATCCGATGTGACCCATCCTTCTTTTTCACGAACAGAATCGGGGATCCCCAGGTCGAACTGCTCAGACTGATGAATCCCTTGTCTAACAGCTCCTAAAACTGTGTAGACAACTCCTGCATCTCGGGAGGAGCCAACCGATACAGTTCCTTGGCTATCGGGGCCGCACCAGGAACCAGGTCGATCCTAAACTCCACCAATCTCTCCGGAGGTATCCCAGGAAACTCCTCTGGAAACACATCCAAGTACTCTCGCACCACCGACACATCACTCACAGTCGCCTTAGCCTCCTCTCGGGTATCCATGACGTAGGCGACGTATCCGGCGCAACCCTGCTGAAGGTAGCGCCTAGCCCTCGCTGCTGAGCATAAAGCTAGTCCATGCTGTGGCCTCTCGCCCTGAATCACCAGCTCTCCCCCACTTGGGGTCCTGACACGTACCAACTGCTGCGCACAGTCAATCACAACCCCATTAGGGCTCAACCAATCCATACCGACGATGACCTTGTTCCCACGCAATGGTATGGGAACCAAGTCTACCAGATAGCACTCCTCGAACAATCTCAACACACAATCTCTGAAAACCTCTGATGCTCGAACTGATTGTTCGTTCGCAATCTCGACCTCTAATGGGCAATCCAACATGCGCGTAGACTCAGGGAACTTCTTGCTAAGTGCAAGTGATACAAATGACTGGGTAGCACCCGAATCGAACAACACCTGAACTGGAATAGCGTTCACATGGAACGATCCTAAACAAAACACATAACATAGCACATAAATATCATAAACAACATATAATAAAAGTTAGGGAGAAGAAATCATACCTATCACCACATCGGGTGCGGCGCGTGCCTCCTCGGTAGTCAACTGGAAGGCTCGAATCCTCACCACTGCAGCCTCCGACTTGCCCTTCCGGCCATCAGTGATCTGTAGGGTCGCTGGAGCTGGCGCCGCCACTGGCGCTGCTGCTACTGTCAATCTCGGGCAGTTGGCCTTTTTATGGCCTCGTTG
Source organism: Lactuca virosa (assembly GCF_052849685.1). Taxonomy (NCBI): domain Eukaryota; kingdom Viridiplantae; phylum Streptophyta; class Magnoliopsida; order Asterales; family Asteraceae; genus Lactuca; species Lactuca virosa. The sequence goes on along the minus strand of NC_136432.1, from coordinate 231,989,605 downwards.
GTTGTAGTGAAAACACAACAACTCTGATGTCGGAATGATAAGAGTAGAGGCTGTACAATCCTTACTGAAGTGCCCCGTCTTGCCGCACTTATAGCAGCCCGATGTCCCTAGTCTACATGCCCCCTCATGTGGCTTGCCGCACTTCCCGCAGTGGCTCCGAACCTGATGGCCCTTCGACTTAGAGTCGAATCCCTTGGGCTTCTTCCCCGAAACCCCAGTCACCTGTCCTTCCTATGCCTTCCTCTTCCTAATGTGCTCCAAGTCGATCTCCCTCTCCCTTGCCCTGGCAATCATAGAATCCAGGGTCCGGCATGCCGACTAGCTGACATGCTCCCAGATATCAGCTCTCAATATATCATGATAGTGGGTCCTCCGCATCTCCTCATCTCTCGCATACTGAGGCACCAATAAGGGCCTCTCCCGAAACTTGGCGGTAATATCCGCCACCGTCTCAGTAGTCTGTCTCATATCGAGAAACTCTCTGGCCCGCTGCTGGAGCTCCACAGTCGGCACGAACTCAGCCCTAAACATGGTCACAAAGTCTGACCATGTCATAGCCTCAGCAGCTGAGGCCCCCAAAGAATTACCATTCTGAAACAAAACACATAATTTTCAGGGTCATACATAACCTCGAGAGATCTCACACTCTACAAGTTCCCTGGTTCCATCCCGACCCTCCTTGAATCGAGTACAGATCCTCTGCTTTCAGTAATATGGGCCCATACTACCTTCCACATCTATCCGTACTTTCCTCAAGGATTGCCTTGACTTTACCAAGTCCCTTCCACTACTACTGCTCTCTGCACTAATCTCATCCTAGGCTTACCCTAGGGTAACTCTCCGACCTATTCTCCGCCATCAGCTGCATAAGGAATCCCTGCTACCTTTACCTAACTAGCTTGCGAATACCATTACATATTACTAAGACCAGATAATTCTTCGAATGAGAGGTCCCACCCTACAACGGTTGGACTCAAACAAGAGCTATGCAGTAGGGCTAGACCTAACCTTCTGTAATTATTTCGTCCTCGCAATATGTAACTTAACGTATTCGTTTACTAGTTAGCTAAAGATAACTAGAACTCCTAAAAGCACAAAGCAAGCAATATTCGAGCATTGAATAACCATACTAAGCATATCCTATTCAGGCGATCATATTACCGATTAATCAGCTCTAGCATTTAATTCAATAGGAACATATAGCAGACACATAAGGGATCTTCCTAGATCCTTAGCCCTAATCTAGCATTCAGTTCTCATACAAGGCAAACAGCATATAAGACATCATTCCTAGATCCTTAGCCCTAATCTAGCATGCGATTCTCATAATCATATCACATCATATCATAACATGTATGGGTATCTTGGGGAAAACTTACTTGAGCTCGGTCGGTCGCACGCATCGCACACCTTGTTCTTTCTCAAAACTCCTTATTTAAATCTTGGAAAAATTATTTTGTTATATAAAAAAAATCTTTCAAACCCTCGATTTGAGTCCAGACACCCCCGAAGGTGTGTCCGAATCCCTCAAACCAAGGCTCTGATACCAACTTGTAACATCCCGATTTTCAAGACCAAAAATTTTCGTTTTTAAATATAATACTTATAAAACCATTTACTGAAAAACAACATCATCATTATTTCAAATCATCAAACCATATTCACATGTCTCAAAAATCATAACAGAAAGTAGTAAAATGTCAGAGTACAAATCCCATGGATCTCAAAATGCCGAAGTCATGTACGTGCGATATGCTGCTACCGTGCCGGCTCCTTCCCCTTCGACGAAGAGGTACCTGAAACCAAAACTGAAAACCGTAAGCACAAAGCTTAGTGAGTTGCCCCATCATACTACACACCATACAATAAACATGCTGTCAGGCATATCTGGGTGCCCGACCTACCCTGCTAGGCATACTGGGGTGCCTAACCTACCCCTGTCAGACATACCGGGGTGTCCGACCTACCCCTCCGGTTTATCTCAACCAGTTATTTCACCCCCACTACTACCATATGATATCAAACATAATCATACTGTCTAGCATGGTTGGGTACTATACTACCCCTTCGGCCCTATCGACCGATAATTGGGGAGTATTCCCCTTACTACTACTGTCACATAACATCATACTATACTAGCATATAAAACATATCAGACAGTAGCAAACATAGATGACTATCACAAAGACAATTATCTAACAACAACTCCTACCAGTGGGCCGGTATTGTGGCATTAGACCCACTTCTACTGGAAGGTAACTCACCTCGATGTCGTGTAGTGCCTGCACTGTCCTCGGTATCGAAATCAATTCTTCTCAACTCCTCAATCCCGACACAACAACCTTTCTAAATTACCATTTCGTACTCAGAACCCTTACAAGGGTCAAATCAAGTCCAAGTCAATGTCAATGTCAAAAGCCTGGTCAAAGTCAACATCTGGTTGACTAGACTCGCGGAGTTGGTCCGCCAACTCGTCGAGTCCCCACGTCCACAAAATGCTACAAGCCAATCCCTACTTGTCGAGTCTAGCAAGAGCTCGACGAGTTCTTCTTCAATAAAACATCGGGACCTCCTTCAACTGACTCGCCGAGTTTATCCTTGAACTCGTCGAGTCCATCTTCATCCGCAAGAAGGTGTTAAGTCTATGACTCGTCGAGTTCTCCTTGAACTCGTCGAGTTCATCTTTATGTGATTGGGACATTGCCTTGAACTCGCCGAGTTGCTCCTTGAACTCGTCGAGTCCTTCGATCTTCATGTCCATAACAAACCCTACAGGTTGAGTTTTCCTTTAACTCAACCAAAGAACAATTCCAAAAGACGTTTGGGGGAAACGGCGACCCGACTCGCCGATTCACCTAAGCGACTCGCCGAGTCACTCTTTGTCCAAAAATATACAGTCGATTTTAATCAGTCTTAATGCATCCAAGCCATAGAGCTGACCTCCTAGGGTCCATATTATACGTAAAGTTCCAATCTTGACGTCCATGCATGAGGTATTTGGCCCAAATGGCTCTATAATGAAGTCTACAAGATGCATGGGGTGCTTATGGCAATAAAGTTGGCACCTTTATGCTATAAGAACCCCCAATGGTTCTAGATTTGAAGTTATACTCTCAAAGAACCATAAAATTCCGAGTATGGCACCTCTAAGGCTTAGAAAAGGTAGAAATGAACCCTAACTAGAGATCTAAGAGATAGATGGTCAAGGTTTTAGATTTATACCTCAAGTGAGCAGGAAATGGGGCACAACCTCTGGATCTACAAGCTTCCACTTGAACTTCCAAGCTCCTTCTTCCTTCTCAAGCTTCACAATCACCACAACTACACAAAAATGGCTCAAGAACACTCAAACAAGGTTAGGGTTTTGATTTAGGGTTTCTCTGAGTTGGGATGGATGATGGAGGCTGGGTTGAGACAAGATAAGTTGTTTAAATGGGGTGCAAACCCTAATTATTAGGGTTTCATCCAGACAGTCGTACTCGCCGAGTCGGGCTCCCGACTCGTCGAGTAGGTTACTTAAAACCCATAACCAAAGTCTTGTCTACTCGACGAGTTGGGCCTCCAACTCGCCGAGTCCCAGTGTAAAAACATAAAATCTTTAAATTTAAAATACGTACCGGGAACTAGGCGTTACACATATGCTAAGTCAATTGCAGTTGGATTAAATAATCTTAGAGTGCTTGATTGGACCCTGTTGTACAACTCTCGTTTGAGTCTAACTGTTGCAAGGATAAGTTCTCTACTCGAAGGATTATCTGAGCCTTCTGTCATGTATAAGTATTCTACTTATTTGCCGGTGATTATGTTTTCTATTTGGGATAAAGTGGAATGGATTTAGCAATGGTTCAGTATGGGCAGTCTGTCGGCGAGTCAGACTAATTCAAGCTTTCTCATTTCAGGAGAAGTAGGGTTGGTTTTCTGCATGGGTTTTGGATTGTCCTTTTCGGGTTGGAAAGTTTTTCTTGGGTTGGGTTCGGTTGCAGTGGGAAGACCGTTATATGCTCAAGGTTGTGATTGTGTCATGTGGGCTGTCGAGCATGTCGGGAATGGTAAGAAGTGATTTCGAGGGCTAAATCGAATTTAAGTGGGGGAGAGTTGTAACAACCGGTTTCAAATAGTTTCACTATTCGGGGCCGTGGATCGGTTATCAGTAATCATGACGCTTTGGGCCTTGGGGAAGGAAGGATTTGGCCCTTTTGGATGCGTGTGCTATAGCCTAAGTAATACGGGTGTTCGTTTGTGTTTTTGAGGCCAAGGGTATAATCGTAATTTGATAATTGGTCCCTAGGAATTTTGGGTTTTGTTCGGTAAGTTCTTAGGCAGAGGTGATTTGTTAGAAGTGTAGGGCTTCTCGTCGCCTTTCCGTGGATATAAAGTTCGTTGGAAACAGACTTATAACGAAGAAGTTATGGCAGTTTAAAGTTTTGGCAAGTTTGGCCCTTGGTGGAATAAGTTGGTTGATTGGTCCCTTGTGCAGCGCTAAGGAACGCATGGGAGGACCAGGCATGCCCAGCGTACCTAATGGTATGCCCCGCGTAATGGGTAGAGCGCCAAACCCAAATTTTTAGGGTTTGGGCACTATATAAACCTCTTTATAACCTCAAGACTCTCTCATTTATCAACCTCCATTGTCCTAAAACCCTAATTTCGAACCCTAGCCCCCTCTAAGAGTGTTGTGAGTTCATTGTGTGCGTCTTTGGAGGGTTTTGGTGATTATTCAAGAAGTGGAAGCTTGATGCAAGGTGGTGGATCAAGGGAAAGCTTGTGGATCTGGACTCTCTACTTCATTTCCAGCTCATTAGAGGTATAAAGCTCTAACCTTGCTCATTTGAAGCTTAGATCTATCATTATATTAGTTTTGTTCCCATTTTGGTGTCATGGGTGAGATCTAGTGGTTTGACAGCACTCCAGGAGCTTTGAGTTGCTACTCTTAGTATTTCTGAGGTTATTAGTTCATAAAGATGCTTGCTTGATGTTTAAGGATGGACCATGCATGTGTTAAGGTGGCTATTATGGGTCTTAGAGGATTAATTTGGTTATTGGTCCCCATTAAGACATGCAAACTGTTAAAGTTGCCAACTTTATCAGTTAATAGCTTATTATGAAGGTTTCATGAGGTTTTGGGGCTAAGTGCTTAAGGGATTAAGTCATAAGTCAATGTTGGAAAAAACATGTCTACGCCCAGCGTAATTGATAGTACGCCCCACGTATTGAGGATTTTGGGAGTATGCCCAGCGTACCTGTGGTTACACCCAGCGTAAATGGTCCAGTGCCATTTTGGGCTCGTTTGACATTTTTGGACTTTGGACGTTATATTTGTATGTGAAGGAATACGATGTGCGATGTAGAAAACATGCTTTGTGATGATAATTATGATTGATTTGTATGAGATATGTATGTTTTCTTTTTACATTGTACTTATGATTGACTCACGCAGCAGTTGCTAACACTTGCTATTTTTCTTGTTGATACCACTTGGATATGTCTTGTTAGTCATCATGATGTTTTATATTATAATACTTAATGGATTTTGGGTTTGGATTCATTGGTTTAAAACGTAAAGTTGGTGATGATTTTGAAAATGCTTCTTTTAAAGACTTCCGTTGCTAACTGCTAACTGCTGTCAAATTATGTTTTAAAATTAAAAAAAATTTGGTGAAAATCACGACGTTACATTTTATGGCCATATAACCATTATCAACCTCCCCGACATGTACAATGGCTCTCGTATACACTAAACCTTTTGTCGGTATGATCATATGATTATGGCTAGTTGTGAAAAGCTTTATGAATAGTCACTATACTTTTCCAATTTGATATAATAGGTTAGGATGAATCTGAATGGTCTTAAACTAAACTTAAATATGTGATAACAATATAATTAACAGCGTTCATCCATTAATTTAAGAAATTATCCTCTACATCTTAACTTCAAGCTTCAAAACTCTAAAGATGATCACTACATTTTACTATCATTCATGATTTAAACTTAGAAAGATAGAATCTAACTCTCAAATGCAATAGAACACTATGATTAAATGAATCAATGCTTCATCAAAGTTACGATTCAAAATACCTACACAAGCTTCATGATTACAAATTTAGCAATGGAGATGGATTAATATCAATAAATTACCAATATAGCAACAACATCTACTACTAAACTCATTAAGTATTAGACTTTCTTCATCAATTTCGAGATTGGTGAAACTAGAAGGTGTTTCACATTTAATGAAATTCAAAATCTAAAAAATTAGACATTTAAATGAAGGAGATCATTACCTCTCAACTTTAACTCTCAAAGATGATGCTAAAACTCGATTTGGACAACTATTTCCTTTAAAAAAATATATCTATGTTCGAACACCAAGTTCCCTCTCTTTCTCTGGGGTAAGCATATGCAAGAGGAAAGGAAGAGGGGTTTTGGATTTACAACTTAACAAAGTTCTACTTATTGTCAGATCTAGTCCCTTAAGTACTTACTGTTGCAAAATAACAAAATCTAGAACTTTGTCTAACAATTTAAGTTACCAACTTTCTACATTGATCCCAACAGTAAATTTATCTTACAATTAAAATCTATTTCTTGTAAAATGTATTTTTGTCAAATTATATACCTCAACTCCCATCTTCAAATGTCAACACTTATCTTTAATATCTTAAACTTTAATCCTAACACTTCAAAAAATATATTTTTATTTAATTTAAATCAACATTTAATTTATTTATTTATATTTATACTTAGCGGTTAAAAGTTCAAGCCTCAAAATACATATATTACATGGATCATTTTGAATTTGAGAGGTATATAATTATTTGAATTTGAGAGTTATATAATTAATGTAAGTACCATGCACATGTTCAGTACAGAGCGTTTTTAGGCGTTTGAAAGCTTTTAGCTTCTAGCGTTTGACAAAATGCTCCATTTTGAACAGAAAGCTTTGTTTAGCACTACAAGCTTCTAGCGTTTAGTTTAAACAAAACGCTCAAAATCCAAATTCTACTTCATTTAACGTATAACAAAATACTACAAGCTACCCGTTGCTAGCTTCTTTTTCCGAACATGCCCCTGTCCACTCACATGTTGAAAATGGATTCTAGTAAATATTTTTGTATAGACTACATAATTACCAATGATATATTGTCTAAAGTTACAAAACTGATGGTAATTTCTGGATTTGAATCAAACAAACTTCTTGACACAAACTAAATTGTACCGAATATTTCAATATAACATTGTTGTCATCTTTACTACCATGTGGATGATATGGATGTTAATAAATCAAAGGATTTTCATTGAGAAACGCATGTGCAAGAACTCGGTTTTTTATTTGATAGATGCTACTTATTTTCTGATTATTAGCTACATGTGAAAAAAAAACAAAAAACAAAAAAAAAAAAAAATTCTTAGTCAGATTGGATAAAAAATTCACTTGTAATGGTAATCTATGTTTATGTTTTATTTTTACCTAATTGCTAGTTGTTCTAATGAAATCCCTTGGTTGGTCTAAAATGAGACTTCAAATTTATTTGTGAAATAATATTACATTAGAGCTAATACGTACAAATGATACAATGTATCTCTAATTTATTTGTTTATTATACTATCATATTTTATATTTATTTAGATTAGTATGATAAATAAATCAATAAATATACATTACTCTTTTTCGTACAAGTCACAACTCATCAAATTACAATGAAATGGAAAAGAAGAAAATATCTTTCTAATAAATCAATTAGCATGTGGCATGACACTTTATAATTCCAGCAGCGGCTGAAGCTTAAGCCCGTGGAGTCGCCCACACCCAACCTCGAAGCACACGTGCCTCCTTCGCTTCCCATTCGCTGCATCCGATCTATCGGGCTTGGAATCGAGTTCTCCACGTGTCAGCATTTTATTGGTTTGTTTTCTCCTAGGTATCTCAAACAAGTACGTCAGCCCTATCTAATGCTCCTAGATCCGTGTCTCCGCCGCGTTTCCTACTTTTTCTAATTTCATAAAACCTTTGTAAATTAAAAACAAATAAATAAATATTTGTATTTAAATTTTAAATTGCATATTTGAATTAAAAATATCACGTTTTTACCGATAGGCTATAGTATAATTACTAAATTATAAGTAAATTGCATGATTTTTTATGTGATATAAAAAAATTAATGTTTGTGTCTAATGTCTATCATTAAAGTTTACGTTTTTCTGTTTTTATCGTTTTGTTTTGTAACTCTTTTTTTTTAAAATACTTAAGATGATTTATTTGTTATTATCTACGATTTTTGAACTTTTGTATTACCCGTGTTGTTAAAAATATTTATTATAAAATATATAATAAATAGTTGTTATAAAATATAAAAATTTATGAATTTTATCTCTATCATCGAATATACCTATTTCCCATCCTCGTTACCAAATAACATGATCCATCCTTTCTCGTCCTTTTGTCTCCTTTATCAGTCACTCTCCATCGTCGGCGAACTTTTCCCTCATTGATGCCAATAACACCCTCATCCTACCATTGCCCTCTCATTTGGAACACCTCATCTATAGAAAATAATTTGCAAAATAAGGGTTACATACAATCTAGTCCGTAACGTTTAAAATGTCTTAAGTTGTTGTAACATCCTAAAATCTAACCAACTTTAAAAAAAAAGAATAAGATTATTGGTTTTACCAAAAGGTTTCTTTCATGTTCATTACTAAATCATGAAATCAACTTTCCATGTCATATTAACATAATCATTAACATAATCATAGTAAAAATATGGAAGCTAAGTTTTGTTTTGAAAAACCATAACGTAATATAAAATGATTAAACTAGATGTCATGTCCTTCCGAAAATGTCCAGATATCCCAATCATACCAGCTCTTTGTCCTTCGAGCTTGAAGGATCTGCAAGTAAAAACCATATAACAGCAACTGTAAGCCTATGACTTAGTGATTAATCATAATATTTAATCACTATATAAATGATATGTATTCTCAAACTTACATATAAACATATAACTGAACAAATAAGCATATCATTGAACACATAGACATGTAACTGAACACATAGACATATAATGTAATGTCCCAAAAATAACCAGTAATTTTTTTTTTAATTTTTAAGTCAACCAAAATAACCATTCTCTCGTTCCAACAGCCCATCAAAGTATAGAACTGTATCAAATAGTTATCAGAGTACAAATCATAACGTAAATGTGAAACACTAGTGGATGTGATGCAATCATATCGAGCTATTCCCTTTCATACCAGAAGTACCTGAGACATAAACATAAAACCGTAAACACAAAGCTTAGTGAGTTATCTAACATACCATATACCATACATACATCAGGCCCCACCCGAAAATCATCAGTCCCCACCCGACATCCATTTAGCCCACCCGACATCGAGCCCCGCCCGATTGACAGGCTCGTCCATAACATGTAGTGGGCCCCGCCCAACACATATACTGGTCCCCACCCAAACATACATACAAACACATGCAAGAGTCACAAAGACAATTATCATCCTACATACATAATCCATTGGGCCGACATTGGTGCCTTTGACCCATAAGTACAGTGAAGAAAATCACCTCTCAGACGATAATCAACTGCTACTGCTCTCACTGCCAAAATATAGGTGCTAACCTCAGCTATATAGTCATACAAGGTAAACCCTTAATCTACTTTCCAAAACTAAGAGTTGACCAAAAGTCAACTCAAGTCAAAAGTCAACGGTCAAAGACAAGGTCAATTTTTGTTGACCTTCATGTCGTGGCCATCCTTGCACACGTTGTGGCCCATGGGTCTAAACCTGATTGGTATCCAAGTCAAAGAAGTCAAAATGCCATCATCATTCCTTCATGACGTGACCTTCCTTGGCCATGCCGTGGGCACAAAACGACGAAACCGTCGATTCATCTCTGGTCGCCATGTTGTGGCGGTCTAGTGTCATGTCGTGGGGACCAGTCTGAATGGCTTAATCAAGTTAAGCTGGTTTTAACTCATTTTCAAGGTATCAGAAAACCCAAATCTATTTCCTCCCAACACCTTGGTGGATAAAGTTTCCAACTTTATCTATCAAGACACTTCATTAAGACAAGATCTCTAAACCTAGGTTTTAAAGGTCATCAAGAAGTACAACTCAACCATTAAGCCCTTAATCACAAAATACATAAGCCCAAACTTTATAAAAGGATTTTCCTTTACCCCAAGAACCATAAAGTTGGCTGCTTTATGGACATTCATGTCCAATGCATGTCTCATCCCTTTTAGGTCTAGAGGAGTGATAAAGAGGCTTCAAACTCATGCATAGGATAACATTCACCATGGAACATTAGACCTACAAAATATTATCTCAAAGGAACCTTTAGGATCCATAAAGTTACCAACTTTATGGAATCTTTCCCTTCCAACTAGGTCATACAAGAAGAAAAAGGGACAAAACCTTAGATCTATCATCATAGAATCATAAAGCAAGGAGCTTGGACACTTACAAATGTCCAGAGATGCCTAAATAGATCTTCACTCCATCCAAGAAGCACCACAATCATTTCCAATGTCTCTTTTGATGGGTTTTGAGCACTACAACATTCTTATGGTGCACATGCAACCCTAATGCTTTGGATCTAGGTTTTTCTCAAGTTATACATGCATAATAATTTTCCAAAGCAAAACCCTAATCTAGCATACATAATATTGAAATCAATAACTAAATCAAAGTTAGAAGAATACCTTTTCTTTGTTGATTGGTTGATCTTGATCTTCAAGAGCTTAGTGCCTCAATTGTTGCACCTCTAATGAAGTCACAAACACCACAAGCAATGGATGAACAAGAGAGAGAGTGTAGAGGCTACTAAAATCGGCTAGGGTTCTCTATGAAAGCATAGGGCCGATTTCAACTAGCCAAGGGGTCCTTATATAGTTGTGTTGCTAGGGTTTTAGACTGAAACCCTAATTTTCTGCTTAGGTCTTAAGCAATCTATGGATCCCTTCTAGAAGGCCCCTTGGACGAATTCTCTTATGGGCTTCCCATGGAATTCGTCCACCCCTTCTATTAGGAGTCCACAACCCAACTTGCAACTATCAGTAAATTGCAATATCAGTCCCCATATATTTAATCAGTCTCTTTTGATCACCAAATTAATTTCTGATCAATACTAATTAAATAATATGATTTCTCAATTAATATATTATTCTTATAAAATATTAATTAATCATTTATCAACCTCTTTCTCATAATTCATCCTGTCAAATTGCTATGGTGAAGGCAACCCAAAAGGACCATGCTACTATCGGGTCAAGTACATACCAATTATAGTTATGGGCTTAGACACCTAATCCAACAGTCTCCCACTTGGATAAGTCTAATAACTATAACTGCAAGTATGACTTCAAGATCCGATTAGCAATCGTAGATCTCAAAAGCCGATGTCGAACTCTGACCTAGTCCATGACGCGTCCTTTAGATAAGGGATCATATAATCCTTCGTTCTTCAAGATATCGCGTGGACTAAGACATGGAACATAAACATTCTTAATGCCAAACTGTTTGTTTCCCAACTTCGGATTTGTTTGACATAGAAGTTAATTGAACACATCAATTCAGTCCTGACCGGGCTCGACACATAAGTCAACACAAAATCATCGAGGGGCCTAAGATATCGCTTTTATCCTCTTAGGATAAAAGGAACAGATAAACTTTGAGTTATATGCTTGTACTATTTACTCATTAAATCGTACATAACAACACGTTTTATATCAAGTTACTGATGCGTTTACGCATTTTAAATGCACAACCAACTCGTAAACAACAACTCATATATCTCGGTTTAAATATTATACGATATTATCGTCTCACAATCACTCATGATAAATTCCATGAAGTGATTCAAATGAGTGTGGGTTTAATCCAATACTCAAATCCTATTTCAAGAGCACTCATGAATGTTGCAACAAACTTTTGCTATGTCTAAACACTTAGACAATCTAAAAACCAATTCATGACAGTCTAACCTCATAACTTACTCCCAAAGTATGATTGACTGTTGATAATTTGAATAATCTAATTATTTTGGAAGTAAAACATGCAAAAGTGAAACAATAGTAAACAACTGACATAAGATAGTAAACTTTACTCATAAACAAATCTCCTTTATTTAATCATCAAATGTCAATTACATTTATCTATTGCAAGTTTCCTAACAACTATCTAATCACTAAAACTAATATCGTCCTTCAGACCAATGCCCCTCGCATGCTGTAAGTGATTAACCCTGCTTAGACCCTCTGTGAGGGGATCTGCTAGGTTCTCCTCTGACGATACCCTCTTGACTACGAGGAGTCCATCTTCTACACGATGTCTGATGAAGTGGTATTTTCTGTCGATGTGTCTGGATCTACCATGATCCTTTGGTTCCTTGGTTAAGGCAACCGCTCCTTCGTTATCACAGAAAATCTCCATAGGCTCCTTTATAGCTGGTACAACTCCAAGGTCTCCAATGAAATTCTTAACCATATTGCCTCCTTCGACGTTTCGCTTGTTGCTATGTACTCTGATTCGCACATTGAATCAGCCACGGTCTCCTGCTTGGAACTTTTCCAAGTAATCGCTCCTCCATTCAGGGTAAATACCCAGCCTGACCGAGAGCGGAAGTTATTTCTGTCGGTCTGAAAGCTGGCGTCACTATACCGTATCACTCTCACGTCATCACTCCCACCAAGTGTAAGGACCCAGTCCTTAGTCCTTCGTAGGTACTTAAGAATGTTCTTAACTACAGTAAAATGAGCTCTACCCGGGTTCCCTTGATATCGTCTAACCATGCTCAATGCAAAAGCCACATCAGGGCGATTACATGTCATAACGTACATGATCGAGCCAACGACGGAAGCATATGGCACTCAACTCATTTCCGCTATCTCGACATTTGTACTCGGACTCTGAGTCTTACTCAGCTTGGTATTGCTTTGGATTGGCAGTTCCCCTTTCTTGGAATTTTCCATGCTAAAACATTTCAGCACCTTGTCCAAGTAAGTACTTTGACTAAGTCCTATTAGTCTCCTTCTTCTGTTTCTAAAAATCCTTATCCCTATAATATAAGCAGCTTCTCTTAGATCCTTCATAGCGAAACACTTACCAAGCCAAGTCTTAACCTCCTGCAAGGTCAGGATGTCATTTCCTATGAGCAGTATGTCATCAACATACAAAACTATGAAGCGAACTATACTCCCACTATCCTTGACATACACACAAGACTCATCCTCGCTTCTCGAAAATCCAAACTCTTTTACTTTCTCATCGAAACAAAGATTCCATCTGCGAGATACTTACTTTAATCCATAAATGGATTTCTCAAGCTTGCACACGCTATTCGGGTACTTCACATCTATAAAACCCTCTGGCTGACACATGTAAACATCTTTAGCCAGTTTCCCGTTAAGGAAAACAGTTTTGATGTCCATCTGCCATATTTCATAATCATGAAACGCAACTATGGCCAACATAACCTGTATAGACTTGATCTTGGCCACTGGTGAGAAGGTCTCATCATAGTCAACTCCTAGGGTTTGAGTAAAGCCCTTCGCAACCAGTCGTGCCTTGAACGTATGCACCTTCCCATCCATGTCGGTCTTCTTCTTGAAGATCCATTTGCACCCGACCGTCTTACGACCTGGTACATTGTCAACCAAGTTCCAAACCTGATTGTCATACATGGACTGAATCTCGCTGTCCATTGCCTCCTTCCACTTTGCAGACTCTTGGTCCTCCATGGCTTCCTTGTAGTTGTTAGGTTCATCCAAATTTATCAGTGTACTATCACTGATAAACGTATCACCTTCAGCAATTATATGAAAACCGTACAACACAGATGAAACACTAACTCTACTGGAACGTCTCAGAGGTAAGGACTCGTAAACTGGTTCAATAGGAATCTCTTCCTGAAGTTGAGCGCTAGTGTTAGAGGTTCCTTCATCGCTTGACTCTTGAAGCTCTTCAAGATCAATTTGCCTCCCACTGTCCTTTTGGCATATGATTTCTCTCTCGCGGAAAACCCCTCTCCTTGCTACGAAGACCACGTTATCACTAGTTCTGTAGAAAAGATATCCAAAAGATCTGTGGGTAGCCGATGAAAATACATCGCTCACTACGAGGTTCAAGCTTGTCATGAGTCTCTCGTCTTATGAAAGCCTCGCAACCCCAAACCTTTATATGTGCCAACGAGGGAACCTTCCCTATCCACATCTCGTGAGGTGTTTTGGCAACCTTCTTAGTTGGGACTAGATTAAGGATATGAGCGACAGTCTCTAAGGCATACCCCCAGAATGAGATAGGTAACGAAGCTCGACTCATCATGGAACGAACCATGTCCAACAAGGTTCGATTGTGTCTCTCAGCTACACCATTAATTTGTGGTGTCCTAGGTGGCGTCAATTGTGAAACAATTCCATATTCCTTAAGATAGTCATGGAACTCGATACTAAGATACTCACTGCCCCTATCAGATCTGAGCATCTTTATCTTCGTGCCCAATTGATTCTCCACTTCTTGTTTAAACTCTTTAAACTTTTCAAAGGTTTCCGACTTGTGCTTGATTAAGTAGATATATCCATATATCTATAATCGTCGGTAAAAGTCACATAGAAGTGGTTAGGATCCCTTGTGGTAGATCTGCAGGACCCACACACATCTGTGTGTATGAGATCCAACAATCCCTCACCTCTTTCACAAGTACCAGTGAAAGGTGATTTAGTCATATTTCCAAGCAAACAATATTCGTACGTTTCATCCGACTTTAGGTCAATGGACTCAAAGACTCCATCCTTTTGGAGTTGGGCTATGCGCTTCTTGTTGACATGTCCAAGACGACAATGCCAAAAGCATGCGTTGTCTAAACCATTAGATGAATCGATATGCAACACATTATTTCCTAAGTTGTCTACAACCATCATAGTTTCATATACACCGTTACAAGGCAATGCTTCAAAATATAAAGTACCATTATAGAAAGCATTTATAGAACCAGTTTCATTATTAAACGAAAATCTAAAACCTTGTATGTAGAAACCATGAAAAGAAATAATATTCCTCATCATTTATGACGAGTAGCAACAATCATTCAACTCTAACCCTAACCCACTACTAAGCACTAAAGAATAAATCCCGATCTTGGTGACATGCGATGATTTCCTATTTCCCATTATCAGGTTCATCTTCCCATGTTGTGAAAACCACATCCTGTATCAAGGACCCAAGAACTAGCATGTGATGAGTTATTAGATTGAATAGTGTAAATACCTGTGAAGGAAGGTTTTATCTTTCCATCCTTGATGTCCTGCAAGTATTTAGGGTAGCTTCGTTTCCAATGCCCTTTTTCGTGACAGTAGAAGCACTCTGCTTCTTTTGGATCAGATGAAGGAGTAGCAGAACCACCTTTTCCTTTGGACCCACTTGAAGAAGATCCATCATGAGACTTTCCCTTGTGATTCTTAGAGGGATATTTCCTTTTTTTCCCTTCCCATGTCCAATAGCCAGGACTGGGGCAGCAGCAGTAGGAGTGGATGTGACACCCTTGCCTTTCAATCCACTTTCAACAGTTCTCAACAAACCTTGAATTTTGCTCAAGGTGACTTCCTCCTTGTTCAGATGATAAGTCATCTTGAACTGATCGTAACAAGGAGGCAAAGAGTGGAGAATGATATCAATCGCCAACTCTTCATCAAAACTGACATTCAGCTTGAGCAAACGATCCACATACCTTTGCATTCTTTTCAAGTGGCTCGTGATGGACTCTCCATCTTTCATCTTGGTTGTTATCAACGAGGCGACAATATCATACCTTTCTTGACACACATTTTGATGGTACTTTTCCATCAGGTATTGGAACATCTCGTAAGGCCAGTAGTCCTCGTAGAACCGCTGGAGCTCAGGAATTAGAGTGGCTACCATTATACATGACACGTTTGTTGCATCTTTTTTGTGAGACTTATACTCAGCTATCTCTTCAGCAGAAGCTTTGGTTTCGTCTATCTCTTTGAGTTTTTCATCGAGGACGTATTCTTTTTCCTCGTATCGAAGGGCCATGCGAATGTTGTGAATCTAATCATTGAAATTGGACCCATCGAAGGTGACCCTCCCACAAATGTTCATAAGAGAAAAGGAGCAAGAGGAGTGGGAGTTCGAGCCAGAAGTGTTGTTTAAGCCAGACATCTGAAAAGAAAAAGAACAAAGTTTTGATTAGATAAAAAAATCATTAATATAACACCCAAATGAAATATTAAGGCTAGGATCCAACACAATTATTCACAATTCGAAAAGGGATGCAGTAATCCAATTGAAAATTATTTGAAGGTAGGTAAATGACGATTTACCAATTCCACCACGAAAAACGAAATGAACAATTAAGTTTTAAATGAAATGAAACTCCTAGATTCTTTTGAGATTCATTGAACTTTTCAATGACATGTTTAATCTCGATTATGATTTTCAAGTTTGTGACTTGGATACCGAGGATCACAAATAAGGTGTGAATAACCATGCAAATTAGGTTGGCACTCTCGAGTCATTTACCACCTAATAAATATGCCGGTTAACCACACACGCTCCATTGATCTATGATAATACTCGAGCTACCCTTCGCCACCCTTGTTATTCCAAGTTAGTGTGCCGGTTAACCACACACGCTCCACTAACGACTTGACAAGGCGCAAAGCGTAATTTCATGGAATAGCATCATTTTCACATTTTTCCTAGAGTAACTAAGATTGGGAATTTATAAAAACATTTAGTTACTTTATAATATTCATTATACTTATTAACAAGGAATTAATGTCCTATCCTACCCGCTCGGCTAACGACCCTCCACTAGTCAAGAGTGCGGTGGGTAAGAGTGGATACCCAATGACGGTCATTTTACAGGCCGCTTCCTTAAACACCCCTTATAGACCAGCTTCGTGAATGAGACCTACTAACGGTAAGACTGACTCATCTTATACATATATATACATATTAATCTTTTAATATTATAATAGTATAAGGGTTGCATTTTAAACTTTTAAATTACTAGGGTTTTAGAATTTAGTATTTCAAAATTAAAACTTTTAATCAAATTTTAAATTCCAAAACTTGAGGGAAAGTTATGAAACTTTTCAAAACTTTCTAGATCAAAAAAATAAAACAATCAAATTAGTCATATAATTTTATCCTTATCATGAAATTTCACCTAATCCGTTTATATGGTAAGAAAATTCAAATCAAATTTTACAAATAATTAATTTATCACATAATCTTGCAATTATCTTAAAAATTGACAATTATATTTCAATTAGATGAGGATAATCATATCATAACATAAAATTCGAATTTTAACAGTTAAAACAATTTAAGGTAATGATCCTAATCTAAATTAGGCTTGAAATCTGAAAAATCTGCCATCGGACGAACCAACTCGTCGAGTCAGGGCATGGACTCGTCGAGTTGGTCCAACTCGTCGAGTTCCTTCATAGGAATCGTCGAGTCCACGAATCAGAGACCAAAATCGAAAATTTTTCCAGCTTTGAAAACATTACATTTGCATCATATAACAAAAAAAACACTATAAGCTCTGATACCACTGATGGGTTTTGAGCACTACAACATTCCTGTAGTGCACATGCAACCCTAATGCTTTGGATCTAGTTTTTCTCAAGTTATACACGCATAATAATTTTCCAAAGAAAAACCCTAATCTAGCATACATATTTTCGAAATCAATAACTAAATCAAAGTTAGAAGAATACCTTTTCTTTGTTGATTGGTTGATCTTAACCTTCAAGAGCTTAGTGCCTCAATTGTTACACCTTTAATGAAGTCACAAACACCACAAGCAATGGATGAACAAGAGAGAGAGAGAGAGAGAGAGAGAGAGAGAGAGAGAGAGGGGGAGAGAGTGTGTGTGTGTGGAGGCTACTAAAATCTGCTAGGGTTCTCTGTGAAAGAATAGGGCCAATTTCAGGTAGCCAAGGGGTCCTTATATAGTTGTGCTGCTAGGGTTTTAGACTGAAACCCTAATTCTCTGCTTAGACCTTAAGCAATCTATGGATCCCTTCTAGAAGGCCCCTTGTACGAATTCTCTTATGGCTTCCCATAGCATTCGTCCATCCCTTCTATTAGGAGTCCACAACCCAACTTGCAACTATCATTAAATTGCAATATCAGTCCCCATATATATTTAATCAGTCTCTTTTGATCACCAAATTAATTCCAAATTAATTTCTGATCAATACTAATTAAATAATATGATTTCTCAATTAATATATTATTATTATAAAATATTAATAAATCATTTATCAACCTCTTTCTCATAATTCATCCTGTCAAATTGCTATGGTGAAGGCAACCCAAAAGGACCATGCTACTATCGGGTCAAGTACATACCAATGATAGTTATAGGCTTAGACACCTAATCTAACATCTTCTTCCTTCAAAAGCATCCAAAATCACCAAAAGGTCTCCTCATTCCTTTAAATAGGGTGCAAAGCCCGAAAATTAGGGTTTTATTAAAATCGTAGCCTTGAATATTAATTTGGGTTAAAATATTGAAGGATTAATCAACTAACTAAAATATTACCTCTTATTATAGATGTTTGGAAATTGTGATCTTCCCCTCTCCCCTCCTCCACCCACTCAAAACTTCCATCTCTTGTCGATCCTCTCAAAGGAAAAGTTTAATGGTCTAAATTACATGGACTGGATACGTAATTTGAAGATGACATTGAGATACGAGAACAAAGAGTATGTTCTCAAGAATCCAATCCCAGAAATAGACAAAGAAATTGCTACTCCTTGGGAACTCGCTGATTACAATCAACACGTAGATGATGCCACCAAGTTTGCTTTCATAATGATTGCAACCATGACACCTGACCTTCAAAAGTCCTATGAGAACTACTGTCCTTACGAGATGAACTTGGCTCTTGCTTAAATGTTTCAAAAGAAAGTGAGACAAAAGCGTTATGAAGTCATGAAGGCCTTGATGGAATGCAAGTTGATAAAAGGGGAATTCTGTGTTTTCTCATGTGCAAAAGATGAAGAGATACGAGGAAAGTCTTGAAAAAGCTCAATGTGAATTTCGACAAGGAGCTTGCCATTGACATGGTGCTCAACTCCTTGCTCAATAGTTATGATTGGTTTATTATGACTTATCATTTGAACAATATGGAGACCATGTTGATTGAGCTTTATAGCCTATTGCAGACAACTGAAGCTGGGATGAAAAATTCTCATTCCAATAATTTGGCAAGCACCCCAGTCATGGCTATTCAACAAGGAAAAGGCAAGAAGAGAAATGCCTACTCCCAACCCAAATGGAAAGGGAAAGCCCATATTGGAGAGTCCAGTGAGTCAATAGGAAAGCCTAACTTTGATGCTCCTCTTATAGGTGATCTGAAAGAAGCCATATGCTTTCACTGTTGTTAGAATGGCATTAGAAAATAAGCTAACCGAAGTACCTGGAAGAAGTGAGATAGGCTAAGGGCAAGGTATATGGCTCTTCACCTAGTATGTACTCTATAGAAATCAATAATACTTATATTCCAAACTCTTAGATCCTTGATACAGGATGTGGTTTCCATATTTGCAATAATATGAAGGGACTAAGGGAAAGTGAAGAAGTCGAGCATGGGAAGTTGAAATCTTTGAAACTAGTATAGTAACAATAGTTAAATGGAGACTCATTGGTTTGATTAAATGCAATTATGGAGTCATCTTCTTGAATAAGAGTTGTATTAACAAATATCCATTTGGATCGGATTTTAGACTTCATTTGACCCTAAGTTTTATGATAAATTCAAATCTTATTTGTCAAGAATGATGCCAATGAAACCATAAAGTGGCAAAGTATCTGTTGGGATTGGTTTACACTAATTGGTCGTTCGGATTAGCCACGATGCATGTTGATCCAAATATATCCAAAATGTATAGATCATTTTCTTTGAAAGTGTGAATGAGAAGTGCATAACCAAATATTCATTTGGATATAATTTTGGAAGTTATTAGACCACAAATCTTGTGATTGATACATATCTCATAGTATCAAGATAAATGATGAAAAAATAACTTCATAATTCCATATTTGTTGGATTTGTAACTGATGAGTCATACTGTGCTTATAAACAGTTCATGGATTGTACCATGAATGAGTGTTACAAGAGTCCTTGGTCTTGTACAAATTAAGAAGGTTTTGTACTCTATAAGATGGGCTATTTTTTTTGGAAACCCCAACTATGTTTTTTGAAACCCTATGAGAACAAAGTATTTGTTCATTGAAGGAAAATCTTTCGAAAGAGGGAGTTGATATCCAAAAGAACTAGTGGGAGCCACATTAATCTTGATAAGACTCAAGAATCAATTAACAAAGAGCCTAAAGGAAAACACTAGAACTTAATTAGAGGTTAAACCCTATTAAGAATGATGACATTCCTATACCTCTTTCACATAGATCTGATAAAAGACATCAGTAACCTTGTTGACTCCATGTCACTAGGGAAATGAGTCACTGATAGACTGCGATTAGATTCTATCATCTATCAAAATCTATGGAAGGCCCAACAAGCCAAATTGGGAAGAGGCTATAAGAATTGAGATTTAGTTCATGAATGTTGTAAATTTGAATTGATACAACATTGGGTCTTAAAACCATATAGTGTTTATAGATCTTCAAAAGATTACAAGCATGGATATGAACACACATATAATCAAACAAAGATGGGTCGTGGTAGATATATAGGCTTGGAAAGTCCATTTATTTGTTATAAAAAGCATCTCATGTTTGGATCATTTGCTTCAATGCGATTCAAAAGGTTGAATTACGAGAAACAAAAGATAGTCCATATAAATGTCAAAGCTAGTGGGAGCGATGTGATCCCTTGTATTAGGAAGCAATGGCGTAACTCTGCTAAGTGTTAAATATACACATAACTTAGGAATTGTCTCGCTATGAAACACATGGGAGGAACAAGAAAGCATACTTAAAGTACTTGGAATCCTGAGGAAACTTGAGATGCATAATTCTTATGGAGTTCATGCTAGTAAAAGTAATGACTCATATACATTGTGCATGATAAGTCATATAAGATCACTTTGTCTATAATCAATTAATGAAGGATAAAGAATATTCTTTGAAGTCCTAAAAGGACAAAAGAGATAATCTTGTTAATATGAAAGAATTCAATAAAAAAGTTACATTGATGGTCAGCTCCTTACCAATAGAGACGTTTCTATTTAGTAGTCGGAGTTTGTGCTCTTAAAATATTATCTTGGAAGAGTACTATGTAATACACCTAAGTGCATTTGATAATATGCTTAGAGTATATTGCAGTTAGTTATATTTCAAAGACAAACTATGTAACTATAAGAAATTCATTACTGACTCTAGTGTTGTATTCAATCATTGATGGTTCTCCTGAAGTTTCTTGTGACTATAAAGTGACTTTACCATGTGTTTGGATCCCAAGTTATATAAGATCACATGGTAAATACTTAGTAAGTACCATTCCGACTGTGAGGACATCATAGTCAACTAAAGATATTCTTGTTGATTCATTTAAACTAAAACTCTAATCAAGTTTAGTAGTCACATAAAGATCTAATGTTATTCGACTTGCATGTGTATTAACTTAAAAACTTTAGTTTTAGTTTGTTTTAATTTAGGAACTGATGTAATATAGGTCTCTATTTGATTTGAAGCTTATTAAGTGGATAACTTAATATATGATAGAGATTGGTTATTTCATTTAGCATATTACTGTGTTCCACTTTTGCATGTTTAGAACCCCTTCCAAAATAACATATATATTATTCAAATTTCTACAGTTAGTACTACTCTTGGGAGATAGTAGTGAATTAAGATTTTCATAATATTGGTAGATTTTTCATAGAGATTAACATAGCTATGTATTCTGACCAATACCGACGAGTACTTGAAAATGGAGATTTTAAGTATTTGAGTAACCACACTTAACGATTACTTCATGGACCATGTCATGAGTAAATTAAGAGGACTATATTTCTTATTCTTCAAATGGAGATGCATGAGGCTTTGTCCTATAATCTATTGTATCTTGGTTTTTCCCGAAGGTTGTCCGTAACTGGAAGCTATACAGGGTTAGAATAGATATTGCATGAGGAATAGTACTGACCTATGTAGTCAAAGTTTATTTGATCATTCTGCCAGAAACATAGAAGTAGATATCTCTAGGCCCCTCGATGATTTGGTGCTCACATCTAAAGAACTTGGCTGAGTCCTGACTCAAAATGACATCTTCGATTTAACAGTTAGATGCAGTCGTCATAAATCTATGTCTCAAATACATACATATATCATGAAGATCAAAGGAATTTGAAGTCACTAGTCTTAGGACCTTTTATATCATTCTTGCGATAAGTACAATAGTTGTATTGGATTGCCACTCACTGCTGTTCCTAGTAAGTATTGGACCGGTCGGTTGTTAATAACTACGTGCAAGTAGGAGCTGATGGAGAATAGTGCCCACCACAATAACAAGCCCGATAATATTGCTATAAATTGCAGTGACCTTTTGGGTTACACACAAGAACAAAGTAAATCACGACCAAAAATATATTTATTTTAGGGACTTGTTTTGTTAATTGATGAATAGATTAATTAATTAATTAGAAAACATAGATAATATGGAATATTATAGAATGGTTTGATTCTTACCCAAAGCCTAGACAATTACTAATATGTTTGGTAATTATCTTTAGGGTTTCAAATCACCTCCCTATAAATAATGGGGTCAAATCCCAATTTTGGATGGATGAAATCTGAGCCTCCTCATTCCAAAAGTCGGAAACCTTGAGAAAACCTGCAGGCTCGATTCCATGTCGTGAAACCTCTTCTACCACGTCACGACGATGATCAAAATCATCAATTTGAGTTTGTTTCTTGGTGGTTTGTTCAGATCTGCTAGAGTTTTGCTTCTTGGGTGCGATTACAAGAGAGGAACTCTACGTTTGGTTGTCTAGTATAATCAATTGGCTCGTCAAAACAAGAAACCTACGATGAATTCAAAGGTATGTTTTTTGTTTTTATTTAGTTCTAATAAGTTGCATAGATTAGTTGAGTTTAGATCTATTTTTTGAGTGTTACATCAATTTGTTTGTTGTTTCCGCTTCCATTTTATTGTTCTAATGAGGCTCGAAACCCATCAATAAAAAGAAGTTAATGCCTTTAGAAGCTATAAACTTGGTTCTTGTTGTCTATGCTTGACCTCACATGCTAAAGGGACTATAATATACCCTTAGTAGGAGATACAACCGATGGACTTTGTAGAAAACAAATTTGTACAATGCAGAAAACAATTAACAATTAATAAGGTACATGCATCCTATAAACGATCTATGTCATACACCTTGATAGCAACATACAATGAACAACTAAAATAGCATAAACCTAGTGTAATTCAAAAATTACAAGGTTTAAGGTTACATACCTTTTGATTTGTTATTGCAAACAAATCACACCAATCCTTGTAGTTGTGAAGCTTGGAAAGACTAGCACCAAAGAGATAATGCCTCTAATGGTTTGTACCCAAACCCTAGCAACAAGAACACAAGTGGAAAGATGACAGAGTAATGGATTTTTGGTTATGAGAGGCTTAGAAGAAGTAGTTGAGGGGCCCAAAGATATCTCTTTTCCTGTTAAGGCAAAAGGAACGAATAAAGTTTGACTACATAACTGTAACCTTTACTCACCAAATCATATATGATACTACACTTTATAACATCAAGTTACTAATGCTTTTACATAACACCAATATACAACCGATTCATAAATTACAGCTTATGTATCTCCGTTTAAAGAATAGTAGATATTATCGTCTAAGAATTACTCGTGACTAGATCCATGAAGTAATCTCTAAGCGTGAGTTTATCCAATACTTAAAATCCATATTTTAAAAGTACTCATGAATATTGTAGCAACTCTAGATTCAATGTCTTAACCTCACTCGACAATCTACAATCAATTCATGACATTCTTAATTCCATACTTACTTCCAAAAGTATGAACGACTGTGGAGGTTTGAATAATTCAAATTAATTAGGAAGTATAAACATCCAAAAAGAAACACAAGAATAAATAATTGAATAAGACAGTACGATACTCATAAACAATTCTCTATTATTCATTCACCAAAACAATTACATTTATTTTGTTATACGTTTCAAAATATCACCTAAATACTAAAACTAATGTCGTCTCTTAGGCCAATGCTCTTAGCATCCTAGTAGTGTTTGACTTTGCTCAAAGCTTTGTGAAAGGATTTGCAACATTATCTTTTGATGATACTCTCTTCACCAGAAGGTGTCCTTCTTCTACTCGATGTCAAATATAATGGTACTTCCTGTCATTATGCTTGGATCTGCCATGATCCTTTTGGTTCTTTTGTCAAAGCAACTACATATCCATTATCACATAAGAGTTCCATTGGTTACTGAATAGTTACAATGACTCCAAGATATCCGATAAAGTTCTTTAGCCAAGGTGCTTCCTTCGATGCTTCATCCACTCATGTCTTCTATCTCTTCATCGTTAACTAATAGGTTCTGCTAGGATTTCCATGAAATCGACTAACTATTATAAAAGCATAAGACACATCAGGGAGAGTACATGTAATTGCATACATGATCGATTCTACAGCCGAAGCATATGGAACTCGACTCGTGTCAGCTATCTCTTCATCAATACTGGGACTTTGAGTCTTACTTAATTTGATAGTACTATGAATAGGAAATTCTCATTTATTTGAATTCTCCATAATGAAACGCATCAGTATTTTATCCAAATATGTACTCTAGTTAAGACCAATAAGATGATTCTTTCTATCCGAATGAATCCTTATTTCCATAATATAGGCCTCTTCCCTTAGATCCTTCATAGCGAAACACTTTCCAAGTTGAGACTTAACTTCTTGCAAAGTTGGAATGTTGTTTCCTATAAGGAGCATGTCATCAACATACAATATTAGGAAAGTTACTATACTCTCACTAGATTTGACAGATACACATGACTCATCTTTGCTTCTAGAGAACCCAAACTCTTTAACTTTCTCATGGAAGAAAAGATTCCACTTGTCAAATGTTTTTTTTTTCAATCCATAAATGGATTTCTCAAGCTTACACACTCTATCAGGAAACTTGGCATGTATAAAACCCTCTGGCTGACTCATATAGATGTCATCAGATAATTTCCTCTTACGAAAAGTAGTTTTAACATCCATCTGCCAAATTTCATAATCATAAAATGCAGCTATAGCAAGCATGATCCTCGTAGATTATATCTTAGCTACTAGTGAGAAGGTCTCAACATAGTCAATCTCTTGGGTTTGAGTAAAGCCTTTTGCAAGGAGCCTGGCTTTGAAAGTGTGTACTTTCCAATCCATATTGGTCTTCTTCTTGAAGATCCATTTTTACCCAATTGTCTTTCTACCAGGTACATGATCAACCAAGTTCAACACTTGATTATAATACATGGACTGAATCTCACTCTCCATTACATCCTTCCATTTAGCAGCCTCATGGCCTACCATTGTTTCCTTGTAGTTAGCAGGTTCATCCAAATTTACTAGTGTACGATCATTGATAAACATATCACCATCTGTAGTTATATGGAAACCATAAAATTTAGGTGGCATGCTAACCCTACTGGACCAACGAAGGGGCAACGAGTTGTTAACTGGCTTAACTGGAATTTCTTCCTCGGGTTGAGTGCTAGTGTTGTCAGAGGTTCCCTCATTGGATGACTCTTGAATTTCTTCAAGATCAATAACACTCCTACTTTCCTATTTGAATATGAGCTCTATCTTGCGAAAGACTCCTCTTTGAACTACAAAAACCACATTCTCACTAGGTCCGTAGAACAAGTATCCAAAGGACTTCTGTGGGTAGCCAATGAAATAACACTTCTCGGATCTGGGTTTGAGTTTTTCATGACTCTCTTGTCTTACGAGTGCGTCATAACTCTGTAGCTTGATATGTGCAAGCGAGGGAGCCTTCCCTGTCCACATCTCATGAGGTGTTTTGGAAACCTTCTTGGTTGGAACACAATTCACGATATGGGCGGCTATCTCTAAGGCATACCCCCAGAAATGAATAGGAAGAGAAGCTCGACTCATCATGGAACGAACCATATCTAGTAGGGTTCGATTAGCCTCTCAACCACACCATTAAGTTGTGGTGTTCTGGGAGGAGTCAATTGTGAAACAACTCCATATTCCTTGAGATAGTCGTGGAACCCCATACTAAGATACCACCTCTGTCAGATCTGAGCATCTTTATCTTCCTGCCCAATTGATTCTCGACTTCATGCTTAAACTCTTTGAACTTTTCAAAGGTTTCTAATTTATGTTTGTTTAAGTAGACATAACCATATCCACTATAATCATCTGTAAACGTCACGTAATATCGATTCGCATCTCTTGTGGTGGATCTGAATGGGCCACATACATCTATATGGATGAGGTCCAATAATCATTCACCTCTTTTACATGTTTTCAGTGAAAGGTGATTTTTTCATCTTGCCCGAGAGACAAGACTCGCATTCATCATCTGTCCTAAGATCAAATGATTCTATCCTAAGATCAAATGATTCCAACACTCCATCATTTTGGAGTTGGGCAATGCGTTCCTTATTTATGTTTCCAAGACGAAAATGCCACAAACATACCTTGTCCACACCATTGGACGAATCAATATGAAACACGTTATTGCCTAAGTTATCAACACAAGTCATAGTTTCATACACTCCATTACAAGGTAAATCTTTAAATATAAAAACACCATTTTTGAAAGCAGAAATTGAACCAATATCATTATCAAAAGAATATTTAAAACCTTGTCTGAACAATGCATGAAAAGAAATAATGTTTCGTGTCATTTCTGACGAGTAGCAAGAATTCAAAAAACCAATCCTAACATCACTACTAAGCATAAGTTCATCTGTCCCACTATTGGTAACAGGTGAAGATTGCCTATTCCCCATGATCAGGTTCTGTGACAACCCGTAAATTTCTATCTTGTAAAGTCAAATCCAATCAACCAAAAGGCAGACTTATTTCTATTGCCTTTTAGCCTTGTTAAGGGCCATTCTATGAGTTTTTAAGCCTTGTACACTTAGGACTTGATACTATGAAGTGTGAGTAATGAATCTATGAATTTAAAATTAAGCCACGAACATTCATCAAGGGATGTTCACGACCCAAACTAGGTTCACGACCGTGAACCCATGTTTGGCCGTGAACCCCTCTCTACACATGTAGATTTCCTTCACTTTTCTTCATTTCTCACATCTTCCAACCAAGAACACTCAAACTCTCTCAAGTATCATCAAGGGAAACCTTCCTTTCTCTTCAAAAACATAAGTGATACCCTCCTATTTACTAGTTGATCTTCATATACAAGTGAAAGCCTTTGATAACATCCTTGAATTCATCACTTTTCCTTCAAGATCTTCAAATCACCATCTTCTTCACCAAGAACACCAAGAACACAAACTTGTTCTTGGGCCGTGAACACCTTAAAAGGCTTCCAAAACGTAAGTAGCTCATTCATCTACTATTTGTCGATTAGAAGCACTAGAATGCCCATGAAACAAACAACTTTGGGCATGATTCTTCAAGAGTTCACGGCCGTGAACCCTTCATTGGGCCATGAACCCTTCATAAGATCATGATATCGCCATGAACCCTTCATCCATGGCCGTAAACCCTTCTTAAGGCCAAGCTTGGGCCATAAACACTTCAAGTATTCATGGCCGTGAACACTCCTTGGCCGTGAACACTTCCTTGTGTGGCCGTGAACTCCTTTCATTCAATCATATGTGATTCAAACACTCCATTATGAGTGTTTCCTAGTTCCTAAGGTTGTATACCTTACATGATTAGTTGTTATATACACTAATTTCATGCCAATATATGCCATTATATGTCATTTAGGACTCGTTTGTGTCTCGGGAATTCTTTCATGGAACTTCTGATCCTTACTCGAATCTTCAATTGAATCACCCACATAAACTGAGTTCATACCCCTATAATCTATCTTTTAAATGTTTTTAGATGCTTTTAGGGGGGGGGGGGAATACCAGTTGAACACAATGTTATTGTGTTAATGTTTGACTGTGATAAGCATCACATTAAAGGATTTCTTATGCTTTTGTAAGTGATCGAAACAATTCAAAAACTCTTTTTAAAGATATTAGTTTGTTGTTGATAAAACTTCATTCTTAAAGTGCATGCTTAACTCAGTAGATAATTGAGTCTTTTCTATAGGCCAGTAACAGTTCAAAACAAACATACTAGTAAACTATAATAGGTATAGTTTCGGGGTTCAGTTCGTACTATAACTAGAACAGGGAGGAACATACTATAACTAGAACAGGGAGGAACATACTATACCAAGAACAAGATAATAATAATGTGAAACCACTACTTGACGGCATAGCAAAATACTTGTTATGTCGCGTTTTGTAACCAGAGTCTCCTGGAGGGAGAGCGGGCATTGTGTGTATAGATCTATATGGGACTAACAATCCCGCATCCCGACTGTTAGCTACAGTTTGGTGTTGGGTCAAAAAATATGGTTTATACTTTGCTTTTCTAGGAAAATGTATTTTTATGTCTAGGAACGTAAACAACTCAGTGTTTACGGTCATATATGTGTTTACGGCCAGGTAGTGTTTACGGCCGTAAACAGGTTTACGACCGTAAACCCTGTTTACGGCCCAATGGGTGTTTATGACCGTAAACCCATTTACGGCCATAAACCCAATTTGCGGCCCAGTCGAGTATATATAGGGGTGAGGGGTGTGAGGAATAGAGTGATAAACACATAGACTAGAGGAGCTTAAGTGTGTGCATTTGAAGGTGTTCTAGAGAGAGAGAAAAGAGAGTGTGTGTTAGTGTGTGTGAATCTTGTATCCGGATCTTCATTCATATCAATACATACAAGATTCATCATCTTCTTCTTCTCCTTCTCTTCTATTTTGATCTGACATCATCCGTTTGATTGGGATTCCGCACCATCAAACGGATCTGATTGATACACAAGCAGATTGGGGAATTACAATTGGTATCAGAGCTTGGATTGTATCAGTCATTTTTGTCAGATCTGGAGCATATTTGATCTTATTTTTGAAAGATTCTTGCGTTTTTGGATAGATCTCTGAAAATTAGGGGGGGTTTGTTCTTCACGTTTTTGATAAAAACGAGTTTTTGATCGAGTTTTGGAGCAAAAAGAGGTGAAAAACGTTGTTTTTCACGTAATCTGCGAAGAGTTTATGGTCTTTGAAGGGTTTACGGTCGGCAGCGGCGGCGGCTAGGGTTTTCCGGAGTTTACGGCCGTAAACGTGTTTACGGTCGCCGGAGTTTATGGCCGTAAAAGTGTTTACGGTCGCCGGAGTTTACGGTCGGCGGTTTACGGTCGCCGGAGTTTGCGGCCTCGGCTCGGAATTCGGCTCGGTGATCGGCTTGAAGGGCGGCTCGGTCAGCAGCAGTTTACGGTCCGCACCTCAGCCTCGTCCTCGCCTCGCACCTCGGTCTCGCATCTCGTTCAGCAAGCTTCACAGCAGTCCTCGTAGCACAGCATCTTCACATTAAAAATATTGAAACGGATTGGGGGGTGCCGGGGATCGAACCTGCGACCTCTGGTTGAGGAACCCAGCGCTTTACCAACTCCTCTAGCAACGCCTTTGTTCCTTCCCTCCCAATTTTAATTCAAAAGCACTCCCTTTCGTTCCTAATTTCGCATTTTTTACATTTTTAACCTAAAAATCAATTTTCTTTATTTTAAAATTCCATTTTCAACCCAAAAATTTAGTTTTTAATTTTTGACTTTATTTTTTAACTTTTGACCTTAAAATTTTGACTTTGACTTTCAAGTTTGACCTTTGACTTTAAACTTTGACTTTCTCGTTTAACTTTTAAATTTTCAAATTTAGCTTTTCGGTTTGACTTTTAAGTTTGACTTTTTAAGTTTGACTTTTGAGTTTGACTTTTTAAATTTGACTTTTAAGGTTGACTTTTGAGGTTTATAGTCAAAGGGCATTTTTTTTGGGTTTGACTTTTAAGTTCTAGTTGTGCTTTTAATGGTTTTTGAGGTCTACAAGGGGATTGATGAGCAGAAGAGAGTCTATGGCGAAGAGAGAAACTAGAGAGAAGAACAAGTGTGTGTTAGTGTGTGTGAATCTCATGTAAAGGATTATCATTCTATTAATTAATACATTGAGATTCATATTATTCTTCTTCTCCTTCTCTTCTATTTGATCTGACATCATCCGTTTGATTGGGATTCCGCACCATCAAACGGATCTGATTGATATACAAACAGATTCAGCCCAAAATTCAATTTCTTTTCATTTTAAATTCCAATTTCAACCAAAAATTTTAGATTTTAATTTTTGACTTTTAATTTTTAACTTTTTACTTAAAATTTTGACTTTGACTTTTAAAGTTTGACCTTTGACTTTAAACTTTGACTTTCTCGTTTAACTTTTAAATTTTCAAATTTAGCTTTTCGGTTTGACTTTTAAGTTTGACTTTTCAAGTTTGACTTTTGAGTTTGACTTTTTAAATTTGACTTTTGACATTGACTTTTGAGACTTTTTAGTCAAAGGGCATTTTTAAATTTAAGTTTGACTTCTAGTTGTGCTTTTAATGGTTTTTGAGGACATGAAAGAGAGTCGTCAGGATATGTTAAGACAAAATTTCAAAATGTTCGATTATATCCCTGGAGAAACCCTGGAAGCTCAGTTGAAGCGATTTACTACACTTACTACTGAGATGAATATAGCTGGGATTTTCTTGACTAAATCTGAGAGAAACAAAAAGCTGTTGAATTCACTTCCGAAATCATGGGATAAGAACGTGGCTATCATCAAGAAGACAAAAGATCTCAATCGTCTTAGTCTTGCTGATATAATTGAAGAAATTGACGCTTTGAAGTGTGGAAAAACAATGTGTTCCGCAAACCTTCCGGTCAATGAAGTTTCATGTTCTCAATCATGTGAAGTTTCATGTTCTCAATCATGTGAAGCTACGATTAAACTTCTTCGTGAACATAATGATTTATTAAAAAGAGAAGTTGAGGACCTGAGATATGAAGGTTATCAACTCAGGAAAGGACAGAAACCCCTAAAGGCCCAGTTAGAAACAAAAATAAAGGACTTTAGGAAGCTTCAGGAAGAATTCAGCAACAAGTGTGAAAATTATGACTATATTAAGAGACAACTTGATGCTGTAACTGAAGAACTTGACGCTTTGAAAATTAAGTGTGGAAAAACAGATGTTAGTTTCAAAAATTATACTGCGTCAAGTAAGACAGTCGAGTCCTTATTTGAAAACCAATTAAAATTCAAAGATAATCAAAACAAGGGTCTAGGGTATGATAGTGTTCCTCCACCTTTCAATCATAACTACACATCCATCCCTACGACACAGGAAGAAATTGACAGGGAGGCACATCTTCAATATGGCAAACCAGCTGGTTTTGTTTCAGGAGGTATTCAGGTTGAAAATTCTAATGCTTCTACTTCATGTGCAGGTAAAGTAACAGAAGATGAGAACAAGGAGAACACTACTGAACAAACCAACATCTCCTTGAGATCTGAATCTGTTGCTTCGAACTCAGTTGCTTCTGATCAACCTGCTGTTGAGAAATACAGGCCACCAATTCCATTGAAACAGAGTGCCTGTTGTAATTGTGTATGTGGGAACAACCAACGACAAGGCAAAGATACGCCACCAGGGGCAGGAAGAAACAACTTCACAGTGAAGAAAAAGACATGTTTTCACTGTGGAACACCTGGACACATTGCCAGAAATTGTCCTAATCACGCATACGTTCCCTACTATACACAAGGGTGGCAGAACGCACCAAGAGGGAGATACTCCAAAAGAAACCCCTCAAGGTCACGTTTAGACAATGGCGACTGGAACGCACAGAAGGAAAATAATCAATCCCACAAGGCCAAGAATCCGCATCCGAAGGGCAAGAAGGGAATGTCGGCCAAGAAGCCAAATCCAAGAGATGCTCCCGTGAAGCCAAAATCAAAGTCATCTCAACGGCCGACATCAAGTTCAAAATCAAGTACCGAGCCACCCATCAGATCAAAAAAGAAATGGGTTAAACCCAACTAAAAATGGGTTCCAAAGGCTCACTCTCCCAAATCTTCTAACAATTCTAATATTTCTTCATCTCCTGTTTGTGATAAACATGATATGTCATGGGAGAGAGTACCGTGCAAGGATGACAAAGGTCGACCCAGTTTCAAAATGGACTGGGTTCCAAAGACCAACTAATCCCGCTCTGTGTCGGAGCAGCTATGGAGGCATATCATCAGACTTCGGTTTGTTGGTAGTGGCTGTTCCAGGCACATGATAGGGGACATCTCTCAACTGTACAACATTCATAACTTTGTTTGGGAGTATGTGTCCTTTGTGGGAAAGGAAGAAAGGAAGAGATCACAAATTGGGTTAGTGCTTAATGATGTGAAGAATTTTTGGATCTGTTCTGAGATTACGCGTGCTGTTCTCAGACCTTCTGGATGCAAATTCTATCGGTGACTTACGGTTTGAGTTTTCTTCTCTATACTCCTGTGTTTCTCTTAAGCTGATTCGCTTCAAAGATAAATTTTTGTTTTAGGATAGTTTAAATTTGCGCATTTACTTTCGTTTCTCTCCTATGCACAAATTTAGGGGGAGAAATAAAAACAAAACAAAAATTAGAAAAGTTTAAAAAATCCAAAAACATTAGAAAACAGAAAATCCAAAAATATGTTGGTTATGGAATGTGCTTGCAGGTGATGTGATGGGAAGTGATATAATCATGTGACAACAGGCAATCTGAATCTGTGTAAGGGACTGAATCTGAATTGTCTAGGCTATGTGTTCGATGCGCTGGTAGGCACGAGAGATTAAAATGGACTTGACTAGGCATTAATGAACTTAAGGAATTCATAGACTTGACAAATTTTGACCTAGTTAAATCCATTTAGCCTGACAATACGACGCTCGGATAGGTTGAGCAGGGAGATATATATGGGAATCTACTGGTCATATTAAAGAACTCGTATCTGGAACTGTGGATTAACTTTTCCTCGATGTGCAGATTATGTCCTTAATCCCGGTATTGATGGGGTGACTGGTGAATTCCGATATATTAGGTCTGTAGAAGGTTATATTCTTTCTTTCTATCTGTTAGTCATATGTTGCCTCCTCTGCGTGATCGAAAGATCCGACCTGGAATGTAGCATATGCAACTCTATCTCTCTGCATCTTCTATCTATGCAATTCTTTCTATCTGTTAGCCATATACTATCTTCTTTGCGTGACTCACAATCCGACCTGGTACACAGTATATGCATCATTCTTTTTCTCAATCCCTCTAAAACTTCAGTTAGTCATATGTTTCACCCTCTGCGTGATTGGAAGAGATCCGACCTGGGTGTATATCATATGCATTCTAAATCTAACTTCTCTCATAATAATTGTCTGCTCACCTAAAGTAAGGAGTACTTTGGAAGTTCCTGATTATTGGGGTATGTCAGGAAGCGGGAAACATGTTCTAGTACATTTAAAATTAAACAATCACTAGGTTGTCTGTATATCTCACTGCTCAATTTAGGTGGACAACAATATCTTTGGTCATCGTCAGCTGAATGGTCCTTAAGGAATATTATCTAGGAACTTAGGATCACATTGTCTTGTCACTTATAATATGTCCTAATTTTGTCACAATCTCTCGTGTTTAAGTGGGCCACAATATCGACGATTGACCAGATCTATTCATGAAGGGAGAGGTACTGATAAACGGATAAAGGCTGTCTAAAAACTTTGATCCCAAATCACTCTTAAAGTTAGATATCATTTTATTTTTGTTAAATTTTTTCATAGTTTTCTTCTAATTTAAATATTAAGGGAGATTTAAAAAAAATTCTGAAAACCAAACAAAAATAAAAAAAAAAATTTAAATCCAAAAATAGTGTTATTTCTGTTTTATTTCTTTTTCAGAAAATATGAAAAATCAAAAAAAAAAAATATATTGTGTGCTAAGTTTTCTTTTAGTTTTGTTTTGTCTTGAAAAGTTAATTCAGGTGAAGATGAAACTCATGGAAGTTTGTGTCGAAGATTTCTGAGCCAAGGCTTCATCCGTGATCATCGAAGAATTCTCATTCGAAGGAGGAAGAAATGAAGATTATTCTTTCGACATTCAATCTTTCAACCCCAGAAGCAAGGTGAAGCTGAAATTGAAGATTATGTCACGGATTGCATTGAAGCCTCCTCAATCAGTCTCCTGCTATCTTGTACCTGCTGAAGTGATCCAGAAGATTTGTTCTCTCTGATGTTCTCTCTAAAGTTTCTCAAGCTGAAAGCGCTATCTTTCAAGAATCAGTACGCCAAATCTCCTCACCCAATGTGCATTCAATGCCAAATTCTGAAGAAATGCCCAACTGCTCAAGATGAAGTCAATTATTGAAGATGCATCATGTTCATCTTGAAGCTGTGAAGAATTCGAAGATTAAAGCTGAAGCCAAAGCTCCCAATGAAGATTATCAAGAAAGCCAGCTACTTTTTAGGGGGAGCTTGTTGGGTCATTTAAGAAAAGAAAAGAAAGCTATAAACGAAGGGGGAGATTGTTGGGTCAAAAATATGGTTTATACTTTGCTTTTCTAAGCATTTATTGTTTTTATTATTTGGGCCAAAAATAGTATAGGATTAATTGTAGCTTGGACCGAGCATTGGATTATTTTGTATTTTGGGCTTGGCCTTAGGTCCATATATATATATATATATATATATATATATATATATATATATATATATATATATATATATATATATATATAGGGTGAGGAGTGCATGTGAAGGATAAACACATAGACTAGAGGAGCTTAAGTGTGTGCATTTGAAGGTGTTCTAGAGAGAGAGAAAAGAGAGTGTGTGAATCTTGTATCCGGATCTTCATTCATATCAATACATACAAGATTCATCATCTTCTTCTTCTCCTTCTCTTCTATTTTGATCTGACATCATCCGTTTGATTGGGATTCCGCACCATCAAACGGATCTAATTGATACACAAGCAGATTGGGGACTTACATTTGGCCGACAGGCCAAGGGGTGACAAATGTCACATTAGTTTCAACGCCAACAGGTCGTCGTGTTAAATACTAGTCAATCAACATGGTTATAACCACATTACATTTTAACCTTAATTAAACTTATTGGTTTTAAGGTCGTTAATACTTCAGTAGTTATTTTATACAATACTAATGTATACTTTCATTTTCCCATTACATTCATATAGTGATATTCTCACGTAAAAGGGTAATGCAAACTATTTTCTAGCAAAGATAGTCATAAAACTTGGGAAAACATACATTCTTACGAGAGAACAAACAAACACAACAGTTGGGTCTTAGTACATTCAGTTAGAAGGGGTCCTATAATGCTAACTTTATGATTCCTTGGTGGATACATTAGGGATATATATTAATAGGATCTGACAGGCAGTAGGATGTGTGCTTTCCGCTTCATTTCCAGTTCCTTGTTTGGTTGTGGGCTTAGAGCAGATGCACACAGTCTACTATCTATTCGATCTTGATGTATATATATCCTATATACACCAAGTAATCATAGGGAGTAACAGGTATGGGTCAGGTCATAGCATACAAATTCAGTATACCGCTTTCTAGTACAAAACATACTTTTCAGATAGAACATTAAGTAGATGAAACTAGAAACTTATCTATAAAAGGTTTGATAGGCATTATTAAACCAGTATAACTTAAAGGACCTTAAATGGTTAATTTTATAATACCTTAGCTTATACATCAGGTTTATATATAAATAATATCGGATAGGCAGTGGAATATGTGCTTTCCGCCTTATTTCCTGTTCCTTGTTTGGTTGTGTGCTTGGGGCAGATTCACACATTCAACTGTTCGTTCGATATTAGATTATATATAGCTAGTATAAACTAAGTGATTATAGAAGGAATTATTATGGTTACCAGTTTTACTAAAGTAAATATATGATTTTCTTAAAGAATGTTTTCACCAAATATAAATGAACTATTACAGTTAACTCCGTAAGTACCAAATGAATACGCCAGGGTTATATACAGTGAAGAGCTAACAAACAATGGGATGTGTGACTTCCGCCTCATTTCCTGTTCTTTGTTTGGTTGTGGGCTTAGGGCAGATTCACACAATCGATTGTGTGTTTACTCTGGGTTTTATATAACTTGTATCCATTTAGTACTCATAGAAGGGATTGTAGAGTCATTTTTACGTATCTTTCAACACATTAGAAAAAGTAGGATTTTCTGGAGGAACAGGCGAACTTTTCTAAAAGAACTTACAGTTTACTTTTCATCACTAAAATACTTATGAACTCACTAGCTTAAATGTTGATCTACTCTTTCAAAACAACTTGTATTCTCACGAAACTAGTAGACAGGTACGCTCACTGGGATTCAGAAGATGGAGCATATTGCTTCATGTCTTGTTTTGTTGTTTATTTTGGAGTCAATATTTTATCAATCTAATACATTGTAAACCCTTTAATATTTATACAATGGTTGTTGTTACTTTGATTACTATGATGCATGTGTTGTGATACTAAGCATGACGTCCTCCGCCCCCGAACGGTTCCGCCGTTCCGATTTTTGGGTGTGACAGATTGGTATTAGAGCATTGTTTATAGTGAACTAAGTATATCAACCTATAAAAGATATACAACTATAAACAGAATGGGGCCGAAGTGCTTTGACTAAAAGTATATTTTTAAAATATAACAATATTCTTATAAAAGTATGCATACCTGCATACATATATACATACTAGAACAAGTATCACAAAAACAACAAAATAGAAGTATTTAAAGGTTGGATAGTGTGGTCAAACCTGGACAGTTATGTAATCATATATGGGATCAATATAGCCTGATCAACTATATTCATTTGAGATATGACTAACATGTGTTTGGGAGTGATGTGGTGTTGCAACAGTCTTAAAACTTACCTAACTCTATACACAAGGGAGTTCTATATCAGAACATAAAGTTAAAATACTATAGGAGTATTTTATGATACTATAAGATAACAACAAGTTTAAAACATACCAAGTTCATTACATTACAAATACTATAGGAGTATTTTAGGCACTATAAATAACATATGTGAGAATTTAAAAAGACCCTTACGCGTAGGTCTATAATTTTGGAATGTATACTCCCAAGGTTTTATATGATTGAGATTTTATAGACTTAGAATTTGTTATCTATGCTCTACCTCCTGTTCCTTGTTTGGTTGTGGTTTTAGAGTAGGATCACTTATTCGAAGGTCTATTTGATCTTAAATTATATATAACTTGTGTACACTGCGCTATTATAAGAGGACCCTATAAGGATCACCCCATAATGTCTCACTAAATCTCATAGATTCTTTAGACACTTCCATTCTTTCACGACAAACCCAGATATATGTAACCACTCCATTATAGCAGTCAACAGAGGAATCAAGGAGGAACAAGAAGAGGTTCATGATGAGTTTTTGAAAGAAGGATCAGCCGAAGAAACAAAAACGTCTTATGCGTCACACTAATAAATAATAACCTTAAATGACTTAGTGAGCTAGTGAATACACTGCTCACCTTATGTGTTAGGATTATTTCTTTTTTGTGCAACTGGTAACAGTTATTCAATTCGCAGAAATTCATTCGAGGATAGCCACTTCTGATTCATAAAGTTTATTTTGTATAGACTCCCATTATGAATTATTTTTCAAAACCTTATGAAAGTCAGAACTGGATATATTCATAACTAGGATAACTTAGTTATTCAACTTTCGGCTTATAACCATTTCTATAGACTTATCTCCGTTTCATCTTTATATTCATTCTAGCAAAAGATGCCTCACGGTAGACCTGTAAGGAAAGTAGTCAATACCACAACAGAGAATCCACCACCACCGCCATCACCACAATTCGATCCTGCTGCTCTCCGAGTAGCGGTAACAGCCGCAGTAACAGCTGCTATAACTCACATCCACACAACTAGTACCAGTGGATCTGGTAGCAGTACCCACCTAACTAACCCCGGAGTTACCCACGGACACCCACGGGAGTGTTCGTATAAGGACTTCATGAACTGAAAACCTAAATCCTTTAATGGAAATGAGGGAGTCATTGCTCTGATGCGATGGATCGAGAAAACAGATTCGGTCTTTGAAATCTGTCTGTGCCCAGAAGGGAGCAAAGTGAAGTTTGCTGCCTGCACCTTCTCCGACAGAGCCCTAACATGGTGGAATAGCCATGTTAAGTCACTGACCCTATCAGTGGCTAACTCAATGGGTTGGGAGAACCTGAAAGAGATGATGTTGGAAGAATACTGCCCTAGGGGTGAAATTCAAAAAATGGAGCAAGAGCTATGGGAGCATACCATGGTCGGCTCAGACATAGTGACCTACACTGACAGGTTTGGTGACCTGACAACACTGTGCCCCGGGATGGTTACCTCGGAGAGTAAGAAGATAGAAAAGTACATATGGGGTTTATCTACCCCGATTCAAGGGGATGTACTGTATTCTAACCCAACTACCTTCAATAGCGCCAAACGCCTGACCTAGAGACTCATTGACCATGGAGTACGCCATGCCATGGTAGTCCCCGAGAGGGGACTATAAACGAAAGTCGGGGAATAAGAGGAAGGAACGAACGACACAGGAACCCCCGCAAGAGCAACAAGTGGTTACCGTACACGCCGCCACAACACCTGCCACTCCAGCGCCGGTTAGTCGATATGCTAGAACCCTCCCGAAGTGTGGTAAGTGTAACTACCACCACACTGGAGTATGCCGGGAAATGCAGTCCATGAATTGCCGTAGGAAGGGGAACACTGCCCGTTTCTGCAGGGCGCCGACATAACCGATCTCCCAAGTCCCCGAAGTTGAAGTAAACCAGGCCTGTTATGGCTGTGATGAGACAGGACACTACAAGAGGGACTGCCCGATAACGAAGAATTCAGGCGCGGATGGACAAATGCTGATGATCACCGTCGGAGAAACTGCCCCGGAATCACCAGCAAACAGCGGTACGTCTCCTAAATAAAAATTTCTTTAAAATTTTAAGTTTATATCAATATTAAAACTTGGGGGGAAATTTAAAAGTAATTATAAATTATTAACTCGTCTGAACCAGTCACAACATTCATAAGAGAACTAAAGATCCGTACATGTGAGCTATGATGGTTTTGTATGTACATCAGGGTTGTGCATAGCTAAGATTTTGAAGACTAAGAGTGAGTGATTCCGCCTCACTTCCTGTTCCTTGTTTGGTTGTAGATTTAGGGCAGACTCACTCAGTCGACCGTCTTATTCATCTTAATTATACATAACTTGTATATGCCAGACGATCATAGAGGTACCGAGGAGGATCATAATATAGAGTATCGACACTAGTTATTAAAAAACTTTCACTGTAAGTACTCGCTTTTCGCAGTACGATATGTGACAGTGGTAATATCAAGGAGAAAACTGAAAGCACTAGAAAGTCTAAACATAATACATTGTCGAGCACACTAGGGATACACCATCGTATAACAAACGTTTCTTTCAAATCGGCCTAACACTTGTTTCTATAAAGAGTCTGTCGTCATCATTCGTCGTGGATTGGCGTGGTCCTCACCATACTAAGTTCGTGTGTTTCGAAAATCCATCGCCTTAACCAACAAACTAACGAAACCCTCGTCACTCGTAAGGACAACCCGACCCAGACCTCACAATTGTCTCTTGTCTTATAAACCCCGAAGTACTCATGCGAAGAGTACCTTGTCCTCTGAAACCTTTCCACCGTATACTCAGCAGACCTTCACGAACTACCACTCGTCCATCAGATCAAGTTCAAGCACAAGAGGCTAAGGACGAATACAGCCCACCTATCACTATTTAGTGTATACACGAGGGTGGTGTATAATTATGATTATGTGGATTTAGTATGTGTGTTTCCGCCCTGCCTCCTGTTCCTTGTTTGGTTGTGGACCTGGGGCAGAGTCGCACATCCGACCATCTTACTAATCTTGATTATATACGACTTGTACACTTAGGACTTGATACTATGAAGTGTGAGTAATGAATCTATGAATTTCAAATTGAGTCAAGAACATTCATCAAGGGATGTTCAAGGCCCAAACTAGGTTCACGGCCGTGACCCATGTTTGGCCGTGAACCCCTCTTTACACATGTAGATTTCCTTCACTTTTCTTCATTTCTCACATGTTCCAACCAAGAACACTCAAACTCTCTCAAGTATCATCAATGGAAACCTTCCTTTATCTTCAAAAACGTAAGTGATACTCTCCTATTTACTAGCTGATCTTCATATACAAGTGAAACCCTTTGATAACATCCTTGAATTCATCACTTTTCCTTTAAGATCTTCAAATCACCATCTTCTTCACCAAGAACACCAAGAACACACACTTGTTCTTAGGCCATGAACACCATAAAAGGCTTCCAAAACGTAAGTAGCTCATTCATCTACTAGTTTTCCATTAGAAGCACTTGAATCCCCATGAAACAAACATCTTTGGGCATGATTCTTCAAGAGTTCATGGCCGTGAACCCTTCATTGGGTCGTGAACCCTTCATAAGATCATGATATGGCCGTAAACCCTTCATCCATGGCCGTAAACCTTCTTAAGGCCAAGCTTGGGCCGTAAACACTTCAAGTATTCATGGCCGTGAACACTCCTTGGCCGTGAACACTTCCTTGTATGGCCGTGAACTCCTTTCATTCAATCATATGTGATTCAAACACTCCATTATGAGTGTTTCCTAGTTCCTAAGTTTGTATACCTTACATGATTAGTTGTTAAATACACTAATTTCATGCCAATATATGCCATTATATGTCATTTAGGACTCGTTTGTGTCTCGGGAATTCATTCGTGGAACTTCTCATCCTTACTCGAATCTTCAATTGAATCACCCACATAAGGTGAGTTCATACCCCTATAATCTATCTTTTAAATGTTTTTAAATGCTTTTAGGGGGGGGGGGGGAATACAAGTTGAACACAATGTTATTGTGTTAATGTTTGACTGTGATAACCATCACATTAAATGATTTATTATGCTTTTGTAAGTGATCGAAACAATTCAAAAACTCTTTTTAAAGATATTAGTTTGTTGTTTATAAAACTTCATTCTTAAAGTGCATGCTTAACTCAGTAGATAATTGAGTCTTTTCTAAAGGCCAGTAACAGTTCAAAACAAACATACTAGTAAACTATAATAAGTATAGTTTAGGGGTTCAGTTCGTAGTATAACTAGAACAGAGGGGAACATACTATAACTAGAATAGGGAGGAACATACTATAACAAGAACAAGATAATAATAATGTGAAACCACTTCTTCACGTCATAGCAATATACTTGTTATGTCACGTTTTGTAACCAGAGTCTCCTGGAGGGAGAGCGGGCATTGTGTGTACAGATCTATAGGGGACTGAAAATCCCGCATCCCGACTGTTCGCTGCAGTTTGGCTAGCAGGCCAAGGGGTGACAAATGTCACATTTGTTTCGACGCCAGCAGGTCGTCATGTTAAATACTAGTCAATCAGCATGGTTATAACCACATCACATTTTAACCTTAATTAAACTTATTGGTTTTAAGGTAGTTAATACTTCAGTACTTATTTTATACAATACTACAGTATACTTTCATTTTCCCATTACATTCATATAGTGATATTCTCACGTAAAAGGGTAATGCAAACTATTTTCTAGCAAAGATAGTCATAAAACTTGGGAAAACATACATTCTTACGAGAGAACAAACAAACACAACAGTTGGGTCTTAGTACATTCAGTTAGAAGGGGGCCTATAATGCCTACTTTATGATTCCTTGACGGATATAGGCAGTAGTATGTGTGCTTTCCGCTTCATTTCCTGTTCCTTGTTTGGTTGTGGGCTTAGAGCAGATGCACACAGTCTACTATCTATTCGATCTTGATGTATATATATCCTGTATACACCAAGTAATCATAGGGAGTAACAGGTATGGGTTAGGTCGTAGCATACAAATTCAGTATACCGCTTTCTAGTATAAAAACATACTTTTTAGATAGAACATTAAGTAGATGAAACTAGAAAATTATCTGTAAAAGGTTTGATACGCATTATTAAATCAGTATAACTTAAAGGACCTTAAATGGTTAATTTTATAATACCTTAGCTTATACATCAGGTTTATATATAATTAATATTCGATAGGCAGTGCAATATGTGCTTTCCGCCTTATTTCCTGTTCCTTGTTTGGTTGTGTGCTTGGGGCAGATTCACACATTCAACTGTCCGTTCGATATTAGATTATATATAGCTACTATAAACTAAGTGATTATAGAAGGAATTATTGTGGTTACCATTTTTACTAAAGTAAATATATGATTTTCTTAAAGAATGTTTTCAGCAAATATAAAGGAACTATTACAGTTAACTCCGTAAGTACCAAATGAATACGCCAGGGTTATATACAATGAAGAGCTAACAAACAATGGGATGTGTGACTTCCGCCTCATTTCCTGTTCCTTGTTTATTTGTGGTCTTAGGGCAGATTCACACAATCGATTGTGTGTTTACTCTGGGTTTTATATAACTTGTATCCATTTAGTACTCATAGTAGGGATTGTAGAGTCATTTTTACTTATCTTTCAACACATCAGAAAATATAGGATTTTCTGGAGGAACAGGCGAACTTTTCTAAAAGAACTTACAGTTTACTTTTCATCACTAAAATACTTATGAACTCACCAGCTTAAATGCTAATCTACTCTTTCAAAATATCTTCATGTCTTGTTTTGTTATTTATTTTGGAGTCAATCTTTTGTGAATCTAATACATTGTAAACACTTTAATATTTGTACAATGGTCGTTGTTACTTTGATTACTATGATGCATGTGTTGTGATACTAAGCATGATGTCCTCCGATGCTGAATGTTTCTACCGTTCCGTTTTGGGGGTGTGACAGGTTCAATCTTCCATGCCCCACTTCCTCACTTTTTCTTAGTCCCTATAAATCATAACAAATTTGGAAACCACATCATGTATCAAGAACCCATGAATAAGCAAGTTGTGTGTTATTGACTTGGATAGTGTAAATAACCAATGAAGACGCCTTGATCTTACCATCATTCAAGTCCTGCAAGTATTTAGGGAAGCATCGTCTCCAATGACCCTTTTCGCCACATTGGAAGCAAGTGGCCTCTTTTGGATCACTCATCACAGGAACATCAAACGGGCTTCGTCTTAGACCCACTGCTAGACCCTCCAGCATGGGCCTTCCCTTTCCTATTGGATTGGGAAGGAGCCTTTCTCTTTTTCCCTTTGCTACATCCAATGGCTAGGATATGAGTATTTGTTGCATTAGGAGCATGATTT
The DNA here is from genome assembly GCF_052849685.1 of Lactuca virosa. Taxonomy (NCBI): domain Eukaryota; kingdom Viridiplantae; phylum Streptophyta; class Magnoliopsida; order Asterales; family Asteraceae; genus Lactuca; species Lactuca virosa. Next base: position 231,946,133 of record NC_136432.1, on the reverse strand, counting down.
TTCTTCATCCCCGACTCAATTGTTTGCAACAAATTGTGGAGCTGCGTAAATTTCATCTTCGTGTTGTTCAAATGATAAGTTAAGACAAACTGATCATAATTAGGAGGCAAGGAGTTAAGGACCATGTAAATGGCCAACTCCTCATCAAACAACACATTGAGCCTCTGTAGTTTCTCCACATATCTTTGCATCTTTTGTATGTGAGTAAAAACCAATTCTCCTTCCTTAAGCTTGCATGTCATAAGAGACTTGACCACTTCGTAGCGCTCTTGTCTTTCCTTCTTGTGGAACTTTATAGCAAGGTCAAGACTCATCTCCTATGGCCAGTAGTCATCATAGAACTTGTCTAGATCAGATGCAATAGTGGCCAACATGATGCAAGCAACCTTCATGGCTCCATCTCAATGTTTGTTATAGGAAGAAATTTCCTCAGGAGTAGCGGTGGAATGGTCGATTTCAACAATAGGCTTATCAAAGACATATTCTTTTCCCTCGTATCGAAGACTCATTTCAAGTTTCTTATCCAATCCATGTAGTTGGACCAGTGAGCTTCTCTTTTGACAAAATCGAGAGTAGGGAGAAGTTTGAGTTTGAGGAGCTGGTTTGAGTAGTTGCGAGTTCACCGTTTCCAGACATCTATAAAGATACATAGTTTTTAGTTAGTGATATAAAGCATTAATATTTTAACCCAAAATGAATATTTAAGCCTAGTATCCAAAATACAATTCACAACAAAGAAAAGGAATGTCGTAATCTAATTGTGAATTTATTAAGGTAGGCAATACAAATCTACCAATTTCATTCTAACGTGAAATTCTAGATCTTTTGAGATTAATTGAATCTTATCAATGGCATGTTTAATATCAGATTATGCTCTTCAATTTGTGACTGGGATGTCAATGATCACAAATAATATGTGAATAACCATATAAACCCTCTTGATAACATCAATGCCATTTGTTATCTTAAATTAATGTGTCGATTAACCACACACACTCCATTAACAATGATAGTTTTTGATTTGTCCATCACTCAAATTTATTGTCCCAAATTAGTGTGCCGATTAACCATGCATGCTCCACAAATGACATATAAAAAGTGATGTGCGTTTTCATGGATTAGCATACATTTCACATTTTATGCTAAAGTAAATAGAGTTGGGATTTTATAAAAGGTTCTAGTACTTTAATAGCATCACACTTTTAAGAGGTTATTTCCTATCAATCCGTTCAGCTAATGACCCTCCAACACACAAGGGAGCGGTGGGTGAGAATAGAAAACCATTCAATGGTCATTTTATAGGCCATTTCCTTATACCTCATTTATAGCATAACTTCGTAAATGAGGCCTAATATTGATTGACTGACTTGTCTTATACACATAATATATTAAGCTTTTAATCATATATAGTATAAAGTGTATTTAAAATCTTTTCGAAATACGGGGTTTAAATATTAGTAATCTAAATTATCATATAAATAACTAAACAGTTTAAACATATTATGAATTTATAATTATCTTTTAATTACATTACAATAAATTAATTATTAAATTCATAAGTGATAATTCAATTTAATTTATCTAACTAAAACATTATCAAATAAGGATATCTCATAATATTTAGGGTTTTATGGGTTATCACACAAGGATAATTACCATAAGTAACACCATCAATCTGATTAGGAAGATAATTACCGAAAATCTGGATAAATCTGTTCGTACGTTGTGACAAACTAATCTTCATTTCATGAGATCAGTGTTTTTCAAAAAATAGGTTTAGTTCGATTCAACTCATGTGCAGTCAAAGTTTGAAAAGCGTAAGCTCTGATACCACTGATGGGTTTTGTAGAAAACAAAGTTGTACAATGCGGAAAACAATTACAATTAATAAGGTACATGAATCCAATAAAAGATCTATGTCATACACCTTGATAGCACCATACAATGAGCAACTAAAGTAGCATAACCCTAGTGTAATTCGAAAATTACAAGGTTTAAGGTTAGATACCTTTTGATTTGTTATTGCTAACAAATCATACAAATCCGTGTAGTTGTGAAGCTTGGAAAGACTAGCACCAAAGAGATGATGCCTCTAATGGTTTGTACCCAAACCCTAGAAATAAGAACACAAGAGGAAAGATGAGAGAGTAATGAATTTTCGGCTATGAGAGGCTTAAAATAAGTAGTCGAATTTATGAAGCCTTAAGGAGCTATTTATAGGTGATTAAGGTATCCTTGGATAACCCTGATTTGAATATAATAATAATATCTCAAATAAGGCAACTATCTAATACCTTTACTTATCCTCCAAGGCTTCCTAGAAACCTTAAAAGTCTTCCATAAAACCGTGCCCTTAGACCATCTGCAATGCTTGTCACAAACAACGGAACCACGAAGACCATCACGACCACATAACGGTGTTGGTGTACCAGTAACGATCACGAACGGAGAGAGAGGAAGAAGAAGAGGGTCGGCTGAGAGAGGCAACGTCAGTGGTCCTCCGTCCTCCCCACCACGAATCACCATGACCACAAAGGATCGAGCTGGTGTGCATGGACAACGCTCGTGGCTACGTAGGCCACGAACCCCTTCGTTGCCGGTATACCAGATGGCCTTATGGGAGGTTCTGGAAGCTCTCCATTGTTTAACTTTTGAACAATGTCACATTTAGTCCCTACACTTCCAATTAATGTAATTAATCCCAAATTTAATTCCAAATTAATTTCTAGTTGATTCTAAATTAATTATAACTATTTCTAATTAATATATTAATCATATAACATATTAATAAATTAACCTCTCTCTTCAAATGTAAATTTTCTCAGTTGCTAGTTATGAGGGCAACCCAAAAATAACTTTGCTTTTATTTCATAAATATACCAATTTAGTTATTGACTTAGACACATTAATCAAACAACAACCATGAACATGGGCGGATGTAAGGCATTGATAGGGGGCACATGCCCCATTGACCGGATTTTTTATATATAAATTATCAGTTAACTTTGGATCAAAACCTATATATAGTGGCAGCCCTACAATTAAAAATAGGTTGAGATCTTCACAAGACGGAAGTCTACGGCACATTAGGCTAAAGTTATGAACACTTTGTTTGACTTTTTTGTTCACAAAAACAAAACAAGCAAACAGTAACACAAGGATGTAAGCAAAAAACAGATTGAAGGTGCATATTAGTTTCATTCATTGTTTTCTTTTCCATTTAGGTTCCGATACACATGCTTGTTTCCAAAAAAATGTGGTGTTAATGCATATCAAGTGTTTTATGAAATGCCTTAGACCATCAGTCATGGTACTTATGTAGGGATCTATTTGAAAAGTATACAAAGTGAATTTCATGTTGCTTTACTTATAAAGTTAGCAATATATAAGTTATAGTATCAATTTATTACGAGATGTAACGGTAAACTTATTATTAAGAAATCTACTGGTAAACCGATTTATGTCGAACCTACTGTGCAAGGTTGGAATAGAGTATCTAGGATTCAAAACTGACTTTCAAAACTACCAGCTCTAGGTCCTAAGTATTATTAGTAAACTAAATATTGATAGTATGTCACTCAAAGACGTATACTACCTCATAGGCATTACGTTATAAACCTCAATGACAAAATTGAGAAACCAACCATCTTGTCATAGAAACAAATTAGTTACAGAAAGTCTCTCTGACTTTTGTATTCATAATAAGATCATGTGAAAAAGATTTGAACCCGGTGCTTAAAGGCCATGTTTCTATTTTCATAGTGATTCCAACCATTTTGGTTGTCCTTCTTGTGCTAGTAAATTTTGTAGCATGCTTATCAAACTTCGTAGCCATTTGGAGCATCTTTTTTTAAAGTTTGTTGCTATTTTTTTAGACTGATACCATTGCTAGAAAAGGTATGTTTGTTGAAATTGAAGTTATTGGGGGCCTTTTTACTGTATTTAGTGGCTGTTGCAAACCATATGGTTGTTGTCTTTTATTTATTTATTTATTTATTTTTAATTTTTAAATTAACGTTCTTTTGGTTGTTATCTTATTATTATTATTATTAAATTTTCGGTTCATGTAATTTTATTTTTAGGGTGTGTTATTCAATTTTTCTTGTATTTTATTTCCCATGCTTGTACTACCATATTGTTGACAGCTAGTTCCCCATGATGGCCATGAACACAAACAACTCCATTGAAAACAACCAAAACAGAAGATCCCGCCATGGGTTCGGTTTTGGATTTGGAGGGTTATTTTCAAGAGCTAGAACATACTACTGGCTTCTGAACTCTAGAGGAAGTTTATTAGAAGTTTGACAGTGGTTTGAGAGCTTGCAACTCAGCAAACACTCAAAGAAAACTTGACATAACCTAAATCCCGCTAAAAAGGATTCTCCGACGAAGTAGGGACTGTCGTGGGTAACTCCAACCACCATACCACCGGAAAACGTTTTTGGGGACAGTAGGGATCGATTAAAGTTGAGAAATTGGTTGAAAAACAGACCCTCAACTCACTCTTTTAAGTAACACACACTCACAGATATATATGTATACAAAAAGCAATATGGAGAAATGGAAGTAATCTGGACTCAAAGCTGCTGCACACACTTTTACATTCAGAAAACAAAGGCTATATATAGCCTATACATATCCAACGGAAATAAGCAAAAACCAACCTAAAACTAAGCTAACTATTCCTAAAGAATAGGTTCCTTTGATGACCAAGTTTACCCACGTGCACTTCCTAAGAACTGGTCAATCACCCTTTATTGAAACTAAGTAAATCAAACAAATACTAACCATTAACCCATACCCATATCCTGAATCAGGATTACCCAACATTCACCCCCGTAATCTTGATAATCTTGAGCCATTTTTCTTGCTTGATTCGAACTTTCTTGTTATTTGCTAGTTAACTTGCTATTCAAACCACTTAGGTTTGAGCTTGCTATCTCATTCTTGCTTCTTGCATTTTGTTTCTTGTTTGCTACTTGCTACAAAATTCTTCTGGTTGCTACTTGCTACAAATCTATTGCTTGATATCTTCCTTTTCCTGTGATAACAAAGCATGATCAACCTTGCTACTTGCTTCTCTTTTCTTGCTGCTACTTTCTATTCTTCTTTCTTCTTGCTACTTCGTTTCTTGCTTTCTTGCTTACTGAATCTTGCTAACATACAACAACCTTCTGCTGCTGCATCTTTCTTCATCTCCACCTACTTGCAATCTTCGGGATCACACCATCACAGCCAGACTGTCAACACTACTGTGAGCCATTAAATCCACAGTAGAGCCGGAACACACCACATTCAAAAAACCACCCTGATTTGAGCAACATCCAACGGGTTGCATGTCACAATCTTCACCTTTCTGCTTGTTTTTTTTCTCAGATAAGCAAGCAACTGGCCTTTTCTTTATTCTGTCTCCTTTATTCTTTATTCTTTCTTCTTTCTACTTTCTTCTTGTCTATCTTTCTTTCTTTCTTTCTTTCTTTCTTTTTTCTTTCTTTTTTCTTTCTTTCTTTCTTTCTTTCTTTCTTTCTTCTTTCTTCTTTCTTCTTTCTTTCTAGCAGCCTTCGCTGCTGTAGTAGTCAATCTTCAATTCTTCATGTGATTAACATGAAATCACCCCACCGTCTTCTTCTTACGTTCTCAGCCCTACAGCCAAGGGCTGCTCCTACTTTCTCGACACCGACTCTCAAACCTGCTTCTTCTAAACGAGCCCTAGGCTCTGATACCAAATGTTGGAATAACAGACCCTCAACTCACTCTTTTAAGTAACACACACTCACAGATATATATGTATACAGAAAGCAAATATGGAGAAATGGAAGTAATCTGGACTCAAAGCTGCTGCACACCCTTTTATATTCAGAATACAAAGGTTATATATATAGCCTGTACATATCCAACGGAAATAAGCAAAAAATCAACCTAAAACTAAGCTAACTATTCCTAAAGAATAGGTTCCTTTGATGACCAAGTTTACCCACGTGCACTTCCTAAGAACTGGTCAATCACCCTTTATTCAAACTAAGTAAATCAAACAAATACTAACCATTAACCCATACCTATATCCCGAATCAAGATTACCCAACAAAAATACCTTGGAGATGGTCAGGTTTGAGCTAAAAATGAGTTTCTTCCCTTGAAACCGTAGCCGATGAACTCAAAAATCACAACACAATTTCTCCCGCTACTGCGATGATGCAGGGGGAAGAAGAAAACAAGTTTTTTGAAATTTTGGCAACTTTGGTCCTCGGAAAATCGCATATTGAAATATTATACCCCCTAACTTAATTTCTATTACAAACTAGGTTTCTGAAATTACCAAAAGGACCATGCAGTTAAATATTCTACTTATTTTCATATAATTGATTTATTTGATCAATTTAGATGATTATTATTATTATTGTTATTATTATTATTATTATTATTATTATTATTATTATTATTATTATTATTATTATTATTATTATTATTATTATTTTAAACCCTACATCTATATATAGTTTAATTAGTTCCTTTGTCAAACCTATAAATTTAGTTTTTAATTATATAATTATTCATTAACCCTATTTAGAAATCAATAAAGCGATGGACATTATAGTTTCATAGACATGTATGAGTGTAAGAAAATACTGAAAGTCTGATGATAAACTAACTTGCCTACATATATTTTAGACAAAATTGGAAAAATGGTCCATGTGGTATGCATTTTTTTGGGGTTTTAGTCCAAACCACGATTTTTTTAAATTGGTAGTCCTTTTGGCCTAGTTTGACTGTGGTTTTGGTCCCTCGAAAAACTGAAAAGACTAAAAATACTCTTGGGGTATTTATTTTTCATTTTTCTTTCATTCTTTTAGAGTCTAATTGTTTTTTATTTAATTTAATAATTAAAAAAAGTGGGGCCACCTCTCTCTCTCTCTCTCTCTCTCTCTCTTTCGTGAAAAAGAAATTCACCCCCACCCACTTCTTCATCTTCCCCAATTCATATCTGATGAACACAGATACACACTTCTAAATCATATGAACACATGGAGTTTTCAGATTCTATTTCTCACACAAACACACATCTATATTTTCATATGAAGACGGAAATGTCTAGAGACCGTCGTTTGTGATTCACAGATATGGAAGGAGGTGTGATAATGACTGCATGGGAACATCGGAAGTCAGAGATAGCAACAAGACCCGTCGTCTCCATTCACGATTTTACGGTAACCCTAAGCGGATCTTCATAGCAACGACGACGAAACCCTAATCGGAGTTAGGGTTTGTTGTGGCTCCGACGACCTCAAGCTTCATCTCTATCCTTCTCCGATTGGTCCAATCTCACTGCGTTCTACCCATTTCTCAACATATATACATACAGATAAATGTATATACATGCATTGCTAGCAAAATTAAAACCCCAGAAGACCCACATCTCCACAATTAAACGTCAATGTCATCATCACCATCCAACTGTCGGACCACCAATTAAGACCATCACGACTTCCAACAGTAGATCGTCTTGACCACCATCATCTCTCATGTTCATCGAGAACCCTAAAAACACGAAATCATTCGATTATCCTCCTAATTAGACTTTCAACTTGAACCAAGTGGTTGGATTAACAACAAAAGGAACTGATCTTATTATGCACTTTGGATTTTGATCGGATTGACATTTGCACTGATTTTTGTCATCTTCATCTATTTCTGGTTTAATTTTCATTTTCCTCACTTTCTCTTTCGTTCTCTCAACAGGTAATGCTCACTGGCATTTGTTAGAATCAAATTGGTTTTGGATCTATTAATATAATTGAAAATGGATTGGAGGTGGATTGATTTGGAAATCGAGGTTTGTGTTGATTGGGATATTGTTTCCTCAAAATCTGTTAAAGACGGTAATGGGTTTAGATATATATATATATATATATATATATATATATATATATATATATATATATATATATATATATATATATATATATATATAGAGAGAGAGAGAGAGAGAGAGAGAGAGAGAGAAATGTGGGTCCAATTTAATAATTTTTTTTCTTTCTCATTTAAATTAAATAGAAAAAACATTAAAAAATATCAGAAGGGCATTACAATCATTTTAGTTTACCGAAGGACCAAAAACGCAACGAAACTACCTCAAAAGGACCACCAATCCAAAAAAGTCGTGGTTTGGACTAAAACCCCAAAAAAATGCATACCACATGGACCATTTTTGCAATTTTGTCTATATTTTAATATAATATTACAATAAGGTTTAGGTCATTTTTGGTCACATAACTTTTGGTTTTGTGCTCATTTGGTCACTTAACTCTTTTTAAGTTTTAAAAGGTCATCAAACTTTTGGCTTTGTGCTCATTTAGTCACTTAACTTTGGTTTGGTCACATTTAGTCACCTAACTTTTAAAATTGTGCTCATTTAGTCACTAAATTGTGACCAAATCAAAAGTTAAGTGACTAAATGAGCACAAAGTCAAAAGTTTGATGAACTTTTAAAACTTAAAAATAGTTAAGCGATAAAATGAGCACAAAACCAAAAGTTAAGTGACCAAAAATGACCTAACCTATTACAACACTTTCTAAATATTTAAAAGATAACTTCGTCTTTGGCCTTCATTAAGTCTTCGAATCTTAATGCATGTCAAAAATATATTGGTTAGTTTTAGAAAACCTAGTGAATATTCTTGATGTAAGCTATTCAAAGGCATTAGATGAGAGTAATCATCCAATGCCAAAGTCCAGCTTCAAAAATAAGTTATAAAATTGTCAAAGATTGGAAGAACTCCTGCCATACTTAACATGATTATCACTCCAAGTTACTCCAAAACATGCTACATGCATATTCAAAAATAACATTTTACATTGATAATTTAATTACAAAAGACTGGATACAAACCGACTAAGTTTTAGTTTATTACATAACTACCCAGGATATTAATGCTTTTATACAAACCTAAACCCAAGTACAAAAATAATAGTATAAACTATTCTAAACTGGATGTTTATTACCTGCAATTGTTAAAAACTGAGAGGGGTAAGCGGTGACGCTTAGTGAGTTCAATAATAGATACAATATAACGTTATGCCATATATATACCAATATGACTGAAACAAAGGGAACAAGGAGCAACAAAGGCATATGAGAATAATGCGACAGGCTTTCCATAACAATCAATGAGACATAACAATTTCAATACTTCATATACGTCAATAACACTTTGGCATAAATAGCACAGAAGACATACGATTTCTGATTAAACATTTTGGTATATTTCAGGCTTTTATCCCTATCTAACCTTCTGTCAATGCCATAGAATAGAAGCCATTCTCTTACGAGACATGGTCTATATGGCCAGAGGCTACATACCAGTACCACCGTGAATCTAAGTCCTTTCACTGATGAAATGGTCAAAGGTACAACTTTGCTATCATAATAGCGGAAATAATAACACGAGATGATAACACGGAAAAACACATAGCACATATAACACATAACATACAATTGTTCCTATATATTGAACTCACCGTGAAATAACCAGGGGTTAAAGTATTAATTTGGGCAGCACTTCGACTCTAAAAATGACTTTTTGTGAAGAAACCGGGGATTTTAGTTGAAAACCGGGCCTTACGCGGGCAGAGTTTCGACTTGAAAATATGATTTTCTTGGGAACTTCAGAGCGTCGGGACTTGCTTCGGGTGTCGGGATAATACCGAGACTTCGGGGGGGGGGGGGGGGGTGGGGGTGGGGGATGTTAGGAGAGTTTAAGAGAGAGTAGAGGGTGAAAGATGTGAGAATTCTAAACAAAATCCGGAAGCCTTCGCTTTCTATTTATAGTAAGTTGGCCAGGCCGAACACAACGCGTTCCTCAGAGGAACGTAGCGCGTTCTGGTGGGTGCGTGGCTTTGGACGTGTAAAGATGCGAGATACGTGTCCACTTCATGCGAACGCGGGGCGTTCCTCTGAACGCAGCGCGTTCCCTTCGGATAAGCTTCGTAGTTTTTGCCCAGAACTTCAAAAATTCATATCTTTTGCATACGAGCTCCGTTTTTGACGCTCTTTATATCCACGCGTAGGTGAGATTATACTATACAACTTTCGTTTAGACTCCATCGGCTAATTTTGAATTCATTTTTAATATTATATTTTTAACGGGCCGGGACAGGAAAATCCGTTAAAAATTCATAACTTCTTCATCTGAGGTCCGTTTTCGTCTGTCTTTTTACCGTTGTACTACTATTGACGAGACCTTCGATTCTCGTTTAGGTTGCGTCGGCTAAAAATCACTCGATCTTTATTTCGAGTTTTTAGCTGTCTACTGCTATACCAAAACATAGAAAAATCATAACTTCCTTATACGAAGTCAGATTTTGACGTTCTTTTTATGAAAAATTGTCGGTTTAACGAATACTACGACTTTCGTTTAGATCACTAAATCTAAAAAGTAGTTTATCGAAAAATCACTTTTTACGTCATACGACGTCGTGCCGGTTCTGTCGCGAAACTTCAAATAGTCATAGCTTCTTCGTTATAACTCGGATTTCGATGAGATTTTCGCCTAAATGTTTCTAACGAGATTCTTTACAACTTTCAATGACATTATTTTTACTTATTTCCAACTTTATATTTTCGTTAATTTCGATATTTGACTATTGATTGGAATCCCATAAGACTTCCAATACTTTCCGAACGATTCTAAACATAGTTTTACTTCATTTCTAGTAAAAACTATCTGTTAGAACTCAACGTTCAAATTCATATAATATTTAATTATATTATTCACTTTTAAAATTACATAACACGATAACTGAACGTGTATGTTACAAAGATATATCAAGTTCAATAAGTAGGGAAGAAGTATTTCAATAGTAACATAGCATAATCTCAATAAAGCTCATTCAAGGCGAATTCTTCTACACCAAAAATCTCACATCAATCATAAACTTTAAATCTCGTCATTGATGGTTATGGAGCTTGTGTAAATTAGTTTTCCACTCACTAAACATTCTCATACTCCACCCATTACAAAACATGTAAACTCTCATACATGTATCATACATGTGATCGCAAGTACCACGTCACACAGTTTAAATCTCATCCTAAATATGTCCATAAATACATGATCAAAATAAATGTCAAAAACTCAAAATCATCCATATGTATACCAAATTTATTTAAAGTCTATTTCAAGAATACATACAATATACTTATAGTAATCATAATCATAATCATACATATATATATATATATATATATATATATATATATATATATATATATATATATACATATATATATATGATATCATATCAAAAGGAATGCAAATCATTAAAAAAAATGATCGAGACAGGTATTAGTGAGTAATAACCCACCTCAAGTGTAAACTAACATCCAATAAGTTCTTCAAGGTTTAAGGTTTATCTAGGAAAAGCACCATGTGTAAGCTAACGTCCAACAAGCTCTTTAATTTATGTGTAAGGGGTTCACACACACATGCACACATACATACACATACACACACAGATATATATATATATATATATATATATATATATATATATATATATATATATATATATATATATATATATATGTAAAATAGATAGTTAAATAACCTTAATTACTTAATTTAGGTTCAAAGACACTTAATGACCCTTCTAGACACCTTAAACCATCATATATTACCTTCGGGAAGCATTCATAGTACCATAATAACACCTTAAAAGAAATTTAGACAAAAATAAGTTACCTAAGTCAATGTAGACACTAACTCGATCGAGTGGAATTTCGTTACGACCCCACTTGATCAAGTAGAGTGCATATGTATGCAAATAAATGTGGAAAACTCATGAAAATAGATTCATGCTTTGCCTAATCAAATTATAACACATCCATCACCAATGGTAATGACTTTAATGGTTTTAATTTGTCCAATACTCTATCTAAATATAATACAAAATTTATATAAAATCATCGACTTGATCAAATTATAGATCAAAGTAATCATCATTATCAAGTCCATCTTTATTCTTTAAAACTAGAAGACAATCATTAGATTGGGTTTTCACTCACAAGTTACATTGAGGATGGTACAACCCATCTCTTAAACACATTACAACCTTAATAACAAATGTTCATGCATTGGTGTAGGAAAGCAGGATAGTTTCTTCAAGTTACCAAGTTTACGATGTTCATCATCAAATACATAAGTGTCTTTGTTGTTCATTTCATTTGAAAACTATTTCCTCATCTAAAAAATAGTATGTGATCTTGAAAGGTGTGCTCCAACCACAATATATATATATATATATATATATATATATATATATATATATATATATATATATATATATATATATATGAAGGGTTTTGAGCATTCTAACACTCCTATGGTGTACATGCAACCCTAGAAACCTTGGATCTATGTTTTACTATGATACATTCAAATTGATTTTCCAAGGTTTTTATCCTATCTAGCATAGCATGGGGAACTTTTAAACATAAATGCTAGAAGAAGAACATACCTTTTCTGGTTTGGATTCCTTGAGAAGCTTGTGAGCCTAGCACCTCATGTGTGATGCCTCAAATGTCTCACACAACACCACAACACTTGGAATAACCTTGAGAGAAGTTCCCTAACACCTTAAAATCGGATTGCCCTCTATCTTGTACAAGTAGTGCCGATTTTGCTAGACTAGGGGTCTTTATATAGTTGTGACAGAAGTAGGGTTACACCATGTAAACCCTAATTGTCATGGCTTTCCATATTCCATGATCCATGGGTTTGTAACCTCCATGGACTATCCATGGAGCACCTTATGGGTTTTAACCCAATCCATAAAAACATGGATCATTAGCCCACTATACAAGAATTGATGATTTACACAATCAACCCCATATATTTAATTAGTCTCTTTTTTATCACTTAATTAATTCCAAATTAATTCTTTGATCAATACTAATTAGAAAATATTATTAATATATTAGAACTTATAATATATTAATAAACCTTAAGTGTCTCTTCTCTCATTTTGGTCTATCCAAGTATTGAAATACGATGCAACCCAAATGGACCATGCCAACCGGGTCAAGTAGATACCCAAAATAGTTATGGACTTAGTCACCTTATCCAACAGTCTCCCACTTGGATAAGTCTAATAACTATATCTGCAAGTATGACTTCAGGAACCGATCAGCAATCGTAGCTCTTTCAAGGTCTCGTGGAACTGAGATGATGATGATACGCTATTTAAGATAAGTGATCATATAACCCTCTATTCTAGATATCAGCCGGACAATATACATGGAACAATGTCTTACTTATTGTCCAGCAGTTTGTTTCCCGATTTCCGATTTGTTTGACATAGAACTTAATTGAACACATCAACTTAGTTCTGACCGGGCCCGATACATGGGTCACCACAAAATCATCGAGGGGCCCAGATATTGCTTCTAATCCAAGATGGAACAGATAAACTTCGACTCATATGCGTGTTCTACTACTTGTTGAATCATACACAAAGGAACGTTTTATAACATTGAGTTACCAATGCGTTTTCGTACAATCAATGTATAACCAACTCGTAGGAAAGAAGTCATATCTCTAGGTTTGAAGACTTATATGATATTACCGTCACACGATCACTCGAAATAAATTCCATGAAGTGATACCAGCGAGCGTGGGTTGAATCCAATACTCAGAACTTATGAGCACTCATGAGTGTTGTAGCAACACTTTGCTATGTCCAACATCTTAGACATCTACAACCAACTACATGACAGTCTTGATTCATATCTACTTCCAACATATAACCGACTGTGGAGAATTTGAATAATATGAGTTACAATAACATAATTATTTTGGAAGTCAAAACATGCAAAATGAAATGATAGTAAACGATTGACAAAAGATAGCAACACTTTACTCATAAATAAACACAACTTTTATTCATCATCAAATGTCAATTACACTTTACACATTTCAAATCTATCTAAATACTAAAACTAATATAATCCTTCAGCCCTATGCGCCTCGCATGCTGGAGATGCTTAACCCTACTCAGTCCCTTCGTGAGGGGATCTGTCGGGTTATCATCCGATGATACCCTCTTTGCCACGAGGAGTCCTTCTTCTATGCGATGTCTGATGAAATGGTATTTTCTGTCGATGTGTCTGGATCTCCTGTGATCCCTTGGTTCCTTGGCTAAGGCAACTGCACTTTCACTATCATAGAAAATCTCTATAGGCTCCTTTATAGCTAGTACAACTCCAAGGTCTCCAATGAAGTTCTTTAGCCATATAGCATCCTTTGCTACCTCGCTTGCCGCTATATACTCTGATTCGCAAGTTGAATCAGCCACTGTCTCCTGCTTAGAACTTTTCGAAGAAATTGCTCCTCCGTTTAAGGTAAAGACCTAGCCTGACTGAGAGCGGAAATTATCCCTATCAGTCTGGAAGATAGCATCACTATACCCTAATACTCTCAAGTCATCACTCCCACCGAGGGTAAGGACCCAGTCCTTAGTCCTTCGCAGGTACTTGAGAATGTTCTTTACTGCAGTCCAGTGAGCCTTGCTAGGGTTCCCCTGGTATCTGCTGACCATGCTCAAAGCAAAGGCCACATCAGGACGAGTACAAGTCATAGCATACATGATCGAGCCTACAACGGAAGCATAAGGTAATCGATTCATCTCATCTATCTCAGCCTCTGTACTCAGGCTCTAAGTCTTACTCAGTCTGGCGTTACTCTAGATCGGTAACTCTCCTTTCTTGGAATTCTACATGCTGAACCTATTCAGCACCTTATCGAAGTAGGTATTCTGACCAAGTCCAAATAGTCTTTTACTCCTGTCTCTCAAAATCCTTATCCCTAGAATATACGTAGCTTCTCTAAGGTCCTTCATAGCGAAACACTTCCCAAGCCAGGACTTTACTTCCTACAGAGTTGGGATGTCATTTCCTATGAGTAGTATGTCATCCACATACAATACCAAAAAGCTAACTATACTCCCACTAGCCTTGACATATACACAGGACTCATCTTCACTCCTCGAAAAGCCAAACTCTTTGACTTTCTCATCGAAACAAAGATTCCATCTTTGAGGTGCTTGTTTCAATCCATAGATGGATTTATCAAGCTTACACACTCTATTAGGGTACTCTGCACTGACAAAACCCTCTGGCTGACTCATGTAAACATCCTCAGCCAACTTTCCATTAAGGAAAGCAGTTTTAACATCCATTTGCCATATTTCATAGTCATGAAATGCAACAATGGCTAGCATAACCCTAATGGACTTAATCTTCGCTACTGGTGAAAAGGTCTCATCATAATCAACTCCCAGAGTTTGATAAAAGCCCTTTGCAACCAGTCGCGCCTTGTAAGTGTGTACATTATCATCCATGTCGGTCTTCTTCTTGAAGATCTATTTGCACCCTACTGTCTTACGACCTGGTACATTGTCAACCAAGTTTCAAACTTGATTGTCATACTTGGGTTGTATCTCGCTGTCCATAGCCTCTTTCCATTTAGCAGCCTCAAGGCCTACCATGGCTTCCGTGTAGCTGTTAGGTTCATCCAGACTTACCAGTGTGTTATCACTAATAAGTCTATCACCTTCCGCAGTAATATGGAAACCATAGTAATGCTCAGGTTCATTCCTAACTCTCGTGGAACGTCTCAGACGTACAGACTCTTCTGTCGGATCAACAGGAGTTTCCTCCTCAGGTTGATTGCTAGGGTTTGAGGTTCCTTCACCACTTGACTCTTGAATTTCTGCAAGTTCAATTTGCCTCCCACTGTTTCATTGGCTTATGAACTCTCTCTCTCTCTCTCAAGACTCCTCTCCTTGCTACAAAGACCACATTATCACTGGGTTTGTAGAAGAGGTAACCAAAGGATCTTTGTGGGTAGCCGATGAAAATACACTTCTCACTTGGAGGTTTGAGCTTATCATGAGTCTCACGCCTCACGAATGCCTTGCAACCCCAAATCTTGATGTGGTCTAGATTCGGAACTTTTCCAGTCCACATCTCATGAGGTGTATTGGCAACCTTTTTGGTAGGGACTAGATTAAGGATATGGGCGACAGTCTCTAAGGCATACCCCCAAAATGAGATTGGTAGCAAAGCTCGACTCATCATGGAACAAACCATATCCAACAAGGTTCGATTGCGCCTCTCAGCCACACCATTAAGCTATGGTGTCCTGGGAGGTGTCAATTGTGATACAATCCCATATTCCTTAAGATAGTCAATGAACTTTGTACTAAGATGCTCACCACCTCGATCATATCGAAGCATCTTAATGTTCCTGCCCAACTAATTCTCCACTTCCTGTTTAAATTCCTTGAACTTTTCAAAGGTTTCTGACTTATGCTTGATTAAGTAGACATATCCATATCTACTAAAATCATCAGTTAAAGTCACATAAAATCGGTTAGCATCTCTTGTGACGGTTCTGAAGGGTCCACACATATCAGTGTGTACAAGATCCAACAAACCTTTACCCCTAGCACAAGTACCAGTGAAGGGTGACTTTGTCATTTTCCCAAGCAAACAAGATTCACAACTATCATCTGACTTTAGGTCAAATGACTCCAAGACTCCATCCTTTTGGAGTTGGTCTATGCGTTTATTGCTTACATGTCCAAGACGACAATGCCATAATGATGCTTTATCCAAGCTAGTGGAAGAATCGATACACAACACATTATTTCCTAAGTTATCTACAACCGACACAGTTTCATACACACCATCACAAGGTAATGCTTTAAAATTAAGAACATTATTAAAGAAAGCATTAATACCACCACTATCATTATCAAATGAAAAGGTAAAACCTTGTTTGTACAAACCATGAAAGGAAATAATATTTCTTGCCATTTCAAGTGAATAACAACATTTATTCAAATCTAATGTTAACCCACTACTTAGCAATAAAGAATAAACTCCAATCTTGGTGACATGTGTAACTTTCCTATTTCCCATGATCAAGTTTATCTTCCCATGCTCCACATTCTCACTTCTTCTTAGTCCCTGCAAATCACAAAATATGTGAATACCACAACCTGTATGAAGGACCCAAGAATTAGAATAGGGTGACTTATTAGACAATATAGTGTAAATACCTGCATGGTTGGGTTTTACTTTCCCATCCTTAACATGTTGCTGGTACTTTGGGCAGTTTCGCTTCCAGTGCCACTTTTCATGGCAATATAAGCATTCAGCCTCTTTAGGGTTAGCAGAAGGAGTGACGAAACCTTTCTTGGTTCCAGTTGAAGAGGAGCCATCAAGGGAATTTCCCTTGGTACCCTTCGAAGGGCTCTTCCTCTTCTATCCTTTGCGTTGCCCGATTGCCAAGACAGGGGCCGCGGTAGGAGTAGGAGTAGTAACAACCGACTTACCTTTAAGACCACTTTCTGCGGTCTTCAAAAGTCCTTAAAGTCTGCTGAGTGTAACTTCCTCCTATTTCATGTGGTATGTCATGCAGAATTGATCATAACACGAAGGTAAGGAGTTCAAAATGATATCAATTTCTAACTCCTCTGGGAAGTTCACATCCAGTTTCAGCAAACAGTCCACATACCTTTGCATTTTTTGCACGTGGCCCGTGATGGGTTCACCATCCTTCATCGTGGTTGTTATCATGGAGGAGATGACTTTATACCGCTCTTGACGAGCACTCTGATTGTAGCGGTCCATCAAGTCCTGGTGCATCTCAAAAGGGTAGTAGTCCTCATAGGACTTTTGGAGCTCGGCTGTAATTGTGGCCATCATGATACATGCCACTTTGGTAGCATCTCTCTCTCATGTGCATGGTATTCAGCGATCTCCTTAGGAGTAGCAGATGACTCATCAAGTTCCTTAAGCTCCTTGTCGAGGATATATTCCTTGTCCTCATACCGAGTGACCATCCTGATGTTCCTGATCCAATCCATAAAGTTGGATCCATCAAAGATGACTCTCCCACAAAGGTTCAAGAGAGAGAAGGAGCCAGTAGGGTTTGAGCCAGAAGCAACATTGTTGGAAGACATCTGAAAAGAAGAAAGACAAGTTTAGATTAGATATAAAGACAATCCTTAATAAGACACCCAAATGTAATATTAAGGCCAGGACCCAACACAATATTTTATAACTTAGAAGAGGGATGCCGTAATCCAAACTATATAAAATATTTGAAGGTAGGTGAATGACGATTCACCAATTTCCACCATGAAAAACGAAATAAATAATTAGGTTTTAATTGGTTTTGAAACTCCTAGATTCTTTGAGATTCATTGAACTTTTCAATGGCATGTTTCAATCTCGAGTGTGCCCTTCAGGTTTTGTGACTGCGATGCTGAGGATCACAAAACAAGGTGTGAAGTAACCATGCAAGTTACTTGGTACCCTTAATATTTACCCCTCAATCGATGTGCCGGTTAACCACACGCGCTCCAACGATACTATGATAAACATTAAGTTACCCTTTGCCTACCTTGTTAAGTCCAGGTTAGTGTGCCGGTTAACCACACACCCTCCACTAACGACTTAATCAAATTGCAAAGTGTAATTTCATGGGTTAGCACCTTATTCACATTTTCCTAAAGTAACTAAGATTTGGAATTTCATAAAACATTTAGTTACTTTATATTCATCATACTTTTAATGAAGATTAAAGTCATTGTCCTACCCATTCGGCTAACGAACCTCCACCAGTCAAGGAAGCGGTGGGTGAGAGTGGACACCCATTAAGCTGCCATTTTATAGGCAACAACCTTATACCCCGCTTATAGACCGACTTCGTGAATGAGGCCTACTAACGGTAAAATGACTTGTTCTTATACATATATAATTATTATTAAACTTATAATATTATAAAGTATAAGGGTTGAATTTTAACTTTTAAAATTCTAGGGGTTGGAACTAAAGTTTTTTTTAAAGTGACTTTAGATTTTCCAAAACATGAGGGCAAGTTTTGTAACTTTCAAAACTTTTCATCTTTCATTACTTATGAGTTAATGGATTAACAAAATGAGATAGTTTTCATTTTATTTAACCTATGTGTTTAATAATGGACTTTAAAAGAGTGACTTTTGGTAATCCATAACTTGAGGACAAATTATGGATTTCATTAAAACACATCAAGATCAAGAATTAAACTAACAAGCAAGTTACAAATAATTCCTTTGATCTTCTAAACTCATAAGTTCATGAATGTTCATATCAACAATTTCAAGAATCATAAATAAACCATATAAAACTTGAAATTTTGATAATAGCCATTGAAAATGGATTAACATAACCATTACACCATCTAAAACAAGTTTTATAACATCAAAACAGTTTAGGTAATGTTTCTAGTCCATTTCCAGCAGCAAAACTCGAAAATCTGCATTCAGGGGCTCCTACTCGTCGAGTGAACGAACCTACTCGACGATTAGGATGAATTAACTCATGGACTCGTCGAGTCCCCCCATGGACTCGGCGAGTTCATGCTGTAGAATGCAGAAAACTGAGTTTTTTCAACAAGTTTGCATCAAGTACCAAATAAACAAGCCTAGGCTCTGATACCACTGAAGGGTTTTGAGCATTCTAATACTCCTATAGTGTACATGCAACCCTAGAAAACTTGGATCTATGTTTTACTATGATACATGCAAAATTAATTTTCCAAGGTTCTTATCCTATCTAGCATAGCATGGGGAACTTTTAAACATAAATGCTAGAAGAAGAACATACCTTTTGTGGTTTGGATTCCTTGAGAACCTTGTGAGCCTAACACCTCAAGTGTGATGCCTCAAATGTCTCACACAACACCACAACACTTGGAATAACCTTGAGAGAAGTTCACTGACACATCAAAATCGGATTGCCCTCTATCTTGTACAAGTACTGCCGATTTTGCTAGACTAGGGGTCTTTATATAGTTGTGACACAAGTAGGGTTACACCATGTAAACCCTAATTGTCACGGCTTTCCATATTCCATGATACATGGAGCACCTTATGGGTTTTAACCCAATCCATACAAACATGGATCATTAGCTCACTATACAAGAATTGATGATTTACACAATCAACCCCATATATTTAATTAGTCTCTTTTTGATCACTTAATTAATTCCAAATTAATTCTTTGATCAATACTAATTAAATAATATTATTAATATATTAGAACTTTTAATATATTAATAAACCTTAAGTGTCTCTTCTCTCATTTTGGTCTATCCAAGTATTGCAATGCCATGCAACTCAAATGGACCATGCCAACCGGGTCAAGTACATACCCGAAATAGTTATGGACTTAGACACCTTATATATATATATATATATATATATATATATATATATATATATATATATATATATATATATAACATCTTGTTTCGAGAAGTTTTTTATTTTGAGATTGTGGACAATAAATGGATCAAGTAAAGGCCTTGGGCTTCAAGGGAGTAGGGTTTAGACCCTATTGGATTTTGATAATATTGGTTATGCGATCCAAGCCCTTGGTTTATGTTTTGGAGTCATAGAGTAAAACGGGAAAAGTGATGTTTTGGACTTCTTTCTTGGAATAAGGATTTTAGTTCGGTATGTTTTAATTTAAAAGTAATTAGATAGGATTATGGGGCTCATCAATACCTTTCTGTACATATAAAGAACACCGAAAACGAAGTTGAAACGAAGAAGTTATGACTGTTTGAAGTTAGGCAAAGGGAGTCTAGAAGTACGCTGGGCGTACACTAGCTAGTACGTTGGGCGTACTAGGTTGAAGAAACACGTTTTTAGGGCATTACGCTAGGCGTAATTTTAGGTATGCTCGGCTTACCACCGCAGAGTAAAAACCCTAATTTCATTGTTTTGAGCCATATTTAAGGTCTCTAACCCCTTGGGGGTCCTTCCTATGATGAGCCTCCACCCTATTGAGCCTCTAACTCGAAACTATAGCCTCCTCTCACTATTTTGAGCCTTGGCATAATTTGTGAGTTTATTTGTCCATTAGAAGGTGGGATCTTGAAGAACAAAGTGGTGGCAAAGTGTGTGGAAGAAGGATTCAAGCATATATCCAGTAACATTAAATCATTTCTGGGCCTTTGTGAGTAAAAAACTTCAAACTTGCTCATTAGTGTAACATCCCAACCGTCAGGTATTATTAATCTTTTTCCCATTTAGACTTCATGTCTAAGGTCTACTCGACGAGATGGCGCTTGACTCGTCGAGTAGCAGCGGGCCATGACACGTCAATTAATGAGTGACTCGTCGAGTCGGCATAAAGACTCGACGAGTAGGACCTGGCAGAGGAAACCCTAATTTTCAGGGTTTTTGCACCCTATATATTGGACCATTAGCGCCTCCCACTGTCCTCTATCACCCTCTTGAGACCCAGAAACCCTAATTGCTGTGAGTAAGAGTTTGGAGAGTGTTTTGGAGCTTTGGGGAGTGACTTTTGTGAAGGAAACTTGTAGATCAAGAGGCTACCATCAAGATTTCCATGTGGATCCAGAGTCTACTTCAGTTTGAGCACATTTTGGAGGTAACCAACTGTTACCTTAACCTCTTTTTCTTTTAGAATCATTCATATGTGAAAACTAGGGCTTTCTTTAGTTATTCATGAACGGATTTTGGTATGAGAGCTAGATCTGAAGATTTGAACCTCATTTGAGTCCTAAGTCCATAAAGTTTCCAGCTTTTGCAAGGATGAGACTCTCCTATGGTGTGAAGATCCCTTAGAAGCTTAGATTGGTCATTTAGAGCCTTTAGGGCCTTGCATGTGTGTAAAGTTTGCAACTTTACGTGTTAAACATGCCTTAGAAGCTTGGATCTGTAATCTGGAACCATGGCATGGCTTAAAAAGTGTCTGCATGGATGAAGGTCTGCAAGGACTCGGAGAGTTTCATAGTCAACTCGGCGAGTCATATGAAGATGGTCGTGAACTCGTCTAGTTGATGAACAAACTCGGCGACTCCGTTGAAGATTGCCTTGAACTCGGCGAGTCGTTCGAAGACTCGTCGAGTCGGCTAGGGTTTCTCCCAATTCTTGGACACGTATGAACTCGACGAGTTAAAGGGGAACTCGACGAGCCAATCAAGGATTTCACGACTTCTCGAGTTCAGGAAGGACTCGACGAGTCGGTGAACTGCACTCGACGAGTCGAGTCAACATGGACTGTTGACTTTGACTGTGGACATTGACTTTGACCAAGAGTTGACCAGTTGACTTCTGAGGGTATTCTGGTAATTTGGAGATTTATGAAAAAGGGTTTTATGGTAACTATAGGTGGTGGAGTTCGTGTTGGTGATCCGGGAGTTGAGCTTTCTAGTTTCAGACGATAGTTGCAAGGTGAGTTATCCTCACTATACTAAGGGGTCTAAGGCACCAAGGCCAGCCCATTGGATATGTTATCCTAGCAGCGTTAGATGTTGAGTATACGTCAGTGTTACATGCTAGTAGTTATGTCAGTTAGGTAGACATGTAGGACTACCTGTGTTGTTATATGATTATTGCATGCTTAGTGGTTATGTGGTATGTTATATGTTATGTGGGATGGGTTGAGGTTGTACTGCTCCGTGTGGCAGCCAACAGACGTTCGGAGCATTCCAGTTACGGGATAATGGGAGACTCGTACTGTGGGCTCGGGAGCATTCCAGTTACGGGCTAAAGGGATGTGGGCTCAGGGGTAATCCAGTCTGTAAAGCTGGGGACCCATTACATGTTGTTCAGTTTGTTATGATATATTTATGTGAACTCTATGTGTATCAGTATTTTGGGGGAACTCACTCGGGCTTACAATTTCAGTTTATTGTTTCAGGTACATCAGGGGATCGCGGCAAGGCGAAGGCGTGATCGTACAGCTCCTCATGTTTTGTCTATGTTTCTGGGAGAACTCTGATATTATACATTTTGAAAACAAAGTTGTAATGATTTTTAATGGTTTGAAATGTTTTTAAAAGTTTAAATTGGTTTGAATTTTTGGGTGTTACAAGTTGGTATCAGAGCCTTGGTTTGAGTGAATTGGAGGAACATGCGTGTAACTCCAGTCTCAAATCAAGGAAAGGATTTTCAAAATAATATCTTTAAAAAGGTTTTCAAAATAAGTAAAGGAGGATGCAGGATGTACGATCAGTCGGAGCCAGTAAGTAGACCCCAAAATACCATACAAGTTATTTGATTATGAGATATGTTAGAACAGCATGTTAGTACTAGGCTAGGGATCTTCAGGAATTGCATGATAGAATTGCCTGATTACATGACGCCTGCTAGCCTAGGGTTTCCTTTATATGATATTGACATCATTACTGTAGTTGCTTAGTGTATGCATCACGGTTATACATAACCAAGATCTTATAGCCTGAGAATGTTTGATTTGGCCTTATGTTTTGTTCTTGTTTGATTGGGAGCTTAGGATAGGATTGGATATTCAAAATCTATAGGGTCCAGAGTTATGTATGGCTACCATACACTAGTGCTGCAAGGTTGTTGGAAGTTTCATGGATAGGTGGGTTGTGTGAGGCCGAGAGGCCAGTTAGGAGATATTTAGCATTCCTCTAGGAGTGAGGACTAAGTGCTCGCTATGTTGTGTATTTAGTTAGGGAATTGTGGTGATGCTTGAGACAAATATCGGTAGGTGTGGAAGGTAGTAGGGGCCCATACTACTGAAAGCACAGGACCCATACGCGTGTCAAGTGAGTCACAATCCCTAGGGTTAGTCGGGAGTTGGCTCCCAGTTATTTATATAGATTATCTGATATCTTGTGGTATGTTTCAGAATGGTGATGACGAGACGCTTTGTGGCTGGATCCGGTTCGGGATCAGGATCAGGGGACAGAGGCCAGGAGGGGCCAACAGCACCCGAGCCAGCGGTGCAGATGGGTACATAGGAGTTTGATGCCAGGATCCGAGAGATCCTGCATGGTGAGGTTCCTGCTGCGTTCCGGGAACAGTTACCAGAGATGTTTGGGTCGATTAAGACCGCCATGGTGGAGTACTTTGATGAGCGCTATGCAGCCCTTGCGGAGACAGCTGCCGCAGCAGCTGCATCAGCTGTATCAACGGCAGGGGGAGGAGTTGGTAGGGGCTTCCAGTATAGGGACTTCGATAACACGAAGCCCCCTACTTTTGATGGGACGCAAGATCCCATCAAGGCTATGAGATCGATTTCAGATGTGGAGGGGTGTTTCTTCACCTGCTCGTGTCCTGCTGACTAGAAGGTCAGGTGTGCTCTGAACCTGCTTAGGTCTGGGGCCAAGGACTAGTGGAGACTTGCGACTGGGTCGTACACTGATGATCAGAGAGCTGCTGTTACTTGGGAGCAGTTCAGGGACATGTTTCGCGCCCGTTACATTCCGCGGGTTGAGCGGGAACGTTTGGCACAGGAGTTTCTGAGTTTGAGACAGGATGGGGAGTCGGTGACGGAGATCACCCGTATGTTCACTGAGAAGGCGATGTTTTGCCTGGAGTTTGCTTCAGAGCAGGCTCAGATGACCCGTTATCTGAGCATGCTCAATACAGATATCCGTCAGTTTGTGTCCACCCAGCGATGTGATACTCTTCTAGAGTTGTAGGTGTTGGGTTATGAGCATTCTAACACGCCTAAGTGTACATGCAACCCTAAATACCTTGGATCTATGTTTTCTCTATTATACATACAATTATGAACATCCAAGGTATTATCCTAATCTAGCATACAAAATAATAAATATAACAAGATAGAATACATACCTCTTTGATGTAGAATGTCTTCATGAAGCTTGAGTGCCTAGTGCCCCAAGTGTGACACCTCAAATGGTTCACACAACACCAAATACACTTGGAATAACTTGAGAGAAACTTGAACACTCCTTGAAATCGTCTAGCCCTCACACTCACACATTAGTGCACGATTTCTTGAGCCATGGGATTCTTTTATATGGTGGCTATTAGGGTTACACCATGTAACTCATAACTTTACCCATTCCTTATGCTCCATGGATTTTAACCTCCATGGAGTATCCATGGGTCACCCCATGGACTTAGTCCGACATAAGGAATCTTGGATCACAAGCCCACATATATAAGAATGAATGATTTACACAATCAACCCATATATTTAATTAGTCTCCTTTTGATCACTTAATTAATTCCAAATTAATTCTTGATCAATACTAATTAAATAACCTTATTAATATATTAGAACTTATAATATATTAACCAACCTTAAGTGTTATTTCTCTCATTATAGTCTATCCAAATGCATGATGCCATGCAACCCAAATGGACCATGCCGGGTCGGGTCAAGTCTTACCAATTATAGTTATGGACTTAGACATTAATCCAACAGCAGGAGGCCGCCCGACGGCATGAGTTAGAGATTGAGCTGCAGTTGAGGGAGCAGCGGCAGGCCCCGGCACAGTCTTAGCCGGCGCTGAAGCGGTCTAAGACCGCTGATACTAGGATTGGGGTCAGCAGAGCCGCACTTGTGGGAAGTGTGGCAAGGGTCATTCTGGTGTGTGTCGAGCTGATAGAGGGTGCCACAGGTGTTGCAAGACGGGGCATTACACGAAGGACTGCCGTCAGGCAGTCCCGATTCAGGGTATGAGGTTATGTTATCACTGTGATCAGGTTGGCCATATTAAGGCCAACTGTCCGTTGCTAGCCGCCAAGTCGGCGCATGCTCCAGCGCCGACTACCTTAAGGATCACGGATGGGAGACCAGTAAGGGCAGAGCCTCCGAAGGCTCAGGGTCGTGCTTTCCAGTTGACCGCAGAGGAGGCCAGGGCAACTCCAGATGTGGTTGCTGGTATGTTTCTATCCTTTATCTCATTTTATATATATCTGTTGTATACTTATCTGTTGTACCTGTGATTAGGTACGTTTTTAGTGAACTCTTTGCCTGCTTTGCTCTTATTTGACTCGGGGGCGAGTCGGTCCTTCGTATCTCAGTTATTTAGTAGGGAGCTCAGTGTACCAGTAGGCGAGTTAGAGTGTCCGTTGCGAGTGTCTATCGCCAACTAACACAGGGTTTCTGCTTCTTCAGTTTATCGAGGGTTTGATTTGGAGATTTTCGGGGTGTCCTTTCCGATAGATTTGATTCCGATCCCCATGGGGGAGGTGTGCGTGACTGTAGGCATGGATTGGCTCAGTCGGTTTGGTGCTATGATTGATTGCGAGGGCCAGCGAGTGGTAGTTCAAACCCCAAGTGGGGGAGAACTGATTGTATATGGCGAGGGCACCAGAGTGGGATCAAGGTTTTGTTAAGCTGCCAGGGCTTGGCAGTACATTCAGCACGGGTGTGCAGGTTATCTAGCGTATGTGGTAGATACGCGGGTCAGGGATCAGACTTCGGTTTCCGATGTATCGCTGGTCAGGGAATTTGCAGATGTGTTTCCGGAGGAGTTGCCAGGGATACCTCCGGAGAGACAGGTCGAGTTTAGGATCGACATGGTGCCAGGTGCGGCCCCTATCGCTAAGGTGCCATACCGATTGGCACCGCCAGATACGCAGGAGCTGTCGTCACAGCTACAGGAAGTGCTAGGCAAGCGGTTCATCCGTCCGAGCAGTTCTCCATGGGGAGCACCGATTCTTTTTGTCCGAAAGAAGGACCGTTTACACCGGATGTGCATTGACTACCGGGAGTTGAATAAGTTAACGGTGAAGAACCGTTACCCACTCCCGAGGATAGACGATCTCTTCGATCAGTTGCAGGGTGCATTTTGGTTTTCCAAGATAGACTTGAGGTCTGGGTATCATCAGGTCAGGGTCAGAGAGGAGGACGTGGACAAGACCGCGTTCCGAACTCGTTATGGACATTACGAGTTCGTGGTGATGCCGTTTGGGCTCACCAACGCGCCAGCAGTGTTCATGGACCTGATGAATCGGGTCTGCAGAACGATGCTCGATCGCTCGGTCATAGTGTTTATAGATGATATCTTGGTGTATTCCAAGACCCGAGAGCAGCATGAGGAGCATCTGTGGGAGTTGTTGGGAGTTCTGAGACGAGAACGGCTGTATACCAAGTTCTCGAAGTGTGAGTTTTGGCTACGAGAGGTCCAGTTCCTCGGACATCTCGTTAACTAAGAGGGGATTTTGGTCGATCCGGCCAAAATCAAGGCGGTTATGCAGTGGGAGGTTC
This sequence comes from Lactuca virosa, assembly GCF_052849685.1. Lineage (NCBI taxonomy): Eukaryota > Viridiplantae > Streptophyta > Magnoliopsida > Asterales > Asteraceae > Lactuca > Lactuca virosa. The sequence continues at coordinate 231,919,054 of NC_136432.1, read as the reverse complement.
CGAAATCTCCCTCAGGCATCAGGAGCTTTTTGGGATTGGCAGGGTACTACATGAGATTCATACAGGACTTCTCCAAGATTGCGGTACCCCTCACTCGTCTGACAAGGAAGGGGGTGGATTTCCGGTGGGGCCCTGAGCAGCAGAGGGCGTTTGAGACCCTCCGACAGCGGTTGTGCGAGGCCCCAGTTTTGACACTCCCGGAGGGAGTTGAGGATTTTGTGGTGTTCTGTGATGCATCCATCACAGGGTTAGGGGCGGTCCTCATGCAGAAAGGACGAGTGATAGCTTATGCGTCGTGACAATTGAATCCGCATGAGACAAGATACCCTACGCATGATTTGGAGCTGGGGGGCGGTGGTGTTCTCCCTCAAGATATGGAGACATTACCTTTACGGCGTCCGTTGCACCATATACACGGACCACAAGAGCTTGAGACATATCATGGATCAACCAAACCTGAACATGAGACAGTGCAGGTGGTTGGATGTAGTCAACGACTACGACTGCGAGATCCTTTACCACCCTGGTAAAGCGGATGTGGTTGCATATGCTCTGAGCCGCAAGTCAGCTGGGTCTTCCGCCCCAGCGGTATGTATGAGGATAGCGGTAGACTCTCCGCTTGAGAGTTTGATCAGGGATGCCCAGGTTGACGGCATGTGACCGGAGAATTGGAAGCTGGAGAGGATCAAGGGTGAGAATGCCCGGTTTGTGCAGGATAGCCGGGGATTATTGACCCGATGCGGTCGAGTTTGGGTTCCGATGTCTGGCGGGGTTAGGCAGGCAGGTATGGAGGAGGCTCATAAGTCTCATTTCTCTATTCACTCGGGGGCCACCAAGATGTTCTGGGATTTGAGTTTGAGCTATTGGTGGCCGTGCATGAAGCGAAAAATCACTTGGTACGTCTAGAGGTGCTTGACCTGTAGGATGGTCAAGGCCGAACATCATGATGGGTTTTTGAGCATTCTAACACTACTATGGTGTACATGCAACCCTAGAAACCTTGGATCTATGTTTGACTAAGATACATGCAAATAATTATTTTTCCAAGGTTCTTATCCTAACTAGCATGGCATGGGGTACTTGAATCAAATAAAACTAGTAGAATTACTTACCTTGTAGTAGTAGTTGATTGCTTGGAGTTTGAGAGCCTAACACCAATAACGTGGATGCCTCAAATGGAAGTCACAAATTACCACAAACTTGGAAACTTGAGAGAATAGTCACAAACTTCTTGAAATCGGCCCTCTTAGTTTTCACACATCAACTAGTGCAATTTCAAGAACCAAAGCCTCCTTTATATAGTGTGGTGGATTAGGGTTACATCCATGTAAACCCTAATACCCATGTCTTTTCATTTCCATGAGATCCATGGGTTAAAGCTCCATGGAGTATCCATGGACTTTCCATGCAAGCCTAGCCCATTCCAAATAAGCATTAGCCCATACTATATAAATACAAGAGCCCATATTTAATTAGTAATACTTTTGATCTCTAAATTAATTCAAAATTAATTATAGATCAATACTAATTAAATAATATGATTTTATATTAATATATTAGGACTTATAATATATTAATAAATCATAACTTATACTATTCTCAAACGATTATCCATAAATTGTTCGGGTGAAGTGCAACCCAAATGGACCATGCCGGGTCGGGTCAAGTACATACCAAATATAGTTATGGACTTAGACACTATATCCAACAGTCTCCCACTTGGATAAGTCTAATAACTATAGTTGCAAGTATGACTTCAGGAACCGATCTGCAATCGTAGCTCTTTAAACTCTGTTGAACTATGAAGCGCCATTTTAGATAAGTGATCATATAATCCTCTGTTCTAGATATTAGCCGGACAAATACATGGAACATGGTCTTGCTTATTGTCCAGCATTTGTTTCCCGATTTCCGATTTGTTTGACATAGAACTTAACTGAACACATCAATTTAGTTCTGACCGGGCCCGGTACATAGGTCAAAACAAAATCATCGAGGCGCCCAAATATCGCTTCTAATCTTAGAAGGAACAGATAAACTTCGACTCATATGTTTGCTCTACTACTTGTTGAATTACACACAAAAGCACGGTTTATAACATTGAGTTACCAATGCGTTTTTGTGCAATCAATGCATAACCAACTCATAGGCAACAAATCATATCTCTATGTTTGAAGACTTATATGATATTACCGTCTCACGATCACTCGAGATAAATTCCATGAAGTGATACAAGTGAGCGTGGGTTGAATCCAATACTCAGAACTTATGAGCACTCATGAGTGTTGTAGCCCCGCTTTGTCTAATATCTTAGACCTCTACAAGCCAACCCATGACAGTCTTGATTCATATCTACTTCCAACATATGACCGACTGTGGAGAGTTTGAATAATATGATATAAACCATAACATAATTATTCTGGAAGTCAAAACATGCAAAAAGAAATAATAGTAAACGATTGACAAGAGATAGCAACACTTTACTCATAAATAACAGCTTTTATTTATCATCAAATGTCAATTACATTTTACAAATTTCAAGATTATCTAACTACTAAAACTAATATCATCCTTCAGCCCTATGCTCCGAGCATGCTGGAGATGCTTAGCCCGAGTCAGTCCCTTCGTGAGGGGATCTGCTGGGTTCTCATCCGATGATACCCTCTTTGCCACGAGGATTCCTTCTTCTATTCGATGTCTGATGAAGTGATATTTTCTGTCAATGCGTCTGGATCTCCCATGATCTCTTGGTTCCTTGGCTAAGGCAACCGCACTATTGCTGTCATAGAAAATCTCCATTGGCTCCTTTATAGCTGGTACAACTCCAAGGTCTCCGATGAAGTTCTTTAGCCATATAGCCTCCTTTTGCTGCCTCGCTTGCTGCTATATACTCTGATTCACAAGTGGAATCAGCCACTGTCTCCTGCTTGGAACTTTTCCAAGTAATTGCCCCTCCGTTTAGAGTAAAGACCCAGCCCGACTGAGAGCGGAAATTATCCCTGTCAGTCTGAAAGCTAGCATCACTGTACCCTATAACTCTCAAGTCCTCACTGCCACCGAGGGTAAGGACCCAGTCCTTAGTCCTCCGTAGGTACTTGAGGATATTCTTTACCGCAGTCCAGTGTGCCTTGCAAGGGTTCCCCTGATACCTGCTAAGCATGCTCAAAGCAAAGGCTACATCAGGTCGAGTACACGTCATAGCATGCATGATCGATCCTACAGCTGAAGCATAAGGTATGCGACTCATTTCTGCTATCTCAGCCTCAGTACTAGGGCTTTGTGTCTTACTCAATCTGGCGTTACTCTGGATGGGTAACTCTCCTTTCTTGGAGTTATGCATGTTGAACCTTTTCAACACTTTGTCCACATAGGTGCTTTGACTAAGTCCAATTAGTCTTTTACTCCTGTTTCTCAAACTCCTTATCCCTAGGATATAGGCTGCTTCTCCAAGGTCCTTCATAGCGAAACACTTCCCAAGCCAGGACTTTACTTCCTACAGGGTTGGGATGTCATTTCCTATGAGTAGTATGTCATCCACATACAGTACCAAAAAGCTGACTATACTCCCACTAGCCTTGATATAGACACAAGATTCATCTTCACTCCTTGAAAAGCCAAATTCTTTGACTTTCTCATCAAAGCAAAGATTCCATCTGCGAGGTGCCTGTTTTAATCCATAAATGGATTTCTCGAGCTTACACACTCTACTGGGGTACTCTGTACTGACAAAACCCTCTGGCTGAACCATGTAAACATCTTCAGCCAACTTTCCATTAAGGAAAGCGGTTTTGACATCCATTTGCCATATTTCATAATCATGAAATGCAGCAATGGCTAACAGAACCCTAATAGACTTAATCTTGGACATTGGTGAAAAGGTCTCATCATAATCAACTCCCGGAGTTTGAGAATAACCCTTTGCAACCAGTCGTGCCTTATAAGTGTGTACATTACCATCCATGTCGGTCTTCTTCGTGAAGATCCATTTGCACCCAACTATCTTACGATCAGGTACATTGTCAACCAAGTTCCAAACTTGATTGTCATACATGGACTGTATCTCGTTATCCATAGCCTCTTTCCATTTAGCAGCCTCAGGGCCTGCCATGGCTTCCGTGTAGCTGTTAGGCTCATCCAGATTTACTAGTGTGTTATCACTGATAAGTGTCTCACCTTCTGCAGTAATATGAAAACCATAATAATGCTCAGGTGCATTCCTAACTCTGGTGGAACGCCTCAGAGGTATAGATTCTTCAGTCGGCTCAACAGGAGTTTCCTCCTCAGGTTGAGGGCTAGGGTTTGAGGTTCCTTCACCACTTGACTCTTGAATTTCCTCAAGGTCAATTTGCCTCCCACTGTCTCCTTGGCTCATGAATTCTCTCTCTCTCGAAAGAATCCTCTTCTTGCTACAAAGACCACATTATCACTGGGTCTATAGAAGATGTAACCAAAGGATTTCTGTGGGTAGCCGATGAAAATACACCTTTCGCTTCGGGGTTCGAGCTTATCGTGAGTCTCGCGTCTCACGAAAGCCTCGCAACCCCAAATCTTGATGTGGTCTAGATTGGGAACTTTTCCGGTCCACACCTCGTGAGGTGTTTTGGCAACCTTCTTTGTAGGGACTATATTAAGGATATGGGCGGCAGTCTCTAAGGCATACCCCCAAAATGAGATTGGTAGCGAAGCTCGACTCATCATGGAACGAACCATGTCCAACAATGTCCGATTGCACCTCTCTGCTACACCATTCAACTGTGGTGTCCTAGGAGGTGTCAATTGTGAGACAATCCCACATTCCTTAAGATAGTCAAGGAACTCAGTACTAAGATACTCACCACCACGATCGAATCGAAGCATCTTAATGTTCCTGCCCAACTGATTCTCCACTTCTTGGTTAAACTCTTTGAATTTCTCAAAGGTTTCTGACTTATGCTTGATTAGGTAGACATATCCATATCTACTAAAATCATCAGTAAAAGTCACATAGAACCGATTAGCATCTCTTGTGGTGGTTCTGAAGGGTCCACACACATCCGTGTGTATGAGGTCCAACAAACCTTCACCCCTAGCACAAGTGCTAGTAAAAGGTGACTTTGTCATTTTACCAAGCAAACAAGATTCACAACTATCATCTGACTTTAGGTCAAATGACTCCAAGACTCCATCCTTTTGGAGTTGGCCTATGTGTTTCTTGCTTACATGTCCAAGACGACAATGCCATAAGGATGCTTTATCTAAGCTAGTGGAAGAGTTAATACACAATACATTATTTCCTAGATTATCTACAATAGATACGGTTTCATACACGCCATCACAAGGTAATGCTTTAAAATAAAGAACATTATTAAAGAAAGCATCAATACTACCATTATTATTATCAAAATAAAAGGTAAAACCTTGTTTATACAATACATGAAAGGAAATAACATTTCTTGCCATTTCTGGCGAATAATAACATTTATTCAAATCTAATGTAAATCCACTATTTAGCACTAAGGAATAAACTCCTATCTTGGTGACAGGTGAAGCTTTCCTGTTTCCCATGATCAAGTTTATCTTTCCCTGCTCCACATTCTCACTTCTTTTTAGTCCCTGCAAATCACAACATATGTGAATACCACAACCTGTATCAAGGACCCAAGACTTAGAATGAGGTGAGTTATTAGACAAAATAGTGTATATACCTGCATGGTTGGGTTTTAGTTTCCCATCCTTCAAATCTTGCTGTTACTTTGGGCAGTTTCGCTTCCAGTGTGACTTTTCATGGCAATAGAAGCATTCAGCCTCATTAGGGTTAGCAGAAGGAGTGACAAAACCTTTCTTGGTTTTGCTTGAAGAGGAGCCTTCAAGGGTCTTACCCTTGGTACCCTTAGAAGGGTTCTTTCTCTTCTTCCCTTTGCCATGCCCGATTGCTAAGACATTGGCCGCAGTTGGAGTAGGAGTAGGAGTAGTAACAACCGACTTACCCTGTAGACCACTTTCGGCGGTCTTCAAGAGTCCTTGAAGTTTGCTGAGGGTGACTTCTTCCTTGTTCATGTGATATGTCATGCGGAATTGATCATAACACGATGGCAAGGAGTGCAAAATGATGTCTATTTCTAACTCCTCAGGGAAGTTCACATTCAGCTTCAGTAAACGGTCCATATACCTTTGCATTTTCTGCATGTGGCCCGTGATGGGTTCACCATCCTTCATTCGGGTTGTTATCATGGAGGAGATTATTTCATATCGCTCTTGACGAGAACTTTGATGGTAGCGGTCCATCAAGTCCTGGTGCATCTCAAAAGGATAATAGTCCTCATAGGACTTTTGGAGCTCGGCTATCATGGTGGCCATCATGATGCATGCCACTTTTGTAGCATCTCTTTCATGTACCTCATATCGAGCAAGCTCTTCAGGAGTAGCAGTTGGCTCGGGTACCTTCAGCTCCTTGTCGAGAACATATTCTTTGTTCTCATACCGAGTGACCATCCTGATGTTTCTGATCCAATCTGTAAAGTTGGACCCATCAAAGATGACTCTCCCACAGAGATTCATTAGAGAGAATGAGTTAGTAGGGTTTGAGCCAGAAGCATTGTTATTGGAAGACATCTGAAAAGAAGAGGGAATAGATTAGATTAGATATAGAGATAGTCCTTAACAAAACACCCAAATGTAATATTAAGGCTATGACCCAACACAATATTTTATAACTTAGAAGAGGGATGCCGTAATCTAAGCTATAAGATATTTGAAGGTAGGTGAATGACGATTCACCAATTTCCACCATGAAAAACGAAATATTTAATTCGGTTTTAATTGGTTTAGAAACTCCTAAATTCTTTGAGATTCATTGCACTTTCTTCAATGGCATGTTTCAATCTCGAGTGTGCCCTTCAAGTTTTGTGACTGGGATGCCGAGGATCACAAAACAAGGTGTGAAGTAACCATGCAAATTACTTGGTACCCTTAATGTATTACCCCTCAATCGATGTGCCGATTAACCACACACGCTCCACCGATACTATGATAAACATTAAGTCACCCTTTACCTACCTTGTTAAGTTCAAGTTAGTGTGCCGGTTAACCACACACGCTCCACTAACGACTTAAACAAAGTGTAAAGTGTAATTTCATGGATTAGCACCTTATTCACATTTTCCTAAAATAACTAAGATTGGGAATTCAATAAAGTTTAGTTACTTTGGTATTATCATTATACTTTTAATGAGAACTTATAAGTCCTTGTCCTACCCGTTCGACTAACGACCCTCCACCTGTCACACCCCAAAACCGAGAACGGCGGAATACGTTCTGGGGTGGAGGACGTCATGTACAGTATCATAACAATGCATAATAGTAAAGACAAGCAACAACATCCATTGCATTAATATAATAATTGTAATACAAGCGTGTTCTGTACAGTTTGTTAGACACCAAAAGTATAATCAAAATAAAGAGGAGTCTTGTATGTGCTCCATCTTCTCAAAAGCTGCATCTGTACCTGTCTACTGATGACCTGAGAATACAAGTTATTTTGAAAGCGAGTATCAGCATAAAGCTGGTGAGTTCATGAGTATTTAGTGTCATTGCTTGTATAAAAATGATTACAACCATGTAGTATAATAATTTATCTCAATGTTGGAAAATAGTATGCTCCCTAGGAAAACCCTATGTTTTCCAGTAAAAGTGGTCTTCTACCAAGACCCGGTTGTATGTATGTTTGATCCTTTGAAAATGTAAAAGTTTTCCCAGAGAAACTATTAGTAGGAAAATATAGTTTTAGACTTCATTCATATAAAGTAATTGGGAAAATAGTGTTTTACCCCAACAATATCACTGCCAGCTAATGAAATGAAAATGCAGACTCCAGGTAGTATTAAATGTACAATACACCTCGGGGAGTCTGTTTTGCCTTTAATTCTTAATGTATTAATTAAAGGTCGAAATGTGAACTTGTATGTAACCATGCTGATTGACGATCGATTCCCTGATGACCCTCCGAGTCATCTGTAGAAATGTAACATTTTGTCACCCCTGGGCCTAGTCGGCTCGGACTGTAGCTAGCAGTCGGGATGTGGGAGTGTCTGTCCCGTATAGATCTATACACATAATGCCCGCTCTCCCTCCAGGAGACTCTAGTTACACGGTGATAGCACAATGAAGTGTCGTATCGAGAGATAGTATGTCACATTCTGTTGAAGTATGTTCTCTTTGTATAATGTATAATGTACTTTCTAGTATAGTGTATAGAGTGTTCTCTTGTATAGTATATAGTATTCTCTTTTTATAGTGTTTAACATGTATTGACTCATAACTGTTCGGACTCTGGTAGGTACCATTGTAATAGTATACACGAGTAGAAATCCTTAACTATACCTATTATAGTTAAATAGTAAGGTTGGTTTCATGCCTTTGATACACAAAGGTATTGAACTGAAGTGAAGACTTTAATATTCAACACGAATATATATAATATATAACTAAGAATTCAACGACAGTCGGACAGATAACAATATACCCTAAGTCCACAATCAAACAAGAACAGGAAGTAAGGTGAGCTATCAGTCCTAAGTCCTTCAAGTCTTACTTATATAAATATATTGGTGTAGATATGGTTTGGGAACAGAAGGAGTTTAAAAGAGTTTAGAAATATTTTTATAACAATTTAACATGAAAACGAGTTTGATAAACACTTAAAGCAGTTTTGTTGGTAAAGTAGTTAAAAGTATGAAAATCCTTTTGGTTGCAAGTTATAAATCACACGTGGTTGATACTATAACTTATTTGATTCAACTTGTATTCCCCCCATAAAAGCATTTAAAAACATTTAAAAGGTTAATTAAGGGGTACGAACTCACCTGTAGTGAGTGAAGCGGATGGAAGTGCTGAGTAAGATGCTAGGTGTCAAGTGAGGACTTGAGCACACCCAATGACCCTATGTAACATGTAGTGATACATAAATGTATCTAATTAGTTATTTAATCACTAATTAAGTATGTAATGACGCTCCAATGCATGAAAACACTTGGTTTCGAGTGCTAGGAGTGTTAAAGGTTGCTTCTAAGGAGAGTATGGCCTCACATTGGAGTTTACTCCTCAAATGGTGGCCCTTATGTGTGTTTACGGTTTCTGGACCATTTCCCCCATGAGTTTACGGCTGTAAACTCATGGAAGTGGTGCATTTGTGCGTTTCAAGGTCCTATATCTCACAAGGAAAGGTTCTAAGTTCGAAACAAAGGCTTAACAAGTGGTTAGGGCACAAAAGGACCCCTCATTGGAGTTTACGGTCCTTGGACCATCCTTGAGAGTTTACGGTCGTAAACACTTGGGTTTACGGTCGTAAACCCATGAGTTTACGGCCGTAAACTCATGTATGCCTCAATCTTTTCGTGTTTTGGTGTTTCTAGCTCATGCATGCAAGGTTCTAGACCCAAAGCTACGTCATTCAAGGTGTTAAGGGCACTTAAACACCCTTTGGAGGTGTTTACGGTTTTGGGAGACCTTCCCAAACCGTAAACTCATGTTTGTACCATTCAATCCATGTTTTAGGGAAACCCCATTTTGGGGTGTTTACGGTTCATGAATGTTCATGGACCGTAAACTCATGTTTACCCCCAAAGAGTCATGATCTTGGGGTTCTAAGTTCATGCATGCAAGTTTGTAAGCCATAGCTAAACACTAGAAGAGGTTTGGAAGGGTTTTGGGGCTTCAAAACCCCCTTTTGGGAGTTTACGGTTTTGGGAGGTGTTCCCAAACCGTAAACACAAGTTTTTGGGTCCTTTGGAGAGTTTAACCCATAGATTTGCATGCATGTTAAGTTAAACAACAATCTAGGAAGGATTACTTACGATTTTGGAGCTTGAATGAGTGATTCTTGAGCAAAAATCCGATTTTTAGAGAGAGAGTGTAGAGAGAGAAAGTTCCAAGGTGGGAAAAGACTCAAATGGTGGCCACCCAACCTTTATATAGGCCTTGAGTTAGTGGCCAGGTGGGGACACACCCAATCCCGACATTAAACGAAGTTTAAGATTTTACCCGATTAAATGACCGTAACCCGACTTAGTCGTAAACTAGAAATTTTTCCAAAGGATTATCGAGGGTATTATTTATGATTTTATTGATTTCCTACACGTAGGAAATTATGACAATAACCCTAGATGAATTGTTTAACTTAAAAGTTAATGGACAATTTTATTAATAAAATAAATTTTATTAACGGAAAGGGTTACAGTGACGGAATAAATTTCGGGTTGTCACACCACCGATCAAGGAAGCGGTGGGTGAGAGTGGACACCCATTAAGTTGCCATTTTATAGGCAACAACCTTATACCCCCCTTATAGACCGTCTTCGTGAATGAGGCGTACTAGCGGTAAGACGACTTGATCTTATACATATATAAATATTATTAAACTTATAATATTATAAAGTATAAGGGTTGAATTTTAACTTTTAAAATTCTAGGGGTTGGAACTAAAGTTTTTAATATGACTTTACATGTTCCAAAACTTGAGGGCAAGTTTTGTAAACTTTCAAAACTTTTCATTTCTCATAACTTATGAGTTAATGGTTACTAAAAATGAAGACTCTTCATTTTTTGTAACCTATGTGTTATTTTAATGGTTATTTATAAATGTGACTTTTGGTTATCCATAACTTAAGAACTAGTTATGGACTCCATTAAAACACATAAAGATCAAGAATTAATCTAATCAATTATTAGCACATAATTTCTATGATCTTCTAAACTCATATGTTTATGAATGTTCATATCAAAAATTTCAAGAATCGTTAGTACATATACAAAACTTGAAATTTTGATACGAGCTTTTGAACAGAACTTCGATTTTCAAGTTTTTTTTTTTGCATCAAGTATCAAATAAACAAACCAGGCTCTGATACCACTGATGGGTTTTTGAGCATTCTAACACTCCTATGGTGTACATGTAACCCTAGAAACCTTGGATCTATGGTTGACTAAGATACATGCAAATAATTATTTTTCCAAGGTTCTTATCCTAACTAGCATGGCATGGGGTACTTGAATCAAATAAAACTAGTAGAATTACTTACCTTGTAGTAGTAGTTGATTGCTTGGAGTTTGAGAGCCTAGCACCAATAATGTGGATGCCTCAAATGGAAGTCACAAATTACCACAAACTTGGAAACTTGAGAGAATAGTCACAAACTTCTTGAAATCGGCCCTCTTAGTTTTCACACATCAACTAGTGCAATTTCAAGAACCAAAGCCTCCTTTATATAGTGTGGTGGATTAGGGTTACATCCATGTAAACCCTAATACCCATGTCTTTTCATTTCCATGAGATCCATGGGTTAAAGCTCCATGGAGTATCCATGGAGTTTCCATGCAAGCCTAGCCCATTCCAAATAAGCATTAGCCCACACTATATAAATACAAGAGCCCATATTTTATTAGTCATACTTTTGATCTCTAAATTAATTCTAAATTAATTATAGATCAATACTAATTAAATAATATGATTTTATATTAATATATTACGACTTATAATATATTAATAAATCATAACTTATACTATTCTCAAACGATTATCCATAAATTGTTCGGGTGAAGTGCAACCGAAATGGACCATGCCGGGTCGGGTCAAGTACATACCAAATATAGTTATGGACTTAGACACTATATCCAAAACATCAGAGGCCGCATGGCAAGCTGCAGCCCCTGGAGATCCCATGTAGAAATGGGAACAAATCACGATGGATTTTATTACCAAGTTGCCGAGGACAGCAAAGGGGTTTGATACTATATGGGTCATCGTGGATCGATTGACCAAGAGTGCCCATTTCTTGGCCATACGGGAGAGCTCATCGGCCGAGAAATTGGCCGACATGTACGTTCGCGAGATCGTGTCTCGCCATGGGGTTCCTGTTTCTATTGTCTCTGATCAGGATGTCAGGTTTACCTCCCGCTTCTGGCAGAAGTTTCACGAGGAGCTGGGCACACGGTTGCACTTCAACACAGCCTTCCATCCGCATACTGATGGTCAGAGCCAGCGGACCATTCAGACCCTCGAGGATATGTTGAGGGCGTGTATCATCGATTTCGGTGGGAGCTGGGATTCCCACCTACCGCTTGCAGAGTTCGCCTACAACAACAGCTATCATTCCAGCATTGGCGCCCTGCCATTCGAGCTGTTGTATGGGCGGAGATGTCGCACCCCGGTTTGTTGGGGTGAGGTTGGTCACAGGGTGATGGGTCGAACGGAGGTGGTCTTGCAGACTACCGAGAAGATTCAGCAGGTTAGACAGCGGCTACAGATCACTCAGAGTCGGCAGAAGAGTTACGCTGACCGACGCCGATCCGAGTTAGAGTTTCAGGTCGGTGACATGGAACTCCTGAAGGTCTCGCCCTGGAAGGGTGTGATCCGCTTCAGGAAGAGGGGAAAATTGGGTCCCCGATATATTGGGTCGTTCAGGATCATTGCCAGGGTTGGCAAGATGGCTTACAGACTAGATCTGCCGGAGGAGCTTAGTCGGATCCACAATACTTTCCATGTTTCGCAGTTGCGAAAGTGCATTGTTGACCCGGAGGCGGTGGTGCCACTGGATGACATTCAGATTGATGAGCGCCTGAATTATATTGAGAGGCCGATTGCCGTTTTGGAAAGGAAAGTGAAAGTCCTGCGCAACAAGGAGGTTCCGTTGTTAAAGATACAATGGGAGCATCGGAGGGGATCCGAGTGGACATGGGAGTCGGAGGCTGAGATGCAGGAGCATTACCCGGAGTTATTCGCTACAGCAGACTTCGAGGATGAAGTCTAAGTCAAGTGGGGGAGAATTGTAACATCCCAACCATCAGGTATTAATAATCTTTTTCCCATTTAGACTTCATGTCTAAGGTCTACTCGACGAGTTGGCGCTTGACTCGTCGAGTAGCAGTGGGCCAGGACACGTCAATTAATGAGTGACTCGTCGAGTCGGCATGAAGACTCGATGAGTAGGACCTGGCAGTGGAAACCCTAATTTTCACGGTTTTTGCACCCTATATATTGGACCATTAGCGCCTCCCACTGTCCTCTATCACCCTCTTGAGACCCAGAAACCCTAATTGCTGTGAGTGAGAGCTTGGAGAGTGTTTTGGAGTTTTGGGGAGTGACTTTTGTGAAGGAAACTTGTAGATCAAGAGGCTAGCATCAAGATTTCTGTGTGGATCCAGAGTCTACTTCAGTTTGGGCACGTTTTGGAGGTAACCAACTGTTACCTTAACCTCTTTTTCTTCTAGAATCATTCATATGTGAAAAGTAGGGCTTTCTTTAGTTATTCATGAAGGGATTTTGGTATGAGAGCTAGATCTGAAGATGAAACTTCAGATCTAAACCTCTTTTGAGTCCTAAGTCCATACAGTTTCCAGCTTTTGCAAGGATGAGACTCTCCTATGGTGTGAAGCTCCCTTAGAAGCTTAGATTGGTCATTTAGAGCCATTAGGGCCTTGCATGTGTGTAAAGTTTGCAACTTTACGTGTTAAACATGCCTTAGAAGCTTGGATCTATAATCTGGAACCTTGGCATGGCTTAAAAAGTGTCTGCATGGATGAAGGTCTGCAAGGACTCGGCGAGTTGCATAGTCAACTCGGCGAGTCATATGAAGATGGTCGTGAACTCGTCGAGTTGATGAACAAACTCGGCGAGTCTGTTGAAGATTGCCTTGAACTCGGCGAATCGTTCGAAGACTTGGCGAGTCGGCTAGGGTTTCTCCCAATTCTTGGACACGTATGAACTCAGCGAGTTAATGGGGTACTCGACGAGCCAATCAAGGATTTCACGATTTCTCGAGTTCAGGAATGACTCGACGAGTCGGTGAACTGCACTCGACGAGTCGAGTCAACATGGACTGTTGACTTTGACTGTGGACATTGACTTTGACCAAGAGTTGACCAGTTGACTTCTGAGGGTATTCTGGTAATTTGGAGATTTATGAAAAAGGGTTTTATGGTAACTATAGGTGGTGGAGTTCGTGTTGGTGATCTGGGAGTTGAGCTTTCTAGTTTCAGACGACAGTTGCAAAGTGAGTTATCCTCACTATACTAAGGGGTCTAAGGCACCAAGGCTGGCCCATTGGATATGTTATCCTAGCAGTGTTAGGTGTTGAGTATAAGTTAGTGTTGCATGCTAGTAGTTATGTCAGTTAGGTAGACCTGTAGGACTACCTGTGTTGTTATATGATTATTGCATGCTCAGTGGTTATGTGGTATGTTATATGTTATGTGGGATGGGTTGAGGTTGTACTGCTCCGTGCGGTAGCCACCAGACCTTAGGAGCATTCTGGTTACGGGTTAAAGGGAGACTCGTACTGTGGGCTCGGGAGCATTCCAGTTACGGGCTAAAGGGAGACTCGTAGTGTGGGCTCAGGGGTAATCCAGTTTGTAAAGCTGGGGACCCATTACATGTTGTTCAGTTTGTTATGATATGTTTATGTGGACTGTATGTGTATCGGTATTTTGGGGGAACTCACTAAGCTCTCGGGCTTACAGTTTCAGTTTATTGTTCCAGGTACATCAGGGGATCGTGGCAAGGCGAAGGCGTGATCGTACAGCTCCTCATGTTTTGTCTATGTTTCTGGGAGAACTCTGATATTATACATTTTGAAAACAAAGTTGTAATGAATTTTAATGGTTTGAAATGTTTTTAAAAGTTTAAATTGGTTTGAATTTTTGGGTGTTACAATTAGTTTCATAGATCTTGCTAATTTTCATATTTTTCACTTTTTTGGTCACTTTAGTGCATAATGTTTAGATCTTGAAAGTTTGTGACCTTGTTATGGATAAAGTTGGAAACTTTATCCATCTAAACATCATATTGATTCAGATCTGAAGGTTGGAGACTTGAACTTAATGGATTAAGTTGAGAAAGATGGATTTTTAGTCCCTTTAAGACTTAAAGACTAGATCTTGGTTATTTGGACCATCCTAATGGATAAATTTGGAAACTTTATCCGTTATTGGGCTATGAGGAACCATAAAAATGTGATCTTGGTCCCTTTCTTCTCTCCATGCAAGAGTTATGATGTTTTCGTTCGTGTATTAAGTTAGTGTTTTTGTGTATGGACTCCTTCTAGCCATGTAAAGTCATACAGTTGGGAGCTTTATGACTTAGAAGATTATGTGGGACTAGATTTGAGCTTTGTACATGAGATCTTAATGGAATAAGTACTTAATGTAGGAAAATGGGACTGGACTAGTACGCTGGACGTACCTGGTAGTACGTTGAGCATACCAGGCTGGAGCCCTGTGACGAGGAAGGGATCTATTATTTTTAGCGTAGTGACTGAGTATGTTGGGCGTATTCAGTCTGTGTTGACCTCCTTTGACTTTGACTCTTTAACAAGGAATTTGAGCAAGTTTGACTTAGGGGCATTTTGGGTATTTTGAGTAGTAGTTTGAGGTTATGTCATTGTTTTTTTGTATAGTGACATGTAGAGTTGGCATTTGGAGCAACATTCATTTCTTCTATCTTTCATATTGTGAATGTGAGTTTCCTCAATGTACTCGTGGGTCGAAGGCACCAATGTCGGTTCATTCAGTTATGTATCCTGGTATATATGAAGTTGCTATGTTGTAGTGATCTGTTAGATCTGTATGATTATCTGTTTGTTGGTTATACGTTTATCTGTTGCATATGTTGACATAGTGTGGTTGGGTTGAGGTAATATCGCTGTGTGTGGAGGCCAACAAACCCGGGAGCAATCCATACATGTGTTGTGGGCCAAAAAGGCAAGCCAGAGTCATGTTGTGGGCTTAGGGATAATCCAGCCCGATGTTTGTGTCCTGAGGTTGTTCTAGTTTGATGACTGATTGGACCAGTTGTACATTGCCATTCCACTCTGATGACTTACTAGGCCGAGGGTAATCCAACCCGATGGTCGTGGACCTGAGGGTTTTCTAGTCCAATGACTGATTTGACCCAACATTCATGATTATATATGTTATATGTTGTGTGGTGGTAGTTTGGGGAACTTACTAAGATTTGTGTTACAATTTCAATTTTCTGTTTCAGGTACTTCAGATGATCGGGGCAAGGGGAAGGCTTGATCGTGCACAACATCCTGGATTTTTATGAGAATATGATTTTGGGATACTCTGATTCATATTTATGACTTTTGGAAACTATGATTTATAAACTCTTATGGATTTGGATTAGTTTCAAAAACGAAAAAGTTTACCTTGATTTTTGGGATGTTACAAGTTGATATCAGAGCCCCAGTTTGAGTGAATTGGATGAGCATTCGTGTGAATCAAAATTCAAACTAAGGATCTGTAAAAGTTTTCAAAATTGTTTTCAAAGGTAACCAAGGAAGGATGAGATGTGTACGATCAGCCGGAGCAATAAAGTGTACCCCAAGATACCCACACTATTATTTGCTTATGATGATTATGATAGAATTGCATGCTAGTTTGTAGGCTAGGGATCCTCAGGAATTGCATGATAGAATTGCATGATGTTTGATGCCTGATAGCCTAGGAGAATCTCTTGTATAGTAAATGAAATTGACATCATTATTGTTGTTGCTTAGTGTCTGCATAATAGTTGTACATAACTAAGATTTTATAGTCTAAGAATGTTTGAGCCTTATTTACTATTCTTGGCTGCTGAAGGGCTTAGGGTAGAATCAAATATTCAACTATCTATGGGATCCAACGTTATATATGATTAGCATGCACGGGTGGGTGCAGGGTTGGTGGAAGTTTCATGAGTGAGTACAGTTTATAGTGGGCCAACATAAGGAATGATTAGTCACCCTTGAGAGAGTAAATATAGGATATATGTATGTCGTAGTTGGAGCCACAATTCACTTTGCGCGTCACGCACCCGAAAATGCATGGCGCGCAATCCAAAAATCCAGCTATAAATAGAGGTGCCTAGAGACTCATTCGACACGTTCTCAAGGCCACCCTCTCCCTCTATTCGACGCGTTTCAAAATTTAAGGGTAACATAATATTGTGCCTAGTCGTATTACGCCTAGGATGATATTATGCCTGATACTTATCCTATAAAATTTTTAGGAAAAATATTATGCCTAGTCGTTATGCTATATAAAACCATAGAATAATATTATACTTGGTAGAAAATCTGCCCAAAACTGTACGATAATAGTACACCTAGTCATTATTCTAATAGATACTCTAGGGTAACATAATACCTAGTAGTTATGTTGGCCAAGCCTTGAGGATAAGCAAAGTACATAGTAATTACTCTGCCCTAATATCCTATAAAAAACATCTAAACTACGATAATTATATAATGTGTATAAGAAAGTATATATATATATATATATATATATATATATATATATATATATATATATATATATATATATATATATTAGTATATATATGGAAGAGAATCATATTAAAAGAAAACTAAAGATAACAAGGTCAATAAAAAATACTATAAGGTTAAACAAAGCAGTGTTAAACGAGGAACAACCTTTCAACCTTTAGCTGATTAGTTTTCAGCTAACCCCGACCTATAATTGTTAAATATGAAGTGAGTGGGAAATATATGTATAGATCTGTTTGGGATTGACACCCCCTCCTGTGGTTGCTAGCTACAACCCCTGATGGTAAACTCATAACAGACATAACTTTCTAAACTACGTTACAATGTCCGATGAAATGTTGTGCTCGGCCAACATTAATTAAATGCTTGGCCAACCTTAATAAAATAAACTAGTCGAATGCTCGATTATAGGAACTCATTGTAACAAATATTTAGTCGAAAGCTTGATTATTGGAACTCATTGTAACAAATGGTCGGCCAACCTTAATAAAATAAACTACGTAGAGGGGAACGCCTTGAAATAGTAATAATATGTAACAAAAAGCCAAAGAAGTAAGAACTCTTTAAAGAAAAATGATAGGATAGTATGGAAGAATAATATATCCTACAAGGTAAAGTCTTAAGCAAAAATCTCATCGATAATCTTAAAATATAAAACAATTTTAAGTGTAAAACCACTAAAACTTGTGAATTCACTAACATTATGTTGACGTTTTCAAACCGCATGTATTCTCAGGAAAATAAGTTGTGGAGGTAACATTGTGAAGGAAGGAGTTATGAAGAAAGAGTCTGGAAGTCTCATTTGTTCTATTATTTTTTAGGATCGTTAGGATATGTTGATGGGTTTTACATGTAATAATGCGGAAAAATACCTTAAACTCCTAATGGTACATGCAACCTAGTTGAACCTATGTCATAAATATGTTGATGCAAGATACTATTGAATAAAAAATTTCTAACCGTAGTTGGAATCTAGATTCATAAGGATAACTAGCATACCTCTGATTTGTTATTGTAAACAAACCCTTTTGATAAATCCAATAGTCTCTTGAAAAACTAGCTTCAATTGTGTGCAAGCCTCTAGTGGTTCACAACTACAACGTAGGAACCCTAGACGATTTAGGAGAGAAGGGAGAGGTATGAGAATTTTGGATTTTCTCTCTTGAAAAGCATAGCCGAAAATTTCAATGCTGAAGGCTTTATTTATAGTTGATAAGGAAAGCTTAGAAACCCTTATTTGAATATAAAATATTATTATTTCAAACAAGGTAATTATCTAGTTCCTTGATTATCCATATGAAGGATTCCAGAAGACTCCAAGAGGAGTCTCAAAACCGTCTCTTGTAGGAGGGTTCTAGAACCCGTCCTCTGCTCAACTTTTAAACAATTACATCTATAGTCCTTTAACTTTTAATTATTTCTAATTAGCCCATAATTAATTCCAAATTAATTATGATTAAGTCCAAACTAATTATAACTATTTCTTATTAATATATCAGTGATATAATATATTAATAAATCATTTTCTCTTTCTAAAATCAATCTAATCAATTTCTTGGTTATGAGGGAAACCCAAAAAGGACTTTACTCTTATTCATCAATATTATACAAATTTAGTTAGAACCTTAGACAGCTTAATTCAACAGTCTCCCACTTGGATAAGTCGCTAACTATAATTGCTCGTACAACTCCGAATAACCAGTAAATAGTGTTTTTCAAGACACTACTAGACTTTGTTGGTCCTAAGATAAGTGATCACCTATTCTTTCATTCTTCCTGATATCGTATGAACATGCTACATGGATTAAAATCAATCTCGTGTCCAAGATTCTATTTCCCAATAATCTCGTTTTGTGATGGCGTCATAAGACTACCAATCGAACACATCAATTAAGTCCTTGACGGCCCAACATTATAATGTCAACATCAAAACACCGAGGGGCCCAAAAATATCACTTTTCCAATTAAGAAAAAAGTAACAAATTAACTTCAACTATATAATCACTCGATTTCACTCATTAAGTCATACATGGAAATACCCTTTATGGCACCCAGTTATGAGATGCGTTGGAGTGAACCAATGCACAACCAATTCGTAAAATATGACTTACCTATATCCGTTATAAGAATAGAAGATATTATCGTCTTAGAATTACTTTTGATTAAATCCATAAAGTAATCTCTAAGCGCGGGTTTAACCAATAATTAAAATCTCTATTTCTAAGTACTCATGAATTTTGCAGCAATCCCAATGAAATGTCCAATCTCTATGGACAATCTACAAACGATTCATGACAGTCATAAATCATTACTTACTTCCAAAGTATGACCGACTATGGTGTTTCGAATAAATTAGTATTCAAGAAGTAGAACATGCAAAGCAAAACGCAATAATAAACTAATTAACAAATAGCAACATACACATTGATTATAAGGAAATCTATATTTAATTCATCACTATCCAATTACAATTTTTAATTTCTATATAGTTTTAAAATAACATCAACACTAACATCTAAAATGTAACATTTTCTCTCAGTCCAATGCTCCTAGCATGCTCAAAGTGATTGACCTTACTCAGACCCTTTGTGAGAGGATCAACATGATTCTCTTCTGATGATACACGATTCACCACGAGTGCACTCTCTTCAACCTCATATCTAATATAGTGATATTTACTCTTAATGTGACTAGATCTACCATGATCTTTAGGGTCTTTTGTCAAAGGTACCGCACCCTCGTTATCACAGAAAATCTCCATTGGTTCTTGAATTGATTGAATGACTCCAAGATCCCCAATAAAATTCTTTAAACACATAGCCTCCTTTTTTGCCTCCCTTGTTGCGATATACTCTGATTCACATGTAGAGTCAGCCACTGTTTGTTGTTTGGAACTTTTCCAAGTTATCGATCCACCATTTAATAAGAAAACCCAACCAGATTGAGAATAACTGTTATCTCGATCTATTTGAAAATTAGCGCCGCTATATGCACTCACCTTAATTTCATTTTTTCTGCCAAAAACTAAGATGATATCTTTCGTTTTTTGCAAATACTTAAGAATGTTCTTCACTTCCGTCCAATGAGCTAAACCAGTTGCTCCTTGATATCTGCTAACCATGCTGAAAGCATAAGCCACATCAGGTCGAGTACATGTCACAACATATATGATCGATCCTATAGTTGAAGTATATGGAATCCGACTCATAGTATCTATCTCCTTATCATTACTGGGACATTGAGCCTTACTCAACTTAATAGTGTGATGCATGGGTAAGTCTCCCTTCTTGGAATTTTCCATATTAAATCTTTTCAATATCTTATCCAAGTATTTACTCTGACTCAATCCTAGCAACCGTTCCTACTTGTTCCTATATATCCTTATACGAAGAATATATGTAGCTTCTCCTAGATCCTTCCTAGCGAAACATTTCCCAAGCCAATACTTTACTTCTTGCAAGGTTGGAACACTATTTCCTATTAGGAGTATGTCATCCACATACAAAACTAGAAAAGTTACAACGCTCCCATGAGCTTTGACATACACACGTCCAGAAAATCCAAAATCTTTGACTTTTTCAAGAAAGCATATATTCTAGCTACGAGATGCTTGTTTCAGTCCATAGATGGACTTCTCAAGCTTGCACGCCTTATTAGGGAACTTGGTATGCACAAAACTCTCTGGTTAAGCCATGTAAATATTCTCATCGACTTTCTCAGTAGGGAAAATAGTTTTGACATCCATTTTCCATACTTCATACTCATAGTGAGCACCTATGGCAAGAATTACCCTAATTGACTTAATATTGGCAACTAGTGAAATAGTCTCGTCATAGTCAATCCCTTGGATTTGAATAAAGCCTTTTGAAACCAGCCTTGCTTTATAAGTTTGTAGATTACCATCCATGTCAGTATTCTTCTTGAAGATCCATTTACACCGCCATTTTTTTTCGACTAGGTGCTAGATCCACCAAGGTCCACTTTTAGTTATCATACATGGATTGGAGCTTTCTATTCATTGCCTCTTTCTATTTAGTAGCCTCAGGGCATGCCATTTCTTCGTTATAGTTAGCAGACTCATCCAAATTGACTAGTTGTTTTGGTAAAAAAATTAATCAAGTAATATTCAACCAAGGTGTATAAGAGGATTTGGTGTTTGAGGCAATTCAAATGTCGAATTATAATCAAAGTCTGACAAATGAATTACAAGGAAAGCCCTTGATCCTTTATAGGATCTTCGGCATAAAACCTTGGGCGGTGATAATGATCACCTGCCTTGTTATTTTTATTGAATTCAATGTGATATTACATATATTATGAAGATAATATGAGTACAGGTGTAGTAGTAAAACTAATTGTGTGTGTATTGTGTGTAATACATGTGTATTTATAGTTTAGACTAAGTAACAATAAGTCTGATATTTACGGGATCCTCTTGAATAAGCATGTACATGTTGTTTGACTTGGTATTCCCGGACCTTAAGCTTGGTTGAAGTGTTTCTTCATTGAGAATGAGTCTCACATTGACCATTTCTACACATGTGAGAAATACAAATACAAATATGATCGTTAAAAATGTTAGGAAATAATAATAACAATAGTCTTGATTCCATTCCTAATGGAACTTATTTGCTAGAGAGGTTTTTCTAAAATCCAAACATAATGACGACGCTTGGAAAGAGAGGTTTTTCTTTGTGAGAGATGATTTTATTCCTAATGGAACTTCTTTGCTAGAGAGATAGGTTAAAAAGGGTAGGATTTTTTTTATTATTCTTTAAGGATCCAAAGATGTACTTTCTTACTTTATTTGTTGTGATGCAACATTCAAGTTTGAGGATCTTGCTCATGCCATCGAAGATATGGAATATAAAATAACATACTTTCTTGCTTTACATGAGAGCGTTAGATCTTTTCAATTCGAACTGCCTAGTCTTCAAGAAAGTTCTTCTGCTACTACCCCCATGTCGAAAGGTAAGGATCCTTGATTCATCTTTCTATTATAATGTGACAGATACTAATTTCATTGGGCTTTTTCTTTATGTTAAGGATCCAAGGTCACACGCTCCGGTGCCCGATTTACCCTTTTTGATCTTGACATGGCCATGTCTAGCGGCTAACTGATAGTGAAGAAGGAGAAGATCTTAAATTATCTCCTTCCCAAGAGAATTTCCATAGTTTTGAGGGCGAAGACTCCGGGATCCTGAAAGAGAAACACTACTGAGGTCACAGATCTGAGCTTGGAGAATATTGGGGCTAAGGACGTGATCCTGAAGTTGGTTTCCTTTTCTCATGCTATAGTATAACTTTTCTTTTCCTATTATACCCTTCATCTTTGCTGATGTTACTCCTATTTTAGGTCTTCGATCATGTTTTTGCTGGCATGAAGATCCAGGTTGAGAAGGATGAAATAGCCTTGAAGGATTATGAGAAGATGTGGACGACAACTATTAAGGATCTCTTGAGGAGGGTGGAACTGCTGAGTAAGGAGAAGATGAGAAGGAAGAGGAGCATGAAACCGAGATAGATGATGTTATTTTTAATGTGAAGGCTAGTGTTGTTGAAGCTGTCTGGGAGGCTAAGCTCAAGTTGACAGCAAATTGCAGAATGCATGATCCTGGAACATGGTCGGATGACGTGAAGCCTTGGCCAAGTTGACTGGAAAGCCCGTTGATGTTGGTTAGGGTCCTGCAGAAAAGAAAAAGGGAGAAGAACGAGCGACAGAGGTGCCCCCATTCGGGGATGATCAAACCAAGGCTTAGGTTTGATGTCTTAAAAATAACTTTTAAATATTTTAGTTTGTAGACAATGTTCCACTTTTTTTGGCAGTTTGGTGGGCAACCTATTTTTAGTTTATGAACTTTGGTAGTTGATGCTTGTATCTTTTTTTCATGCGTGGTTGATATGATTTTAGCAGTAGTATTCCAGAGGATCTTCAGATTATTAGGATCCTTACCATCATACATGTAACACCAGTCAAATTTAGGTCAAAAATAAATTGATCAATAATCGTAATTGGGATGAACCAAGTGGTAGAGATTGTAACAAGGTTTCTAAAAATATAAAGAACACTGAAATCCAAGTTATAACGAAGAAGTTATGACCAATCGAAGATCCGCGACAAAACCGGCAAAACACTGTTTAGTGTAAAATGTGAATTTTCGATAAAAGGCTTTTTAGCCTTAGCAATCTAAATGAAAGTTATAGAATATGTTAAACCTAGAACGTTCATAAAGAGAACGTAAAATCTGACTTCGTGTGAAGAAGTTATGATTTTTCTAAGTTTCGGTTTAGCAGTAGACAGCTAAAAATTCAAAATAAAAATCAATCGATATTTAGCCGACACAACTTAAACGAGAATCGAAGGTCTCGTCAAAAATAGTACAACGGTAAAAAGACAAACGAAAACGGACGCCGGATAAAGAAGTTATGAAGTTTTTAACGGATTTCCTGTCCCGGTCTGTTAAAAATAATAATATTAAAAATAAAGTCAAAAGTAGCCGACAATGTCTAAAGGAAAGTCGTAGAGCATAATTTTACCTACGCGTGTATATAAAGAACGTCTAAAACGGAGCTCGTATGCGAAAGTTATGAATTTCGCAAGTTTCGGGCACAAAAATCGAAAAATCTTGAAAACCGGGATATTTCGCATGGCTGGCATCCGGACACGTCACCTCGCATGCGAGACCTCCCCGTGTCGGACACGTGTTCGCTGCTGATTGGACCGAAGTACTCGTGGCACCTCCTGATTGGACCAAAGTTCGGTCCTCTCCTGATCCGACGCGCATCCGAGACCGCCTCCAGCTTTGCTTCTCCTTCTGACGTGTGGCTGCTGACTCCCCTTCGCCCTCGCCAGCTGTTTGAAAAGAAGCTTCTCCCCTTGCCACCTGTCCGAACACGCAGCAGCTTCTCCCAGCCTCGGACCGAACCCTCGCACCTATATAAAGGGTGCGAGACTCTCCAGATTTTTCACCATTTTTACACCATTTTTGGTCCTTTTTCACCCCTTTCACTTCCATAAACTCACAAACAACCCCCAATGCCCTGGTATCGTATCTAAAACCCGAAGCAAGCCCCGAAGCCCCGTAATTCTCGAGAAGCTAACCTCTTTCCAGTCGAAGTGCTGCCCGCGTAAAGCCCAGTTTTTAATCAAAAACTCGCGGTTTGTTTGAGAAAGATCATCTATAGAAACAAAACGCTGCCCAAATTACCACTTATCAAGTTAGTTCATACCCCTATAATCTACCTTTTTAATGGTTTTTATAAGCTTTTTAGGGGGGAATACAAGTTGAACACAATATAAATTGTGTTAATAATTGTATGTGATAATAATCACACAAAGGGTTTCCTTATGCTTTTAAGGATTACGAAATACTTCCAAAATGACTTAAAGCCATGTTAAATCTTTAAAGTCATCTAAACTCCATTAAATTCTTTGAAAAAGGTTTTATAAACTATTTCAAATCATAATTGCCAAAATCATGTTTATATATGTATAAATATATAAATAAGATTTGAAGGGCTTAGGACTAATGAATTATCTTATTTCCTTTTCCTTGTTTGGATGTGGAATTAAGGTGGTGTTATTTGTCCAAAGGTCGTTTCCTTGTTAATTATATATATATATATATATATATATATATATATATATATATATATATATATATATTATACATATATGAATATAAAAGGTTACTTCATTCGGTATCATTACCTTTGTATCATGCTGAGCAAAGGTGTTCATTCATGAGAAATCATGCTAATTAGATAGAACATATAAATTATAATAGGTATAATTTATGATTCAAAACTAAATATACAAGTATGATTCACATTCCAAGGAAAGTACCAACAATTCATTTACCTATACCAGGATATGTATAATACTTTTAGTATATGGATAATATATTAAAGAAGTAATAATACATCATACTGAGTTTGCATTAACAAGGGTACAATACAACGTACCAGGGTTAGCAATCACGGGGTAATAATACATCATACTGGGTTTGCATTAACAATGGTACAATACAAAGTACCAGGGTTAACAATCACGGGGTAATAATACATCATATCGGGTTTGCATTAACAAGGGTACAATACAACGTACCAGGGTTAGCAATCACGGGGTAATAATACATCGTAATCTCGTTGAAACAATAAATTTGTGAGACTCTTCATGGTGTACTTATCTAAGTACGAGCTTAAGTCCTGACTTATTAACCAGAATCTCCTGTAGGGAGAGCGTGAATTTGTGTATAGATCTATATGGGACTGACAATCCCGCACCTTCATTATTCGCTACAGTTTGGCCGACAGGCCTAGGGTGTCAAATGTAATAACGTTTCCGACGCCTGAAGAACGTCGCATCAGGCACATCAGTGATATTAGTATGGTTAATAGAACTCACATGGATAAAACAACAAGTAAATTACTTAGTAATATACTTCTCTTAAAACAGTAAGAAAAGATAATTACATCAAATATACCTTCTGTTAGTTTTTACTTACAGTAAGAACTACGTATCATAAAAACAAGTATGGCAAATATACTTGTACTTTTGGTTTTGGAACATTTAAAACCACAAAGCAGTATTATGGATAATATAATATTTTCCAGGATTAATACCAATGCTTTACTGTAGAACGAATATAACTAAGAATACTTTTACAAATGAAACGGTTTATGGGATTAAACTACTTTTACAAATGGAACGGTTTTATGGGGATTTAAAACTACTATTCAAAAACGGTTTTATGGGGATTTAAAACTACTTATCAGATGGAACTTAGTCATTCACTCTCTTTAAACTAGTATAACATAAAGGACCTTTAGTGGTTAATTCTATAATTCCTTAGTTTTTACATCAGAGTTATACATAAGTAATATCCGATTACCAGTGGAATGTGTGACTTCCGCCTTACTTCCTGTTCCTTGTTTGGTTGTGGGCTTAGGGCAGATACACCCATTTAACTGTCCATTCGATATTAGGTTATATATAATTAGTATAAAATAAGTAATTGCAGAGGGAACTATTGAGGTTATCAGTTTATCACCTGAGGAAATATAGGATTTTCTAGAGGAACCAGCGAACTTTTCCAAGAACTTAGAGTATACTTTATAGAACTAAAATACTTATGACTCACCAGCTTAAATGCTGGCCTACGCTTTCAAAATAACTTGTATTCTCAGGAATCCAGTAGACAGGTACATTTCCGAAGCTTTTGAGAAGACTACCTAGTACCGTACTGCGACTCTTGTCTTCTACTGTATCTACTTTGGTGTTTGAATATGTAATGTTTAAACACTTATGTAAAACTTATACTTATTAATGAAATGGTTGGTTGTACTTTGATTACTATATTGCATGTGTTGTGATACTTACATGAAGTCCTCCGCCCCCGAACGTTTCCGCTGTTATGGTTTGGGGGTGTGACAATGAAATGATTAATTTCTTTGCTAAGGATCCTAATAATTTGAAGATCCTCTGGAATCCTACTTAAATTAACATGATAGTGTTTTAAGATCCCAAATTAAGAACTAATTATTTCAGATCTTCATATTATTAGGATCCCAAATTACTGGGGAGGATCCGAACTTAAGTTAAGATGATAGTGTTATAAACCTTAGATTTAGACTTTCAGATCTTAACATATATTTAGAAATAAGAGGGTTGCCAAGTGACTAAAGCGTGAAGTGATCCTCTTATTTACATCCCATTGTCAGATATCATGCGTCCAAGAGAGGTGTAAAAACCTTAACTCGTGTGAAAGAGGTTATTAACTCTTTAAACCTTAGTGGCGATTAAGTACCCTTAATCATATGATAGATGATCAGTCTATATTCGTGGTTATTAGCATCCTTAGATTCCTGCCCATTGCAAACATTAGCTTGGGGTGTGCATTAGCTTGGATAACTCCCCTCCGATGCTTAAGTCAGTAATGGTTTTTTTGAAGAAAAAATTAAATAAAAGAACTAGAGAAAAGTAAGGAGTAGAGAGTGTGTACCTTGAGTTTGTTGGAGGATGATCAATACACCTTACATGAAGTATGCTTTTAGATGTATAGCATTCCAGCATCTTGATAAGACGTTTCCTTCAAGGTTAGCTAGCCAATATGCCCCATTTCCTACTTTTGAATCAATGAGATATGGTCCTTCCCATTTGGGTGCCAATTTGCATGCATTGGGATCCTTGGTATTTTGGAATGTCTTCCTAAGGATCAAGTCACCTATTTGTAATCTTCTTACTTTAATGTTCTTATTATATGCTTTAGTGATCCTTTGTTGATGAGCAGTAATATGGATCCTAGCAAGATCCATGAGTTCATCGATAGTGTCAATATCCTGGGCTAGGATCATATCGTTGTTCACTTGATCCTGTAATTGATACCTTACCGTTAGGATCACTACTTCAGTAGGGATCATGAATTCTGTCCCAAATACCAATGACTACGGAGTTTAGCCAGTGACTGTTTTTAAAGTGGTCATGTCTGCCCATAAGACGAAAGGAATCTACTCTTCTCATCTTCATTTCTTCTCGTCTAACATTTTCTTTAAATTGTTGACAATGATCTTGTTCCCAGATTCAGCTTGACCATTAGCTTGAGGATGAATAGGAGTGGACATTATCATTTTAATTCCCCAACTTGTGCAAAAGTCCCTAGTCCTTTTGCTTATGAATTGGGATCCTTTATCGTATATGATCTCGGTAGGGATCCCGAACCTGGTCAAGATATTACGTTTGATAAATGAGACTACCTCCTTGTCTCATATTTGAACAAAGGCTTCAACCTCTATCCATTTGGAGAAGTATTTTGTCATCAGTAGCATGAAGACCTTTCCACCATGACCTTTTGGTAACTTTCCAACTATATCCATTCCCCATTTCATGAATGGCGAAGGAAAAATGATAGGATATAATGGTTTTGCAGGTCGATGGAGGATGTTGATATTCCTTTGGCAAACATCACATTTTTGTGTGTATAAGAAGGCATCTTTTTTCATCGTTGGCCTGTAGTACCCTATCCTTAATACTGTAGAGCATAAGGTTCTGCCCCATCATGATTACCACAATCTCCTTCATATATTTCCTTCGGTACTTCGGTAGCTTCATGACTTTCTGTCACACCCCAAAACCGAGAACGGCAGAATACGTTCTGGGGTGGAGGACGTCATGTACAGTATCATAACAATGTATAATAGTAAAGACAAGCAACAACATCCATTGCATTAATATAATAATTGTAATACAAGCGTGTTCTGTACAGTTTTAAGACACCAAAAGTATAATCAAACTAAAAGAGGAGTCTAGAATGTGCTCCATCTTCTCAAAAGCTGCATCTGTACCTGTCTACGGATGACCTGAGAATACAAGTTATTTTGAAAGCGAGTATCAGCATTTTAATGCTGGTGAGTTCATAAGTATTTAGTGTCATTGCTTGTATAAAAATGTTTACAACAATGTAGTATAATAACTGACTTCAATGTTTGAAATTAGTATACTCCCTAGAAAACCCTATGTTTTCCAATAAAAGTAGTCTTCTACCAAGACCCGGTTGTTTTCGTGTTTGATCCTTTGAAAATGTAAAAGTTTTCCCAGTGAAACTATTAGTATGAAAATATAGTTTTAAACTTCATTTATGTAAAGTAATTGGGAAAAATAGTGTTTTACCCCAGCAGTGGCACTGCTGGCTAAATGAAATAAAATGCAGACTCCAGGTAGTATTAAATGTACAATACACCTCGGGGAGCCTGTTTGGCCATTAATTCTTAATGTGTAATTAAAGGTTTGAATGTGAACTCGTATGTAACCATGCTGATTGACGATCGAATAACTGATGACCCTCCGAGTCATATGTAGTGATGTGACATTTTGTCACCCCTTGGCCTTTCGGCTGGGACTGTAGCTAGCAGTCGGGATGTGGGAGTGTCTGTCCCGTATAGATCTATACACACAATGCCCGCTCTCCCTCTAGGAGACTCTGGTTACACGGTGATACCACTGTGAAGTGTCGTATCAAGAAGTAGTATGTCACATTCTAATTATAGTGTATTCTCTTGTATAATGTATAATGTATTTTCTGGTATAATGTATAGAGTGTTCCCTTGTATAGTATATAGTATTCTCTTTGTATAGTATTTAGCATGTATTGACTCATGACCGTACTGACTCTGATAGGTGTCACTGTAATAGAAGTAATCAGTAATAATCCTTAACTATACCTATTATAGTTAAATAGTAATGTTGGTTGCATGCCTCTGATACACAAGGTACTGAACCGAAATGAAGACTTTTATATCCAACACAAATATATATGATATATAACTAAGAATTCAACGACAATCGGACAAATAACAGAATACCCTAAGTCCACAACCAAACAAGGAACATGAAATAAGGTGAGCTATCAGTCCTAAGTCCTTCAAGTCTTACTTATATAAATATATTAGTATGGATATGGGTTTGAAAATAAAGCAGGTTTAAAAGGGTTTGAAAACAGTTTTGGCATTTAAAGAGTTTGATAAAAGGTTTGAAACACTTGAAAATCTCAAAGTTTGATGCTAATTTGAAAGCAGAAGCAAATCTTGTAGTCTGTTCTAGTTATTAATCACATATGATTAAAGCAATAACTAGAAATATTCAACTTGTATTCCCCCCCATAAAAGCATTTAAAATCATTTAAAAGGTTAATTAAGGGGTATGAACTCACCTGTAGTGAGTGGATTGGATGGAAGTGTCGGGTAGGATGCTAGGTGTCAAGTGAGGACTTGAACACACACACGGATCCTATGTAACATGTAGTGATACATAAATGTATCTAATTAGTTATTTAATCACTAATTAAGCAAGTAAAGACACTCTAATATGAGAAAACACTTTGTTTCAAGTGCTAGGAGTGCTAAGGGTTGCATCTAAGGAGAGTATGGCCTCACCTTGGAGTTTACTCCTCAAATGGGAACCCCAAATGTGTTTACGGTTGTTGGACCATTTCCCCCATGATTTTACGGCCGTAAACTCATGGTAATGGTGCATTTGTGTGTTTCAAGGTCCTATATTTCACAAGGAAGGGTTCTAAGTTCGAATCAAAGGCTTAGGAAGTGGTTAGGGCACAAAAGGACCCCTCATTGGAGTTTACGGTCCTTGGACCATCCTTGAGAGTTTACGGCCGTAAACACTTGGGTTTACGGTCGTAAGCCCATGAGTTTACGACCGTAAACTCATGTATGCCTCAACCTTTTCGTGTTTTGGTGTTTCTAGCTCATGCATGCAAGTTTCTAGCCCTTTATCCAAGCATTTGAAGGTGTTAGGGGCATCAAAACACCATTTGGGGGTGTTTACGGTTTTGGGAGATCCCCAAACCGTAAACACATATGTTCTTGGGGATTTTGATGATTTTCCAAAGGATTAACAAGTATACTAAGTAAGTAACTAGATAGGAAGGGTACACTTACTTATATGAAGCTTGTAAGAGTGATTAGAGCCCAAAAACACTAGTGTGTGTTCTTGGTGTTCTTGGTGTTTTGAAGAACACTTGAAGATCTAAGTAAAAACCAAGAATCCATGGATGAAATGATGTATAAACACTAGATTAAGTGTTGTATGAACGAATCTAGGAAGGAAATACTTACATTTTGGCGGATTTGAAGAAATGAACTTATGATACTTGAGAGAAAAAGCTTGGTGTTCTTCAGGTGGGAAGTGGAAAATGAGGAAAAGGTGTGTAAACTCATGCTATATGCATGAGTTCCTGGGAAAATGGTGTTTACAGCCCAAACACCTCTTGTTTGGCCGTAAACACCTAGCTAAGGTGTCGATTGTTTTGTTTTGCTACACAACTCTAATAACGACACTTCCCTTTATTTAATCGTTTGACGAAAAATAAAATAAAACACCCAAACGGACTTAAATCCAGCCAAAAATGTATTGAAATGCTTTTGAATATTATATGAAGTGTTTAACTGTAGAGATTATACAATTGAAAATTTCGGGTTGTCACATCATCCCCCCGTTAGAGGGAATTTCGTCCCAAAATTAGAGTTCAGGCAACTAAGTTATTACAAAATAACTAAGTAAAAAGATGAGGATATTTAAGTCTTATTTGATCCTCGCGCTCCCATGTAAATTCTGGTCCCCGCTTGGCGTTCCAGCGAACCTTCACGTTTGGGATGCGGCTTTGTTTCGTTCGTTTGACCTCGCGGTCCATGATCTCTACAGGTTCTTCCACGAAGTTGAGGCTCTCGTTGATCTCGATCTCGTCGAGTGGGATTACAAGAGTCTCATCGGATAGACACTTTTTCAAGTTTGAGACGTGGAAGGTAGGATGTACATTACTGAGTTCGCGGGGTAGGTTGAGTTTGTAAGCTACGGGGCCGATTCTAGCGAGAATCTCAAAAGGCCCTACGTATCTTGGATTTAGCTTTCCACGCTTTCCGAAGTGTATCAAGCCTTTCCAGGGTGAGACTTTCAAAAGGACTCGGTCTCCCACCTGGAATTCCAAAGGTTTCCTTCGTTTGTGAGCGTAGCTTTTCTGTCGGTCTCTAGAGGCCTTCAATCGTTCACGAATCTGAACGATCTTCTCTGTCGTTTCCCGAATGATATCCGGAGCCGTGAGAGTGCTGTCAGGAACTCGTCCTTTAGCTAATTGAGTGTCACCCACCTCAGCCCAGCACAGAGGGGATCTGCACTTCCGGCCGTAGAGGGCTTCAAATGGAGCAGCCTTGATGCTCGTGTGATAACTGTTGTTGTAAGAGAATTCGACGAGAGGTAAGTGGGTATCCCACGCCTTCCCGAAGTCGATCACACAGGCTCGCCGCATATCTTCCAAGGTTTGGATAGTTCTCTCACTCTGGCCGTCGGTCTGTGGATGGTAGGTTGTACTCATGTCCAGCCTCGTTCCTAAGGAGTTTTGTAGTGACTGCCAGAACCTCGAAGTGAATCTACTATCTCTATCGGAGATAATAGATATAGGAACACCATGCAGTCGTACGATCTCCCTAATGTATATTCTTGTGAGCTTCTTCATCTTGTTGGTTTCTTTGATGGATAGGAAGTGTGCGGACTTGGTCAATCTGTCGACGATGACCCATATGGTATAAAGTCCACCCGTTGTCTTGGGTAGCTTGGTTATGAAGTCCATAGTGATCCGCTCCCACTTCCATTCAGGTATCTCCGATTGCTGGAGTAGACCTGATGGTTTCTGGTATTCGACCTTGACCTTGGCGCAAGTAAGGCATTTACTCACGAAGGTAGCAATCTCTGCCTTCATGTTAGGCCACCAGTATGATTTCTTGAGATCCAGATACATCTTATCTGAACCTGGGTGGATGGAATATCAAGTGTTGTGTGCTTCCTTCATGACCAAGTCTCTGAAGCCACCGTATTTCGGTGTCCAGATCCGGTCTATGAGATATAAGGCTCTGTCACCCTTGGCTTCCAGGTTCTTATCCATTCCTCGCAGGGATTCTCCTGCCACATTTTCAGGTTTCAAGGCTTCGAGCTGAGCCTCCTTTATCTGTGCGGATAGATGCGAATGGATAGTCATAGTTAATGATTTGACTCTTCGACCAGAATATTCCTTCCGACTTAGGGCGTCTGCTACTACGTTGGCTTTACCCGGATGATAACGAATTTCGCATTCGTAGTCATTGAGTAGCTCAACCCACCGTCGTTGTCTCATGTTGAGTTCTTTCTGGTTGAAGATGTGTTGGAGGCTTTTGTGGTCGGTATAGATGGTGCTCTTCGTACCATACAGATAGTGTCTCCAGATTTTTAGGGCGAACACAACCGCTCCTAATTCGAGGTCGTGTGTGGTGTAGTTGACCTCGTGTGTCTTCAGTTGTCTTGAGGCGTAGGCGATGACCTTACCTCGTTGCATTAGAACACAGCCGAGCCCCTGATTGGATGCATCGCAGTATACCACGAAGTCTTCTATCCCTTCGGGGAGGGACAGTATCGGTGCGGTGCATAAGGCTCGCTTCAGGGTTTGGAATGCCTTCTCTTGCTTCTCTTCACAGTCAAACGCCACGCCTTGCTGGGTCAATGTAGTCAGGGGTTTCGCGATTCGAGAGAAGTTTTGAATGAATCTGCGGTAGTAGCCAGCGAGGCCTAAAAATTGACGGATTTCTGTAGGCGTCTTTGGTGCTGACCAGTTCTCAATAGCCTTAATTTTGGATGGGTCCACGTGGATTCCTTCTTCGCTCACCACATGTCCTAAGAATTCAACTCTTTGGATCCAAAATTCTCACTTAGAGAACTTCGCGTATAGCTTCTCCGATCGTAAGGTTTCCAGGACTTGTCGTAGATGATTGCTATGCTCCTCCTTACTTCGAGAGTAGATAAGTATGTCGTTAATGAAGACGATGATAAACTGATCCAAGTAAGGACGGCATACTCTATTCATTAAGTCCATGAATACTGCGGGCGCATTGGTCAGTCCGAATGGCATCACCACGAACTCGTAGTGTCCGTAACGAGTTCGGAAAGCTGTCTTCGGGACATCCTCCTCAAGCACTCGTAACTGGTGATACCCGGATCTTAGATCGATCTTGGAGAAGTAACTAGCCCCTTGCAGTTGGTCGAATAAATCGTCTATACGAGGAAGAGGGTAACGATTTTTGACCGTCAGTTTGTTGAGTTCTCTGTAATCGATGCACATACGGAACGATCCGTCTTTCTTCTTCACGAAGAACACCGGTGCTCCCCAGGGTGAGAAGCTTGGTCTTATGAAGCCCTTGCTGAGTAGCTCGTTAAGTTGACCGGACAGTTCTTGCATCTCAGCAGGCGCTAGGCAATAGGGCGATTTGGCTACGGGGGTGGCTCCTGGGATTAAGTCGATTCGGAACTCGACTTGACGTTGGGGAGGTAATTCCGGTAGCTCTTCCGGAAAGACGTCGGGGAAGTCACATACCAGGGGGAAGTCTTTTAGGTCTTTTGTTTTCTGGCTCGTGTCGACGATGTGTGCAAGGAACGCGCGATATTCCTTACGCAAATACTTCTGGGCTTGAATACTTGAGATGATACGAAGGCTCGTACTGTGTTTGTCTCCGTATATCGACAAGGTTTCGTTATTTGGTAGGTTCAGACGGATTGCTTTGTCGTAACACAGAATATCGGTACGATGGAGACTCAACCAGTCCATGCCCACAATGACATCGAAGCTCTTGATTGCTACTGGTATGAGGTCGATTGGAAACGAATGGTTATCTAGCGTGAGGGTACAACCTATGTAGATCTCATTAGAACTCTCTGTTTTTCCGTTATCCATTTCTACGACGAAGGTTTCTTTTAGTGGTTTCGGTGATTGTTTAAGTAAGTGTTTAAATTTTTGGTTTACAAAGCTCCTCTCTGCCCCACTATCAAATAGGATACAAGCATAAGAGTTATCAAGAAGGAACGTACCCGTGACTACTGTGGGGTCTGCTAATGCTTCATTGTGGCCAATAGCAAGTAGTCTGCCTGTTCCTCCTGCATTCCCAGCTTTTGGGCAATTTCTTTTGAAATGCCCTATCTCGCCACAGCCGTAGCAGGCCTGGCTCACTCCCGTGCTGGGGACCTGGGAAATGGGTTTGGGCGGTGTTCGGCAAAACTGGGCTGTGTGGCCCTCCCGGTCACAGTTAGTGCAGTGCATTTCCCGGCAGGGGCCGTTGTGATGGAAAGAGCACTTGGTGCACTTGGGTAGACTTCCTGCATATGTTTTGGCTGGTACAGGGGCAGCAGGAGTAGTGACAGCGTGGACAGCCACCGTTTGTTGGTTCCTTGAAGAGGATTGGGTTGATTTGCCCTTCTTTCGGTCCCACCGCTTCCTTTTGTTGTCGGATGTCTTGGTCGGTGCAGTGGCAACCGTGGTGGTAGTCGATGGAATGTAGGGAACTTCATGATCAATCAACCTTTGGGCCAATTCCTTAGCACTGTAAAAGGCCGTAGGGTGTGACGCTAGAACGTTCCCTCGATACGGGGGCACTAAACCCCAGATGTATCTTTCAATTTTCTTGCCCTCAGTGGGGACCATGTTAGGACACAGAGTCACCAGGTCGCAGAACCTGGCTGTATAAGCCACTATGTCGGTCCCTTTCATTTTGAGGTTCCAAAGTTCCTCCTCGAGTTTCTGAATTTCGCCCCTAGGGCAGTACTCCCTTGTCAGAAGGTCCTTCAGTGTGTCCCAGCCCATGGCGTTGGCTGTTACTAAAGAGAGTGATTTGACATGGCCATTCCACCACGTCAAGGCCCTTTCGGTGAAAGTGCAAGCTGCAAACTTTATCTTGCTCTCTTCGGGGCACGAGCACATCTCGAAGATGGCTTCAGTTCTTTCGATCCATTGGGACACTGCAATGATCCCTCCGGTCCCATTGAAGAATGTTGGTTTGCAGTTCATGAAATCCTTATAGGTAC
The DNA here is from genome assembly GCF_052849685.1 of Lactuca virosa. Classification (NCBI taxonomy): domain Eukaryota; kingdom Viridiplantae; phylum Streptophyta; class Magnoliopsida; order Asterales; family Asteraceae; genus Lactuca; species Lactuca virosa. The sequence goes on along the minus strand of NC_136432.1, from coordinate 231,883,372 downwards.
ACCCCTGTGTACGTGGGTGGATTTCACCATGTCTAGAGTTGGTGCCCATTCCGGCTCCACTTGCATCGCCAAAATTTATTTGGGCCATAGATGCGGTCACAGCTGCGGTTACAGCTGCCTGAAACATCACCGCATCAAACTGTTGCGGAGGAGGTGGTGGTGGTGTTTGACTTGCAGGCGTGTTTCTGGTCGGACGCTTGCGAGGCAGCATCTTTTACTGCAAGTTTATGGAAACGATGATAGCCGTAAGAATCAACTGCAAGTACAAATGAGAGTGTTTCATGGACTAAATCGCCATAGTCCAACTGTTAGGTAGTGACATATCAATAGAGTAGGGAAACGCAAGAGTAAGAACTTTCCAATAGATTAGATATCTGCCAATATTACTGGTATTACTGATGTAAAATGAGTTCAGGAAAGTTGACCTAACAGTAGGTCTGACATCAAACCATCAGGGGAAAATGTTGGCAGTTTAAAAGTCTAGCCAGAGTACTCTTAAAAGTTAGGAATATTTTACAGACAAATGCTCTCTAGAGCATAGGAAAGAAAGGCTATTCCTTAATTCAAAAGTAAAGACGAGTTGACATCTTCTACCGGCGACGGGTGTCTCTTGGACGAACCCTTAGGTCTGCCAGTTGACGTACAACTTCCAGAAGATGTCGTTCATGCGCTCTCTGACGCACTTGGAGTTCCATGACTTCGGCTCGGGATACAACTAGTTGCTGCTGTAGAGCCTCATTGGTCTTCCTTGTCCTATCCACAGTCTCTTCGAGTTGGCGAATATGAACTGTGTTTAGGTTAGAGTTGGCGTCAACTTCCACCACTCGCTCGATGGCTGCATGACCTTGCTCGATGTTCCTAGCAATTCTTCGGACCATGATGGGCAGGACTCGGTCAGCTGATCCTCCCTCGATTACATTGTAAAAGCTTCGGTCTCCGTTGAAGGGTAAGGACTGACCCTGCTCATCACTCCATTGGTTCAAGGTTGTTGCCCACATGGGAGTGGGTCCTTGAAACGTCGGATGGGGGTTGGGGTTTGGAGCTACTGCGGGTAGGTTGTTGACTTCTGGTTCGGAGTCGGAGTCATCTGAAAAGCCTTCTGCGAGATGATCATCCAAAGGGATTGGGTGATCATCTTCCGGCTCATCATCAAGCCATTCTCCAATGCCTTGGTTTGGATAGTACGGATCGCCAGGGAGATGAAATCCAGCCATGCTATCTACGCGAGAATGGGGAAAGAATAGTTAATAGACGTACTAATCTAAGATACTTATAAGATGATCGTTATTAGTTGATTCAATACTTGCATAGTGCATACCAATTACATGCAACCGAGACAGGATAGACCTTCGAATAAGTGATCCTAACTCTAAATCCACAACCAAACAAGGAACAGGAAGTAAAGCAAAGATCACAGATTCTAAGTCTATAGCGCCTTAGTCACATGTAACCTTGGTGTACCCACTTAGCAACTATTGTCCTACTAGTAACGACCTTTTTAGTTCTCACATATGTAATTCATAGTAATGCAGAATACTCCTATAGTATTCTTGTTCTAATGCTCTTGTAGTAGTGTGGGTAAGTTTTTAGACTTGTTGCAACACCACAATCATTCTTAGGCACATGCTAGTCACTCCTCAGAAAATAAAGTTGATCAGGCTATATCCCCTTAGGTTTGACCATATGTCTCTAAGCCTAATTGTGCTGTTCAACAATCGTAATACTTTTGTTCTGTTCTAGTATGATACTGACACTGGTATGGGTAACTGTATATATATACTTAGTTAAATATTTTATTATTTAAAAGTATATTTTCTTGGTCAGAGTGTTTTAATCCCGACGTGTTTATAGTTCGTATATCTTTTATGGGTTGATATACTTGATTCACTATAAACAGTGCACTGATAACAATCTGTCACACCCCGAAACCGAGAACGGCGGAATACGTTCTGGGGTGCAGGACGTCATGTACAATATCATAACAATGCATAATAGTAAAGACAAGCAACAACATCCATTGCATTAATATAATAATTGTAATACAATGACCTGAGTATAATCAAAATAAAAGAGGAGTCTCGAATGTTCTCCATCTTCTCAAAAGCTGCATCTGTACCTGTCTACGGATGACCTGAGAATACAAGTTATTTTGAAAGCGAGTATCAGCATTTTAATACTGGTGAGTTCAAAAGTATTTAGTGTCATTGCTTGTATAAAAATGTTTACAACAATGTAGTATAATAACTGACTTCAATGTTTGAAATTAGTATACTCCCTAGAAAACCCTATGTTTTCCAATAAAAGTAGTCTTCTACCAAGACCCGGTTGTTTTCGTGTTTGATCCTTTGAAAATGTAAAAGTTTTCCCAGTGAAACTATTAGTATGAAAATATAGTTTTAAACTTCATTTATGTAAAGGAATTGGGAAAAATAGTGTTTTACCCCAGCAGTGGCACTGCCGGCTAAATGAAATAAAATGCAGACTCCAGGTAGTATTAAATGTACAATACACCTCGGGGAGCCTGTTTGGCCTTTAATTCTTAATGTGTAATTAAAGGTTTGAATGTGAACTCGTATGTAACCATGCTGATTGACGATCGAATAACTGATGACCATCCGAGTCATATGTAGTGATGTGACATTTTGTCACCCCTTGTCCTTTCGGCTGGGACTGTAGCTAGCAGTCGGGATGTGGGAGTGTCTGTCCCGTATAGATCTATACACACAATGCCCGCTCTCCCTCCAGGAGACTCTGGTTACACGGTGATACCACTGTGAAGTGTCGTATCGAGAAGTAGTATGTCACATTCTAATTATAGTGTATTCTCTTGTATAGTGTATAATGTATTTTCTGGTTTAATGTATAGAGTGTTCCCTTGTATATTATATAGTATTCTCTTTGTATAGTATTTAGCATGTATTGACTCATAACCATACTGACTCTGATAGGCGTCACTATAATAAAAGTAATCAGTAATAATCCTTAACTATACCTATTATAGTTAAATAGTAATGTTGGTTGCATGCCTCTGATACTCAAGGTACTGAACCGAAATGAAGACTTTTATATCCAACACAAATATATATGATATATAACTAAGAATTCAACGACAGTCGGACAAATAACAGAATACCCTAAGTCCACAACCAAACAAGGAACAGGAAATAAGGTGAGCTATCAGTCCTAAGTCCTTCAAGTCTTACTTATATAAATATATTAGTATGGATATGGGTTTGAAAATAAAGCAAGTTTAAAAGGGTTTGAAAACAGTTTTGGCATTTAAAGAGTTTGATAAAACGTTTGAAACACTTGAAAATCCCAAAGTTTGATGCTAATCTGAAAGCATAAGCAAATCTTGTAGTCTGTTCTAGTTATTAATCACATATGATTAAAGCAATAACTAGAAATATTCAACTTGTATCCCCCCCCCCCCCCGTAAAAGCATTTAAAATCATTTAAAAGGTTAATTAAGGGGTATGAACTTACCTATAGTGAGTGGATTGGATGGAAGTGCCGGGTAGGATGCTAGGTGTCAAGTGAGGACTTGAACACACACACGGATCCTATGTAACATGTAGTGATACATAAATGTATCTAATTAGTTATTTAATCACTAATTAAGCAAGTAAAGACACTCTAATATGAGAAAACACTTTGTTTCAAGTGCTAGGAGTGCTAAGGGTTGCATCTAAGGAGAGTATGGCCTCACCTTGGAGTTTACTCCTCAAATGGGAACCCCAAATGTGTTTACGGTTGTTGGACCATTTCGCCCATGAGTTTACGGCCGTAAACTCATGGTAATGGTGCATTTGTGTGTTTCAAGGTCCTATATCTCACAAGGAAGGGTTCGAAGTTCGAATCAAAGGCTTAGGAAGTGGTTAGGGCACAAAAGGACCCCTCATTGGAGTTTACGGTCCTTGGACCATCCTTGAGAGTTTACGGTCGTAAACACTTGGGTTTACGGTCGTAAACCCATGAGTTTACGGCCGTAAACTCATGTATGCGTCAACCTTTTCGTGTTTTGGTGTTTCTAGCTCATGCATGCAAGTTTCTAGCCCTTTATCCAAGCATTTGAAGGTGTTAGGGGCATCAAAACACCATTTGGGGGTGTTTACGGTTTTGGGAGATCCCCAAACCGTAAACACATATGTTCTTGGGGATTTTGATGATTTTCCAAAGGATTAACAAGTATACTAAGTAAGTAACTAGATAGGAAGGGTACACTTACTTATATGAAGCTTGTAAGAGTGATTAGAGCCCAAAAACACTAGTATGTGTTCTTGGTGTTTTGAAGAACACTTGAAGATCTAAGTAAAAACCAAGAATCCATGGATGAAATGATGTATAAACACTAGATTAAGTGTTGTATGAATGAATCTAGGAAGGAAATACTTACATTTTGGCGGATTTGAAGAAATGAACTTATGATACCTGAGAGAAAAAGCTTGGTGTTCTTGAGGTGGGAAGTGGAAAATGAGGAAAAGGTGTGTAAACTCATGCTATATGCATGAGTTCTTGGGAAAATGGTGCTTACGGCCCAAACACCTCTTGTTTGGCCGTAAACACCTAGCTAAGGTGTTGATTGTTTGGTTTTGCTACACAACTCTAATAACGACACTTCCCTTTATTTAATCGTTTGACGAAAAATAAAATAAAACACCCAAACGGACTTAAATCCGGCCGAAAATATACTGAAATGTTTTTGAATATTATATGAAGTGTTTAACTGTAGAGATTATACAATTGAAAATTTCGGGTTGTCACATCATCCCCCCGTTAGAGGGAATTTCGTCCCGAAATTAGAGTTCAGGCAACTAAGTTATTACAAAATAACTAAGTAAAAAGATGAGGATATTTAAGTCTCATTTGATCCTCGCGCTCCCATGTGAATTCCGGTCCCGCTTGGCGTTCCAGCGAACCTTCACGATTGGGATGCGGCTTTGTTTCATTCGTTTGACCTCGCGGTCCATGATCTCTACAGGTTCTTCCACGAAGTTGAGGCTCTCGTTGATCTCGATCTCGTCGAGTGGGATTACAAGAGTCTCGTCGGATAGGCACTTTTTCAAGTTTGAGACGTGGAAGGTAGGATGTACATTACTGAGTTCGCGGGGTAGGTTGAGTTTGTAAGCTATGGGGCCAATTCTAGCGAGAATCTCAAAAGGCCCTACGTATCTTGGATTTAGCTTTCCATGCTTTCTGAAGCGTATCAAGCCTTTCCAGGGTGAGACTTTCAAAAGGACTCGGTCTCCCACCTGGAATTCCAAAGGTTTCCCTCGTTTGTCTGCGTAGCTTTTCTGTCGGTCTCTAAAGGCCTTCAATCGTTCACGAATCTGAACAATCTTCTTTGTCGTTTCCCGAATGATCTCTGGACCCGTGAGAGTGCAGTCAGGAACTCGCCCTTTAGCTAATTGAGTGTCACCCACCTCAGCCAGCACAGAGGGGATCTGCACTTCCGGCCGTAGAGGGATTCAAATGGAGCAGCCTTGATGCTCGTATGATAACTGTTGTTGTAAGAGGGCTTCAAATGGATTTCGAATTTCACGGAGGATCCTGTATGTCAGGATCCTGACGAGGATCTTGAGGGAATGATTGAGGACCATGGTCTTTAATTGCTTCTATTTCATTTGCTTGATCATGTTCATTGGGATTATCTGGTTTGTTGGAGGGATATTCTATTTTTTGGATCAATATATGGGTTACAGGGATCCTGATTTCTGGAAGGATCCTGAGGAAAGATCCTTGGGTTGCAAACATGTCTGCTTCGGAATGTTCTTAAGTGGGAGCTTGACTTAGGCTAAAAGCTTTGAATTTATAGGCTATTTTTTGAGGATCTGGAGGTATTATACTAGTCTTTCACCTTTTACTGCATGGGGTCTATTAAAATGATTAGTTAATAATAAGGAATCAACAAATACTAAAGATCCTTAATTTGAAGATCCTTGGCCAACTGCAGTTTCATGATCAATGCTTTGTATTCAACCGCGTTGGTGGTCGCATCAAATTTACAGCTGACTGCCTGGGGTATGATGCCCCCTATGGCAACTTTAGTATGATCCCTAGTTCCGTTCCTCTGAAGTTGGAAGATCCATCAATGAAGAGTGTCCATCTTCCCAAGTTTTTTTTTGAAGTTCCTTACTTTCCAGTTCTTCTTCATGTTGTAGATCATCAATGAAATCAACCAAAAAAGTCTGCTAGTGCTTGTGATTTTATTGCTGATCTTGGTTCATATTTGATGTCATATGTGCTCCACTTCACCGACCACTTTGCCATCCTTCCTGACATCTCTGGTTTTCACATAACATTCTTAATGGGGAAATTAGTTCTTACATGTATAGTATGTGTTTCAAAATAGTGTCTTAATTTTGTGGAAGGAATTACTAATGCGAGCATTAGTTTTTCAAGATGGGAGTATTTGGTCCCAAGATCCAAGAGACTTTTACGTACATAGTAGATGGGATGTTGGTCCCTGTTAAGATCCTTGACCATAACAACACTTACACCATTAAAGGATATTGATCCTTGGCCACAAAAACACTTACAACGTTAAAGGATATTGAGAGGTATAGAAGGCATAGCTTCCCATCTAGTGGTTTCACCAGCAAGGGTGTTGAACTTAAATGTTTTTTAATGTGCTCATAGGTCCATTCGAACCTTTTTTTTCGTGAAGATGTCATAGAAAGGTTTACACCTCTCTGAGGATCTTGAAATGAATCTATTTAGGGTTGTTACTCTTCCTATTAGTCTTTGGATATCCTTTGTTGAGGATGGAGATCATAAATCAATGATGGCTTTTGTTTGCCCCAGACTTGCTTCTATTCCTCTTTTAGTCGCCATGTATCCAAGGAACTTTCCTGATCTGTGACAACCCGAAATTTCTATCTTATAAGCCAAACAAATCAATCAAAGTTAGACTTGTTTATGTTACCTTTTAGCCTTGCTAAGGGTTATTCTAGGAGTTTTTAAGCCTTATACACTTAGGATTTGATGCCATGAAGTGTGAGTAATGGATCTACGGATTTAATGCAAGCCAAGAACATCAACAAAGGATGTTCACGTCCGTAAACCTTAGTTTGGGTGTGAACCCCTCATTACTTAGATAGATTTCCTTCATTTATCTTCATTTCTCATATCTTTTATCCAAGAACACTCAAACTCTCTCAACTATCATCAATGGAATCCATCCTTCCTCTTCAAAACTGTAAGTGATTCATCCTCTTTACTAGTTAACCTTCTTGATCATATGGATCCTTTCAATCACATCCTTGAATGCGTCACTTTTTCTTCAAGATCTTCAAGTCTTCATCTTTTCACCAAGAACACCAAGAACACCCACTTGTTCATTGGGCCGTGATGTCACACCCCTAAACCGGAACGACGGAAACGTTCGGGGGTGGACGACGTCATGTATAGTATCACAACCATTGCATCACAGTAATCAAAGTAAACATAACCATTACATTGAATATATATAAAAAGGTAATTACATCTGTTTAGTTCTTGACTTTATACAATCAAAAGTATAATCAAAAGAAAAATACGTGACTCTATACGCTCCGTCTTCTCAAAATCTCCAGGAGGTACCTGTCTACTGTTTTCCTGAGAATACAAGCAGTTTTGAAAGAGTATCAGCATAAAGCCGGTGAGTTCATAAGCGATGTTTTTGTAATGAAAACTTGTTGATGACTCTTTAAAAGTGTTTGAATGTTTCCAAGAAAATCCAATATTTTCTAACATGTATAATTTGTTACACAACTTATATGGATGGTCATTGTCAGTGCCTTCACTCTACGACCTGAATATTCTTTCCGGCTAAGGGCATCCGCTACCACATTGGCCTCGCCGGGATGATAGCGTATTTCACACTCATAATCATTGAGTAGCTCTACCTATCGCCGTTGCCTCATGTTCAACTCTTTCTAATCGAATATATGTTGTAGGCTCTTATGGTCGGTGAAGACAGTGCAATTGGTTCCGTAGAGATAATGTCTCAAAATCTTCAAGGCAAAGACCACTGCTCCCAATTCTAGATTGTGAGTTGTGTAATTGACTTCGTGTGTTTTCAGCTGCCTCGAGGCATAGGAAATAACCTCTCCTCGCTGCATGAGCACACAGCCTAGGCCCTGATTGGATGCATCACAGTAAACAACGAAGTCCTCTGTCCCTTCGTGCAGGGACAAGATAGGTGCGCTGCATAGGGCCTGTTTCTGTGTCTTTCTTTTCTCCCCAACTAAAGGTTACACCGTTCTGTGTTAGGGTGGTCAGAGGCTTAGCAATTCTGGAGAAACTCTGGATAAATCTGCGATAGTAGCCAGCGAGGTCCAAGAATTGACAGACTTATGTGGACGTCTTCGGTGCAGACCAATTCTCGATCGCTTTGATCTTGGAAGGGTCCACGTGTATGCCCTCCTTGCTGACCACGTGACCAAGGAATGTTACTTTTCTGATCCAGAATTCACACTTAGAGAATTTTGCATAGAGCTTCTCCGCCCTTAGTGTTTCTAGCACTAGTCTCAAGTGCTCTCTATGATCATCCTCACTCCGAGAATAGACAAGTATATCGTCAATGAACACGATCAGGAACTTGTCTAGGAAAGGGCGGCACACCCGATTCATCAGGTCCATGAATACCGTCGGTGCGTTGGTTAGACCAAAGGGCATTACTGCAAACTGATAGTGTCCTCCATCACTCTTGATTTGATCGGATAAGTGGGAATGGATGGTCATTGTCAGTGCCTTCACTCTACGACCTGAATATTCTTTCCGGCTAAGGGCATCCGCTACCACATTGGCCTCGCCGGGATGATAGCGTATTTCATACTCATAATCATTGAGTAGCTCTACCTATCGCCGTTGCCTCATGTTCAACTCTTTCTAATCGAATATATGTTGTAGGCTCTTATGGTCGGTGAAGACAGTGCAATTGGTTCCGTAGAGATAATGTCTCAAAATCTTCAAGGCAAAGACCACTGCTCCCAATTCTAGATTGTGAGTTGTGTAATTGACTTCGTGTGTTTTCAGCTGCCTCGAGGCATAGGAAATAACCTCTCCTCGCTGCATGAGCACACAGCCTAGGCCCTGATTGGATGCATCACAGTAAATAACGAAGTCCTCTGTCCCTTCGTGCAGGGACAAGATAGGTGCGCTGCATAGGGCCTGTTTCAGTGTCTTTCTTTTCTCCCCAACTAAAGGTTACACCGTTCTGTGTTAGGGTGGTCAGAGGCTTAGCAATTCTGGAGAAACTCTGGATAAATCTGCGATAGTAGCCAGCGAGGTCCAAGAATTGACAGACTTCTGTGGACGTCTTCGATGCAGACCAATTCTCGATCGCTTTGATCTTGGAAGGGTCCACGTGTATGCCCTCCTTGCTGACCACGTGACCAAGGAATGTTACTTTTCTGATCCAGAATTCACACTTAGAGAATTTTGCATAGAGCTTCTCCGCCCTTAGTGTTTCTAGCACTAGTCTCAAGTGCTCTCTATGATCATCCTCGCTCCGAGAATAGACAAGTATATCGTCAATGAACACGATCAGGAACTTGTCTAGGAAAGGGCGGCACACCCGATTCATCAGGTCCATGAATACCGTCGGTGCGTTGGTTAGACCAAAGGGCATTACTACAAACTGATAGTGTCCTTAACGAGTTCAGAATGCTGTCTTGGGAACATCATTCTTGTGAACCCGCAACTGATGGTACCCTGATCTTAGGTCTATTTTCGAGAAATAATTGGCTCCCTGAAGTTGATCGAAGAGGTCGTCGATTATGGGTAAGGGATAACGGTTCTTGATGGTAAGCTTGTTCAGTTCTCGATAATCGATGCACGTCCGAAAGGATCCATCTTTCTTTTTCAAGAATAAGATCGGGGCTCCCCAGGGTGAGGAACTTGGTCTTATAAATCCTTTGCTGAGCAGCTCACTGAGCAGGATGGATAAGTCTTGCATTTCTACCGGTGCCAGACGGTATGGGGATTTAGCCACAGGAGTAGCTCCAGGGATTAAGTAGATACGGAACTCGAATTGGCGCTCGGGAGGGATTCCTGGAAGATCTTCGGGGAAGACATCAGGAAAGTTGCAGACTTTGGGGATGCTCTCGAGGTCTTTAACTTTTTGCTTTTCGTCAACAACGTGGGCTAGGAATGCATGGCACTCCTTTCGCAAATACTTCTGAGCTTTGATGCACGAAATGATGCGAAGGTTTGAGCTGAGTTTATCGTCGTAAACTACGAGAGTTTCGCCAGAGGGAAGATTGAGACGGATGGCGTTTTCGTAACAAAGGATATCGGCATGATTGGGGCTCAACCAATCCATACCAATAATAACATCGAAGATTTTTATGGAAACCGGCATAAGGTCGATTGGGAAGGAATGATCGTTTAGGGTAATGGTACAGCCTATGAATATGTCGTTAGTGTTCTCTTTCTTTCCCTTAGCCATGACGACGATAAATGTTTCAGTTAAGGTTTGGGATTTACATTTGAGTAACAACTGTGGGATCAGCAACAGCCTCCTCCTAAACCATCGCCAACACCTTCCTTGTGTTACCGCCTGTTGTTATCTTGGGGCAATTTCTTTTGAAGTGCCCAACCTCCCCACAGCCATAATAGGCTTGACCCACGCCTGCTTCAGTAGCCTGGTTGGTTGGTTGAGCTGGTGTCTTGCAGAATCGCGTTGTATGCCCCTTTCTGCCACATTTGTTGCATTGCATTTCTCTACAAACTCCCAAATGATGCAAGTTGCATTGTTGCACAAAGGTAGGTTTCCATCATAGCGGCTGGGAGTTGTTGGAGTAGTGGGAACTGCAGCAGGAGTAGTAGCAGCGTGGACTGCCACTGTTTGTTGTTTCTTGGAGGACTCCTGTGAAGACTGGCCCTTACGCTTGTTCCAGAATTTCTTCTTCCCACCACTCTCCTTTGGTAGTTCGGGGCGGCTGTTACTTAATCAAGATCAACCCCTTGATCTATAAGGGTCTGCGCCAGGCACTTGGCGCTGTCAAATGTAGTGGGCCTAGCAGCCAAAACATTTCCTTGAGTTGGGGCCGTCAATCCCCAAATGTATCTTTCTTTCTTTTTGCTTTTCGGGGTGACCATTCCTGGACAGAGGAGAGCTAGATCACAGAATCTGGCTGTGTAGGCAGCAATGTCAGAACCCTTCATCTTCAGGTTCCAGAGCTCGTGCTCTAACTTCTGCATTTCGCCCCTTGGGCAGTACTCAGCCAGCATGAGTTCTTTTAAGCTTTCCCAACCCATGGCATTCGCTACCGGCAGGGTTAAGGATTTGACTCGACCATTCCACCAGGTCAATACCCTGTCGGTGAAAGTGCAAGCGGCGAACTTCACCTTGTTGGCCTTAGAACAGGCGCAAATTTCAAAAATGGATTCGATGTTCTCGAACCATCGGGTTAAGGCAATAACTCCTCCATTGCCGTCAAAAGACTTGGGTTTCGCATTCATGAAGTCCTCATAGGAACACTCCTTTTGATGTCCCTGATCACCGAGATTTTGGGGATGAGTACCACGTCCGGATCCGCTAGCCCCACCAGAGTTTACTTGCGCCATTGTTGCAGTCACGGCGGCTGTAACTGCTGCCTGGAACATGACAGGATCGAACTGAGGAGGTGGTGGCGGCGGAGTGTCATTGTTCTTCCTGTTAGGTCTCCTTCTAGGAGGCATCTTTTTCTAAAAATAATCAGGAAGAAGAGGATGGTAAGTCCCCTAGATTTTTGAATCAAGAGATATGAAACAAGATATACCTCAACCTGATAAATAAAATGCTCTACTAAGCGATAGACAGAGAAGGATTACTAATGCAAGTAACTATTGATAGGAAGAAATAAGTAGAAACACTTGGAATGAATCTGTATGCTGTATTCGGTTCTAGCTAAAATACTCCTATAGTATTTTAAGTCGTATGCTCTGTTCTATCTGTATCTTGATGTATATGGCTTGGTAAGTTTTAGGCTTGCTGCAACACCACAGTCATTCCTAGGCACATGTTGGTCATGTCTCAAATAAATATAGTTGATCAGGCTATATTGATCCCAGACATGATTACGTAACTATCCAGGTTTAACCGCAGCGTCCAACATCCAAATACTTTTGTTTTGTTCTACTTATGACACTGTTTCTGGTACTCAGGTATACTTGTATACTTTTTATAAAAATACTTATATATTTTAAAAGTATACTTTTAGTTCAGAGCACTTCGGCCCCTTAGTGTTTATAGTTGTATACCATGTAAGGTTCAATATACTTAGTTCACTATAAACAATTGTTCTGATACCAATCTGTCACACCCCCAAACCGGAACGGCGGAAACGTTCGGGGGTGGATGACGTCATGTATAGTATCACAACCATTGCATCACAATAATCAAAGTAAACATAACCATTACATTGAATATATATAAAAATGTAAATACATCTGTTTAGTTCTTGACTTTATACAATCAAAAGTATAACCAAAAGAAAAAGACGTGACTTTATATGCTCCGTCTTCTCAAAACCTCCAGGAGGTACCTATCTACTGTTTTCCTGAGAATACAAGCAGTTTTGAAAGAGTATCAGCATAAAGCCGGTGAGTTCATAAGCGATGTTTTTGTAATGAAAACTTGTTGATGACTCTTTAAAAGTGTTTGAATGTTTCCAAGAAAATCCAATATTTTCTAACATGTATAATTTGTTACTGAATCTCATTGAATGTGTTATGTATTGTTTGATTGAATAAGAAACCTCTGTTAGTATGAAAAACCCTGATTATCACTGGTATGTATAGTACGTTCGGAAAGTTCTGAAAACTGTACTATGTATAGTAGTTCTATTACTTATAATAAAACTAATTAAGGTTATTACCATTCATACATTACTCGTATATTCTTAGTACCAAATTTATGAGCTGTTATAACCATACTTGACCATTAAATTGCCTGAACGACGTTCTTCACACGTCGGAATCGAAATGACTTTGTCACCTAGGCCTGCCGGCCTAACTGTAGCTAACACTTATGGTGCGGGATTGTCAATCCCGTATAGATCTATACACAAACTCACGTTCTCCCTCCAGGAGATTCAGGTTATAATCTCAGGACTTTTGTTAGTACTCAAATAAGTACGCGAAGAATGCTCACTCATAAAATGCTATACTAACGATTATATGTAGAATAAAATGAATCCATTGAATTTAGTACGTTGTGTATATAGTTCATAAACTACACTTTATATAGTTTATATTTCTGGTTGCATTGAGTCTTTGTCTTGTACATTGATATGTTAATTGTTCCCTAAACTATACCTATTATAGTTTATATGTTCATTCGTGCGTTCAATTCATGTTTTACATTGAAAGTTCATTGATTATGATGAAAAACTCCCCTTATGCCCAGCATAGTACAAAAAGGGGATGAAATATCTGTATGTTTTATGAAAGTATAGAAAACTGTATGGTTGTATCAATTGCATCCGTGTTAAGTTTATTGAAATCCCTTTGTATAAGTTTCACAAATCATTTATGTTTGGCTTGTATCCTCCCTGAAAACGTTTAAAAACAGTAAAGACATAGGGATATGAACTCACCTTAGGTGGGTAATTCGATTGAAAGTTCGCGTAAGGAAGAGTAGTTCCACTAATGACTTCCCGAGGCACAAACGAGTCCTAACGACATATAATGGCATATATAGGCATGTAATTAGTGTTTTAAACAACTAACATGCAAGGAAACACCCTTAGGGACTAGGAAACATTTGCTAGGAAGTGTTACAATCACATGTGATTGACTGAAAGGGGTTCACGACCATACAATAGAGTGTACCGCCAGGGTTCACGTCCAACGTGTGTGTACGGGCCATGATTGTACGGCCAAGGAGTGTACGGCCGTACACCCATGGAAGAAACATGCAAAAATGGTGATTTGATCCATGGGGAAGCTAGTGGGTCTAATGTTTAACCACAATATGAGCAAAACACTCAATTTGGACCCTTTTTAACTATGTACGGCCAACCTATGAAGGGTTTACGGATGTACGCCCTTCAAGATCATGAAGGTGAGGCCAAAATGTGAAGAATTGAGGCTTAGATCCAGGGGTCTTTCAAGTATAGCAAGTTTAAGGTTGGAATACTTACGTTTTTGGAGACTTGGGGTGTTCACAGCCGATGATAGTTGAGAGAGAATGGGAGTGATCACGGTTGGGGGGAGGAGAAAATAAGAAAGGAATGAGCACCATATATATATATATATATATATATATATATATATATATATATATATATATATATATATATATATATATATATATACATATATATATATATATATATACATATATATATATATATATATATATATATATATATATATATATATAGAAGGTGGTGTACGGCCGTGAACACTCCTTGGCCATGAACACACCCTTGTGTGGACGTGAACTCCTTTCATACAATCATATGTGATTGTAACACTTCTTTTCAAGTGTTTCCTAGTACCGAAGGTTGTTCCCTTACATGATTAGTGGTTATATACAATAATTGCATGCCTATATATGTGATTAAATGTCTAACAGTATCAAATTGTGCCTCGGGATTTCATTTGTGATCTCAAGCATCGTATATCTATCTTTCATTCGAATCACTCACTACAGGTGAGTTCATAACCCTAACTTATCTTTTAATGATTTTAAATGATTTTATGGTAGGGGGGATACACGTAGAAAACAGTATAGTTGTATAATCAATCACATGTGATTTATAACTATCAAACAAAAAGATTTCTTAGACTTCAAAACTATGTTATCAAAAAGCTGTTTGAAATCATTTTATAAACTGAAATTAAGTCATTAATAACCATTCAAATGGTTAAAACTCTTTTTATATGACAAACTCTTTAAATGTCTTACAAAACTCTTTTAAACTTATATTGTCAAAATCATGTCTATATAGATATAGTTATATAAACAAAGTTTAAAGGGCTTAGGACTAATAATTCGCTTTATTTCCTTTTCCTTGTTTGGATGTGGACTTAGGGTATTGGTTGTTTGTCCGAATGTCGTTTAAATCTTAGTTATATATTATGTATATGTATGTAGATATAAAAGTACTTCCAATCAGTTCAATACCTTTGGGTAGCAAAGGTGTATAAACGTGATCAATCATTCAATTAGAGAGCTTACTAGTAAACTATAATAGGTATAATTTAGGAGGTTACTACTTACTATTTCTAGAACAATGAAACTTACATGAATCAGTTCTTACAGGAGTTAGTTATTAGTTGAGTTAGTTCTTACATGAGTCAGTTCATGCATGAGTCAGTGCAAACATATAATAACTAGAACAGAAAGGAACATACATTAACTAGAACAGGAAGGAACAAATAAAAACTAGAACAGAAAGGAACATACAATAACAAGAACAGAAAAGAACATACATTAACAAAAACAGAAATGAACATACATCCTTTTACAAGAACAAGATAACATTAATGTGAAACCACTACTTCACGGCTTAGCAATATACTTGTTAGGTCGTGTTTTGTAACCAGAGTCTCCTGGAGGGAGAGTGGACATTGTGTGTATAGATCTATACGAGACTGACGATCCCGCATCCCGACTGTTCGCTACAGTTTGGCAGGCAAGCCAAGGGGTGACAAATGTCACATCAGTTTCGACGCCAGCAGGTCGTCGTGTTAAACACTCGCCAATCAGTATGGTTATAACCACATCACATTTTAACCTTAATTAAACAAATTGGTTTTAAGGTAGTTAGTGCTTCAGTAGTTACTTATTATAACATTACTGTACACTGTCTTTTTCCCATTACATTCATATAGTTATCTTCTCACATAAAAGGTAATGTAAACTATTTTCTGGTAATAATAGTCATATACTTGGGAAAACACTCGCTTTTACAAAAGAACAAACATACAGAACAGTCGGGTCTTGGTAGAAGACTACTCTCCATTTTAGTAGAAAATATAGGATTTTCTAGGAAGTATACAAAGTTTACATCTAACACTTACAAACATTTTCTTCAAACTTATATGAACATTTGACACTAAAATACTTATGAACTCACCAGCTTAAATGATGACCTACTCTTTCAAAATAACTTGTATTCTCAGGTCACCAATTGACAGGTACACTAGACCAGGTTTTTGAGAAGACGGAGTGTGTTCAAGACTCGCCTTTTATTTTGATTTATATATTTTTGGTGTCTTACAAATACATTCAGAACACAGTTGTATTAACTATATTATTAATGAAATGGATGATGTTGTTGCTTGTTTTACTATTATTCATTATTATCATACTGAACATGACGTCCTCCGCCCCCGAACGTTTCTGCCGTTCTGGTTTGGGGGTGTGGCATGATCTCATTCCAAAATGGAATTTGAAAGGATTCAGCTTCATGTTATATTTGTCTAGTATGTCGACCACTTCTTCAAGATCCATAAGGTGATCTGCAACTTTCTTTGACTTGACTACCATGTCATTGATGTAGAATTCCATGGTGTCCTGCAGTTTGTCTTGGAACATCTGCTTAACTAGCCTTTTGTATGTCGCACCTGCATTTTTAAGGCCAAAGGGCATAACAGTATAACAATATATAAATGTTGGGGTTATGAATGCAGTATCTTGTCAAATGGTTCCATTTGAATTTTTTCGAACCCCGCCGATGCATCCATGAATCTTAATAGTCCATGGCCCGCCGTAGCATCTATCATGAAATCTATGTGTTTTAGGGGGGAAAGGATCCTTAGGGCAAGACTTTATAAGATATGTATAGTTCACACATACTCTCCATTTACCATTCTTCTTTTGTACGATGACAACATTAGCTAGCCATCTTGGGAACTTGACCTCCTTGATCATCCCTATTTTAAGAAAATTTTCTACCTCATCTTGGATGATCTAATTCCTCTCGGGTGCAAACTTCCTTCTTTTTTGATGTATGGGTCTGAAAGAAGGACCAATGTTAAGTTTTTAAGTTATAATATTTTTTTCTGTACCTATCATGTCTTCATGTTTCCATGCGAAGGTTTACCTTCTTTCTTTCAGGAACTTTATTATATCTTCTTCTATGTTATCTGGCAGTGAGGGTCCTATGAGTATCTTCATATTGGGATCATTAACGTCAAGGGACACTTCTTTTGTATATTTCTATTTCGCTTCTAGTATATCTCGTTCCCTTTGCTTTAACTGATATGCTTGTCGTGGGATTGTGGAAGTCTTCATCGAGGTCTTATAGCACTCATTGAATTCTTGTTGGTCACATGTGATCTTCACTGTCCTTCATGGGGTGGGCATCTTCACACATTGATGATATGTTGATAAAACGGCGTTCATGTCGTGGATCCATGGCCTTAATAGTATAACATTATAGGAGGATAATGTATCAATTACACAAAATCGTTGCATAGAGTTTATCTATGTAGATAGGCAGTTTTATTTCGCCGACCATATGCTTTGTTTCGCCACTGAATCCTATTAGTATCGAGGATCTTTTGACTATTTCGGCCTCAGGGATGTTCATTCTTTTTAAAGCGTCCAGGAGTATAATGTTGACTAAATGTCCTCCGTAGACAAGGAACCTTTTGTGAAAATGGTTTGTGATGTAAATAGTGATGACTAGTCCATCGTGATGGGGATCCTAGACGTCTGTCGTATCTATTCATCAAAGGTGATTTCCTTCTCGTTTGTGATTGATGTATTCTTCTGAGGCCTTTCTTCTTTCTTCGGTTTCGACACTTTGGCATGCCTTTTTCCTGCAGAATAAGAGGTACCACAAATGTCAGATCCTCCAGAGATAACATTGATTAGTTTCGCATCCGCAGGAGGGGATCCTAGTTTTTCTAGGATCTTTTGAGGATCCTGATCCTTCTCTTTGGATCTTTCTTTTCTTCTTCGAATGATCTCTTTGTTATATTCCATGCTGAGTAGGTAAATGATCTCCTTCCTGAAGGCTATGCAATCTTTCGTAACGTGACCAAAATCCTCGTGGTATACACACCACTTGGACTTATCTTTCCAGGTGGTGGACTTTTCTCCCTTTCTTGGCCGTCTCACTTTGTCGCCAAGATCCTGCATAGCAAATATTAAACTTGAAATATCCACAAAAATCCCATAGTCAGTGATCTTAGTAAATTCATCTTCCTCCCCTTCATCTTCAAGATCATTGACCCTATGATGATTAGGATTGGAATATGGTTTAGATTTGTAGGATCTTTGGGCCCAGGAGTTGGAAGCGCTTTGGGACTTTCGTGTCAGTAATCGCTGGTGGAAATCTTGAAATCCTATGGCTTGGTGGGGAAGCGTCTGGTATAGATTGGATTACTCTGGGCATACTTGTGATCATTTGTATTAACTGCTGAAGTTCCTTGGCCATGACTGGGTTCATTCCTGCATATATATTCATAAAGTTAGTAGTAAAATTATTATTATTCACGAAGTTACCAATATCCTTGTTATTGGGAGTTATGAAGGTTTCGTCAGGATCCTGGATCACATGAGTTCACTCATTTGGAGCTACATACCAAGCGGGAGTCAGGGTTGGCGTTGAGGATCCTATTTCCCAACGGCTTCTTGAGGATCATGTATTGTCAAATTTCAGGATCATAGGCTGCAAGATTGTGGGTGTTGCTTCTTGGGGTTTTTGGATCTCCGTCCTCGTCCTCTCTATTTCCTTGAGCATCGCCCTGTTGTGTTCTTGTTGTTGAATAACATGGCATTCCACTCTCTTCATCATAGCGAAGAGCTCATTTTTGGAAATAACTACAGGAGGATCCTGAAATCCTTGGGTATTGACCGAAGAGGTGTTTTTCTTAGGTTGCTATAAAGTCTTCTTGGGAGCTCCGCCTGGAGGTGGTGGAAGGTTTTTACACGAAATGGGAGGAATGGAGGAAGAGGATAAGATTCGTTGGGTAGACATGATTCTTGAACGGTTCTAAACACCACGGCCCCACGGTGGGCACCAATTTGTTTTGGTAAAAAATTAATCAATTAATATTCAACCAAGGTGTATGAGAGGTTGTGGTGTTTGAGGCAATTCAAATGTCGAATTATAATCAAAGTGAGACAATTGAAATACAAGGAAAGCCCTTGATCCTTTATAGGATCTCTGCCATAAAACCTTGGGAGGTGATAATGATCACCCGCCTTGTTTTTTTTATTGATTTCAATGTGAGATTACAAAGATAATGAAGATAATATGAGTACAAGTGTAGTAGTAAAGCTAATTGTATGTGTAGTGTGTGTAATACAGTTGTATTTATAGTTTAGACTAAGTAACAATAAGTTTGATATTCCAGGATCCTCTTGAATAAGCATATTCACGTTGTTTGACTTGGTATTCCCGGGTCTTAGGCCAGGTTGAAGTGTTACTTCACTAAGAATGAGTCTCATATTGATCGTTTGTTCACATGAAAGAAAAACAAATAACATTATGACCGTTAAAAGTGTTTGAAAATAATAATAACAATAGTCAGGATCGTAAGAAGGGTTTGGGATCCTGAAAGATCTTTGAAGATCTGGGATCCAGAAAGGATGAGGATCGTGGTCCTAAAACCAGTATTGCATCAATGATAAATGTATCACCTTTTGCAGTTATATGGAAACCATAGAATGAAGGTGGCATGCTAACCCACTGGACCAAAGAAGAGGCAATGAGTTTTCAATGGGCTTAACAGTTTCATTCTCAGGTTGAGAGTTAGTATCTTCTAAAGTTGCTTCATCTGATGACTCTTCAATCTCTTCAAGATCAATCGTTCTCCCATTGCCCTCTTTATAAATGAGATCTCTCTCGCGAAAGACTCATATTCGAGCTACAAACACCACGCTGTCACTGGGTCTGTAAAATACATATCTAAAGGATTTTCATGGATAACTAATCAATAAACACTTCTAGGCTCTGGGTTCAATTTTGTCATAGGTCTCTCTGATAAAAAGAACCTCACAACCCCTGAATTTTGATATGTTTTAGTGAGGGATGCTTCCCTATCCACATTTCATGAGGTATCTTAGCAACTTTCTTAGTTGGCACACGATTAATGATATGAGCGGCTGTCTCTAAGACATACCACCAAAATGATATTGGAAGCGAAGCTCAACTCATCATGGAACGAACCATATCAAGTAAGGTTCGATTATGCCTCTCAGCTACACCATTCAGTTGTGGTGTCCTAGTGGTGTTAATTGTGAAACAATTCCAAATTCCTTCAGACAGTTGTTAAACTTGATACTAAGATACTCACCGCCTCTATCAGATCGTAACGTCTTTATCTTTTTTCCCAATTGGTTCTCTACTTTTTTCTTAAACTCTTTGAACCTTTAAAAAGTTTTTGATTTATGTTTGATCAAGTAAATATAACCATATCTACTATAATCATCAGTAAATGTAATGTAGTAGCGATTTGCATCCTTTGTGGCAGATCTGAATGGTCCACACACATCTGTATGGATTAGGACCAACAAATATTCACCTATTTCACATGATCCAATGAAAGGTGATTTAGTCATCTTGCCCAACAAACAATACTCGCATTCATCGTCTTGTTTTAGGTCAAACGATTCCAACACTCCATCCTTTTGGAGTTGGGCGATGTGTTTCTTGTTGATGTGCCTAAGACAAAAATGCCATAGGCATGACTTGTCTAAATTTTTATAAAAACCAATATTGTATACATGGTTGCCTAATTCATTTACACAAACAATAGTTTCATACACACAATCACAAGGATAAGCTTGAAAATAAATGCACCATTAAAATAAACTAAAATAGCACCATCATTATTATCAAAACCAGAACGACATCCTTTTCTAAACAACGCATGAAAAGAAATTATGTTACGAGCCAGTTCTGGCAAGTAGAAACAATTATCCAAATCAACCATAATACTATCAAACATAAGCTTATATGTCCCGATCCTGGTAACAACCGATCTTCATTTGTTCCCCATGATTAGGCTTAACTTCCCATGCTCAACCTCTTTACTTTCCTTTAGTCCCTACATATTAGAGAAAATGTGGAAAACACATCCTATATCAAGAACCGAAGAATTTGAAATATTAGTATTATGGACTTGAATAAAATACGTACCAGAAGAAGATCCAACTGCTTTGGCCTTGACATCTTTCACTTCCTGCAAGTACTTGGGCAAATTCTTATCTAATGGCTCTTTTCATAACAATGAAAGCACATGGATTTCTTTGGATCAATAACAGGAGAGGTGTTGAAGTTAGGCTTTTCTTTTGTTATATTGGGCTCTCCACAATGGACCTTCCCTTTCCATTAGGATGGGGTAGGGGTATTTCTCTTCTTTCCTTTGCTTTGTTGGACATCCATGACAAGGGCATTTTCAGAACTATTGGAATGAGACTTCTTCATTCCTGATTCAGCTGTTTGTAGCAGAATGTGAAGCTCAATCAACGTGGTCTCTATATTGTTCAAATGATAGGTCAATATGAACTGATCACAACTATTAGGCAGAGATTTGAGGACCATGTCAATGGAAAGATCCTTATCAAATTTCATATTAAGCTTCTCCAATCTTTCCACATACCTCTGCATTTTCTACACATAAGCTCATATTGATTCCCCTTCTTTCAACTTGCATGCCATTAGGGACTTGACCACTTCATAACACTCTTGTCTTGCTTTCTTGTGCAACATTTGAGACAAGGCCGTGTTAAGTTCATATGGCCAGTAATCCTCATAAGTCTTTTGGAGCTCAGGTGCCATAGTTGCAATCATAATGCAAGAGACCTTTATGGAATCATCCACGTGCTTATCACATTTAGTAATCTCCTCAGGAGTGACAGTTTCTTTGTCGATATTTGGAATTGGAGTAGTAAGAACATATTCTTTTTTCTCATAGTGAAGCATCATCTTCATATTTCTCATCTAGTCCATGTAGTTTAGACCGACAATCTTGTCCTTATTAAGGACTGATAGTACAGTGAAGTTGTGGTTTGATGGAGGAGGAGGAGGAGGGAGAGGAGGATGTTCACCAGTTGAAGACATTTTCTTTCTCTGAAAATAAAGACAAGATTTTAGTTAGTTAATTCAATCCTTGATATTTTAACCTAAATTAATATTCACGGCTAGGATCCAATAATGCAAATCGAAATTTAAAAAAGGGGTGTTGTAATCTAATCACGAATTCATTTAAGGTAGGCAACACATTTTACCAATTTTAATCTATATGAAATTCCTAGATCATTTGAGATTCATTAAATTTTATCAGTGGCATGTTTAATCTCGATTATGCTCTTCAATTTGTGACTGAGATGTCGAGTATTACAAACAAGATGTGAATAACCATGCAAACCCGCATGACAACCTCAATGTCCTTTATCAACTCAAATTAACGTGTTGGTAAACCACTAACGCTCCATTAATTAATGATAATTTTTGAGTTGTGCCATCATTTCAACTTTATAGTCCCTAATTAGTGTGCTGGTTAACCACACATGCTCCACTAACGACTCATAAAGATTGATGTGCATTTTCATGGATTATCATACACTTTCACATTTTCTTAAAGTAACTAGAGTGGAAGTTTTTTATGAAGAGGTTCTATTACGTAATAGCATTTTACTTTTAATGTGATTATGTCCTATTGAACCCGTTCTGCTAATGACCCTCTACCACACAGGAGAGCGGTGGGTGAGAATAGACACCCATTCAACGACCATTTTATAAGCCGCTTCCTTATACCCTCTTTATAGCATGGCTTCGTGAATGAGGCATACTAGCGGTTCAACTTTTTCATGTTATACATATAGTATTAAACTTTTAATATATATAAATATAAGGGTGTATTTTAGACATTTAAAAAAAGTTCATAAATTTATATTAATAAATTTGAAATTAATCTTTTTAATTAGTCAAATAATTAAATTTAATTAAATTGTGAGGATAATTCAAAGACTTTAGATATTAGGAGGTCAGATTACCCATTTAATTATTTATATTTTATCCAATTAAAACAATATCTTTAAATGTAATTAACCTAATATAGATCTTAATTATCTCAAAAAAAAAATTGTTGAATAGAAGGTTCCCTCCGGCGTGGCAGATAAGCTCCACGTCATGGCAGAAGAGCCCCACGTCGTGGCAACGAAACATAATGTTGATTTTGTTCTTCTCCAATTGTTCAAGTTCAATTTATGCACATTCAATTGTTAGACAACCAAATGCTCTGATACCACTAATGAGTTTTGACATGTAATAATGCGGAAAAACACCTTAAACTCTTAAGGGTACATGCAACCTAATTGGATCTATGCCATAACTCTATTGAAGCAACATACTATTGAACAACAAAATTCTAACCCTATTTGAAATCAATTGAATAATAGGTTTTATAACATAATAGGTTTTATCTTGACATAAAACCAACAATAACAATATATAATGTTCCTAGTTTTATCTTGACATAAAACCAACAATAACAACGTACCTATCAATTAACATATAGAACTTCCGAGTACAACTCTGGAACTATATCGCACACAACATATATATAGAATCCTAAGTATAACTCAAGATCTACATTAATACAAGAACATGCTAACAAGTTGATAATAGTTGTATATATTCAAAATATTATATTTAGAATAACTATATCCCGATTATTATAACTATCTACATTGATACTAATATACGATCATATAGACATAATAGTAACGTATATACAATATTTAGCATGCGTTTTCTCCTGAAAATATTAGAGAGTGGGGCCTTGAAACTCACCTTAGTAGCGTGATTTTATGTAATCTAAGCATAAACAGGCAGCGGTACGAGGTCGTCGGGCTCGAGATGCAAGAGGGCTTCAGCAAATGAGAGGGAGAGAAAGGGAAATGGTGTAAGGAAGTGTCAAGGTCAGACCTGCTATTTATAGGAAGATTTTTGGCCTCTCAAGTCGTGAGTCATATAGTCTCACGTCGTGAGCCATGGCTGGTCACCCCGTAGACTTGCCATTTGCGTCCCTAGCTTCGGAATGTGGCCACGTGACTCCTTACGTCGTGAGATATCCTTGCTCACGTCGTGAGCTTAGAAATTATCCCTTCGTCGCCTCGTCACACACCTTCTAGATCCGAAATGTGGCAAAATGACTCCTCACGTAGTGAGTTTCTGTGCTCACGTCGTGAGCTCAGTCAGATTAGGGTTTCTGACAGCTGAATCTTTGGAAGGTCGTAACTTTCACACACGAACTCCGTTTTTGACGTTCTTTATATCCACGTGTAGGTATTTACGAGTACTACAACTCTCTTTTAGACTCCAATAGCTAATTCTAAGTCTATTTTTAATTCTTTTATTATATAGATTTATAGTGTTCGGTTTATCATAACTTCTTCATGCGAAGTCGAATTTAGACGTTTTCTATATTTTTGGAATCGTATGGACGTATACTTTGATTTATACTATAAAGTATGTATGAAAGTTCATATTTATATTAGAATTATCATGAAATACATAGTGAGTTTACTACATTACTTGTTTTGACAAAATCACATTACATGATTGGTATAATCACATGTGATTGTTATTGACCTAATTTTGACGGGTTGTTACATTCTCCCCCCATTGAAGTAAATTTCGTTCTGAAATTTATTTTGTACCAGGTACCACCGAAGGGTCCTGGATAGCTTCCCTACTTCCTATTACGAATGCCCTGCCATGCCCTAATCTCCTTGACTCCTTAACTTTGGACATTCCATCTTGATATGTCCAATTTCACCACACTCGAAACACGCTCTTCCTCCATCATAGCTTGTTCCAGTGTTTGTTCCTTGTTTTCTGTTGTAGGTGTTGTGCTCCTCCAGTAACTGGCAGTGTGTCCCTTCTTTTTTCACTTCATGCAAATATAACAGTCACCTACGTGCTGATGGTTGCATTGACTGCACCATGAACAGTTACCTAGGTGATGACGACAACACTGAGTGCACCATGGGAGTTTTCCAGCATACTTCCTTGGTTTGCAATTCATAAAATCTTTATATGTACACATTCTAGCGGTCCCTACATTGCCTTCATTTCTAACTCCTTCTCTTGTGACGTTAGCTGGAGCTGCAACGATTCTCTAAGCTATTGTCACACCCCAAAACCGGAACGGCGGAATCGTTCTGGGGCGGAGGACGTCATGCGTAGTATCACAATAATTGTATCATAGAAAGCATAGTAAACACAACCAGACATTGAATACATATATAAAAGCGTAGGGGTATGAACTCACCTCGAACAAGTGCTTTGATTGAAGGATCGACACGGAAGCTGAGTGTCAAGTGAAACCTTGAACACGATTTGATCCTAATTAACATGTAATGACACATAAAGGAGTCAAATGAAGGTATTTCGCTACTAGATATGATGGGGAACCACTCTAGGTACTTGGAACTACTTGCACTAAGTGTTAGAACCTTATAGGATTGAGTAAGGAGGGTGTATGGCCACCTTAAAGGTGTGTGCGGCCATGGGTGTGCGGCCCATGGGGTGTGCGGCCGTACACTCATGTGGGAAGGTGTCTTTGAGGTGTTTTCAAGGTTCATACTTGCATCCATGAAGTGTTCTAGGTCCTTACCTTGTTGTAGTGCAAGTTAGGGGTCATAGAAGTGGGTTTGTGGTCCTAAGGTGTGTGTGTGTGGTCGCACAAAGGAGTGTGCTGCCGCACAAAGGTGTGTGCGGCCGTACATAGGGGTGTGCGGTCGTACACCCTTCATGTTGGTGTCCAAAATGCCGACTTTAAGGTGCAGCAAGGCTAGGGTCATGTCCAACTCAAAGTTTGAAGTCAAACTCTCACTTTGGAGGGTCTTTTAGGAGTGTGCGGCCACCTTATGGGGGTCTGCGGCCGCACTCCTTCAAAGAGGTGAAGAACATGACGGGACATGATGATTTAAGGCTTAGTTCAAGAGGTTCTTCAAGCACAACAAGCTAAAGGATGGATTACTCACGTTTTTGGAAGGTTTGGAGGGTTCGCAGTTGAAGAAGCTAGAGAGAAATGGTGTGGTGTGCTGCCAAGGAGTGAAAGGAATGAAAGGAAAGGGGTCTACCCTTTATAAAAGGGTGGGTGTGCTGCCATAAGGGGGGTGTGCGGCCGTACACTCTTCCTAAAGGTGTGTATGGCCCGGTTTTGTCACTATACGACTTGTTGACTCATTCCTAACCTCAATCTCGGCTGTACTCAAGCTTAGAATGCTTAAATGAACCCTTAAACAGTGTTAGAAGACAACAGATACGGGTTTAACATTGGTTGAGTTGACTAGGTATACAAGATGACAGTTCCGGGTTGTCACATCATCCCCCCGTTAGAGGGAATTTCGTCCCGAAATTTAAGAATAACGATACAACCCGTGGACCTAGAAAAGATGGGGGTACTTCTGTTTCCTTGGATTCTCGTGCTCCCAAGTGAATTCAAGTTCCCGCTTGGCATTCCAGCGGACCTTCACTATCGGGATGTGACGTTATTTTGTTCGCTTGACTTCTCGATCCGTGAGTTCAAACGATTCCTACACGAATTATAGACTCCCGTTTACTCGATATTGTCGAGGGGAATCGCAAGTGTCTCATCGGACATACACTTATTTAGGTTTGACACGTGGAAGACGGGATGGACGTTGCTAAGCGCTTGAGGTAACTGGAGTTTCCACGCTACGGGACCGATCCTAGCAAGGATCTCGGACTGTCCAATGTATCTTGGATTTAGCTTTTTATGCTTTCCGAAGCGTGTCATGCCCTTTCTAGGGTGAGACCTTCAAAAGGACACGGTCACCAATCTAGAACTCCAAAGGTTTTTTTCTCTTATCGGCGTAGTCCTTTCGTCTACGTCTGGATGTTTATAAACGTCTATGGATTTGTATGATCTTATCATTCGTCTCTCGGATGATTTCAGGACTCGCGAGAGTGCTGTCGGGGACTTGACTCTTGACTAGTTGTGTGTCGCCCACCTCAGCCCAGCATAGAGGGGATTTGTACCTACGACTATAGAGGGCTTCGAACGACGCAGCCTTGACGCTGGTAAGGTCGCCGATGTTGCAAGAAAGTTCAACTAAGGGTAGATGAGTGTCCCACGACGTGCCCTAGTTGATGCCGCAGTCCCTCAACGTATCTTCCAATGCCTAGATTCTCCTCTCACTCTGTCCATCTGTCAGTGGATGATAAGCCGCGCTCATATCTAACTTAGTTCCAAAAGCCTTCTGCAGCGATTGTCAGATTCTCGAGGTAAACTTGATAACCCGGTCAGAGGTAATGATTACATGTATCCCATGAAAATGGATTACTTCTCGAAGGTATACACATGCGAGTCTCTCTTTTTTGTATTCGGGCTCTCACTGGATGTTTCAGCGGATCTTCACTGTTGTATCCATTAGTTCTGATTCATACTCTTCGCATGAATACCTTCGGGTTTCGAAGAGAGATGAATTTTCAAAGTTCGCATCTAGTTTGCCGTTACGAGCGACGAAAGTTTTACAATCGAACGATTTAAGACAAAAGGGTTTGGTATAACATAGACTCAGTATGACTAAACAGGATGAAGTCGTAGAATCGCGCGTTAAGTCCGTCCGGAACGATCGTTTTGTTATCACATTGGTGCCCCTGGGTGAATTTCTCTGGTGTTTGTTGTGTTTGATTCGAAATTGGAGGGTACCACAAGTACAAGGGTTCTGATACTTCGAAATTACGAACTTTTTTATGAAATGGTTCTTACTAGATCTCTCTATAATCGCTTGGTGTATACAAGTCATGTATAACTACAACTGACTCTAACGTATTCACTAAGCTATCATAATTTACTCATTAAAGCTTCAAACCTTATAGGAATGTCGCGATTTAATTTGGATGAGAAAGATATCACAATTATGAACAATTATTTGGGTTTTCGAAAACGTACCAAAACATAGCAGGGTTCTTTGATGCTTCCTCATTCTCTGAGGTCAGACTCCTCCTCCTCCCCCATTGTTCTTCTCTGTTGGGCAGTCTCTTTTGAAATGTCCAACACTGCCACAGAGGTGACATGTTGGAATAGTCCCCACTTTGGTAGTCGTAGCGATGAACTCGACTGGGGTCCTACAGCTACGGGCGATGTGTCCCTTCCTGTTGCATCTACTGCAATGCAGCACTCGGCAGACTCTATGATGATGGTAGTTGCATTTACTGCAGTGCGGGAGATTTCCAAAGTAGAGTGTGGTTGGTGTTGGAACAGCAGGGTTGGTTGGGGTGCTAAATGCCCCAGTTCGTTGCCTTTCAGTAGGTCCTTGGGTTGAACAACTTCCTTTGAACTTTCGTTTCAGGATGTTAGGTTTAAGATCAGGTGTGTCCTTCCTAGTGGGCACTTGTTGTTGAAATTAGTTATCACCAAGATTTGGATTGCCATTAACACTTCCACCCATATTTGTGTTGTTAGCGTTAATAACGGCTAGGGCGGCTGCTACGGCTGTTGTGACAGTAGCTTGGAACGTAGCTGAGTCCATCGGGAGGATTGGCGTCTTACCGGTGGGTTGGTTACGTTTCTTCGGAGGCATGATCTGCTACATGTCAAGAAAAGAAGCTTGTGAGCAACAATGGTTGCCTCTGGATGTATCCTAAATGTTTACCTATGCATTAAGATTTCCTGTTTTGCTATCTGACTCTCATTGATTCGACCCACATCCCTATGATGTGGTCCTAGCAAGAATAGAAAAGATTTGAACGCAATAAAGTTCACATACAATAAACTTACGAACTCCTTGTTGTGCAGCTCATTGCGCTGGCTGGATAAGTCTCACATTTTCGTCGGCTCTAGACGATATGGAGATTTAGCTATAAGGGTAGTTCCGGGGATCAAGTCGATACGGGATTCAACTTCACACTCGGAAGAAATACCTGGAATGTCTTTGGGGAAGACATCAGGAAAGTTGCAGACTTCGGAGATGCTCTCGAGGCCTTTAAATTTTTGCGTCTCATCGACACTATGAGCCAGGAATGCATGGCATCCCTTTCGTAGATACTTCTGGGCTTTGGCGCAGGAATTGATACGAAGGTTCGAACTGAGTTTATCCTTGTAAACCATGAGGGCTTCACCAGAGGGAAGATTGAGACGAATCGCCCTCTCAAATCAAATGACATCAGCACGATTTGGGACTCAACCATCTCATGCCGATTATGACATCGTAGCTTTTTATGGAGACTGATATGAAATCGATGGGGAAAAGGAATGATCGTCTTAAGGTAAGAGTACTTCCTATGACACATGATTTTAAGACGAAACGGTGGTGTGACTTTGATAAAGTTGCTTAATTCGCATGCTACTGATCCAAGGTATACTTTTGACAATGATAATCCTTAACTGATAAATGCTTGTTGCCACTATAACTGAAACTAAGATTACACATATTTCGGAAACCTTGACCTTAAAGTGGGTCTAAGTCATACTAATAAAGAGAAAATCTTGGCAACATGAAAGACAGAGATGTTTATGGAAAAGAGCTACTCAGAACATAGATAAGAAAGTTATTCCTTAGACCAAAAAGGAAGGATGAGTAGAGTATCCCCCTATCGGCGATGAGTACTCCTCAAGTGCAACCTTAATTTGGCAAGTTGACGCTCCACACCAAGCAGGCGTCTCTCATACTATGACTGGCGTGCGCGGAGCTCTATGACTTTGGCTCAGGTTGTAGCTAACTCTTGCTGCAGAGCTTCATTGTTCCTTGCAGCTCTCGCATGTGCAATCTCGGGGCGACGAATGCAATCCGTGCTGGTGTTCGAATCCGCTTCGAGCTCCACGATTCGCTGAAGGGTTACCATACCTAGCTCCACATTGCGAGCTACTCGGCGTATCAGGATTGGAAGGGCCCTGTCCGCGGGGCCTCCTTCGTTCATATTGTAGAAGTTGTGGTCTCCGTCGTATGGGAGGGGTTGGTTTTGCTCGTGGCTCCACCTGTTCAAACTCCCGACCCACATGGGCGTTGGACCTTGGAATTCAACTCGAGGGTTAGGATTTGGCATTGGGGCCACTTGAGGTAGGTTCTCGACTTCGGGTTCCGAGTCAGTCTCTTCAGGAAATGGTTCGACAAAGTCATCGTCCGAAGGAATTTCATGGTTTCCTTCTGGCTCTGGCTCGATCCATCCATCATCTCCTTGGTTGGGAAAGTACGGGTCGCCAGGAAGATGGAATCCAACCATGCTATCTACGTGAGGTGATGGTGAAGGGATAGTTAATAGGCATCGATTCTAATAATACTTCCAATGTATCATAGCTCCATGATTGATTCTTGAAGAAAGGATTCTTGGGTAAGTTTCCGGTTCGGTCGTTATAGCATCCTAAAATACTCCTATAGTATTTTAACCCTTATGTTTGATTCTAGAACTCTTCTGGTATCTAGGTAAGTTTTAGGCTTGCTGCAACACCACAGTCACTCCCAAGCACATGTTGGTCATGTCTCGAATGAATATAGTTGATCAGGCTATATTGATCCTAGACATGATTACATAACTGCCTAGGTTTAAACGCGATATCCAACATCCAAATACTTTTGTTTTGTTCTACTTATGACACAGATTTTGGTACTCGGGTATACTTATATACTTTGTTATAAAAATACTTACATTTTTGGAAAGTATACTTTTAGTTTAGAGCACTTAGGCCTCTTAATGTTTATAGTAGTATACCATGTAAGGTTCGGTATACTTAGTTCACTATAAACAAGAGCTCTAATACCAAACTGTCACACCCCAAAACCGGAACGGCAGAATCGTTCTGGGGCGGAGGACATCATGCTTAGTATCACAACAATTGTATCATAGCAAGCATAGTAAACACAACCAGACATTGAATACATATATGAAAAAGGTTTACATTGTCTTAATACATAGTTTTACTCATATCAAAAGTAAAATAGAAAGACGTGACTCTAATGCTCTGACTTCTCCATTCTCCTGAAGGTACCTGTCTACTAATTCCCTGAGAATACAAGCAGTTTTGAAAGAATATCAGCATAAAGTTGGTGAGTTCATAAGCATTTAGTTTTGGTGGAAAATGTTCTTTGATCCTTTTGAAAAGTGTTCCTCCAGAAAATCCCATATTTTCTTATGAAAAGTATAGTTAAAACCCATTCCTTCCATGTGTTCCAGATTCATACAGATACGTACACTCCAAGAAGTCATGGAATTAATATGAATATCCATTAGTTCAATGTTAAACCATCCGTTTATGAAAATACCGTGTTATCCTGGGAAAATCCTATATTTTCCCTAAAAGTAGGCTGTTGGTTATCCGTTCTAAAATGAAGTGTACAAGTATCTACCATACTTATATCGTTAAACGTAGTTTCCTTTGAAAAAAACCCTGGTTACTCCCAGTGAGGTATATTAGCCTTGTTACATAAATAAAACTAATAAAAACGTGGTGAACTAAATCCTGAAGGTAATATTAATACCCTCTGGTAATAAATTGGTTATTACACTGAGGTTATTTCACTCAATCCATTATTACGTAAGTAAATCGCTGTTATCTACATTACGAGATTTATAACAATACTTTGACTTGATATGGTGTGAATCGGGCACCAGTATCTTTTATGAATTTGTCACCCGTACACCTACCGGTCCTACTGTAGCTAGCAGCAAGGTGCGGGATAGTCAGTCCCGTATAGATCTATACACAACAGTCACGCTCTCCCTACAAGAGATTCTGGTCATAAGTACTAGTCCTACACTCTGTTTCGGTGGTGAGTGTTACCAAGGACGTGTCTCCTACTTAGACTACAAAATTTACAAGTAACAATGCTGAAAACCCTTTTTGTAATTAACATGAATCCTTTATAAAATGATAATATAATTATCTTAAAGAAAATAATATATTTTGAGCCCAAGATTTCTTGTGATTTTTCTTGTATTCCCCCTGAAAACGTTTAAAAATCGTAAAAGCGTAGGGGTATGAACTCACCTCGAACAAGTGCTTTGACTGAAGGATCGACACGGAAGCTGAGTGTCAAGTGAAACCTTGAACACGATTTGATCCTAATTAACATGTAATGACACATAAAGGAGTCAAATGAAGGTATTTCGCTATTAGATATGATGGGGAACCACTCTAGGGACTTGGAACTACTTGCACTAAGTGTTAGAACCTTATAGGATTGAGTAAGGAGGGTGTATGGCCACCTTAAAGGTGTGTGCGGCCATGGATGTGAGGCCCATGGGGTGTGCGGCCGTACACTCATGTGGGAAGGTGTCTTTGAGGTGTTTTCAAGGTTCATACTTGCATCCATGAAGTGTTCTAGGTCCTTACCTAGTTGTAGTGCAAGTTAGGGGTCATAGAAGTGGGTTTGTGGTCCTAAGGTGCGTGTGTGTGGTCGCATAAAGGAGTGTGCTGCCGCACAAAGGTGTGTGCGGCCATACACAGGGGTGTACGGTCGTACACCCTTCATGTTTGTGTCCAAAATACCGACTTTAAGGTGCAGCAAGGCTAGGGTCATGTCCAACTCGAAGATAGAAGTCAAACTCTCACTTTGGAAGGTCTTTTAGGAGTGTGCGGCCACCTTATGGTGGTGTGCGGCCGCACTCCTTCAAAGGGGTGAAGAACATGACGGGACATGATGATTTAAGGCTTAGTTCAAGAGGTTCTTCAAGCACAACAAGCTAAAGGATGGATTACTCACGTTTTTTGGAAGCTTTGGAGGGTTCGCAATTGAAGAAGCTTGAGAGAAATGGT
Source organism: Lactuca virosa (assembly GCF_052849685.1). Classification (NCBI taxonomy): domain Eukaryota; kingdom Viridiplantae; phylum Streptophyta; class Magnoliopsida; order Asterales; family Asteraceae; genus Lactuca; species Lactuca virosa. The sequence continues at coordinate 231,850,705 of NC_136432.1, read as the reverse complement.
GTGGTGTGCTGCCAAGGAGTGAAAGGAATGAAAGGAAAGGGGTCTACCCTTTATATAAGGGTGGGTGTGCTTCCATAAGGGAGGTGTGCGGCCGCACACCCATGTGTACAGTCGTACACTCCTCCTAAAGGTGTGTATGGCCCGGTTTTGTCACTATACGACTTGTTGACTCATTCCTAACCTCAATCTCGGCTGTACTCAAGCTTAGAACACTTAAATGAACCCTTAAACAGTGTTAGAAGACAACAGATATGGGTTTAACATTGGTTGAGTTGACTACGTATACAAGATGACAGTTCCGGGTTGTCACATGATTTCTTCAAGTTCTGCTGAACTTATTGGAGGGTTTGTTTCTGGTGGTGGTGTTTGCGGTTGTTGTTGTTTTTCTACTTCTTCTAGGCATTTTGTTTAGTTCCTATACATTTTGGATCACCAACTGTTAATTCTATCAAATATTACTCCCAATTTAAATAGTTCATATGATCTGATGATAATAAAATATAGTTGTACACCTACACCTAGTTGTGATAAGATCTATGCACATATGAACTTTAGTTGGAATATCTTATCTAAATCCTTGAGATCAAAAACTTTCCGGGTGTTTAGGTGTATTATCATCGTGGGTCTGAGTCTTCATATATGACTCTATATTTGTTATATTCATGCTCTATTAATTATTGTTCGTTATTTAGGGCTAGCTGATAAGGCACCGGCCAGTCAGGACAGTAGGAGGGCAAGATCATTTTAGCATATAGCCGTTCTGAAATCCAGCAACCCAAGCGACATGTCTATCATGTCACCGCTCCCGTAAGTAGTCCTTTAGTAGTATAATTAATAATACTTTATATTTATAGGCTAAGGGATATACCTAAACCTAACAGAGTAAGCCCTAAACTATAGTCGTGCTTTCCTAAGAAAGTACTAGTTCATTATAGTCAATAGCTCTGATACCAATCTGTCACACCCCGGCCGTGGGCGGAAACACGGGGCTGTGTAACGTCCTTTCTCGTATCATAGTTATCAACTTCCTGAAAACACATGCATATTAAAATATGTCAACATAAAGTTGGTGAGTCCATAGGTTTTGACTCCATATAAAAATAATACATTTTCCAAGTTCAAAAGTATAGTTTCGAAAGTATCATTTTGACTCTTCAACGTTTACTATATATATCCTAGGTATAAAAGTTTACTTAGCAAATAAGTAGTTTACCTATAAGTCTCATATACTATAAATATAAGTGTTTGTAGATCCATACAAATGAAATTTGCTACGTATAAATCTTATTTCAATTCTATACGAGTAAAAACCGCTACGTATAAATCTATTTCAATTCTATACGAGTATGTGGGCTAGGTATAATTATCTACTTAATATACAAGTAGTATACCTACCAGTTTATTGTACTTAGAGTATAAGTGTTTGGGAAACTTATACTTAACATTAATACTTGTATAACGACAAAATATAATGCTTCTAACAATTTGCTACCATGAGTCCGTAACCGCGGCTATATGACTAGTTTCAAACCTCTGCTTGATGCTACAAGTTTCGCATCTTAAGATAAGTTCCACACGCTTCATCAACATCGGAACAATAAGCAAATAAAAGGATAGTTCGTCACTCGTAAACCGTTGGGTTGTAGCTAGCAACCACGAGTGGGGTTGTCAACCCGTATCTTATTCATACACGACTTCCTCGCTCACACGAGATTAGCGGTTACAGGTCAGAGGATTTTCCCTAAGATTTCCAATCTTAGTTGATGAATACAATAAATCATGTAGACTTGTCGAGTTCCGTTAGTTCCAGTAGTAAAAACATATTCATGTCTAAAACCCTAAGTTATTAGACTATGCTTTAAGCATTACTCCTAATATTTATAATACTTAGGCAGTACAACAACTATAATTTGAGTTAAAACCAGGTTTTATCTTGACATAAAACCAACAATAACAACGTACCTATCAATTAACATATAGAACTTCCGAGTACAACTTTGGAACTATATCGCACACAACATATATATAGAATCCTAAGTATAACTCAAGATCTACATTAATACAAGAACATGCTAACAAGTTGAGAATAGTTGTATATATTCAAAATATTATATTTAAAATAACTATATCCCGGTTATTATAACTATCTACATTGATACTAATATACGATCATATAGACATAATAGTAACGTATATACAATATTTAGCATGCGTTTTCCCCCAAAAATATTAGAAAGTGGGGCCGTGAAACTCACCTTAGTAGCGTGATTTTATGTAATCTAAGCAGAAACGGTCAGCGATACGAGGTCGTCGGGCTCGAGATGCAAGAGGGCTTCAGCAAATGAGAGAGATAGAAAGGGAAATGGTGTAAGGAAGTGTCAAGGTCGGAGCTGCTATTTGTAGGAATATTTTTGGCCTCTCACGTCATGAGCCATATAGTCTCACGTCGTGAGCCATGGCTGGTCACCCCGTAGACTTGCCATTTGCGTCCCTAGCTTCGAAAGGTGGCCATGTGACTCCTCACGTCGTGAGATATCCTTGCTCATGTCGTGAGCTTAGAACTTATCCCTTCGTGACCTCGTCACGCACCTTCTAGATCCGAAATGTGGCAAAATGACTCCTCACATCGTGAGTTTCTGTGCTCACGTCGTGAGCTCAGTCAGATTAGGGTTTCTGACAGCTGAATCTTCGGAAGGTCGTAACTTTCACATACGAACTTCGTTTTTCACGTTCTTTATATCCACGCGTAGGTATTTATGAGTACTACAACTCTCCTTTAGACTCCAATAGCTAATTATAAGTCTATTTTTAATTCCTCTTATTATAGAGATATATAGTGTTCGGTTTATCATAACTTCTTCATACGAAGTCGGATTTAGACGTTTTCTATATTTTTGGAATCGTATGGACATATACTTTGATTTATACTATAAAGTATGTATGAAAGTTCATATTTATATTAGAATTATCATGAAATACATAGTGAGTTTACTACATTACTTGTTTTGACAAAATCACATTACATGATTGGTATAATCACATGTGATTGTTATTGACCTAATTTTGACGGGTGTTACGATAACCTCTTCTCAAAAGTCCATCCTATCAAATTATCCTGATGATATGCAACCCAAATGGACCATGCTACTCTCGGGTTAAGTACATACTGATAATAGTTATGGGCTTAGACACCTAATCTAATAGTCTCCCACTTGGATAAGTCTGATAACTATAAATGCAAGTACGACTCCAAAATCCCGACTAGCAATCGTAGCTCTTAAAAGCCGTTGTCGAACTCTGACCTAGTCAATGACGCGTCCATTAGATAAGCGATTATATATTCCTCCATTCTAGATATCGTATGGATTGAGACACGGATTTAAAATGATACTCTATGTCCATCTGTTGTTTCCCGATTTCCGATTTATGACGACTGACTAATTGAACAAATCAAATCAGTCCAGGCTTGGCCAAGCACTTAGGGGTGTCATCACTAAATCATCGAGGGCCCCATATATATTGCTTTTATCTCTCCATGGGTAAAAGGAATGGATAAACTTCGACTCATATGCTTGCTCTATCTATTCATCAAATCACACACAACGATATGTTTTATAACACCGAGTTACCGGTGCGTTTACATATCATCAATGTGGAACCGACTTGTAGACTACAACTCATATCTCTCTGTTTTAAGAATATAAATTATTATTGTCTCATGATCACTCGTGATAAAATCCATGAAATGATTCAAATGAGCGTGGGTTGAATCCAATACTCGAATCTTATTCCAGGAGTACTCACGAACACTGCAGTTATGTCTAAAACACCTAAACAAACTACATACCCATTCATGACAGTCTTGCCTCAATACCTACTTCTAAAGTATGATCGACTGTGGATGGTTTGAATAACCTAGTTATTCGGGAAGTCAAAACATGCAAAGTGAAACACAATAATAATACTAATCCTATATGGCCCAAAAACTTTTTAGTCATATGGATTACTCATTATTCATTGTATAGTGTTTCGAATAATCAACTTAATGCTTGAATTAAAACAATAGATATGCCATGCTCCAAGCATGCACACTATGTTTTTCTAAACAATAGTTATGCAATGCTCCAAGTATGCACACTATGTTTTTCTATGGTCCTTACTTTGTGAAATAGATCAATTGAACACATCTTCAATGAAACTCATTTCACAATTCCAAATCTTTATCACTAGTGTAAGAATTCCAAATTCTTGTCACTGCCAAAATGTATTAAATTCTAAACTATCATGCATTGATTCCTTTGTAATGTCTAGGTACCAAAATTCATGGAGACTTGACCAACGATATTAGAAAGTATTCCTTTGGAGATTGTTACAGGAAAATTCCATGGAAGCGAAGTCTCAAATTCAAAGTACATTCCTTTGAACATCCTTCTTGCATAAAAGTTTCTAACCACAAATTCTTAATATCCAACACCCAATATGAAATCATTCCATATTTGCCATATGACAACTCATTATTTATAGAATACTTTCTATTTATAATAATGTCGATATAGTCTATCCATTACTATACTTCCAACTGCCCTTAAGTGACCAATCCTCGGTGAACCTTAGATTTCCCTTTAACAGTTGTTTAACCACTTTAGTCATATTCGGTTCTATATCTTTTTTCCCTCTCAATGCCCTAGGCATTTGGAAAATATTTAGAACGAATGAATATTATAGCACATGTAATCGATCCTATACCCGAAGCATATAGGACACGATTCATGATGTCTTAAATAAAGACATGATACTTGATTAGTCTTTTGCTATAATATTTGTATTTGCCATGTTCACATCATTCGAATTATGAAAAGGGATGCCGTAATCATAGTCGAATTTTGAGAATGGAATTAACACATCCATATATAGAATTTCCTTATGTTGAACCATTCCAACATAACATTTATATATATATATATATATATATATATATATATATATATATATATATATATATATATATATATATATGTTTGACTAAATTTGATTAAAATCTCAATCTAAGATTTTAGATTTGAAATGAAGTATAAATTCCTCTCCCTTAATTATAGCAAAACAACTTTTCAAACCCTGCAACTTGCGAATTGAAACTTTTGTTTTCTATAATTAACATTGCTAACTTGCAACATTCATCATAATTGATTATGCTCCCACTAGCATAATAACACTTATGCTCCCACTAGCAGAATAACATTTATGCTCCCACTAGCTTTGACATGTACCCAGAAATCAGCTGGACTTCTAGAAATTAATATTTATTGACTTTCATTACCAAAGTTCAGATTTCTGATACGAGATGCTTCCATAAGACTTTATCTAGGCTTCTCAAAATCATACACCTTTTCTTAGATAGCTCACATGTGTGTCTTAGCAATTTTAGTACTTATAGCAATAAGTCTCAAATGTTTAGACCCTTTGTCATTTCGCACAATTCAAATGATGAAGAGGTATGCCATAATCATAATTGAATTAGAGAATGCAAATATCACAATTCTAACTCCTTAAAATCTACTTAGTGAAAGCGTTTCCTCACAATCATTTTCATGAATCAGAGAGAAACCTTATGAAACTTAGATTTTATGGTGTATGTGTTCCTATCCATGTGAATTTGTCAAACCATAATCAAAAGACAAGGTTAGTGACAAATCCAAAGTCATATGGGTTGAACTTGTTCAATCTTAATTTCTTGCCACTTGGCAGCACAAGGGCCTACCATTGCTTCCAGGTTTCTATGCAAACAACTGAGAACTCATAGAACTCACATGCATAGTCAACCAACTGGAATGGGCATAGAAACAAGAATATGTCAACATAATAGGTTATAAACCTCAAGTCGTGTGCTAGTGTTTAACAATAGGTTTATTCTCGATTAGTTCTTGAAACTTGTCAAGATCTTTAAGACTCCCACTGACCTCTTGACATATAAGATTCTCTTGTCATGAACCATTCCTTGACAAACAAATATTCAAGAGTTAGTACGGATTCCAATCAAGACTAACGCTTCACACCATTGGCCTTAGTCGGTCTTTGTTTTATCCAAAACATAACAACTTACCAATTTCAAATGTACAAGAGTAGAAACCATTTTACTCTACATTTGATAAGTGTTATAAACCTTTCTTAAGATTATGTCACTCAAGGCTCAATCTTGGAGTACGACTCTAAGACTCGATTTGGAACGAAGTATGATTCACCTTTTTGATTTAACCATTCCAACAATTCATGATTCCTCTTCTTAGCCATAGAAATGCACTAAGATGACCTTAGAGTATCAATTGTGATGTGGTTTTCATAATCATTAAGATGATCATAAAACATGATACTAAAGTACTCTCCCATCTTTTCAGATTGGAGAAACGTTTATCTTTCTGCCTAATTTGATTCTTCTCATTCGTTCTGCCATACATTGAAACTTTTCCAATGTTCAGAATTATACTTAAACTTGTAAGCATAACCATATTTACTAAACTTTAGTAAATCATGACGAATAGTCTTATCGTTCTTTGTGGAGGACCTGACCAACGCATACCCAGTGTACCCAATCCCCTAGTCCTTCACTTGACTCACATACACATGTGAACAAGGAATTAGTGTTAATTTCCCAAAGATGAAGGCTCTCATTCATCACACAATACTAGTTTCATGATTCCAAGTTTCTATCCAACTGAAACTTGGGTGATGAGAATCTTTTCTTATTTGGTAAATTATGACACTATCACAAACGAAAGAATCAAATCCATATCGAACATTGCTAGAATATACATAAACATCAATTTTCACAAAAGCCATTGTAAGGAGATATAAAATAAAACAAAATCAAATTTTTTTTTATTTATAAAACGCAGAAAACTTTTCCTTACAATGCAGTTGCAAATGAAAACTATCTTTCTAAATATTTCCAAGCAATCTGTCATAACTCTTAAGCAGCAGCTCAAGAATCTGATCATCGAACCACGCGATCGAAATCCATTTCTTCACGATCAGACTCAACTTACTCTTCTTTTAAGCTTGCTTCGATTCTACAAAACATCAAAATGTAATTGCACTACATCATCTATTAAGAATCTCCAAATAGGAACTTAATAGAGTTAGATAGTGGATTTTACCTGAAGTAGAGTCATACACTCTGACTTTACCATCCTCGTGGTCCTTCAGGTAGATACGGCAGCTTCACAACCAATGCCCCTGCTCTTGGCAATAAAACATATGGACTCTTTGGAATGGTACACGGGACTATCTCAGACTTAGCCTTTCTCTTTACCATTTGGTCAAATGACTTGACCATGGCCGATCCCTTTCCAATAGGAAGAGAAAGCTTTTCTGAACTTCCAATGTTACCATTGTCAATGTCCATGGAAGTTTGGGAAGTAGATCTTGCAATCAAATTTGCTTTTACCAGTGCGCCAAATCATTGTTGATTCAGTAGCAACAAGCAAATAGGTAAGATCAATAAGGGTCATGTCGTGGTCTGTCACATAGTGGTCCTTAATGAACTCACTATATGACTCGAGAAGTGACTGAAGAACCCAGTCAACAGCCAACTTCCTTGAGAGTTCGACACCCAACTCTCCCAACTTGTCAATATGTAACTTCATCTCCAAGACGTGAGCACATACAAACTTTCCTTCCTGCCAATAGGGCTTTGAGTGACCTTGAACTTGTGGGTTAGGGGGAATAATTGGAGGTGGTGGAGGAAGTGAAGTTCCACTACAGTACGAAGAAGGGATTAATCATTCACCTTGATCGCCTTGTGGAAAATCATATTTATAAAGAAAGTTTTTCTTTTTAAAAGATTTAGGAAGACCATAGTTGTCTGAACTAAACATCTATAATGGGAGAAATTCAAGTTTAGTTGATTTTAGTCCTTAATATAACACCCAAATGAAATTTTAAGGCTAGGACCCAACACAATATTTTACAATTCGGAAGAGGGATGACGTAATCCAATTGTAAACTATTTGAAGGTAGGTAAATGACGATTTACCAATTTCCACCACGAAAAACGAAATTGATTATTAAGTTTTAAATGGATTGAAATTCCTAGATCCTTTGAGATTCATTGAACTATTCAATGGCATGTTTAAATCTCGATTGTTCCCTTCAAGTTTGTGACTAGGATGTCGAGGATCACATACAAGGTGTGAATAACCATGCAAATTAGCTTGTTACACCCAATGTTACAACCACCTAATAAATATGTCGGTTAACCACACACGCTACATTGATCTATGATTAACATCAAGCTACCCTTTGCCACATACTGTCAGTCCCAAATTAGTGTGTCGGTTAACCACACACGCTCCACTAACGACTTAACACGGTGCAAAGTGCAATTTCATGGGTTAGCACCAAATTCACATTTTCCTAAGTAACTAAGATTGGGAATTTAATAAAAGTTTAGTTACTTTATAATTATCATTATACTTATAATGAGAATTAATGTCCTATCCTACCCGTTCGGCTAACGACCCTCCACCAGTCAAGGAAGCGGTGGGTGAGAGTGGACACCCATTAAACTGTCATTTTATAGGCAGTAACCTTATACGCCCCCCCCCCCCCCCTTATAGAACGGCTTCGTGAATGAGGCCTACTAACGGTAAGACTGACTTTACTATTATACATATATATAAATATTAAACCTATAATATTATAATAGTATAAGGGTTGAATTTTAAACTTTTAAAATTCTAGGGTTTGGAACTAAATGTTTCAAAGTAAGACTTTGCATTTACAAATTCCAAAACTTGAGGGCAAGTTTTGAATTATTCAAAAACTTTTGGATTCCATAACTTATGAGTTTAATATAGGTTTTAATGAAAAGACTCTTGAAAATCCATAACTTGAGGACAAGTTATGGAGTCCATAAAACATTTATGAAAAGGACTCTTCATGTTCCATAACTTGAGGACAAGTTATGGATGACATAAAACCATTTAAGATGACATTTAAAAATGAGACTCTTCACTTTCCATAACTTGAGGACAAGTTATGGAATTCATCAAAACATTTAGATCAACTATTGTAACTTACAAAATCAAACAATTTGTCTGTGATCTAAATTAAACTCATAAGAACAAGACAATTCATATCAAACAAATTTCATGTAATTAGCCTAACCATATAAACTAATACAAAACATGAAACTTTGACAATTATCTTTTAAATTGGATAAGAATGATCATTACCACATCAAAAACATGTTTATAAGTTCAAAAACAATTTAGGGTAATGATCCTAGTCCAATTCCAGCCTTAAAACTCAAAAATTTGCACTCTGGAGCACCAACTCGTCGAGTGCAAGAACAAACTCGGCGAGTTGGTCAGGTTTGTGAGGGGACTCGGCGAGTTCCCCAGTGGACTCGGCGAGTCCACTGTTCAGAAAGCAAAAAATCGATTTTTTTAGGCATTTGAATGCAAGTAGCATCAAGTATATTGGAAAATAACCCAAGGCTCTGATACCACTAATGGGTTTTGAGCATACTAACACTCCAAAGGTGTACATGCAACCCTAAATGCTTTGGATCTATGTTTTCTCTAATATGCATGCAAACTTTCACTATTCCAAAGCATCATCCTAACTAGCATACAATGGAGTATCTTTACTACAAAATTCTAGTTAGATGACATACCTTTTGTTGTAGCTGGAAACCTTGGACCTTTAAGAACTTAGCACCAATAGTGTGGATGCCTCAAATGGAATCACAACACACCTAGGACAAATGATAACTTGAGAGAAGGTGTCTTGCACTCAAATTTGGCTAGCTCTTCCAAAGAACCCATGTGTAACCGATTTCATGAGCTAGGGGCTTCTTAAATAGTGTGGCTTAATTATGGTTACCATGCAAACCCTAATGTGCATGACCTTCCATATTCCTCATGATCCATGGGTTTAAACCTCCATGGATAACCACATGGGTTTAGCCCAACATAAAGAACTATGGATCATAAGCCCACATTATAAGAATGAATGATTTACATAATCAATCCTCATATATTTAATTAGTCTCTTTTGATCACAGAATTAATTCCAAATTAATTCTTGATCAATAGCAATTAAATAATATTATTTCATATTAATATATTAGAACTTATAATATATTAATAAACCATAAATAACCTCTTCTCAAAAGTCCATCCTATCAAATTGTCCTGATGATATGCAACCCAAATGGACCATGCTACTCTCAGGTCAAGTACATACCAATAATAGTTATGGGCTTAGACACCTAATCCAACAGATAGGATATTCCATGTCGAGGAGGATCTTAATTCACTGAGACGCGAGGTGAGGCTGCTATCAGATAGAGTGACTCTGCTAGAGCGAGGCAGAGAATTAGATGAGTTGAGGATCATCGCACTGATGAGAATATAGATGAGGTTTAGTCACAGCTTCTGACATAGCATATCCTATCAGAAGAGATGTAGATTGGTGTGGAGATCTTAGAGGAGAGATTGACATTATTTGAGGCGAGAGCTTATGCCTTATACATGGCGATCGATTTTCTACGTCATAAGGTAGCGTAACTATTGGCGCTATTGGTAGTTTATTTCGGATTTTGGTAGGTGCCTCTAGCAAGGGATCAATTTGAGAGTATAGGTTAATTTTATATATAGATAAAAAGATATGGACTAATTCAAATGAGGATAAAGATTATTGTGACAACCGTCAATTTTTGGTCAAGTCAAAGTCAACTAAAGTCAACAAGTAAAACCGGTCAACTCATCTAACCCTTGTATATTATGGTTTTCTTTTTGTTTCCTATTGTACAACTCGCAATCTTAATAACAAAGTATCACTTAGAGTTTTCTCGTGTTCGGAAATTCTAATCCCTAATCGGGGTAAGTGATGAAAATAATCGGTAAAACATTATTCCATACCCCTCGGGAGCGTATAACAATCATAACGAGGCTTAACGGGGGTACACACCTTGCGTTACGAAGCCAAACACTCAAAAAGGTCACCAACATAGTCTCTCTCAATCTCTTTCACTCTATCTCTCTCTGTCTAAAATCTCTCCCAAATCTCTCTCAAAATCTCTTTTAACTTTTTATAATCATTCGGGTCATCCCGACCCTTAACCGGGTCAAAAACCGCTCGAAACGGGAAGATTTCTTGAAAAATAGCCTTAAGGAACCGAAGCCTCTCTTAAGAACCGAAGCCTCTTGAACCGAACCCGAACCCTGCTGAACCGAACCTACCTGGACCGAACCGGACCTCCGCGGACCGAAGGTCCCTTCGGACCTAAACCACCCTTCGCCTTCGGCCCATTTCGCCATCGGGTCCAAGCTGCTGAGGATCGAACCTCCGGCCCAATCCGAGAAGCTTCGCAGGAAGCCCTTTTCCACCCGGTTTTCGACCACGACTTCGTTTTAAGCCCGTTTTCGATGATTTTCGCACGGTATTTTCGTATAAATCCATATTTTAATATTTCTAAACTTCCAAGATCATAAAATATGCACACTTTAAGGATTCTCGTATTAAAACCCACACTTTTCTTAGAAGCTAAGTCAAGGTACAAAAGGTGAACAGTGACTTGTCCCATAAAGTTATGACACCACTATTCATGCTTTATGTCACTATTCACCTCAGCCACACCCACTGTTTGTACCTTTTACACTTCCTCAACAAGTTTCCTTACCTACACACACAAAGGATCATTACCCTTCACATCCAAGATCTTAGTCACTTCTCACCAAAAGTAGTGTTGGATTAATGTCTAAGTCCATAACTATAATTGGTAAGACTTGACCCGACCCGGCATGGTCCATTTGGCTTGCATGGCATCATGCATTTGGATAGACTATAATGAGAGAAATAACACTTAAGGTTGGTTAATATGTTATAAGTTCTAATATATTAATAAGGTTATTTAATTAGTATTGATCAAGAATTAATTTGGAATTAATTAAGTGATCAAAAGGAGACTAATTAAATATATGGGTTGATTGTGTAAATCATTCATTCTTATATATGTGGGCTTGTGATCCAAGATTCCTTATGTTGGACTAAGTCCATGGGGTGACCCATGGATACTCCATGGAGGTTAAAATCCATGGAGCATAAGGAATGGGTAAAGTTATGAGTTACATGGTGTAACCCTAATAGCCACCATATAAAAGAATCCCATGGCTCAAGAAATCGGGCACTAATGTGTGAGTGTGAGGGCTAGAAGATTTCAAGGAGTGTTCAAGTTTCTCTCAAGTTATTCCAAGTGTATTTGGTGTTGTGTGAACCATTTGAGGTGTCACACTTGGGGCACTAGGCACTCAAGCTTCATGAAGACATTCTACATCAAAGAGGTATGTATTCTATCTTGTTATATTTATTATTTTGTATGCAAGATTAGGATAATACCTTGGATGTTCATAATTGTATGTATAATAGAGAAAACATAGATCCAAGGTATTTAGGGTTGCATGTACACTTAGGAGTGTTAGAATGCTCATAACCCAATAGTGGTATCAGAGGCTAGGCTTGTTTTCTTGTTATACTTGCAAAAGTAGCTGAAAAATCGAGTTGGATGCATATATTCGATTGTTTTGGCTGGAATTGGACTAGGAACATTACCCTAAGATGTTTTTGTAAACTTGTTTTTGATGTGGTAATGTTCATGCTAATCCAATTTCTAAGATAATTGTCATAATTTCAAGATTTGTATTAGTTTGTATGTTCATGCTAATTTCTTGAAGATTGATGATTTGAATTATCTTGTTCTTATGAGGTTCTTAGATTAATAGAAAAGTTGTGTGAAATAGTTGTTTTCAATCCATTTTAATCTAAGAGTTGATTCCAAAGTGTGTTTTTGTAACTTGTCCTCAAGTTATATGAAAAGTCACATTTAAGAATCATAAAACTCATAAAGTTGGCAAAGGTTACAAAATGAAGAGTCTAGTTCTAATTAAATGGTTTTATAACTCCATAACTTGTCCTCAAGTTATGGAGGTTCAAGAGTCTCTTCATTAAATTAAAAAAAAAGTGTAACCTTAATTAGTTCCATAAGTTACAATAAAAAAAAGTTATTTTTTTTTATTAATTAGTTTAAAGTCTTCCATAACTTGTCCTCAAGTTATGGAACTTGAAGAGTTTTTTTTTTAATTAAAACTACTTTAAACTCATAAGTTATGGAATTAATTGGTTTTGAATAGTTTCAAAACTTGCCCTCAAGTTTTGGAATTTGAAAAGTTTTCACTTATGAATACTTTAATTCCAAGTTAGCCCTTAGAATTTTAAAAGTTAAAATTCCACCCTTATACTTTATAATATTATAAGTTAATAATATTTATATATATGTATAAGAGTAAAGTCAGTCTTACCGTTAGTAGGCCTCATTCACGAAGCCGATCTATAAGGGGGGTATAAGGTTACTGCCTATAAAATGGCAGTTTAATGGGTGTCCACTCTCACCCACCGCTTCCTTGACTGGTGGAGGGTCGTTAGCCGAACGGGTAGGACAAGGACTATAATTCTCCTTTCATTAAAAGTATTAATGATAAATACTAAGTAACTAAACTCTTATTAATACCCAATCTTAGTTACTTAGGAAAATGTGAATTTGGTGCTAACCCATGAAATTACACTTTGCACTTTGCTTAAGTCGTTAGTGGAGCGTGTGTGGTTAACCGGCACACTAACCTGGACTTAACAAGGTAGGCAAAGGGTAACTTAATATTTATCATAGTATCGGTGGAGCGTGTGTGGTTAACCGACACACTGATTAAGGGGTAAATATTAAGGGTACCAAGTATATTTGCATGGTTATTCACACCTTGTTTTGTGATCCTCGGCATCCCAGTCACAAAACCTGAAGGGCACACTCGAGATTGAAACATGCCTTTGAACAGTTCAATGAATCTCAAAGATCTAGGACTTTAAAATCCAATTAAAACCTAATAAATTATTTCGTTTTTCATGGTGGAAATTGGTGAATCGTCATTCACCTACCTTCAAATATTTTATAGCTTGGATTACGGCATCCCTCTTCTAAGTTATAAAATAGTTTGTTGGGTCCTAGCCTTAATATTTCATATTGGGTGTCATATTAAGGACTTTAAATCAACTATCTTGAATATCTCCCAAAAAGATGTCTGGTCTAGACATTTATGATCTTCCCAAATCTCTTGAAACAAGCTTCCCTAACTGAAGATGATGTCCCATGGATATCATACTTCTTTCACCTCCTCCAATTATTCTCCCTAACCCACAAGTTCCTAAAGAGTTTAAGGTCACTCAAGCCCTATTGGCAAGGCAAGGTCTAGGTGTGATCACATCTTGGAGATGTAGTCACATATTGACAAGCCGGGAGAGTTGGGTGTCAAAGTCTTGAGAAAGTTGGTGGCTCAACTACTTTCTAAGTCACATAGTGAGTTCTTTTGGGAATCCTATGAAACAGACTAAGACAAGACCCTTAATGATCTTATCTATTTGCTAAGATCAACTTCCTAAAACGCTATGGACATTGACAATGATGACATTGGATATCCAGTAAAGCTCTCTCTTCCCAATGGAAAGGGATCGGCCATAGTCAACTCGGTTGACCCAATGGTAAGGAGAGAGGCGAAGTCTGAGATAGTCCCATTATCAAGGGTCCATAGGTAACTATTGCCAAAGGAAAGGGCATTGGTTACGAAGCTGCCAAATTTACCTAAGGATGTTAAAGTCAATAAGTTTGGCTCTACTTCAGGTAAAGTCCATTGTCTAACTCTATTAAGTACATGCTGATTCTGATCGCGAAGATGGATGTGCATTTTCATAAAGATTGATGTGCATTTTCATGGATTATCATACACTTTCACATTTTCTTAAAGTAACTAGAGTGGAAGTTTTTTATGAAGAGGTTCTATTACGTAATAGCATTTTACTTTTAATGTGATTATGTCCTATTGAACCCGTTCTGCTAATGACCCTCTACCACACAGGAGAGCGGTGGGTGAGAATAGACACCCATTCAACGACCATTTTATAAGCCGCTTCCTTATACCCTCTTTATAGCATGGCTTCGTGAATGAGGCATACTAGCGGTTCAACTTTTTCATGTTATACATATAGTATTAAACTTTTAATATATATAAATATAAGGGTGTATTTTAGACATTTAAAAAAAGTTCATAAATTTATATTAATAAATTTGAAATTAATCTTTTTAATTAGTCAAATAATTAAATTTAATTAAATTGTGAGGATAATTCAAAGACTTTAGATATTAGGAGGTCAGATTACCCATTTAATTATTTATATTTTATCCAATTAAAACAATATCTTTAAATGTTATTAACCTAATATAGATCTTAATTATCTCAAAAAAAAAATTGTTGAATAGAAGGTTCCCTCCGGCGTGGCAGATAAGCTCCACGTCATGGCAGAAGAGCCCCACGTCGTGGCAACGAAACATAATGTTGATTTTGTTCTTCTCCAATTGTTCAAGTTCAATTTATGCACATTCAATTGTTAGACAACCAAATGCTCTGATACCACTAATGAGTTTTGACATGTAATAATGCGGAAAAACACCTTAAACTCTTAAGGGTACATGCAACCTAATTGGATCTATGCCATAACTCTATTGAAGCAACATACTATTGAACAACAAAATTCTAACCCTATTTGAAATCAAGATTCACAAGGATAATTAACATAAATATGATTTGTTATTGTAAACAAACCATTTTGTTCAATCCAATAGTCTTTTGAAAAACTAGCTTCAATTGTGTGCAAGCCTCTAACAGTTCACACCCACAACGCAAGAACCCTTGGCGGTTTAGAAGAGAGGAGAAATGTATGAAATTTTCAAATTTTCTCTCTTGAAAATCATGGCCGAAAATTTCAATGTTATGGCTTTATTTATAGCTGATAAGGAAAACCTAGAAACCTTGATTTGAACATAAAATAATATTATTTGAAATAAGGTAATTATCTAGTTCCTTGATTATCCATATGAAGGCTTCCAGAAGACTCTGAGAGAAGTCTCGAAACTGTCCCTTGCAGGAGGGTTCTAGAACCTATCCTCTGGTCAACTTTTAAACAATTACAACTATAGTCCTTCAACTTTTAATTAATTCTAATTAACCCAAAATTAATTCCAAATTAATTATGATTAGTTCTAAATTATTTATAACTATTTCTAAATAATATATTAGTCATATAATATATTAATAAATCATTTTTCTCTCTCTAAAATCAATCTAATCAATTTATTGGTTATGAGAGCAACCCAAAATGGACTTTACTCTTATTCATCAACATTATAAAAATTTAGTTAGGACCTTGGACACCATAATCCACCATATGTATGCACCACGAACAATGATGTAATCCCTTATATAAATAAATAATTAAATAATAATGGTTATGCTATATTCTTTGTGTGTTGTTCGATGTATTCAATAACTATGTACCATCATCACAACGTCAGACAGTCCGACGGCCGGGGTGTGACGGATTGGTATTAGATCCATTGGTTATAGAGGACTAGTAATTCCTTAGGAATTACGACTATAACCTAGGGCATACACTCTAATTAGGTTTATCCCTTAAACCTGATATTTAAAAGTATTATTATTAATTAACCTACAAATAGACTACGGGAGAAATGTGAAGGATGGAAATTGTCACTTGGGTTGCTGGATTTTAGAACAGGTATACGCTAAAATGGTCCTACCCTCCGACTTTTCCTACTTGATTGATCCTTACTTAATAGTCTTGAAGTACAAAACAAGAAATAATAAAATACACCAAATAAACCAATATTCAGATATAGATTGATATACATAAGGTCTTATAAACATACCTACTTATCATAACAAAAATCCATGTGATCACAAAATCAATATTTTAGGTCAAATACATTATCTAGAGTTAGTATTGAACAACAGTCATGCCATAATTGGACCTAGAATGTGCAACTAAGTTTTATTATGGTCCGACCGATGCACGGCTAACCTCAGGTACAATAGTTGACTAGCTAAACGCTTGAGGATTCCTGGATTGATGATTTAGATCGATTGCTAAAGGTTGTTGAATGGAAGGCTTAAATTAAGATATACTACTTGAGGATTCAACACTTAGCTTGAGTTACACTATTGAGGATGCCTAGATTGACGGTGTAGAGTCTTGTATCCGACATACCCATATAGAGAATCACAAGAGACATGGTACTATCTACTACATACTTATAATAGGATATAATTTGTATCTATTGATTCTCACACTACCTCTCATAAACATCTATCATGTTTTATGTCTTATATAGATTCGTAGGAGAAGTATAAGGATATGGATTTATGGACATGGGTGATGTTCCCCTTATTAGAAGAAGATCAGGTGGTACCACATACACCGAAGCCAGAGGAAGACTATGATCCAATGACGTTGTTACCACCTACACCCATATCACCAGAAGAGGAACCCGAGGAAGATGAGGAACCACTCGAGGAGGAGGATACCTTCGAGGGGGAGGATTCCCACAATGAGGAGAGTGACGAGAACCTACTTGATAGCTCACTTTACCTAGATTCGTCATCCAATGATGACCCTTCAGATCCTATAGGGTTACTATCACAAGTGCCAAGCAGAAGACCACCCACGGAAATCTACCCCTATTCCATCTAGGAAGTGACCTAAGTCCACTCCATCATCTCTAGTGCCTCCGTAGATATCATGCACTACTTTTCCATGGACTCCCCAGGTCCATGAATGGTGCATGGAAGACATCATCGGATCCCATTACAAGGTGGGCGAGTCTTCCCACGGCCCGTCACCTATCCCCATCCCTGAGACTCCAGTAGAGCAGGTGATATTTGTGCTCGTTCCATGCACAACACGACATGCTGCTAGTGATGGGTTTTGAGCATACTAACACTCCTAAGGTGTACATGCAACCCTAAATGCTTTGGATCTATGTTTTCTCTAATATACATGCAAACTTTCATTATTCCAAAGCATCATCCTAACTAGCATACAATGGAGTATCTTTACTACAAAGTTCTAGTTAGATGACATACCTTTTGTTGTAGCTTGAAACCTTGGACCTTTAAGAACTTAGCACCAATAGTGTGAATGCCTCAAATGGAATCACAACACACCTAGAACAAAGGATAACTTGAGAGAAGGTGTATTGCACTCAAATTCGGCTAGCTCTTCCAAAGAACCCATGTGCAACCGATTTCATGAGCTAGGGGCTTCTTATATAGTGTGGCTTAATTATGGTTACACCATGCAAACCCTAATGTGCATGACCTTCCATGTTCCTCATGCTCCATGGGTTTAAACCTCCATGGATCATCCATGGGTCACCACATGGGTTTATCCCAACATAAAGAACTATGGATCATAAGCCCACATTATAAGAATGAATGATTTACATAATCAATCCCCATGTATTTAATTCGTCTCTTTTGATCACATAATTAATTCCAAATTAATTCTTGATCAATACCAATTAAATAATATGATTTCATATTAATATATTAGAACATATAATATATTAATAAACCATAAATAACTGTCACACCCCGGCTGTCGGCGGAAACACGGGGCGGTGTAACGTCATTTCTCGTATCATAGTTATCAACTTCCTGAAAACACATGCATTTAAAAATACGTCAACATAAAGTTGGTGAGTCCACAGGTTTTGACTCCATATAAAAATAATACATTTTCCAAGTTCAAAAGTATAGTTTCGAAAGTATCATTTTGACTCTTCAACGTTTAGTATATATATCCTAGGTATAAAAGTTTACTTGCCAAATAAGTAGTTTACCTATAAGTCTCATATACTATGAATATAAGTGTTTGTAATTCCATACAAACGAAAGTTGCTACGTATAAATTTTATTTCAATTCTATACGAGTGAAAACCGCTACGTATAAATCTATTTCAATTCTATACGAGTATGTGTGCTAGGTATAATTATCTATTTAATATACAAGTAGTATACCAACCAGTTTATTGTACTTAGAGTATAAGTGTTTGGGAAACTTATACTTAACATTAATACTTGTATAATGACAAAGTATAATGCTTCTAACAATTTGCTACCATGAGTCCGTAACCTCTGCTTGATGCTACAAGTTTTGCATCTTAAGATAAGTTCCACACGCTTCATCAACATCGGAACAATAAACAAATAAAAGGACAGTTCGTCACTCGCAAACCGTTGGGTTGTAGCTAGCATCCACGAGTGGGGTTGTCAACCCGTATCTTATTCATACACGACTTCCTCGCTCACACGGGATTAGCGGTTACAGGTCAGAGGATTTTCCCTAAGATTTCCAATCTTAGTTGATGAATACAATAAATCATGTAGACTTGTCGAGTTCCGTTAGTTCCAGTAGTAAAAACATATTCATGTCTAAAACCCTAAGTTATTAGACTATGCTTTAAGCATTACTCCTAATATTTATAATACTTAGGCAGTACAACAACTATAATTTGAGTTAAAACCAGGTTTTATTTTGACATAAAACCAACAATAGCAACATACTTAACAAGTATATATAGAACTCCTGAATATACCTTTAGGGTTATATTAATAACATAATAGGTTTTATCTTGACATAAAACCAACAATAACAATATATAATGTTCCTAGTTTTATCTTGACATAAAACCAACAATAACAACGTACCTATCAATTAACATATAGAACTTCCGAGTACAACTCTGGAACTATATCGCACACAACATATATATAGAATCCTAAGTATAACTCAAGATCTACATTAATACAAGAACATGCTAACAAGTTGATAATAGTTGTATATATTCAAAATATTATATTTAGAATAACTATATCCCGATTATTATAACTATCTACATTGATACTAATATACGATCATATAGACATAATAGTAACGTATATACAATATTTAGCATGCGTTTTCTCCTGAAAATATTAGAGAGTGGGGCCTTGAAACTCACCTTAGTAGCGTGATTTTATGTAATCTAAGCATAAACAGGCAGCGGTACGAGGTCGTCGGGCTCGAGATGCAAGAGGGCTTCAGCAAATGAGAGGGAGAGAAAGGGAAATGGTGTAAGGAAGTGTCAAGGTCAGACCTGCTATTTATAGGAAGATTTTTGGCCTCTCAAGTCGTGAGTCATATAGTCTCACGTCGTGAGCCATGGCTGGTCACCCCGTAGACTTGCCATTTGCGTCCCTAGCTTCGGAATGTGGCCACGTGACTCCTTACGTCGTGAGATATCCTTGCTCACGTCGTGAGCTTAGAAATTATCCCTTCGTCGCCTCGTCACACACCTTCTAGATCCGAAATGTGGCAAAATGACTCCTCACGTAGTGAGTTTCTGTGCTCACGTCGTGAGCTCAGTCAGATTAGGGTTTCTGACAGCTGAATCTTTGGAAGGTCGTAACTTTCACATACGAACTCCGTTTTTGACGTTCTTTATATCCACGTGTAGGTATTTACGAGTACTACAACTCTCTTTTAGACTCCAATAGCTAATTCTAAGTCTATTTTTAATTCTTTTATTATATAGATTTATAGTGTTCGGTTTATCATAACTTCTTCATGCGAAGTCGAATTTAGACGTTTTCTATATTTTTGGAATCGTATGGACGTATACTTTGATTTATACTATAAAGTATGTATGAAAGTTCATATTTATATTAGAATTATCATGAAATACATAGTGAGTTTACTACATTACTTGTTTTGACAAAATCACATTACATGATTGGTATAATCACATGTGATTGTTATTGACCTAATTTTGACGGGTTGTTACATTCTCCCCCCATTGAAGTAAATTTCGTTCCGAAATTTATTTTGTACCAGGTACCACCGAAGGGTCCTGGATAGCTTCCCTACTTCCTATTACGAATGCCCTGCCATGCCCTAATCTCCTTGACTCCTTAACTTTGGACATTCCATCTTGATATGTCCAATTTCACCACACTCGAAACACGCTCTTCCTCCATCATAGCTTGTTCCAGTGTTTGTTCCTTGTTTTCTGTTGTAGGTGTTGTGCTCCTCCAGTAACTGGCAGTGTGTCCCTTCTTTTTTCACTTCATGCAAATATAACAGTCACCTACGTGCTGATGGTTGCATTGACTGCACCATGAACAGTTACCTAGGTGATGAAGACAACACTGAGTGCACCATGGGAGTTTTCCAGCATACTTCCTTGGTTTGCAATTCATAAAATCTTTATATGTACACATTCTAGCGGTCCCTACATTGCCTTCATTTCTAACTCCTTCTCTTGTGACGTTAGCTGGAGCTGCAACGATTCTCTAAGCTATTGTCACACCCCAAAACCGGAACGGCGGAATCGTTCTGGGGCGGAGGACGTCATGCGTAGTATCACAATAATTGTATCATAGAAAGCATAGTAAACACAACCAGACATTGAATACATATATAAAAGCGTAGGGGTATGAACTCACCTCGAACAAGTGCTTTGATTGAAGGATCGACACGGAAGCTGAGTGTCAAGTGAAACCTTGAACACAATTTGATCCTAATTAACATGTAATGACACATAAAGGAGTCAAATGAAGGTATTTTGCTACTAGATATGATGGGGAACCACTCTAGGTACTTGGAACTACTTGCACTAAGTGTTAGAACCTTATAGGATTGAGTAAGGAGGGTGTATGGCCACCTTAAAGGTGTGTGCGGCCATGGGTGTGCGGCCCATGGGGTGTGCGGCCGTACACTCATGTGGGAAGGTGTCTTTGAGGTTTTTTCAAGGTTCATACTTGCATCCATGAAGTGTTCTAGGTCCTTACCTTGTTGTAGTGCAAGTTAGGGGTCATAGAAGTGGGTTTGTGGTCCTAAGGTGTGTGTGTGTGGTCGCACAAAGGAGTGTGCTGCCGCACAAAGGTGTGTGCGGCCGTACATAGGGGTGTGCGGTCGTACACCCTTCATGTTGGTGTCCAAAATGCCGACTTTAAGGTGCAGCAAGGCTAGGGTCATGTCCAACTCAAAGTTTGAAGTCAAACTCTCACTTTGGAGGGTCTTTTAGGAGTGTGCGGCCACCTTATGGGGGTCTGCGGCCGCACTCCTTCAAAGAGGTGAAGAACATGACGGGACATGATGATTTAAGGCTTAGTTCAAGAGGTTCTTCAAGCACAACAAGCTAAAGGATGGATTACTCACGTTTTTGGAAGGTTTGGAGGGTTCGCAGTTGAAGAAGCTAGAGAGAAATGGTGTGGTGTGCTGCCAAGGAGTGAAAGGAATGAAAGGAAAGGGGTCTACCCTTTATAAAAGGGTGGGTGTGCTGCCATAAGGGGGTGTGCGGCCGCACACCCATCTGTACGGCCGTACACTCTTCCTAAAGGTGTGTATGGCCCGGTTTTGTCACTATACGACTTGTTGACTCATTCCTAACCTCAATCTCGGCTGTACTCAAGCTTAGAATGCTTAAATGAACCCTTAAACAGTGTTAGAAGACAACAGATACGGGTTTAACATTGGTTGAGTTGACTAGGTATACAAGATGACAGTTCCGGGTTGTCACATCATCCCCCCGTTAGAGGGAATTTCGTCCCGAAATTTAAGAATAACGATACAACCCGTGGACCTAGAAAAGATGGGGGTACTTCTGTTTCCTTGGATTCTCGTGCTCCCAAGTGAATTCAAGTTCCCGCTTGGCATTCCAGCGGACCTTCACTATCGGGATGTGACGTTATTTTGTTCGCTTGACTTCTCGATCCGTGAGTTCAAACGATTCCTACACGAATTATAGACTCCCGTTTACTCGATATTGTCGAGGGGAATCGCAAGTGTCTCATCGGACATACACTTATTTAGGTTTGACACGTGGAAGACGGGATGGACGTTGCTAAGCGCTTGAGGTAACTGGAGTTTCCACGCTACGGGACCGATCCTAGCAAGGATCTCGGACTGTCCAATGTATCTTGGATTTAGCTTTCTATGCTTTCCGAAGCGTGTCATGCCCTTTCTAGGGTGAGACCTTCAAAAGGACACGGTCACCAATCTAGAACTCCAAAGGTTTTTTTCTCTTATCGGCGTAGTCCTTTCGTCTACGTCTGGATGTTTATAAACGTCTATGGATTTGTACGATCTTATCATTCGTCTCTCGGATGATTTCAGGACTCGCGAGAGTGCTGTCGGGGACTTGACTCTTGACTAGTTGTGTGTCGCCCACCTCAGCCCAGCATAGAGGGGATTTGTACCTACGACTATAGAGGGCTTCGAACGACGCAGCCTTGACGCTGGTAAGGTCGCCGATGTTGCAAGAAAGTTCAACTAAGGGTAGATGAGTGTCCCACGACGTGCCTTAGTTGATGCCGCAGTCCCTCAACGTATCTTCCAATGCCTAGATTCTCCTCTCACTCTGTCCATCTGTCAGTGGATGATAAGCCGCGCTCATATCTAACTTAGTTCCAAAAGCCTTCTGCAGCGATTGTCAGATTCTCGAGGTAAACTTGATAACCCGGTCAGAGGTAATGATTACATGTATCCCATGAAAATGGATTACTTCTCGAAGGTATACACATGCGAGTCTCTCTTTTTTGTATTCGGGCTCTCACTGGATGTTTCAGCGGATCTTCACTGTTGTATCCATTAGTTCTGATTCATACTCTTCGCATGAATACCTTCGGGTTTCGAAGAGAGATGAATTTTCAAAGTTCGCATCTAGTTTGCCGTTACGAGCGACGAGAGTTTTACAATCGAACGATTTAAGACAAAAGGGTTTGGTATAACATAGACTCAGTCGGACTAAACAGGATGAAGTCGTAGAATCGCGCGTTAAGTCCGTCCGGAAGGATCGTTTTGTTATCACATTGGTGCCCCTGGGTGAATTTCTCTGGTGTTTGTTGTGTTTGATTCGAAATTGGAGGGTACCACAAGTACAAGGGTTCTGATACTTCGAAATTACGAACTTTTTTATGAAATGGTTCTTACTAGATCTCTCTATAATCGCTTGGTGTATACAAGTCATGTATAACTACAACTGACTCTAACGTATTCACTAAGCTATCATAATTTACTCATTAAAGCTTCAAACCTTATAGGAATGTCGCGATTTAATTTGGATGAGAAAGATATCACAATTATGAACAATTATTTGGGTTTTCGAAAACGTACCAAAACATAGCAGGGTTCTTTGATGCTTCCTCATTCTCTGAGGTCAGACTCCTCCTCCTCCCCCATTGTTCTTCTCTGTTGGGCAGTCTCTTTTGAAATGTCCAACACTGCCACAGAGGTGACATGTTGGAATAGTCCCCACTTTGGTAGTCGTAGCGATGAACTCGACTGGGGTCCTACAGCTACGGGCGATGTGTCCCTTCCTGTTGCATCTACTGCAATGCAGCACTCGGCAGACTCTATGATGATGGTAGTTGCATTTACTGTAGTGCGGGAGATTTCCAAAGTAGAGTGTGGTTGGTGTTGGAACAGCAGGGTTGGTTGGGGTGCTAAATGCCCCAGTTCGTTGCCTTTCAGTAGGTCCTTGGGTTGAACAACTTCCTTTGAACTTTCGTTTCAGGATGTTAGGTTTAAGATCAGGTGTGTCCTTCCTAGTGGGCACTTGTTGTTGAAATTAGTTATCACCAAGATTTGGATTGCCATTAACACTTCCACCCATATTTGTGTTGTTAGCGTTAATAACGGCTAGGGCGGCTGCTACGGCTGTTGTGACAGTAGCTTGGAACGTAGCTGAGTCCATCGGGAGGATTGGCGTCTTACCGGTGGGTTGGTTACGTTTCTTCGGAGGCATGATCTGCTACATGTCAAGAAAAGAAGCTTGTGAGCAACAATGGTTGCCTCTGGATGTATCCTAAATGTTTACCTATGCATTAAGATTTCCTGTTTTGCTATCTGACTCTCATTGATTCGACCCACATCCCTATGATGTGGTCCTAGTAAGAATAGAAAAGATTTAAACGCAATAAAGTTCACATACAATAAACTTACGAACTCCTTGTTGTGCAGCTCATTGCGCTGGCTGGATAAGTCTCACATTTTCGTCGGCTCTAGACGATATGGAGATTTAGCTATAAGGGTAGTTCCGGGGATCAAGTCGATACGGGATTCAACTTCACACTCGGAAGAAATACCTGGAATGTCTTTGGGGAAGACATCAGGAAAGTTGCAGACTTCGGAGATGCTCTCGAGGCCTTTAAATTTTTGCGTCTCATCGACACTATGAGCCAGGAATGCATGGCATCCCTTTCGTAGATACTTCTGGGCTTTGGCGCAGGAATTGATACGAAGGTTCGAACTGAGTTTATCCTTGTAAACCATGAGGGCTTCACCAGAGGGAAGATTGAGACGAATCGCCCTCTCAAATCAAATGACATCAGCACGATTTGGGACTCAACCATCTCATGCCGATTATGACATCGTAGCTTTTTATGGAGACTGATATGAAATCGATGGGGAAAAGGAATGATCGTCTTAAGGTAAGAGTACTTCCTATGACACATGATTTTAAGACGAAACGGTGGTGTGACTTTGATAAAGTTGCTTAATTCGCATGCTACTGATCCAAGGTATACTTTTGACAATGATAATCCTTAACTGATAAATGCTTGTTGCCACTATAACTGAAACTAAGATTACACATATTTCGGAAACCTTGACCTTAAAGTGGGTCTAAGTCATACTAATAAAGAGAAAATCTTGGCAACATGAAAGACAGAGATGTTTATGGAAAAGAGCTACTCAGAACATAGATAAGAAAATTATTCCTTAGACCAAAAAGGAAGGATGAGTAGAGTATCCCCCTATCGGCGATGAGTACTCCTCAAGTGCAACCTTAATTTGGCAAGTTGACGCTCCACACCAAGCAGGCGTCTCTCATACTATGACTGGCGTGCGCGGAGCTCTATGACTTTGGCTCAGGTTGTAGCTAACTCTTGCTGCAGAGCTTCATTGTTCCTTGCAGCTCTCGCATGTGCAATCTCGGGGCGACGAATGCAATCCGTGCTGGTGTTCGAATCCGCTTCGAGCTCCACGATTCGCTGAAGGGTTACCATACCTAGCTCCACATTGCGAGCTACTCGGCGTATCAGGATTGGAAGGGCCCTGTCCGCGGGGCCTCCTTCGTTCATATTGTAGAAGTTGTGGTCTCCGTCGTATGGGAGGGGTTGGTTTTGCTCGTGGCTCCACCTGTTCAAACTCCCGACCCACATGGGCGTTGGACCTTGGAATTCAACTCGAGGGTTAGGATTTGGCATTGGGGCCACTTGAGGTAGGTTCTCGACTTCGGGTTCCGAGTCAGTCTCTTCAGGAAATGGTTCGACAAAGTCATCGTCCGAAGGAATTTCATGGTTTCCTTCTGGCTCTGGCTCGATCCATCCATCATCTCCTTGGTTGGGAAAGTACGGGTCGCCAGGAAGATGGAATCCAACCATGCTATCTACGTGAGGTGATGGTGAAGGGATAGTTAATAGGCATCGATTCTAATAATACTTCCAATGTATCATAGCTCCATGATTGATTCTTGAAGAATGGATTCTTGGGTAAGTTTCCGGTTCGGTCGTTATAGCATCCTAAAATACTCCTATAGTATTTTAACCCTTATGTTTTATTCTAGAACTCTTCTGGTATCTAGGTAAGTTTTAGGCTTGCTGCAACACCACAGTCACTCCCAAGCACATGTTGGTCATGTCTCGAATGAATATAGTTGATCAGGCTATATTGATCCTAGACATGATTACATAACTGCCTAGGTTTAAACGCGATATCCAACATCCAAATACTTTTGTTTTGTTCTACTTATGACACGGATTTTGGTACTCGGGTATACTTATATACTTTGTTATAAAAATACTTACATTTTTGGAAAGTATACTTTTAGTTTAGAGCACTTAGGCCTCTTAATGTTTATAGTAGTATACCATGTAAGGTTCGGTATACTTAGTTCACTATAAACAAGAGCTCTAATACCAAACTGTCACACCCCAAAACCGGAACGGCGGAATCGTTCTGGGGCGGAGGACATCATGCTTAGTATCACAACAATTGTATCATAGCAAGCATAGTAAACACAACCAGACATTGAATACATATATGAAAAAGGTTTACAGTGTCTTAATACATAGTTTTACTCATATCAAAAGTAAAATAGAAAGACGTGACTCTAATGCTCTGACTTCTCCATTCTCCTGAAGGTACCTGTCTACTAATTCCCTGAGAATACAAGCAGTTTTGAAAGAATATCAGCATAAAGTTGGTGAGTTCATAAGCATTTAGTTTTGGTCGAAAATGTTCTTTGATCCTTTGGAAAAGTGTTCCTCTAGAAAATCCCATATTTTCTTATGAAAAGTATAGTTAAAACCCATTCCTTCCATGTGTTCCAGATTCATACAGATACGTACACTCCAAGAAGTCATGGAATTAATATGAATATCCATTAGTTCAATGTTAAACCATCCGTTTATGAAAATACCGTGTTATCCTGGGAAAATCCTATATTTTCCCTAAAAGTAGGCTGTTGGTTATCCGTTCTAAAATGAAGTGTACAAGTATCTACCATACTTATATCGTTAAACGTAGTTTCCTTTGAAAAAAACCCTGGTTACTCCCAGTGAGGTATATTAGCCTTGTTACATAAATAAAACTAATAAAAACGTGGTGAACTAAATCCTGAAGGTAATATTAATACCCTCTGGTAATAAATTGGTTATTACACTGAGGTTATTTCACTCAATCCATTATTACGTAAGTAAATCGCTGTTATCTACATTACGAGATTTATAACAATACTTTGACTTGATATGGTGCGAATCGGGCACCAGTATCTTTTATGAATTTGTCACCCGTACACCTACCGGTCCTACTGTAGCTAACAGCAAGGTGCGGGATAGTCAGTCCCGTATAGATCTATACACAACAGTCACGCTCTCCCTACAAGAGATTCTGGTCATAAGTACTAGTCCTACACTCTGTTTCGGTGGTGAGTGTTACCAAGGACGTGTCTCCTACTTAGACTACAAAATTTACAAGTAACAATGCTGAAAACCCTTTTTGTAATTAACATGAATCCTTTATAAAATGATATCTTTTACTTCATGGTTCATAAGTTCATTGCCTTAGTTTTGAAAACTGTTTCTGCGAGTTGATTTCTTAACCCATTTGGTAAAACTGTTTTCCATGTTCAAAGTATATTGAAATTATAATTATCTTAAAGAAAATAATATATTTTGAGCCCAAGATTTCTTGTGATTTTGCTTGTATTCCCCTGAAAACGTTTAAAAAT
The DNA here is from genome assembly GCF_052849685.1 of Lactuca virosa. Classification (NCBI taxonomy): domain Eukaryota; kingdom Viridiplantae; phylum Streptophyta; class Magnoliopsida; order Asterales; family Asteraceae; genus Lactuca; species Lactuca virosa. Next base: position 231,822,474 of record NC_136432.1, on the reverse strand, counting down.
CGTAAAAGCGTAGGGGTATGAACTCACCTCGAACAAGTGCTTTGACTGAAGGATCGACACGGAAGCTGAGTGTCAAGTGAAACCTTGAACACGATTTGATCCTAATTAACATGTAATGACACATAAAGGAGTCAAATGAAGGTATTTCGCTATTAGATATGATGGGGAACCACTCTAGGGACTTGGAACTACTTGCACTAAGTGTTAGAACCTTATAGGATTGAGTAAGGAGGGTGTATGGCCACCTTAAAGGTGTGTGCGGCCATGGATGTGAGGCCCATGGGGTGTGCGGCCGTACACTCATGTGGGAAGGTGTCTTTGAGGTGTTTTCAAGGTTCATACTTGCATCCATGAAGTGTTCTAGGTCCTTACCTAGTTGTAGTGCAAGTTAGGGGTCATAGAAGTGGGTTTGTGGTCCTAAGGTGCGTGTGTGTGGTCGCATAAAGGAGTGTGCTGCCGCACAAAGGTGTGTGCGGCCATACACAGGGGTGTACGGTCGTACACCCTTCATGTTTGTGTCCAAAATACCGACTTTAAGGTGCAGCAAGGCTAGGGTCATGTCCAACTCGAAGATAGAAGTCAAACTCTCACTTTGGAAGGTCTTTTAGGAGTGTGCGGCCACCTTATGGTGGTGTGCGGCCGCACTCCTTCAAAGGGGTGAAGAACATGACGGGACATGATGATTTAAGGCTTAGTTCAAGAGGTTCTTCAAGCACAACAAGCTAAAGGATGGATTACTCACGTTTTTTGGAAGCTTTGGAGGGTTCGCAATTGAAGAAGCTTGAGAGAAATGGTGTGGTGTGCTGCCAAGGAGTGAAAGGAATGAAAGGAAAGGGGTCTACCCTTTATATAAGGGTGGGTGTGCTGCCATAAGGGAGGTGTGCGGCCGCACACCCATGTGTACAGTCGTACACTCCTCCTAAAGGTGTGTATGGCCTGGTTTTGTCACTATACGACTTGTTGACTCATTCCTAACCTCAATCTCGGCTGTACTCAAGCTTAGAACGCTTAAATGAACCCTTAAACAGTGTTAGAAGACAACAGATATGGGTTTAACATTGGTTGAGTTGACTACGTATACAAGATGACAGTTCCGGGTTGTCACATGATTTCTTCAAGTTCTGCTGAACTTATTGGAGGGTTTGTTTCTGGTGGTGGTGTTTGCGGTTGTTGTTGTTTTTCTACTTCTTCTAGGCATTTTGTTTAGTTCCTATACATTTTGGATCACCAAGTGTTAATTCTATCAAATATTACTCCCAATTTAAATAGTTCATATGATCTGATGATAATAAAATATAGTTGTACACCTACACCTAGTTGTGATAAGATCTATGCACATATGAACTTTAGTTGGAATATCTTATCTAAATCCTTGAGATCAAAAACTTTCCGGGTGTTTAGGTGTATTATCATCGTGGGTCTGAGTCTTCATATATGACTCTATATTTGTTATATTCATGCTCTATTAATTATTGTTCGTTATTTAGGGCTAGCTGATAAGGCACCGGCCAGTCAGGACAGTAGGAGGGCAAGATCATTTTAGCATATAGCCGTTCTGAAATCCAGCAACCCAAGCGACATGTCTATCATGTCACCGCTCCCGTAAGTAGTCCTTTAGTAGTATAATTAATAATACTTTATATTTGTAGGCTAAGGGATATACCTAAACCTAACAGAGTAAGCCCTAAACTATAGTCGTGCTTTCCTAAGAAAGTACTAGTTCATTATAGTCAATAGCTCTGATACCAATCTGTCACACCCCGGCCGTGGGCGGAAACACGGGGCTGTGTAACGTCCTTTCTCGTATCATAGTTATCAACTTCCTGAAAACACATGCATATTAAAATATGTCAACATAAAGTTGGTGAGTCCATAGGTTTTGACTCCATATAAAAATAATACATTTTCCAAGTTCAAAAGTATAGTTTCGAAAGTATCATTTTGACTCTTCAACGTTTACTATATATATCCTAGGTATAAAAGTTTACTTAGCAAATAAGTAGTTTACCTATAAGTCTCATATACTATAAATATAAGTGTTTGTAGATCCATACAAACGAAAGTTGCTACGTATAAATCTTATTTCAATTCTATACGTGTAAAAACCGCTACGTATAAATCTATTTCAATTCTATACGAGTATGTGGGCTAGGTATAATTATCTACTTAATATACAAGTAGTATACCTACCAGTTTATTGTACTTAGAGTATAAGTGTTTGGGAAACTTATACTTAACATTAATACTTGTAGAACGACAAAATATAATGCTTCTAACAATTTGCTACCATGAGTCCGTAACCGCGGCTATATGACTAGTTTCAAACCTCTGTTTGATGCTACAAGTTTCGCATCTTAAGATAAGTTCCACACGCTTCATCAACATCGGAACAATAAGCAAATAAAAGGATAGTTCGTCACTCGTAAACCGTTGGGTTGTAGCTAGCAACCACGAGTGGGGTTGTCAACCCGTATCTTATTCATACACGACTTCCTCGCTCACACGAGATTAGCGGTTACAGGTCAGAGGATTTTCCCTAAGATTTCCAATCTTAGTTGATGAATACAATAAATCATGTAGACTTGTCGAGTTCCGTTAGTTCCAGTAGTAAAAACATATTCATGTCTAAAACCCTAAGTTATTAGACTATGCTTTAAGCATTACTCCTAATATTTATAATACTTAGGCAGTACAACAACTATGATTTGAGTTAAAACCAGGTTTTATCTTGACATAAAACCTACAATAACAACGTACCTATCAATTAACATATAGAACTTCCGAGTACAACTTTGGAACTATATCGCACACAACATATATATAGAATCCTAAGTATAACTCAAGATCTACATTAATACAAGAACATGCTAACAAGTTGAGAATAGTTGTATATATTCAAAATATTATATTTAAAATAACTATATCCCGGTTATTATAACTATCTACATTGATACTAATATACGATCATATAGACATAATAGTAACGTATATACAATATTTAGCATGCGTTTTCCCTCAAAAATATTAGAAAGTGGGGCCGTGAAACTCACCTTAGTAGCGTGATTTTATGTAATCTAAGCAGAAACGGTCAGCGATACGAGGTCGTCGGGCTCGAGATGCAAGAGGGCTTCAGCAAATGAGAGAGATAGAAAGGGAAATGGTGTAAAGAAGTGTCAAGGTCGGAGCTGCTATTTGTAGGAATATTTTTGGCCTCTCACGTCATGAGCCATATAGTCTCACGTCGTGAGCCATGGCTGGTCACCCCGTAGACTTGCCATTTGCGTCCCTAGCTTCGAAAGGTGGCCATGTGACTCCTCACGTCGTGAGATATCCTTGCTCATGTCGTGAGCTTAGAACTTATCCCTTCGTGACCTCGTCACGCACCTTCTAGATCCGAAATGTGGCAAAATGACTCCTCACATCGTGAGTTTCTGTGCTCACGTCGTGAGCTCAGTCAGATTAGGGTTTCTGACAGCTTAATCTTCGGAAGGTCGTAACTTTCACATATGAACTTCGTTTTTCACGTTCTTTATATCCACGCGTAGGTATTTATGAGTACTACAACTCTCTTTTAGACTCCAATAGCTAATTATAAGTCTATTTTTAATTCCTCTTATTATAGAGATATATAGTGTTCGGTTTATCATAACTTCTTCATACGAAGTCGGATTTAGACGTTTTCTATATTTTTGGAATCGTATGGACATATACTTTGATTTATACTATAAAGTATGTATGAAAGTTCATATTTATATTAGAATTATCATGAAATACATAGTGAGTTTACTACATTACTTGTTTTGACAAAATCACATTACATGATTGGTATAATCACATGTGATTGTTATTGACCTAATTTTGACGGGTGTTACGATAACCTCTTCTCAAAAGTCCATCCTATCAAATTATCCTGATGATATGCAACCCAAATGGACCATGCTACTCTCGGGTTAAGTACATACTGATAATAGTTATGGGCTTAGACACCTAATCTAATAGTCTCCCACTTGGATAAGTCTGATAACTATAAATGCAAGTACGACTCCAAAATCCCGACTAGCAATCGTAGCTCTTAAAAGCCGTTGTCGAACTCTGACCTAGTCAATGACGCTTCCATTAGATAAGCGATTATATATTCCTCCATTCTAGATATCGTATGGACTGAGACACGGATTTAAAATGATACTCTATGTCCATCTGTTGTTTCCCGATTTCCGATTTATGACGACTGACTAATTGAACAAATCAAATCAGTTCAGGCTTGGCCAAGCACTTAGGGGTGTCATCACTAAATCATCGAGGGCCCCATATATATTGCTTTTATCTCTCCATGGGTAAAAGGAATGGATAAACTTCGACTCATATGCTTGCTCTATCTATTCATCAAATCACACACAACGATATGTTTTATAACACCGAGTTACCGGTGCGTTTACATATCATCAATGTGCAACCGACTTGTAGACTACAACTCATATCTCTCTGTTTTAAGAATATAAATTATTATTGTCTCATGATCACTCGTGATAAAATCCATGAAATGATTCAAATGAGCATGGCTTGAATCCAATACTCGAATCTTATTCCAGGAGTACTCACGAACACTGCAGTTATGTCTAAAACACCTAAACAAACTACATACCCATTCATGACAGTCTTGCCTCAATACCTACTTCTAAAGTATGATCGACTGTGGATGGTTTGAATAACCTAGTTATTCGGGAAGTCAAAACATGCAAAGTGAAACACAATAATAATACTAATCCTATATGGCCCAAAAACTTTTGAGTCATATGGATTACTCATTATTCATTGTATAGTGTTTCGAATAATCAACTTAATGCTTGAATTAAAACAATAGATATGCCATGCTCCAAGCATGCACACTATGTTTTTCTAAACAATAGTTATGCAATGCTCCAAGTATGCACACTATGTTTTTCTATGGTCCTTACTTTGTGAAATAGATCAATTGAACACATCTTCAATGAAACTCATTTCACAATTCCAAATCTTTATCACTAGTGTAAGAATTCCAAATTCTTGTCACTGCCAAAATGTATTAAATTCTAAACTATCATGCATTGATTCCTTTGTAATGTCTAGGTACCAAAATTCATGGAGACTTGACCAACGATATTAGAAAGTATTCCTTTGGAGATTGTTACAGGAAAATTCCATGGAAGCGAAGTCTCAAATTCAAAGTACATTCCTTTGAACATCCTTCTTGCATAAAAGTTTCTAACCACAAATTCTTAATATCCAACACCCAATATGAAATCATTCCATATTTGCCATATGACAACTCATTATTGATAGAATACTTTCTATTTATAATAATGTCGATATAGTCTATCCATTACTATACTTCCAACTGCCCTTAAGTGACCAATCCTCGGTGAACCTTAGATTTCCCTTTAACAGTTGTTTAACCACTTTAGTCATATTCGGTTCTATATCTTTTTTCCCTCTCAATGCCCTAGGCATTTGGAAAATATTTAGAACGAATGAATATTATAGCACATGTAATCGATCCTATACCCGAAGCATATAGGACACGATTCATGATGTCTTAAATAAAGACATGATACTTGATTAGTCTTTTGCTATAATATTTTTATTTGCCATGTTCACATCATTCGAATTATGAAAAGGGATGCCGTAATCATAGTCGAATTTTGAGAATGGAATTAACACATCCATATATAGAATTTCCTTATGTTGAACCATTCCAACATAACATTTATATATATATATATATATATATATATATATATATATATATATATATATATATATATATATATATATATATATATATATATATATGTTTGACTAAATTTGATTAAAATCTCAATCTAAGATTTTAGATTTGAAATGAAGTATAAATTCCTCTCCCTTAATTATAGCAAAACAACTTTTCACACCCTGCAACTTGCGAATTGAAACTTTTGTTTTCTATAATTAACATTGCTAACTTGCAACATTCATCATAATTGATTATGCTCCCACTAGCATAATAACACTTATGCTCCCACTAGCAGAATAACATTTATGCTCCCACTAGCTTTGACATGTACCCAGAAATCAGCTGGACTTCTAGAAATTAATATTTATTGACTTTCATTACCAAAGTTCAGATTTCTGATACGAGATGCTTCCATAAGACTTTATCTAGGCTTCTCAAAATCATACACCTTTTCTTAGATAGCTCACATGTGTGTCTTAACAATTTTAGTACTTATAGCAATAAGTCTCAAATGTTTAGACCCTTTGTCATTTCGCACAATTCAAATGATGAAGAGGTATGCCATAATCATAATTGAATTAGAGAATGCAAATATCACAATTCTAACTCCTTAAAATCTACTTAGTGAAAGCGTTTCCTCACAATCATTTTCATGAATCAGAGAGAAACCTTATGAAACTTAGATTTTATGGTGTATGTGTTCCTATCCATGTGAATTTGTCAAACCATAATCAAAAGACAAGGTTAGTGACAAATCCAAAGTCATATGGGTTGAACTTGTTCAATCTTAATTTCTTGCCACTTGGCAGCACAAGGGCCTACCATTGCTTCCAGGTTTCTATGCAAACAACTGAGAACTCATAGAACTCACATGCATAGTCAACCAACTGGAATGGGCATAGAAACAAGAATATGTCAACATAATAGGTTATAAACCTCAAGTCGTGTGCTAGTGTTTAACAATAGGTTTATTCTCGATTAGTTCTTGAAACTTGTCAAGATCTTTAAGACTCCCACTGACCTCTTGACATATAAGATTCTCTTGTCATGAACCATTCCTTGACAAACAAATATTCAAGAGTTAGTACGGATTCCAATCAAGACTAACGCTTCACACCATTGGCCTTAGTCGGTCTTTGTTTTATCCAAAACATAACAACTTACCAATTTCAAATGTACAAGAGTAGAAACCATTTTACTCTACATTTGATAAGTGTTATAAACCTTTCTTAAGATTATGTCACTCAAGGCTCAATCTTGGAGTACGACTCTAAGACTCGATTTGGAACGAAGTATGATTCACCTTTTTGATTTAACCATTCCAACAATTCATGATTCCTCTTCTTAGCCATAGAAATGCACTAAGATGACCTTAGAGTATCAATTGTGATGTGGTTTTCATAATCATTAAGATGATCATAAAACATGATACTAAAGTACTCTCCCATCTTTTCAGATTGGAGAAACGTTTATCTTTCTGCCTAATTTGATTCTTCTCATTCGTTCTGCCATACATTGAAACTTTTCCAATGTTCAGAATTATACTTAAACTTGTAAGCATAACCATATTTACTAAACTTTAGTAAATCATGACGAATAGTCTTATCGTTCTTTGTGGAGGACCTGACCAACGCATACCCAGTGTACCCAATCCCCTAGTCCTTCACTTGACTCACATACACATGTGAACAAGGAATTAGTGTTAATTTCCCAAAGATGAAGGCTCTCATTCATCACACAATACTAGTTTCATGATTCCAAGTTTCTATCCAACTGAAACTTGGGTGATGAGAATCTTTTCTTATTTGGTAAATTATGACACTATCACAAACGAAAGAATCAAATCCATATCGAACATTGCTAGAATATACATAAACATCAATTTTCACAAAAGCCATTGTAAGGAGATATAAAATAAAACAAAATCAAATTTTTTTTTATTTATAAAACGCAGAAAACTTTTCCTTACAATGCAGTTGCAAATGAAAACTATCTTTCTAAATATTTCCAAGCAATCTGTCATAACTCTTAAGCAGCAGCTCAAGAATCTGATCATCGAACCACGCGATCGAAATCCATTTCTTCACGATCAGACTCAACTTACTCTTCTTTTAAGCTTGCTTCGATTCTACAAAACATCAAAATGTAATTGCATTACATCATCTATTAAGAATCTCCAAATAGGAACTTAATAGAGTTAGATAGTGGATTTTACCTGAAGTAGAATCATACACTCTGACTTTACCATCCTCGTGGTCCTTCAGGTAGATACGGCAGCTTCACAACCAATGCCCCTGCTCTTGGCAATAAAACATATGGACTCTTTGGAATGGTACACGGGACTATCTCAGACTTAGCCTTTCTCTTTACCATTTGGTCAAATGACTTGACCATGGCCGATCCCTTTCCAATAGGAAGAGAAAGCTTTTCTGAACTTCCAATGTTACCATTGTCAATGTCCATGGAAGTTTGGGAAGTAGATCTTGCAATCAAATTTGCTTTTACCAGTGCGCCAAATCATTGTTGATTCAGTAGCAACAAGCAAATAGGTAAGATCAATAAGGGTCATGTCGTGGTCTATCACATAGTGGTCCTTAATGAACTCACTATATGACTCGAGAAGTGACTGAAGAACCCAGTCAACAGCCAACTTCCTTGAGAGTTCGACACCCAACTCTCCCAACTTGTCAATATGTAACTTCATCTCCAAGACGTGAGCACATACAAACTTTCCTTCCTGCCAATAGGGCTTTGAGTGACCTTGAACTTGTGGGTTAGGGGGAATAATTGGAGGAGGTGGAGGAAGTGAAGTTCCACTACAGTACGAAGAAGGGATTAATCATTCACCTTGATCGCCTTGTGGAAAATCATATTTATAAAGAAAGTTTTTCTTTTTAAAAGATTTAGGAAGACCATAGTTGTCTGAACTAAACATCTATAATGGGAGAAATTCAAGTTTAGTTGATTTTAGTCCTTAATATAACACCCAAATGAAATATTAAGGCTAGGACCCAACACAATATTTTACAATTCGGAAGAGGGATGACGTAATCCAATTGTAAACTATTTGAAGGTAGGTAAATGACGATTTACCAATTTCCACCACGAAAAACGAAATTGATTATTAAGTTTTAAATGGATTGAAATTCCTAGATCCTTTGAGATTCATTGAACTATTCAATGGCATGTTTAAATCTCGATTGTTCCCTTCAAGTTTGTGACTAGGATGTCGAGGATCACATACAAGGTGTGAATAACCATGCAAATTAGCTTGTTACACCCAATGTTACAACCACCTAATAAATATGTCGGTTAACCACACACGCTACATTGATCTATGATTAACATCAAGCTACCCTTTGCCACATACTGTCAGTCCCAAATTAGTGTGTCGGTTAACCACACACGCTCCACTAACGACTTAACACGGTGCAAAGTGAAATTTCATGGGTTAGCACCAAATTCACATTTTCCTAAGTAACTAAGATTGGGAATTTAATAAAAGTTTAGTTACTTTATAATTATCATTATACTTATAATGAGAATTAATGTCCTATCCTACCCGTTCGGCTAACGACCCTCCACCAGTCAAGGAAGCGGTGGGTGAGAGTGGACACCCATTAAACTGTCATTTTATAGGCAGTAACCTTATACGCCCCCCCCCCCCCCCTTATAGAACGGCTTCGTGAATGAGGCCTACTAACGGTAAGACTGACTTTACTATTATACATATATATAAATATTAAACCTATAATATTATAATAGTATAAGGGTTGAATTTTAAACTTTTAAAATTCTAGGGTTTGGAACTAAATGTTTCAAAGTAAGACTTTGCATTTACAAATTCCAAAACTTGAGGGCAAGTTTTGAATTATTCAAAAACTTTTGGATTCCATAACTTATGAGTTTAATATAGGTTTTAATGAAAAGACTCTTGAAAATCCATAACTTGAGGACAAGTTATGGAGTCCATAAAACATTTATGAAAAGGACTCTTCATGTTCCATAACTTGAGGACAAGTTATGGATGACATAAAACCATTTAAGATGACATTTAAAAATGAGACTCTTCACTTTCCATAACTTGAGGACAAGTTATGGAATTCATCAAAACATTTAGATCAACTATTGTAACTTACAAAATCAAACAATTTGTCTGTGATCTAAATTAAACTCATAAGAACAAGACAATTCATATCAAACAAATTTCATGTAATTAGCCCAACCATATAAACTAATACAAAACATGAAACTTTGACAATTATCTTTTAAATTGGATAAGAATGATCATTACCACATCAAAAACATGTTTATAAGTTCAAAAACAATTTAGGGTAATGATCCTAGTCCAATTCCAGCCTTAAAACTCAAAAATTTGCACTCTGGAGCACCAACTCGTCGAGTGCAAGAACAAACTCGGCGAGTTGGTCAGGTTTGTGAGGGTACTCGGCGAGTTCCCCAGTGGACTCGGCGAGTCCACTGTTCAGAAAGCAAAAAATCGATTTTTTTAGGCATTTGAATGCAAGTAGCATCAAGTATATTGGAAAATAACCCAAGGCTCTGATACCACTAATGGGTTTTGAGCATACTAACACTCCAAAGGTGTACATGCAACCCTAAATGCTTTAGATCTATGTTTTCTCTAATATGCATGCAAACTTTCACTATTCCAAAGCATCATCCTAACTAGCATACAATGGAGTATCTTTACTACAAAATTCTAGTTAGATGACATACCTTTTGTTGTAGCTGGAAACCTTGGACCTTTAAGAACTTAGCACCAATAGTGTGGATGCCTCAAATGGAATCACAACACACCTAGGACAAATGATAACTTGAGAGAAGGTGTCTTGCACTCAAATTTGGCTAGCTCTTCCAAAGAACCCATGTGTAACCGATTTCATGAGCTAGGGGCTTCTTAAATAGTGTGGCTTAATTATGGTTACCATGCAAACCCTAATGTGCATGACCTTCCATATTCCTCATGATCCATGGGTTTAAACCTCCATGGATAACCACATGGGTTTAGCCCAACATAAAGAACTATGGATCATAAGCCCACATTATAAGAATGAATGATTTACATAATCAATCCTCATATATTTAATTAGTCTCTTTTGATCACAGAATTAATTCCAAATTAATTCTTGATCAATAGCAATTAAATAATATTATTTCATATTAATATATTAGAACTTATAATATATTAATAAACCATAAATAACCTCTTCTCAAAAGTCCATCCTATCAAATTGTCCTGATGATATGCAACCCAAATGGACCATGCTACTCTCAGGTCAAGTACATACCAATAATAGTTATGGGCTTAGACACCTAATCCAACAGATAGGATATTCCATGTCGAGGAGGATCTTAATTCACTGAGACGCGAGGTGAGGCTGCTATCAGATAGAGTGACTCTGCTAGAGCGAGGCAGAGAATTAGATGAGTTGAGGATCATCGCACCGATGAGAATATAGATGAGGTTTAGTCACAGCTTCTGACATAGCATATCCTATCAGAAGAGATGTAGATTGGTGTGGAGATCTTAGAGGAGAGATTGACATTATTTGAGGCGAGAGCTTATGCCTTATACATGGCGATCGATTTTCTACGTCATAAGGTAGCGTAACTATTGGCGCTATTGGTAGTTTATTTCGGATTTTGGTAGGTGCCTCTAGCAAGGGATCAATTTGAGAGTATAGGTCAATTTTATATATAGATAAAAAGATATGGACTAATTCAAATGAGGATAAAGATTATTGTGACAACCGTCAATTTTTGGTCAAGTCAAAGTCAACTAAAGTCAACAAGTAAAACCGGTCAACTCATCTAACCCTTGTATATTAGGGTTTTCTTTTTGTTTCCTATTGTACAACTCGCAATCTTAATAACAAAGTATCACTTAGAGTTTTCTCGTGTTCGGAAATTCTAATCCCTAATCGGGGTAAGTGATGAAAATAATCAGTAAAACATTATTCCATACCCCTCGGGAGCGTATAACAATCATAACGAGGCTTAACGGGGGTACACACCTTGCGTTACGAAGCCAAACACTCAAAAAGGTCACCAACATAGTCTCTCTAAATCTCTTTCACTCTATCTCTCTCTGTCTAAAATCTCTCCCAAATCTCTCTCAAAATCTCTTTTAACTTTTTATAATCATTCGGGTCATCCCGACCCTTAACCGGGTCAAAAACCGCTCGAAACGGGAAGATTTCTTGAAAAATAGCCTTAAGGAACCGAAGCCTCTCTTAAGAACCGAAGCCTCTTGAACCGAACCCGAACCCTGCTGAACCGAACCTACCTGGACCGAACCGGACCTCCGCGGACCGAAGGTCCCTTCGGACCGAAACCACCCTTCGCCTTCGGCCCATTTCGCCATCGGGTCCAAGCTGCTGAGGATCGAACCTCCGGCCCAATCCGAGAAGCTTCGCAGGAAGCCCTTTTCCACCCGGTTTTCGACCACGACTTCGTTTTAAGCCCGTTTTCGATGATTTTCGCACGGTATTTTCGTATAAATCCATATTTTAATATTTCTAAACTTCCAAGATCATAAAATATGCACACTTTAAGGATTCTCGTATTAAAACCCACACTTTTCTTAGAAGCTAAGTCAAGGTACAAAAGGTGAACAGTGACTTGTCCCATAAAGTTATGACACCACTATTCATGCTTTATATCACTATTCACCTCAGCCACACCCACTGTTTGTACCTTTTACACTTCCTCAACAAGTTTCCTTACCTACACACACAAAGGATCATTACCCTTCACATCCAAGATCTTAGTCACTTCTCACCAAAAGTAGTGTTGGATTAATGTCTAAGTCCATAACTATAATTGGTAAGACTTGACCCGACCCGGCATGGTCCATTTGGCTTGCATGGCATCATGCATTTGGATAGACTATAATGAGAGAAATAACACTTAAGGTTGGTTAATATGTTATAAGTTCTAATATATTAATAAGGTTATTTAATTAGTATTGATCAAGAATTAATTTGGAATTAATTAAGTGATCAAAAGGAGACTAATTAAATATATGGGTTGATTGTGTAAATCATTCATTCTTATATATGTGGGCTTGTGATCCAAGATTCCTTATGTTGGACTAAGTCCATGGGGTGACCCATGGATACTCCATGGAGGTTAAAATCCATGGAGCATAAGGAATGGGTAAAGTTATGAGTTACATGGTGTAACCCTAATAGCCACCATATAAAAGAATCCCATGGCTCAAGAAATCGGGCACTAATGTGTGAGTGTGAGGGCTAGAAGATTTCAAGGAGTGTTCAAGTTTCTCTCAAGTTATTCCAAGTGTATTTGGTGTTGTGTGAACCATTTGAGGTGTCACACTTGGGGCACTAGGCACTCAAGCTTCATGAAGACATTCTACATCAAAGAGGTATGTATTCTATCTTGTTATATTTATTATTTTGTATGCTAGATTAGGATAATACCTTGGATGTTCATAATTGTATGTATAATAGAGAAAACATAGATCCAAGGTATTTAGGGTTGCATGTACACTTAGGAGTGTTAGAATGCTCATAACCCAATAGTGGTATCAGAGCCTAGGCTTGTTTTCTTGTTATACTTGCAAAAGTAGCTGAAAAATCGAGTTGGATGCATATATTCGATTGTTTTGGCTGGAATTGGACTAGGAACATTACCCTAAGATGTTTTTGTAAACTTGTTTTTGATGTGGTAATGTTCATGCTAATCCAATTTCTAAGATAATTGTCATAATTTCAAGATTTGTATTAGTTTGTATGTTCATGCTAATTTCTTGAAGATTGATGATTTGAATTATCTTGTTCTTATGAGGTTCTTAGATTAATAGAAAAGTTGTGTGAAATAGTTGTTTTCAATCCATTTTAATCTAAGAGTTGATTCCAAAGTGTGTTTTTGTAACTTGTCCTCAAGTTATATGAAAAGTCACATTTAAGAATCATAAAACTCATAAAAGTTGGCAAAGGTTACAAAATGAAGAGTCTAGTTCTAATTAAATGGTTTTATAACTCCATAACTTGTCCTCAAGTTATGGAGGTTCAAGAGTCTCTTCATTAAATTAAAAAAAAAGTGTAACCTTAATTAGTTCCATAAGTTACAATAAAAAAAAAGTTATTTTTTTTATTAATTAGTTTAAAGTCTTCCATAACTTGTCCTCAAGTTATGGAACTTGAAGAGTTTTTTTTTTAATTAAAACTACTTTAAACTCATAAGTTATGGAATTAATTGGTTTTGAATAGTTTCAAAACTTGCCCTCAAGTTTTGGAATTTGAAAAGTTTTCACTTATGAATACTTTAATTCCAAGTTAGCCCTTAGAATTTTAAAAGTTAAAATTCCACCCTTATACTTTATAATATTATAAGTTAATAATATTTATATATATGTATAAGAGTAAAGTCAGTCTTACCGTTAGTAGGCCTCATTCACGAAGCCGATCTATAAGGGGGGTATAAGGTTACTGCCTATAAAATGGCAGTTTAATGGGTGTCCACTCTCACCCACCGCTTCCTTGACTGGTGGAGGGTCGTTAGCCGAACGGGTAGGACAAGGACTATAATTCTCCTTTCATTAAAAGTATTAATGATAAATACTAAGTAACTAAACTCTTATTAATACCCAATCTTAGTTACTTAGGAAAATGTGAATTTGGTGCTAACCCATGAAATTACACTTTGCACTTTGCTTAAGTCGTTAGTGGAGCGTGTGTGGTTAACTGGCACACTAACCTGGACTTAACAAGGTAGGCAAAGGGTAACTTAATATTTATCATAGTATCGGTGGAGCGTGTGTGGTTAACCGACACACTGATTAAGGGGTAAATATTAAGGGTACCAAGTATATTTGCATGGTTATTCACACCTTGTTTTGTGATCCTCGGCATCCCAGTCACAAAACCTGAAGGGCACACTCGAGATTGAAACATGCCTTTGAATAGTTCAATGAATCTCAAAGATCTAGGACTTTAAAATCCAATTAAAACCTAATAAATTATTTCGTTTTTCATGGTGGAAATTGGTGAATCGTCATTCACCTACCTTCAAATATTTTATAGCTTGGATTACGGCATCCCTCTTCTAAGTTATAAAATAGTTTGTTGGGTCCTAGCCTTAATATTTCATATTGGGTGTCATATTAAGGACTTTAAATCAACTATCTTGAATATCTCCCAAAAAGATGTCTGGTCTAGACATTTATGATCTTCCCAAATCTCTTGAAACAAGCTTTCCTAACTGAAGATGATGTCCCATGGATATCATACTTCTTTCACCTCCTCCAATTATTCTCCCTAACCCACAAGTTCCTAAAGAGTTTAAGGTCACTCAAGCCCTATTGGCAAGGCAAGGTCTAGGTGTGATCACATCTTGGAGATGTAGTCACATATTGACAAGCCGGGAGAGTTGGGTGTCAAAGTCTTGAGAAAGTTGGTGGCTCAACTACTTTCTAAGTCACATAGTGAGTTCTTTTGGGAATCCTATGAAACAGACTAAGACAAGACCCTTAATGATCTTATCTATTTGCTAAGATCAACTTCCTAAAACGCTATGGACATTGACAATGATGACATTGGATATCCAGTAAAGCTCTCTCTTCCCAATGGAAAGGGATCGGCCATAGTCAACTCGGTTGACCCAATGGTAAGGAGAGAGGCGAAGTCTGAGATAGTCCCATTATCAAGGGTCCATAGGTAACTATTGCCAAAGGAAAGGGCATTGGTTACGAAGCTGCCAAATTTACCTAAGGATGTTAAAGTCAATAAGTTTGGCTCTACTTCAGGTAAAGTCCATTGTCTAACTCTATTAAGTACATGCTGATTCTGATCGCGAAGATGGATTTCAATCGCATGGTTCGGTGATCAGAATTTTGGGCTATTACTGAAGAGTTATGATATTTATATTGCTTAGGAATAGATAACAACAAGGTTTTCATATGGATTGTAAGGATAAGTTTTTCCGCAAAGTTTTAAAATAAAATAAAAAGGTTTTGATTTTATTTATTTTAAGTATCCTTACAATGGCATTTGTGAAAAGTTGTTGCTTATAAGATTCCATTGATAGCAATATTGGAAAAATGGATTTGATTCTTTCGGTTGTGGTAGTGTCTAATATTACCAAATAAGGAAAGATTCTCATCACCCAAGGTTCAATTGGACCGAAACTTGGAATCATGCAAGTTGTATAGTATGATGAATGAGAACTTTCAGCTTGGAAAATTAAGACTAATTCCTTATGTGAATAAGGAAAGGACTAAGGGATCGAGTACACATTCTTGTGCACTGGTCAAGTCCACCACAAAAGATCAAGAAGACTATTCGTCATGATTTACTTAAGTTCAGTAAATATGGTTATACTTATAAGTTTAAGTATAAGTCTGTAGCATTGGAGAAGTTTCAATGTGAGACAGAACGAATAAGAAGAATCAAAGTATGGCAGAAAGATAAAAGTTTCTCAAATCTGAAAAGATGGGAGAGTACTTTAGTATCATGTTTATGATCATCTTAATGATTAAGATACCATATCACAATTGGTCCTCTTCTTATGACTAAGAAGAGGAGTCATGAATTGTTGAAATGGT
This sequence comes from Lactuca virosa, assembly GCF_052849685.1. Classification (NCBI taxonomy): domain Eukaryota; kingdom Viridiplantae; phylum Streptophyta; class Magnoliopsida; order Asterales; family Asteraceae; genus Lactuca; species Lactuca virosa. The sequence continues at coordinate 231,806,137 of NC_136432.1, read as the reverse complement.
TAAATCAAAAAGATGAGTCATACTTCGTTCCAAAACAATTCTTAGAGTCATACTCCAAGATTGTAACTTGAGTGACATATCTTAAAGAGGGTTTGTTAACACTAGTCAAATGTAAGAGTAAAAGGTTATCTACTCTTGTACATTTGAAATTGGTAAGTTGTGATGTTTTGGATAAAATAGAGACCAACTTAGGCCAATTGTGTAAAGTGTTAGTCTTGATAAAGAATCCACACTATCTCTTGAATATTTGACAAGGGAGTCTTATATGTCAAGAGGACAGTGGGAGTCTTAAAGCTCTTGAAAGTTTCAAGACTTAATCAAGAATAAAACCTAAAGTCCTTCACTAGCACACGACTTGAGGTTTATAACCTATCGTGTTGAAATTTTTGTGCCTATTCAAGTTGGCTTTGCATAGGAGTTCTGAGAGTTCTCAATTGGTTGCACAACTACTTGGAAGCAATGGCAGGCCCTGTACTGCCAGGTGGCAAGAAGTTAAGATTGCATAAGTTCAGTCCATATGAGTTTGGATTTGTCATTATCCTTGTCTTGTGACTATGGTTTTGACGATTCACATGGATAAGAACACATACACCATAAAATCTAAGGGTCATAAGGTTTCTCTCCGATTCACGGAAATGATGGTGAGGAAACACTTCCACCAAGTAGATTTGAAGCAGATGGCAAAAGGTCTAAACAATTAAGACTATGATTATGGCATCCCTTTTCATAGTTCTGAAATTGTTTAGACACACATGCATGCTATCTAAGGAAAGGTGTATGATTTTGATAAAGTTTTATCAAAGCATCTCGTATCAGAAATCTGAACTTTGGTAAGAAAGTCAATAAAGTATTGATTTCTAGAAGTTAGCTGATTTCTGAGTACATGTCAAAGCTAGTGGGAGCATAAGTGTTATGCTAAGAATCATCATGTTAGTGGGAGCATGATAATTATTGTTAGTGTTGCAAGTTAGCAATGTTAATTATAGAAAAACAAAAGTTTCAATTCGTGAGGCTGCAGGGATTAAAAAAGTTGTTTTGCTATAATTAAGGGAGAGGATATACTTCATTTTAGTTCTAAAGGCTTAGATTGAGACCTTAATCATCTTTAGTCAAGAATATATATATGAATTTCATGTTGGATTGGTTCAACTTAAGGAAAGTCTATATATGGGTCCATTATTTGCGTTCTAAAATTCGATTATGATTACGGCATCCCTTTTCATAATCTGAATTTTGAGAACTTGGCAAATTGAAATGGAAATATTATAGCAAAAGACTGGTTTAGTCTTTATGTGAGACATCATGAATCGTGTCCCATATGCTTCGGATATAGGATCGATTACATGTGCTATATTCATCCTTTCTAAAATTTTCCAAATGCCTGGGGCATTATGAAGGGAAAAGGTCTAGAATTGGATATGACTAAAATGATTAAGCAATTGTCGAGGACAATCTAAGGTTTACCAAAGATTGGTTGCTCAAGGACAGTTGGAAGTATAATGTTAATTCTGGAAGGACCATATTGACATAATTTGTAAGGAGGCAACTCTTGTTCAGAAGTGATAGTCAAAATGGAATATGGAAATGTTTCAAAGTTAGAAATTATTCAATCTGTGTAAGATTAGGAAACTTAATGAAAAAAGGATGTTTCCAAGGACCTGAGCTCCTTTGGAATGCTCTGTAATGATTGTTGTTAAGTCTTTCTGACTTTGTGCATAATCATTAAGAGGATCAATGCATATAAGTTTAGAATCTAACAGATTTCAGCAAATGGCATGAATTTGGAATTCTTGCATTTGCAGTAAGGATTTGGGACTGTGAAAAGAGGATCATTGGAGTGATGTTCAATTGATCTATTTTACAAAGTAAAGATCATAGACAAACATAGTATGCATACTTGGTGTATGGCATGACTAGTGTTCAGAAAACATAGTGTACATGCTTGGAGCATGGGACAACTATTGTTTTAAATTCAAGTATAAAGTTGATAAAACCAAAACAATAAATAATGAGTAATCAGTATGGTGATAAATAAAAGTGTTTATTTATATTCATAGGGTTTAATACCATATTTGATTCATTTATTCTTGTGTTTCACTTTGCATGTTTTGACTTCCAGAATAACTAAGTCGCTCTTCCTGAATGATTAAGTTATTCAAACCATCCACAGTCGGTCATATGTTGGAAGTAGATATGAATCAAGACTGCCATGGGTTGGTTTGTAGAGGTCCAAGTTGGTGGACAAAGTGGTGCTACAACACTCATGAGTGCTCATAAGTTCTGAGTATTGGATTCAACCCGCGCTCATTTGAATCACTTCATGGATTTTATCACGAGTGATCATGAGACGATAATATCTTATATTCTTCAAACCTAGAGATATGAGTTGTTACTATGAGTTGGTTATACATTAATTGCACGAAAACGCATTGGTAACTCGATGTTATAAAACGTGCCTTTGTGAATAATTCAACAAGTAGTAGAACAAGCCATATGAGTCAAAGTTTATCCATTCCTTTTACCTTCGGGATAAAAGCGATATCTGTGGGCCCCTCGATGATTTAAAGATGATATATGTGAGTGCTTGGCCAAGCCAGGACTGATTTGATTTGTTCAATCAGTCAGTCATCATGAATCGGAAATCGGGAAACAACAAATGGACAGAGTGAATGATTGATAATCCATGTCTCAGTCCATATGATATCTAGAATGGAGGAATATATGATCCCTTATCTAATGGACAAGTCATTGACAAAGGTCAGAGTCATCGAAAAGGTCAGACTTCGACAGAAGCTTTTGAGAGCTACGATTGCTGATCGGTTCCTGAAGTCATACGCAATAATAGTTTTAGACTTATTCAAGTGGGAGACTGTTGGATTAATGTCTAAGTCCATAACTATAATTGGTAAGACTTGACCCGACCCGGCATGGTCCATTTGGGTTGCATGGCATCATGCATTTGGATAGACTATAATGAGAGAAATAACACTTAAGGTTGGTTAATATATTATAAGTTCTAATATATTAATAAGGTTATTTAATTAGTATTGATCAAGAATTAATTTGGAATTAATTAAGTGATCAAAAGGAGACTAATTAAATATATGGGTTGATTGTGTAAATCATTCATTCTTATATATGTGGGCTTGTGATCCAAGATTCCTTATGTTGGACTAAGTCCATGGGGTGACCCATGGATACTCCATGGAGGTTAAATCCATGGAGCATAAGGAATGGGTAAAGTTATGAGTTACATGGTGTAACCCTAATAGCCACCATATAAAAGAATCCCATGGCTCAAGAAATCGGGCACTAATGTGTGAGTGTGAGGGCTAGACGATTTCAAGGAGTGTTCAAGTTTCTCTCAAGTTATTCCAAGTGTATTTGGTGTTGTGTGAACCATTTGAGGTGTCACACTTGGGGCACTAGGCACTCAAGCTTCATGAAGACATTCTACATCAAAGAGGTATGTATTCTATCTTGTTATATTTATTATTTTGTATGCTAGATTAGGATAATACCTTGGATGTTCATAATTGTATGTATAATAGAGAAAACATAGATCCAAGGTATTTAGGGTTGCATGTACACTTAGGAGTGTTAGAATGCTCATAACCCAACAAGTAGACCCATTTCTCTCTCTTTTCTTATCTCCATTTTCTCTCCAAGAACACAAAATCCCATGGAACTTTTGGAGCTCTTCATCCATTCTTGGTAAGCATTCTCACCTTACATTTAATTCTCTTACATTCTTCCACTCAATTCAAGAGTTCCTTACACAAACATCATCATATTTGTGTTAGATCGTCGAATCTTCAAGCACCTTCTAAGTGTTCTTGAGTTGAACACTTCCTTTCTTCATCATCCACCCACTGAAATCACACAAGGTGAGTTCATACCCCTACATTTTCATGTTTTCTTCAAGTTTTAGGTGGGCGGGGGGGAAGGGGGGGGAATACAAGTTAAAACACCAAAAGCTTAACTAAAATCAAACAACAACTTTCATCAGAAAAGTTGGGCCTTATTCACGGACTGTTTTGACTGTCTTAACTAAACTCAAACACATCTCTATACGATTTTTTTACGATTTATGGTGATTTTTACAAAACTGCCTATCACTTCAGAAACGAATTCGGACCAGTCTGTGAATATGAACGTTTTCACACAAGTCAAAGACTTCTAAAAATCATAATAAAAATTATGAATAAACTAGACACATTTTGTGAACTTTCAGAATTTACGGATTCAGTTTTCGACTTCGTATGATTTTTCTATGATTTTTCTAAAACAGTGCAGAAAGGTTAAAAACTAGTTAACAACTTACAACTTTCATAACACTTTGTAGTATGTTGAGCAAAGTGCATAACAATAAGTTCTAAATATTGAATGTATTTTCTTGTTAGTTTATCATCATAAACTGAAATTTAGTCATTCATGAAAAGGATTATCCATTCATTTCGAACACATATAATAAACTACAATAAGCATAGTTTATGGATTTTTACTACATGGAAAAGGTTTTACTCTCAAAACAAATGGGTTTTTCATATACTACATAATAGTAATAGTTTATGGATTCATAGCACTAATGTATTTTCATAAAATGTGACTTCACTTCCTCCACGGAAGAGGTTTTATAATCAAACTATATGTAAACTAGTTAACGTAAGTTGTGAGACAATTCTCTCTCCGTACTCTTAGAGTACGAGATTCCAATTCATGTAAGCTATAACCAGAGTCTCTTGTAGGGAGAGCGTGATAATTGTGTATAGATCTATATTGGGATTGACACCCCACACCTTGCTGCTAGCTACAGCGGGACCTGCAGGTCTACGGGTGACAAAAGTCATAACAAATCTTGACGTCTTAAAAATGTTGTTGCAGGTTATTTCTCGTTATAGTATGGTTATAACGGCTCACATAGGGAGTTAACAATCTTTCAAGTTTACAGGGAAAATTCAACTTTGAAAAGGGGTTTTATCTATTTAAAACTACAAATACGTTATAAGTATAAAACACACTCATACTCTCGGTCCTGGGATTTAGGACTACATGACTTTTATAAGGAAAATATTGGATTTTCTTTGGAATCACAATTCTATTAACACTACATTTCATCTAGAATTGTTAGACTTCAGCTATAATTGTTAAGTGTATATGCTAGAGTTATATAAGAATCTAGTCACAATCGACTTAGAATTTGTGGGCCCGCCTTACTTCTTGTTCCTTGTTTGGTTGTGGACCTAGGGCAGACCCATTATATTCGACGGTTTATTTAACTTAAAATTTTATATAACTTATATACACTGGGTGATTATAGAAGGAATCTAAGGGTCTTTCTAGGGTACATTATCGCATAACATAGGAGCATTTATTTTACACTTAATAAAGAAAATATTGGATTTTCTGGAATCATACTCTGTCGCTTTTACAAGGAAAACGGTTTCTTCCTCAAACAAAACTCTTATGAACTCACCAACTTAATTTTTGACACTTTTTCAAAACTACTTGTATTCTCAGGAAATCAGTGAAACAGGAAACCAGCAGTATTTTGAGGATGGGACGTTAAATCGTCAACCAGTTCAATTTGTCATCATAATGTAATTGATTTCGAAACATGTAAATATATACTATGGTGTAACCCTTTCAATTATATTTATGATGGTTGTATTACTTTGAGCACTATTATACTCGTTGTTGTGATACTTTACATGAAGTCCTCCACCCCCGGACGTTTCCGCCATCCTTGGTTTGGGGGTGTGACAATTATCCATGGAAATTTGAATTAAACTAGTGACTATAAAGAAACTGCCAGGGGTTAAATCATGGTGATTTTTAGCTCTTCCAAAACCATCCACCTTCTCTTTCTTTCTCTCTTTCTCTTTCTTTATTTCTCTCTCTCTCTCTCTCTCTCTCTCTCTCTCTCTCTTAGATATTTCAAAACTCATAACCCTATTAGGTTATCAGAATTGTCGAATTCTTCTCCTTTCACTTCAAGTTTCTTGTTTTCTTATTGGAGTCTTGGGTCTGATTCCACTAGAGGGATTCTTGGTTTGGTTCTTTGTCGAATTTTCCAAGTGTGGTTGTCATAAGATCTTAGTCGATAAATCTAAAAGAACTAAAAGGTTAGTAATTTCTTATTTTGAAAGAAGACTGTTATTATAGTAAAATCTAGATCGTATTGTATATGTACGTATAGGGATTGTTTTTATTATTCTATTATGTAGATCCTATGCGCATAATTATACAAAATTCCAACAACAATACCATACATGCGTACAAATATCAAAGTATGGTGGTAGCCTTAGTGGACGTAATATCATCATTCATAAATTGAAAGTCAATGGTAGCTGTGGTGGTTGTGATACTATGCTTGTAGATAGTTATTGGTGTGCGGTGGTAGCCTTGTTGGTCGTAATACCATCATTGGAGATTTACAAGTCAATGGAAGCCTTGCTGCCTAAAGTAATACACTTATATGTTTTTGATTGATAGTGGTAGCCAACATGGTCGTAATACCATTCACTTAGATTTAACGGGGCACGATAGTAGTTAGCGATACTACATGTCAAGTATTGAGATTTAAAAGTTGAAATGACAAATTAATAGATAAATTCGTTGATCGGAGGACTTGCATGCTAGTATTTGATTTGAGTGTGTGTGTGTGTGTATATGTACATGTGTGTGTGTGTGTATATATATATATATATATATATATATATATATATATATATATATATATATATATATGTATATATATATATATGTATATATATATATATATATATATATATATATATATATATATATATGTATATATATATATGTATATATATATATATATGTATATATATACTGAGTGGTTTGAAGGGCATTTAAAAACTTAACCGAGTTGTGTTAAATTATTCATATAATCAATGATATGAAGATTGTATGTGTTGTGGACAAGGTTACACCCTAAGCTCTTGTAGCTCACCCTTTTGTCTGATGTTGTGCCTTTAAGATCCATGTAGACTCTAAAGATCAAGAAGTATGAAGTTCGGTAGTGCCCAACTCAGATCATTTTGTCATTTATATGTGTATGATCCTTTTGAAAATTTCTTGAATCAATTTGTTAACAAAAATGTACACTGGATTGGTTTCTAATTTAAAAATGAAAATTTTGGGTGTACTTTGCATTAAAAAGTCGGTTGTTACAAATAAATCTTATAATGTTCTAATCTGCTTTGTTAGCACTTGTTGGTCCTAAAATGAGAGCACTTGTGTATGAATCGATAAGAAACATGGAATAACACAAATATTCAACACAAATTGTTTTGTGTAACACGCAAGTTACATAAAGAAAACGTGAACAAACTCAATTATGAACACACAACCTATTCGCCTCTAGTCTGTACCTCACACATAAACCCTTAGATATATAATATATATCTATATAATCATCAATCACCACTCTTCAACATATAAATGTTGTTGATTAATATAGGAAATAAGAAATTAAATAAACTCTTTGTTCAATTTGAGTACACGTCAAAATAATTTAGGTAATAGAATTTCCTAGTAATAATACCCGATGTTGATTCATTTAGAGCGAGGACAAATAAATCTACCTTACTCGAATCACACTTAAAAAATCAGTGAAAACAACACAATTCAAATTCAGGTTCAAAGGTCCTAAATCAAAACCAAATGAGTTTTATATAACCCTTACTTCCAAACATATCCAAACGTATAAGAAATAGTGTAAGGGTCGAATTATTGTAATAAGTCGAATTGTATTCTGAACTCTTCGAATGTCTTGTAATGTATTTTACTAAGGCGCTTTTATTCGAAGCGTTAGTGTCTATGCCTTAGTATGTTTTTTGTACGCTTTCGGTTCCCTATAAATAGGGATATTTACTAGAGTTAGATAAGAGTTTTGACAGGCCTCTCTTTATTCTCTGTAAACATTCGAAAGCGTAATAGAGCTAAAGCAAGATCATATTTACATCTGGTGTTCAATCTCGCATTCTTAATTGATTTCATACTCTGATTTGTTTAATACTTGATTCATTGATTCATCAATTGGTATCAGAGCAGGAATCACATTTGTGATCTGATTTTCATCCATTCAAAAAGTTTTTGAATCAAATTTTTGGTTTGAAAGTTTCCGCACTTTTTTATCGTGAAAATTTGTCTAGATCTTAGTCTGTGATTTGATTCTGCATTTGAATTGTTGAATCGAGTATTCTTCTAGCAATTTCGGTTTGATTCAACTAGTTTGCTTTCAAATTTCCAAATCTTCTTAAGAATTTTCAAAATCAACTTCCGTACAACAGTGGCGAGTTTCAATCTTAATTCGATGACCTCGTTTTCTCATTTGTTAGGATCATCAACCAAAATTCCAATGTTAATCCCTGAATACTATGATCAGTGGGTTGATCGTATGCAGGATTATCTGAATGGTCTTGATGAAGAATTATGGTCATGTATCACTGGAAATGTTAATGTTCCAGTGACTGTTCAAGCAATTGGTTCATCTACTACAAGTTCTGTTGTTGATAATCAAATTGATCGTCTGAAGAAACTGGAGAAGAGGTGTATAAGAGAATTGTGAGGAGCTTTACCTCCAGTTGTGTACAATTATGTAAGGAGTTGTACAACTGCAAATGAGATCTGGAACAATCTGAAAGATAAGTTTCAAGGAAGTGAGAAGACTAAAATCAATTCAGTAAAACAATGTTTGGTTGAGCTGAAAGATTTCAGACAAAAAGAAGGTGAAACAATTGAAGTCTACTATGATCGACTGAACGAGTTAATCTATCGTTGTAATCGCTATGGAAATACCAGGACTTCAATGGAATTCAATCTCATTTTTGTGATGGGTCTTCGAAAAGAATGGAGAAGCGTAAGTATGATGGTGAAGAATCAGTAAAGTTTTGATACATCAACTCTCAATGATTTGTACAATCAGTTGAAGACACACGAAACTGAGGTAAATGAAATTGTTGAGGAGACGAAGCTGAATTTGGGAGGTTCATTGGCACTTGTGTCAAAGATATCTGAGAAAGAAGCTGAAAATGGTGATTCTGAGGAAGAAGAAGGATTCATCATGAATATGGACGATGAGGCGATAGCTTTTTACTCGAATAATCGTGTTAAGAAGTTTTTCAAAAAGTCGTTCAATCCGAAGACTAAGCTTGCTAAGGTAAAAGGAAATGCTGTGAGTAATACTGCTATTGAGGAGAAAAATAAAATTGAGAATAAAGATTTGAAAATGTCTGAAGGAAAAATCGAGAAAAAGCTGAAAGGTGATGCTGGTGTAGATTGTCATTATTGCAACGGAGCTAATCATCTTGCGAATGATTGTATGCTTCGAAAGAAGGATGAGAGGAAAAATAAAGTTAAAGATGAGGCATATTATGCAGAGAAGCTTGAGGAGGTTCGTGCAAAAGCCAAAAACTTGTCATTGGTTGCAAAAGGTGAAGATGAGGATGAAGATGGAACGTATCAAATCTGGTCATCCGGATCAGATGATGAAGAAATGAGGAATCCAACACATGAAGCAATGTATGCGAAAATGGAGGAGGACTCAGATGACGAGGAATTCGAAGTGAAAGGACGATGCTTCGTATCCAAGACAGCAGACAAATCACCAATGACAAAAAAGGTACGTAAAATTCTCGAATCTTTTAATATTCCTACACATGCTTATGATTCTGAACTAATATCTTTTGATGAGACGGTTACTTATTTTGATTCAATTATTGTGTCTGCTAGCAATGAGGCCAACAAGTTGTCAATGGAGTTGTTAGAGACCAAAAAGCGATTAGAAATGAAAATAAGTAAAATTGATTGTTTGGAATTACAAATAACAAATATTATGTGTGATAGGGATACTTTATCAAGTGATGTCAAACTTTTGCTAGCACAAAGAAACATTTATTGTAATGCTGCTAAAAGACTTTATGAATAATTAACTGATTTACATCATTCATGTGAAATAAGTAAAGAGCAACATAGAAAGTTACTACCTTTTCTAACATACGAAAGAGCTAAGGTAGATAATATTTCGTATGATTGTGAGCAAATTCTAGCTGATTTTCACAAAGTTCCTGATGATAGATATAAATATGGAATTGTCAAAATTGATGAATGTCTTGATGCGAATGAATTAGTTAACATAGTGAATGATACTTTGACTAAATCTGAAAAAATTCAAATTTTGAAAAAGATTGAGAATTCAACATCTGATTCTCAATCTAATTTTGCTGATATTGAAGATAATTCTGACAATATTAGTGAAATTAGTGAACTTGAGGTTGTTGATTGTTCCCAGTTGTCTGTTGTTAATGTTGCATCTACATTTAAAGGAAAAGAAATAGTTAAGGATTTGATGGTTGAGAAAGAAATTGATATACCTTCAACTTCGAAAGTTTGTGATATGAACTTCGTGGATATCAAAGACAGTCAAACTGATGATAGCGATGATGAAAATGAAGAGAAAATTTCGAAGGAAAAGAAATCTTCAAAGGATGAAGAAACTCCACGAATAGTGGTTGATCAGGTGTATGGTGATACACAAAAGTTCAAACAAGTAAAGACTGAAAAAGTTGAACATTACCTTGAAACAAATACTGTGGTTTATCCAAATTTCAAGTGTACAGATGATGTCATTTTTCCAAATCAAGTTTTCGTAACAACTAGAAATGTTGAGAATATCAAACCAGAATTAAAAAAATTAGTTGAGGAGGATAATTCAAAAACAACTGATGAAGGTTTTTTCGCAAATCAAAGCACAGTTGAAAACAACTTAACAAAGAATTCGTACGTGTTTCAACGTCAAAAACTACAAAGAAAATGGGTTGAAAAGTCAAAAATTGAAAAAGAGAATTCAAAACAAGTTATAAAGGAAAATGAAAATGTTGTCAAACTAAACTCCAAGGAATTCAAAGATCAAATTGACAGATTTTCGAAAGAAAACAACATTTCAAAAAGACAAGCAAGAAAGAAAATATTTTGGCAAAATGTTGAGTCTCAAAAGATGTCTGAATCACAATCACCCAAAAATGTTTTCAAAGCTAAAAATTCCTCTTTTTCAATAAAACCTCAACATTCATCTCAATCAAATCATTCAAAGTCTGAAGTGAATAAACAACCAAGGTTTTCGAAACTTTCAGAAACTAATATTCCAAGAAAATTTTCAAATAACTCAAATCCAAATCAAAAATTTCTTCAAAATCAACATTTTAAATCAACAGTTGATAAATCATATGCTCAATCTTTTATAACAAAACCAAAAGTTGATTTTGTTCCTCAAAAGCCAAATTTTCCAAATCAAACGAAGAAAGAAACTATGAAAATTTCACGAGAAAAAGGAATGACTTCAAGGAAGAACATTGATCATTGGCTTGAAGGCAAAGGAAAAATGTATCAGTCAAATACATTTTCAAATGAGCAAATTCACGAAGCATATGAGAAGTATGTGAATACTTCATCAAACGGCAGTTCATCTTCAAAGGATTCGAACATATCAGTCAAAGCTTGGAAACCAGTAATAAAAGCAAAGAATGTTCATTTACAAACTCAGAATTCGAAGGGTAATGTCAGTGAACAATCGAAACCATCAAAAACTTATGTTTCGGTACCATTAAATGAAGATGTAAACTTAATTGATAGTCTCAAAACGAAAGTTTGTGATTGGGTTAAAAGTTCTTCATTTCATTCGAAATGGAAATCTAATTTCCAAGGACCCAAAAAGTCTTGGGTACCTAAATTTTTCCATTGATTGTAGGTACTATGTGACGAGCAATATGATAATAAATGGTACATCGATAGTGGTTGCTCTCGTCACATGACTGGGAAGAAGGAGAATTTACGTGATTTTCGAAGTCTAAAACATGCTGGAGTTGTGAAGTTTGGGAACAATCAAAAATGTCAAGTCAACGGATATGGGAAGATCACGAACGGACAATTCACAGTGAATCGTGTGGCTTATGTTGAAGGTCTTCAACATAACTTCATAAGTGTTTCCCAACTTGTTGTGGGCACTGGCAATCAAGTTCTTTTTAACGAAGAAGGAAGTGTTATTTCGAATGTCAACACAAAAGAAGTGTTACTGAAATCCAAAAGGAAAGGTGACATGTTCACTTTGGACATCAATCCGATAGTAGGGAAACCTGCTATATGTCTTCTTTCGAAAGCAACATCAGACTTAAGTTGGCTTTGGCATCGAAGACTCTCTCATCTCAATTTTCGAAACATCAATAAACTAGTGGTACAAGATTTGGTAAGAGGTTTACCTGTACTTAAATTTGACAATGATTCTTTATGTGCAGCTTGTGAAGTTGGAAAGCAACATAAACAAGGTCATCCAATTACGATAGATTCGAAAATTGTTGCACCTTTGGAGCTCTTACATATTGATTTGTGTGGTCCTTCAACCGTTTCAACTCTCAACAAGAAAAGGTACATTTTAGTTATTGTTGATGACTTTTCCAGATTTACGTGGGTTTATTTTCTCAGGCTTAAATCCGAAGTTGCACAAATCATGATTGACTTTATCAAAAGTATGGAAACAACATTGAAGAAGATTGTTCGAAAAATTAAGAGTGATCATGGAACGGAATTTAAGAACAAGGTTCTTGATTCATTTTTGGTGGACAAAGGAATTTCGCATAACTTTTCATCTCCATACACACCACAACAAAATGGTGTTGTTGAACGAAGAAATAGATCTCTATGCGAAGCGGCAAGGACTATGTTGGCATATGCGAATCTTCCACAATACCTTTGGGCTGAAGCAGTATCCACCGCATGTTTCACTCAAAACAGATCTTTCATTCATCATCGTTTTAACATTACTCCATATGAAATTCTCAACAATCGAAAACCTAACGTCAAATTTTTTCATGTTTTCGGATGCAGGTGCTTCATTATGAATCTCAAGGATAATCTTACGAAATTTCAAGCTAAAGCAGATGAAGGGATTTTCTTGGGATATTCGCATAATTCAGTCACATATCATGTGTTGAACAAAAGAACACGAAAAGTTAAAGAAACTTTTAATCTTACATTTGATGATTATTACATTAAACAAACTACATTGCAGTTTGAAAATCATCCTATTCTGAAAAACATACAAGATGAATCTGAATCCTCACAAAACTTAGATATTGATTATGATTTAATTTTTGGAATTTCAGATCATGCAGTTGATGCTGAAATAAATGCAAATGATAATCATCTCTCTGAACTAACAAAGCTTACTGATGATTCCACATCAACTTCTCCAGAGAAAGGCGAAAGCATGAAAAACAATCCAGTGGAGGGGGAGCGATTGGATTCGAATACTCTAGTTGAGGAAGAGCATTCTTTCGAGGGGGAGAATGGGAGAGTGAATGCTAATGTTTAGGGGGAGCATGATGTTGAGAGGGAGCATAATGTTGAGGGGGAGCATTTAGAAAACATTGAGAATAATAATGATTTTGATGATGTTTGTTCGATTGCAGGTTCAGAGAATTATGATATATACGAAGATGCACCTTTGGAATTTGATCCAACATAACCGCCAATGGAAAAATGGACAAGAGATCATCCGAAGAATCAAGTGATTGGGAATCCACAAGAGGGTGTTTTAACAAGAGCTCAAATTCGTGCAAAGAATGAGGTATTGAATACTCATCAAGAATTTTGCATGTTCAATGTTTTCATCTCTAAAATTGAACCAAAAACAATTAAGATTGCAATGGAACACTCAGATTAGGTTGTTGCAATGTAATCTGAATTGTCTGAAATTGAACAAAACAAGGTTTGGAGATTAATTCCTAAACCTGAAAATGTTTCGATTGTCGGGTTAAAATGGATTTTTAAAAATAAAACCGACAAAGATGGAAATATTGTTCGAAACAAAGCCAGACTTGTTGTAAAAGGATATTCACAACAAGAAGGAATCGACTATGAAGAAACTTTTGCCCCTGTCGCAAGACTCGAGGCGGTTCGTATATTTCTGGCTTATGCAGCTCACAAAGACTTTGATGTTTATCAAATGGACGTAAAGTGTGCATTTTTAAATGGAGAGCTTGAAGAAACAGTTTACATCGAACAACCCCCAGGTTTTATTAATGAGGAATTTCCAAATCATGTTTATATTTTAGATAAGGCAGTTTATGGTTTGAAACAAGCACCACGAGCATGGTATGCAACTCTTACTTCATTTTTGAAACAATCTAAATTTAAACAAGGATCTGTTGATCCCACATTATTTCGAAAGAAACTTGGGGATCATCTAATGCTTGTTCAAATTTATGTTGATGATATTATTTTTGGCTCAACTGACCCTGCTTTATCTAGAGAATTCGAAGATTTGATGAAAAGTAAGTTCGAAATGAGCATGATGGGAAAAATCAATAATTTTCTTGGTTTGAATATTCGTCAAAGCAAAGAAGGAATTTTTATTAATCAAGAAAAATATACAAAGAATCTGCTAGAAAATTTTGGATTGACGAATAGCACCAAGTTACGAGTTCCAATGGCAACTGGCATAAAGTTGACACCTTCGTTAGATAAACCTGCAGTTGACATAACTCTTTATAGGAGCATGATTGGTTCATTACTTTATCTTACAGCAAGTAGACCTGATATCATGTTTTCTGTGTGTAATTGTGCAAGGTATCAGTCTAGTCCACGAGAACCACATCTCACTGTTGTTAAGAGTATATTTCGTTATCTTAAAGGAACAATTTCGTTAGGATTATGGTATCCTTCGAAAACTGGGTTCTTTGTACAAGCATATTCGGATGCAGACTTCAGTGGGTGTAATCTTGATCGAAAAAGCACAAGTGGTGGATGTCAATTTCTAGATGGCAAATTAGTGAGCTGGCAATCGAAAAAGCAAACATGTGTATCCATTTCAACAGCAGAAGCAGAATATGTGGCTGCTACTGCTTGCACTTCACAAATTATATGGATTCAAAGTCAATTGCGTGATTATGCAATCAATATGAAAAAGATTCCATTATATTGTGATTCTCACAGTGCAATAAGAATTTGTCATAATCCTGTGCAGCATTCGAAGACTAAACATATAGCACTTCGTTATCATTTCATCAAGGATCACGTGGAGGATGGGAATATTGAAGTACATTTCGTGAAAACAATTGATCAGTTAGCTGATATTTTCACGAAACCTTTAGATGAAAAATCTCTTGTGAAAATTATAGAAGGACTTGGAATGATCGATGGAAGTTCTGTTCCATGTGAAAAAGGCGAATGATGAAGGACCAGGAATGATTCAGAGGCGCTGAATGAAAGACAAGGCAATATCCGTCAGCATTCAGAGGTTACTGTTCATAGTCAACGCTTCGACCCCTTCGAATTCGTAAATTTGTCACTTATTTTAAGGGTTGATTCAGAGGTTACTGTTCATAGTCAACGCTTCGACCCCTTCGAATTCGTACATTTGTCACTTATAAGGGGATGATAAAATTTCGTATTTTTGCAACAATTACAGTTTATTTTTAATTTTCGAAAAATCAAAAATCCAAAAAGATTTTCTTTTGTTTTGTCATTCAATTTTCGAAAAATCAAAAATCCAAAAAGATTTTCTTTTGTTTTGCCATTCAATTTTCGAAAAATCAAAAATCCAAAAAGATTTTCTTTTGTTTTGTCATTCAATTTTCGAAAAATTAAAAATCCAAAAAGATTTTTGTTTGTTCTGTCTCTACTTTCGAAAAATTCAAAACAGCAAAAATATTTTGAATCTTATTTCTTTTTAGTATTTTATTGCAGAACATCATGAAGATATAAAGTGGATTATGCTTGCAGTTCTAGGGTCAGGTACAATTTTTTTTTCGTATGAATCAATACATTTTTCATCACTTGAACTAGCTAAGTTATCCCTAGAAGCATGCTGCTGCATGTAGTCCAAAAGCCTCCAATGACTCAATGTGTGTGTACGAAAGCCTTAATGAAATTATTCATACGAAAATTTCTTCCCAATCAGGCTTATATTCACATTAGTCTCTAAGCTACCTGACTCTTCTCAAAATGAGTTAAGAGTTTACTGTTTGGTCCAAAAATAACAGAGGTACTTTTCGTGTCTTACATCAATCTTTTTCACCTATAAAGTTCTTACACGAAGACAGATGTCTGAGAGGTCTCTGATCAAACCCATCGAGACTTAGACATATCAAAAATCTGTGTTTATGATCTGACATCATGAGACCGTGATGAAAGTGAAACCCAATTTTCAATATACTTTTAAGGAATTGACGGGGAACAATGTTCCAGATTTTCACGAAACATTTGTTTTAGTACCAAAATTCGAAACTCCAAATCATATTCATTTCAAATGAGTGGTCTTGATCAAACATTCGAAAACCATGATGTTTGTTACCCAACAAGATCCAGCACAAATTTTTTTCTTGAATATGATTTCCGTGTGAGTTTCATTCGAAAGTTCATGTCACTTATAATTTTTCAAAACAAACTTGTCACTGACTACACTGGTTAAACAAGTAATTTCTGTTACAATTTCTCACCTTATGTTTAGGATGATATGTAACGAAATTTTTTTCCTACCCACGAAGCATTATAAAAGAAACCCTTCGATACTTATCAACAAGTACTCGATTGTAATTCACAGGAACCTACACAAGCTGTTGATCATTTTTCTTAATGATTAACAAAGCAATCTTTGCCCGGGATTTCATCTGCTTTTGTGTTAAATTGAAATTTTGACATCACAATATCCCAAATTTTTCTTATCTTTTTTTCTTACTACATTCTTTGGAACACTGCACTCACAAAATCCTTGAGGTTCTGAGTAATACCAACTCAGGCTGATGATTTCAAACATCTGGCATATGACTTCGTTTTTCATCCCAAAAGTGAAAGAGCCTTGCTTCCATACGAAGGGTTCTGACGGTTACAATCATCATGGGGATAACAATAAAGGCTGTCTATAAATGATGTATGGTATTCTGTCCGATTTTTAAGGAGATGTGACAGCTACTTTTTCACGCATGGCTACTTTTACGCAGTAATGGTCCGATTTTCAAGGTGCCACGTTGGATATCATTAAATACCTATCCCGCTTCAAATTCAAACTTCACGGTTACATATAAAAGGGCATTCAAGGGTTCATTATTAGTTTACGAGATCAAAAAGAACAATTCCCAAATTCTCTGATCTTCAAAATCTTCAAACCCTAACAATGGCGACTTCTGCTCATGTTGATTCTCATACCACTGAAGATGCCTCTTCATTACCAATAATGAAGATTCAAGCAACAAACTATCACTTGGAGGGTGATGTTTCTCAATACCCGGAAGAATTGAAGATGCTAATCGTTGCCTTGAAGAACTCTGTTTTGTCTAAGGCAATGTTCAGTTCATTCTCTGTTCCAATGTCCTGGCTTTCTCAAGCAGGATCAACTCCTACTTACAACAAAGCTTCTGATACGATTACTTTTCATCTGGTGAACGACAAAAAGGTCAGGCTATCCAAGAAACTCTTTTGTCAAATTCTTGAAATTCCGAATTCACCTCCATATGTTGCTTTCACATTCCCTCAAATTGCCAATATGTTTAATGAGATGGGATATCAGCCTCCACTATCAAAAATCAGTGATTTTAAGAAATCTGGTCTTCTACGACTATGGAATTTCTTATTTGGAATTTTTCTAAGATGTTTAACTGGGAGAACAGTTGGACTTGATAAAGGAAGAATGGAGGTTTATGCAATGGTTGCTGGAATCTATTATGATCTTCAAGTGGATTATTCTACACAATTATGGAAGGAATTCCAAAAGGGTGTAGAACACACGAATGCTATTCATGGTATTTCGTGTGCAAGATACCGGAGCTTATTTTGCAATACTTTTACAACAAGGAAGGGATTTTGGTACCCAATGATGAAGAAAAAGTCGTTTTTCAATCATACCACTATCCGAAGGATGTCACAGATAGTGCTGAAGTTTTTCCATTAGTTGCTCGTATTCCCGATGCAATGCTTAAACGAGTTGAACCTTCGAATTCTGTCTTGGTGGCATATTTGAAGACCATTGATTCTACAATCGAAACGGGCATACTATTGGGAAGAGATGATAAGAAATCCAAGAAGAAGAAGAAGACTGAAACAGAGTTAAAATCTTCGAAATCTCCAAAGAAAAAGCCTGAAACAGTTGAAGTGTCTGTTGCTGAGACTCAAGTGATTGAGCCAATTATTGAAGAAACACAAGAGCATGTAGTCATTCCTTCGAAAACTGGTATGTTTCGAAGAATCAAAATGAAGTCAACCCATAAAAGCAAGTCTCCTACAAATAAAGTGGTTCGAAAACCTCAAATCACTCATCAAGGTGTTTTAATTAGAGAAGTACCAGCACCTGATTCTCCGGTGTCCAAGAAACGAAGGGCTGAGGATATGGCAAAACATTTGTCAAAGAAGAAGAAGAAGAAGACCCGAAAACTCGTGATTTCTACTGAGTCAACAGAAGATGATGATGAAAGAATTCCAGAAACACCAGAGTTAACTCCTCATGCACGAAGTTTAACTCCTGAGCAGACAGTTGTCATACCACCCGAAGATTCGGTTGCCAAATCAGTTTCTGAGGCGGTACGAACTTCAGGAATCCCTACAAACGTATCTGATACGGATGCAAATGTCAATATGGGTAATGGAGATGCGAAGAATGAAGATCCGGGTCAATCTACTTCTGCTTCCTTCGAAAGTATTGTTTCTTTACCACCATTCATTATTCCCACTACTTCAACCACTGATTCTCCTACATTCGAAAACATTATCAATCAACCATTCACTTCTATTTTTTCTTCTCAATCCACTGACACACCCAAACCGAATTCGAATGTTCAAGAAAACATTTTTATGGAAACAGAAACTGATACTGAGGGGTTTGGCGGTACGTTTGAAGAATTAGAATTTCATGAAGAGGAAGAGGCGTTTCCAGATCATATGCTGCTGACCATGAAACAATTTAAAATTCTGAATCAAAAGTTGAATTCTATAATTCAATCTCAAGTTGATCTGGGGGGTGGTTCGTCTGTTTCAAGTTTGGAGGTTGATTCATTGTTGAAAATGTTCGAAGCCAGAATTGTCAGTAAAGTATCGGGGATGATTCAAGACTCTGAATCTCGAATTTTGGAGAAGGTTGATCATAATGATCAAAATAATGAACTTCGGATCAATTCTCAAAATTCAAAGTTTACCAGTGATGTGAAAGAATTGAAGAATGTCACAAAATAATGGCATGTTCTTTTTGTTCAAGAAGTGAAGAAAGTAAGGGAGGATGTCAATTTGCAAATTCGTGAACTCCGCGAAGACATGCAAAAAGAAATTGGAAATTTTCAACAAGATTATGCTTCTCTGAATCAAAAGGTTGATATCATTTGTGATGCAGTCACAAGATTTGTTAAATTGTATGAAAATTTGAGTCCACAACTAACTCAACTTTCAACATCCGAAAGTGACAACTTTTTGGAAGTGATCACTTTATTAAAAGAGTTAAAAGATCTATCAGACAAGCCGGTTTCTTCTTCCCTAATTACTCCTGAATTTTTATCATAAAAATTCATACAATTCGAAGCACTTCTCAACAAGCAACTCGCTCCTACATTTCGCATTACAAGCCTTCTTCCAACAACATATGCCCCACCTGTTTTCACAGGGGTGCAAGGGGGAGAAAGAAAAACTGGTGAATCGAAGGTGAGTGATGAAGATGCGAAAGTTGTAGGAAAGGTATTTTCTTCAAAGATCCCAACAACAAAGCCAGTTATAGTTTCTGCTGGGATGGTTTCTTCAACAGTCGTTACAACGTTACCTATTACAAGACCTATTTCGAAAGGAATTGTAATTGGTAAATCTACAGAGACTGGTGAGAGTGGTTCGAAACCAAAAGAAGTAATTGATACTTCAGCCTTGAAAGATAAAGGGAAATCGATTGTTGTGGAAAAGTCGAAAGAAGAAAAGAAGGCTGAAATTGAAAAACTAAGGTTGATTCAAAGCATTATGGCTCAGCGTGCTGGTGATCCGAAGGGAATGGATAAAGGTGATCCATCCAAACACTACAATTACGAAACAATTGAGGCCAAGGTAGCGTATAATCACATGTATTCGTTTGAGAAGAAACCAAAACAAAGTTATTTGGTCACGAATACTGATGCAAGCCAGCTGGATTTTCCAATAAACGAAATGATGTTCATCATGCCTCGGTTCAAAGCAAAAGGAAATTTTAAAGAAAATGATGAACGTACACACATGAAAATTCGTTTTCATGCTGTTCTTGCAAAAGCCCCTGAGGAAGTGTGGTCATTGATTAAAATCAAGAAAGTGATCAGTATGAAAAAGGATGTGGTATTCGAAAACACAGTCCAAAATTTCAAGTATGTGGTTGCCAGGGCAAATGGAAATATTTGTGAGTTTACTGTTGCAGATTTTCCATTAATGAACTTGTATGATCTTATACAAGTTGCATTAATTTTAAAAGACAAATCATTTTCATACCTTCAAAACATAGAACCTGATGAATTCAAGCTTGGGGTTGCTCACATCAAGATTTTCATCGAAAATTACTATGAGTGCTTGGCTCTTACAGATGTGGAGTTAGCTACGGCTAAAGGTATGGAAATTAAAGCTCTGATGGCTCCTACGAAGACTCAGGCATAATTGAAGAAGTATGCTGATGGTGAAATTTGCCTGAAGCCTTTTGGAATGGTCTTCGCATGAAAAGACAAGGCTGGTAAAGCAAAACGTTTCTTGTTCCAGGCATACGAAGTGGAAAGGTATTCAACTTCTCAATATACGAATTTAATTGTTCGTATGAATCACTGTAAGAAGAACAATGAAGGAGATAAGAAAGAGCTGAAGAAGATAATCTCCTGGTACACGGAGATTCGAAGAGTAATGTTGTATTCCATCCAGCTTCTTACAAATTAAGCAGTTCGACTTTGATTACAAATGCGAAGATTGTAAGGGTCGAATTATTGTAATAAGTCGAATTGTATTCTGAACTCTTCGAATGTCTTGTAATGTATTTTACTAAGGCGCTTTTATTCGAAGCATTAGTGTCTATGCCTTAGTATATTTTTTGTACGCTTTCGGTTCCCTATAAATAGGGATATTTACTAGAGTTAGATAAGAGTTTTGACAGGCCTGTCTTTATTCTCTGTAAACATTCGAAAGCGTAATAGAGCTGAAACAAGATCATATTTACATCTGGTGTTCAATCTCGCATTCTTAATTGATTTCATACTCTGATTTGTTTAATACTTGATTCATTGATTCATCAAATAGTTATCTAAGATTTACAAAATCATGTCAAAAATACAAAATGGTAGTTAAGGAATAATGCACAAAATAATATGTAACACATGCAACTTCTCCCAACCCTTACCATTCTCATAAGTCCACCCCCGGGTGTTTTAATTTAATAATTAAAATTGAATGGAACTCGGTTGTTGTCAAAGTATCAAACTAGGACTAAGGAACCATCAACCTTAGCCAACATAAGGAGGGATAACTAGCCTAACATGTTCAATGTGAGGATTATCTAGAAATCTACTCACAAGTAGGATGCGCAAAAGTAGGATGCGCAAAAGTATTTCCAAAATAAGTTATTATAATTTATCAATCAAATAGAAGGTAAATTATTTCATGAATGAAAACAATATTCATATAATCCACATAGATTTTGTATACAACATAATATAAGAAAAGAAAAAACAAGAAATCAGTATAAGGATGTGTACTCCCGATATCTTAAACGGTTAACAATGCATAAAGCCCTCTTCTAAGCTTTATGATCTTCAATCACCACATATTGATTTTAGAAATGGTGTACTTAAATGGTCTAAATGCCTCTACAAATCCACACCACTTCTTTGACCAAATAACCTCTTTCCTAACCTATATTCATCATATAAGGACTAATGGAGGTAATGGGAAGCAAATCTGACCTCAAACTTGAAAGATATGAAAAAGTGAGATGTGCGATTTAGGAGAACACACGATCCACATGATTTTCGCCTTAAAAATGCATACAACCCGTGTGTACCCTACAGATATCCCATAATTGCAATTCTCTTATTACACTAATGTACTTCCCCATAATTCTTTATGTATTTTGTATAACAAATTATGCCAACTATATGGAGTACTATTATGCCTAGCATTTACTAAAGACTTTCTCTTTTCCATCACATAATCCATTAAGTCTATTAAAAACAATCCCAAATGCATTAAGTTACCCAAAAATGTATTTAGAGGGATTATGGACTTTTTTATAAATGTCCATGAGTGACCAAGGTAACAACACATATTCAATCTAAGTTTTTTAACTAGTTTTAATACATATTTCATTCTTGTAATTCTTTATTTCCAACTATATAATCACCCATTCCCATTATATAGTTCAAAATATACTTATTTCCAACTACACTCCCTAAAATAACCTTAGATTCATGGAGTCCCATAATTTGTAGACCAAAACCATAATTTAGATACATTTATACGAGTTCCATAAGATTCACTTAATTATTAATGGTTATATAAACTCGAATCCATAACCATCCACTTTGTAACATCCAACTCCAATATCAAACCCAAGTTCATCATAAATCATTCTTATAAGTTCCATGTTGGGGTGTAAGCAATAATTTACCATCCAATCTATGAAATATTATCAATATAATGTCTAGAACACAAACTACGATTCATAAAAGCATTGGTACAACTTATTCATTAAGTTAGGGCATGAGTTTCCCTAAATCCAAGTGAGATTTAACAATTTATTGAGAAAATGGGGACTCGCTTGTATTCTAAAACACTAAGCAATCATTTGAATCCAAACTAAAACATTTGTGATCAACAATATTCCGATCAAGGTGGGAAAAATCCCAATCCTTCATTCAAATCTCAAATCATACAACTTTAGATGAATTTGTTGGTTGAGAGATGAGCTATGAATATAATCAATACTAAAAACTCAAGCAAACACTATATTATACATAGATGATTTGAGTTTGAAGAATCACTGAAAACATACACAAAAGAAGTGAAGAAATATGGAAGAGGTGTACCTTCCAAGATGAAGATTGATCTTCTAGCTTCAATCTCTAACCTGGTCTCCAGAAATCCATCTCGAGATCTTCATTCTAGGTTCAAATCACCATGAGTGGCTTTTCTCCCTTTTATTTCTCAATCTCTCTCCCTAATTGCAGAGACATACCCAACTAGCTCAATACTTCCACTTATTTATATAATGACCTCTCATGTTTGTATTCTCTTAGGTTGGGTGCAATTTGACAAGTCTCTATAACATAACTTATCTTTTTCCCACAATTACCCCATAATTAGTTACTCTTCAAAATATGATCCTTGATGCGATCAACTTAGTTATGAAAGGTTTCCTAGCTACATTTACAGTCCCTCAACTTAATTTTGTTCCACATTTAACCTAATAAAGGTTTTGTATGTTGATTATTCGTCAAAGTTATTATTTAAATATTATTTATTATATTTATAAAAAAATTATCATTTATATATAATGTTTTTATTTAATTCCAGAATTTTTTTTTCATTAAAAACAACAAAAACATTTAG
The DNA here is from genome assembly GCF_052849685.1 of Lactuca virosa. NCBI lineage: Eukaryota > Viridiplantae > Streptophyta > Magnoliopsida > Asterales > Asteraceae > Lactuca > Lactuca virosa. The sequence continues at coordinate 231,782,542 of NC_136432.1, read as the reverse complement.
GCTTATGTTGAAGGTGTTACATTTACCCACAATTTATGAGTCATTTTGTCCCCATAATCATTACAGAATAAATACGATATTTTCTTTATAATTTAAATTGATATCCTAGCCCACCAACTTTCTTTTATATCATTCATCCTTAAGAAAATAATTTTGAAATCCTTTAATAACATTTTGTTGGAAATAGTGTCCAAGGTAATTAACTATTGGTAATATCTCTAATAATAACATGGTCCTTTTGGGTTGCCCTCAAAACCCAAATTGAGTAGAATAAATAAAGGAGAAATTTATATATTAACTATTATGGTTACCAACTAATCATAAACTATTTGGAATTTATTTTGAGAGTTAATTAAATAGTTTAATTAATTAAAGGGTTGATATTCATTAATCAATAGTTGGTTAATTAGGAATGTTCTAGAATCCTTATGGGATTAGGGTTTGGACAAAATCTTTATTGGATAAGAGGGAATTTCGTTTTTAGCATCCCATCCCACATGGGATGGAGTACTAAACCTATGAAGGCATACAATGCCATAAATAGGGCCTTAGGGATTTAATTCTTCCTTTCAACTTTGGCTTGAAGTTTCGTCAACACTTCTTCCTCCCCCCCCCCTCCCCTACGGGGATGATTTCAAACCCTCTAAGGGTTTGTGAAATTCACCATTCTCCTAGTTATTTTTATTCCACTCTTTGGTGTCATCGGGTGTGATACCATTAAAGGGATTTTGGTTTGGGTCCTCTCATCCAAGCAACTTCGTAGAGGACAATATCTCAAGCATGAAGATCAATGGCTACATAAGAGGTATGTTTTTCATCCTTATGTTTTATGTTTTCATAGGGTAGTTGTAATTTGTATGAAACCTAGATCCTAAGGTGCATATACACTTAGGTATACCATAGATTGATTTTTCCACTACATGTTTAAGTGTATTTGATGCATAGAAAACTTAAAGTGGTATTAGAGCCATTGGTTCATAAAAAGCAATGTATATCAAAACATTGCGTAAGCAAAAATAAAACAATTTAAGAACTAATTTCCTGATAATTCTAAGAAAGAACCCTGCTCGATTAGTCTGGATCCCACAAAACACGAACCTATTCGTTAACACACGTTACTCTTCGCAGTAAAAGAGAGCTCTATATTGTATTCACGAAACCAACAAAAATGAAAAAGCAAGCAAAAATGACCATACCCAAAATCGAAGTGGGTACAAGCTGCCAAATCCGAAGCCCAAGTGATTCAAAAATAAATAAATAAATAATGCAAAGACGATTGAAGAGTAAAACCTGAAGGCAAAACATACATAATATAAATTCAATAAAATCAAGAGCCACCTCAAAGACAAATCTGGTGCAATTGAAAAAGTGGAAGCATAAAAGCTTGGGCCCCTACGGGAGGGGGCTGTTTTAACGAAAGTTGATTTGACATGACGGGTCCTTAAGGATGGGCTGAGTTTGGTTTTTGAGCTACAAGTAGAAAGGAAATGAAATTCTAAAATATGCTATTTTTGTGAACAAGGTTAATTAAGATACAAAGTTTAAATAAAAGTTATAGTTGGTTTATTGGTTCACACAGTCGCGAGTCTTCCTGACTTTGGAACACTGAGATACTTGGAAGGTACTGTAATGGTCGTCTAGGTAGTGATTCCATTGGAGCATCCTCGGTGTAGAGTCTGATCGTGTTAAAAAAAAAGGAAAACAATAGTAAAAAAAAGTATATTTATAAAAATTAAAAGAAAAAGAGTGAAACGTTTTTAGTTATAAAAGTTTAAGTTTTTAGTTTCCTTAATTTTATTTTAGTCATTTGTTCTAAGTTCATTTTTATGTTATCTACTTCTTTCCATTTTTGTTTATAATGTTTAATCTTTTGATTACTTGAGGGCAAATAGTGTTTAATCTTGGGGAGATTTGTTAAATGCAATTTTATGCATCTTTTATATTATTTTTTATTAGAATTTTGCATCATATTATATGCATACGTGTCTGCATTAGTTAAATAATGTTTAGCTCATGTATTTCGTCAGAATTCTCATACTGCTCATGTTTTATGTCTATTTTCATATATTTAGAATGGAGCGATAATTTGGAATTCATTGGAGCATATTTGGAGCTTATCTGGAGCCGAAACGATAAAAAATACAAAGCACGGGCCATGCCTCACCAAACACGGGCCGTTCTCTACTTAAGGAACTTAACTAGAAGATTTCTAATATTTATGCCTTTTTAAAACTTCGGTCCTAAAGCACAGGTCGTGCTTCCCAAGCACGGGCCATGCCTGCCTCCCGATCCTAACCAGTGTATTGGTTTGGATATTATAAGCTCCGTAGCCCAAGAATGGACCATGCTTACTCCCCGATGACATTTTTCATATTTTTTTAAGATTTCAAGGATTATTACTCTGCGTCTGAAGAGCATGATCGGGACACCGAATCATGGGTCGTGCTTCATGCCCGTGCTCCTAAAAAAAGTGTTTCTTTGGCAATGTACTTTACTTAACTGCACATAGACTCCACCTGCCTCCAAACATGGGTCTTGCTTCTTGCCATAACCCTTATTTCTTGCCAAGACTGCTATATAAATCCTAAGTGTCCTCTCATTTGAACCCTAGACGACCAGAGGCGGAAAGAAATCATTTTTAAGACGATTTTAGACGATTTTTCTCCATTTTCATCACTTTCTAAAGATCTGACGACTGTAGATCGTCTCTTTCATTTAGTTTAGTAAGATTAGTCGTTTAGCTTCTCTTTTTATTTCTATAGATCTGATTTTAGCCATGTCTGGCTAAGACCCTAGATTTTAGTTCTGCAAAAGATTAGTACTTTTTATGTGATTAATCATCAGATTTGGTTTTTATTGTGTGATTCTATCTAGTTGTTTTAGTTTTGTGCTTAATAAATGTTTGATTTTTAGTTGTTATTAGACTGGTCACCTAAATTAAGATTTAATCAATCATTGGAATTCATAATTTTTTTTTGATAAATTGGTAATAAGTAACAAGTGTCAGATTCGTTCCGTGTTGGGATTTAATTATGATATAAACTGAAATTTCATATTTTTACGCTTCTGAGCTTGTGATAGGTATTCAATATTTCTGGGAATTTAACGCAGAACATAACGTTGCTTTTCTAACTTGATTAAGAGCTTGTTAAATTAGGTTAATAAAAAAGTTAGGATTAACTGAAGAACTTGTTTTGGTTAATTAACTAGATAAAATAGAGCTTACTAGAGCTTATTAGTAGTTTTCAGTACCAATTTAGATAGAACACATTTAAATAACCAGGTTTGGGTTGATTGCATGATTAGGAAAGTCGTAGCAGAACTGAATTCACTTTTTATTATTGACTTTTATTTACTTTATTACATTGTTATTTTAGTTTTAATTAATAATAAAAAATCCCTCTTTTTACATTTTCTGTTTAATAACTATGTGTTCCTTACACAAAGATGCATTGACCATTAGGATGTGTCCCTGAGGATTCGACATTGCATCCATGTGCTACCCATTAGTGCAACCAAGCAGTGAAAATATTTATGTTTAATACGTCCACGACAACGTTCTAACAGCCTTCGCCGGATTAGGGTTTCCTTTTTCGTTTTAAATTTCAGATTTGAAGATTTAGCTACCAAAATTAAATTCTTTTAAATTTGGAAAACTACAAATATGATTTAAATATGATTATTTGAATTTGAATATTTATATTATTTAAATTAAATATTTAATATTATTTATAGTAGAGAATTATAAATTTGAATATTACCCCCCCCCCACCTCATTAATTGTTAATTATTATAATTAGTCGGGCACCACACAGTTTTGTATTGATGATTCACCATCTTTTCATCGATCAGTGATGACCCCGTCGTTGAATTTTAGATGAACATAATCCAAGATTAACATGACATTGATAGTCAATGAATCTTAAAGATCTAGGAATTTCGTGGTGATCGAAATTAGCAAAGGGATTTGCCTACCTAAATAATTTTATGGTGTGTTTAAAACATCCATTTACACATCATGGAGCCAAATATGGATGCTAGCATTCTTAAATCATTTTATTTAGGGTAATTATTTTCTAAGGATTAATAAAGCAAAATATAATGGAAATTGATATTGAATGATGTCTATAACCTTATCCACTAAAGTCTACTGCTTCAAAACATTTGAAAAGATTATCTATTAGGATGATCAATATTGTCCAAACTCATAGTTTAGGAATAGTTCTCATAAACGAAGGGAAAGATCATGCCTTTGATAAATCTCTTCCTGAGGTTCCTCCAAACACTGTATTCTAGTACATATATCAGAAAACGCAGTTGTCAAGTGTATGTTGTAAATTGACATATTGAATTAAATAGAATTTAATTGAGTTAGGATTCCACAGTGTTAATCAACTAGATGACATGTACATATAATCAGTTAATTCTATTTTGATTTGAACAACTTGGAATGTCCATGAAGGAGTTGTGTAACATGTTGAGGTTTCCTTTTGGAACTAACATGGTCAATCAAAGAAACTCAAACTTAAAAACACCCTCATATATATTTACTATCATGCATAGGAGTGTCAAGAAGAAGAAAGCCAATTGTTCATGGTTAAAAGGTGATTAGTGTTGGTATACCTAATATGTGCCCAAACAACAAGGACAAATGAGGGCTTATTCTGAGATATGTTCTAATAGCTATTCATTTCCATAACAAGAAAGACCTAACAAAGTATACATGCCCAATATATGTCTGAAGTGAAAGGACTCGAACATGAATAAGTTGAATTCCATCATGGATTACAAGCCCATGTTAATATCCATAGGATCAAAAGACAACTAGTTCTTTTATGTTTGGTGTTCAATTAGATATATGAATTAATAATACCAATGAAAATAACTTCTAACCCTTTGAGTATTTTACTAAGGATTAAGTACTGACATTTGCAAGAATGTGCATTGACTAAAATGAAGTAAGAAGACTGATACATGGAGAAGATAGTTTGATTGTGAATACTGAACCCTTGATACTATTCATAGGATCAAAAGACAACTCTTTTCCTAAATGTCTAGTGTATGGTCTTATAACTCAAATTGTTTATACAATGTTTCATGAGATCGTTCTAAGTTATTTAAAATGTACAACATTCTAACAAATTAAAATAAAGTCATGAAATCTATGAAGCTTGTATAGTAGCAATAGTTCAACGTTGATTTGAATATTTAAATAAGTTGTATTTTTGAGGTGCAAATATTTTTTGAAATTAGTTTACCTAATGGATCGTTCAGATTGACGACAATACGTACTTATTTAAATACATCCAAAACGTTTGGGTAAAATGTATTTGTGGAGTCAGTCTTAGATACGTAAATAAAAAGCACGTTACCAAGTATCCACTTGGATATTATTTTGGATACCATTTAGCCGCAAGACTTATGATAAATTTAAGTCTTATTTATCAAGATAGATGATGAATACATCAATAGGTGATGAGAATATCTATTGTAATTAGTTCACACTAATGGACTGTTCAGATTAAACACGATACATGGTAAGACTAACTTCATATGAACATGAGTCTGGAACCTTTCAGGTGTTCAGAGCTCTCACAAAGCGAAGCTAAGAATCAAATGGGAAATAAGGATGAGATAGAATAGTGAACCTCTCAGTCCAAATCTTTATCAATCATCTAAGGAATTGTGAAAGAGTTTCACAAGCTATTTCCACCTAAAAGACTGCCATAAGGAATGTTTGTTGGACAAAGATACAAAATGATTGATTGACTTTATACTAGATGACTTGCAATGTGCTTACTAACAACTCATAGATTGTACCATAAATTATGTTACGAGAAGTCCTTTGGTCTTGACATCTTGTACTAACTAATGTGGTTCATGAAACACTCTATGATATTTGAAGTGGGATTCACTCCTTACTAATACATATGGAAGTCTATGATTATGAGGCTTATGCTCGTCGTGAAGCGCTCAACGATATAGGACTTAGACTACAAATGTTTTATTTCATTGGCAATCCCAACAACCATTTTTAGTATTTTTTAACAATCCTTCTGAGAACAAAGTGTATGTTGATCGAAACATAGTTCTCCAAAGAGGGAGCTAATATCCAAAAGGGCTAGTGGGAGCTATACTAATCATGATAAGATTCAAGAGTAAACCAATGAAGAACCTAAACTTGTCCCTAACATTCAATTAGAGGTTGAAAGAGCTGTTGATGACACTGACTTACCTCCATCTCTTCTTTATAGATCTGATAAAGGACGTCATATGCCTAGTTATATAGAGTTTATATTACTAACGTATATGAGTCACTGGGAGATAACAATCATAATATACCAGATATCGGAAGCTATGTTAGGCCCTAAAGGCTACAATATGGAAGGAGGACATTGTGTGTGAGATTCAGTCCATGTATGTTGAAGATTTGTAGATTAAGCACTTGGCCTTAACTATTAGATGTAAGTATATTTTCAAGAAGATACAAGCATGGATAGGAACAAATACAAAATGAAACCAAGATAGGTTGTGAAGGATTTCTAAGCTTGAGAAGTTATTTTATGGACCAAAACAAGCATCTCATAATTGGACTCTTTATTTCAATGACAAAGGTCAAGGAGTTTGAATTTCAAGAAGCACAGATGATCCATATATATATATATATATATATATATATATCAAAGCTAGTGGGAGTAATTGAGATTTTTGTTTCAATAAGAAAGTTCAAGGAGTTTCAATTTTGAGAAACATAGATGTGCCATATATGTATGTCGATGCTAGTGGGAATATTGTTGTCACCCTTGTATTGTAAATAGACAATGTACAATTCATAGGAAACTATGTTCAAGCTTAGCAAGTGTAAAAGCTTCACTTGGTATGACAATTGTTTCGCTCTGATACACATGGGAGATACAACATACAAACAAAATATAAGGATCTATGGAGATAGATCTAAGTGATTCATTAGATTAAAGACAAAGTACGTGGAATCTGGAGGAAACTCGACATGCAAAACTCAAAAAATGAGTTTAGGCTTAATAAATATGGCATGGCATTGAGCGGCTAATGTCCTAGTTCTACTATTGAGCTAAAGGAAATTAGTCATATCCCACATGCTTCTGCTATGGGATCGATCATATATGTCATGAGCATGAGAAGTCGGGTTAGATCAATTTGGCGAGAATCAACGAATAAAGATCAAGAACATTTCTAAGTGTCCTAGGAGAGAAGAGGAAAGTATATTGTTAGTATAGAAGAGATCAATGTACAAGTTACACCGGTTCTATGTTTCACACTACTGAATGGTGGAGTATAATCTTGGAAGAGTACCAAGTAATACACCATAGTGGATTTAAAAAAAGTAACTTAGAGTATATTGCCGTTAGTTGAATTGCAAAAAAAAAACAATGTGACTAAAAGAGATTTATTAGTGACATCGGTGTTGAAATTCAATCATTGATGGTTAGGGTGAAATTACCTCGAGTATGGATCCTAAGTCACACAAGCTCACAAGAAAAATACTCAGTATGTACCATTAAATTTGATAGTTATTCGATTGTAAAGACATCTTAGTAAATAGAGTCATATTAGGAGAATATCTTGTCGATGCATTATCTGAGTGAATGTCGCCGACCGGTTCTGAGAATCAAACAAAGTTGAGAGGCATTAGATTTTCAAATGAATTGGATTAAACACTTTTAGTTTAGTTTTTTTTTTTAAACTTAAGAACTTAAAGCAGTATTAGTCTTAATTTGATTTTTCTATTATTAGGTAAAGATATTAATATTTGATGGAGATCATTCATTTCAATTAACTTATCACTATGTTCTTTTTTTGGATGTTTGGAACCCACTTCTCGAGTATTAGTTTACTCAAACCTCCACAGTCGGTCACACTCTTGGAAGTAAGTAGTGATTTAAGACTATCATGAGTATTAGTGGATTATCCATAGTGATTGGACATATCGTAGAGATTGTGCTAACACTCATGAGTACTTAATAGAGATTTAACTGTTGGTATAACCTGCGCTTAGAGATTACTTCATGGATATAGTCACGAGTAATTCTAAGATGATAATATCTTGTATTCTTCAAATCAAGATGCATGTGGGGTCTTGCTCTGTAATTCTATTATGCATTGGTCTACTTTAACATTATTCATAAATGGTAGTAATAAAGGGTATGTCCATGATTGATATGATGAAGTAGACAAAAACTATGTAGTCGAAGTTTATTTGTTCTTTCTGCGTTAATGGGAGAAGTGGTGTCTATGGTCCCCTTTATGATTTGGTACTGAGATCTAAAGTGCTTAGCCGAGCTCCGACTTAAATTGATGTGTTTAATTTAGTAGTCAGACGCAGTCGTCACAAATCTATATCGGGAAACATAATCTTGAATTTTGAGATTGACCATTATCCATGTCTTGAGTTCATATAGATATCTAGAATGAAGGAATAGTTGATCACTTATCTAAAGGCTGAATCCTGATTAGATCAATGTTTGGTAGTTGCATCGAATGGCTAACTCTCTGTTGATTATTGGAGAAGTATTGTACCTCGTATATTTGATGACTTGTCCAAGTGAGAGACTGTTGGAAAGAGTGTCAAGGTCATTAACTATTGATAATATTTCTAATAATAACAGGGTCCTTTTGGGTTGCCCTCAGGACCTAAATTGAGTAGAAAAAATAATGGAGAAATTCGTTTATCAATTATTATGGTTAATAATTAATTAGAAACTAATTAGAAAATATTTTGGGAGTTAATTAAAAAGTTTAATTAATTAAAGGGTTAAATATTCATTAATTAATAGTTGGTTAATCATGAACATTCCAGAACCATTATGGGATTAGGGTTTGAACGAAATCACTCTTGGATAAGAGTACTAAACCTAGGATAGAGTACTAAACCTAGGAAGGGGTCCAAGGCTATAAATAGGGCCTTAGGAATTTCATTCTACCTTGCTCATTTGGCTTGAAGTTTCGCTAACCCTTCTTCCACCCCCCCCCCCATAGGGACGATTTCTAACGCTCTTAGGGTTTGTGAAATTGACCATTCTCCTATTTATTTTTATTTCACTCTTTGGTGTCATTGGGTGTGATACCATTAGAGGGATTCTGGTTTGGGTCCTCTCATCCAAGCAACTTCGTAGAGGACAAGATCTCAAGCATGGAGATCATAAGAGGTATGTTTTTCTTCCTTGTGTTTTAGGTTTTCATAGGGTAGCTGTAATTAGTATGAAACCTAGATCCTAGGGTGCATGTACACTTGGGTATATCATAGACTGATTGTTTCGCTGCCTAGTTTAAGTGTATTTTATGCATAGAAAACCCAACACATTTTACTTTTAAAAGTCATTTTGTTTAAAATTTATTCGTCTGAATGTTCTTTCTATCTATACAAAAATACATGTATCTACACTTATACTTTATCTAAAATCAACCTATTTAATTTCAATCTAAAATTCTTATTTGGGTATTCAAATATATAAAAGTCATTTTTATAAGATTATTCTTATAAATGTATCAAAATCCTTTCCATTGTGAAATATTACATAAGTCATTTTTTATAAAACTATCATTATAAAGGTATTGAAATTATTTCTATTGTGAAATAACTCATATTCCAAGTCATAGCTGAAGTTAAGTTTAAGATTCAATATTTATCCTCGCTTTATTTCGAGAAAAAGAATATGAGAAGTTACAAGTGAGGTTTCGAGTCAAGTATAGATATCACATTCCTTTCTTACATCTAACATTACAATTAACCTCCATCATGTTATCCATGTAAGAGACTAAGGAATGTACGACCACGATTGGCATTCACCTGTTATACAAGAGGATACATGCTTATATAAAAATATTACATCATTACTTCAAAATAATAACTATATGGTATTTGTTTAGAGTAAACTACGAATTTCGTTCTTGTGGTTTGTGAACTGTGGATGGAGTCCTAAATGTTTTCAACTTGCAACAATGGCCAAATTTTGAATCTTTTAGGTGATTTTGGCCCATATCAACTTGAAAAGACGATTATAACCTTATATTTTTTTTTCATTTGTATGTTTATTTTAATGATTTTAAATAATTTTAAAGAAAAGCGGGGTCCATCATCCCTACGCCTCTCCCCTTCCCATCGCTTTCTCTCCCTCCCCTAATACACACACACACATACTTTCATCTCTTCCTGACGTTATCCCTCCCACCACTATCGCCACTTCATCTCTTCCAGCGAGGTGAGATTTGAAAACCCTATAAACCATCCAAATATAAAAAAAAATCAAATCTTTTTAATTCGATCATGACTTCCTCTCTAACCTCTGTTCTTTAAGGCGGCACCATGCTCTTCGGCGAGGTGATTATGTCTCACAACCATCTTCATCTTTATTATGTAAGACCAAACTTCACCTACCTTTATCCCCATCCTCACCACCGCAAACAACCAGTTAGTCCACCATCTTCACTGTTATTTTGACCTAGCCAAATCATCCAACGACCACCAAAATACACATATTCATTGATATCTTTAACACCATCAAATAATCACCTTTCAACCTAACACCATTAGAACACCACCATTCACCGATTTCTCGTAATCTCAATAGACAAACACCATCAATTATAGAGGCATCAAAACTCAAGAATTAGAACCTTAAAATAAAGAATTAGGGAAAAAGAAGATATATTAATAGTTGTGGGTGATATGTGATAAATTGTGAAAATGAAGAAGACATAGAAATAGTTGTGGGTGGTATGTGATAAATTGTGAAAAAGAAGATCCCCAATGCACCATATACATGAGAATTCATAATCTATGGCGCTTAACTATGAAATGTAATTTGGGGATTGTAGAATTTTTAAGAGAGTTGTTTATGCTTTTAATAAGAATCCTTAATTAATGTAATGAGTGATCTTGATATTGGTAAGGGCGTATGAATCATAATGGCAGCTGAAGATGGTTGATGTATGGTGGTTGATGATTTAGAGATGGTGCAAAGTTGTTGATGGTTGGTGGTCTGATGAAATAAAGGTGGTGAATGGATTAAAAATGATGAACAAGGATGTTAACGGTGTGTATGATGGTTTGTAGAACGATGCTTGATATGATGGTGGTCGCTCAATGAAGATGTGGATTGATGGTGATGATCCACGTACTGGCGGCATGAACAAGATGAGAAAGAAGGTGTGGTCTTTCCGAAAAATATTGGGAGGGAGAAGGAGAGAGGGAGAGGAGGGTTGAGATGGGGGAGATTTTTTTTAATCGAGAGAGTAAGAAAATTAATGAATTAATTTAAATAAAAACATATTTAATGAGCATATTGGTTATTTTAGGTTGGGTAGGGACAAAAACCATAAAAAAATTATCAACAATAATAATCAAAATCATTAAAAAAATCTAAAATTAAACTACTATGAAAAGTTAAAAAAGAAATAAAAATAATTGGTTTTTATTTTGCAAACCATAAGGCTATATGGAGTGCTTGGCCATTTGGTGTATTAGGTGACTTGGCACCCCCAATTCATGCATGACTTACCTCCTAACATTACTCCTAACATTTGTGATTGTAATGCTCCGTGAGTGCAGCTACTAGGTGCCACAATTTCTCTCCTTTCTTTCTCTCTCTATCTACTCTTCTTCTCTCCTCTAAACTCACTATTAACTTCATATAATAAGTTACAAGTAATTGAATTTTTGAACGATGTGACACATCTTCACGGGAATGTCTTTGTAAACCTTATTCCATCTAGCCTGAGAATCAAATTTGCATTTTACTTGTTCGTTTAATACGTATCTTTTGAAAGTATAAAAAAAATGACAAATGAAGGTCCTAATTGTTATGTCATAATGATTTGACAAGTGCTTTTTGGAGTTATATTATACATTAATAAAGTCTTCTTGGAATCTAATAAGGCTGATGGGAGTGGAGATGCTAAGCACCCTCGCTAAGAGCTCGCTAGGAAAAGGAACACCGCCCCCTAGCTCTCGCTAGGGGGCTCGCCAGCTTGAAGTCGCTACATTCGTAACGAGAGGAGACGGAGGGGAAGAGTTGCACCTGATGGGTTCTTTCCTTTTTGACCGAAAAGATATTGTATGAGCCAGACATCCGGCCAAGAAAATAGAAGCTCAAGCACTCGATCGTTTCCCCCCTTTTGAATTCTTCAACTAGTAAGCAGCTTTAGCTTGTTTTAATCAAACTAGAAAACCCAAATTTTACGGTTTAGCTTCTTGAAAAACCCATTTTGTTTGTAGTTTGTATACCAATTGTTATCAACAGTTAGTCTTCTTGAGTTCGTCAATATCATAACCAAATAGTGAATCCAACCAAAGTCAACAAACTCAACTGTTTAAAGCAAACTTGATGATCGATTTTTATAGTAAAAAAAGTCTTTGAATTGATTAAGGGTTAGATTTGTTGTTCTTGTACTAATCAGTTATCCCTAATTTACATGCACACTACATGTTCGATGAAATGCCGAGCTCAAATGTTTGCTTGCGGTCTTTCTAAATACACGAATTGAAATGGAGAAGAAAAGAGGGTTTATTGCTTTTGCTTACTGTTAGGACTGAGAAGAAGAAAGAATATATATATATATATATATATATATATATATATATATATATATATATATATATATATATATATATATATATATATATTAAATTAATTTCATCTTTTTCTAGATGTGATACTGTTTGTATGGGACACTTGAAAGAAGAATAAAAAGTCAAGAACTTGACTCTTTTACATTGTATTCTTTGGGAAAAAAAATAACATGTTCCTACCCATTTCATTTTTATTTGTTTTTTATTCTAATCGTCTTTTAATTCCAATTGTTTTATATTTTAGTATTCAATTGTTATCTAGCATTTGTTGAATAGATCTTTTTAATTGCTACATTTAAGATGTCTAAATGTGCATTCTTAAAACTACAAATTATCAAACAAACAAAAAAAAAATCATTATTAATTGTCATATAGTGCAATTGGAATTAAAAATATCGATTCATAAATTGCAATATATTGTTTTAACTTGTATCTTTTGTCAAAATAATTATTCTACAAACTTTATTTGTGATTTGTCTTATTTTGTGATTATTGTTTTTTTGGAACAAAATCTTATTTGATTGATCCAAATAAAATAAAAAAAGTTGTGTATTAAAAAAATATAATTTAATTAAATTTGAAAAAAAAAATATACTAAGGCTGGAGGGAGTGGCCTCGCCACCCCTCTCGCCAACAATCTCGTCAAGAGTCACTACTCCACTCATCACATATTCGCTATGAAGCTCGTTATCAGTAGTTCGTCAAGGGTCTAGCGAGAGGAGAGAGAAAGAAATTGAACAATATGATTGTAAATGGGATTTTTTCCATGAAAATGAAATTTACAGGCTAAAAAAAAGAGAAATGTTATCAATCTGTTCGTCAGGTAGCAAACGAGGAAGATGACACAGATTTCACAGTTTGGCAGTTTTGGTCCTTCAATTTTAGCTTTATGACAGATTCGACCCTAACTTCTAACTTCTTTTACAACATAAATTTCTAGAATTAGCATAAAACCCCCTGCAAAATTTTATTGTAATTTTTTTGATTTAATATGTAATGCTGTGTTTTAAAAAATATAATTTATTTGATATTAATTGTTTGTGGTTTAAAAAAATTATTTAAAATAATATAATTTAATTAATTTTGAAAAAGAAAAAAATTGGTGCGCTAAGAGTGTTACCACTCCTTATAAAATGCTAAGATTTAGGTGTTAAGACAAAAAGATGACGTGGCAGGCAAAAAAATGATGTGGCAAGGTGTTAGGAATGTTATCACTCCCTCTAGCCTAATGACCTACAAGTGATTTGGAATAATATGTCCTTTCATAAGTATTCACGTCATAATTTCATTTACTAATATAATTTACAAATATAATTTTTTTAAAGGCTAGATTTTATTGAACAACAATAACAATGGTTTTGTAACCATGTAACCAAATTGGCTTGGATCTTACTTCTTCCATGCGTTAACCAAATAAAAGAACATTCAACAACATTTCAAAAATTTTGATCCTTTGTGAACCTATTCGAGTCGAACACCGTTGCATTTCAATACGATCACAAAACCCAAATGGTCGTTATGAAAATATCTTCTAAAGTTGTGCTTTCATCTTTGACATCGGCTGATAATCCACCCACATGAAAATAGAATCCAAATACGGAAAGGAGAGTCAACCAATCTCTTGACAGAAGACCACACTCGATTGATCACTGGCTGACACAAACACAAAGTCGTCTCCAAATCAATACCCGAGTTCATAAATTATTTCTTGTAGGAATACGATTCATAAATCATAAGTATCCTTCAAAGATAATTTTTTTCAGGATAAGGCAGGATACATTCAGGATAAAGATAATTAGCTTGGTGTTAATAGTTATACCTTTTTAAGGTTAAAAAGATTCGTTCTTTGACGTAAATCCATGACTATATTGCATACACATCCATCATGTTTTGTAGCATACTATAAATCCGTTTATGTATATCGAGAATCATAAGATAAAGAAGAATACTGACAACATTATAAATCACATTTTGGTCGCTGATCTAATAATATCGTCTACAATGTATTTAATTGTTGAAATATTTTAGGAGATATTGATGACAAGAGTGTAAGTCGCATACATTTTAGGTTCAATTAACAATAGAATATTCTAACCAAAACATAAATCGAATCAAACACATTTTTATTTTAAAAAGAAAATAATACCATTTAATAAACCTTTAGTGTATCATATATAATATATTATATACTAATTTATATCAAGTTGTAGTAGTTTTATTAAGTTTGATGGAATCTAAGTTACATGATCCTACCACCATCACCCATCGATACCAACTATTTCTTATTGGTGTTAACGACTAATATTATAATCTTTTATAATTAATTATTTATAAACTATAATTGTTAAAGTCGTGTGTGCATATAGGGTGTGGGGACCATATATGCTGACGATATGGACAATAATTGTAGTTGAAATGTCCAAGAATCTTAAAAATAATCTTGCAAACTTATTAGAATACATTAAATCGATAACTTATCACTAATTTTTTGGAATCATTCTAATATATTACACAAAAATATGACATATTTTATCAAATGAAGTCGGACGTATAGAAAAAAAGTGCCTCATCAGTTCGGTCGATTGTTGATAAGGTGTTGTCATATGTATTAATAATCTATTATTTGGTTAATCAACACAACAACATTAATAATAGCAGACTCTCTGCAATTCGATTGAGATGAGATAAAGAAGGTAAATATCGATAGTTATGTCTCATAAGGGATAGAAAGACCGCATTACATAAATAACTTCCGACATGTGCCGAAAAGAAAAAAATTAAAATAGACAAAGCAAAGATAACGTAAATTTAAATAAATAGTAAAAAGAAAACACGTATAATAAAAATAATAGTGGATAACTCCAAATGATAATAAAAAAATTATTATTTGGATCAAATCAACTTGTGCCTAAATTGTTATTATCTAGCGATTTATTTTCCTTATTTTCTAAGCTATCACACCCTTGATTGAAGTCCATTATATTATATAAGTATTCATTTTTTCTGCTTCTAACAGACGTCATGATGAGTTGCATTAGCTACCCGAAAACTGAATCCTCTTATTAGAATCAACTAGAAGTCAATATAAATAAAAAAATCAATGATAATTGTAGCTGTATTAAAGTATAAGATTGATTTTGGTGTGTCATATGTGTTTACTTGGCTTGCTATTTTTAAGTGTTTGAATTGTTTTATTTTATGAGGATACTCTCCGGAAATGGAATTATTTCAAAGACGAATTTTAATTTTATTTTATATAATTTCTTTTTTGTGTTTTATAATAAAATAAAATAAATAATTGTTAGATCGAAGTAAAAAGAGCATCATAAATTTTATTTTATTTTTATCCTACTCATGTGCACCTTTACAAGTCAGACATATATAATGCTACAAGCTAGGACATTGTGTTATGTGGATGTACATTATTATCATGTGAATGGATGGACATTGATATCAATAAGTTTCCTTGAAATATGCGATATATTGTGAAATTAATCAAGCAAAATGGTACTAAAATCTACCTGCTTTTCTTAATATTAAAGAATATAGAAATAAAAGGTTAAAAAAGAGGCAAACCGATGATCTTTTACTAATGCAACGCCTACATGCGCATACCAGTCACCAGATACCACTCATAACTCGATCCTCAAGAAAGTAAAATATATTTCTCTCTTTTATGAACATCACAATTAATGTTTAATCACATAATCAATGTTTTTAGGTGTTTAATTTAATTGTTGTCGTGTCTTGTACTTGTAGCTTTAGATATGCTTTTTTTGTTTTTTGTTTTCTATGTCAATGTTGAGTAAAAGGCATGGAACTCTCGCTGACAGATGAAATGGTTGACCTTCATGATCATACTGAATTTTCAAAATGTTTACTGGCTTTTTTAACATGATTCAATATTGTAAATGTATTTTATGGCTATGTTGATTAGTCTCATTAGCAAATCAGTTGTTATGTACATATAGTATATCTGTATATGACATTTTTAGTCATTATCCTAAAGATTTTGGATTTGTATAAAATTGAAGTAAAGTTTATCACATGCCACTAAACTATTAGACAAGTAGTTTCTTCATTGATTTATCGGGATCACCAATTTGGTTACTAGACAAAATGTCCCATGGAGGAATTTTAATTAGGGTTTGTGATCATTGAGATTTAAAGTTGGAATTCTTCATGAAAGGTGACCACGATTACAGAGTAACATGTTGTTGCAAGTCAAAACTAAAACAAAGATGGAGAGAATTGAAATGTTCATTCACTGCAATCAATCTTGTAATGTTACAAGACAAGTATACATGGGCGTCTTTGATGGTGTGCGAGGTGGGCGACCGCACATGCCCTTGTCGTAGAGGGCCCCAACTATTACATACGATTTATTATAGTAGACTAGTAATCCAGACCTTAAAACAAAATTGATACAAAGGTATATCATCACCAAGCCAAAGTCAGTTCACCCTCTGACTCTCGTCAATGTCAGAAGTTGCTACCACACCACTCATTCTCTTGAACCCGCTAAGTCATTGAGGATATGTGTGCTTTATTATTGATTAATTGATTATTTCAAAATCAGTGCAACATCTGGTTCAGAAATCAAAAATGTAAGTTTCAAAATCCAATAAGGCCACTTAATTTTATAATTGCTTGTGGCCTTTAATTTCATATTATTGTTTAATTGTTTGTTTCAATTTCAAAAATCAGAATCGTTTTCTAAGAAATCTGATGCACACATGTTGTGTCTCAATTTCAAAATCGATTAACTTATGTTGTGGCTTGTGTGTTTGATTGTTTCAATTTCAAGCGGTGACTTCCCTTAAAACAAGATTTGAACAATACAATAAGTATGAAAAGAATTTTGGATTTTTGCTTCCAACAAAATTGAAGGAATTTGATGACAAATATCTTAAGTTGTGTTGTATCCGTCTTGAAGCCGCACTTAAGTACGGTGAACGGTCAAATGTTGATACATTGAACTGTATATGGAGTTAAATCTGGTTGATGAGTTCTTACCGAGTGAAACTACTAACCCATCAAAGTGTTAAAATATATGAAAAAGGAAACTATTTTCCTAATTCAATTAATGCATATAGAGTCTTGGTGACTATTCTAGTAACTGTTGCATCTGCAGAAACAAATTTCTCAAAATTGAAGTTGTTAATGTCCTACTTACGGTCCATAATGTCACAAGAAAGACTTAATGGCTTGGAAATTACAATGATTGAGAACAATATATTGGGGAGGGAAATAAAGCCACAATGAAGCTTTTCTTGAATAAAACAAAATTCTAACTCAATATTTTCCGTTCTTTCGTGAACAATTGGATTAATAGTAGTTAACGTATCCCACTAAGAATACGTCAAACGTAACGGGGCCTACGTTTGATAAACGTGGTATTCAAGGATCGACGTACGCCTAGCGTCGAGACCGCGCCCTCGTGTTCCCATGATTATTCCTTGGTGCCCAAGCACTAAAGCCCACTCAGAGACAAAACAATATCAGTCCTCTCCCAGAGCGACAGGTGTAACTCTCAGGGCCACGCCTACTAAGAGTTACGCACCAACGACAACTAACCACTAGTGGAGCACGATCCAGCAATGAGACGCATGCATATCCTGTCGGCTAGGGGTGTTCAAAACCAGATATCCGAAAATTCGGATAGTTGATTTTTGATATCTGAATCCGTATCCGAAAATTCAGATATCCGAAGTTCGGATATTCGAAATTTCGGATACGGATACGGATTCTAAATCGAATATCCGAAAATTCAGATATCCGAAGTTCGGATATACGAAATTTCGGATACGGATACGGATTCTAAATCGAATATCCGAAAATTCAAAGTTTCTAAAATTCGAGATTGAAAAATTATGAGACAAATAAAACCAAAAGAAAAAATGCACCACTGCCATTGTTCCAAAATTCAGATGTCTCGAGTTCTTTGTTAATTGTTATAGAGTTTCAATATTAAAACATATATTGCGTTCCTTAGTCCTTACTACATAGATTCCAAATTCATTCAAGCACCCCACAACATTAGTTGTGTTCACACCAAGAACGAGGAGGATAATGTCTTATAAATTAACTTTACCACATATAAAATTTTCAAGTCTAATTAATCACTACATATTTATTGAACGCAACTGAACCAAATAATAATGCTAACATGTTATATTTTGAAGGTTTAAAGTTAATATAGCCCTACTCTATTTAAACGAAATGCATACGTATACATTGAAAACAGATAATTAAAAACGAGTATGCATTTTATTTCGGATATTCGGATATCCGAAATATCCGAAAATCATAAAACTAATATCTGTATCCGAATCCGAAAATTCGGATATACGAGTTTCGGATATCCGAATTTTCGGATAATTTTGTTTCGGATTTTCAGGTTTTTCGGATCGGAAGTTCGGATGTAGATATTTTTGAACACCCCTATTGTCGGCCCAGCGGGGACCAAAAGGTATCGTCATGATCTTGTCCCCATCATGACAGGTATAAATAGAATCCTTCTCCTTCAGAAGAAGGGGGACCTCTCACTCACTCTTCTTCTAAACCCATACTCTATCAACTAGACACTAACTTGACCGTCGGAGCTTCGTTCCGAGAGCCCATCCTGGACGACGATTGGCGGTCTTTTTCTCTGTGTTGTTCTCAGTGTAACATCCATGAAATATCAGTAAAATTTAAACTTTTCAAAACGACCCTTTATTAAAGAGGTGTTTACAAAAACCATTGTTTCCAAAACATTTAATTAAAACCGGATTCATTTATACGTAGTTTCCAAAAGATTGACATCATCAGAGTATCCCAGAAACGATAAGTTTCAAAAACACGAGGATGTGTACGGTCACGCCTTCACCTTGCCACGATCCACTGAAGTACCTGAAACCATAAACCAAACTATAAGCACGAAGCTTAGTGAGTTCCCCTAAAGTGCCAACGCACAAACAATAGCACATATACAAATAACAGCATGTGTATAGAGCCTTCAGCATGACTGGACCGCCTCACCGGGCCTTCAGCCTATGGACCACTCTCAGAACCTTCAGCATGTCTGGACCGCCTCATCGGGCCTTCAACCTGTCTGTCCCGTTCTCAAAACCTTCATCATGTCTGGTCCACCTCACCGGGTGTTCAGCCTGTCTCGACCGTTCTCTGGGATTTCGGCCTAACTGGTACGCCCTGATGGGCCTTCAGTCTATCTGGGCTGCCCTGGGTCTGTTGGCCTTCAGCACAAAGCAGACCCGCCTCAACCCAACCTCACACACAAACCATGTCGACATATACCTAACAGATAAGCATACATATAATGTACCGATATAAACATTACCGGGTTTCTTGACTGGCAACACAAAGCAATACAGTCTTAACCCAACCATAGTACATCACCACATGCTATTGGAGAGCATATAGCCAGACCATATAACATGCAGATCTAACATATCACTAAGCATAACAACATCCTATCTAACACGATTCCGATCTAACAGATAACTATAATACTCAATCCTAAGATAAACCAGGATAACAATCCAAATGGCCGACATTGGTTCCTTCGACCCTCTTAGTACAGTGAGGAAAACTCACCTCGCAAGCAGTACTGTCTGACAAGATCCAACTCCTAAATCATCGCTCCGAACTCAACTGCCTACAACCACCATGAGACTAATGTTGGAGTAATGTCTAAGTCCATAACTATATTTGGTATGTACTTGACCCGACCCGGCATGGTCCATTTGGGTTGCACTTCACCGGCACAATTTATATGGATAGTCTTTTGAGAATAGTATATTTACGATTTATATTAATATATTATAAGTTCTAATATATTAATATGGAATCATATTATTTAATTAGTATTGATCAAGAATTAATTTAGAATTAATTAAGTGATCAAAAAGAACTAATTAAATATGGACTCTTATATATATGGAATGGGCCAAGTTCATTTAGGTTGGGCTAAGCTTTCATGGATGGTCCATGGAGCTTTTAACCCATGGATCCTATGTAAATGAAAGGTCATGGGTATTAGGGTTTACATGGATGTAACCCTAATCCTCCATAATATATAAAGGGGTCCTTGGCTCACAAAATTGACACAAGTGTGTGAAAATAAGAGTGGGCCGATTTTAGTGTGCATACATATTCTCTCAAGTTCTTCCAAGGTGTTTTGGTGATTTGTGATTCCATTTGAGGCTTCCACACTATTGGGGCTAAGCTCTTAAAGCTTGAAGACATCAAGCTACATCAAAAGGTATGTCATCTAACTAGAACTTTGTAGTATAGGTGCTTCATAATATGCTAGTTAGGATGAAACCTTGGAATAGTTAATATTTGCATGTATAATAGAGAAAACATAGATCCAAGGTTTATAGGGTTGCATGTACACCATAGGAGTGTTAGAATGCTCAAAACCCAACAGTGGTATCAGAGCCATGGGTTGTTTTCTGTTATATTGATGCAAATGTTTTATTTTCAAGTTGAAAAAAAAAAGGAAAAAAAACATGACGTTTGTCAAATTTTAAGATAATTACTTGTTTTTGTGAAAAACTAATTATTTGTAAAATTTCAATCATTTGCTATATGAGTTGAATTAGGTCAAATTTAGTAAAAGATAAATGATATGATTATTTTATTAGTTTTAAAAGTTTGATCTAAAGAGTTTTTTGAAACCTCCATAAGTTATGGATATGAAAAAGTTTTTTAAAAAAATTGATTCAAAGTTTTTTATGGAGTTACAAAACTTGGTCTTAATGTTTTAAAGAATTCCATAACTTGTTCTTAAGTTATGGAACATGAAAAGTTTCATCATAAAACAAGTATTTAACTTCATAAGTTATGGAATCCAAAAGTTTTCAAGAGTTACAAAACTTGCCCTCAAGTTTTGGAATTTGGAAAAAGTTTTTTTATGATAAAAAAAAAAGAATTGAATTCTAAAACTCTTGGGTTCATAACTTAAACAATTAATTAAATGGTTTTAATTTTGAATTTAATAATTGGAATTATGATGTTTTTATTGAATAATTCAATTAACTCTTATGGACTTTATTAATAGATAATTAAAGTGTTTAATTAAAAGAGAATTAATAATTCCATAATGACATGGTTTAAATTTAATTAAATTAAGAGTATAGTTTAATTAATAGATTAAACCACCAAGTATTTTAAATGTCTAAAATACACTCTTATACTATTATAATATTAAAATTTAATATATTATATGTATAAGAGCAAGTCGTCTTACCATTAGTAGGCCTCATTCACGAAGCCGGTCTATAAGGGGGGTATAAGGTTACTGCCTATAAAATGGCAGTTTAATGGGTGTCCACTCTCACCCACCGCTTCCTTGACTGGTGGAGAGTCGTTAGCCGAACAGGTAGGACAAGGACTATAATTCTACCTTCATTATAAGTATAATGATAAATACTAAGTAACTAAACACTTATAAATTCCCAATCTTAGTTACTTAGGAAAATGTGAATAAGGTGCTAATCCATGAAATTACACTTTGCACTTTGTTTAAGCTGTTAGTGGAGCGTGTGTGGTTAACCGGCACACTAACCTGGACTTAACAAGGTAGGCAAAGGGTAACTTAATGTTTATCATAGTATCGTTGGAGCGTGTGTGGTTAACCGGCACATCGATTGAGGGGTAAATATTAAGGGTACCAAGTATATTTGTATGGTTACTTCACACCTTGTTTTGTGATCCTCGGCATCCCAGTCACAAAACCTGAAGGGCACACTCGAGATTGAAACATGCCATTGAAAAGTTCAATGAATCTCAAAAGAATCTAGGAGTTTCAAAACAAATTAAAACCTAATAATACATTGCGTTTATCTTGGTGGAAATTGGTGAATCGTCATTCACCTACCTTCAAATATTTTATAGCTTGGATTACGGCATCCCTCTTCCAAGTTATATAATAGTTTGTTGGGTCCTAGCCTTAATATATCATATTGGGTGTTATATTAAGGACTTAAATCAACTTTACGTGAATTTCTCCCATTGTTGATGTCTGGTTTAGACAACAATGATCTTCCCAAACCAAGCTTTCCTAATGAATATGACTTCCCGATTTTGGCTCATGGAAGTCATACTTCTCTTCCTCCACCTCCTCCAATTATTCTCCCTAACCCACAAGTTCAAGGTCACTCAAGCCCTAATGGCAAGCAAGGTCTATGTGTGATCACATCTTAGAGATGAAGTCACATATTGACAAGCCGGGAGAGTTGGGTGTCAAAGTCTTGAGAAAGTTGGATGTTCAATCACTTTCTAAGTCACATAGTGAGTTCCTTTGGGACTACTATGAAACAGACTATGACATGAACCTTAATGATCATATCTATTTGCTTGGTGCTGCTGAATCAGCAATGATTTGGAACGATAGTAAAGCAAATTTGATTAGAAGATCAACTTCCCAAAAACTTTATGGACAGTGACAATGGTGACACTGGAAATCCAGAAAAAACATTCTCTTCCCAATGGAAAGGGATTGGCCATAGTCAACCTGGTTGACCAAATGGTAAAGAGAAAGGCTAAGTCTGAGATAGTCCCATTACCAAAGGGTTCATATGTTTATTTTGCCAAAGGAAGGGGCGTTGATTGCAAAGCTGCCAAATTTACCTAAGGATGTTAAAGTCAATAAGTTTGACTCTACATCAGGTAGAGCCCATTATCTAACTCTGTTAAGTTCTATTCTGAGATCCTCATTACATGATGTGACTGGGTCACATGTTGATGTTTTAAGAATCAAAGAATAGAGAGAAATCTTAAAGGAAGTATATGCTGATTCTGATCGCGAAGGTGGATTTCGATCGCATCAGAATTTTGAGCAGTTGCTTAAGAAGTTATGATATATTGCTAAGGAATAGATAACAACAATTTTCCATGTGGATTGTAAGGATAAGTTTTTCCGCAAAGTTTTAAAATAAAAGAAAATTGTTTAATTTTATTTATTTGAAGTATCCTTACAATGGCATTTGTGGAAAGTTGTTGCTTATATGATTCCACTGACAGCAATATTGGAAAATGGATTTGATTCTTTCATTTGTGGTAGTGTCTAAATTTACCAAATCAGGAAAGTTCCTCATCGCCCAAGTTTCAATTGGACCGAAACTTGGAATCATGCAAGTTGAATAGTATGATGAATGAGAACTTTCAAGCATTGGAAAATCAAGACTAATTACTTGTTCACATGGATGTGTGAGTCAAGTGAAGGACTAAAGGGATCGAGTACACATTCTTGTGCACTGGTCATGTCCACCACAAAGCTCGTTAAGACTATTTGATTTACTAAAGTTTAGTAAATATGGTTATACTTACAAGTTTAAGTATAATTCTGAAACATTGGAAAAGTCTCAATGTATGGCAAAACGAATGGGAAGAATCAAATTAGGCAGAAAGATAAAAGTTTCTCAAATCTGAAAAGATGGGAGAGTACTTTAGTATCATGTTTGTGATCATCTTAATGATTTAGAAATCATATCACAATTAGTCCTCTAAAGGTCATCTTAGTGCATTCTTATGACTAAGAAGAGGAGTCATAAATTGTTGAAATGGTTAGATCAGGAAGATGAGTCATACTTCGTTCTAAAACAATTCTTAGAGTCATACTCCAAGATTGTAACTTGAGTGACATATCTTAAAGAAAGGTTTAAAATACTTGTCAAATGTAAGAGTAAAAGTGTCCTACTCTTGTACATTTGAAATTGGTAAGTTGTGATGTTTTTGGGTAAAACAAAGACCAACTAAGGCCAATTGTGTGAAGTGTTTATCTTGATAAAGAATCCGCACTATCTCTTGAATATTTGGCAAGATAGTCTTATATGTCAAGAGGATAGTGGGAGTCTTAAAGATCCTAAAAAGAATTTCAAGAACTAATCAAGAATAAAACCTAAGGTTCTTCACTAGCACACGACTTGAGGTTTATAACCTATTGTGTTGACATATTCTGTGCCCATTCTAGTTAAAGTTGGCTTTGCATAGGAGTTCTGAAAGTTCTCAATTGGTTGCATAACAACTTGGAAGCAATGGCAGGCCCTGTACTGCCAGGTGGCAAGAAGTTAAGATTGCATAAGTTCAGTCCATATGAGTTTGGATTTGTCATTATCCTTGTCTTGTGACTATGGTTTTGACGATTCACATGGATAAGAACACATACACCATAAAATCTAAGGGTCATAAGGTTTCTCTCCGATTCATGAAAATGATGGTGAGGAAACACTTCCACCAAGTAGATTTGAAGCAGATGGCAAAAGGTCTAAACAATTGAGACTATGATTACGGCATCCCTTTTCATAGTTCTGAAATTGTTTAGACACACATGCATGCTATCTAAGGAAAGGTGTATGATTTTGATAAAGTTTTATCAAAGCATCTCGTATCAGAAATCTGAACTTTGGTAAGAAAGTCAATAAAGTATTGATTTCTAGAAGTCCATCTGATTTCTGAGTACATGTCAAAGCTAGTGGGAGCATAAGTGTTATGCTAATAATCATCATGTTAGTGGGAGCGTGATAATTATTGTTAGTGTTGCAAGTTAGCAATGTTAATTATAGAAAACAAAAGTTTCAATTCGTGAGGCTGCAGGGATTGAAAAAGTTGTTTTGCTATAATTAAGGGAGAGGATATACTTCATTTCAGTTCTAAAGGCTTAGATTGAGACCTTAATCATCTTTAGTCAAGAATATATATATGAATTTCATGTTGGATTGGTTCAACTTAAGGAAATTCTATATATTGCGTTCTCAAAATTCGATTATGATTGGATATACTTCATTTCAGTTCTAAAGGCTTAGATTGAGACCTTAATCATCTTTAGTCAAGAATATATATATATATATATATATATATATATATATATATATATATGAATTTCATGTTGGATTGGTTCAACTTAAGGAAATTCTATATATTGCGTTCTCAAAATTCGATTATGATTACGGCATCCCTCTTCATAGTCAAATTTTGAAAACATGGCAAATAAAAATATTGTAGCAAAACACTGGTCTAGAATCATGTCTTTATGTGAGACATCATGAATCGTGTACCATTTGCTTTGGGTACAGGATCGATTGCATGTGCTATAATATTTGTCATTTCTAAATTTTTCCAAATGCCCAGAGGCATTAAGAAGGGAAAAGGTCTAGAATTGGATATGACTAAAATGATTAAGCAATTGTCGAGGACAATCTGAGGTTTACCAAAGATTGGTTGCTCAGGGACAGTTGGAAGTATAGTGCTAATTTTGGAAGGACCATATTGACATATTCTGAAAAGAGGCATCTCTTATTCAGAAGTGATAGTCAAAATGAGAATATGGAGTTGTCTCCATAGGTGGAAGTTATCTGTGTAAGATTAGAAAACTTAATGCAAGAAGCATGTCCAAAGCAATGTACTTTGAATATGAGACTTAGTTTCCATGGAGTTGATCTCCATTGGAATACCTTATAATGACTGTTGACAAGTCTTTGTGACTTTGTACATATTCATTACAGGAGGGTCAGTGCATATAAGTTTAAAATCTAAACAGATTTCGATAAATGATAGAAATTTGAAATTCTCACATTTTTCGATAAGGATTTGGGAGTGTGAAATTAGAATCATTGAAATTATGTTCAATTGGTTTATTTCACAAAGTAAGGATCATAGACAAACATAGAGTGCATACTTGGTGTATGGCAAAGCTATTGTTTAAGAAAAACATAGTGTACATGCTTGGAGCATGGGACAACTAGTGTTTTTAATTCAAGTATAAAGTTGATAAAACTGAAACAATGAATAATGAGTAATCAGTATGGTGATAAATAAAAGTGTTTATTTATATTCATAGGGTTTGATACCATATTTGATTCATTTATTCTTGTGTTTCACTTTGCATGTTTTGACTTCCAGAATAACTAAGTCGCTCTTCCTGAATGATTAAGTTATTCAAACCATCCACAGTCGGTCATATGTTGGAAGTAGATATGAATCAAGACTGTCATGGGTTGGTTTGTAGAGGTCCAAGTTGGTGGACAAAGTGGTGCTACAACACTCATGAGTGCTCATAAGTTCTGAGTATTGGATTCAACCCGCGCTCATTTGAATCACTTCATGGATTTTATCACGAGTGATCATGAGACGATAATATCTTATATTCTTCAAACCTAGAGATATGAGTTGTTACTATGAGTTGGTTATACATTGATTGCACGAAAACGCATTTGGTAACTCGATGTTATAAAACGTGCCTTTGTGTATGATTCAACAAGTAGTAGAACAAGCCATATGAGTCGAAGTTTATCCATTCCTTTTACCTTCGGGATAAAAGCGATATCTGTGGGCCCCTCGATGATTTAGCGATGACACATGTGAGTGCTTGGCCAAGCCAGGACTGATTTGATTTGTTCAATCAGTCAGTCATCATAAATTGAAAATCGGGAAACAACAAATGGACAGAGAGAATGATTATAATCCATGTCTCAGTCCATATGATATCTAGAATGGAGGAATATATGATCCCTTATCTAATGGACAAGTCATTGACAAGGTCAGAGTTCGACAGCGGCTTTAAGAGCTACGATTGCCAGTTAGGTTTTGAAGTCATACTCAATAATAGTTTTAGACTTATCCAAGTGGGAGACTGTTGGATTAATGTCTAAGTCCATAACTATATTTGGTATGTACTTGACCCGACCCGGCATGGTCCATTTGGGTTGCACTTCACCGGCACAATTTATATGGATAGTCTTTTGAGAATTGTATATTTATGATTTATATTAATATATTATAAGTTCTAATATATTAATATGGAATCATATTATTTAATTAGTATTGATCAAGAATTAATTTAGAATTAATTAAGTGATCAAAAAGAACTAATTAAATATGGACTCTTATATATATGGAATGGGCCAAGTTCATTTAGGTTGGGCTAAGCTTTCATGGATGGTCCATGGATCTTTTAACCCATGGATCCTATGTAAATGAAAGGTCATGGGTATTAGGGTTTACATGGATGTAACCCTAATCCTCCATAATATATAAAGGGGTCCTTGGCTCACAAAATTGACACAAGTGTGTGAAAATAAGAGTGGGCCGATTTTAGTATGCATACATATTCTCTCAAGTTCTTCCAATGTGTTTTGGTGATTTGTGATTCCATTTGAGGCTTCCACACTATTGGGGCTAAGCTCTTAAAGCTTGAAGACATCAAGCTACATCAAAAGGTATGTCATCTAACTAGAACTTTGTAGTATAGGTGCTTCATAATATGCTAGTTAGGATGAAACCTTGGAATAGTTAATATTTGCATGTATAATAGAGAAAACATAGATCCAAGGTTTATAGGGTTGCATGTACACCATAGGAGTGTTAGAATGCTCAAAACCCAACAACTAACTCAATCAAAATCCCAAAATACCCAAAATACCCTCAAGGTCAACTCACCGAGTTCGCACAGTGTCCAGAAGATCGGGGAAATCTGAGTCAACTCGTCGAGTTGACAGGGCAACTCGTCGAGTTCTCCTAATCTTAACACATTCAGCCACTTTCCCAGCGAGTCCAAAGCCCCAAACTATAGATCTGATCCCCTAGGTTTAAGATACCACGTAAAGTTGCTAACTTTACGTCCATGCATGGCATTAAGGGGGCTAAAACACTCAAACATAGCTTAATAAGGGATTTAAGGCATGAAGGAGGGCCAAGACTTGATAAAGTTGGCAACTTTAAGTGTAAGGAGGCCATGAGACGTCCAGATCTGAAGTCTTAGCTTCATGACATGCTCAAATCCAAGAATGACCCCCAAAATAAGCTAAAAATGACCATATACTTCCATATGAGAAGATCTAAGCAATAAAAGGCCAAGGTATCGACTTTATACCTCAAAATGGTTGCCCCAACAGAGTAGATACCAGATCTACAGCTTCTCCCTTCAGCTATGCACCACCAACTTCAAACTTCTTCAAATAAACACCAAAAAGGTACTCTTTAAGCTCTCACACACTCAAAATGAGAAGAAAAGCATGAACTAGGGTTTCTCTAGACAAAGGGGGCGATAAGGGAGGCTAACAATGAGAGTTAAGGCCTTTAAATAGGGTGTAAACCCTAAAAATTAGGGTTTTCATGTTCAGCCTTCAAATCGTCGAGTTGGGGCCTTCCAACTCGTCGAGTAGACCTTGAAAGATGTGCGACCATTAAAACTCTACACGACGAGTTGGAGCCCTTCGAACTCGTCGAGTTGCCCTTTATATATATATATATATATATATATATATATATATATATATATATATATATATATATATATATATATATATATATATATATATATATATATATATATATATATATATATATATATATATATATATATATAAAGCTCTTAAATTCATACCTGAAGATTGGCATGTTACAACTCTCCCCCACTTAAATTCGATTTCGTCCTCGAAATCATTCTTTACCATCCTTGGCGTACCCGACATCTTGAGGAAAACCTCTCCAAACTTGAACGAAACATTACCTTCCCAAGGAGACCAAACTTAACAGAAAATTCCACCCCGAAGAAAATAAACCCATAATTCCTCATAGCATCCAACCCTACTTCATCTGAAACTTTGCAATCTGGAAACATGAATTTGGTCTGGCTCCCCGACAGGCCGTCCATACTGACCATCGCTAATTCCATTCCCTTTATTCCCTAAACTGACTACTCAACCCTAGAAACCTGAGGTTCCTACCAGAGAACAGAAACACGGATCATGTGCTGCTGCCGACAACTCTTTACTGCACAAATGAGATTCGATAATCCTTCCAAAGAAATCTAATTCTGATGGCAAAATTTCCAAGGATATGATGAACAATGGGAGACAAACTGGGAGATGAACCTTTTTGTGCCGACCGGCAATGCTTCCTTTAACTCCCGAACCAATATGCACATCACTTCTAGCTCATAAACACAAGCACCCATGACTGGCCCGGTCAGCCTCGAGCTGGAATACCAACATATCGAATCCAATCAACCATCAGGTTGAAATTCTCAGGGTTTGTTGGCCTACCACCTCAACCCTAACGCTCCTCCTGGGCCTCCTTGCCTACGACTTACAGTCGGCCCGCACCGGGTATCTTGGCCGACTACGCAGAGCAGGACCGCCTCAACCCACCCAAACACAATATGTCGCCGTAGACAATCGGGATCAAGTAGGCGCATAATACAGGCAATCAGCAACCATATAACTCCCTGTCGCCTACTAACTTTTATAGCATACCGACCTACAAGAGACTACCCCCAAAGCAACATGCTTACAACCAGGAGAAAGATCTAACCCAGTTCCCAAAACCTGAAAGACATGGACATTCTAACCCAGCAATCTTCGATTATACCATATGTCACACCCCCAAACCAAGGATGGCGGAAATGTCCGGGGGTGGAGGACTTCATGTATAGTATCATAACAACAATTGTAATAGTAATTCAAGCAAACACAACCAACATATATATAATTGAAAAAGTTACATCATTGTATGAATTACATGTTTACGAATCAATTACAATATGTTGACAAAATATGAAATAGTAGACGCCTTAGCGTCCCATCCTCAAAAGCACTTGGTTACCTGTTTAATGATTTCCTGAGAATACAAGTTGTTTGAAAAAGTGTCAACACAAAGGTTGGTGAGTTCATAAGCTTTTGTTTGGTATTATTAAAAGCCTTTCGTTTGTAAAAGTAGTATTTGTTTTAGAAAAATCCAATATTTTCCTTAAAATGTATATGTAGTCTTAAATCCAAAGACTGAAATGTATAAGTAACTTTTCTTACTTATAATAAATAATGTAAGTTTAAATCGACATAAACTCGTTTAATTTTAATGAAGTTCCCGTAAATTCCAATATTCGTTAATACTTTATGTGAGTTTATTAAAGCCTTTTCTTGTAAAAGTAGTGTTCGTTCCAGAAAATCCAATATTTTCCTTAATGTGTAAATGTAGTCTTAAAACCCAAAGACCGAAATGTACAAGTAGTGTTCGTTCCTTATAGTAAAACAATGCAAGTTTAAATCGACATAAACTCGTTTGATTTTAGTGAAATCCCCGTAAATTCTATGTTTGTTAATACCACATGTGAGTTATTATGAAAGCCTTTTCTTGTAAAAGTAGTGTTCGTTCCAGAAAATCCAATATTTTCCTTAATGTGTAAATGTAGTCTTAAAACCCAAAGACCGAAATGTACAAGTAGTGTTCGTTCCTTATAGTAAAACAATACAAGTTTAAATCGACATAAACTCGTTTGATTTTAGTGAAATCCCCGTAAATTCTATGTTTGTTAATACCACATGTGAGTTATTATAACCATGCTATGACCTAGTTGGCCTGAAACGACGTTCTTCAAGCGTCGGAAATGTTATGACATTTGTCACCCCAGACCTGTCGGTCTAGCTGTTGCATGCAGCTAAGGTGTGGGTTTATCAGACCCAATATAGATCTATACACAAGTATCACGCTCTCCCTCGAGGAGACTCTGGTTATAATACAGGACTTATTTGTAAATTGAATCGAATGTCTCACAGAAGTCATTAACGAATTTACGTGTAGTGTAATGAAAACTTGGTACCGTATGGCCGTACCTTGCTTAATGAAAATATCCTTTGTATAAATATACCCTTTTTAAATGTATGTGTTATGTAATGTTTCATAAAGTCATTAACGGAATTACGTGTTATGAAAACTTGGTACCGTATGGCCGTACCTTGCTTAATGAAAATATCCTTTGTATAAATGTACCCTTTTTAAATGTATGTATTATGTAATGTATCATAAACTATACCTATTATAGTTTATCAACCAAGGGTAGTACGTAGTAATGTATGCAAACTATATTCAAAATAGTTTATTAAATGTTTGAATGTATCGGTTGTACTTTGATTATAATCACTTGTTATTCTTTATATTTTATATGTCCAAATCCATTTGTAAACTGATGTGTGTCTAAATATTAAGATAAAATGTCATATATTGCAATAACATATAATCACATAAAGATATACACCTTGCTCAACATGTTACAAGGTGAAATGAAATTGACAGCAACTTTTTGTTGTATACAGTTTCTCTTACTGTTCTTAGAAAATTTATAGAAAAATCATCAAAGCTCTAAATCCAAATCCGCAAATTCTGAGAGTTTTGAATATGAGTTTAGTTTGTTCGTAAATTTTATCATAATTTTTAGTGATCTCTAACAGAGGTGAAAATGTTCATAATCACAGACGGTTTGCCTTTGAAATGATAGGCAGTTTTGTAAAAATCACCATAAATTGTAGAAAAATCATATGGAGATGTGCAAGTAGCCATTTTAAAGCTAAGAGTTTGAACTACTTGCACCTGGAACAGTTTTGAAAACTAAAATATTTAAGTTGACCAAAACAGTCCGTGATCGAAGTTCATCTTTTCTGATGTAATCTGATAGAAAAAGTTTAATTGTGTTCTTGATGATTTTACTTGTATTCCCCCCTTAAAACTTAAGAAAAACATGTAAATGTAGGGGTATGAACTCACCTTATGTGATTTCAGTAGATGAAAGTGAGATAGAGGAAGTGTTCAACCCAAGAACACTAAGAAGATGTCTTGATGATTCGAGAATCTAACACCGAATAAGATGGAATTTGTGTAAATTATCAATGATTTGAGTAGAATGGAGTTTAATAATTATGTGAATGATGAAGATACTTACTAATTGAAGAAAGAAATCCCTGGAGAAATCCTTGAAGTTCTTGAAGTTGAGAGAAAAGATGAGAGAATTTTGGAGAGTGTTCTTGGTTGCTAAGTGTAGAATGAAAGGGCTTTTAAGGAGAATGAGGAGAGAGGACCAATCCTCCAGCTCTTAGAACATGGGAAGAGCTGGAGATAGGGTGTAAAGGTCCCCCAAGGAGACAAGGGGTGGTTGGAAAGAATGGCTGATCATAGAGTGAGGTGGTGGTGACTTGCTTTTGTCATAAAATAAGGAAAAGCAAATATTCTCTCAATAATTAGTCCAACCACCAATTCTTTTAATACATTTTTATAAAAACCCTGGAGATTTATATATTTTGGGGCCTTAGTTTATAAAATAAAGTTTTGGGTGAAAATCCCACGTTAAAATAATGAAAAACAGAGTTAAAACGAAGTCGTAGTCGAAAAACCGGTAAAAAGGGGCCGTCTGCGAGACCTCTCGCATGGGCTGTCTGAGAGGCTTCTCATGCGAGGCTTCTGTCCTGAGAGGCTTCTAATGAGAGGCTTCGGTACTGAGAGGCTTCTCATGAGAGGCTTCGGTCCTGAGAGGCTTCGGTCCTGAGAGGCTTCTCATGAGAGTTTTCGCTTCTAATAGGAGGGTTTTGGTTCCTTAAGGTTATTTTACCCGTTTTTACCCCGTTTCAAGTGGTTTTTGACCCGGTTAAGGGTCGGGATGGCCCGAATGATTACAAAAAGTTAAAGTAACTTTTGAGAGAGATTTGGGAGAGATTTCAAATAGAAAGAGATAGAGTGAAAACGATTTAGAGAGGTTTCGTTTGTGATTAATTTGAGTGTCCGGCTTCACAACGCAAGGTTCGTAAACCCCGTTAAACCGTGTTTTAGTGTCGTACACACTCCCGATGAGTGTGCAATAATTTTTTTATCGTTTTGGTTCAATGTTTACTGCATTTGAGACTTAGGAAATTCAACACACGAACTTTCCAAATAATGTTTCTCTCATTAAAATATTGCATTGTACAGTAATTACATAGTGTAAACCCTAATATACAAGGGTTAATTGAGTCGATTGGTTTTGACTTGTTGACTTTGTTTGACTTTGACTTGACTCAATTTTGACGGTTATCACACCATAGATGTTGACCTTACACCTTCCTCCTGGAACTCGTGACTCGCACCACAAACCCAAAGATTCTCCACCTGCTTCACAGTCTCCCAGAACACATGCCTCGCACGGACACACCCGCGATTCCCAATGCGAGTTTCCACTAAAACTCCCTTGAAAATGCCACTCACGAACTCCTCGAATATCCTCTACCACCACTAATGAGCATCCATAAATGAATCTACCCCCGGTTCTCGACTGGAGACATTACCAGAAGCATGAAGAAATGATCCTCCAAACATATCGATCGCGAACTTAACCCAAATCCAGACCATAAGACGTACTAACGCGAATACACTCAACCCTTGACATGCCATTACCGACCACTACCCTGATGAACAAAGATGATCAGACCCAAGAATTTCTACATTTCATCTGATACCTGACTGATACTCCCAACAACCCTTGACCGTTCCCTATCCAAACCAACTGATTTACAGGTCTTCCGATCTCCATCCACGCGTCAATACTGAGAGTATCAAAAATAGATTAAATGAATAATCATGGACATTAGGCCCACAGCCCATGACTGGAATACCCCTACCAGGTCCTCGACATAGGTCTGGATTGCCTTCGAGCCCACAGCATGAGTCTAGAATGCCATCCCCGGCCCTCAGCCCATGGTTGGAATGCTCTTGATCTCATACTGGCCTTGTCGGTATTACATTGCTTGCCCAACATTCTGAGCCTAAAGATACTCACCTCCTGTCACTGCCTTGAGGGAACCTAATCACCGTCCCACACAACATTGAACGTGCACCACCTTGATGCAACCCTACCATGTACGATTCACTTATAGAACAAGCTGCTACCCAAGCAAAACCTTACGAACCCATGGTCGCACACAACCCGAGGATAGGATAATGATCAGACTCTTGACCCAATTCGAAGGCTATAACCCAACGAACCATGCATATTCTAAAGAAACCCAAACCTTGTCCAATAGGAAAGATTTCCCGAGGTAGAGCAGCACACCACCTCCATCGCTAACAGAAGACATCCTCATCACCGATCGAAACAAGATCCCACACTTGAGTGAGACTACATGGATCCTACCAACACGAAGCTAGCTCGAGAAGACTTCCAAGGAGATCTCAAAGGTTGCTAAACTCGAGTCTGCTATGAATAATACATTCCATTCTACCACTGAGGGCGAACTTACCCAAGGACCAAGTGAAACATAGACACATTGCACTAGAGGGTGGATGACACATTCCTTGCTCTTAACTGTCGCCTCTTGAATCCTTCGAAGAATTCCCGCTGAAATACGAACTCAATGACCAATGGTCGAGGACACCCTGACAACTAAACCAGAGAATCACAAACCCACCTGGAGCTGAACATACCCGCTTCTGGAAAGGTTCACCGATCAACATCTTCCTAACAAATCTGAAAGCAGCAATTCAAGCAGCAACTGACAAAACCTTCAATGACTGACGCTCAACCTGAGAATTCCCAATTCTCCCCCACTTAGGGTTCTAACTACCACCCATTGGCTTAAAACTAACCCATAACTCAAACCGGCTCAACCAGATACGTTCATTCCTGAACTTGGAATGAATGACACACGTGGAATGATCCTCCCGATACAGATCAATCAAATCCCAAAGGAAACCTGAATTTCAGCTGAAGACCTCTGAAATCCCCACTTATAACCACTTACAAGCATAGACAGCTACCAATCTACGACCCAAACATACCTTCCTTGCTTGGAATCCCAATGACAATCTAGTTCCTGGCCTTCCTATTTCCCGAGAATATGGGCCCACTTTCATCACAAGATACTCATTCAACGCCGATCCACCTGCGCTCACCGGCACTAAATTACTGCCGCCAACTACTGCGATCATCTGACCCCGAATTGGAGATACAACCTGACCCTGGGGTCACAAGCCCGCTCGCTCCTTCGAGCTCGGAAAATTAAAAGGGTATAAACCTTTCCATAGATGATCAAATTCCAATCCATCAATCAACCATTCTACTTCCAGCTGCAAAACTCAACCAATCATAATCATCGCTTCCTTCCTGAGTCCCGAGACTCACATTCCCGACCTCGAGCAAAACCCCCGAGGACTCAAACCAAAACTCACTAGGTATGCAGCAACAACTCAAATCCATAACATCACTGGGCTCACAACACATACCAAGCCCATCCCCATGGCTGAGCAGCCATAACCAAAAGATTGACAGGAACAGAACCACTGTCGCGAATCATGGTATCCAACCATGCTACCTTCCATGACCAGCCCTTAGAATCCCCGAAATCTTCCTTGAGTCGAGTATGGATCCTGTGTTTTCAGTAGTACGGGCTCAATACTACCTTCCACACCTATACATACTTTCC
The DNA here is from genome assembly GCF_052849685.1 of Lactuca virosa. Lineage (NCBI taxonomy): Eukaryota > Viridiplantae > Streptophyta > Magnoliopsida > Asterales > Asteraceae > Lactuca > Lactuca virosa. Next base: position 231,746,710 of record NC_136432.1, on the reverse strand, counting down.
TCAAGAATCATTTCGGGTCCTCTAAGACCTAGTCATAATATACTCCTATAATCTGCCCAACAGCAAACCACCGCACTCAAATATCCCCTTGGTTATCCTAGGATTCCACACTTCTCTGCCATCAGCTACTGAAGAACTCCTAACAACGTCAATTAGCTATTTCATGAATACAAACACATGCAACAAAGCTCAGATAATCCTTCGAGTAACAAACTCATCCCTACAACGGTTGGACTCAGACGAGAGATGCGCAGCAGGGTCAAATCCGTCACTCTGAGATTATCCAACCCTTTTCACATGTGACTTGACATATGCACTTAATAACTAACTCGCATCACTCATGAGTTCCACAAAGCACAAAGCAAGCAGTATTCATGCAGAGGAGCCAACTGGCACTAAAACACAAATAAATCAAACAAATCCTCATGCGAAATTCCTGATCTCTAACTCCCAATATCTCGAGTGCACCTCCGTTCTGCTCTCACTCTTCTAAGAGTGGCTAATCATTCCTCGTGCTGACCCGCTATACATTGCACCCACTTAGATAAAGCTACCGACCATCATCCAATAACGTGACTGGCCGAGGGACCCCACGCGACTCACCATACAACTAATTGCCACACGACCCTCCATTGGTGCCAGATGACTATCGCATGAATACAATCACATACCCCACAATTTTAGCAATCTTATGCTAAAAGATTCAATCTCACCACAGTTGTACTCAGATGAGAGTTGCGCGGCAGGACCAAACCTCTCAGCCTAAGATCCTTAAAACCATGCAGCATGTGACTTAGCGTATCCACTCAATAGCCAGTTCACACGCGAAAGAGTCACAGATCATCCAAACAAAAGAACTCTATAGGAACTAAGGCATCATATAATCAGGCAATTCTACCATGCAATTCCTGAAGATCCCTAGCCTATTACTAGCATGTTGTTCTAACATATCATAACCTAACATAAGCTCAAATAATTGTGTGGTGATTTGGGGTCTACTTATTGGCTCCAGCTGATCATACACATCACATCCTCTTTGATTGTTTCAAAAACCATTTGAAAATTTGTTTTGAAAACCCTTTTTCCTTAGTTTGAGACTGGATTCACACGAGTGTTCCTCCAATTCACTCAAATTTAGGCTCTGATACCAACTTGTAACATACATGAAATATCAGTAAAATTTAAACTTTTCAAAACGACCCTTTATTAAAGAGGTGTTTTCAAAAATCATTGTTTCCAAAACATTTAATTAAAATCGGAATCATTTACGCGTAGTTTTCAAAAGATTCACATCATCAGAGTATCCCAGAAACCATAAGTTCCAAAAACACGAGGATGTGTACAGTCATGCCTTCACCTTGCCACGATCCACTGAAGTACCTGAAACCATAAACCAAACTGTAAGAACGAAGCTTAGTGAGTTCCCCCAAAGTACCAACGCACAAACAATAGCACACATACAAATAACAGCATGCGTATAGAGCCTTCAGCATGAGTGAACCGCCTCACCGGGCCTTCAGCCTATCTGGACCACTCCTAGAACCTTCAGCATGTCTGGACCGCCTCACCAGGCCTTCAGCCTGTCTGGCCTGTTCTCAGAACCTTCAGCATGTCTGGTCCACCTCACTGGGCCTTCAGCCTGTCTGGACCTTTCTCCAGGTCTTCGGCCTGACTGGTACGCCCTGATGGGCCTTCAGTCTATCCGGGCTGCCATGGGTCTATTGGCCTTCAGCACAAAGCAGACCCGCCTCAACCCAACCTCACACACAAACCATGTTGACATATACCTAACAGATAAGCATGCATATAATGTATCGATATAAACATTACCAGGTTTGTTGACTGGCAGCACAAAGCAGTACAGTCTCAACCCAACCATACTACATCAACACATGCTACTTGAGAGCATATAGCCAGAACTTATAACAGGAAGATCTAACATATCACTAAGCATAACAACATCCTATCTAACAGGATTCCGATCTAACAGATCACTATAATACTTAATCCTAAGATAAACCAGGATAACAATCCAAAGGGTCGACATTGGTGCCTTCGACCCTGTTAGTACAGTGAGGAAAACTCACCTCGCAAATAGTACTGTCTGACAAGATCCAACTCCCAAATCACCGCTCCGAACTCAACTGCCTACAACCACCATGAGACTAACTCCATCAAAATCCCAAAATACCCAAAATACCCTCAAGGTCAAACTTAGTCAACCATGGTCAAAGTCAACAGTCAACAGTCAAGGTCAACAGTCCATATTGACCCAACTTGTCGAGTGCACCTACCTACTCGTCGAGTTCCTTCAGTTCTAAGAAAACCGAGAAAACTGTAGCCAACTCCCCGAGTCGACAGGACAACTCGTCGAGTTCGCACAATGTCTAGAAGATCGGGGAAATCCGAGTCAACTCTCCAAGTTGACAGGGCAACTCGTCGAGTTCTCCTAATCTTTGCACATTTAGCCACATTCCCAGCGAGTCCAAAGCCCCAAACTATAGATCTGATCCCCTATGGTGAAGATACCATGTAAAGTTGCTAAGTTTACGTCCATGCATGGCATTAAGGGGGCTAAAACACTCAAACATAGCTTAATAATGGAATTAGGGCATGAAGGAGAGCCAAGACTTGATAAAGTTCGCAACTTTAAGTCTAAGGAGGCCATGAGACGTCCAGATCTGAAGTCATAGCTTCATGACATGCTCAAATCCAAGAATGACCCCAAAATAAGCTAAAAATGACCATATACTTCCATAGGAGAAGATCTAAGCAATAAAAGGCCAAGGTATCGACTTTCTACCTCAAAATGGTTGCCCCAACAGAGTAGGTACCGGATATAAAACTTCTCCCTTCAGCCCTGTACCACCAACTTCAAACTTCTTCAAATAAACACCAAAAAGGTACTCTTTAAGCTCTCACACACTCAAATGAGAAGAAAAGCACGAACTATGGTTTCTCTAGATAAAGGGGGCGATACGGGAGGCTAATAATGAGAGTTAAGGCCTTTAAATAGGGTGCAAACCCTTAAAATTAGGGTTTTCATTTTCAGCCTTCAACTCGTCGAGTAGAACCTAAATGATGCGCGGCCATTAAAACTCTACACGACGTGTTGGAGCCTTCCAACTCATCGAGTTTCTCTTTGTGTGTATATATATATATATATATATATATATATATATATATATATATATATATATATATATATATATATATATAAGCTCTTAAATTCATACCTAAAGATTGGGATGTTACACACAGGCTTAACTCTATTGGGACATCAAGAGGCAACGTTAAGTTCGGGGAACATATCACAACATCTGGCGCCATCTGGACATGTACTCAGAGCTACACAACCTGTGAGACGACACTAGACATCGACAATGGCTGATAATGGCGTCACGCTACCAGATTGCTGGCAAACCTGTCATGCACAAGTCGAAGCAACCCACTAACGGATCTAGGTTCATCCACGCCAAAATGAAATCTTCTCTTAGCACACGAGCGACGACGGCCCACAGTCTCGCGTCGAGCCATACATCCGACTCGTGACCTTGGTCATCCACTGCAATGATCTCCTCAGCCATAACAGTCAACAGCGCCGCCTAGTTGATCAAACCCGACAACAGCATGAAGAACGTCAAACCACGACAAAACCCAAGCGAAGATCAACAAAAAAAGGAAACCTTAACAATCAAAATGTCGTGGAACGAGCACACACACCGTCAAAAGAACGACGTGGACGAGCAATCACGGAGCATCGGAAACATCAACTTCTCATCAGCAGACCCGCATCCCTACAACTGAGACCCTACAGGCCCACTCCTCATTACACCATGCATATGCCAATATCGAATCCACCGCGTCTACATAGACAATGGCAGCAACACCGACATCTTGTACGAACAATACTTCAAGCAATTACCAACCTCCTGGAAAGAAGACCTAGAAGCACCAACTGGGGGCCCATTGGTGGGCTTCAAAGCGCACAGTCTATGGCCACTAGGCACCATACAATTCCCCCTCACGGTAGTTAGCCATGACGGGAGAGAAAGTGTAACACGGGCAATCGAGTTATATGTAATACGCTACACGGTAGAACAAAACATCCTGTTGGGATGGCCAAAACTGTTACAACTACGAGCCATACTGTCAACCATCCACGGAACAATCAAATTCAGCATGTGCACGGGCTCAGCCACAATCATCGCTAGCACGCCATGTCGGAAAATCTGCCATCAAATCGTCATAGCCCTGGAGTTTGTTCGAACTACCAAAAAATGCAAGGAGGACCACCCAACAGAAAACCACACCATACACCCAGATCACCCGGAGCAAGAAATACGGATCGTTGCTGATCTATCGGAAGAAAACAAAGTCGAATTAATTGCGCTCTTAAAGTAATTCTCCAACATGTTTGCATGGCAGCCTTCAGATATGACCGAGGTAGACCACGCGTAACTGAGCATAGTCTGAACATTGTGTTGGGTAGTGTCCCGGTAAAACAAAAAAAGAGGGGGCGGGCGGGAGATAGGAGCAAAGAAATCAACGAGGAAGTAGCAAAGCTAGTAAGAGCAGGAATCCTCAGAGAGATAATTATCCCAACATGGATAGCAAACCCAATGATGGTAAAGAAACATGACGGATCATGGCGGATGTGTATCGACTACTCCTACCTAAAAAACGCGTGCCCAAAAGATCATTACCCCTTACCAGAAATAAACTAAAAGGTCGAATCCTTGGAAGGCTTCCGAATCAAATGTTTCCACTATGCCTATAAAGGATACCATCAAGTTCAAATGCGCAGGGAAGACAAAGAGAAAACAGCCATCCACGCCGACCGCGGTACATTCTGTTACCAAAAAATGTCATTTGGCCTCAAGAATGCTGGAGCGACGTACCAAAGTCTGATGGACAAAATTTTCATAGACTAGATCGAAAGGAACGACGAGGTCTATGTCGACGACATGGTCATCTAGAGTCGCGACGAAGCATTGCTGCTTCGTGATATCGAAGAAACCTTTCGCACCCTAGTCCATGCACAGATGAAACTCAACCCATGAAAGTGCACCTTTGGAGTGGAAGAGGGTCAGTTCCTGGGATACTAGATAGCCAAAGAGGGGATCGCCCTGAACCAAGCGAAGGTTCAGGAATTCCTCGACTCCAAAACTCCCCACAACATAAAGGGCGTCCAGGAAATAAACGAAAGACTAACAGCGCTCGGCAGATTGATCGCCTCGTCAGCAGAAAAAGCCCTTCCGTTTTTCCACACCTTAAAAGGGTGTGTCGATAAAAACCAATTCAAATGGACGGCGAAGGCCGACAAAGTTCTACAAAGTCTAAAGGAAGCCCTCCATCAACTACCAGTCATAGCAAGCCCACTTCCAAGAGAAACCCTCTAAGTGTACCTTACAGCATCCAACGAAGTGATATCGTCGGTGCTAACGGTCGAAAGAAACAAAAAACAACCCCTAATCCATTTTGTATGCAGAGCGTTGCAAAGCCTCGATATCAATTACCCGATTTAAAAAAAATTGGTCCTCGCGCTGGTCTACAAAGCCAAGCATCTCAGGAGCTACTTCCAAGCCCACAAAATTGAGGTCCTGACCAGTTTCCCGGTGAAAGAGATCTTGCTGAGACCAGAAAAGTCGGCAAGACTAGCGAAATAGACCATTGAGCTAGGCGAGCACAACATAGAGTACCGGCCTCGAATCAGCATCAAGGATCAGGCCTTGCTGGACTTTCTGGTAGAAATCCCTGACTCGCTCAGAAGCGCGACAACTGTTGTAGCCATAGACCCAGCGGATCCAGAAGAAAAAAAAGACATATGGTAGTTTCACATGGATGGGGCCGCGAGTAAAGAGGGATCCGGGGGAGATTGATCCTCAAGAACCCCAGCAGGGATGAAACCACGTACGCCCTGCGATTTAACTTCCAAGTTTCTAACAACTTAGCTGAGTACGAAGCCCGCAACACAAGAGGTCGGAGTGAAACTCTTTTCGGCCCTCAGCGACTCTATGCTCATTACCAACCAGGTCAATGAAACATACGAGGCCAAAGACCAGCATATGCAAAAATATCTATAACTAAAGCGGAAATTATCACAATCATTCAAGAGCTTCCAGATCAAACAGATTCCTCGGGGGGAGAACACGAGGGCGGACGCTCTCAGCAAGCTAGCGTCAATATCCTTCGACCACCTGACTAAAAAGGTGTTGGTAGAAGTTCTCGAAGAAAGGAGCATTGATTACAAGCAGATCGATACTATAACGGAAACCTTGGACTAGACCAGACCATACTTAGACTACCTCCAGCATGGAGTCCTACCCGATGATCCCGAAGAATCAAGAAGAATAAAGACCAAGGCCCCACAGTTCGCAGTAAAGGGGGCAGAACTGTACAAGAAAGGATACTTGGTGCCATGGCTCAGATTCGTCGCCTATGCAGAAGGACAAACGCTCTTGGGTGAATGCCACCCAGGCGAGGCTAGATCGCACGAAGGTGCGCGAGCGCTCACCAGGAAGATACTCCGCCTAGGAGTATATTGGCCCAACGTATATAAAGATGTTGCTGACATCACAAAGAAATGCCCAGAATGCCAGGCCTTTGCCCCCTTCCGGCATCAGGTGTCCACGACCCTGACCAACATCAGTAGCCCCTGGCCTTTCCACCATTGGGGCATAGATATCATCGGGCCATTCCCAACAGCCCCAGGGGGACTGAAATTCCTGATAGTCGTTGTCGATTACTTTACCAAGTGGATTGAAGCTGAGCCCTTAGCTAAGGTCACGGACAGACAGATGATAAAATTATGTGGAAAAACATCCTAACGAGATTCAGCACACCCAGAGTCCTGATAAGCAACAATGGTACACAGTTCGAGGGCAGCCCCTTCAAATAATGGTGTGAGGGAAAACGGATACACCGTCGGTTTACCTTCGTAGCACACCCACAGGAGAACGGCCAAACTGAGATATCGAACAAGATCATTCTCAATGGCCTAAAGAAACGCCTGATGAGATCAACAGGGCCTGGATCAAAGAGCTACCGACGGTACTCTGGTCATACCGAACCACCTCGAGGTCTAGCACACGGGAAACACCCTTTAGCCTAACATATAGACCTGAGGTCGTACTCCCACTCGAAATTATATGTAAATCACTGCGGGTGAAAAGCTTCAACGCAAACACCAACGACGAAGAGCGACGTCAGGATCTGGACACACTCCATGAAAAACAAGAAGCTTCCTAGCTCCGGCAAGTGGCATACAAGGCTCGCGTCGAAAACTTCTGCAACAAGCGGGTATGTGCGAAAAATTTCAAGATCGGAGAATGGGTACTAAGGAAGAACGAATCCAGTCGCTCGGAGCCGCAGGGAAAGATAAGCGTTCTGTGGGACGGACCTTACAAGGTCACCGACATACATCGGAATGGAGCCTATTCCTTGGAAGCCCAAGATGGAAGATCAATTCTCCGTACCTGGAATGCACAGAACCTCCGCCGTTTCTACTGTTAAGAAGTAAACACAAGCTGGTGCGGCAAGACCCCAAGAGAATAGTCACATCCCAGTGGGAAAGCGGGAGAATGCCACAGCGTAGCCGACCGCCGGCTCTCGCTGGGTAGAGTCACCATCCCACGAGGATGATATCGACCGGGGAACGGTAGCTGGCAATTCTCAAACAAACGCACGCACATGTATGTGTAGTGTGTGTATGTATATATATATATATATATATATATATATATATATATATATATATATATATATATATATATATATATATACTTACTTCCTTCTCTCAACAAAAAAAGAGGAAGAGGAAGGATAATGATAAGGGTCCTCTTTCCCAAAGCTTGGTATACGTCAAAAAAAAGGCCACACACATTTACCAAACAACAACAAGGACTGATCATCCATGTCGTTCGAGTGAAACTGTTGCAAAAACACGAACATAGGTTTCAAAGGCTCATAACCTTTCCTTAAAAATATGTTAGTAAAATCAAAAGAGCCACGACTCCTGACTGCAACTAAACACAGGCTTCAAAGGATCATAACCTTTCCCTCGAAACATATCATACCTAAGTCTCCGGGTCTCGAGGTGACGATCTCGCCCTGGCATAGACAACTGAGGGTAGAGTGTGACCCTCCTAGGCACAGAATTTAAAGCAAAACCCTGCAAAGCGGACCGGCTAAAAGTTTGTGTCTAAAGGCAGGTCTATGCCTCGACCCTATGAAGGCAAACCCACGACTCAAACAAGAGCCACACTTATGGCACTCCTAGTACAATGCCAGAAAATGAAGAGCACACACACCACAAAGGTCAACACTAACCTTTGCTAGTCGCCCGGGACGACAAGAAAAAGCACAACAAGCTAGAAATAACTAATTCACCAAAAGTTAAAATTGGTAAATAATTGACCGTACATGCCCAGATTTCAAGGCCACACAGGGCCATAAACAATACGATAGTAAAATAACGCTATCCAGAAGAAGAGAAAATTTAAATATCACAAGTAGAGGAGGACAGGGCATGGTCATCGGAGTCAGATTCATAACACAACTGGCAAAGTCCGGCAAGATCCAATTCGCCCAAACGAAGATATGAAGCAAAATCTATCTCAGCGAAAGCCTTCACAGACGCATGCATGGCATCGAAAGATTGCACCAAAAAACTCGGCTCTAATGGATCATACGTAAACCGACGACCACAGGGTTCAGCACCATCTCCTTTCCAATATCCACACCTGCGGCCCTACACACAGCCTTCATACACCGAACCCCAAGGGCAAACTCACCGCTTTCAACAACACGGTCCACCACACGAACTACACCCTTCTGAAGGACCCAATCCAGCTCCTCTTCCAAAGCTTTCCTCTTCAACACCTCAGCCTCTAACTCCCTGCCCTATTGTTTCATAAGCTCCTCCAAAGAACGCCTTCCCACCTCCAAGCTCTGCACCTGTTGAGACAAGCCACCACCTCCCTGTCCATGAACGACACCTGGTCCTCGGCGGCGGACTTCTCCCCTTATAACATGGCGTAGCGCTCATCAAATTTATGCCTCTCCCTTCCCTTGAGCTCATCGCGCTCAGCTTCGACAGCAGCCGACTCTGCCAAATTGGCCCCAATATAATGAAGATGACTAGCTGCATCCACTAAGTAAGGAGTGACCTAGGCAGCGGCTATTGAAGCTCATTCGCCATATGGGAATAAGACAGAAGGTCAAGTGACTCCAATGTAGTCGGAAGAAACGTGTGTCGACACCACTCTTGGGCATCATCATGATCTAAAAAAAGAGACTCAGGGGCAAGGTTCCATCCAGGAAGATACACTCTAGAGGAACCCGACCACGGTGAACCAGCATCAGACGATGGATCCACCGCCCTTCCTGATTGTTCCCGGTATCACCCACACTGACGGTCGCGATACATCATCGTCAAAAATATCAATCACCAAGGGAGACTCCACAAGAAAAGAATCAATGTGGTGTCACTTACATATTCTTTTGCCAATCGAATCGACACCAATACAATCCGAAAGGGCAGACTCCACCAGCACAACCCGTCGTTTAGAGATCATTCGGCCCCCACTGATGGGTGGCTCCCCAGCCACAGATAGCCCATCAAAAGGAAACAATAGACCAGTGCTAAAAGAAGGATCAAACCTCTTTCCCCCGGCAGCGGACGGAACGACATATTCTTCCACCTGAGAGCCACGAGTAAGAGCCGGAAGAGCTTCCACCAAAGGCACTTCATGGTACTGCCACTTGCCCTTGAACTGACAACACAACACCCTCTTAAGGGACAAAATCTCCTCGGAACTTGTGATTAGAAGAGCAAAACAAACCAATTTCTCTCATAATCAAAAGAATCACCCATCAAACAAAAAGGAGAAAAAGCGGGGGGGAGGGGAGGGGAAGTGATACTTACCATCATTCTCCACATAAAATTGGGGCATCATCCCTCGGGCCCGATAAACAACACTCATCCCTGCCTCCTCCAATATGCAGTCCGGCCATTCCTCCCCATTAAAACAAATCCTCTTCAACGCTTGAACGGTGGACAAACTGGCGCCCGACGGTCGAGGGGCCCGCTCTAAAGAGATCGACACGCGAGGATAACCACGACCAACCAGGTCATTGTTAACCCACAACCACCGGTCTCGCCAATTATTCCGAGGGTCCTTTGGGTTAACGATGAGCGCGTGCATATTGTGATGCTGAGAAAAAGTATGGATGCCAGATTGCGTGGAGGAGTTGAAAAAGGTCTGGAAGGCTTGGAAGGCCTGAAAATGGGGAAGCACACCTAAGGTTCAGCACGCTAACTATAACCGACAATTTTATTAACAACATTAGGCATAAGATCGTCGATGGAGAAACTATACTCCCTCATAACTTCATTGAAAAAATACGATACCTGAAGACAGAGCCCAGCCTCGAAAATCGACACAGGTATCCCCAACCTTCCCTGCCGACGGCTAGTAAAAGATAGCCCCTTCCTTCGGAAACTGCGCTCCATGATTGGGCATAAACCCAAAACGAAACTGCAGAGACTCGAACTCCTCTGGTGTTGTATCGTTCCCTGATCGAGTGGATTCCATAACAAACGAAAGATAAGAAAGCAACGGAAGAAAATAGACAAGAGAGAGAAGGCAAAGATACGGAGAAGCATGAACGATATAGGAGAATCCAACCGCTCAGAAATAAGGGAAGTTCAAAATGTAAAGTGGGAGAATTGAACGGTTTCCACAGTAAAACCTGCCTACACAGGGCGGCCCTGCCATGTTAGCAGTTGTCAGGAACATCCCACACCAAATATGTGTCCAGGTCTAAGATAGAACAACTCACCTATCCCAAGAAAATGCTGACATTTACTAGCCTAGGGGACTTGTTAATGTATCCCACTAAGAATACGTCAAATGTAATGGGGCCCACATTTACTAAACATGGTAGTCAAGGATCGATGTACACCTAGCGCCGAGACCGCGCCCTCGCCCTCATGTTCCCATGATTATGGCTTGGCACCCAAGCACTAAAGCTCAATCAGAGACAAAACAGTACCAGTCATCTCCCAATGCGGCAGGTGTAACGCTTAGGGTCATACCTACTGAGAGTTCTTCACCAACGGCAGCTAACCACTAGTAGAGCACGATCCACCAATGAGACGCCTGCATGTCCTATCGGCCCAGCAGGAACCAAAAGGTATTGTCAGGATCTTGTCCCCGCCATGGCATGTATAAATAGAACCCTTATCCTTCAGGAGAAGGGGGACCTCTCACTCACTCTTCTTCTAAACCCATACTCTCTCAACTAGACACTAACTTGACCATCGGAGCTTCGTTTCGGGAGCCCATCCCGGACGACGACTGACGAACTTTTCTTCCTTGTTGTGATTCTTAGGCTTAACGCCATTAGGACATCAAGAGGCGACGTTAAGTCTGGGGAACATATCACAACAATATCAATGTGTAAAACATCAAGATTTTCACATTTGATAGGAATGAAATTAATGTTTGAAACTTGAATCTTCGTAAGTAAATGAATTAACCAAAACAACTCAACACAAACACGCCACATAAACCAATACTCGACTTTCGGATGAGATAATGAGACAGTGAGTTGTTTCTTAGATTTCCAACAGATGGGACTATCACCGAATAAAATGAAAAAACTTCGAATAGAATTTCAAGCAATGGGACAAGAAGCCCAATTAAAGTCAGAATAAGCTTCAAGTTTAAAAAGTGGATTTGTTGATAGAATATAGTCGTATTTATAGTCCCTTGAGAAATTATAATACATTAATTGTATCATAATAAGCTTGGAATTGAACTCAAGTAAAAAGAATCACCTTTATAATTAGTTTCTTATATGTAGTGGGATCATGCAAAGGATTGAACATTATAGGAAGTGGTATACGTATATGTTATGTTTATTTCTATATGTATACACAATATTCGTATATTATATGGAACTTATTGTAAACTAGGAGTTTATATTGAAATCAATACATGAAAACCTAATTGAGGGTTCCCACAGTATCGATCATGGTATTAAGCCTTACTATTCACAGATTACTCTAGATCACAGAACCCCCAAAAAATTTTGCATTCTCCTTGACAACACTCGTCGTGAGTCTTCCTGAAATCCACCCTTTTTCCATTGTCTTGACACGCACTGGAATCGTCGATAGCTTTTGTAGGTGTCATGTGGACGTGGCGTATGCCTAAATGAGGTAATGGTGCAGCTCAAAACCCTAGGTATCAAGACTTGTACACTACTTAAGGGCTCTAACTTCTAAGGTTTTCTTCATACCAGTCTCCATCATCTCAAAAAAAAACCCTAGAGTAGCCTTCGCCATTCTTTGTTGAGTTTTTGGTGTTTTGAGTGGAATTCAAAAAAGAAGGTGTTTTTAGTGTAAGGAAGCAAGATCCATTGAAGTTTCATCATTCTCATCATTCACTGGAACTTTGTAAGTGATCAGCTTCCATGCTTTATTGTTATATATTCCAAGATCTATATTTTTAGCATTATTTGGTCCCCTTTGAATTTATTCTGGACTCATTTTGGACAGTGTGTAGCTCCCTTGCACGTGTAGCTCCCTTACACGTGACGCGTAGCTCGGATGATGAAATCTTGACTATTATGTTGTGATAGTTGTGTAGTGGACGCGGCATGTCCAGTTGTTGACTGCGGCTCGTTGACCATTGGCCATTGACTATTTGACCAATTTGGATTTTGGTCAAATTTTGATGAGCTTGAATATTAGACTAACGGTTGGCCTCTCATTGGTATTAGGTTGTTCGTGCATTAGATTCCCTCGAGGTCTTACGAATGTGTTGATTTCTTCTCTTAGTTTAGGTGAGTTTTCTCAATATATTTCATATGTTGTCATTGGATCTGCGTTGTCTAGGATGCATGTGTAATGGTATGGTATGGTTGTATGATTAGTTGTACTGGTGGAGTCTTACTTGACTGATTGATAACTATATGATGTGTGTATGTGTGTGTGTGTGTGTGTATATATATATATATATATATATATATATATATATATATATATATGCTTTGTATGGGATGATGGCGAAATGGCTCCGGCCATGATCCTACAAGCTGAGGGGGTGATGTTCACGAAAGTAGTGGTGAACCGAAATTGCAATAGTGGTCGCGAGCTCGTGTCCTGAAAGTGGTCGTGAACATCTGTCATGAAATTGGTCGTTGACATATATCACGAAAGTGGTGATGACCAGTTATCATGAAAGTGGTTGTGTGTCTACAATTGTATGCATAGTTGTTACAATGGTTTAGCGGTTATTGGAGAACTCACTAAGCTTTGTGCTTACATTTGAAAGGTAAATATTTTGCAGGTTGTTCTTCTGAAAAAGGGAAGGGAACGACTTGACTGTACACATATTGGGAGATATTATGTTTTTGGTTTTTTGCAAACTTTGATTTTAATTTTTGACTTGGTTGTGATAATGGAAACAATTTGATCTTATTAATCTTTTATGGGAAAATGATTTTGGGGTGTTTGCTTTTATTTTGAAAATAAAATTTCTGTTGAAAATGTGGGACGTAGCAAGTTGGTATTAGAGCCTCAGTTAGAGGGATTTGGAATAACACAAGTGGATGTCCTAACTCAAACTAAGGCTTAAATAACTTTTATAAAAACTATCTGAAAAGGGAATTTTATAAAAGGACAAAGATGAGGTATGTATAGTCATCCGGAGCTCAAAAAAGGAAAGTGATTCCTAGTAGATCTATATATATATATATATATATATATATATATATATATATATATATATATATATATATATATGTATATAGTTGATAGATATGCATGCTAGTATATAGGCTAAATATATTCTCAGGAATTACAAGCTTGATTAGCAGGGATGCCTTGTTGCCTTAGATGTTACTTGCTAAATGCACTTGATAGATATGCATGGTGGTATATAGGTGAAATATTTGCTCAGGAATTGCATCCTTGTTTGGTATATTGCCTTAGGGTAGGATCAACTATTCATCCATCTATATACTTCTCGACTATGTATGATTGTGCATTCATAGGGCGACGTGTTGATATTATCAGAGATTTCATCGTGCACGAGGGTGAGAGAGGGAGGAATACCAGAAAGAGTCTTGGAAGATTAGTGGCATGTACAAATTTAGACACATACATGTACGATAAAATGCTTACTAGGGTTGTAAGGGGCAACTTAGGAACTTTAGGGCAACTCTTGGAACAAGTATGGATAAGTGTGGAAGGTAGTATGACCCATACTATTGGAAGAACAACATACATATATAGGTCAGGAAGGGTCATAAGGAATCAAGGAGATGGTAGATGGGTAATAATGTGTGGATAACACTATGTGTAATTGTTGTAACTTGTTTCGAATTATATATGTAGTATGGTGATGACCAGACAGGGAGGCAGTTCTTCAGGTTCGGGTCCAAGTCGGCAAGGGGGATCAGATCTGAATGGTGACAACCTACATGATTTAATGGCCATTGAGATTTCGAGATCTATTCTAGAGTTGATTCACGAGTTGTTTAACAATATCAAGACTGATTTAATCATCATATTTGATGAGAAGTGTGCAACATCTGATGGGATTGGGCAGCCCAGAGACATGATTGTCACATATCAATATTTTTTTTCTTGTCGGCCTTCCATGTTCGAGGGAAGAAAGGACCCGATTTGCAGCATACGTTGGATTGATAAGGTGGAGGGTGCCTTCCGCACTTGTTTTTTCCTGGAGGAGGAAAAGGTTAGGTTTTTTGTAAACCTTTTGTGCCATGTGGCGAAGGACTAGTGGGGTTTGGTCATTCATCCCCTTTCTACATTTGAGCGTGATGATATGACATGGGAGTTGTTCATTACCTTGTTTAGGGAGGAGTATGTACCTCAGGTGGAGGTAGAGCATGTGGCTTGGGAGTACTTGTCTCTCTCATAGACCACAAAGTCGATGACATATATCACTACCAAGTTTTTGGATAGAGCATTGTTCTGCTATGAGTACGCTGTTACCGAGAAGATGAAGATGTCTTAGTATTCTGACAGGTTGAGGACATATATTAGGGAGTTCGTTTTGGATGCTAGGTATCGGTCACTTACTAAGATGGAGGCTACGTCCATATCGAGGGAGTTGGAGCTAGAGACCCAACAAAGGAAGAGGAAGTTGGTATCGGCTGAGGCACCATCACAACCAACCAAGAAATTCAAGATTTTTGGTTCTAGATCAGAGGAACAGAGAGGCCACAGTTGTTGTAGCGAGTATAGAAAGGCGCAAGAGTGTGTGCACCATGTGATTATATGCTACAAGTATGGATATGAGCGACATTATAGTTAGGAGTGTAAGTAGGAGGTCAATGTGTGATATTAATGTGATCATATTGGCCACATTAAGGCCAATTATCCCAGATTGGTAAGGAGAGCAATGCAGGAAGCAGCAGCTACAACATTAAGGATTATTGACAAATGTTAGGGGAGGAAAAAGGCCCCAAGGGCCAAGGGCAGAACTTATCAGCTCACACTAGAGGATACGAGAGCAACGAAAGATGTGGTAAACGGTGTGTATTCATTTATATTATTTGTTGGTGATTATTCATGTCCTCATTATTATACATCTCTTTAGGTACGTTTCTATCCAACTCTGTACCGGATGTGGTATTATTTGACTTTGGGCAAGTCATACTTTTGTATCACTTGTTTGGATCGAGGGTTTTGATGTTACTCGAGGAGCATTGGACCATTTGTTTATGGTTATGGTAGTTGAGGATAGGACGATTTCGGTTTATGATAGACCTTATCCCCACAACCATCAACGACTTGATCACCCAGTTACATGGAGCCTCATGGCTCTCCAACATATATCTTCATTCGGGTTATCACTAAATGAGAGTGAAAGAGGAAGATGTGTAGAAGACAAACTTCAGGACGAGGTATGGCCATTATGAGTTTGTAATCATGCGATTTGGGCTCACTAATGCACCATTCATGTTCATAGATCTGATGAGTCGTATTTGTAGGCCCATTCTTGATCGAATGATTATTTTGTTTATTGATGATATTTTAGTCTTCTTGAAGACTAAAAAACAACATGAGGATCACTTGAGGTACGGGTTCTAAGGAGAGGGAGGCTTTATGCTAAGTTCTCCAAGTGTGATTTCTAGTTGAGAGAGTTTCCGTTCTTAGGAAATCTCGTCAATGAGAATGGTATTATGGTCAAATAGCAAAAGTTGAGGTGTTGATGCGATGGGAGGTCTCGAAGACTCATGAGGCTAATTACTCGACACATGGTTGTTTACTTTGATGCATCTATTTTCAGATTGGTTTCAATGTTGATGTAATGGGTCAAGTGATTGCCTATGCCTCTAGACTATTGAACCCTCACAAGGCTAATTACTCGGCGCATGATTTGGAGCTAGGAGTAGTGGTTTTTGCTCTCAAGATTTAGAGATACTATCTTTATGGTGGGAAGTGTACCATATACACTGATCACAAGCATCTGAAGTACTTGATAGATCAGCAGAACATGAATATGATCCGGAGGAGATGGTTAGATGTAGTGAAAGGCTATGATTGTGAGATACTTTACCACTCGGGTAAAGCGAATGCAGTGGTTGATGCATTGAGTCGGAAGACAACTGGTGTATCTCTTTGCGGATTATGTTTAAGGATGACAGTGGGTATACCTTTGCTGGATTAGATCAAAGAGGTCCATAAAGAGGCGATCAAGGTTAATAACTAGAAGAGAGAGAGAGAGAGAGAGAGAGAGAGAGAGAGAGATGATTGTGAGCCAGATTTCTACTTTTGTTAGGGATATCTGGGGGTTGTTGACTCGGTATGGTCTAATTTGGGTTCCGTTTTCAAGTAAGACTGAATAGGTATTGATTGGTGAGGCACACAAATCCAAGTTTTCTATTCATCCGGGTGCAACAAAGATGTATAAAGATTTGCAAGAGGATTATTGTTGGTTCTGCATGAAGCAAGATGTGGTATGATATGTTGAGAAGTTCTTGACTTGTCGGAAAGTCAAGATTAAGCATCAGAAGCCTCGTGGCAAGATTTAGTCGTTAGATATTCCTACATAGAAGTGGAAGCACATTACCATAGATTTTATCACCAAGTTACCGAAGACTCCTTAGAGTATGGATGTGATTTGGGTCATTGTGGATAGAATGACCAAGAGTGCCCACTTTATAGCAATTCATGAGAGTTCCTCGATAGAGAAGCTTGTTGACATTTATGCCAGGGAGGTGATTGCAAGGCATGGAGCACTGGTTTCGGTGGTTTCAGACAGGGATGTCAAGTTTACTTCAATGTTTTGAAAGAGATTTCATGAGGATTTGGTCATGCAGTTGCATTTTATCACGACATAACATTCTCAGACAGACGTCCAGTGTGAGGGGATGATTCAGACCTTGGAGGATATGTTTTGGGTTTGTACTATTGATTTTAGTGGGAGTTGGGATACAAATCTTCCATTGGAGAGTTCTCCTATAACAACAGTTACAATTCTAGTATTGGTATGCATCCCTTTGAGATGTTATATTGGAGTAAATGTAGGACTCCGATTTGCTGGGGAGAGGTGGGTCAGCGTGTTATGGGGGAGCACTGATATCATACATAAGACTATTGAGCTTATTCATATGGTTAGGGAGAGACTACATACTACGCAAATTCGTCAGAAGATCTATGCAAACCAGTGGCGATTTTGAGTTTCAAGTTGGAGATTTCATTCTTTTGAAGGTATCTCCCTGTAAGGGGGTTATCCAGTTTCAGAAGAAATGTAGGTTAGTCCCAAGCTATATTGGACCCTATTAGGTCATTGTGTGTATTGGGAAAGTTGCTTATCGTTTAGAGTTTCCTAAGGAGCTCAGTTAAATCCATAACACTTTCCATGTTTCCTAGTTATGGAAGTGTTTAGCGGATGAGACGCAAGTGGTACCATTGGAGGATATTTATTTGGATGAGCACCTGAACTATGTTGAGTGGCATGTTGTGATTTTGGAGAGGAAGATGAAGAACTTGCACAAAAAGGTGATTGGATTAGTGAAGTTTTGGATCTATATGCTCAAGAATAATTTCAGAATGATGTTTGCAATTAACATAGGATCCTATAGGGTCACACCTTTAGCAAGTTGGCACATATTGAATATTCATTATTAATATGATTATTAATAAATATATTCAACTCTTGTATTTAATTAGGAAATTATTATTTATTGAAATAATATTTTCTAAGAGAGAAAAACAACTAGAAACTCATAATATATGAATTGTATGTTGTGTACATCTTTTTGGACCCTTTGTAGTCCATTTATATAAAGCTAGTTTTTATAAATAAAAGGTCTACATACTTGTATAAAATAAGTAGTGGAAGACAACCATACTTTAGGTCAAAGTCGTGGGTTTTGAATGGAAATATGAGGTTGCTTTTAAAGCAACCTCTTACACACATATCTCTTCCTTTTAGCCCATTCTTTTGATTATGAGATATATGGATCTTACTACTTGCATCATATTATAAAGGAGAATACTGAATAGTTATATGGTTGATTATGGCTTCCCTTTTCTCTCCATAAGAACTGTGGGTTCTAACTTTCTCCCTCTTCTTCTTGTCTTTTGAAAAAAATTGAATATTTGGTGCTTAAAAGTGCTTCTCTTTTAGTGCTTAATTGTGTTAAGCACTTAAAGGCTTAAGGACTACTTCATACAAGAAGGGAACTAGCATTCCATTATGCCTTTCTCTTGTTGGTGGATACATTAAAAGGTTATATTCTTTCTTGAGATTTTTCCATCTTCATCAACTCCCCAAAACCAAGTGGGATCAAAGTCTTAAATGGTTATATTCTTAATGTCCTATGGTTATCATAATCTTTCTAGTTCATGTATTTGGATCCTCTTGGTGGTTTTGTTAAAATGATCATAAAATAAACGAGTTATTTTTAAAGTCTTTCATTTTCCGTATAAAATTGTTTTATATAAAATATTGTTTTTAGCTTCCCAAAACCCATCATGAAGGTGCATTGGCAGCACTGGAAGGGTTTCGAGTGGACTTGAGAGCCCGAACAGGAGATACACGAGCACTATCTGGAATTATTTACGGATTTATTTCGAGGATGAAATCCAGATAAGTTGGGGAGAGTTGTAACTCCTACTTCTGGGTATGTCTTTAATTGAATTTTATTAAGTTTTAAGAAAAAGATACTTTAGGATTTACGTAGTGCCTGAAGTCTTGGTACTTGGCACATGGGTGCCACTTGGACGCGACATGTGCCTAAATGAGGTACGAGACGCATGGCACCGAAAACAACTTAAAACCTTAGCTCTCAGGAGTTGGACATTATTCAAGGGCTCTAACTTATATGGTTTCCTTCTTACCAGCCACCATCCTCTCCTGAAAACCCTAGAGTTTCCTCCTTCCTCCTTCGTTGAGCTTTTGTTGTTTTGAGTGGATTTTAAAGAAGAAAAAAGAGGAGGAGGAGGTGTTTTGAGTGCAATAAATCAAGATCCATTGAAGTTTTATCATTCCTTGGACCTTTGTAAGTGATCAAGTTCCAAAATTTAGGGTTATATACTTATATATTCCTAGATCTAAGTTTTTAACATTATTTGGTCCCTTTTGGTCTTGTTTCTTTGGAGTGTGGAAAACTTCAGGTCCAAAGGCAGATTAAACCTGTTTTCTAAACCTTATGAGAAGGAATGAATGCATGTTAGTGTCCCTTTGAATCATGCAAGAAGGTTTTTACCATTTTGGACGCATTTTAGATCTAGGGTTAGAGTTTGAATAGAAGGCTTGTGGATGGATAAATTTGGAAAATTTATCCATTAAAAGCATATTTAAAAGGGTTCTAGAAAGTATAAGCCTCTGTCTTAAGGGATTAAGAACTTAATAAAAGGTTGTGAAGAATAGTACTACGTGGTGCGTACATCCCCTTTGCACGCGACGTGTAGTGTGATAAAAATCCCGACTATTTTATCATGTAATGATCGAAACGTGTCTAGTTGTTGGTCGTGGCACATTGACCGTTAACCATTGACTCTTTAACTCATTTGACTTTTGTTCAAACTTTGATGAATTCCAATATTAGATTGAGGGTTGGCCTCTACTTGGTATTAGGTTGTTCGTACAGGTAACTCCCTCGAGGTCTTGTGTAACATCCCAATGATGAGGTACTTCTAATTTTGACCCTATAATTGAATTATATTGCATTTTGGTCCCCAAGTAAAAGAAATATTACAAAAGGGCCCATAGTGGCATTTTGGTAATTTTGGTAAAAGAAAGATTACAAAAGGGCCCTTAGTACGATGGACGTACACCTCATACACGGGATGTACGTAAGGATCATGCAAACCCTAATTTTTAGAGTTTGGCTCATATTTAAACCTCATTATAGCCTCATATCTCACTCTTACTCAGCCTCGAGGAAGAGAGCATTTTGGAGCTTTTAGAGTGTTTAGAAGTGTTCTTGAAGAAAGAAGAAGGTGGTGAGAAGAAGTTGGATCTTGAGATCATTTTGGATATGGGATTTCCTTTTTGTTTGCAACCTCCAGGACGTATAAAGCTTGCAACTTTGCCACTCCATCTTGTACATCTAGACTTTTGTTCTTTTAAGAAACTTTTTGGTCCCAAAATGGTGATTCTTGAGCATGGAATGTTCTTGACCCGTTAAACCATCCTTTCAAACCTTACGAATGGTATTGAGTCATAAAAATGGGGTCTAAATGATTGGTTTTGCTCCATGCATTCTTTAGAAGGTCATAATGTATTAAGATGTTGAGTTAAGCACTTAATGGTCATGCAAAGTCATAAAGTTGGAAACTTTATGATTCTTGAGGATGATTTAGCCTTGGATCTGAAATTTGGATGTAAGAGTTTAAGGCATTAAGCTCTTAATGAAGTTTTGAGAAGTCTGGGCGTACGTCCTGCATAACCTGAGTACGCAGCTCGTATGTGGTCAACTTTCCCGCATACGGTCAAGATTTGAGTATGCTCTGCGTACCTTTGGAGTATGCCCCGCGTACGCGTTCTATGTCGACTCGGCTGAGTTGACCCAGCTGGGTTGACTCGGCTGGGTTAACTAAGTTGACTTATTGATTTTGACCAGTTTGACTTTGACTTTGACCAAGATTAACTTGAGGGCATTTTGAATTGTGGTTGATAATTGGTCATTTGTTTGGATAGGTGATGGTTAGAGTTGAGATTTGGAGTCGACACCTCATCAGCTATTATTCAGACTGTGAGGTGAGTTTTCCTCACTGTACTTACAGGTCGAAGGCACCAAGGTTGGCCCATTGGATTGATATCGTGCTATACATTGATATGATGAGTATGTGATAGATCTGTATGATTATATGATAGTTGCTGATATACATAGACTGGTAGATCTATAGGACTACCTGTTATTTCTGTCTGCATGATTATCTGTATGTTGTTTATGTTTGTTTTCTATTATATGTCGACATATTGTGTTGTAGCCAACAAACTCGGGAGCATTCCAGATATGAGTTGAGGGCTGGTTGGCATGCCAGAATCATACTGAGGGCTCGGGAGCATTCCATATATGAGTTGAGGGTTGGTTGGCATGCCAGACTCGTACTGAGGGCCCGAGGGTATTTTGGTCTGATGACTGAGTGGACCCGTTGTATATTGGCATCCAACCTGGGGTATTCCATCCCGAGGATGACTGGACCCGGAGGTGTTGGATTAGGTGTCTAAGCCCATAACTATATTTGGTATGTACTTGACCCGGTTGTAGCATGGTCCTTTTGGGTTGCCTTCACCAAAGCAACTTGACTGGATGAATAATTGAGAAAGAGGATAAAAGTGATTTATTAATATATTATATGAATAATATATTAAAAGAGAAATCATATTATTTAAATAACATTGGTCAAGAATTAATTTAGAATTAATTTAGAATTAATTTAGAATTAATTTTGTGGTCAAAAGAGGTTAATTGAATTAAGGGGACTGATATTGTAATTATGTAATAATTGAAATATGGGTTGAGGAACCTTAAAGAAGGGATGGACGAATTCTATGGGGAAGCCCACATAGAAATCATCCATAGGGGCCTTCTGGAAGGATCATGTGGATTGCTTAAGGCCTAAGCAATCTAATTAGGGTTTTAAATGAAACCCTAGCAACTCACCTATATAAAGACTCCATGGCTTCATATTTTCGGCTACCACAACCCAAGAAGGATTCCTAGAGCCAAAAATAGCCTTTCTCCTCTCTCTCTCTCTAATATTCTCCAATTGCTTTGGTGTTTGTGATCTATTAGAGGCATCTCATTTTAGGTGCTAGGTTCTCAAAAGCTCAAGATCATCAAGCTACAGTCAAAGGTAATTTCCTAACTCTTCATTAGATGTAGATTTCGATTTTTTGTTGTATGCTAGATTAAGGTTTGCAAGATTTGGATGATTATTGCATGTACAAATAAAAAAACTAGATCCACAACTTTAGGGTTTGCATGTGCACCATAGGATTGATGTTTTGCTCATAACTCAACAGTGGTATCAAAGCCTAGGTTGTTTTTCTATTGTATTTGATGCATAGCTAAATTGTTTAAAGCTTGAAAAGTCGAAAAACTGCTTCTGCATGATGAACTCGTCGAGTCCCCTGATGAACTGGACGAGTCAGGGCTACTCGATGAGTCCAGTCGGTGACTCAGCGAGTTGGCCCGTCTGTTAGCAGATTTTTCGGGATTTTCACTAGAATTGGGTTAATTACCATAAACGTTTTTAGTTGATAAAATCAGATTTTTTTCAATATGGTATTGATTTTCCTCATTCAATTAGAAGATAATGGTTAAATAATAAGATAATTACTTGTTTATATGATTAAATAAATTATTTGTATTATATAGTATGAATTATCTTGCCATAAATTGAATTAGGTCAAAATTAGATAATCTCAAATTATTTTATTAATTAAATTATTTGAAATTTGATCTAGAAGGTATTGAAATCTTTCAAAACTTGCCCTCAAATTTTGGAATTTAAATTTTGATTATAAAGTTTAAATATTTAAATTCTAAACCCTAGAGTTTTAAAAGTTTAAAATTCGACCCTTATACTATTATAACCTAATAAGATTAATAATTATATATATATATATATATATATATATATATATATATATATATGTACAAGACGAGTTAGTCTTACCGTTAGTAGGCTTCATTCACGAAACCGGTCAATAAGGGGTGTTTAAGGAAGCGGCCTGTAAAATGACCGCCATTGGGTATCCACTCTTACCCACCGCACTCTTGACTAGTGGAGGGTCGTTAGCCGAACGGGTGGGATAGGAATAAGTATAATGATTTTATAAAGTAACCAAATGTTTTTTATAAATTCCCAATCTTAGTTACTTTATGAAAAATGTGAAAATGTATGCTATTCCATGAAATTACACTTTGCACCTTGCCAAGTCGTTAGTGGAGCGTGTGTGCTTAACCGGCACACTAATTTGGGACTAGCAAGGATGGCAAAGGGTAGCTCGATGATTATTATAGATCAATGGAGCGTGTGTGGTTAACCGGCACATTGATTAGGTGGTAAATGACATCGAGAGTACCAAGTACATTTGCATGGTTATTCACACCTTGTTTGTGATCCTCGGTATCCCAGTCACAAACTTGAAGGGGATAATCGAGATTGAAACATGCCATTGAAAAGTTCAATGAATCTCAAAAGAATCTAGGAATTTCAATTCATTTAAAACTTAAAATCCTTTTCGTTTTTCATGGTGGAAATTGGTAAATCGTCATTTACCTACCTTCATATTACTTGCAATTAGATTACGACATCCCTCTTGTGAATTGTAAATAATTATGTTGGGTCCTAGCCCTAATTTCTCATTTAGGTGTTTAATTAGGGATTATTATCTAATCTAAACTTTGTTCCTTTTCTATTTCAGATGTCTACTCAAAACATCAACGATTCTGGCCCGACCCCTTCTAGCTCATTCTCACTCATGAAGTTGTGTGGGAGGGTGATCTTTGATGGAACTAATTTCAATGATTGGATCTGCAGTATTCTCATGGTCACCCGCTACGAGGACAAAGAGTATGTTCTCGACAAGGAGCTGAAGGAGGTTAACGTGAACACTGCTACTCCCGAGGAAATTGTTGCGTACGAAACTCATGAGCGAGATGCTACGAAGGTTCATTGCATCATGCTCGCAACAATGACTACCGAACTCCAAAAGTCCTACGAGGACTACTATCCATACGAGATGCACTAAGATTTGATGGAAAGGTACCATCAAAGTGCTAGTTAGGAGAGGTACGAGATCATCGCCTCGATGATCACTACCAAAATGAAGGATGGAGAGTCCATCACAGCCCACTTGCAGAAAATGCAAAGGTTTGTGGACCGCTTGCTAATGTTGAATGTGAACTTCGACAAGGAGCTGGCCATAGATATCACTCTACACTCGTTGCCTCCTTGTTATGACCAGTTTCGTATGACCTATCATATGAATAAGGAGGAGGTCACTCTGAGCAAGATTCAAGGCATGCTAAGGATTGCTGAGAGTAGTCTAAAAGGCAAATCTATTTCATCTGCTCCTACTACTGCTGCCCCTGTCTTGGCAATTGGACAAGGGAAAGGAAAGAAGAGGAAAGCTCCTTCTCAGAGCGACAAGGGTAAACCCCATGATGGATCCTCTTCTAGTGGGACCAAAGTTGGTTCTGGTACCCCCTCTTCCAACCCAAAGGAAGCAGAGGGCTTCTATTGTCACGACAAAGGGCATTGGAAACGAAGCTGCCCAAAGTATCTGCAGGACATCAAGGATGGGAAGATAAATCCCTCCTTCACAGGTATTTATACTATTCAATCTAACAACTCATCACATGCTATTTCATGGGTCCTTGATACAGGATGTGGTTTTCACATTCGTTCTGATTTGCAGGGTCTAAGAAGAAGTAGGGATGTGGAGCATGGGAAGATGAACCTGATCATGGGGAATAGGAAAGCGTCGCTTGTCACCAAGATTGGAGTTTACTCTTTAGTTCTTAGTAGTGGGTTAGGTTTAGATTTAAATGATTGTTGCTACTCGTCAGAAATGGCGAGAAACATTATTTATTTTCATGGTTTGTACAGAAAAGGTTTTAGATTTTCGTTTAATAATGAAATTGGTTCTATTAATGCTTTCTTGAATGGTACTTTCTATTTTGAAGTATTGCCTTGTAATGGAGTATATGAAACTGTGAATGTTGTAGATAACTTAGGAAATAATGTGTTGCACATTGATTCGTCCAATCGTTTGGAAAAAGCATGCTTGTGGCATTGTCGTCTTGGACATGTCAACAAGAAACGCATAGCCCAACTCCAAAAGGATGGAGTGTTGGAGTCATTCGACCTCAATTCGGATGACACGTGCGAATCTTGTTTGCATGGGAAGATAACCAAGTCACCCTTCACTGGTACTTGTGAAAGGGGTGAGGGTTTATTGGATCTCATACATACCGATGTATGTGGGCCCTTTAGATCCACCACAAGGGATGTGAACCGCTTCTATGTGAATTTTACCGATGATTATAGCAGATATAGGTATATCTACTTAATCAAGCACAAGTCAGAAACCTTTGAAAAGTTCAAAGAGTTTAAGAAAGAAGTGGAGAATCAGCTGGGTAGGAAAATTAAGATGCTCCGATCCGATCGAGGAGGTAAGCACCTTAGTATTGAATTCCACGACTACCTCAAGGAATGCGGAATTGTTTCGCAATTGATGCCACCTAGGACACCGCAGTTGAATGGTGTGGCTGAGAGGCGCAATCGAACCTTGTTGGACATGGTTCGTTCCATGATGAGTCGAGCTTCGTTACCTATCTCATTCTGGGGGTATGCCTTAGAGACTGCTACCCATATCCTTAATCTAGTCCCAACTAATAAGGTTGCCAAAACACCTCACGAGATGTGGACATGGAAGGTTCCCTCGTTGGAACATATCAAGGTTTGGGGTTGCGAGGCTTTCGTAAGACGAGAGACTCACGACAAGCTCGAACCTCATAGTGAGCAGTGTATTTTCATCGGCTATCCGCAGAGGTCCTTTGGATATCTCTTCTATAGACTAAGTGACAATGTTGTCTTCGTTGCGAGGAGAGGGGTTTTCCGAGAGCGCGAACTCATGCCAAGAGGACAGTGGGAGAAAAATTGATCTTGAAGAGCTTCAAGAATCAAACGATGAAGGAACCTCTAACACTGGTGCTCAACCCGAGGAGGAAACTCTTGTTGAACCAATTGACGAGTCCCTACCTCTTAGACGTTCCTTTATAGTTAGTGTTCCACCCAAATTATATGGTTTCCATATAACTGCTGAGGGTGAT
Organism: Lactuca virosa; assembly: GCF_052849685.1. NCBI lineage: Eukaryota > Viridiplantae > Streptophyta > Magnoliopsida > Asterales > Asteraceae > Lactuca > Lactuca virosa. The sequence continues at coordinate 231,720,364 of NC_136432.1, read as the reverse complement.
ACGTTTATTAGTGATAGTACACTAATAAATTTGGATGAACCTAACAACTACAAGGAATCCATGGCAGGCCCGGAGTCTGCGAAATGGAAAGATGCTATGGACAGCGAGATTCAGTCCACGTATGACAATCAAGTTTGGAACATGGTTGACAATGTGCCAGGTCGTAAGACGGTCGGGTGCAAATGGATCTTCAAGAAGAAGACCGACATGGATGGGAAAGTACATACATATAAGGCGCGATTGGTTGCGAAGGGCTTTACTCAAACTCCAGGAGTTGACTATGATGAGACCTTCTCACCAGTTGTGAGGATTAAATCTATAAGGGTTATGCTAGCCATAGCTGCATTTCATGACTATGAAATATGGCAAATGGATGTCAAAACCGTTTTCCTTAATGGGAACTTGGCTGAGGATGTTTACATGAGTCAGCCAGAGGGTTTTGTCAATGCAAATCACCCTAATAGAGTGTGTAAGCTTGAGAAATCCATTTATGGATTAAAACAGGCATCTTGCAGATGGAATCTTTGTTTCGATGAGAAAGTCAAAGAGTTTGGTTTTTCGAGAAGCGAGGATGAGTCCTGTGTATATGTCAAAGCCAGTGGGAGTATAGTTAGCTTTCTCGTTTTGTATGTAGATGACATACTGCTCATAGGAAATGACATCCCAACCTTGCAGGAGGTTAAGTCCTAGCATGGGAAGTGTTTCGCTATGAAGGATCTCGGAGAAGCTGCTTATATTATAGGGATAAGGATATTGAGAAATAGGAGTAAAAGACTAATAGGACTTAGTCACAGTACTTACTTGGATAAAGTGTTAAAACGTTTTAGCATGGAAAATTCCAAGAAAGGAGTGTTGCCAATCCAAAGCAATACCAAGTTGACTAAGACTTAAAGTACGAGTACCGATGTCGAGATAGAAGAAATGAGTAGAGTACCTTATGCTTCCGCGGTTGGCTCAATCATGTATGCTATGACATGTACTCGCCTTGATGTGGCCTTCACCTTGAGCATGGTCAGCAGATATCAAGGGAATCCTGGTAGAGCTCATTGGACTGCGGTAAAGAACATTCTTAAGTACCTGCGGATGACTAAGGACTGGATTCTTATCCTTGGAGGAAGTGATGACTTGAGAGTGCGAGGGTATAGTGACTCCAGTTTTCAGACCGACCGGGAAAATTTCCGCTCTCAGTCGGTCTAGGTCTTTACCCTGAATGGAGGAGCAGTGACATGGAAAAGTTCCAAGCAGGAGACTGTAGCTGATTCAACGTGCGAATCAGAGTGCATAGCAGCGAGCGAAGCGTCTAAAGAGGCAATATGGTTAAAGAACTTCATCGGAGACCTTGGAGTTGTACCTACCATAAAGGAGCCTATAGAGATTTTTTGCGATAACAAAGGTGTGGTTGCCTTAACCAAGGAACCAAGGGATCATGGCAGATCCAGACATATCGACAGAAAATATCATTTCATTAGACATCGAGTAGAAGAGGGACTCCTCGTAGTGAAGAGAGTATCGTCAGAAGATAACCCAGCAGATGCCCTTACGAAGGGACTGAGTAGGGTTAAGCACTTACAGCACGCTAGGAGCATTGGGCTGAAGGACGATATTAGTTTTAGTAATTAGATAGCTTTTAAAAACTTGTAATAGATAAATTGTAATTGACATTTTGATGATTAAATAAAGGTGTTTTATTTATAAGTAATGTTACTGTCGTGTGTCAATTATTTACTATTGTTTCACTTTGCATGTTTTGACTTCCTAAATAATAAGATTATTTAAACTATACACAGTCGATCATACGTTGGAAGTAAGTATGAAAGTAGATTGTCATGAATTTGGCTTGTAGATTGTCTAAGCGTTTAGACATAGCAAAGGTTTGTTGAAACGTTCATAAGTGCTCCTGAAATAAGATTTGAGTATTGGATTAAACCCGCGCTCACATGAATCACTTTATGGAATTTAATCACGAGTGATTGTGAGACGATAATATCATATAGTCTTTGAACCTAGATATATGAGTTGTTGTTTACGAGTCGGTTGTGCATCGATAATGCGTAAACGCATCAGTAACTTGATGTTATAAAACGCATTGTTGTGTACGATTTAATAAGTAAATAGTACAAGCATATAAGTCGAAGTTTATCTGTTTCTTTTATCCTATGAGGCTAAAAGCGATATCTTGGGCCCCTCGATGATTTTGTTTTGACTTATGTGTCGGGCCCGGTCAAGACTAAATTGATGTGTTCAATTAAGTTATATGTCATACAAATCAGAGATCGAGAAACAAACTGCTGGACAATAAGTATGACTATGTTCCATGTAATTGTCCACACGATATCTTGAGAACGGAGGACTATACGATCCCTTATCTAAAGGACGTGTCAGAGTTCGACAGCGGCTTTTGAGAGCTACGATTGCTAATCGGATTTTGAAGTCGTACTTGCATTTATAGTTATTAGACTTATCCAAGTGGGAGATTGTTGGATTAGGTGTCTAAGCCCATAACTATATTTGGTATGTACTTGACCCGGTTGTAGCATGGTCCTTTTGGGTTGCCTTCACCAAAGCAACCTGAGTGGATGAATAATTGAGAAAGAGGATAAAAGTGATTTATTAATATATTATATGAATAATATATTAAAAGAGAAATCATATTATTTAATTAACATTGGTCAAGAATTAATTTAGAATTAATTTTGTGGTCAAAAGAGGTTAATTGGATTAAGGGGACTGATATTGTAATTATGTGATAATTGCAATATGGGCTGAGGAACCCTAAAGAAGGGATGGATGAATTCTATGGGGAAACCCACATAGAAATCGTCCATAGGGGCCTTCTAGAAGGATCCTGTGGATTGCTTAAGGCCTAAGTAATCTAATTAGGGTTTTGACTGAAACCCTAGCAGCTCACCTATATAAAGACTCCTTGGCTTCATATTTTCGGCTACCACAACCCTAGAAGGATTCCTAGAGCCGAAAATAGTCTTTCCCCTCTCTCTCTAATATTTTCCAATTGCTTTGGTGTTTGTGATCTATTAGAGGAATCACATTTGAGGTGTTAGGTTCTCAACAGCTCAAGATCATCAAGCTACAATCAAAGGTAATATCCTAACTCTTCATTAGATGTAGATTTTGATTTTTTGTTGTATGCTAGGTTAGGGTTTGCAAGCTTTGGATGATTATTGCATGTACAAATAGAAAAAATAGATCCAAAGCTTTAGGGTTTGCATGTGCACCATAGGATTGATGTTTTGCTCATAACCCAACAGTGGTATCAGAGTCTAGGTCGTTTTTCTATTGTATTTGATGCATAGCTAAATTGTTTAAAGCTTGAAAAGTCGAAAAAACTGCTTCTGTGTGATGAACTCGTCGACTCCCCTGATGAGCTTGATGATTCAGGGCTACTCGACGAGTTCAGTCAGTGACTCGGCGAGTCGGCTCGTCTGTTAGCAGATCTTTCGGGATTTTCACTAGAATTGGGTTGGGATAATTACCATAAACGTTTTTAATTGATAAAATCCGATTTTTTCAATATGGTATTGATTATTCTCATCCAATTAGAAGATAATGGTTAAATAATAAGATAATTACTTGTTTATATGATTAAATAAATTATTTGTATTATTTAATATGAATTATCTTGCCATAAATTGAATTAGGTCAAATTTAGATAATCACAAATTATTTTATTAATTTAATTATTTGAAATTTGATCTAGAAGGTTTTGAAAAGTTTCAAAACTTACCCTCAAGTTTTGGAATTTAAATTTTGTTAAAAAGTTGAAATATTTAAATTCTAAACCCTAGAGTTTTAAAAGTTTAAAATTCGACCCTTATACTATTATAACATAATAAGATTAATAATTATATATATGTATAAGACGAGTCACTCTTACCGTTAATAGGTCTCATTCACGAAGCCGGTCTATAAGGGGTATTTAAGGAAGCGGCTTGTAAAATGACCGCCATTGGGTATCCACTCTTACCCACTGCACTCTTGACTAGTGGAGGGTCGTTAGCCGAACGGGTAGGATAGGACAAACTAATTCCTCATTAATAAGTATAATGATTTTATAAAGTAACTAAATGTTTTTTATAAATTCCCAATCTTAGTTACTTTATGAAAAATGTGAAAATGTATGCTATTCCATGAAATTACACTTTGCACCTTGCCAAGTCATTAGTGGAGCGTGTGTGGTTAACTGGCACACTAATTTGGGACTAGCAAGGGTGGAAAAGGGTAGCTCGATGTTTATCATAGATCAATGGAGCGTGTGTGGTTAACCGGCACAATGATTAGGTGGTAAATGACATCGAGAGTACCAAGTACATTTGCATGGTTATTCACACCTTGTTTGTGATCTTCGGTATCCAGTCACAAACTTGAAGGGCATAATCGAGATTTAAACATGCCATTGAAAAGTTCAATGAATCTCAAAAGAATCTAGGAATTTCAATTCATTTAAAACTTAAAATCCTTTTCGTTTTTCATGGTGGAAATTGGTAAATCGTCATATACCTACCTTCATATTATTTGCAATTAGATTACGGCATCCCTCTTCTGAATTGTAAATAATTATGTTGGGTCCTAGCCCTAATTTCACATTTGGGTGTTTAAGTGGGGATTATTATCTAATCTAAACTTTGTTCCTTTTCTATTTCAGATGTTTACTCAAAACAACAACGATTTTGGCTCATTCTCACTCAAGAACTTGTGTGGGAGGGATGATCTTTGATGGAACCAATTTTAGTGATTGGATCCGCAATATTCGAATGGTCACCCGCTACGAGGACAAAGAGTATGTTCTCGAGAAGGAGCTGAAGGAGGTTAACATGAACACTGCTACTCCCGAGGAAATTGCTACGTACGAAACTCATGAGCGTGATGCTACGAAGGTTCATTGCATCATGCTTGCAACAATGACTTCTAAACTCCAAAATTCCTACGAGGACTACTATCCATATGAGATACACCAAGATTTAATGGAAAGGTACCATCAAAGTGCTAGGCAGGAGAGGTACGAGATCATCACCTCGATAATCACTACCAAAATGAAGGATGGAGAGTCCATCACGGCTCACTTGCAGAAAATGCAAAGGTTTGTGGACCGCTTGCTAAAGTTGAATGTGAACTTCGACGAGGAGTTGGCCATAGATATCACTCTACACTCGTTGCCTCCTTGTTATGACCAGTTTCGTATCACCTATCATATGAACAAAGAGAAGGTCACTCTGAGCAAGATTCAAGGCCTGCTAAGGACTGCTGAGAGTAGTCTAAAAGGAAAATCTGATGCATCTGCTCCTACTACTGATGCCCCTGTCTTGGCAATTTGACAAGGGATAGGGAAGAAGAGGAAGGCTCCTTCTAAGAGCCACAAGGGTAAACCCCATGATGGATCCTCTTCTAGTGGAACCAAAGTTGGTTCTGCTACCCCCTCTTCCAACGTAAAAGAAGCAGAATGCTTCTATTGTCACGACAAATGGCATTGGAAACGAAGTTGCCCGAAGTATCTACAGGACATCAAGGATGGGAAGATAAATCCCTCCTTCGCAGGTATTTATACTATTCAATCATTACAACTCATCACATGCTATTTCTTGGGTCCTTGATACAGGATGTGGTTTTCACATTCGTTCTGATTTTCAGGGTCTAAGAAGAAGTAAGGATGTGGAGCATGGGAAGATGAACCTGATCATGGGGAATAGGAAAGCGTCGCATGTCACCAATATTAGAGTTTACTTTTTAGTGCTTAGTAGTGGGTTAGGTTTAGATTTAAATGATTGTTGCTACTCGTCAGAAATGGCGAGAAACATTATTTCTTTTCATGGTTTGTACAAACAAGGTTTTAGATTTTCGGTTAATAATGAAATTGGTTCTATTAATGCTTTCTTGAATGGTACTTTATATTTTGAAGCATTGCCTTGTAATGGAGTATATGAAGCTGTGAATGTTGTAGATAACTTAGGAAATAATGTGATGCACATAGATTCGTCCAATGGTTTAGACAAAGCATGCTTGTGGCATTGTCGTCTTGGACATGTCATCAAGAAACACATAGCCCAACTCCAAAACGATGGAGTGTTGGAGTCATTCGACCTCAAGTCAGATGACACGTGTGAATCTTGTTTTCTTGGAAAGATGACCAAGTCACCCTTCACTGGTACTTGTGAAAGGGGTGAGGGTTTATTGGATCTCATACATATCGATGTATGTGGGCCCTTTAGATCCACCGCAAGGGATGCGAACCGCTTCTATGTGACTTTTACCGATGATTATAGCAGATATGGGTATATCTACTTAATCAAGCACAAGTCAGAAACCTTTGAAAAGTTCAAAGAGTTTAAGCAAGAAGTGGAGAATCAGCTGGGTAGGAAAATTAATATGCTTCGATCGGATCGAGGAGGTGAGTACCTTAGTATTGAATTCCACGACTACCTCAAGGAATGCGGAATTGTTTCGCAATTGACGCCACCTAGGACACCGCAGTTGAATGGTGTGGCTGAGAGGCGCAATCGAACCTTGTTGGACATGGTTCGTTCCATGATGAGTCGAGCTTCGTTACCTATCTCATTCTGGGGGTATGCCTTAGAGACTGCTACCCATATCCTTAATCTAGTCCCAACTAATAAGGTTGCCAAAACACCTCACGAGATGTGGACATGGAAGGTTCCCTCGTTGGAACATATCAAGGTTTGGGGTTGCGAGACTTTCGTAAGCCGAGAGACTCACAACAAGCTCGAACCTCATAGTGAGCAGTGTATTTTCATCGGCTATCCGCAGAGTTCCTTTGGATATCTCTTCTATAGACTAAGTGACAATGTTGTCTTCGTTGCGAGGAGAGGGGTTTTCCGAGAGCGAGAACTCATATTCCAAGAGGACAGTGGGAGGCAAATTGATCTTGAAGAGCTTCAAGAATCAAACGATGAAGGAACCTCTAACACTGGTGCTCAACCCGAGGAGGAAACTCCTGTTGAACCAATTGACGAGTCCCTACCTCTTAGACGTTCCATTAGAGTTTGTGTTCCACCCGAATTATATGGTCTCCATATAACTGTTGAGGGTGATACGTTTATTAGTGATAGTACACTAATAAATTTGGATGAACCTAACAACTACAAAGAAGCCATGGCAGGCCCGGAGTCTGGGAAATGGAAAGAGGCTATGGACAGCGAGATTCAGTCCACGTATGAAAATCAAGTTTAGAACATGGTTGACAATGTGCCAGGTCGTAAGACGGTCGGGTGCAAATGGATCTTCAAGAAGAAGACCGACATGGATGGGAATGTAAATACATATAAGGCGCGATTGGTTGCGAAGGGCTTTACTCAAACTCCAGGAGTTGACTATGATGAGACCTTCTCACCAGTTGTGAGGATTAAATCTATAAGGGTTATGCTAGCCATAGCTGCATTTCATGACTATGAAATATGGCAAATGGATGTCAAAACCGTTTTCCTTAATGGGAAGTTGGCTGAGGATGTTTACATGAGTCAGCCAGAGGGTTTTGTCAATGCAAAGCACCCTAATAGAGTGTGTAAGCTTGAGAAATCCATTTATGGATTAAAACAGGCATCTTGCAGATGGAATCTTTGTTTCGATGAGAAAGTCAAAGAGTTTGGTTTTTCGAGAAGCGAGGATGAGTCCTGTGTATATGTCAAAGCCAGTGGGAGTATAGTTAGCTTTCTCGTTTTGTATGTAGATGACATACTGCTCATAGGAAATGACATCCCAACCTTGCAGGAGGTTAAGTCCTAGCATGGGAAGTGTTTCGCTATGAAGGATCTCGGAGAAGCTGCTTATATTATAGGGATAAGGATATTGAGAAATAGGAGTAAAAGACTAATAGGACTTAGTCACAGTACTTACTTGGATAAAGTGTTAAAACGTTTTAGCATGGAAAATTCCAAGAAAGGAGTGTTGCCAATCCAAAGCAATACCAAGTTGACTAAGACTCAAAGTACGAGTACCGATGTTGAGATAGAAGAAATGAGTAGAGTACCTTATGCTTCCGCGGTTGGCTCAATCATGTATGCTATGACATGTACTCGCCTTGATGTGGCCTTCACCTTGAGCATGGTCAGCAAATATCAAGGGAATCCTGGTAGAGCTCATTGGACTGCGGTAAAGAACATTCTTAAGTACCTGCGGATGACTAAGGACTGGATTCTTATCCTTGGAGGAAGTGATGACTTGAGAGTGCGAGGGTATAGTGACGCCAGTTTTCAGACCGACCGGGAAAATTTCCGCTCTCAGTCGGTCTAGGTCTTTACCCTGAATGGAGGAGCAGTGACATGGAAAAGTTCCAAAAAGGAGACCGTAGCTGATTCAACGTGCGAATCAGAGTACATAGCAGCGAGCGAAGCATCGAAAGAGGCAATATGGCTAAGGAACTTCATCGGAGACCTTGGAGTTCGACAGCGGCTTTTGAGAGATATGATTGCTAATCGGATTTTGAAGTCGTACTTGCATTTATAGTTATTAGACTTATCCAAGTGGGAGACCGTTGGATTAGGTGTCTAAGCCCATAACTATATTTGGTATGTACTTGACTCGGTTGTAGCATTGTCCTTTTGGGTTGCCTTCACCAAAGCAACTTGACTGGATGAATAATTGAGAAAGAGGATAAAAGTGATTTATTAATATATTATATGAATAATATATTAAAAGAGAAATCATATTATTTAATTAAGATTGGTCAAGAATTAATTTAGAGTTAATTTTATGGTCAAAAGAGGTTAATTGAAATAAGGGGACTGATATTGTAATTATGTGATAATTGCAATATGGGCTGAGGAGCCCTAAAGAAGGGATGGACGAATTCTATGGGGAAGCCCACATAGAAATCGTCCATAGGGGCCTTCTGGAAGGATCATGAGGATTGCTTAAGGCCTAAGCAATCAAGTTAGGGTTTTGACTGAAACCCTAGCTGCTCACCTAAATAAAGACTCCTTGTCTTCATATTTTTGGCTACCACAACCCTAGAAGGATTCCTAGCGCCGAAAATAGCCATTCCCCTCTCTCTCTAATATTCTCTAATTGCTTTGGTGTTTGTGATCTATTAGAGGCATCGCATTTGAGGTGCTAGGTTCTCAAAAGCTCAAGATCATCAAGCTAAAATCAAAGGTAATATCCTAACTATTCATTAGATGTAGATTTCGATTTTTTGTTGTATGCTAGATTAGGGTTTGCATGGTTTGGATGATTATTGCATGTACAAATAGAAAAACCAGATCCAAAGCTTTAGGGTTTGCATGTGCACCATAGGATTGATGTTTTGCTCATAACCCAACAGGAGGTTGACTGGGCCTAGGGTATTCCAACCCGATGGTTGATTGGACCCGACATACTATTGTATATGTTATCTGTTTGTGTGTTGGTACTTTGGGGGAACTCACTAAGCTTTGGCTTACGGTTTTTAGTTTGTGTGTTGGTATTTTGGGGGAACTCACTTTGCTCTGTTTATGGCTTTATGATTTTGGGATACTATAATATGGATAAACAATTTGGAAACAATGATTTTGTAAAAATTTTATGACTATGGGTTGTTTTTAAAAGTTTAAATTTGTTGTGATTTTTGAGTCGTTACAATTTGGTATCAGAGGCTTGGTTTGAGTGAATTGGAGGAACACCCGTGTGAATCCAATCTAAAACTAAGGAAATGAAAAAGTTTTAAAAATGATTTTTAAAATAATCAAGAGAGGATACGATGTGTACGATCAGTCGGAGCCAGTAAGTAGACCCTAAATTACCACACTGTTATTTGATATTGTGATATGTGAAAACAGCATGCTAGTGATAGGCTAGGGATTTTCAGGAATCGCATAATAGAATTGCCTAATTATATGATGTCCGGTAGCCTAGGGTTTTCCTTATATGAAATTAACATCATTACTGTAGTTGCTTAGTGTGTGCATCAAAATTGTTCATAACTAAGATTTTATAGCCTAAGAATGTTTAATTTAGCCTTATTTCCTATTCCTCGTTTGGTTGTGGGTTAGGGTAGAATCAAGTATTCGACTGTCTATAGGATACAGTGTTATGTATGATTAGCATACACGAGTGTTGTAGGGTTGGTGGAAGTTTCATGGATGAGTTATGTGGGGTCAGCCAACCAGTCGCGGAATGTATATCCTTTCTTTAGGGAGTTATATTCGGAAGTTCTATATGTTAAGTTATAAAGTATGTTGCTATTATTGGTTTTATGTCAAGATAAAACTTGGTATGTTATATGTTGTTATTGTTAGTTTTATGTCAAGATAAAACTTAGTATGTTATATATTGTTATTGATAGTTTTATGTCAAGATAAAACTAGGAACGTTATATGTTGTTATTATTGGTTTTAGGTCAAGATAAAACCTGGTTTTACTTCAAGATATAGCTGTTATACTGCCTAAATGTTATGAAGTTAGGAGTAATGTTTAAAAGCATAGTCTAGTAACTTAGGGTTTTAGACATGAAAATGCTTTTGTTGTTAGAGTTATAGGAAGCCGTCGAAGTCTACATGAGTAATTGTATTCATCAACTAAGATTGGGCATCTTAGCGGAAATCCTCTGAACTGTAACCGTTAATCCCGTGTGAGCGAGGAAGTCGTGTATAATTAGTATACGGGTTGACCACCCCACTTGTGACTGTTAGCTACAGTCAACTAAAAGCGAGTGATGAACTATCCTTTTACTTGTTATTGTTCCGTCGTCGATGAAGCGTACGGTGTTGTTTCTCATGGTAAATCATGAGTGTATTGTTTCTCATGTTAAATCATGAGTGTGTTTTATCAGATGTATTATGTCATAGCACCGGTTACAAGCTCATGGTAGCAAATTTTTAGAAACATTATACTTTGTCGTATACAAGTATTAATGTTAAGTATAAGTTTCCCCCTACTTATACCTTAGGTTTAAGGAATGTTTAGGTATAACACTTAATTGATAAGTAAACTATTATACCTAATATACATACTAAATGTTGGAGAGTCAAAATGATACTTTCAAAACTATACTTTTGAACTTGGAAAATGTATTATTTTATGGAGTCAAAACCTGTGAACTCACCAACTTTATGTTGACGTATTTTAAATTGCATGTGTTTTCAGGAAGTTGATAACTATGATACGAGAAATGACGTTACACTGCCCGGTGTTTCCGCCGACGGCCGGGGTGTGACAGATTGGTATCAGAGCTATTAACTATAGTGAATTAGTACTTTCTTAGGAAAGCACGACTATAGTTTAGGGCTTACTCTGTTAGGCTTAGGTATATTCCTTAGCCTACAATATAAAGTATTAGTAATTATACTACTGAAGGACTACTTACGGGAGCGGTGACAAGGATAGACATGTCGATTTGGGTTGCTGGATTTCAGAACGGCTATATGCTAAAATGATTCTGCCCTTTCGACTGTCCTGACTGGCCGGTGCCTTATCAGCTAGACCTGAAGTAACAAACAATAATTAATAATACTCGTGAATACAACAAACACAAAGATATAGAGTTATGTATGAACTCAGTCCCGCGATGAGAACACATGTATATAACCCAAAAATATAGAAAACCCAAACCCTTGATAAGAATTCAACGCAAGGTTTTAGGTCAAACTACTTAGTCGAGTTTTATTGTACATGGCACGAACCACAACTAAATGTAGACTGATCACCTATGTTTAATTTTGGTCAGACCGATGCACAACTAAACTTGGATACGGTGTTTGATAGACTAAAACACCTGAAGATTCTAGAAGATTAAAGATAGATCTCAGATCAGGATACCATCAACTCGGAGTACAAGAAGACGATGTTCCGAAGAAAACATTTAGGACTCGATATGGTCAATCTAAGTTCCTAGTTAAGTCTTTGGATTGACCAGCGCTCCAACAATGTTTATGGATCTCATGAATAGTGTTTGCAAAACCGTACTTGGATAAATTCGTGATAGTGTTTATCGATGATATATTGATATATTCACGAACCAAGGAAGAACACGGTCAACACTTGCAAATAATCTTGGAACTACTAAGAAAAGAAAAGTTGTACGCCAAATTCTCCGAATGTGAATTTTGGATTAGAGAAGTACAATTTTTAGGTCATGTAGTTAGCAACGAAGGAATTCATGTTGACCCCTCCAAAGTTGAAGCAATCCATAATTGGGAAGCTCCGAAGACGCCAATAGAAGTGCGTCAATTCTTAGGACTTGATGGCTATTACCGTAGATTTATAGAGAATTTCTCCAAAATAGCCAAGGCGCTTACAACACTAACCCAGAAGGATGTGAAGTTCAACTGGGAAGTCAAACAAGAAGCTGCTTTAAGCAACTAAAGAAAATGTCGTGTAGTGCACCAATGCTATCCTTTCCAGATGGGACAGAATATTTCGTTATATACTGCGGATGTGTGTTGATGCAAAGAGGAAAAGTTATCGCCTACGCATCACGACAACTTAAGGTGCATGAGCATAATTACACTACCCATGACCTTGAATTGGGAGTTGTAGTTTTTGCACTGAGAAGTTGGAGACACACAATTGGTCAGAGAACATATAGGTGATACCTTATCTGCCGAGCCAGAAATAATCCACGAGACAAACTCAAAAGATTGTGCAAATTAAGGATCGATTAAAGGCAGAACGTGATCTTCAGAAGAGCTATGCTGACGTAAGACGTAAGCCTTTAGAATTCCAAGTTGGAGATAAAGTAATGTTGAAGGTCTCTCCTTGGAAAGCCGTAATTCGATTCAGGAAACGAGGCAAACTAAACCCATGGTATATAGGACCTTTTGAAATTCTAGCAAGAATTGGTTCTATCGCATACCAACTCAAGTTACCTCAAGAGCTAAGCAATGTACACGATGTTTTTCACGTGTCAAATCCCAAAAGATGTTTGTCCGATGACACTCTTGTTGTACCTCTCGACGAGATACAAGTCAATACCAAACTCAACTTTATAGAAGAATCTGTCGAAATCAGGGATCGAGAAGCCAAACGATTAAAGCAAAGTCGTATTCCCATAGTGAAAGTTCGATGGAACTCTTTACGAGGACCTGAATTTACTTGGGAATCTGAAGATCAGATGAAACAAAAATACCCCCAACTATTTAACAAAACCCCATCGACAAGATAAATTTCGGGACGAAATTGTTCTAACGGGGGTAGAATGTAACACCAGTCAAAATAGGTCAACAACAATCACATGTGATTATGCCAATCATGTAATGTGATTTTTTTTAAACTAGTAATGTGATAAACTTACTATGTAATTCATGTTAAAGTATGAACTTTCATACATAATTTATGATACAACTCAAAGTATACGTCCATACGATTCCAAAAATATAGAGAACATCTAAATCTGACTTCGCGTGAAGAAGTTATGATAACCCGAACACTATAAATCTCTATAATAAGAGGAATTTAAAATAGACTTAGAATTAGCTATTCGAGTCTAAACGAAAGTCGTAGTACTCTGAATTAGCTACGCGTGCATATAAAAAACGTCAAAAACGAAATTCGTATACAAAAGTAATGACCTTCCGAAGATGCAGATGTCTAAGGACATGACACGTGGCAGAAACCCTAGCCGCCATCGTTCACGACATGGACATTAATTCCACGACGTGAAACGTGTCAGGGACACTAATCGGGGCTAGAAAACACGTGTTAAAGCTACAGGATAACTCATGGAACTCCACGACGTGGCCATATGTATTCCACGACGTGGAATGGCCCAGAACAGCATATAAATAGCGATCAAGACCCTTTCATTCCTTACACCAAATCTCTTCATTCTCTCTTGTTTCCAAAGGCCGTTTTCCTTCCCGAGCCAGACTACGAAGAGCCTCTGACCGCTTAGATTTTATAGATCACGCTACTAGGGTGAGTTTCACGGCCCCACTTTCTAATATTTCGGGGGAAAACGCATGCTAAATATTATATATACGTAATTATTATGTCTATATGATAGTATATAGTTATATTAGCTGGGGTATAGTTGTTCTAAATATAATATTTTGAATATACACAACTATTATCAACCTCTCAGCATGTTATTTTACTAATGTAGATCTTGAGTTATACTTAGGATTCTATATATATGTTGTGTGCGATATAGTTCCGAAGTTATATTCGGAAGTTCTATATGTTAAGTTATAAAGTATGTTGCTATTATTGGTTTTATGTCAAGATAAAACTTGGTATGTTATATGTTGTTATTGTTAGTTTTATGTCAAGATAAAACTTAGTATGTTATATATTGTTATTGATAGTTTTATGTCAAGATAAAACTAGGAACGCTATATGTTGTTATTATTGGTTTTAGGTCAAGATAAAACCTGGTTTTACTTCAAGATATAGCTGGTATACTGCCTAAATGTTATGAAGTTAGGAGTAATGTTTAAAAGCATAGTCTAGTAACTTAGGATTTTAGACATGAAAATGCTTTTGTTGTTAGAGCTATAGGAAGCCGTCGAAGTCTACATGAGTAATTGTATTCATCAACTAAGATTGGGGATCTTAGCGGAAATCCTCTGAACTGTAACCGTTAATCCCGTGTGAGCGAGGAAGTCGTGTATAATTAGTATACGGGTTGACCACCCCACTTGTGACTGTTAGCTACAGTCAACCAAAAGCGAGTGATGAACTATCCTTTTACTTGTTATTGTTCCGGCGTCGATGAAGCGTACGGTGTTGTTTCTCATGGTAAATCATGAGTGTATTGTTTCTCATGGTAAATCATGAGTGTGTTTTATCAGAGGTATTATGTAATAGCACCGGTTACAGGCTCATGGTAGCAAATTGTTAGAAACATTATACTTTGTCGTATACAAGTATTAATGTTAAGTATAAGTTTCCCCCTACTTATACCTTAGGTTTAAGGAATGTTTAGGTATAACACTTAATTGATAAGTAAACTATTATACCTAATATACATACTAAATGTTGGAGAGTCAAAATGATACTTTCAAAACTATACTTTTGAACTTGGAAAATGTATTATTTTATGGAGTCAAAACCTGTGAACTCACCAACTTTATGTTGATGTATTTTAAATTGCATGTGTTTTCAGGAAGTTTATAACTATGATACGAGAAATGACGTTACACTGCCCGGTGTTTCCGCTGACGGCCGGGGTGTGACAGTTATGGTGTCTGTTGTGGGTTTCTATCGCCAACGAACATGGGGTTTCTGCATCCAGAGTGTATCGGTGTTGTGTTTTGTAGATCTTCGGGGAGCCTTATACGATTGATTTGATCCCTATCCCCATGGGGGATGTGTGTGTCATAGTAGGGATGGATTGGCTGAGCAGGTTTGGTGCCTTGATCGATTGCGAGGGCCAGCATGTAGTAGTTCGAACCCCAAGTAGGGGAGACTGGTTATTTATGGAGAGGGTACCAGGGTTGGTTCAGGGTTTTGTTCGGAAGCCAGGGCTCGACAGTATATTCAGCAGGGTGTGCAGGTTATCTGGCTTATGTGGTTGATACTCGGGTTGGGGAGAAGACTTTAGTTTTAGAAGTACCAGTTGTCAGGAAGCTTGCCGATGTTTTCCCGGAGGAGTTACCCGGTGCGCCTCCCGAGAGGCAGGTTCAGTTTAGGATTGATCTAGTGTCAGGTGCGGCTCTGATTTTTAAGGCGTCGTACCGCTTGGCACCGCCTGAGATGCAGGAGTTGTCCTCTTAGCTTCAGGAGCTGTTAGGAAAGCAGTTCATCGGACCGAGCAGTTCGCCGTGGGGAGCGCCAATATTGTTCGTCAAGAAAAAGGATGGTTTACACCGGATGTGCATTGATTACTGGGAGTTGAAAAAGTTAACGGTGATGAACCGTTATCCCCTTCCACAGATTGATGACCTATATGATTAGTTGCAAGGTGCATCTTGGTTCTCTAAGATCGATCTGAGGTCTGGGTATCATCAGGTGATAGTGAGAGAGGAGGACGTGGAGATGACTACATTTCAGACTCGTTATGGGCATTACGAGTTCGTGGTGATACCATTTGGGCTCACCAATGTGCCTACTGCGTTTATGGATATGATGAATCGGGTGTGCAGGCTGATGCTCGACCGATCTGTCATTGTGTTTATTGATGATATCTTGGTGTATTCCAAGACTAGAGAGCAACATGAGGAGTACCTTCGGGAACTTTTGGAAGTATTGAGGCGGGAATGGCTGTATGCCAAGTTCTCAAAGTGTGAGTTTTGGTTACGAGAGGTCCAATTCCTGGGGCACCTCGTTAACCAGGATGGGATTTTGGTCGATACGGCTAAGATCGAGGATGTGATGCAGTGGGAGGTTCCGAAATCTCCCTCAGATATTAGGAGTTTCTTGGGTTTGGCGGGATACTATTGGAGATTTATTCAGGATTTCTCCAAGATTGAGGTACCCCTCACTCGTCTGACAAGGAAGGGAATGGATTTTCGATGGGGCCCTGAACAGTAGTCGGCATTTGAGACTCTTAGGCGGAGGTTATGTGAGTCCCCGGTATTGACCCTTCCGGAGGGAGTTGAGGATTTTGTGGTATTTTGTGATGCATCCATCACCGGTTTAGGGGCGGTCCTTATGCATAGAGGACAAATGATTGCTTATGCGTCATGGCAGATAAAGTCGCATGAGACGTGATATCCTACTCATGACCAGGAGTTGGGGGCAGTGGTGTTTGCCTTCAAGATTTGGATACATTATCTTTATGGGGTCCGTTATACTATTTACACGGATCACAAGAGTTTGACATATCTTATGGATCAGCAAAACCTGAACATGAGGCATCGTAGGTGGATGGACGTGGTCAAGGATTATGACTGTGAGATCCTTTACCATCCGGGTAAAGCGAATGTGGTAGCGGATGCATTGAGCCGCAAGTCGGTTGGGTCTTCAGTTGGGGAGATGTGTATGAGGATATCTATTGATTCTCCGCTTTTGGGTTTGATCAGGGAGGCTTAGGCAGAAGGAGTTGGGAAGGAGAACTGAAAAACAGGAGAGGATCAGGGGCGAGATCGACAGGTTTGTCACCGATAGTCGGGGGTTGTTGACCCGATGTGGTCGGTTTTGGGTTCCAGTTTCCGGTGGGATCAGGCAGATAGTATTGGAGGAGGCTCATAAATCTCGTTTTTCTATACACCCAGGAGCCACCAAAATGTATTGGGATCTAAGTTTGAGTTACTGGTGGTCGTGTATGAAGAGGGGATAGCCTCGTATGTTAAGAGGTGCTTGACATGTAGGATGGTCAAGGTCAAGCATCAGAGGCCGCATGGGAAGCTGCAACCTTTGGAGGTTCCCATTTGGAAGTGGGAACATATCACCATGGATTTTATCACCAAATTGCCGAAGACGACCAAGGGTTTTGATGCTATATGGGTCTTCGTGGATCGATTGACCAAGAGTGCCCACTTTTTGGCCATTGGGGAGAGCTCTTCGGCCAAAAAGTTGGCCAATGTGTATGTCTGGGAGATCGTTGCTCATCATGGGATTCCAGTCTGATGGGTTTTGAGCATTCTAACACTTCCTAAGTGTACATGCAACCCTAATAACCTTGGATCTATGTTTGTCTAATAATCATGCAAAGTTGAATTCCAAGGTTATATTCCTATCTAGCATACATGGGGAACATTTTTAACTTGAATGAAAGATAGAATAACTTACCTTGTTGTTGATTATGATCCTTGAAACCTTGTGAGCCTAGCACCCCAAGTGTGATGCCTCAAATGCTTCACACAACACCAAATGCAAAGGAGTAAACTTTGAGAGAATCTTACACTTGCAAAATCGGCTCTAGCCCTCTTGTTTCTTATGTGTCGCCGATTTTGGTGGAGAACATGTTGCTTATATAGTGTGTCACGTCTAGGGTTACACCATGTAAACCCTAATGTGACATGACTCTTCATTTCCATGACCCATGGGTTTGTAACTCCCATGGAGCCTCCATGGAGCATCCTATGGGTGGAACCCAACTTGATAATCCATGGAGCCTCTTAGCCCACTATATAAGATATGGAAGATTTACATAATCTACCCATATATTTAATTAGTTATCTTTTGATCACTTAATTAATTCTAAATTAATTCTTGATCAAACTAATTAAATAATATTATTAATATATTAGAACTTATAATATATTAATAAACCATAAGTGTTATTTCTCTCATTTTAGTTTATCCAATTGCATGGTGCCATGCAACCCAAATGGACCATGCCGGGTCGGGTCAAGTACATACCAGAAATAGTTATGGACTTATACACCTTATCCAACAGTCTCCCACTTGGATAAGTCTAATAACTATAACTGCAATACTTCAGGAACCGATCGGCAATCGTAGCTCTTTCAAGGTCTCTCGGAACTGAGAAGATGATGATACGCCATTTAAGATAAGTGATCATATAATCCTCTGTTCTAGATATCAGCCGGACAAATACATGGAACAATGTCTTACTTATTGTCCAGCAGTTTGTTTCCCGATTTCCGATTTGTTTGACAAAGAACTTAATTGAACACATCAACTTAGTTCTGACCGGGCCCGGTACATAGGTCAAAACAAAATCATCGAGGGGCCCAGATATCAGCTTCTAATCCAAGAAGGAACAGATAAACTTCGACTCATATGTTTGTTCTACCACTCATTGAATTATACACAAAAGCAAGTTTTATAACATCGAGTTACCAATGCGTTAAAGTACAATCAATGCATAACCAACTCATAAGTAACAAATCATATCTCTAGGTTTGAAGACTTATATGATATTACCGTCTCACGATCACTCGAGATAAATTCCATGAAGTGATTCCAGTGAGCGTGGGTTGAGTCCAATGCTCAGAACTTATGAGCACTTAGGAGTGTTGTAGCCATGTCCAACAACTTAGACCTCTGCAACCAATCATGACAGTCTTGATTCATACCTACTTCCGACATATGACCGACTGTGGAGGTTCGAATAATATGATATACCAAACATAATTATTCTGGAAGTCAAAACATGCAAAAGAAATATAGTAAACGATCGACAAGAGATAGCAACACTTTACTCATAAATAAAACACCTTTTATTCATCATCTAATGTCAATTACACTTTACAAATTTCAAGGTTATATAACTACTAAATCTAATATCATCCTTCAGCCCTATGCTCCGAGCATGCTGGAGATGCTTAACCCGAGTCAGTCCCTTCGTGAGGGGATCTGCTGGATTCTCATCCGATGATACCCTCTTTGCCACGAGGAGTCCTTCTTCTATTCGATGTCTGATGAAATGGTATTTTCTGTCGATGTGTCTGCATCTCCCGTGATCCCTTGGTTCCTTGGCTAAGGCAACTGCACTTTCACTATCACAGAAAATTTCCATTGGCTCTTTAATAGCTGGTACAACTCCAAGGTCTCTAATGAAGTTCTTCAGCCATATCGCCTCCTTTGCTGCCTCGCTAGCTGCTATATACTCTGATTCGCAAGTTCAATCAGCCATTGTCTCTTGCTTGGAACTCTTCCAAGAAATTGCTCCTCCATTTAAGGTAAAGACCCAGCCTGACTGAGAGCGGAAATTATCCCTATCAGTCTGAAAGCTAGCATCACTATACCCTACAACTCTCAAGTCTTCACTCCCACCGAGGGTAAGGACCCAGTCCTTAGTCCTCCGTAGGTACTTGAGGATATTCTTTACCGCAGTCCAGTGTGCCTTGCCAGGGTTCCCCTGATACCTGCTAACCATGCTCAAAGCAAAGGCTACATCAGGTCGAGTACACGTCATAGCATACATGATCGATCCTACAGCCGAAGCATAAGGTATTCGACTCATTTCTGATATCTTAGCCTCAGTACTAGGGCTTTGTGTCTTACTCAATCTGGCATTACTCTGGATGGGTAACTCTCCTTTCTTGGAGTCCTGCATGCCGAATCTCTTCAACACCTTATCCAAGTAAGTACTCTGACTAAGTCCAATTAGTCTTTTACTCCGGTCTCTCAAGATCCTTATCCCTAGAATATAGGCAGCTTCTCCTAGGTCCTTCATAAAGAAACACTTCCCAAGCCAGGACTTAACTTCTTGCAGAGTTGGGATGTCATTTCCTATGAGTAGTATGTCATCCACATACAATACCAAAAAGCTAACTATACTCCCACTAGCCTTGACATATACACAAGATTCATCTTCACTCCTAGAAAAGCCAAATTCCTTGACTTTCTCATCAAAGCAAAGATTCCATCTGCGAGGTGCTTGCTTTAACCCATAAATGGATTTCTCAAGCTTACACACTCTATTAGGGTACTCTGTGTTGACAAAACCCTCTGGCTGACTCATGTAAACATCCTCAGCCAACTTTCCATTAAGGAAAGCGGTTTTGACATCCATTTGCCATATTTCATAGTCATGAAATGCGGCTATGTCTAACAGAACCCTAATAGACTTAATCTTGGCCACTGGAGAAAAGGTCTCATCATAATCAACTCCCAGAGTTTGTGAGAAACCCTTTGCAACCATTCGTGCCTTATAAGTGTGTACATTACCATCCATGTCGGTCTTCTTCTTGAAGATCCATTTGCACCCTACAGTCTTACGACCTGGTACATTCTCAACCAAGTTCCAAACTTGATTGTCATACATGGACTGTATCTCGCTGTCCATTGCCTCTTTCCACTTGGCTGACTCAGGGCCTGTCATGGCTTCCGCGTAACTGTTAGGTTCATCCAGACCTATCAGTGTCTCATCACTGATAAGTGTATCACCTTCCGCAGTAATATGGAATCCATAGTAATGCTCAGGTGCTTCCTAACCCTTGTGGAACGCCTCAGAGGTACAGACTTGTCAATTGGCTCAACAGGAGTTTCCTCCTCAAGTTGAGTGCTAGGGTTTGAAGTTCCTTCACCACTTGACTCTTGAATTTCTTCAAGGCCAACTTGCCTCCCACTGTCTCCTTGGCTTATGAACTCTCTCTCTCGAAAGAAAGCCCTCCTAGCTACAAAGACCACATTCTCACTAGGTCTGTAGAAGAGGTAACCAAAGGATTTCTGTGGGTAGCCGATGAAAATACACCTCTCACTTCGAGGTTCGAGCTTATCATGAGTCTCGCGTCTCACGAAAGCCTCGCAACCCCAAATCTTAATGTGGTCTAGTTTGGGTACTTTACCAGTCCACATCTCATGAGGAGTTTTGGCAACTTTCTTTGTGGGAACTAGATTAAGGATATGGGCGGCAGTCTCTAAGGCATACCCCCAAAATGAGATTGGTAGCGAAGCTCGACTCATCATGGAACGAACCATATCCAACAAGGTTCGATTACGCCTCTCAGCTACACCATTCAACTGCGGTGTCCTGGGAGGTGTCAATTGTGAGACAATCCCACATTCCCTAAGATAGTCGAGGAACTCTAAACTAAGATACTCACCACCTCGATCGGATCGAAGCATCTTAATGTTCCTGCCCAATTGATTCTCGACTTCCTGTTTAAACTCTTTAAACCTCTCAAAAGTCTCTGACTTATGCTTGATTAAGTAGACATATCCATATCTACTGTAATCATCAGTAAAAGTCAAATAATAACGATTAGCATCCCTTGTGGCATGTTTGAAGGGCCCACACACATCCGTGTGTATAAGATCCAACAAACCTTCACCCCTCTCACAAGAACCTATGAAGGGTGACTTTGTCATTTTTCCAAGTAAGCATGATTCGCAACTATCATCTGACTTTAGGTCAAATGACTCCAATACTCCATCCTTTTGGAGTTGGCCTATGTGTTTCTTGCTTATATGTCCAAGACGACAATGCCATAATGATGCTTTATCCAAGTTATTATCATTAACAGAATCAATACACAATACATTATTTCCTAAGTTATCAACCACAGATACAGTTTCATACACACCATCACAAGGTAATGCTTTAAAATAAAGAACATTATTAAAGAAAGCATTAATCGAACCAACTTCATTATCAAATGAAAAGGTGAAACCTTGTTTATACAATGCATGAAAGGAAATAATATTTCTTGCCATTTCTGGCGAATAACAACATTTATTCAAATCTAAACTAAACCCACTACTTAGCGATAAAGTATAAACTCCAATCTTGGTGACAGGTAAAGCTTTCATATTCCCCATGATTAAGTTTTTCTTCCATGCTCCACATTCTCACTTCTTCTTAGTCCCTGCAAATCAGAACAGATATGAATACCACAACCGGTATCAAGGACCCAAGAGTTAGAATGGGGTGAGTTATTAGATAAGATAGTGTAAATACCTGCATGGTTGGGTTTAACTTTCCCATCCTTCACATCTTGCTGGTACTTTGGGCAGTTCCGCTTCCAATGTGACTTTTCATGGCAATAGAAGCATTCAGCCTCTTTAGGGTCAGAAGAAGGAGTGACAAAACCTTTCTTGGTTCCACTTGAAGAAGAGCCATCAAGGATCCTAGCCTTGGTACCCTTCGAAGAGCTCTTCCTCTTCTTCCCTCTACCTTTCCCGATTGCCAAAACCGGGGCGGAGTTTGGAGTAAGAGTGTTAACAACCGACTTACCCTTAAGACCTGTTTCTGCGGTCTTGAGGAGTCCCTGAAGTTTGCTGAGTGTGACCTCTTCCTTATTCATGTGATATGTCATGCGGAATTGATCATAGCACGATGGTAAGGAGTGCAAAATGATATCTATTGCAAGCTCCTTAGGTAAGTTCACATTAAGCTTCAGCAACCGATCCACATACCTTTGCATTTTCTGCATGTGGCTCGTGACGGATTCCCCGTCCTTCATCATGGTTGTTATGATAGAGCATATGATTTCATACCTCTCTTGTCGTGCACTTTGATGGTATCTTTCCATCAGATCTTGGTGCATTTCAAAAGGGTAGAAGTCCTCATAGGACTTTTGGAGTTCCGCTATCATGGTGGCCAACATGATGCATGCCACTTTTGTAGCATCCCTTTCATGTGTCCGGAAGTCAGCGATCTCCTGGGGAGTTGCAGTGGTCTCATCAATCTCCTTAAGCTCCTTGTCAAGGACATATTCTTTGTCCTCGTAGCGGGTAATCATCCTGATGTTTCTGATCCATTCATTGAAGTTGGATCCATCAAAAGTGACTTTCCCACACAAGTTCATAAGGGTAAAGGAGCCATTAGGATTAGAGCCAGAAGCAGCATTGTTTGAAGACATCTGAAAGAAGAGGACAAGATTAGTTTAGATATTAAGAGAGTCCTTAATAAAACACCCAAATGTAATATTAAGGCTAGGATCCAATCACAATATATTATAACTTAGAAGAGGTATGCCGTAATCCAAGCTATAACATATTTGAAAGGTAGGTGAATGACGATTCACCAATTTCCACCATGAAAAACGAAATATAAATATTAGGTTTTTAATTGGTTCTTAGAAATTCCTAGATTCTTTTGAGATTCAATGAACTTTTCAAAGGCATGTTTCAATCTCGAGTGTGCCCTCCAAGTTTTGTGACTGGGATACCGAGGATCACAAAACGAGGTGTGAAGTAACCATGCAAATCACTTGGTACACTCAATGTTTATTACTCAATCGATGTGCCGGTTAACCACACGAGCTCCACCGGCCTATAATAAACTTTAAGTCACCCTTTACCTACCTTGTTAAGTCCAAGTTAGTATGCCGGTTAACCACACACGCTCCACCAACGACTTAAACAAAGTGTAAAGTGTAATTTCATGGATTAGCACCTTATTCACATTTTCCTAAAGTAACTAAGATTGGGAATTTAATAAAAGCATTTAGTTACTTTATAATATTCATCATACTTTTAATGAGAATTTATAAGTCCTTGTCTTACCCGTTCGGCTAACGACCCTCCACCGATCAAGGAAGCGGTGGGTGAGAGTGGACACCCATTAAGTTGTCATTTTATAGGCAACAACCTTATACCCCCCTTATAGACCGGCTTCGTGAATGAGGCGTACTAGCGGTAAGACAACTTGACGTTATACATATATATATTAGTAACTTATAATATTATAAAGTATAAGGGTTGAATTTTAACTTTTAAAATTCTAAGGGTTGGAACTAAAGTTTTAATCAAGACTTTACATGTTCCAAAACTTGAGGGCAAGTTTTGTAAACTTCCAAAACTTTTCATTTCTTATAACTTATGAATTAATTGAGTAATAAAAATGAAGACTCTTCATTTTTATAACTCTTGTGTTCTTTTAATGGCTTTAATAAAAGTGAGACTTTTGGTTTTCCATAACTTGAGGACAAGTTATGGACTCCATTAAAACACATTATGATCATGAATTAAACTACCATGAAGGTTACAAACAATTCCTATGATCATCTAATCTTCATAAGTTCAAGAACATGAATATGAACACTTTCAAGAATCAAAAATTACACTTAAAAAAAACTTGTAATTTTAATAATTGCCATTGTAAATGGATTAGCATAAACATTACACCATCTAAAACAAGCTTTAAACATCAAAACAGTTTAGGGTAATGTTTCTAGTCCATTTCCAGCAACAAATGTGCAAACTTTCATACGAGCAGAAAACAGAAAAACGATTTTTTTTCAAGCTATTTGCACACAAAAAAAAAACAACAAACGAACCTGGCTCTGATACCACTGATGGGTTTTGAGCATTCTAACACTTCCTAAGTGTACATGCAACCCTAATAACCTTGGATCTATGTTTGTCTAATAATCATGCAAAGTTGAATTCCAAGGTTATATTCCTATCTAGCATACATGGGGAACATTTTTAACTTGAATGAAAGATAGAATAACTTACCTTGTTGTTGATTATGATCCTTGAAACCTTGTGAGCCTAGCACCCCAAGTGTGATGCCTCAAATGCTTCACACAACACCAAATGCAAAGGAGTAAACTTTGAGAGAATCTTACACTTGCAAAATCGGCTCTAGCCCTCTTGTTTCTTATGTGTCGCCGATTTTGGTGGAGAACATGTTGCTTATATAGTGTGTCACGTCTAGGGTTACACCATGTAAACCCTAATGTGGCATGACTCTTCATTTCCATGACCCATGGGTTTGTAACTCCCATGGAGCCTCCATGGAGCATCCTATGGGTGGAACCCAACTTGATAATCCATGGAGCCTCTTAGCCCACTATATAAGATATGGAAGATTTACATAATCTACCCATATATTTAATTAGTTATCTTTTGATCACTTAATTAATTCTAAATTAATTCTTGATCAAACTAATTAAATAATATTATTAATATATTAGAACTTATAATATATTAATAAACCATAAGTGTTATTTCTCTCATTTTAGTTTATCCAATTGCATGGTGCCATGCAACCCAAATAGACCATGTCGGGTCGGGTCAAGTACATACCAGAAATAGTTATGGACTTATACACCTTATCCAACACAGTCTCCATTGTTTCAGACCGAGATTTTCGGTTCATTTCCTGATTCTGGAAGAAGTTCCATGAGGAACTGGGCACGAGATTACATTTCAGCACTACTTATCATCCACCGACCGACGGTTAGAGTGAGCGGCCCATCCAAACCGTTAAGGATATGTTGTGGGTCTGTGTCATTGATTTCGGTGGGAGTTAGGATTCCTACCTACTTCTTGCGGAGTTCTCCTACAACAACATTTATCACTCCAACATTGGTACCCGACCTTTTGAGCTCTTGTGTTGTCGGAGATGTCGTACCCCGGTATGTTGGGGAGAGGTTGGTCATAGAGTCATGGGAAGGACCGAAGTAGTCCTTCAGAGCACGAAGCTTATTCAGCAGATCAGGCAGAGACTGTAGACCGCTCAGAGTCGGAAGAAGAGTTATGCCGACTGTGCCGATCAGAGTTGGAGTTTCAAGTCAGCGATATGGTCCTCCTGAAGGTCTCGCCATGGAATGGTGTGATACGCTTCAGGAAGAGGGGGAATTTGGGTCCCCGATATATTGGACCTTTCTGTGTGATCGCCAGGGTCGGCAGATTAGCTTACCGGTTGGACAGTGAGACAGTGGTTCCTTTGGATAATATTCAGGTCGATGAGCGTCTGAATTATATCGAGAGACCAGTGGATATTTTGGAAAGAAGATGAAGGTCCTGTGTAATAAGGAGATACCATTGGTAAAGGTTCAGTGGCAACATCGGAGAGGCTCCGAGTGGACTTGGGAGCCGGAGGCTGAGATGCGGGAGCATTACCCCGAGTTAATCGTTGCAACGGACTTCGAGGATGAAGTCTAAGTCAAGTGGGGGAGAATTGTAACATCCCAATGATGAGGTACTTCTAATTTTGACCCTATAATTGAATTATATTGCATTTTGGTCCCTAAGATAAAAAAAGAGTGCAAAAGGGCCAATAGTGGCATTTTGGTAATTTCGGACTTTGGGGAGTACGCTGAGCGTATGTGTGTACGCTAAGCATACTAGGGCATGCCTTAGTACGTTGGGCGTACACCTCGTATGCAAGGCGTACGTAAGGATCATGCAAACCCTAATTTTTAGGGTTTGGCTCATATTTAAACCTTATTATAGCCTCACATCTCATTCTTACTCAGCCTCCTTCTGTGAAATCGACCCCCAAGCAAACCCTAAGAGGAAGAGAGAATTTTGGAGCTTTTAGAGTGTTTAGAAGTGTTCTTGAAGAAAGAAGAAGGTGGTGAGAAGAACTTGGAGCTTGAGAGCACTTTGGATATGAGATTTCCTTTTTGTTTGCAACCTCCAAGAGGTATAAAGCTTGCAACTTTACCACTCCATCTTGTAAATCTAGACTTTTGTTCTTTTAAGAAACTTTTTGGTCCAAAAATGGGTATTCTTGAGCATGGCATGTTCTTGACCCATTAAGCCATCCTTTCAGACCTTAGGAAGGGTCTTGAGTCATAAAAATGGGGTCTTAATGGTTGGTTTTGTTCCATGCATTCTTTAGAAGGTCTTAATGTATTAAGATGTTGATTTAAGCACTTAATGGACATGCACAGTCATAAAGTTGGAAACTTTATGACTCTTGAGGATGATTTGTCCTTGGATCTAAAATTTAGACGTAAGAGCTTAAGACATTAAGCTCTTAATAAAGTTTTGAGAAGTCTGGGCATACGCCCTGCGTAACTTGAGCACACAGCGCGTACATGGTCAACTCTCTCCTCTACGGTCAAGATTTAAGTATGCCTCGCATACCTTTAGAGTACGCCTCGCGTACAAGTTCAGTATCGACTCGGTTGAGTTGACTCAGATGGGTTGACTCGGCTGGGTTGACTCAGTTGACTTATCGATTTTGACCACTTTGACTTTGACTAAGTTTGACTTAAGGGTATTTTGGGTATTATGGATTGTGGTTGAGAATTGGTCATTTTGTTGGTTAGGTGACAGTTAGAGCTAAGATTCGGAGTTGAGGCCTCATCTGCTATTGTTCAGACTGTGAGGTGAGTTTCCTTCATTGTACTTACGGGTCGAAGGCACCAAGGTTGGCCCATTGGATTTATATCCTGCTATAC
The DNA here is from genome assembly GCF_052849685.1 of Lactuca virosa. NCBI lineage: Eukaryota > Viridiplantae > Streptophyta > Magnoliopsida > Asterales > Asteraceae > Lactuca > Lactuca virosa. The sequence goes on along the minus strand of NC_136432.1, from coordinate 231,692,984 downwards.
ATTGATATGCTAAGTATGGGATAGATCTGCATGATTATAAGCTAGTTGCTAATATGCATAGACTGGTAGATCTGTAGGACTACCTGTGATTTCTGTCTGCATGATTATTTGTCTGTTGCTTATGTTTGCTATCTGTTATACGTCGAAATATTGTGTTAGGTTGAGTTTGTACTACTTTTTATTGTAGCCAACAAATCTGGGAGCATTCTAGATATGAGTTGAGGGTCGGTTGGCATGCCAGACTCATACTGAGGGCTCGAGAGCATTCCAGATATGAGCTGAGGGCCGGTTGGCATGCCAGACTCATACTGAGGGCCTGAGGGTATTCCAGTCCGATGACTGAGTGTACCCGTTGTATATTGGTATTCAACCTAGGGTATTCCGTCCCGAGGATGAATGGACCCGGAGGTTGACTAGGCCTGGGGTATTCCAACCCGATGGTTGATTGGACCCGACATGTTGTTGTATATGTTATATGTTTGTGTGTTGGTACTTTGGGGGAACTCAATAAGCTTTGGCTTACGGTTTTTAGTTGTTGTTTCAGGTACTTCTGATGATGATGGGAAGGCGAAGGCGTGACCGTACACATCCTCTGTTTATGGATTTATGATTTTGGGGTACTCTGATATGGATAAACAATTTGGAAACAATGATTTTGTAAACATTTTATGACTATGGGTTGTTTTTAAAAGTTTAAATTTTTTGTGATTTTTGAATCGTTACATCTTGCGATTGTGTTGATTTCTGCTATTAGTTCAGGTGAGTTTTCTCACTATATTACATGTGTCGTTATTAGATCCATAGTATGTAGGATGCCTATGTAATGTTATGGTATGATTGTATGATTAGTTAGACTAATGGAGTCTTACTTGATTGATTGGTATGTATGTATGTATGTATGTATGTATGTATATATATATATATATATATATATATATATATATGCTTTACATAGGATGATGGCAGAATGGCTCTGACCATGAGCCTATCGGCTGAGGGGTGAGGTTCACGAAAGTGGTCGTATACTTAAATCATGAAAGTGCTCGCAATTCCATCTCCCAAAAGTGGTCGTGGACAGCTGACACAAAAGCGGTCGTTGACAGTTATCACGAAAGTGGTCGTTAGTATGTAATTGTATGAATGGTTGTTACAATGGTATATGTGGTATATCGGGGAACTCAATAAGCTTTGTTTATACGTTTTAAATTTAAATTATTTTCAAAGGGAAGAGTACGACTTGAGTATATACGCATTGGGACGTTACACCCAACCTCAAGGTGGTGATATTAAAGATTAGTCGGCTATTAAATCTTATATTAAATATTGGTTTTACTCTAAGTGTGATGCATGCTTCGCCTTCAAAGACTTACGAGACAACCTTGATGAATGCTTTAGCTGATTGTGACTCCAACATTGATGAAGTGGAACTGGTGATGCAGATTCTCCGATAACTTCCATTTGTCTTATCATAGTAGTGTTGATGTCATCACTAAAACGAATCCATTTCCATCATTTCGTGAAGCAAAAAACACGCTTCTTATTCATGAGGCACATGAAGAAGCTACTGATCCCTCCAGTGATGCCCCGCTTTCCTCCACGACGGCTTTAAAATCCTTTATCGCATCACATGGAAAATCGAAAAATAAGTTCAATAGGGGAAAGAATAGTGGGCAAGTTGCTTCTAAAGGTTGGGGTAATATTAACATTTATTCTAGCTCTAATTCTTTTTTGGGTACGCTAGGTGTTCCCGACTCACTTTTAATATTACTTTGGCATGCAAAATCAACACGATACTACCTCTCTACAGTCATCGGGTCTTATCGGACTGCCTCCCCCGCTAGTTTCATCGTTTGGACACTTCTGGTTAGGGGTGTTAATTTATGACACGACACAACAAAAATACACGACACGAAATGAAATCGGGAGGAAATTAAAATTCAAATTTGTGTTCGTTTCGTGTTCATGTCAAGTTTAAAAAACACGATGTCGTGTCGTGTCATATTCGTGTTCACAAATCGATACGAAACTGACACAATTAAGCATGTGGTTGTCGTGTTTGTCATTTTTGTCATGTTATATATCTTTAAATATGAATTAAATAAACTAATAATTATGTAATGTTATATTTGTTGTGTCGTGTCGTGTTGTCGTGTTTTAATTTGTTCATTTTCGTGTTAGTGAAAAAAAACACGACATCGTGTCGTGTCGTGTTCCTGTTACACAAAACATTTTTGTGTCTTGTCGTGTCAGACAAAAACATGACACAACTTCCCGATTTGACAGCCCTACTTCTGGTGGCCTCCTGTTGTCGTTGGAAATTAGCAACAATAATCGAGTGTTGCTCTCGATTTTCTACCACAACAGCTGCCGCTCGACAACCTCTTAACCACGTTCCATCAATAGATCCTGTTACCACTTCCGTCTATCATCATAATAGTTTTTTTACAACCTTGTGACAACCTTTTTACACTCCTCTAACAACTCCACATCAACTTTATTAACAATAACACTCACAGCTTCATTTGGAGGTCATGCCACTCAACTTTAACAATAAACATACACAAATCTTGCATTAGTTTTCAAGCCATGTCTATGCAACCTCCACATGATAGCAACTACCGCATGGCCTCTCGATCCATCTCTCTAAATATATTTGATGTATGGTTTACTATATATTAAATAATTATCAAAGTTTTAAATTTATAAAACAAATTCTATTGCAACTGGACTGTTATCCACATTGGGGAGTGTATCTAATCATGTAATAGTATAGTGGTAAGACTAGGTGTCGAACACAAGTGGAATCGTGTATGATTTTTATCTAGAAAATAAAAATATTAATTAACCTAGACAAATAATATAAAATTATGGGTTTTTTTAGATTAAACTAAATTCAAATTAAAAACTAGAAAACGAGAACTAAAGAGTGATTGAAAACAATATTTTAAATATACTGTCACTTATATTTCAAATTCCCCCCTTCTGTTATGGTTGGTATAGAGAAAGTGCAATGAATTTATTTTGTTGTTTACCGATTTCTTTAGCAATTAATTATCTTGGTCCGATTAACTAACATTTTTAATTATAAAGACAATTAACACAATGATCGTGTGAATAACTATCTAAACAAATAGTCTTGACTTTGAATTATGATAGGCTTGATCTTTGTTAATTAATCTCAATGGTAATGAAAATCAATTAATTACATATAATAGTTATCTAATATATTTTTTACACATTAAGGTTTATCAATCCATCACCTAACCCTATGATTTGATCCGTTACTAAGAAAAAGTATAGGGTTATTAGCCCATAATCAAAACCATAAAATGGTAAAAAGTCATATTAAACTTGCAAAATATGAATGTAAACGCAAACCAAAGTGAAATCAAAATGGTTCGAGTCTTCAAACTTCAAAATTTTGTTTTAATTGTGTTCTTCGGCCTCTATTTTGCTTTTGGTCTTCAAACTTTATGGTATTACTTAGTAAACAAGTTGGCCTCCTTTTAGGGACGAGGGGGACAACTATTTATAGATTACGATTTTGGGCTAAACGTGTCGCGTACTATAGGGTATCCGTGTTGTTCTTGAACTCTGAAGCTTGGATGTAACATGCACTCCTTTAATTTGAAAATCATTATGGTTTGTAATGATACTGTACTCTCGGTTAATTTTGTTTGTCAACATTTTTGCATTTTTCCAACACACAATCTTCTGTTATTAAAAAATGTCATTGTCTCAAACAAAATGGTCAAAAATCTTATCTCCTTTCGACGATTCATTTTTGATAACTCGGTTTCTGTCGAGTTTGATTTGTTCGATTTTGCTATTGAAGAACTTAAAACGGGTGCACCATTACAACATTATGATAGTAGCCACTATGACCTCTATCTTGTTCTTTCTTCTCCTCAACTCGGTACCGCTCTTGCTATTGTTTCATTTGACACTTAACACTAACATTTGAGTCATCCAGGCTTGTATGTTTTTCAGTTTCTTTAGTTTGGCAATTTTATTTCTTGTTCTAATAATAAGACTACATTATGTAATTCGTGTCACAAAAATCTTAAACACCCAAAGACCAAAAATAGGATTCATATTTAGACTTTCCATTTTGAGCTAAATTATATATATATATATATATATATATATATATATATATATATATATATATATATATATATATATATATATATATATATATATATATATATATATATATATAATTTTATTCCAAATACATATAATTAACCAAAATAATAATTTCTTTTCTTTCTAGTTTATAAATAAAAGATATTTGTATTTTGTTTACCTTTTTGTTTTGATCTCCCATAAATCCATTCTAAAATACAAAATTGACATTTTTCTACTAAAAAAAATCTTAAAATACATTTTTACTTTTTAACTAAATGGCTAGTAGTATTTTCCAATAAAATACATTATATATAATAAGTGGGTTTACAATATCTTTTGGGCTAAACTACTTGTGGGCTAAGTACCACGGAAGCCCGATAACATTTTTTTTCATTTACTAGAAGCTTATATCTTTTTTTTTTATCCATTAACATCAACACTACGTCCAGCATCATTTATTGATTTTTTGTGATGTTATATTAATGAAAATTAAAATGGTCCATAGAGGTTTGGTTTGATTTTTCCCTTCAACGGTTTCTAGTTGTAATGATTTTGTTATAGGAGTAATTCTTTAGAGATCCCTTTGGGTGCTAGGTCTTTCACGTCTGGCAACAAAGAATGACAGAAAACCGAGTAAAAAGTTAATGGAATGGAGTTACTCAAGATTAAAGGGATACTAAAAGTATTATTTTTAAGAATAAGCTTTAATATCTTAAATATGATCTTAAAGTTTGTCATGCTTATAAAAAGCATTCTTAAGCTTGTCAGAAAGTGGATGTAAAGAAGATTATTGTTGAGATTGACATTCAAGTTGAAATTGATGATATTGAAAATTTCGAGGTTGTGGAATTGGCTCAAGAAGTCAATATCACATGGGGTGGAGGTTCATGAGATCTCAATGAATTGGAAAATAAGACAACAACCAATTTAGAGGATCATCGTAGATGGGGAGCGGGTTACAAATCCAAGTTTTGAAAAAAAATAACTTTTTCGTTTTTAGATCAAAATTTGGAGAGTTGGATGTTAATTATCATTTACAAAGAAGTTCTTTAAAATAATAATAATAAAAAATAATAATAATAACTAGAAGGAATTCAGTTGCGCCGTTGGCGCTGGTTTGAATAATATTTGCAAATAGAAAGCTAGAAATAATTTTTTCAAAATGGCACTAAAAGTTATATAAACAGAATTTGTTTATGTTGCATTTATCCATGACATTCCATGAGAAAGTGAAAAAGAAAAAGAAAAACATTTACTCGGTAAAGAATGAAAAATTAACAAAACACAAAGAACGGAATGGTCAATGCCATTCCATCTGGCAACGGAATGAATAATTCCATTCCTTCCTTGATTCTTTGATTCAGAAATCTCAAGCAATTTGTTCATGCGAGCTAGTATAGCCTCCATTGTGAACTGCAAACATCAAAAATCACAATTTTTTTACTGCTTTTCACTATTATTTTTGCATTAATTAAATTCAACAGATAAGATAATTTTCTTTTTGGAATTTTTTGTAGGAGCAGATTGACCACAAACTTACAATAATAATTGGACCAATGGTCAAATCTTGAAGCTTCCTCCTTGTAGCAAGGTCGATGAATTAACATAAGAGTGATGTTTTGCTCCAGTTCTACAAATAATCAGTATAAATAAAACTCATTTTTTCAATTCACAAATTACCCTTTTTTAAGACTGATTCAAGAACATTTACTTAATTCTTATTATTTACTCGTGTCAAACATTGTCTATAGATATTGTCTTTTAGATATGGGTTAAATGCAAAAGATAGCAATCTACTTTTGTTGGTCAGTTTAATGTAACATGATTAACATCGTATTTTCATATCTACCTATTACGACATTATACTCTTAGAAATCTACCAATTATAGCAACGACATTCATATACAAAGCAATTTTCATAGTTACGTGTGATGTGGGTAATTTTTTCAAGTATAATGTCCTAATAAGGAAAACAAAAATAAAACTATGGTGCTATATTTGGGTAGATAACATATTTTTTATTTAAAATTTGTTAATAAGATTTTTTTAAATTTGAATGTTGTAAAAGAAATAAATAAAAATGAGAGCATGTGGCAGCTAACCTCATGCATCAGAAGCACAATTTCATCAAGACGTCTCAAACGCTCCAATACCTAAAATTAGTGTACAAAAAACAAAAAATATGATACAAAAGTAGTGATTAATACTATCAGGTATTGATGATTTGTATAGTAAAATACAAAAATGGTGCATATGCTTTTTTCTTTATATTGGTCCTTATTTCAAAGTTTTCCTTGGACGTGCTGATTTAGGTTTGCATTTCAAGGTTACATATCAGTTTTGTCCCGTGTTTGAAGATTTCCGACACAAAAATGATATGGAAATCCAAAATAAGGATTACATTTGAAAAGGTTTTCAATGTTGGACTAAAATACATTAAAATTCAGAAAGTAAGAGTACATTATAACTTATTCCAATCTATATAAAACATCTCCCTTCATTGTAGCTTGAACCAAAGATGACATGGATGATTGAATGTGGTTTTAATTGATACTGAAAAACAGAAAAAATCACCATAATCTTTTTCACAAATTTCGATGTCGTAAACTACCCATATGAATTAAAGGGGAAGCATAGTAACTGTTACTTGAAGAAATTGAGTGAATTGAAACAACATATGAAACTATATAGAGAGAAAGTAGAGACTTACAATGGGAAAATTAGAGTTGATTTTTTTGGGTGAGTGGGAGATAATAGGTGGAGTAATGTGGCATATTATATTATGTGAGCCTAATAATAACCTGTAACACCAAAGTTGTTGCATATATGCAATATCACAATAAGGTTAATACCAATCAAAAAAATCTTAAAACAGAATGAATATATGTCTTAAACTCACAAACAATTACCTTTTTGCCATGTTTCCAGAAGAAAAAAACTGACTTGTCTATCTTCACATTTGCACAAATCACCCATCAAATGAAATATCTTCAAGAACACATGTTAGTTACCATAAGAATCAGTCGGTGATATAAATAATCATATGTATCCATCAACAATCAACATACCCGGGTTCAAGCATTTCATCGACCAGTTGGTATGCATAGTAAAACTCTCCTTCAAATCTCCATATCAAGTGGGTTGCACGCCTAATCAACCAAAGAATTCCGTACTCAATCAATATACTGAAATCGAAACCTATATGTAAGCAAGTAGAGCATCAATAAAATCAAAGTCAAAAAATTGACCTCATGGATGAAAGCTTGCATCTCAGGCTTCGAGAGGTCAGAATGCAGCGCAAATCTACTTATTAGGATAACATGAAGGCATACTTGCTTCTTCTTTTCTGTTTCTGTTTGGAATCGATTGTTTGAGATACAAAACGGATAAGTGTAATAGCAATTTTATTTTGATCAAAAACGTTGGAAGCTGTGGAAAATTGGAATCCCTGGAAGAAGATGGTTGGAATCAAAAACCCACAAGCACCAATTGAAAGCATGGAATCAAAAACCCACAACCACCAATAGAAACTATCGATTCAGAATAGGCTTTGGAGACGAAGTTCCTTCAGCAGACTATATGCTAATCGAAGCTCAAAACGATATAGTCAGATTTCAAACACCGGATTTTGATATTGGGTAAGAGAGAGGTGTCGTCCAGATTTTGTAGAGTGATGAAAAGCGAAATTAGACGGACACGGACGGACTTAAGAAGGGATTGAGAAGAAATAGAGATAAAAAGAAAGCAGGAGAAGGCATCCCATTGGAAGGCGACGACGGTGAATCCAAAAAAAGGCGGTGGGATAAGCTGAATTAAAATGAGGGCACAAATAAAACTTTGGTGGTCAAAATTGTGAATCCAAAAAGTCCTGTGGCCAATCTCTGAACTCCCAAATTTTCCTGTTCACCAACTCTTTAGGAATTAATATGTATATAATAATAATAATAATAATAAACTCTCAATAATGAATATTAAATTCCTTGAGTCTATTTTCCCAAATATCGAGATTAGAGATGTGATTTAGGGGTGTTGTAATGATAGAACACCATACTTGCACTACTAGAAAAACAGTGATCTAATACGGTTGAATGTATACATATAATACAGATGATGAACCGTATTCATAGTGGGGAGTATTATATTAAACAACCTAATAGAGTACGGTTATTTAACCGTACTCTTTATGCCATTCTGACCATAAATCAAATCTTCAAAACCACAATCTAATACAGTCATAAATCAATACAATACATGCATATAATCGTACTATATTACACATATATAAGTACAATCTAATACAATCATAAATCAATACAATACATGTATATAACCGTACTATATATGATTGATTCCTAGTCCATTCCATCCCTAATCAGCAGCCAACCAAACCTACTATATGATTCCATTCCCTTCCTACTAAATACGATTTCATTCCAACCATAAGAAAATTAAAGTGGGACAACATTGATCTTGTTTTCATTTTCAGAAACAGAAAAAAGAAATTACAATGAACCACTTAGTTCATTAAACATAAAACATTAAGATTCTTTTAGACTTATCCACAGTCTATACAATCTAAAAGACTATCATTTGTATACCTAGTTCATTAAACATAAAAATATTCTTAAATTTGTTGAACGTCACACCTCTGACCTCTCTTTCCCCCTTTTGTGGCTGATTCATTGTATGCCTACAAAAACAAGAAAACTTAGGATTCAAAATCACAAATAGTTTTTAATAGAAACAATATGAAGAAAACTCAAATTATAGGATCTTCCTGCCATTAACAACTTCATAAGTATAGAAAAAGTATACTTATGTTGGACATATAATATCTAAATTCCATGAATATGAACCCAATAATAAGACAACTTAATGATATTAAAGAAGCATTCATCTATAGCAATGCAATAAAAGCATATAAGCAAATACAACTAACTCAAAATAACACAACATGAAATACAAAGGATGTGTGTGTAACTTACAAAAACTTTTATGTAAAGCCTCCATAACAGCAACCTCCATAACATAAATCTACAAACTTCCACCATAAAACACAAAATATAGCATCCTACTTTTATATATCTCATTTTCCATAAAAAAAACTTTCATATATATATATATATATATATATATATATATATATATATATATATATATATATATATATATATATATATATATATATATATATCTTTTATTGTTGTAGTTCACAAAAGTTTCTTATCCAATCATTCTACTTCCAAAAAACTATAAAATATATATATATATATATATATATATATATATATATATATATATATATATATATATATATATATATATTTTATTGTTGTAGTTCACAAAAATTTCTTATCCAATCATTCTACTTCCGAAAAACTATAATATATATATATATATATATATATATATATATATATATATATATATATATATATATATATATATATAAGATTCCACTTCCAAGGTTTTCTGATGATTTAGTTTAGAAAAACCAACTATAGAATTGTACTTTGAAAAACATAACCAATTATAACAATATATATATAATAACTAATCGTTAACTTGAAAAAGGCATCACTTTATCACCAAAAGTTCTCATCCATGTTTTAACGCGTGCGTCCAATTCCTCACTAGAAATGGTTTTTTGTCCTTCCAGATGTTCTACAAACAAATTAAAATAAAAAAATTTGCTATTTAACAAAGGTAAGGCTTCAGTACAATAAACAAAAAATGTAATATATATATATATATATATATATATATATATATATATATATATATATATATATATATAACAATATACTTACTTTCGGAAATCCATGTTGTCGATAAAGTACAAACTCATGCATCCAGTTCATAACGTAGTAACCATACTCCGAATCGGACAACTGTTGATTGCACTAAAAAGATTATAAACTAAGAGAAGCTTATGACTTAATCCAACTAATGAGAAGATTCAAAATTCGCACTGCTTTTTCTATATACAAAACTCTAATATGAGCTCTTTCTACAATTCATGAACCTGATCTCATTCTCTCTCTCTTTCACCAAATGCAAGAGTTAGGTTATGAAGTACACGTGCATCTTCCACATACAACATGATAGGTGTCCTCTGTAAAGCTAATAAGCTTAATGAAGCTGTTGAGTTATTCAATGAATTGGAGCATAAAAAAGATGCATCACTTAATCTTTCCACATACAACATCCTCATAGACAACCTTTGTAGATCTCAGAATCTTGAAAAGGCTTTGGAAATTCAAGAACCATGAAAGAATCTAGATTTTTTCCCATCATTTTCACTGTTAACATAATGATTGATCTACTCTGGAAGTCTTAACTATTAAACTATAACTCACGTGTACATCATATTTTTACCCTGTCAAATATTATTGTAGATCTCCATCAATATCTTTCGTATATATCTCCTATTAGTTGCACGCTATTGTATTATAAATAGGATATCTGTTTACTTGTATATCAATATATAACATACGGGTTCTCCTTCTTCCTCTGTATTCTCTGTTAACTTTATATGGTATCAGAGCGAGGCTCTGTACAAACCACACCCACGAATTCCCCTCTATCTTCTCCTCCTTCTTTCCCCAAATAATCCTCGGCAATGGGAGACGGAAACTCATCCTTCAATGTCAATACTATTCTCAAAGACATCACTATTGTCAATTTTCCGGCAACCCTAAAATTGACATCTACTAACTATCTTGGATGGAAAACACAAATCGAAGCATTGTTACAAGGGCTTGACCTCTATCGATACATTGATGACACTTATCCTGCTCCATCACCAACTACTGCTAACGATGGCACAGTCACTCCTCATCCCGACTACCAGAAGTGGTTCAGACAAGATCGCCTTCTCTTTGGAGCCCTCGTGGGAAGCCTCTCTCCACAGATAGTCCCCTTGATCACAAACGCCTCTTCATCTCTAGAAGCCTGGAAAACCCTAGCTAGCACGTATGCATCTCCTTCGCGTGGTCACATTAAACAGCTCCAGTACCGCCTTAAACAAATCAGCAAGACTTCCAATCAAACAATTACTGATTATATGCAGAATGTCAAAACCATTGTGGATGAACTTGCCATTCTTGGCAAGAAACTCGATCAAGAAGACCTAATTGATGTTGTCATCAATGGTCCGGACCACACTACCTACAAACCAGTCCTAGATGCAATCCACGCACGAGACTCCACCATCTCATTTAATGAACTTCATGAAAAGCTCATCAATCATGAACTTTCTCTTGCACAACAGACTTCAGCCACAGGAATCCATCATCCTGCCACTGTGTCCTATACTCATCAGCAACATCAGAAGAAGCAATGGCCCTCACGACAGGAAACCACATTAGGTCTGCTCCCCACTCCTGCAAAACAAACTCCTCAAGCTACAGGACAACGACCTTTCCTGGGTAAATGCTAGTGGTGCCATCACAAAGGACACTTTCTGAGCAACTGCTTCACCTTCAAAAATATCTTTCCAAATGCATATGTACCTTCTCCTTCTAACCGTTTTCTTTAGGTCTCAAATGTACAAGCACATATCATGAATCCCACACATACACCCGGCACAACAATTGGCTTTTCGATAGTAGGGCAAGCTTCCATGCCACAAATGACCTCAATAATCTCTCTGTTCATGCCCCATACGATGGAACTGAAGAGCTCGTCATTGGTGATGGACCGTGTTTAAAAATATCTCATATTGGCTCTCTAATCCTTCATACACCTCATACTCCTCTAATTCTTAAAAATGTTCTCTATGTGCCTTCTCTATATCGTAACATTATATCCATATCTCGTTTATGTATTGACAATCACTTTCTAATTGAATTCTACTCCTTTGTTTTTGTCATAAAGGATTTGGCAACCAAACTCCTCCTATTCAAGGTCACAGCAATCAAGGGCATGTATGAGCTCAGTACATCCCCATCACCAGTCATTCTCACCATGCAAACAACATCTTCTTCCATGTGACATCACCGACTAGGCCACCCCCAAAATAAAGTCTTCAAGCAATTATCTTCCCTTCTCTCTTTTAATTCTAGTTCAATAGACAATTGTAATTCATGTCGGATAAATAAAAGTCATCGTTTGCCATTTCATGATTCCTCTTTGTCATCTAGCAAACCTTTAGAATTAATTTTTTCAGATGTGTGGTGCTCTCCAGTAGAATCTTATGACCATTACAAATATTATATCATCTTTGTTGATCACTTCACAAAGTATACATGGCTTTACCCCATGAAAAAGAAATCTGACTCCCTAAATATTTTCACTCGCTTCAAATCTCTTGTTGAAAATTATTTTCAAACAAAAATAAAGCAATTATTCTCTGATAATGGCGGAGAATATGTGAAACTTGCCACCCATCTAGCCTCCCATGGAATCTCTCACCTTACATCTCCTCCACATACCCTTCAACATAACGGGTATGCTAAACACCGACATTGACACATCGTCGAAACCGGCCTCGCTCTTCTCTCTCACTCCCAAATTCCAGTCACTTTCTGGCTTTTTGCATTCACCACCGCAACCTATCTTATTAATCGGATGCCCACTTCTACACTCATTAATCTATCCCCTTTTCATTGTCTCTTCCAAATAGAACCCAACTATTCCAAACTCAGAAGTTTTGGTTGCTTATGTTATCCATGGCTTAGACCATACTCTCCACACAAGCTACACCCTCGTTCCACCCCCTGTGTCTTTGTTGGTTACTCTCCAACACAAAGTGCTTATTATGCTTTTGATCCTACCTCCCAGAAACTATATACATCACGACATGTTGTTTTTGTTGAACATGAATTTCCATTTAACAAACTCACAACCCCAACTACAGATGTAGCCATTTTTAATCTTGATCATTGGGTGCCTTTATCCATTACACTAAATTATGATACAACAACCTCACCACCTACTCAACCACAACCTAATATCCCACATCCTCAACCAGATATACCACCACCACCACCACATAACTCTTCTCATCCCTCCCCTTCATCGTCACCTCCCCCTCCTCCTTCTTCATCCAAAATGACCACAAGACCAAACCCAAAACCCAACACAAAATATTTCAACTCCAATTTTCATCTTTATACAGCTTCTTCGGAATATCCTTCAGAACCTTCTTCCATTTCCCAAGTCCTCAAACATCCTTCCTGGCGCAATGCCATGCAAGAAGAATTTGATGCATTAGAACGAAATTGCACATGGTCTCTAGTACCTTCCTTCCAAGCTAAAAACCTTGTTGGTTATAAATGGATCTACCGAACAAAATACAAACCCGATGGTTCCATTGATCGCTTAAAAGCTAGACTTGTCGCAAAAGGATTCAACCAACGTCTTGGCATTGATTATAGAGAAACTTTTAGCCCTGTCCTTAAACTAGATGAAGCATGTTCTATCTTTGAAAACATAGATCACAAAGTTTTTCCTCCAAATGGTTACACTTATTGCTCTTTTATAGAAGGATTAAGGAAACAAATAGAGTCGATGATGCTTACAAACTATATGAACAAATGTTGGATGCTAATGTCACTCCAAAGATGTACAAATTGAGAACGAAATAGATAATGCGAAGCTTTCTAGGGTTATCAACTAGAAATATGAAGTAATATGTCGTACATAAAGAAGACATTATCATAAACACAACATTAATCAACTAATCAATCAACTACACCCAAAGGCCAATCATACCTGTAAACAACATGAAAGAAGGAGGAAGAGGAAGCGGCTGGAGGCCGGAGTAGGAGACTTCGTCTGTGTCGTCGACTGGAGACTGGATGCGGAGGCATCGTAGGCCGGAGGCGGAGGCTTCATCGTTCGTTTTGTGATAAGTAAACAAGTATAATCAAAAGTGAACGTAATAAGAATTGCAATTTTGACTTTTGGGTCAATTTTGATTTTTAATCTAATTAATGTGAAAAAACGAGAATCTGCCAGACGTGCGTTGACTGGACTTGAATTTTTCCACAAGTATTTTAACATTGTACCATTTTACCAATTTGTTAAGTTTGCAAATTTTGACTGTTTTACCCTTTATATTTGAAATATTTTTAATTTTGTATTTACTAAAACTACTTATGAATCGAATGTTTAGTAAATCTGAGTTTTTAATAATTATGTACAACATGGGATAGCTATGCTCTAAGGTGAAAATATAAAATACAAAAATGTCAAAAATGTCAAAGCTAAAACAACTTTCTCAAAGCTCATATGGGTTAGACTCATCATACGGGCAACAGATGAGGCCATTATGGGCTAACTAACGAAATAAGCTTTTCCTCGTTGTCAATAAGACCTACAAGCTGAATTACTCACTTTCTTTGAAGTTGGAGCCCATTTACCCTATAAATTTCTAAAATAAATTAATACGACTTTTATCCATCTAAAACACACCTTCACACACAAACATACGTGGCATTAATGATTTTATACTCGTAGTTATAATAGGGCCCCAATTTTTAAAACCGGAGAATGGCAAATTTTTAGGGGATATTTACACTTAGGATTGGGTCAAGGGTCGTTAGTAGTTTTGACTTATTTTTATGCTTTAATAAGATTTCTCAAAACTCTATTGATGGTAAGATGTTATCTTTTTCGTATTTTATAATAGACACTATCTTGACTAAATAACTAAAATCAAACATGTAATTGTAAATTGTCTGGACCTAAACCACGGTTTCTATACTACACTGAGCTCCAATCACAATGTTAAATTTAAGATGATAGGTCCGCCAAAAAAAATAAGATCATTTAGCAGGATAAATAATATTTTATATGGAGATATCTACATGATTTTAGTACTCAAATGCATATATAGATAATCCTTGTATCCTTTTTGAGTAACAATTTTGTTGTGCAATGCACATAAGATATATCAGTATAATAATCCAAATTCCAACATTAGTAGTAACCAAAATGACCAAAAGTAAAATGACTATATTCAAAAAACGTTTATTTGTATGAAAGAGCAGGTATGTAATGATATATTTACCCCTGATTAGGTAATAAATGGTGATCCTGAACTACTCGATGACTCAAAATTCTATCAACAATTACTAAAAGAATTTTTTGAGACTGTTGATCCAGAATCCTCATAGGAAGATATGCCAAAATAACCATATTTTCCTTTTTAAGTCTCTAATACATCTTTGTTGTACCTGAAAGAAAGTAAGGAAACCAAACCATGAATAAAAGGGCATTTTGGTCATTTGATCAACACCCAACTCTTGAATGTTATTCTATTAATTTAATCATACAAAGAAACTTATTTATACCAATATGAAAAGTTTTAGTATCATTACAAACATACAAATGGAACAAATGATATGATATAGTTCTTAAGCAGTTCCAATGTCATCTGGTTAAAATTAAACAATAAGTTTTTAAAATAGAGATCCTACCATTTGATTTTGCATATGGATCATAGCAAAAACACTCCCTTATCCTTCGTGAAACACTTGTAGTTCCTTTGTATTTATGTGTGTGTTTGCCTGCTGCAAAAACAGAAATCAAAGCTCTTCTCCTTAAAATTGAACTGCAGGTGTGGTTAATTTTTATGATGATGATGGTCTGGTGGTGGGATTTTCAGGTTGGCTGAATTATTGGAGGTGCGAAACGAGGCTGGCCGGTGATGATGGTGTTACGACAGGGGAGATGGCGATGTTGGGATGAAGAGGATGATGGACCTATTAGTGGTGTGGAGATGGAGAAAGGGTGGTGTTAAGGTGTTCTTTCGTGGTTGGGAGGAGACAAGTTTGGGAGGACGAAGCTGAGTACTTATTTTGTGTATTAAATATAGGTATTGAGTCATACTTATTCAAAATGGGGCGTATTTTATTTAGGTATTTGATATAACTCATTTGATATAACTGGATTGATATTTCAAAGGACAACTTCTTAGAGGGTGTTTGAGAGTGTTTTTTGAACTCTAAAAGTGTTTTTAGATAAAAGTGCTTATTGGCTTATAGTGGTGGTAAAATGAGCTTTTTAAAAAAGTGTTTGGATTAGCTTTTATGGTGAAAAAGCCAATAAGTCAATAAGTTAAAAAGTGGTTGGCTTAAAATGTGCTTTTGGAAGTTATTTTGGTTAAAAAGCCAAAAACAGTTTCAAAAAGCCAAGTTTTACATGCTTTTTAAAAAGTGTTTTTTGATGCTAATGGAAAAGCTATTATGAAAAGTGCTTTTGAGTTTGTCAAATACTTTTTTTTGACTTATTAGCTTTTCAAAAAGCCAATAAGTCAATATGTTTTTTTGAAAAGCAATCACAAACACCCCCTTAATAAGAAAAAGAACATCTACAAGAAAAATGCAATAATTAAATGGAATTTTGATTGTGCAATGTCTTAAAAAGAGTTCCATTATATGTGTTCAAATAAAATCACAATACCATCTTACTAATCTTTCTCATTCACCAAATATGTCAAAACACAATGTAATTTAATGATTTAGTCATTGACCTTTTATTTTGTTTTGTATGATTGTTAATTGTTATAATAATAATTTAGTAGGTAAATCGATCAAATGTGCCTACCCATTTTCTCTGGTTTAGCTGATTACTCATCGATGATGTGGCTGCCTAGTTGGATACCATTGTTTACAACTTGGTTCCTAATCTTTTCTTTGATCTTGTATTGTGAATCATTCAACCCACAAAAAGGCATTATATTTTTTATTGTACAAGTGTACCAACGAGTAACACAATATATACCAAGTAATCAATCTTATTCTCTTGTTGACAAATAATCAAACACCTTGTGTGCACATTTTTCCCCATATGACTACTACAATTCAACAAAACCATTTCCTTTAACATCTCTGATGATCATATTATCGTAAAACCATTTTCTACCATCATCATTGGCAACAATTCATAACATGAACACGCTACCAGAAGAAGTTGAATTGGATTAAAGAAAAATATAAAATTCAACTTTGAAAAATAATTAAAGCTAGATGATGGCGAAAATGCTAGAGAATTTATAGTTAAGCTTATTATCCTCTTCAATGGCAGTAATCTGCTTCCGGGTGATCTGAACCCCTGACTCGGTGACGACAGTCATTGGAGATTTCCTGCTCAACTGATATCGTCATTTCTAATTCAGCAGCAAAACGAGGACGTTGAGTTACTGTGAAACGATATATCAATACATTTAGTGTGAAAGTTATGTTTACATGGTAAAATCTGACCCTTCTCGTCCTCTTTAAACTCTAATAAACACATAGCACATTCTGTTACATTTATGTGGATTTCCGATGAGTACATAAACAAGGGAAGTCCATTCAATATAAATGTGTCAAGCCCACCGGTGGGCACATCCATGTTACTATTCAATATTCATGTCGACATAAAAGACAATACATGTGTAACGGTTGTGGAAATTACTACGGTCGGTTTTCGTTAGGCGACGGAGGCGGATGAGATATCATCATGTGTAGAGGTGAAGAAGAACCAAGAAAACAATGACAAGGAAGAGGAAAATTATTGAAAACATCAACATTTTTTTGTTAAGAGCGTAGTGTTTTGTAGTTTTCTTCATCCCAAAAAAGTGTCCATTGGTGTATATAAAATAAATCTCACTCCTTCTTACACCTGCATCAAAAAAGAGGCAACAACAAATATCCAGGATGTTCAAAAACCCAAACTAATCCCTCTTCTTTTTCCTCTTCCATTTTTAGGTGAAAGGAATCATTTTGATTTTGACAATCAAAGCTAAAATTTACATTCAGTTTATCCTCTATATTTTTTTTTACAATTTCTTATTTTCTGTGTGGAATCGTTACCTAATAAATTGGTGTAAAGAAATTGTGATGAATATGAATAGGAAGATGATTTAGATGTGAGGAACGAGATGGTCACAAAAGGAATGAGATGATTTAGATGTGAGGAACGAGATGGTCACAAAAGGAATGAGATGATTTAGATGTGAGGAACGAGATGGTCAAAAAAGGAATGAGAAATGGATTTATGGAAGAATCCAACGGGTTAGAAAGAGCTTGGTGGGGGTGAAAAATGAAGAAGTAATTGGAAAATGGAGATGGTTGTACCATGGGAGATTGTGATGGTTGGCGGGGTGATCGAAGAACAGTGTTAAGGTTGTTGAGGTCTTGAAAACATAGAATTTTCTGGAGAAGACAAAGTGAGAGTAAAGTGAGAGTATTGCCTACAGTGGCGTTCTAGCAAAGAAAGGGAGAGGTCATGGTGAGCCATGTCACTTTTTTTACTGTAAAACCGGTAAAAAAAAGATTAATACTCTTTTTAATAGGTCCATATGGACTTTATGCTTTTTTTTTGAACCGGCAAATACAAATATTATAATCTACTTCTAAACTAACATCTAATTCCACATATGTCCTCCACGGGACTTGAACCCTCAACCTCAAAGATGGAGGACACCACCTGATACCGTTGGGCTAGAAGCCTTTTGGTGACTTTATGCCTCTTGAGTGCCAAAAAATAACATCAGAACCTTTTAAACAAAAAAGAAAGAGTTTATTGGGCTACAGTGACATTTTCCTTAAAGTTTTTTGGGTGAGAAGATCCATGTAGCATATAAATGATTATTTTATTAGATAGCTAAAAATAGGGACGCAAACAAGCCGAGTCGGGCCCGAGCTTGGCCAAGCTTGGTTTGGGCTCATTTAAGTTATACGAGGCTCGAGCTTGAGCTATGCTCTATTCGAGATTTGTTGTACTGAGCTCAGCTCGAGCTCGTAAAAAATTATACAAGCTCGGCTCGGGCTCGAGTTCGAGTTCGACTCGTTTTTTGTCTAACGTACCTAAATAAACTTAAGCACGGTTCGAGCTCGTTAAGAAGCTCATTTACTAATACCCTAAATCCCTAATTCCTCAAATATTTTTTTTTATTTTAGTTTATAAAAATAATAATAAATTATATTATATATGGGCTCGTTTAGGCTTGCGGACCTAATCGAGCTTAGTGACATAGGCTCGAGTTCAAGCTCAATTAATAAATGAGCTTAATATTACGCTCGAGCTCGACTTGGACTCGTTTAAAATTGGTTTCGAGTCGAACTTTTAACGAGTCGATCCCAAATAGCTCACGAGTAACTTGACTCGTTTGCACTCTTAGATATTTGATAGTATACTTTTAAAAATTTTGGGCTGAAAAGAAAATGATTCTTTTGTTGAACAAAGTCGTCCTTTTTGGTCACAAACTCTACATCCTTATTTGGACCGGGCTTTAGATAGACAAATTTTCTCGTAGTATTCAGGACCGGGCCTTGGCCCTTGTACTAACAAGTTAGGATAGTCATTTCTTAACTGTTATTTTACTACGATCCTTTATATTTTTATTTTTTTTTTATTAGCCAAACCCAAAAAAGAGGCACTTTTGATCCAAAATATTACTATTGTGTACGAAGGATTGTCATCTACCGACAACCTTTTAGAAATATGTATTGTTCATCTTTATTTATTTATTTATTTTATTTTTATGGTATTGAGATAGATTATGAATCGAATAAGCCTTTTTGATAAATATTTAACATAATTTAAATAACCCTTATAACCACTCAAGTAAGAGAAAATGCTAGAACTACTCCCTTTTCCCTTTTATCATTCGTTTTTAAGTTTATTATTATTATTATTATTATTGAAAAAATTGCAAAAATTATACTTGAAATTTGCCAATTTACTCCAAAAAAATTTGTAATTTTGTACTAGTACCACTAGTCCAAAACTTTGATTTTGTTACAAGTTTTGTCCAAAATATTTTGAAAATATTTAAAATGACATATTTGCCCTTGGTGTTTTCTTTTTCTATTTTTTTATTTCCTTTAATATTTTTCTAATTAAAAAACAAAAAGAAACCACCCCATCCCTACCCCACCTACTAAACTCTTACCCTTGACACCTTATACCCACTTCACTTGCTGCTTTATCTGGATCACCTTTATTGTTGGACCATTGTCGGAGCATTCGTCGGACATCTGGCCAACACAACAACCACCCCCTTTATATCTCTTTCCTATCATAAGACTTGCATTATCAACACATTTTTTCGTCTATCTCTCTCTTTCTCACACGGATCTGAGGTGGAACGCCACCTCTCGTGCTATCTCTCAGACCAATCAGAAGATCGAACACAAATCAGAAGATCGAAGGTTCGTCATCTGCACAATACATAAAGACAAATCAGAATACTGAAGGTTCGTTTTTTCATAGTACAAGATACGCATCTGTCTACACCTAGGGTTTCGTATCTACAAATCCTTACTATGACTGCCCTAACAGACAGTCTTCGCCTCTCTCTCATATCTTCCAATCCTTGCTACAACGACCCCTCCGTGGAAAGACGAAGTTAGGGTTTTTTAACCCACAAAGAGATCTAGCCCTAACTGTGGTGACTCCGATGTTGGCAGATGGTCGATTTATGGAGAAAATAATTGATTATAAGAGAAAATGATTTGTTAATATATTATATGATTAATATATTAATTAGAAATAGTAATAATTAATTAAGAGTTAATTTGGAATTAATTTTGTGTTAAGTAGAATTAATTAAAGGTCCAAGGGCTGAGGTGTAATTATGCAATAGTTGAACAAAAGAGAGGATCTAGAAGCTCCCTATGAAGGGGACAACTTTGAGACCCTAAGATAGGGTTTCTGGAAGCTTCCAACTGATAAAAGAAAACTACATAATTAATAATTTAAAATATTGTTATTTTAAATTCAAATCTAGGGTTTCTGGGATTATCGGGCAACTATATGAAGGGGCATAACTTACATTGAGGTAGCGGGTGCCCAGTAGCGGGAATATCCTTTCATGAATCAGGTACCTCATAAGTCATAAGGTTTATCTTAAGCATGTACCGGAAATGGTGGCATAGAACAATTGTGCCTTAGTAGGGGAAGTTCTCAACCTTCATAACCATACAGAGCTTCCTAAGCTACTCGAGTTTGAATGTACCTATATTGGTGGAATGAGGGTGGTTCTACATTTTGATCTCCCAAAAGACGAGGAAAATTTCCTTTATGAAGAACATAATTGGAACCATTGGTTAAAATGGTTGAGAATGGGGGTTTTCGACGAACCAAATCTGGAAAGAATCATGTGGGTTAAAATCATGGGTGTTCGAATTTCTATCCGTGTAGAGGAGAATTACACCATAAGTGCAAATATTCTTGGTAAAACATTACAAGCAGGCGGGCAAACTTAGCACAACCTAGATCTCTCTTATGACATCACTTGTATTCTTTCCTCTACATTACCTCCAATCAATAGGTGGTATGAACTTTCAATAACAAATATTATAATCTGGAAATCATGGAGTATGACTATAATTAGCCTCATTATTTCAAAATACTGCAACCCATCATGTGGAGAGTGATAATGATGAGGGTGACGAGGACGATGATCAAGAATTTGTCAAAGACTCCGATGACGATGGTATTTCAAACACATAGGAGAATCAGACCAAAAATGAACTTGAAAAGGGGAATATTAGATAGAACTTGGAATCGGGGAATAGAAACATCGACAAGGTGGCACGGGCAAATAGGTGGCAAACAGCCAGGATTATCGGGGAACTGGAATCAGTAACAAATGCAAAAGTTGTATCGTCTCCTCATAAATCCGATTCTAATCACGTGTGAGTGGGTCCCGATACAACATTGATGATGCAACCCTACAAATTAATTCATTTACACCCAATGATCAAGAAGTTTTTGGGCTCAATTCTGTTAGGCCTATGAATTTAACCTTGGCAGTAGAAAATTCACTTACCTCAGGGATGATGACATCAAACTGAGAAAACTTGATAGATTTATAGTGTGTCAAAACATCATAAACTCCCAACTGCTATCTTTTGTGATCGCCCTTCCACGCGAGCATTCTGATCATTCACTTGTGCTGCTCAAGCCCTCCATTGCAGATTTTTGTCCTCTCCTATTTTGGTTCTTTAAATCATGGTTGATTAGTAATGATTTTAATGGAGTTTTTGACTCAGCTTGGAAGAGCTTGCAATGTTATGGCGCCCTTGACATGTACATCTTGTCCAAACTCAGACCCTTATAAGAGAAACTTAAATAATAGAGAAAATAGGAAGCTTACAAGGAATCATGATATTAAAACAACTAAGAGAGAAAGTTGATAACCTAGATTTGGAAGTTGAATCCCGAAACCCTTCCTCCGTAGAGATAAATTCAATAAGAGATGCAAAGCTCAAAATTCATGAACTTAAACATGAAACTAAAATCAATATACAACCAAAAGCAAAAGTCAAATGGATTTGCGATGTGGACGACAACACCCGATTCTTCCATGGGATGTTGAAAAACAAGCATAAAAAGAATAGAATACATGGAATCAACATCAATGGGGTATGGCCCTCTGATCGGGAAGCTAATTCCAAGGTTTATCGGACCATTTAAAGTGCTTCGGAAGATTGGAAATCAAGCTTACAATTTGGAATTGCCAGCAGAGCTTGATGGAATTCATAACACCTTCCATGTGTGTTATTTGAGGAAGTTCTCAGGAGAAGTTCCCGTTATAATTCCACTCTCGGACTTAAGGTTTAATAATAGTAAGAGGCTGATTGAAGAGCCCGAGGAGATTGTTGACCATAAGACAAAGAAGTTACGGCGGAAGATGGTCAAATTAGTACTAGTACGATGGAAACATTTGAATGGGCCGAATCTCACCTAGGAGACAGAGGACGACATGAAGAGTCATTATCCTCATCTGTTTAATGATTTCGGGACGAAATCATCCTAAGGGGGAGAGAATTATAACGCTCGTGTTTCCCACTAGACATTAATAAATATGATGAAGTAGTTAGGGTCAATAATTGTAATCTTTTGAGGCTAATAAAAGAGGGTTATTTGATTATTACGTGGTATATGTATATATATGTATACATTGTATGTTTATAGCTACGTAATAAATTAGGGATAGAATTTGCGTCTAAATAGATTATAGATTAGGACAAATAGCCTATGAGTGAGACGAAGTAGTCATAATAAGGATTCTGGAGGTATAAGGAGCGCTCAAAACGGACTTATAACGGATGAGTTATGACCCGTTGAAGATTCACGTTCAAACCGACACGACTAAGATATCGTAAATAGAAAATCGGAGTTAGGACGGTTATTAGCCTTAGTAATCTAAACAAAATTCGTAGTAGTTGTTAAACCGAGAGCGTATATATATAGCACGTTGCAATCTGAGTTCGTAAGATGAAGTTAGGATTTTTAGAAGTTTCAGCGTAACAGTATACGACTTAGAAACCAAAGTAGAAATCGGTTGATTGTTAGGAAAAGCAATCGAAACAAGGGTTGAAGATCTCGTACATATGGTTTCATCAATATAAAGACAGTCGAGAACGGACATCATATGAAGAAGTTAAGAATTTTTAATGGACTTTAACAGTCTAAGCCTGTTAAATATATAGTTTTAAAAATAAAGTCAAAACTAGCTGACGGAGTCTAGACAAAAGTTGTAGATCTCGTCGAGAGCTTTCCAGGGATATAAAGAACGCCGAAAACGGAGCTCGTATGAAGAAGATACGATTTTTTGAAGTTTTTCGAGAAGCGCCACGTGCAGGTGGGTTGCACGGCGCGCACCTTCTAGAAGGTGGGGCGTAGACCACCATATTTGCGACACGTGGCTGAAAAATGGGAGGAACAACGTCTTAGGTGTGTGTGGCGCATACATTGGGCGCGACGTGCAGTTGTGCTATAAATAGGCCCCGACTAATCATTAGTTTCCTCACTCCCCATCATCCTCTCTCTCTCTCTCTCTCTCGAAATTATCTCGATTTTAGCCCATTTCCCTTAGTTTTAGCCTTTGGCGAAGCCCTGTGGTCCCTGGAGAAGTAGTAGCTAGCGAGTAGAAGCTCTGCCAGTTCAATTTCCTAACTTCTGTCAGGAAGAACCTCTATAAGATAAGCTACACTCTAGTCTTTTCTGTGTAACTTATATTTATAGTCATAAGTCGTCATTATGAACATATAAATAAGATTTATCAGTAATTGCATGTCGTTGTACTGATTGATCTACTTACGGGAGAGGTGTCTAGAATGGTCATGTTGGATTGGTTGTTGGGTTTTAAGAAAAGTTATTATGCCGAAATGATCCTGCCTCCCAATTGTCATGCCTGGCTGATCCTTACTTGATAGATCTTAATGTAGACATTGGGGTTAGTGAGGATCTAGACTATTCTCTAGGATCATTAGACTAAAACTCTATAGTAATTATACTTAGGTCACGTCAAGGAATATCTGAGGTGTTAGACAAAGCCCTACCCAGATCATCAGTCACCCATTTTACCAAGTGAGTGCATAGTTACTTTCATCTTACACATAGATATAAAGTATTTAAGATAACTACATGCTATATGTTTCTATTATCTGTGTTCCTGATATCTATGCTAGATGAACGATTTATACATGTTTTACTAGATTTTAAAATGTATATATATTTTTCTACCTATAAATATGTTAGGTAAAGATGGGTGGGTATAAGATGACATAGATGATGAGAAATGAAAGGTGATATAGATGATGAGAGATGAAAGATGAAAGATGATATAGATTATTAGAGGCCATGACTTTAAAGATGATCCAGTTGTCTAGCGGAGTATAGATGACGACCACAGACTATTCTAGACAGTTCAATGGAATGTTAGCAGGCTCGCAACCTGTAGGTGTTTTTGAACTTAGTGTTCACCAAGTGTACTCCACCCCCCCCCATGGTTTCCTTATTGACATATATTGCTATGGACTCCCCTAAACATTATTTTTTATCCCGAAGATGATCCTTCGGATAATTTGAAACATCCCGAAAACACAGTCTATAAATTTCGGTTTAAATCATTAATAAAACTATACTTATCTCACAACATATAAAAATCATAAGTCGTGTATCTCAAGAATATCATAAAATCTGTCAAATATATCAGAGTAAACTCCCAGGCTAAGAAAATTATGGTGTGTGTCATGCGATCATCTTGAAAACTGAAACTGTAAGCACGAAGCTTAGTGAGCTCCCCCAAACTACCACATACCATACACATAACATATCACACATAAAACAACTATGGGACACCGCCCAGCTGCATCGGGATGAACCCGACATCGGCTTACCCGACATCGGACTCCTGTCCGGCATCGGGCTCACCCCGACATCCGACCGCATTGGGCATCGGGCTCACCCCGACATCGGGCTTACCCCGACACATACACAACATAACATATATCATAGACACATAACATAACATATAAACTGCATCGGGCTTACCCCGACATCGGGTCGAAGCCCAGAACACATAACATATAACAGATACACTAACATACATCGGGCTTGCCCCGGCATCGGGCTTACCCCGGAACATATAACATATAACAAATAAGCTAACATACATCAGGCTTACCCCAACATCAGGCTTACCCAGAAACACATAATATATAACAGATAAGCTAACATTCATCAGGCTTACCCCTGAACACATAACATATAACAAATAAGCTAACATACATCGGGCTTACCCCGGAACACATAACATATAACATATAAGATAACATACATCGAGCTTACCCCGACATCGGGCTTACCCCGGAAAACATAGCATATAACAAATAAGTTATCATACATCGGGCTTGCTCCGGAACACATAACACATAACATGCATGAATCATAAAGACATCAAGCATACATATACATTGAGAACCCTTCTAAGGGTAAAATGACTGTTTTACCCCTTTTTGATCTAATTTGGGCCATGACCTAGGCCCAATCCTTTCTAGTCCTTCCAAACTCATTAAAGCCCATTAACGTCTCCAAATGGCCCAATTTTCTAAATTGAGCCCAACTCCTCAAATGGGCTTTCCTCTCAAGCCCAACTAGTCCTTGGGCCCTTGACTGACTTATGAAGGCCCATCATGGCCCAACTACTGCTATGTACAAAGCTTGGCCCAAACCGAGGCCCAATAACATAAAGCCCACTGTCTGAGCGTACGCTGAGCGTACCCATCTGTACGCTGCGTGTACTGTTTGAATGGCTTGTACGTTGCGCGTACTCTCCTGTTAAGCCATTTTCTCCAAAACTGCTTAATCCCTTAAGACACTACGTCCAAACTGCAGATCTGAGTCCAATACTTCGTCCTAACCCATAAAGTCGATCACTTGGTGGCTTGCAACCCACCAAATGAACCCAACTCTAAAAATAGCAATAAACTTCCATGAAAATGGCTAGATCTCATGCATGGCTACATAAAGGCCTCAAAGCTTGCAACTTTACTGCTAAAGGGACACTTTGAGCTTCAAGGTGGCAACCCTAAGCTCAAAAACGAAGTTGCATGAACAAGATCCATTCTTTGGACCTAAAAAGGTCCAAAGCTTCAAAACCCTAGATCTAAGCTTCTAAGAGGCAAGTTCAAGACTTTATACCTCAAGAAAGTCTGAAATGAAGCAATAACCCTAGATCTATATCTTCTCCTTTGATCCCCCACCTGAAGGGTTTTGAGCATTCTAACACTCCTAAGGGGTACATGCAACCCTAGAAACCTTGGATCTATGTTTTACTAAGATACATGCAAATTTGATTTTCCAAGGTTTTTAACCTAACTAGAATGGCATGGGGAACTTTGAAAACATAAAGCTAGTAGGAGAACATACATTTCTTGTTGCTTGGATTCCTTGAGAACCTTGTGAGCCTAGCACCTCAAGCGTGATGCCTCAAATGTTTCACACAACACCACAACACTTGGAATAACTATGAGAGAAGTCCACACTCACTCAAAATCGGCTAGCCCTCTTGTTCTACACATAGTGCCGATTTTTGTAGCCCATGGGGTCCTTTTATAGTTGTGTCACAAGTAGGGTTACACCATGTAAACCCTAATTGACATGGCTTTTCATATTCTATGATCCATGGGTTTATAACCTCCATGGACTATCCATGGAGCACCTTATGGGTTTTAGCCCAACTTAATAAACCATGGATCATTAGCCCACTATATAAGAATGGATGATTTACACAATCAACCCCATATATTTAATTAGTCTCAATTTTGATCACCAAATTAATTCTAAATTAATTCTTGATCAATACTAATTAAATAATATTATTAATATATTAGAATTTATAATATATTAATAAACCATAAGTGTCCTTTCTCTCATTTAGTCTATCCAAGTGTTGCAATGTCATGCAACCCAAATGGACCATGCCAACCGGGTCAAGTACATTCCAGAAATAGTTATGAACTTAGATAACTAATCCAACACCACTTTGCTATGCTCTTCACTTGCTTGGAAAAATGGCTTTACTACTCCAAAATGCTCTCTAATGGCCTCCAAAGCTCCAAGGACACTCAAGGGTGGTTTAGGGTTTCGTGGTGGCTGTCTAAAGGTGAGAGGGAGGCTAACCCCTGAGGTACATTATTCCTTTTATAGTGACATAGCCCTAAAATTAGGGTTTAGTGACTCTGAGCGTACGCTGGGCATACGCATCTCCGCACCCGCGACCATTCTCACTTATACGTTGGGCGTACCCAACCGGACACGTGCATGTATCCTTGCATGCATGGGACTTACTTGCCAAACATTTCCATTAGGGACCATTTATGCCAATAACTTCAAAGTGCTATAACTCCTTCATTCTAAGTCCGTTTCCGACGAACTTTATATCCACGAAAAGGTGGCGAGGAGCTCTACGCTCCTAACTACACACCCAAGCCTTAAAAACCTTTCGAATAAAACCCGAGACCCATAAAAGACTGAAGTACCTTTCAAAACAGGGTGTTACAACTCTCCCCCACTTAAATTAGACTTCGTCCTCGAAGTCCACTACGGCCAACTACCCCGCAACCTCTCACGACGTTCCGATACTCTGAAACTACCCACAACACAGAATTTCCTGAAATATCGAACTGCCTGAAACACTGAACTGCCTGAAACACTAAACTATCTGAAAAACTGAACTGCCTGAAACACCTGAACTGCCTGAAACACTGAACTGCCTGAACAACATGCTGCCACATGGCTACTTCCCCAAAGTCCACCGGGACCTCCCTGGTTCCAGCTTATGTGGAATGCTGACGTCCTGTTCGATTGCTGAGCCAAGAGCAATCTCACAGTTTCCCCATGCGACTTCCGTACAAAATCCTTGCCTTATTGATAGTTGCCACAAATTATCTTGCCACTGTGGCTCTAACGGCCATCTGATCTAACTGTTCGGGTTCATACGTCAAGTCCTGACGTCGCCAAATCCAAGGCTAAGAGTGTTGGCTACCTAACCAATGGTAGCCTTATATCACAACGACCCTAAGCAGTCCTTTGCTTCCCTGATCTCATAACTCTAGTGGCGTCCCTACAGTCTTATCACTGGCTCAACCAGATCTAATTCATCTGGGAAATCCTGAAATCCTATACGTGGTTTCCATATCCCCGTTGTTGCACCCGAACCATTGGGTACTACTGTTCTCCTCCTGATCTGCCATCACACCCATACTACCTGTCAACCTAGTGAAATCTATGTCAACCATCGCAGGCTTACAACACTCTAATGCTATCTAACAACTTGGTGAATGTTACGGCTACACTCGCAGACTTACAACACTCTAACACTATCTGGCTACTAGTGAATGTTACGGCTACACCCACAAACTTACAACACCCTAACACTATCTGGTTGCCGGTGAATGCTACGGCTACACCCGCAGATTTACAACACCTTCTCACACTATCTGGCTGCTAGTGAATGCTACGGCTACACCCGTAGACTTACAACACTCTAACACTATCTGACTGCTAGTGAATGCTACAACTACACCCGCAGACTTACAACACTTTCTCACACTATCTGGCTGCTAGTGAATGTTACGGCTACACCCGCATACTTACAACACTCTAACACTATCTGACCACTAATGAATGCTACGGGTCACTCCACAGTTTTACTATATCGATATACCAATGGCTAACTAACGAATGTTACGGGCCACCCCGTAGTCTTACAACGTTTCTACTCTATCTGCCAACTAGTGAATGTCACAGGCCACACTGTAGTATTACAATACTTCCACACTGTCTGCTAACTAGTGAATGCTACGGGCCACCCTGCAGTCTGACAACACTTCTATACTGTTTGCTGACTAGTGCTACGGACCACCCCGCAGTCTTTCCGCAATTCTCATACTACCTAACTGCTGGTGAATGCTATGGCTATCCCGTAGTCTGACAACACCTTCCATGCTATCTGGCTGCTGGTAATTGATGTTGGATTAGGTGTCTAAGTTCATAACCATTTCTGGAATGTACTTGACCCGGTTGGCGTGGTCCATTTGGGTTGCATGGCATTGCAACACTTGGATAGACTAAATGAGAGAAAGGACACTTATGGTTTATTAATATATTATAAGTTCTAATATATTAATAATATTATTTAATTAGTATTGATCAAGAATTAATTTAGAATTAATTTGGTGATCAAAAGGAGACTAATTAAATATATGGGGTTGATTGTGTAAATCATCCATTCTTATATAGTGGGCTAATGATCCATGGTTTATTGAATTGCGCTAAAACCCATAAGGTGCTCCATGGATAGTCCATGGAGGTTATAAACCCATGGATCATGGAATATGAAAAGCCATGCACATTAGGGTTTACATGGTGTAACCCTACTTGTGACACAACTACAAAAGGACCCCATGGGATACCAAAATCGGCACTATGTGTAGAACAAGAGGGCTAGCCGATTTTGAGTGAGTGTGGACTTCTCTCAAAGTTATTCCAAGAGTTGTGGTGTTGTGTGAAACATTTGAGGCATCACACTTGAGGTGCTAGGCTCACAAGGTTCTCAAGGAATCCAAGCAACAAGAAAGGTATGTTCTCCTACTAGCTTTTATGTTTCTAAGTTCCCCATGCCATGCTAGTTAGGTTAAGAACCCTGGAAAATCAAATTTGCATGTATCTTAGTAAAACATAGATCCAAGGTTTCTAGGGTTGCATGTACACCTTAGGAGTGTTAGTATGCTCAAAACCCTTCAGTGGTATCAGAGCCTAGGCTTGTTTTCTTGATACTTGATGCAAATTGTTGAAAAAACTCAAGATTTCTGCATTCTGCTGAGTGAACTCGCCGAGTCCATGGGGGGACTCGACGAGTCCGTGTGTTATTTCATCCTACTCGTCGAGTAGGTTCTTGCACTCGACGAGTCAAGAGGCCATAAATGCAGATTTTTGAGTTTTGTTGCTGGAAATGGACTAGAAACATTACCCTAAACTGTTTTGGTCTTATAAACCTGTTTTAGATGGTGTAATGGTTATGCTAATCCATTTACAAAGGCTATTATCAAAATTTCAAGTTTTGTATGTGTTATTTATGATTCTTGAAATTGTTGATATGAATGTTCAGACACTTATGAGTTTAGAAGATCATAGGAATTATTTGCAAATAGTTTGTAAGTTTAATTCTTGATCTTGATGTGTTTTAATGGAATCCATAATTTGTCCTCAAGTTATGGATTACCAAAAGTCATTCTTTTAAAGTCCATTAATTAAACACATAAGTTACATAAAATGAAGAGTCTTCATTTTAATAAATCATTAACTCATAAGTTATGAAAGTTGAAAAGTTTTGAATAGTTACAAAACTTGCCCTCAAGTTTTAGAACATGTAAAGTCACTTTAGAAAACTTTAGTTCCAACCCCTAGAATTTTAAAAGTTAAAATTCAACCCTTATACTTTATAATATTATAAGTTAATAATATATATATATATATATATATATATATATATATATATATATATATATATATATATATATATAGAACAAGTCGTTTTACCGTTAGTAGGCCTCATTCACGAAGCCGGTCTACAAGGGGGGTATAAGGTTGTTGCCTATAAAATGGCAACTTAATGGGTTTCCACTCTCACCCACCGCTTCCTTGACTGGTGGAGGGTCGTTAGCCGAACGGGTAGGACAATGACTTTAAATCCTCATTAAAAGTATGATGGTTATAAAGTAACTAAATGTTTTTTATAAATTCCCAATCTTAGTCACTTTAGGAAAAATGTGAATATAGTGCTAACCCATGAAATTACACTTTGCACGTTGCTTAAGTCGTTAGTGGTGCGTGTGTGGTTAACCGACACACTAACCTGGACTTAACAAGGTAGGCAAAGGGTGGCTTAAGGTTTATCAAAGATCGGTGAAGCGCGTGTGGTTAACCGGTACATCGATTAGGTGATAAACATTAAGAGTATCAACTAATTTGCATGGTTAATTCACACCTTGTTCTGTGATCCTCTACATCCCACTCACAAAACCTGAAGGGCACATTCGAGATTAAAACATGCCATTGAAAAGTTCAATGAATCTCAAAAGAATCTAGGAGTTTCAAAAACCAATTAAAAACCTAATAATTTATTTCGTTTTTTCATGGTGGAAATTGGTGAATCGTCATTCACCTACCTTCAAATATTTTATAGCTTGGATTACGACATCCCTCTTCTAAGTTATGAAATATTGTGTTGGGTCCTAGCGTTAATATTACATTTGGGTGTCTTATTAAGGACTATCTTTATATCTAATCTAAACTTGTTCTTCTTTCTTTTCAGATGTCTTCCAACAATGCTGCTTCTGGCTCAAACCCTACCGACTCCTTCTCTCTCATGAAACTTTGTGGGAGAGTCATCTTCGATGGTTCCAACTTTATGGATTGGATCCGGAACATCAGGATGGTCACTCGTTACGAGGACAAGGAATATGTCCTCGACAAGGAGCTTAAGGAACTTGATGAGTCGTCTGCTACTCCTGAGGAGATCGTTGAATACCGGACTCATGAGAGAGATGCCACAAAAGTGGCATGTATCATGTTGGCCACAATGACAGCCGAGCTCCAAAATTCCTATGAGGACTATTACCCTTTTGAGATGCATCAGGACTTGATGGACCGATACCATCAAAGTGCTCATCAAGAGAGGTATGACATCATCGCCTCCATGATAACAACCCGAATGAAGGATGGTGAACCCATCACGGGCCACATGCAGCAAATGCAAAGGTATGTGGACCTTTTGCTGAAATTGAATGTGAACTTTCCCGAGGAGTTGGAAATTGACATCATTTTGCACTCCTTACCTTCGTGTTATGATCAATTTCGGATTACATATCACATGAACAAGGAGGAAGTTACACTCAGCAAATTTCAAGGACTTTTGAAGACCGCGGAAAGTGGTCTTAAAGGTAAGTCGGTTGTTACTACTCCTACTCCTACCGCGATCCCTGTCTTGGCAATCGCGCAAGGTAAAGGGAAGAAGAGGAAGAGCCCTCGAAGGGTACCAAGGGAAAGTCCATTGATGGCTCCTCTTCGAGTGGAACCAAAAGAGGTTCTGTCACTCCTTCTGCTAACCCTAAAGAGGCTGAATGCTTCTATTGCCATGAAAAGTCACACTGGAAACGAAACTGCCCAAAGTATCTGCAAGATGTTAAGGATGGGAAAGTGAAACCCAACTATGCAGGTATTTACACTATATTGTCTAATAAATCACCCTATACTAATTCTTGGGTCCTTGATACAGGTTGTGGTATTCACATATGTTCTGATTTGCAGGGACTAAGAAGAAGTGAGAATGTGGAGCATGGGAAGATAAACTTGATCATGGGGAATAGGAAAGTTACACCCGTCACCAAGATTGGAGTTTATTCTTTGTTGCTAAGTAGTGGGTTAACTTTAGATTTCAATAAATGTTGTTACTCGTCTGAAATGGAGAGAAATATTATTTCCTTTCATGGTTTGTACAAACAAGGTTTTACCTTTTCGTTTGATAATGAATGTGGTGGTATTAATGCTTTCTTTAATAATGTTCTTTATTTTAAAGCATTACCTTGTGATGGTGTATATGAAACTGTGTCGGTTGTAGATAACCTAGGAAATAATGTGTTGTGTATTGATTCTTCCACTAGCTTGGATAAAACATCATTATGGCATTGTCGTCTTGGACATGTAAGCAAGAAACGCATAGGCCAACTCCAAAAGGATGGAGTCTTGGAGTCATTTGACCTAAATTCGGATGATAGTTGTGAATCTTGTTTGCTTGGAAAAATAACAAAGTCACCCTTCACTGGTACTTGTGCTAGGGGTGAAGGTTTGTTGGATCTTGTACACACAGATGTGTGTGGACCCTTAAGAACTACCACAAGGGATGTTAACCGCTCCTATGTGACTTTTACTGATGATTATAGTAGATATGGATATGTCTACATAATCAAGCATAAGTCAGAAACCTTTGAAAAGTTCAAGGAGTTTAAACAGGAAGTGGAGAATCAATTGGGGCAGGAACATTAAGATGCTTCGATCTGATCGAGGTGGTGAGTATCTTAGTACAGAGTTCCTTGACTATCTTAAGGAATGTGGGATTGTCTCACAATTGACACCTCCCAGGACACCACAATTGAATGGTGTGGCTGAGAGGCGTAATCGGACCTTGTTGGACATGGTTCGTTCCATGATGAGTCGAGCTTCGCTACCAATCTCATTTTGGGGGTATGCCTTAGAGACTCCCGTCCATATCCTTAATCTAGTCCCTACAAAGAAGTTTGCCAAAACACCTCATGAGATGTGGACTGGGAAGGTTTCCAATCTAG
Source organism: Lactuca virosa (assembly GCF_052849685.1). Lineage (NCBI taxonomy): Eukaryota > Viridiplantae > Streptophyta > Magnoliopsida > Asterales > Asteraceae > Lactuca > Lactuca virosa. The sequence goes on along the minus strand of NC_136432.1, from coordinate 231,659,217 downwards.
ATCACATCAAGATTTAGGGTTGCGAGGCTTTCGTGAGGCGCGAGACTCATGATAAGCTCGAACCTCGGAGTGAGCGGTGTATTTTCATCGGCTACCCACAGAAATCCTTTGGTTACCTCTTCTACAGACCCAGTGATAATGTGGTATTTGTAGCAAGGAGAGGAGTCTTTCGCGAGAGAGAGTTCATAAGCCAAGGAAACAGTGGGAGGAAAATTGACCTTGAAGAAATTCAAGAGTCAATGGTGAAGGAACCTCAAACCCTAGCAATCAACCTGAGGAGGAAACTCTTGTTGATCCGACTGACGAGTCTGTACCTCTGAGGCGTTCTACGAGAGTTAGGAATGCACCTGAGCATTACTATGGTTTCCATATTACTGCGGAAGGTGATACACTTATCAGTGATAACACACTGGTAAGTCTGGATGAACCTAACAGTTACACGGAAGCCATGGCAGGCCCTGAGGCTGCTAAATGGAAAGAGGCTATGGACAGCGAGATACATTCCATGTATGACAATCAAGTTTGGAACTTGGTTGACAATGTACCAGGTCGTAAGACAGTCGGGTGCAAATGGATCTTCAAGATGAAGACCGACATGGATGGTAATGTACACACTTATAAGGCACGACTGGTTGCAAAAGGCTTTTCTTAAACTCTGGGAGTTGATTATGATGAGACCTTTTCACCAGTAGCGAAGATTAAGTCTATTAGGGTTATGTTAGCCATTGCTGCATTTCATGATTATGAAATATGGCAAATGGATGTCAAAACCGCTTTCTTTAATGGAAAGTTGGCTGAGGATGTTTACATGAGTCAGCCAGAGGGTTTTGTCAGTACAGAGTACCCTAGTAGAGTGCGTAAGCTTGAGAAATCCATCTATGGATTGAAACAAGCACCTCGCAGATGGAATCTTTGTTTCGATGAGAAAGTCAAAGATTTTGGCTTTTCGAGGAGCGAAGATGAGTCCTGTGTATATGTCAAGGCTAGTGGGAGTATAGTTAGCTTTTTGGTATTGTATGTGGATGACATACTACTCATAGGAAATGACATCCCAACTCTGCAGGAAGTGAAGTCCTGGCTTGGGAAGTGTTTCGTTATGAAGGACCTTGGTGAAGCTGCCTATATCCTAGGGATAAGGATTTTGAGAGACAGTAGTAAGATACTAATTGGACTTAGTCAGAGTACCTACTTGGATAAGGTGCTGAATAGGTTCAGCATGCAGAATTCCAATAAAGGAGAGTTCCCGATCCAGAGTAACGCCAGATTGAGTAAGACTCAGAGCCCGAGTACAAAGGCTGAGATAGCTGAGATGAGTCGATTACCGTATGCTTCCGCTGTAGGCTCGATCATGTATGCTACGACTTGTACTCGTCCTGATGTGGCTTTTGCTTTAAGCATGGTCATCAGATATCAGGGGAACCCTGGCAAGGCTCACTGGACTGCGGTAAAGAACATTCTCAAGTACCTGCGGAGGACTAAGGACTGGGTCCTTACCCTCGGTTGGAGTGATGACTTGAGAGTAGTAGGGTATAGTGATGCTAGCTTCCAGACTGATAGGGATAATTTCCGCTCTCAGTCAGGCTGGGTCTTTACCTTAAACGGAGGAGCAATTATTTGGAAAAGTTCCAAGAAGGAGACAGTGGCTGATTCAACTTGTGAATCAGACTATATAGCCGCAAGCGAGGCAGCAAAGGAGGCTATATGGCTAAAGAACTTCATTGGAGACCTTGGAGTTGTACCAGCTATAAAGGAGCCTATGGAGATTTTCTATGATAGTGAAAGTGCAGTTGCCTTAGCCAAGGAACCAAGGGATCACGGAAGATCCAGGCACATCGACAGAAAATATCATTTTGTTGAGTATTTGAGATATTGAAACTGATTTAGCATATTTGGTTATTTAGGGAAGCCTTTTTAGGGTTAATCATTTTAAGATTCCATATGGTGCCTTTACAGTAGAAGTTCTTAATCGAGCTCTTCTAAGACGTTGGTTTTATATTAGGCATTTATTTTATATTTATGGTAGATATTTATTGTTCACTATAAATAATCATTAGGTTTACTTTTGGTGTAAGCTTTTTACCAGATTAGGGTTTTCTCTGTACGTTCATCTCATAATCAATACATGAAAAACCTTTATCAGATTACTTGCATATTATGGTGATTGATTCTTGATTGTTCTTGATATTCCGCATTCTTCATCTCAGATTTATTCTTAACAAGTGGTATTAGAGCGGGTTCTTGTAGATCTCAGCGATTTTTGCAAGAATCGATCTTGTTTATGGCGATATCTTATCATGAATCTCACCTTGTTCTTCAAGTTTTGTAAGTTTTTTGAAAAGAAAAAGTCTATACCTCGTTTTTATTGTTATATTCAACTCATTATTTCATCTGATTTGTTCTTGAATCGTGTTCTGGAAGAGAATTAGAAGAAAATTTCCGTGTTTATTCGAATTTTCGTGTTTAGATCTACTTATCTCTCTAAAAATCGTTTCAGATCTGTTTTCTCTCTCTAGAAACCATCTCAGATATGTTTTCTCTCTCTAGAATTCTCATCAGATCTACTTTCTCTCTCTTCAAGTTTTCTTTCTTGTTGAAGATTAAATGGCGGATTATAAGGTGTTAAAAGACATTAAGAGACTAGGATTAAAAGTTACAGATCCAAAGTTTCGTCTTAAAGAAGGATATTTGTTTTGGGATGTTCCTGAATAATCTGTGTTGAAGAATGCCATTGAGATGTATAATCTCTATGTTGATGAGAAGATTGGTGATTTCACACAGATTTCTAGTGGTGGATTTAAAAGTAATCGTGTAGAGGAAGATAAAGATTTGTTAAAATAATTTATCATTATCAAAGAATACTTACTTTTGAAGCACATACAACAGATGTTAGAGAAAGAAAGAAAAGAAAAAGAAGGTGTTCTTGGTGTTATTAATAAAGTTCATGATGTTCTTCAAGTTTCTGAAGAAAAAGTGACTCCAGATGTTCTTGTTGAGGGGGAGTCAAGTGTTTCAAGACTTTCAGAAGCTTCACAATCTGAATCTAGTTGTTCTGAAGAAGAATCTCAAAGTAAATCTTCGGAAATCGTGAAAGTGAAGGAGTTTTGTTCTATTGGAACAACTACAGATGATTTTTTGTGTGTTGATGATGTCTTTGAAGGATTGGTTCCTTACAAAAAGCCAATAATTAAAGATGTTCAGATTTATCAAAATCCTATGGATTGTGTTCAAAAGTCTTCAAATGTTCAGATTCAGAAAGAAGAAAAAGTTGTTCAGATCCGAAATTCGTTTATGAAGCCTAGAAATCAGAAAAGAAGAAAGAAGAGGAAGAAGAACAAGAGTAAAACAAAGAAGGTTTTGATGCCCAAGGTACAAGTATCTAATGCTTGTGAAAATGTTCAAAAAGCTGAAGTCAAGAATGTTCAAAGGAACTTTAGTTCTCATTTTTCTTCAGATAAAAATGTTAGAAGTTAGAAGGAAGAGAAAAGAGAATTTGGTTGGTTTAACGAATTTTTTGGAAATTTTTGTTTTCCAACTAAAAAGCGCATATTATTTTCAGAAGATGATAGATTTTCTTCAAATAAGTGGGTATGCAAGAAACCAACTTCAATGTTGAACCTTAAATGGGTTCCAAAAGTCCCATAAAAGTTTTGTCCTTTATATAAAAAAACGAAAATGGGGACAAAATCTTGGTGAAATCTGGTGGATTTGGTTCAAAGATATGATATTGTGTTGAAGAAATCAAATTTATTGTTTTTTTTGTGTTGAAATTGACAAAAGGCTGAAAAAGTTGAAAAAGGGGTGAAAATTGTCATTTTTCTGCAAAAAGAAAGCTGCCTTCTGACACTTTTCTGCTTAAAGGGTACAAACTGTCAGTTCTCTGCAATCAGGAGGGTCAGATTTGGTTTTATTGGAAAACTGGGGTTAGTTTCGCTTGTTTTCTGGTTCCCGTTCTTTGATGTTCAGTAAGATCCAAGAGCGAATACTCACAAGCCAAACTCAAGATGCAATTGCCAAATCATAGAAGCGAACCTCACGAATAACAACCGAACTCATAGAAGCGAACCTCGCGAATGAGAACCGAACTCATAGAAGCGAACCTCACGAATAAGAACCAAACTCATAGAAGCGAACCTCACGAATAAGAACTGAACTCAAGTTAAGAAGCGAAACTCATATTAAGAACCGAACTCACAAGAACCGAACCCGAATCTACTGTTCATAGGCGAACGTTCGGTTGATTTCGCTTTGGGTATGTAATTGAAGTGAACTTCTAATTGTAATTGAAGCAAACCTGAGATTCACTTTCGGTCCATGTCCATTTGAAATTGGAGCGAAAGGTCAACGATTCGGGGCTGCCTGGATTCACATTCATAGTCGGAAACGAAGGTTCGTGTGGAATTGTAGCAACGAACTGAAAATCAAGAAACGAAGTTTGCATCTCATCTCAAGAAGCGAACGTCAAGAAGCGAAAGTCGATGGAATCGGATTCGCTCTGCAACACTTTCGTTCGCGTTCAAGCTTTAAATACTGCATTCGTTTGATTGATTCTGATTCGCAATTGGAATCAATAGGTGTCGGCACTCTTCTGCATCGAAATCAATTGGATGTTCTGTGATGTTTTAGACTCGGAATCGACTTCACAGGGTCTCAGTGGGTATTCCAGTGAAATCTGGAATCGGGATTTCACGCTTCAAAATCGTAATCAGGATTCACAGCAGGAACGCAAATTAAAGGGATTGGTTTTTCGAAATCCAAATCGGAATTTAAAATGGCAATCGGAATTCATGGTAAACGACAATTGGTTCAATTTTGACTTTTTGAAGTCCAACAACGTGTTTCTACGATCCATTGTTGACGATGATACAACTCTCAATTCCTGTCCCCACAGCTTGCATACCTTGACAGTTTTAACCACATTCTTTCAATCTTTTGAGATTTTACCACCTTTTACCCCTTCTTTTTAAAATATTTTCATTTCTTATCCTTTTCTTTGGTCTTATTCTTTTCAAACCCTTCTAAATAATTGCTTCTTTCTCCATTCTTTTTGTCTAATATTTAAAAATCGAAAAATACAAAATTAATTTTTGTTATTTTTCCGGTTTTATATTTTTGTGAATTGGGGATATTCTAAAGGGATTTATTTCATCATATCTGACGGGTTTTGAAGATTGTTGGTGATTCTTCTTAACTTTCCGGATTCTCTCCATGGTATTTGTTGAAGATTCAAGGGGGAGTGATGATTATTCAAGGGGGAGTTCGTATTTGGAAGATTATTTCTATTTCTCTCGCTTTGAAGACCCCATGTGCTGATTGATGGGTTTTATGTACAACAAATAAACTAGAAAACAATTCCTAAGTTCACATGCAACCTACTTTGGATCTATGTTTTAACTATTGAACATACAACTTTGAATTGCAAAACAAGAACCCTAGAGGAGAGAGGCTAATTTCGAAATTAACAAACTAGGGTTTAGGGTTTACATACCTTTCAATTGTTATAGCAAACAATTGATATTCCCTTGGTCTTGATCTTGATCTTCTTGGAAGCTTTAGCACCACAAGTGTAATGCCTCTAATGGAATCACACCCAACTAGCAAGAAGGAAAGTAGAAGAGAGAGGGGAGAGGGAGTATGCAAAATCTCGGCCTTAGGGTTTCTTCAAAAGAAAGAGTGACCAAAAACATGAACCAGGAGGCTCCTTATATAGCTGAGGGATCTAGGGTTTAAGGGAAACCCTAGTTATCCTTTGTTAGGGACTAAGCAAACCCAAGGGCCTTATCCAAGCCCCTATGGACGAAATTATTAGGGTTTCCCCTAAAGATTTCGTCCACCCTCTTCCAAGGGGTTTCTAGAGCCTTCCACTCAACTATTAGATAATTGCAAACTAGTCCCTGCACCTTATAATTAATTCTTTTAACCCCAAAATCAATTCTGATTAATTTCTGGCTAACAATTAATTAAACATAATGATTTCTAATTAATATATTAATCCATTAACATATTAATAAATCATTTATATATATATTAATTTATTAATCTTATAAATTAATATCTCTCCTTTCATAATTTCCTTGTCCAGTTGCTAGGTTGAGGGCAACCCAAAAGGACTGTGCTGCTATCAATTCAAGTACATACTAATTATAGTTATGGGCTTAGACACCTAATCCAACAGTCTCCCACTTGGATAAGTCTGTAACTATAATTGCTAGTATGCCTTCTAAATTTGACCAGCAAATTGTAGCTTCCAAAAGCTGTTGCCGAACTCTGACCCAGTCAGTTACGTGTCCTAAGATAAGTGATCATATAATCCTTCGTTCTGCTGGATATCCCTAGACATAAGACATGGAATGTAATCAATCTCTTTGTCCAGAATTTATGTTTCCCGATTCCTGATTTGTGATGATGTAGGACTTCTAATTGAACACATCAATTTAGTCCTGGCTGGGCCCAGCACATAAGTCAACACCAAATCATCGAGGGGCCCACAGATATCGCTTTTCCTGTTAGGGCAAAAGGAACGAATAAACGTTGACTCATATGCTTGTATATTTTACTCATCAAATTATACATGACAATACGTTTTATAACACCAAGTTATTGATGCGTTTTCGCATCACCAATGCATAACCGACTTGTAAATTACAACTCATATATCTTTGTTTCAAGATTATAAGATATTATCGTCTCAGTATTACTCGTGATGAATTCCATGAAGTAATACTCTGAGCGAGGGTTTATCCAATACTCAAATCTCAATTTCTGAGTACTCATGAACATTGCAGCAATTCTATTGCCATGTCTATCCTTAGACAATCTGCAATCCAATTCATGACAGTCTTAATTCACTACTTACTTCCAAGAGTACGAGCGACTGTGGAGTTTGAATGATCTCATTATTCAGGAAGTAAAACATGCAAAAATGAAACACAATAATAAACAATTGACAAAAGGCAGAAACCAAACTTATAAATAATACTTTATTATTTAATCACCAAAAGTCAATTACATTTACTTTGTTACAAGTTTCAGAATAAAACTAATCTAACTACTAAAACTAATATCATCTTTCAGTCCTATGCTCCGAGCATGCTGAATATGCTTAGCCCTACTCAGACCCTTTGTGAGGGGATCTCCTGGGTTATCTTCAGATGACACCCTCTTTACTATAAGATGGCCTTCTTCAACTCTACGTCTGATGAAATGGTACTTTCTGTCGATATGTCTGGTCTTACCATGATCTCTCGGTTCCTTTGTCAAGGCAACCGCTCCTTCATTATCGCAGAACAGTTCCATAGGCTCCTGGATGGTTGGAACAACTCCGAGATCCCCGATGAAGTTCCTCAACCAAGCTGCTTCTTTCGACGCTTCACTTGCTGCTATGTACTCTGATTCACAAGTAGAATCAGCCACCGTATTTTTCTTGGAACTCTTCCAAGTAACTGCTCCTCCATTCAGTAAAAACACCCAGCCCGACTGAGAACGGAAGTTATCTCTATCCGTCTGAAAGCTGGCATCACTGTAACCATCTACTCTCAAAGTGTCACTGCCACCAAGCACAAGGACCCAATCCTTTGTCCTTCGCAAATACTTGAGTATATTCTTAACTGCTATCCAATGAGTTCTACCTGGGTTTCCCTGATAGCGACTGACCATGCTCAAAGCAAATGCCACATCAGGACGAGTACATGTCATAGCGTACATGATCGATCCGACAGCGGAAGCATAAGGTACACGACTCATGTCATCTATTTCAACATCTGTACTCGGGCATTGAGTTTTACTCAATTTGGTATTGCTTTGGATAGGTAGCTCTCCCTTCTTGGAATTTTCCATACTAAACCTCTTTAGTACCTTATCCAAGTATGTGCTCTGACTAAGTCCAATTAGTCTCTTCTTTCTATCTCTCAATATTCTAATCCCAAGAATATAGGCAGCTTCTCCAAGGTCTTTCATGGCAAAACACTTTCCAAGCCAAGACTTAACTTCTTTCAAGGTTGGAACGTCGTTACCAATGAGTAATATGTCATCGACATACAACACCAGAAAAGTTACTATACTCCCACTAGCCTTGATATACACACAGAACTCATCTTCACTTCTAGAGAAACCAAACTCTTTGACTTTCTCATGGAAGCAAAGATTCCAACTGCGAGATGCTTGTTTCAATCCATAAATGGATTTCTCAAGCTTGCACACTCGATTGGGGAACTTTGCATCAACAAAACCCTCTGGCTGACTCATGTAAACATCTTCAGCCAACTTCCCATTAAGGAAAGCAGTTTTGACATCCATCTGCCAGATTTCATAATCATGAAAGGCAGCTATGGCGAGCAATATCCTAATAGATTTAATCTTAGCCACTGGCGAGAAGGTCTCATCATAGTCAACCCCTGGGGTTTGAGTGAAACCTTTTGCAACCAGTCGAGCCTTGAATGTGTGCACATTTCCATCCATGTCTGTCTTCTTCTTGAAGATCCATTTGCACCCAACTGTCTTACGACCTGGTGCACTGTCAACCAAATTCCAAACTTGGTTGTCATACATGGACTTAATCTCGCTGTCCATTGCCTCTTTCCACTTGGAAGCCTCTGGGCCTGCCATTGCTTCCTTATAAGTGACTGGTTCATCTAAGTTTACCAGTGTTCTGTCACTTATGAATGTGTCACCATCTGAAGTAATATGAAAACCATACAACTCAGGTGGCACACTTACCCTAGTGGATCTTCTAAGAGGTAATGAGTTATCGATTGGTTCAACAGGAACTGTTTCCTCTGGTTGAGTGCTAGTGTCATCTAAGGTTCCTTCATTGGCTGACTCTTGAATTTCTTCAAGGTCAATAGTGCTCCCACTGTCCTCTTTGAATATGAGCTCTCTTTCAAGAAAGACTCCTCTTCGTGCTACAAAGACCACGTTCTCACTAGGCCTGTAGAACAAATATCCAAAAGACTGCTTTGGGTAACCAATGAAAACACATTTCTCACTTCTAGCCGCTAGCTTGTCGTCAGTCTCTCGTCTTACGAAAGCTTCACAACCCCAGACTTTAATATGTGCTAACGAGGGAACTTTCCCTGTCCACATTTCGTGAGGTGTTTTGGCAACCTTCTTTGTAGGGACAAGATTGAGGATGTGGGCGGCTGTCTCTAAGGCATACCCCCAGAAGTGAATAGGAAGCGAAGCCCGACTCATCATAGAACGAACCATGTCTAACAAGGTTCGATTACGCCTCTCAGCTACACCATTTAACTGTGGTGTCCTAGGAGGAGTCAATTGTGAGACTATCCCACATTCTTTCAGATAGTCGTTAAACTCGATACTAAGATACTCCCCGCCTCTATCAGATCTAAGTATCTTTATCTTTCTGCCTAATTCATTTTCGACTTCATGCTTAAACTCTTTGAACTTTTCAAAAGTTTCTGACTTATGCTTGATCAAGTAGATATATCCATATCTGCTATAATCGTTAGTGAAAGTCACATAGAATCAATTAGCATCTCTTGTAGTTGATCTGAAGGGCCCACACACATCCGTGTGTATGAGATCCAACAGACCTTCACCTCTTTCACAAGACCCTGTGAATGGTGATTTTGTCATCTTTCCCAAAAGACAAGATTCACACATGTCATCTGACTTTAGGTCAAATGATTCCAACACTCCATCCTTTTGGAGTTGGGCTATGCGTTTCTTGTTGATGTGTCCAAGACGACAATGCCACAAGCATGCCTTGTCTACACTATTAGACAAGTCAATATTAAGTACACTATTTCCTAGGCTATCAACACAAGTCACTGTTTCATACACACCATTACAAGGTAAAGCTTCAAACATAAAAACACCATTCTTATAAACAGAAATTGAACCATTCAAATCATTAAAAGAATATGTAAAACCTTGTCTGAACAATGCATGAAATGAAATAATGTTTCTCGTCATCTCAGACGAATAGCAACAATTTATTAAATCTAATCTAACATCATTACTAAGCAGAAGCTGATAAACTCCGATCTTGGTTACTGGTGAAGACTTTCTGTTTCCCATGATCAGGTTTATCCTTCCTCGCTCTATCTCCTCACTTTCCTTTAGACCCTGCAAATCAGAACAGATATGAAAACCACATCCTCTATCAAGGACCCATGAACGAGAAGATAATGAGTTATTAGCAGAAATAGTGTAAATACCTGCCGAAGATGGCTTCACTTTGCCATCCTTGATATCTTGCAGATATTGTGGGCAAGATCTCTTCCAATGCCCCTTTCGGTTGCAGTAAAAGCAAACTGCCTCTTTTGGATCAGAAACATGGGGAGTGGAACCATTGGGCTTAGCCTTTGGGCCATTACTAGATGACCCAGCTTGAGCCTTGCTCTTCCAGTTTTGTTTGGGAGGACCTTTCCTCTTTTTCCCCTTTCCCTGTCCAATAGCCAAAACAGTGGCACTCGTAGGTGTGGAGGGTATACTTTTACCCTTCATCCCTGCCTCAGCTGTCTGCAACAAGTTGTGCAATTGGGCCAAGGTCTGCTCTGTATTGTTCAAATGGTAAGTTAGAATAAACTGACCATAACATTCAGGAAGTGAGTTCAAAACCATGTCAATGGCCAATTCCTCATCAAAGTGAATATTGAGCTTGACCAAACGCTCTATGTAGCGTTGCATTCTTTGCACATGTGACACAACGGACTCCCCATCTTTCATCTTGCAAGCCATGAGTGACTTGACTACTTCGAACTTTTCTTGACGAGCTCGCTTATGGTACTTTTCCATAAGGTCCTTGTTCATCTCGAAAGGCCAGTAGTCCTCATAGTACCTCTGCAGTTCTGGGGACATAGTTGCCACCATGATGCATGCCACTTTGGTAGCATCATCGTAATGTTTCTTGTAGGCAGCAAGATCTTCAGGAGTAGCTTCATTCTCATCAAGCTCTTTGAGCTCCTTTTCAAGAACATATTCTTTGTTCTCGAAACGAAGAGCCATCTTGATGTTGCGCATCCAATCGTTATAGTTTGAGCCATCCATAACGACTTTGGAGCATATATTGAGCAAGGAGAAGTTCTGGTTGGAGGAGGATGAAGTAGAAGTGTTTCCAGGAGTAGACATCTGAAAAGAAAGAAAGTTTTAGTTAGATTTCAAGATACCTTAATAGAATAACCCAAAGATATAATATCAAGGTTAGGATCCAACTATGAAGATTCACAACTCAGAAATGGAATGCCGAGATCAAAGTGCAAATTTCATAAAGGTAGGCGAATGACGATTCACCAATTCCACCATTAGACGAAACAAACGAAGTGAAATTCCTAATTCTTTTTAGATACATTGAAACTATTCAATGGCATGTTTTAATCTCAGATTATGCTCTTCTATTTGTGACTGGGATGCCGAGGATCACAAACAAGATGTGAATAACCATGCAAATGTGCTTGGTAACCTCATTGTCTTTATCATTAACTATTGATGTGCTAGTAAACCACACACGCTCCATCAAAATGACAATTATGAGATACCCATTACTACTCTTTATTGGTGCCTTTTAGTGTGCTGGTTAACCACACACGCTCCACTAACGACCAATAAAGCATAATGTGCAATTTCATGGATTAGCATACTTTTCACATTTTTCCTAAAGTAACTAGAGTTGGGATTTTGAAAATAATGTTCTAGTACTTTTAATATCATTATACTTTTAATGAGAAGTAGTTGTCCTATCAAATCCGTTCTGCTAACGACTCTCCACTAATCAAGGAAGCGGTAGGTGAGAGTGGACACCCATTCAACTACCATTTTATAGGCAGTTTCCTTATACCCCCCTTATAGATTAGCTTCGTGAATGAGGCATACTAGCGATTTGACTGACCATATTCTTATACATATAATATTAAACCTTTAATTATAATATATATATAAGGTGTGTTTTAAAACTTTTTAAAACTTCAAGGGTTTATATAAATTTCGAAATTTAAGCTATTAAATTCAAATTTAAATAAACCAATTAACTAGATTTAATATTTATCTATTAATTAACTATTAATCAAATTATTAAATCTTGTAAGGATTATCTAATTAAATTAATCAATTAATTTAATCCTAATCCTTATCCCTCTAATTTCGAAAAATAGGGTAAGGATAATTATCCAATTAATCTAATTAAGTAACAATTATCCAAAAACAAGAAACCCTAGTTATCCTCTTAGCATATTTCGAAATTCATAAGGGAGGAGGCTAGGGTTTTCAAAACCCTAACCCTAATTTCGATTAGGGTTCTTTGGAGGCTAGGGTTTTCGAAAAAACCCTTTGATCCAAAACCCTAGAAATCGAAAAATTGGCCTTTAGGGTTTAATAGCTATAAACCCTAATTTGCAATTCAACAATTGTAGCAATTCAATTTAAAACAACAATGACTCTGATACCACTGATGGGTTTTATGTACAACAAATAAACTAGAAAACAATTCCTAAGTTCACATGCAACCTACTATGTATCTATGTTTTAACTATTGAACATACAACTTTGAATTGCAAAACAAGAACCCTAGAGGAGAGAGTCTAATTTCGAAATTAACAAACTAGGGTTTAGGGTTTACATACCTTTCAATTGTTATAGCAAACAATTGATATTCCCTTGGTCTTGATCTTGATCTTCTTGGAAGCTTTAGCACCACAAGTGTAATGCCTCTAATGGAATCACACCCAACTAGCAAGAAGGAAAGTAGAAGAGAGAGGGGAGAGGGAGTATACAAAATCTCGGCCTTAGGGTTTCTTCAAAAGAAAGAGTGACCAAAAACATGAACCAGGAGGCTCCTTATATAGCTGAGGGATCTAGGGTTTAAGGGAAACCCTAGTTATCCTTTGCTTAGGGCCTAAGCAAACCCAAGGGCCTTATCCAAGCCCCTATGGACGAAATTATTAGGGTTTCCCCTAAAGATTTCGTCCACCCTCTTCCAAGGGGTTTCTAGAGCCTTCCACTCAACTATTAGATAATTGCAAACTAGTCCCTGCACCTTATAATTAATTCTTTTAACCCCAAAATCAATTCTGATTAATTTCTGGCTAACAATTAATTAAACATAATGATTTCTAATTAATATATTAATCCATTAACATATTAATAAATCATTTATATATATTAATTTATTAATCTTATAAATTAATATCTCTCCTTTCATAATTTCCTTGTCCAGTTGCTAGGTTGAGGGCAACCCAAAAGGACTGTGCTGCTATCAATTCAAGTACATACCAATTATAGTTATGGGCTTAGACACCTAATCCAACACTGATGAGTATCACAATTTAGGGGGAGAAATGCCAAGAAGATCGGAAATCGTGATCTTCATCAGTTTCAACATCTAGGGGGAGATTGGTGAGTATTTGAGATATTGAAACTGATTTGGCATATTTGGTTATTTAGGGAAGCCTTTTTAGGGTTAATCATTTTATGATTCCCTACGGTGCCTTTACAGTAGAAGTTCTTAATCGAGCTCTTCTATGGCATTGGTTTTATATTAGGCATTTATTTTATATTTATAGTAGATATTTATTGTTCCCTATAAATAATCATTAGGTTTACTTTTGGTGTAAGCTTTTTACCAGATTAGGGTTTTCTCTGTATGTTCATCTCATAATCAATATATGAAAAACCTTTATCCGATTACTTGCATATTATGGTGATTGATTCTTGATCGTTCTTGATATTCCGCATTCATCATCTCAGATTTATTCTTAACACATTTCATCAGACATCGAATAGAAGAAGGACGCCTCGTGGCAAAGAGGGTATCATCGGATGAGAACCCAGCGGATCCCCTCACAAAGGGACTAGGTAGGGTTAAGCATCTTCAGCATGCGAGGCGCATAGGGCTAAAGGATGATATTAGTTTTAGAAATTAGATAGCTTTGAAATTTGTAAACTATAATTGACATTTGATGATAAATAAAAGTTGTTGTTTATTTATAAGTAAAGTGTTGCTATCTTCTGTCAATCGTTTACTATCATTTCATTTTGCATGTTTTGATATCCAGAATAATTATGTTGTGGTATATCATATTATTCAAATTCTCCAAAGTCGGTCATATGTTGGAAGTAGATATGAATCAAGACTGTCATGAAGCTGGCTTGTAGATGTCTAAATTGTTGGACATAGCAAGGGTTGCTACAACATTCATTAGTGCTCATAAGTTCTGAGTATTGGATTCAACCCACGCTCACTTGTATCACTTTATGGAATTTATCTCGAGTGATCGTGAGACGGTAATATCATATAAGTCTTCAAACCTAGAGATATGAGTTGTTGACTATGAGTTGGTTGTACATTGATTGTACGAAAACGCATTGGTAACTCGATGTTATAAAATGTGCCTTTGTGTATAATTCAACAAGTAGTAGAACAAGCATATGAGTCGAAGTTTATCTGTTCCTTCTTGGATTAGAAGCGATATTTGGGCCCATCGATGATTTTGTTGTGACCTATGTACCGGGCCCGGTCAGAACTAAATTGATGTGTTCGATTAAGTTCTATGTCAAAACAATCGGAAATCGGGAAACAAACTGCTGGATAATAAGTACGACATTGTTCCATGTATTTGTCCGACTTATATCTAGAACAGAGAATTATACGATCACTTATCTTAAATGGCGTATCATCATCGTCTCAGTTCCGCGAGACTTTAAAAGAGCTACGATTGATGATCGGTTCCTGAAGTCATTCTTGCAGTTATAGTTATTAGACTTATCCAAGTGGGAGACTGTTGGATTAGGTGTCTAAGTTCATAACTATTTCTGGAATGTACTTGACCCGGTTTGCATGGTCCATTTGGGTTGCATGGCATTGCAACACTTGGATAGACTAAATGAGAGAAATGACACTTATGGTTTATTAATAGATTATAAGTTCTAATATATTAATAATATTATTTAATTAGTATTGATCAAGAATTATTTTAGAATTAATTTGGTGATCAAAAGGAGACTAAATAAATATATGGGGTTGATTGTGTAAATCATCCATTCTTATATAGTGGGCTAATGATCCATGTTTTATTGAATTGGGCTAAAACCCATAAGGTGCTCCATGGATAGTCCATGGAGGTTATAAACCCATGGATCATGGAATATGAAAAGCCATGCACATTAGGATTTACATGGTGTAACCCTACTTGTGACACAACTATAAAAGGACCCCATGGGCTACCAAAATCGGCACTATGTGTAGAACAAGAGGGCTAGCCGATTTTGAGTGAGTGTGGACTTCTCTCAAAGTTATTCCAAGATTTGTGGTGTTGTGTGAAACATTTGAGGCATCACACTTGACGTGCTAGGATCACAAGGTTCTTAAGGAATCCAAGCAACAAGAAAGGTATGTTCTCCTACTAGCTTTTATGTTTCTAAGTTCCCCATGCCATGCTAGTTAGGTTAAGAACCTTGGAAAATCAAATTCACATGTATCTTAGTAAAACATAGATCCAAGGTTTCTAGGGTTGCATGTACACCTTAGGAGTGTTAGAATGCTCAAAACCCTTCAATTGCTACGACTATCCCGTAGTCTTACATGACCTTTCATGCTATCTGGCTGTTAGTGAATGCTACGGCTACCCCCGTAGTCTTACAACACTTTCCATACTGTGTCGAACCCTCACTCGACCTACACTCAACCAGACTTCAGTCTTAACTGGGGTTCTAACTGTTGGATTAGTGTCTAAGTCCATAACTATAATTGGTATGTACTTGACCCGATTGGCATGGTCCATTTGGGTTGCATGGCATCGGAACAATTTGGATAGACTTTTGTGAGAAAAGGATATTTATGATTTGTTAATATATTATAAGTTCTAATATATTAATATGAAATCATATTATTTAATTAGTATTGATCAAGAATTAATTTCGAATTAATTTTGTGATCAAAAGGAGACTAATTAAATATATGGGGATTGATTGTGTAAATCATTCATTCTTATATATATATATATGGGCTTATGATCCATAGTTCTTCATGTTGGGCTAAACCCATGGAGTAACCCATGGATACTCCATGGAGGTTTTAACCCATGGAGCATGGAAAATATGGAAAGACATGAGTTACATGGTGTAACCCTAATAGCCACCATATATAAGGACCCCATGGCTCAAGAAATTGGCACTAGTGTGTGTACACATGAGGGCTAGCCGATTTGAGCATAGGAACCTTTTCTCTCAAGTTATTCCAATATGTTGGTGATGTTGTGTGAACCATTTGAGGTGTCACACTTGTGGCACTAGGCTCTTAAGCTCCATGGAATCAAGCTACAACAAACAGGTATGTAATTCTACTAGAATTTGTATTATATGTACTTCATATTATGCTAGTTAGAACAATACCTTGGAAAAATTGATATTTGCATGTATAATAGAGAAAACATAGATCCAAGGTATTTAGGGTTGCATGTACACATTAGGAGTGTTAGAATGCTCAAAAACCTTCAGTGGTATCAGAGCCTAGGCTTGTTTTCAATTATACTTGATGCAAATTGTTGAAAAAAGCTGAAAAAAATCGATTTTCTGGCTGTCTGGGCACTGGACTCGCCGAGTCCACTAATGGACTCGCCGAGTCCATGAAGAAATTCATCCTACTCGTCGAGTAGGTTCATACACTCGATGAGTAGAAGCCCCTGACAACATATTTTCGACTTTTAAGGTTGGAATTGGACTAGGAACATTACCCTAAGCTGTTTTTGAACTTATAAACCTGTTTTTGATGTGGTAATGTTCATGCTAATCCAATTTCAAAGATAATTGTCATAATTTCAAGATTTGTATTAGTTTTATGTTCATGCTAATTTCTTGAAGATTGATGATTTGAATTATCTTGTTCTTATGAGTTAGCTTAGATTAATAGAAAAGTTATGAGATAATGTGTTTTCAATCCATATTGATCTAAAAGTTATTCATAAAATGTGTTTTTGTAACTTGTCCTCAAGTTATATGAAAAGTAACATTTATGATTTTTTAAACACTCATAAGATTTCCATAAGTTATGAAAGTGAAGAGTCTCATTTTTAAATGCTTTAAAGTCTTCCATAACTTGTCCTCAAGTTATGGAACTTGAAGAGTTTTTCATTAAAACTACTTTAAACACATAAGTTATGGAATTGAAAAGTTTTGTTGTGTTCAAAACTTGCCCTCAAGTTTTGGAATTTGCAAAGTTTCCCCTCATGAATACTTTAATTCCAATTTAAGCCCTTAGAATTTTAAAAGTTAAAATTTAACCCTTATACTTTATAGTATTATAAGTTAATAATATATATGTATAAGAACAAATTCAGTCTTACCGTTAGTAGACCTCATTCACGAAGCCGGTCTATAAGGGGGGTATAAGGTTACTGCATATAAAATGGAAGTTTAATGGGTGTCCACTCTCACCCACCGCTTCCTTGACTGGTGGAGGGTCGTTAGCCGAACGGGTAGGACGAGGACTATAATTCTCCCCTCATTAAAAGTATTAATGATAAATACTAAGTAACTAAACCTTTTATAAATTCCCAATCTTAGTTACTTAGGAAAATGTGAATTTGGTGCTAACCCATGAAATTACACTTTGCACTTTGCTTAAGTCGTTAGTGGAGCGCGTGTGGTTAACCGACACACTAACCTGGATTTAACAAGGTAGGCAAAGGGTAACTTAATGTTTATCATAGTATCGGTGGAGCGCATGTGGTTAACCGGAACATCGATTGAGTGGTAAATATTAAGGGTACCAAGTATATTTGTATGGTTATTCACACATTGTTTTGTGATCCTCGGCATCCCAGTCACAAAATTTGAGAGGGCACAATCGAGATTAAAACATGCCATTGAAAAGTTCAATGAATCTCAAAAGATCTAGGAGTTTCAAATCCAATTAAAACCTAATAAATTATTTCGTCTTTTCATGGTGGAAATTGGTGAATCGTCATTCGCCTACCTTCAAATATTTTATAGCTTGGATTACGGCATCCCTCTTCCAAGTTATAAAAGTATTGTGTTGGGTCCTAGCCTTAATATTTCATATTCGGTGTTATATTAAGGACTTAAATCAACTAACTTGAATATCTCCCATTTTAGATGTCTGGTTCAGACATTTATGATCTTCCCAAATCCCTAGGAACAAGCTTTCCTAATGAAGATGATGTCCCGGAAATCATTATTCACTCCCTCCACCTCCTCCAATTATTCTCCCTAACCCACAAGTTCTTGAATAGTTCAAGGTCACTCAAGCCCAATTGGCAATCAAGGGATATGTGTGCTCACATCTTGGAGATGAAGTCACATATTGACAAGACGGGAGAGTTGGGTGTCAAAGTGTTGAGAAAGTTGGTTGTTCAATCACTTTCTAAGTCACACAGTGAGTTCCTTTGGGACTACTATGTAACAGACTATGACATGACCCTAATGATCTTATCTATTTGCTTGGTGCTGCTGAATCAGCAATGATTTGGAGCTCTGGTAAAGCAAATTTGATTAGTAGCTCAACTTCCCAAACTTCCATGGACATTGACAATGGTAACATTGGAAATCCAGAAAAGCTTTCTCTTCCTAATGGAAAGGGATCGGCCATAGTCAACTCGATTGACCAAATGGTAAAGAGAAAGGCTATGTCTAAGATAGTCCCGTGTACCATTTCCAAAGGGTCCATATGGTTCTATTGCCAAAGGAAGGGGCATTGGTTGCGAAGCTGTCCTAACTACCTGAAAGATCTGAGAGAAGGTCTAGTCAAAAAGTTTGACTCTACTTCAGGTAAGTCCACTATCTAACTCTATTAAGTTCCTATTTGGAGATTCTTATTACATGATGTGACTGGGTCACATGTTGAAGTTTTAAGAATCAAAGAAAATAGGAAGCTTAAAGAAGAGTAAGCTGATTCTGATCGCAAAGATGGATTTTGATTTCATGGTTCGGGGATCAGAATTTTTGAGCTGCTGCTTGAGAGTTGTGATAGATTGCTTAGGAATAGATAACAACATAGTTTTCATATGCATTTGCGTTGTAAGGATAAGTTTTCTGCAAGTTTTAAAATAAAAGAAATTTTTGGATTTTATTTATTTTAAGTATCCTTACAATGGCATTTGTGGAAACTTGTTGTTTATATGATTCCATTGATAGCAATAATGGAAATATGAATTTGATTCTTTCTTTTGTGGTAGTGTCTAAATTTACCAAATAAGGAAAGATTCACATCACCCAAGTTTTCAATTGGACCGAAACTTGGAACCATGCAAGTTGTATAGTATGATGAATGAGAATTTTCATCTTTGGCAAATTAAGACTAATTCCGTGTTCACATGTATATGTGAGTCAAGTGAAGGACTAAGGGATCGAGTACACATTCTTGTGCACTGGTCAAGTCCACCACAAAATATCGATACGACTATTCGTCATGATTTACTAAAGTTTAGTAAATATGGTTATACATACAAGTTTAAGTATAATTCTGAAACATTGGATAAGTTTCAATGTATGGCAGAACGAATGGGAAGAATCAAATTTGGCAGAAAGATAAAAGTTTCTCAAATCTGAAAAGATGGGAGAGTACTTTAGTATCGTGTTTTGTGATTATCTTAGTGATTATGAAACCATATCACAGTTGATTCCTTAAGGGCATCTTAGTGCATTTGTTTGACTAAGAAGAGGAATCGTGAATTGTTGAAATTGGTTAAATCAAAAGATGAATCATACCTCGTTCCAAAACAAGTCTTAGAGTCATACTCCAAGATTGTAATTTGAGTGACACATCTTAAAGAAGGAGGTTTATTAACACTTGTCAAATGTAAAAGTAACATGTGTTCTACTCCTGTACATTTGAAATTGGGTAAGTTGTGATGTTTTGGATAAAACAGAGACCAACTTAGGCCAATTTTATGAAGTGTTTTTCTTGATAAGAATCCGCACTATCTCTTGAATATTTGTTTGTCAAGGAATGGGTCTTGGCAAGAGAGTCTTATATGTCAAGAGGACAGTGGGAGTCTAAAATATCTTGAAAGAGTCTAATCAAGAATAAAACCTTTAGTTTATCACTAGCACACGACGTGAGGTTTACAATCTATCGTGTTGACATATTCCTATTTTTGTGCCCATTCCAGTTAAAGTTGGCTTTGCATATGAGTTCTGAGAGTTCTCAATTGGTTGCATAACAACTTGGAAGCAATGGCAGGCCCTTGTGCTGCCAGGTGGCAAGAATTTAAGACTGCACAAGTTCGGTCCATATGAGTTTGGATTTGTCACTAACCTTGTCTTGTGATTATGGTTTTGACAAATTCACATGGAAAGGAACACATACACCATAAAATCTAAGTGTCATAAGGTTTCTCTCCGATTCATGAAAATGATGGTGAGGAAACGCTTTCACTAAGTAGATTTTAAGTAGATAGCAATTGTGATATATTTGCATTCTCAAAGTCGTTAGTGGAGCGTGTGTGGTTAACCGGCACACTAACATGGACTTGTGAGGAATGGCAAAGGTGTAAACAATTGAGACTGTGATTACGGCATCCATTTTCATAGTTCTAAAATTGTTTAGACACACATGTGAGCTATCTAAGGAAAGGTGTATGATTTTGATAAAGTCTTATCAAAGCATCTCGTATCAGAATTCTAAACTTTGGTAAGAAAGTCAATAAAGTATTGAGTTCTAGAAGTCCATTTGATTTCTGAGTACATGTCAAAGCTAGTGGGAGCATAAGTGTTATGCTAATAATCATCATGTTAGTGGGAGCATGATAATTATAATAAGTGTTGCAAGTTAGCAATGTTAATTATAGAAAACAAAAGTTTCAATTAGGAAAAAGTTGTTTTGCTATAATTAAGGGAGATGAAATTATACTTCATTTCAATTCTAAAAGCTTAGATTGAGGTTTTAATCATCTTTAGTCAAGGATATATATATATATATATATATATATATATATATATATATATATATATATATATATATATGAATTTTATGTTGGAATGACTCAACATAAGGAAATTCTATATATGGGTCCATTATTAGCATTCTAAAATTAGATTATGATTACGGCATCCCTTTTCATAATCTGAATTATGAGAGCTTGGGAAATAGAAATAGAAATATTATAGCAAAAGACTGGTCTAGTATCATGTCTTTATGTCAGACATCATGAATCTAGTCCCATATGCTTCGGATATAGGGTCGATTGCATGTGCTATAATATTCATCTATTCTAAATTTTTCCAAATGTCTAGAGCATTAAGAGGGAAAAAGTACTAGAACTGGATATGACTAATTTGATTAAGCAATTGTCGAGAACAATCTAAGGTTTACTAAAGATTGGTTGCTCAGGGACAGTTGGAAGTATAGTGTTATTTTTGGGAAGGACCATATTGACATATTCTGAAAAGAGGCAACTCTTGTTCAGAAGTGATAGTCAAAATAGGAATATGGAAAATGTTTCCATAGGTGGAAGTTGTTCAATCTGTGTAAGATTAAAAAACTTAATGCAAGAAGGATGTTCAAAGCATTGTACCTTGAATTTGAGACTTCGTTTCCATGGAATGATTTCCATTGGAATACTCTGTAATGACTGTTGACAAGTCTTTGTGACTTTGTGCATAATCATTACAGGAGGATCAGTGCATATAAGTTTAAAATCTAACAAGATTTCGGTAAATGGCAGGAATTTGGAATTCTTGCATTTGCGGTAAGGATTTGGGATTGTGAAATGAGAAACATTGGAATTATGTTCAATCGATCTATTTCACAAAGTAAAGATCATAGACAAACTTAGTGTGGCATAACTAATGTTTGGAAAAACAGAGTGTGCATACTTGGTGTATGGCATGACTAGTGTTTAGAAAACATAGTGTACATGCTTGGAGCATGGGACAACTATTGTTTTAATTCAAGTATAAAGTTGATAATTTGAAACAATATGCAATGAATAATGTGTAATCAATATGGTGATAAATAAAAGGTGTTCTATTTATATTCATAAGTTCTAAGACCATATTGGATTCGATTATTCTTGCGTTTCACTTTGCATGTTTTGACTTCTAGAATACGTTCTTCCTGAATGACTAAGTTATTCTAACCATCCACAGTCGGTCATATGTTGGAAGTAGATATGAATCAAGACTGTCATGAAGCTGGTTTGTAGATGTCCAAGGTAGTGGACATAGCAAGAGTTGCTGCAACATTCATGAGTGCTCATAAGTTCTGAGTATTGGATTAAAACCACGCTCATTTGACTCACTTCATGGATTTTATCACGAGTGATCATGAGATGATAATATCTTATATTCTTCAAACCTAGAGATATGAGTTGTTGCCTATGAGTTGGTTATACATTGATTGTACGAAAACGCATTGGTAACTCGATGTTTTAAAACGTGCCTTTGTGTATGATTTAACAAGTAGTAGAACAAGCATATGAGTCGAAGTTTATCCATTCCTTTTACCCTTAAAGGGATAAAAGCGATATCTGTGGGCCCTTCGATGATTTAGTGATGACACCCGGAAGTGCTTGGCCAAGCCTGGACTGATTTTATTTGTTCAATTAGTCGGTCGTCATAAATCGGAAATCGGGAAACAACAAATGGACATAGAGAATGATTATAATCCATGTCTCAGTCCATATGATATCTAGAATGGAGGAATATATGATCCCTTATCTAATGGACGCGTCATTGATTTGTTCAGAGTTCGACAGCAGCTTTTAAGAGCTATGATTGCTAGTCGGGTTTTGAAGTCATACGCAATAATAGTTTTAGACTTATCCAAGTGGGAGACTGTTGGATTAGTGTCTAAGTCCATAACTATAATTGGTATGTACTTGATCCGATTGGCATGGTCCATTTGGGTTGCATGGCATCAGAACAATTTGGATAGACTTTTGTGAGAAAAGGATATTTATGATTTGTTAATATATTATAAGTTCTAATATATTAATATGAAATCATATTATTTAGATACTATTGATCAAGAATTAATTTCGAATTAATTTTGTGATCAAAAGGAGACTAATTAAATATATGGGGATTGATTATGTAAATCATTCATTCTTATATATGTGGGCTTATGATCCATAGTTCTTCATGTTGGGCTAAACCCATGGAGTAACCCATGGATACTCCGTGGAGGTTTTAACCCATGGAACATGGAGAATATGGAAAGACATGAGTTACATGGTGTAACCCTAATAGCCACCATATATAAGGACCCCATGGCTCAAGAAATTGGCACTAGTGTGTGTACACATGAGGGCTAGCCGATTTGAGCATAGGAACCTTTTCTCTCAAGTTATTCCAAGATGTTGGTGATGTTGTGTGAACCATTTGAGGTGTCATACTTGAGGCACTAGGCTCTTAAGCTCCATGGAATCAAGCTACAACAAACAGGTATGTAATTCTACTAGAATTTATATTATATATACTTCATATTATGCTAGTTAGAACAATACCTTGGAAAAATTGATATTTGCATGTATAATAGAGAAAACATAGATCCAAGGTATTTAGGGT
This sequence comes from Lactuca virosa, assembly GCF_052849685.1. Classification (NCBI taxonomy): domain Eukaryota; kingdom Viridiplantae; phylum Streptophyta; class Magnoliopsida; order Asterales; family Asteraceae; genus Lactuca; species Lactuca virosa. Next base: position 231,635,742 of record NC_136432.1, on the reverse strand, counting down.
TACATGTACACCTTAGGAGTATTAGAATGCTCAAAACCCTTCACTAACCTGGTCCTTGAAACCTGCTATCCAATGCCAAGGAAAAGCGTAAATCAAATGTTGGAACGTTTTCTGAACTCCCAACTCATCCAATCCTCAATCAAGACGACCACTCGATCGTCTTCCGTCCTGATTGAAAAAAATCTCCAGCCTGGTTTCCCAAACCAGTCATCAGCTAATCGTGCATACACGAATGCAACGTCGGGAAGTTTTCCCCCAACTCCCCACTCACGTGCTCCTCTATCAAAACAACCATTTGGGCTGCTTTCCTTCTAAAAAATGATGCGAACCCATTCCAGTCTCGCTCTTACTTCTGATTCTGACCACTCGGTTAGTTCTCCCCCACTTTGATCCCGCTAATTCCTTACAGCTCACAGCTTGAGGAAACTATTCCCAATCCTTCTTATCATCCAATGATCGATCGACTGGAAAACCAACGCTCACCACTACTAGGGATCTAACTGACTAATATCAATCAATACCTTCCTTGAAAACTAGCAAAACACATCCCGAGTTCCAATCATGCTTGCTACAGTTACTGCATCCTGAGAACCTGCTCTATCAGGGGACGTCCTCGAACTACTACCCTATATTCCATGGTATGCAGATGGCATATAACTTAATCATAAACAGGAAACATAATATTCTAAAGTACACCTACTAACATCGATGCAGTACCATAGCAAATAAATCATATATAAAAGTTGCTAGGAAAGTGAAAGATATGCACCTGCCACATCAGGGGCTGCTTGTGTCTCCTCTGAACTCAATTGGAATGCCCTGCTCCTCGACGTGGGCGCCTCTGCTCGGCCCTGACGGTCGTTAGTGACCCCCCCCCCCCAAGTCTCAGGGACAGGTGCTATCAACTATCCTGATGTAACCAAACTTGACTGCAACGGAAGCAGATCATGTCTGATTCCTGGGTGGTGGTAGTAGTACAATCCCTGCTATAATGACCGAACTGGCCGCACTTGAAACAGCCAAAATTGCCACCACTGCCACTCCTACACGCCCCCACGTGTGTCCTGCCGCACTTTCCACAGCGGCTACGGTCCTGATGTCCTCTAGAACTAGAATCTGATGTATTGGGCCTCTTACCGGGACCCTCCAAAGCATGCTCCTGATCTGACCTCCTCTTCTCAATGTGCTCCCAATCAGTCTCGTATCCCCGAACTCTGGAAGTCATATCCTTCAGGGTCTGACACCCTATCACACACGCTTGCCCACTCGCCAATGACTGAGCTGTAACAACTGGAACATCATCTGCCCCAAACCGGGTCACAAGCTCCTCCCCATACATAGTCTCCAATTCATAAAGCGTAATAGACCGCGCAATCAATTCCCAGCAGCTTTTTGCCATCCGATACAAGAGACCTAAGGCGAACTGAACCTTGGCTCCTATGGGGTAGGGACTAGTGCGAAAAACACCTTCCATCTCCTCAATCCAGCGCGAACTCAAAATCTTGACAGTCCTCCCCCCGACTGGCTCACCACCTGAGCCGAGACTGAATCCTGAACCAGAACCATCTCTCTGAGTGCTCATCTCTAAACTGAAAACCACAAAACTTCTGGTCAGATATACTCAAAGATCCTCCTCCCCTAAGCTTCTCATCACAAATCTCTAAATTACTCTCCTTGATTATACTAAAGATCACAGGAGTCTGGTCAATGATACTGCGTGTACTCTGAGATGGAATGAACTCCCTCATCTGACCATCAAGCTGCCTAGCTCCAGAGTCCGAGCCTGATCCCTCGCCGACACCAGAACTGCCATCTGGTCTACCACGTAGCGACACTATACTCGGTAATATACTGTCACTAACATCATAATACTCATCATAACTCGAGGGATCTCACACACTACAAGTTCCCTGGATTCATCTCAGCCCTCCTGATTCGAGTACGGATCCTCTGCTTTCAGTAGTACGGGCCCATACTACCTTCCACATCTGTTCGTACTTTCCTCAAAAACTGCCTCGACTCTACCAAATCCCTTCTACTATGACTACTGCTGATCTCATACTAAACTCTTCCTAGGCTTGCCCTAGGGTAATCACCAACCTACTCTCCGCTATCAGCTGCATAAGAAGTCCCTGCTATCTCCCTCTAACTAGATCGTGAATATTATTACATGTTACTAAGATTAGATAATTCTTCGAATGAGAGATCCTACCCTACAATGGTTGGACTCAGACAAGAGTTGCGCAATAGAGCTAGACCTAACCTTCTGAAATTATTTAATCCTCGCAATATGTAACGTAACATATTCATTTACTAGTTATTAAAAGATAACTAAGACTCCTAAAAGCACAAAGCAAGCAGCATTCGAGCATCGAGTAAACATAATCAAGCATATCTCTCTCAGGCAGTCCCTGACTAATATGTACTAGCATGCAGTTCATAAAGCTGAGATACATATAATAGGCACATAAGGCATCCTTCCTAGATCCTTAGTCCTAAACTAGCATGCAATTCTCATAAAGCTGATACACATACAATAGGCACATAATGCATCCTTCCTAGATCTTTAGTCCAAATCTAGCATGCTGTTCTCATAAAGCTGATAATCATAACATAACATAAACTTGTATGGGTAATTTGGGAGTACTTACTTGAGCTCGACTGATTGCATGCACCACACCCTTTTCTCTTTTCAAAGTTCTTATCCTTTTCAAAATTCTATTCTCGTTTCAAAACTCTTTTATCAATATGATTTTCTTTTTGAAATTTTTTTCATACCAATTCCTTAGTTTGAGTCCAGACACACCCGAGAGTGTGCCCGAATCCCTCAAACCAAGGCTCTGATACCAACTTGAAACATCCCGAAAACACAGTCTAAAAATTTCGTTTTAAATCATTAATAAAACCATAATTATCTTTCAACATATAAAAATCATGAGTCGGGTATCTCAAGAATATCATAAAATCTATCAAATATATCAGAGTAAACTCCCAGGCTAAGAAAACCGTGGTGTGTGCCATGCGATCATCCCGAGCCCTTCTCTTTGCTAGCTGAAGTACCTGAAACCAAAACTGAAACTGTAAGCATGAAGCTTAGTGAGCTCCCCCAAACTACCACATACCATACACATAACATATCACACATAAAACAACTATGGGACACCGCCCAGCTGCATCGGGATGAACCCGGCATCGGCTTACCCGACATCGGACTCCTGTCCGGCATCGGGCTCACCCCGACATCCGACCGCATTGGGCATCGGGCTCACCCTGACATCGGGCTTACCCCGACACATACACAACATAACATATATCATAGACACATAACATAACATATAAACTGCATCGGGCTTACCCCGACATCGGGCCGAAGCTCGGAACACATAACATATAACAGATACACTAACATACATCGGGCTTGCCCCGGCATCGGGCTTACCTCGGAACATATAACATATAACAGATAAGCTAACATACATCGGGATTACCCCGACATCGGGCTTACCCCGAAACACATAACATATAACAGATAAACTAACATACATCGGGCTTACCCCGGAACACATAACATATAACAGATAAGCTAACATACACCGGGCTTACCCTCGGAACACATAACATATAACAGATAAGCTAACATACATCGGGCTTACCTCGGAACACATAACACATAACATGCATGAATCACAAAGACATCAAGCATACATATACTCTTCTCGGGACAGCCCCAACATTAGACCGAAGTCCAGAACTACTAACATCTAAACGGGGCGGAATTGTGGCCTTAGACCCGTTCCTACTGGAGAGAAACTCACCTCTCAATCTGGCTGCTGAAAACGCGTGCAAGGTAACTCTGTCCACTGCTCCAACTACTCTCCGACTATTATAACCAAATAAACACTTAGTCAAAAACTGAGAATCCCTCTAAAGGTAAAATGACTGTTTCACCCCTTTTTGATATAATTTGGGCCATGACCTAGGCCCAATCCTTTCTAGTCCTTCCAAACTCATTAAAGCCCATTAACGTCTCCAAATGGCCCAATTTTCTAAATTGGGCCCAACTCATCAAATGGGCTTTCCTCTCAAGCCCAACTAGTCCTTGGGCACTTGACTGACTTCTGAAGGCCCATTACGGCCCAACTCCTGCTATGTCCAAAGCTTGGCCCAAACCGAGGCCCAATAACATATAGCCCACTGTCTGAGCGTACGCTGAGCGTACCCATCTGTACGCTGCACGTACTGCTTGAATGGCTTGTACGCTGCGCGTACTGGCGTGTACGCCCAGCGTACTCTCCTGGTAAGCCATTTTCTCCATAACTGCTTAATCCCTTAATACACTACGTCCAAACTACAGATCTGAGTCCAATACTTCGTCCTAACCCATAAAGTCGATCACTTGGTGGCTTGCAGCCCACCAAATGAACCCAACTCTAAAAATAGCAATAAACTTCCATGGAAATGGCTAGATCTCATGCATGGCTACATAAAGGCCTCAAAGCTTGCAACTTTACTGCTAAAGGGACACTTTGAGCTTCAAGGGTGGCAACCTTAAGCTCAAAAACGAAGTTGCATGAACAATATCCATTCTTTGCACCTAAAAAGATCCAAAGTTTCAAAACCCTAGATCTAAGATTCTAAGAGGCAAGTTCAATACTTTATACCTCAAGAAAGTCTGAAATGAAGCAATAACCCCATATCTATATCTTCTCCTTTGATCCCCCACCTTGCTATGCTCTTCACTTGCTTGGAAAAATGACTTTACTACTCCAAAATGCTCTCTAATGGCCTCCAAAGCTCCAAGGACACTCAAGGGTGGTTTAGGGTTTCGTGGTGGCTGTCTAAAGTTGAGAGGGAGGCTAACCCCTGAGGCACATTATTCCTTTTATAGTGACATAACCCTAAAATTAGGGTTTAGTGACTTTCAGCGTACGCCTCTCCGCACCCGCGACCATTCTCACTTATACGTTGGGCGTACCCAGCCAGACACGTGCATGCATCCTTGCATGCATGGGACTTACTTGCCAAACATTTCCATTAGGGACCATTAATGCCAATAACTTCAAAGTGGTATAACTCCTTCATTCTAAGTGCGTTTCCGACAAACTTTATATCCACGAAAAGGTGGCGAAGAGCTCTACGCTCCTAACTACACACCCAAGCCTTAAAAACCTTTCGAATAAAACCAGAGACCCATAAAAGACCGAAGTACCTTTAAAAACGGGGTGTTACATAAGTCCCTTGAAATTAGATGTTAGGGACAGAGAGTGAGGATAGAGAGAAGGGATAATCGGGTTGATGATTTGATAATAATAAATAAAGATTTAATTATTGTGGGTTCAAAACCCTATGTGCTCACCAGGCCCCAAGCCTGACCCACTCAATTTCTTATATTACAGGTACTGTCACAAGAGCACAAGCGTGATGATATAATGAGAGAATTATGGATTCCTTTAGGCCAGTAGTTTAGATAAACTAGTGTAATGCATGTATTATTTCGTTTATGCTTATGTATTGTATCGACAATGACATCCCATGGTTTTTAATATAAATAAAATACGTTTCTTCGAAATGTTTTGATAATATCATTATCATGTTTTTTTTGGAACAAATTTCGCAATATTATTCTTTTAAGGATACTCTGATTTCAAAAGAAGCATTAATAAATCGGTCTTTTATGGTCGTGAAATTTTGTAACACTCATAAAATTCATGAAAATTTAAACTTTTAAATAAACCCCAAAACCATCATTGTTTACAAATTGTTTTCAAAATAAATCTGATATCAGAGAAATCCCAAAATCATGGAACAAAACACAAGGATGTGTATGGTCACGCCTTCACCTTGACACGGTCCACAGAAATACCTGAAACCAAAAACCAAAACTGTAAGCCCAAAGCTTAGTGAGTTCCTCCAAAATACCAATACATAACAATAGCACGAAATATAAAACATCGTACTATGGGCCCAATCAACCATCGGGTTGGAATACCTCAGGTCCCTCAGCCATCGGGTTGGAATGCCAACACACTATGGGTCCAATCAACCATCGAGTTGGAATACCAACACACAATAGGATACCAATCCAAGGCCGGCATTGGTGCCTTCGACCCGCAAGTACAGTGAGAAAAATTCACTTCACTAGTAGTGCAGAACTGATAAGGTATGACTCCGAATCTCAGCTCCCGAATCAAATGCCTACAACCACCATGTGACCAATTTTCATCAAAAACCCAAAATACCCAAAATGCCCTCAAGAGTCAAACTTGGTTAACCATGGTTAAAGTTAAAGTCATCGGTCAAGGTCAACAGTCGATGTTGACCCAACTCGCCGAGTGCACCACTAAGCTCGTCGAGTTCCTATAGAGATCAGATGGTCAGGAAAACCCTGGCCAACACGCCGAGTTTCCCCAGCTTAACGCATTCAGCTGTTTCTTCGATTCCAGGGACTCTAAGGCTCAGATTTAAACTCATATGTTGTCTAAAAGGATAAAGTTTCCAACTTTATCCTTTGGGGCTACTACAAGTGCTCAAAAACCCCTCCACATCCTTGAAGATTCAAGGGCTTAACCATTAAACACAAAATCCTTGAGATCTGAAACCAACATTTCCAGAAGAGATTCTAGCCTCAAAATCATCCCAAAGGTTGGTGCTTTATAGACATGCATGTCTTGAACCCAAAATGGGTCAAAAAGGGGAAATATGACCTAAACTTCAAACATGGCATCAAAACTTGGCTAACGACTAGATCCAAACCACTACAAGGTCACCTTGACCTGGAGATTCATAAAGTTGCAAACTTTATGAGATCCATCCATTGCAACATCCAGGAATAAGGATAAAAAGGGACAAAACTAAAGCTCTAACTACTTAGAGGAATAAAAATCAGATCTTGGATACTTACAAAGGTCTAAAAGAGTGCCAAACTGAGGATGAGGGCTTTGCTTGTTAGATCCTTGCTTCCTTCTTCAAACTTTCTTCTTCTTTTGCTCCAAAAACACCACACTAAGTAACAAATGAGAGGGAAGGATGATTAGGGTTCACAAGGGCTGATATGAGGGTTTGGAGGTTGAAAAAAGATCAGCCCTAGGGGCTTAAGGAGATTATATAGGGTGCAAAACCCTAAAATTTTGGGTTTCTCATCCAGCTGCCAACACGCCGAGTTTCCCTCACCAACTCGTCGTGTTGGTCCATAAAAATACGCCGCCCAAAATTCCTTCAACACGCCGTGTTAAGGCTTTCAACATGTCGTGTTCCAAAGGAAAAACATGCTTTAAGGAATAAATCTCATACCTAGAAATCAGGATGTTACAACTCTCTCCCACTTAAAATAGATTTTGTCCTCGAAATCATTCTTCACTATCTCCTTTACCGACTTAATGATCCTGACTTGACTCCCTGAATCTCAAAATGACTGAGTCAGTCACCTCGCTCAGGTGACCACCCACCCTCACTGATGCCGAACCCAAAATAGAAGATATCACAAACCCCAATGAAGGATAAACCTCACTTATCCTTAAGCCAAAGAGTATCTCACCGATATACCTGAAATTGAAAGCCCTAAATGATGTCGGACTCTAAGACAGACAGAACCAATCAAAATTGCTCCCACACAGACTCCACTTCACAACCCCAAACCGAACAACCTACTCGGCCTTCCATTAATCAAACATAACCTTAGCAAAAATCTCCAAACCCGAAAATGAACGAATCTTTAATCCCCTGCAGAAAACCACTTCTACCTCACCGAAACCTGAAATCTGGAGTCTAAATTTGGTCTGACTCCCTGACAGACTGCCCGTAATGAACCATTTCTAATACCATCCATTTATCCTCCAAACTGAGTAATCACCTTCTGATATCCCAAGGTTCCCCCTAGGAAACAGAATTACAGATTATACACGACTGCCGACAAATCTTCACTTGACACAAGGGATTAGATATTTCCTTCAAGAGAAAGCTCATTATGATGACAGAATTTCCAGGGACATAATGAACAATGGGAGATAGATTGGGGAATGACCCTTCTAGTTCCAACCATACATTGCTTCCTTAATTTTCGAACCAACACCCATACCAACCAACTCACAAGCACAGACACTCATGTCTGGCCCAATCACCCTCGAGCTGGAATATTAGGCATGCCTACGATGGGCCCAGTCATCCTTGGGATAGAATACCCTCGTATCCTAAGCATGTTTGGTCCAACCAACCATCAGGTTGGAATACCAAACATGCCGGATCCAATCAATCATAGGGTCCAGTCATCCTCGGGATGGAATACCGTAGATTGGTATGCAATACATATACATAACTTGGGCCTAAACTCATAACCCGAGATCCAAGAACCTACCCTTGCATTCCCCGAAGTCCCCTTATTCATGGCAACCTCTCATTAAACGGGGATACAAAGATTTTCCTCAACCGCCGCTGAGACTACCAGTCTCACACTTGTTCCAGCAACCAGGTTCCCAAGAACCCGAAAGACTAAGACATCCTAACCTAAACATCCTTCTGTTACGTCAATCATATCGACATACATCTTTACCTGGAACTTGCGACCCACACCACGGGCCAAAAGACTCCCAACCCATTTTCACGGCCTCGCAGGGACCTAAACAATGTCCCTCTCAACACTGACTGCACCACAAGGCGAAGACTAAACCACGCCCTAATCCCTTTCACAAAACTAGTTGCTACCCGTGCAGAGCTGGCGAGATCACGGTCGCCTACGACTCGAGAACATGATAATGTTGCACCCTTGATCCAATTCAAGGGCTATCACCCAAAAGAACCATGCGAATAGTTCGATCCAAAACCACAAGACTATCCTGTCCAGCCCACAAACACACCAAGGATTACCACAATGCACATCCTTAGGGAACCTATAGCCTCATCCAAAAAAAGCGGAAATACCAGACTTCTATCGAACGAAGAACCTCAATCCTTACGAAATACATCCTCATGGTTGATAGAAACAAGATCCCATACTTGCTTGAGACTGAACAGATTCCTCCAATATACAGACAACTCGAGAAGACTTCTAAAGTGATCCAGAATGTCACCAAACCCAAGCCTGCTATGAACTAAAACTCCACACCATCCTTGAGGGTAAGCATGCCCAGAGACCAAAGGAACTTAAAACATACTAAGTTGACGATAAGCTGACACATCCATAGAACTTCGACTGCCACGCTAAAAACCTTCAAAACCCTTTACTGAATGATAGATGATGGGACCCGTAATCGGATAAACCAAAACCCTTGTGGGGATGAACGCACCAAACAGAAACTGATTCCTTGATCAATGTCTGTCCAAGCTAGACTACAATTTGAAATCTTTACACCCAGCTGACAATTTCCCTCTGCCACCTATACTCGTCCTGAGTGATCCCAACGGTTCCTTACCTATTTATTGACATTACAAAAAGAAGCCACTAGCCGCAACGAGCTCCTTGACCAACCACTTCCTACTAAGAGACAACCCATGAACCTTCTGACCCATACGTTTGATCGCCACCTACTATATGTCCTTGCCTTAAACAAGTCCCAAACCGAGATTCCACATACTCGTACCACAAATCCCTATGATTCATCCTTCAAATACCACAACTCGAATAGATTGATGATCCTCCAAACGGAATAACCGGTTCTCCCCCACTTAGGGTTCGAACTACCACCCATTGGTGTTGAAACCACCCCATACTTAACCGGTTCAACCAGGTACAACCATCCTCGACCCGGGAAGAATAACACATACAGGATGATCTTCCAAATAAGGATTAAACAAATCCAAAAGGGAATCATAAATTTCAGTTGAAGACCTCTGAAATTTCCGAACAATGGCTACTTAACATTAAGGATCCCTAATAGGAGCATAAGCCAATATTGACCTATGATCCAAAGCATACACTCTTTGCCTGCATTTCCAACCACCAATCCGGCACCTGACCTGCCTATATTCAGAGAACACGGATCCTTAGTCGCATCACAAAGCATCCATACCACATCAACCCTCCTGCGCACCCCCACACTGACATACTGTTGTAAAACATCGTGGCCAACAGACCCCATGCAGGGTCCACATCCCCACACTGAAATTCACAAGCCTGATTACTCCTCCTCCGAACCTGGAAGACTGGAAGGGTATACTCCTTACCATAGGCAGCGACCATCCGATCCATCGATCCACCACTCAAATTTCAGTTGCGATCCCCAAGCCGATCATATTAATGATTTCCTCCTTGAGTCCCGAGACTCGATGCATGACCTCTAGCAAAACCCTCGAGACCTCCAAAACAACATACTTATCCAGGTCAGAACCGACCAATCCAACCCTAATTTCACCACTAGGGCTGAACAATTACCAGACCCAACCACACCCCTGAGCAACCATAACCAAGCTCAACCGAAGTCCAATCCAAATTATTGCGGGGAACTTCTGACATGATAAACTTTCGCATTCATTCGACAATCGAATCAGTACCTGCCCCTGAGTCGAAACCAAAACCTGAATCCATTTTCCCTGAGTGCTCAACGCCATACAGTAAGACAACAATCAAACGATCCAGACATACCCAAGAATCCTCACCCTACAGGCTTCCTAGACTCTCCAAAACTCTCCCTGATTCGAGTATGGATCATGTGCTTTCATATGGGCCCAATACTACCTTCCACACCTATCCATACTTTCCTCAAGAATCATTTTGAATCCTCTAAGTCACCTTCTCAAACTGGTACTCCAAAAAGCACAAAGCAAGCAACATTCGTGCAGTGGAGTCGACTGACATTAAAACATAATAAAATCAGGCAGATCCTCATACGAAATTCTCGATCTCTATCTCCCATCATCTCGGATACACCATCATACTCATACACTCCATCCTCACTCCCTAGAGGAAGGCTAAACATATCGCGACTGGTCGGATGATCCCACATAACTCATACTACTACCAACCGCTACACGACCCTCCATTGGTGCTAGATAACTATCGCATGAACATTGTCACATACTACACAACTTAAACAATCTTAAGCTAAAAGATTCAATCCTGAAATGGTTGGACTCAGACAAGAGCTGCACAACAGGACCAAATCCCTTAACCTCAGGCCATTTAACTCATACAGTATGTGACTTAGCGCATTCACCCAATAGTTAGATCACACACAAAAGAGTCATACGACAATCAATAAGGCATTCTACAATAGATAAGGCATCATATAATCAAGCAATTCTATCATGCAAATTCTTGAAGATCCCTAGCCTATCACTAGCATGTTGTTCTAACATATCAAATCATAATCTCAAATAACTGCGTGGTAACTTGGGGTAACTTACTGGCTCCGGCTAATCGTACACATAACATCCTCCTTGATTATTTTGAAAATCATTTTGAAAATCTTTTTTCCTTAGTTTGAGACTGGATTCACACGAGTGTTCCTCCAATTCACTCAAACCAAGGCTCTGATACCAACTTGTAACATTCATAAAAATTCAAGAAAATTTAAACTTTTAAATAAACCCCAAAACCATCATTGTTTACAAATTGTTTTCAAAATAAATTCGATATCAGAGAAATCCCAAAATCATGGAACAAAACACGAGGATGTGTACGGTCAAAACCTTCACCTTGCCACGGTCCACTGAAATACCTGAAACCATAAACCAAAATTGTAAGCCCAAATCTTAGTGAGTTCCCCCAAAATACCAATAAATAACAATAGCACAAAATACAAAACAACATATTATGGGACCAATCAACCATCAGGTTGGAATACCACAGGCCCCTCAACCATCGGGTTGGAATGCCAACACACTATGGGTCCAATCAACCACCAGGTTGGAATACTAACACACTATGGATCCAATCAACCATCGGGTTGGAATACCCCAGGCCCCTCAACCATCGGGTTGGAATGCCAATATACCATGGGTCCAATCATCCTCGGGATGGAATACCCTAGGCCCTCAACCATCAGGTTGGAATGCCTCGGCCTGTTGGCTTACGTACAAAGCAGTGAAGCCTCAGCCACCAATAATTCATGTGCACATAATACAGATAACCATACAGTTAAACCAGCTAGCAACAAATAAACAGATCTTACAGATCACTAAGCATAGTATCATCCTAACTACCAGGATACTGATCTACCAGGTCACTATAGCATAACATGCACAACAGGATACCAATCCAAGGGCCGGTATTGGTGCCTTCAACCCACAAGTACAGTGAGGAAAACTCACTTCACTAGTAGTGCAGAACTGATAAGGTCCGACTCCGAATCTCAGCTCCCGACTCAAATGCCTACAACCACCATGCGACTAATTTCCATCAAAATCCTGAAATACCCAAAATGCCCTCAAGAGTCAAACTTGCTCAACCATAGTCAAAGTCAAAGTCATCGGTCAAGGTCAACAGTCCATGTTGTCCCAACTCGCCGAGTGCACCACTAAACTCGTCGAGTTCCTATAGAGATCAGATGGTCGGGAAAACCCTGGCCAACACGCCGAGTTTGCCCAACTTAATGTATTCAGTTGTTTCTTCGATTCCATGGACTCTAAGGCTCAGATCTAAACTCATATTCTATCTACTTGGATAAAGTTTTCAACTTTATCCTTTTGGGCTACTCCAAGTGCTCAAAAACCCATCCACAAGCCTTGAAGACTCAAGGGCTTAACCATTAAGCACAAAATCCCTGAGATCTGAAACCAACTTTTCCAGAAGAGATTCTAGCCTCAAAATCATCCCAAAGGTTGGTGCTTATTAGACATGCATGTCTTGAACCCAAAATGGGTCAAAAAAGGGAAAATATGACCTAAGCTTCAAACATGGCATCCAAACTTGGCTAAAGACTAGATCCAAACCACTACAAGGTCACCTTGACGTGGAGATTCATAAAGTTACAAACTTTATGAGATCCATCCATTGCAACATCCAAGAATACTTAGAGGAATAAAAGTCGGATCTTGGACACTTATAAAGGTCCAGAAGAGTGCCAAACTGAAGATGAGGGCTTTGCTTGCTAGATCCTTGCTTCCTTCTTCCAACTTTCTTCTTCTTTTGCTCCAAAAACACCACACTAACTCACAAATGAGAGGGAAGGATGATTAGGGTTCACAAGGGCCGATATGAGGGTTTGGAGGCTGATAAAAGATCAGCCCTAGGGACTTAAGGAGATTATATAGGGTTCAAAACCCTAAAATTTAGGTTTTCTCATCCAACCGCCAACACGCCGAGTTTACCTCACCAACTCGCCGTGTTGGTCCATAAAAATGCACGGCCTAAAAGTCCTTCAACACGCCGTGTTCCAAAGGAAAAACATGCTTTAAGGAATAAATCTCATACCTGGAAATCGGGATGTTACAAATTTGGGGATGTCATAGACACAAGGTCAAAATGGTAAAAGTCAATGGTCAACAACATTCAACACTCAACCAGGTCAACGGCCACCGCGTCGTGGCGAGTCCTTGGTCACGCCATAGCCATGTCCGGACAAAACAAATGTGTTTCATCACGCCACCATGCCATGGGCCTTGCTTGGACGCGTCGTGCTTTCGGTCGGAATGCCTTTTCTTCATTAAGAGCTTAATCCTTATAGATCAAGGCTCACAACTTCATATTTGGTTCTTCACAGTGACTTAATGGATACAGTTTCCAACTTTATCCAATAATACATCACCACAATGAAAGATCTTAAGCCCTAAGTCCATTAAGCTCTCTAAGGGCTAAGCCTTTGTGCATGGATTCAAGAAAACCCAAGCATGGTCCTTTTTCTCACTTAACAGAAGTCCAATAACCATATAAGTGCCATATCAAGCTCCAAAGTTCCTCGACTCCAAGAACATCCATAAAAGGGACTAAAACCATCTATAATGAGCATAAACTTAGATCTAGAAGAACAAATGTCAAGGCGTGAACTTTAGACCTCGAATGACTTAGAAATCCGAAGTAGATGATGGATCTAAGCTAGATCCTTGCTTCCTTTCACCAATATGAAGTCTCTTCTTCCTCAAGCTTCACAAAACCAAGAGAACAAGCCCAAAACTAAGCAAACAAGATCACAACCACGCATGGAGGCTAGGGTTTTGAGTTGGGAGGATGGAGGATGGAGGATAAAGAGAATGACCTAAACCTGGATTTAATGCCTTTAAATACAGAGGAAACCCTAATCTTTATGGGCTTAGGATGCAACACTCACCACATCATGGTGAATACCTTACCACGCCATGGTGTCCAGTTAGGTGCGGTCTTCATTTAAGTGACGTGGCCACGCCGTGTCCAGCTACCGGCCATGTCGTGGCATAAGGTTTTAACCCAAAACTTTATCTTTGAAATCCTTAAGTCTTCAAATGATAAATTCGGGAAAACGTATGTTACATGTTATTTGGATTTTGTGATGGAGAAAATGGCATTCAGGAATAAATAGATAAAGTAGATACTTAGATGTTTATCAATTGCAAGAGCCTCAGTATTAGTAAATGGTACTCACATAGATGAATTTCCAATCACCAAGGTAGTTAGACAGGGGGACCCTCTCTCACCTTTCCTCTTCATCCTTGCCATGGAAGGTCTACACGTCACAATTCAAAATGCATCTGACAGGTCCCTCATCCAAGGTGTTAAACTTCTACATGTTGGTCCTACTATCTTGAACCTATTTTATGCAAATGATGTAATATTCACAGATAAGTAGGATATGTGAAGCATAAAAAAACCTCTCACGTATTATCAAATGTTTTGAAATATCTGTTGGGCTCAATGTCAGATTTCAAAAATCCAGGTTATTTAGAGTTGGCATCACTGACTCCGAACTACATAGCATGGCATAAATTCTCGGATGTTTAAAGAGTTCTTTCCCTTTACATACCTGGGGGTGCCTGCTGGTGCCAAATGTTGCTTAAGAATAATTGGAAACCCATAATGGGTAACTTTTGAGCAAAACTCTCAAATTGGAAGACTAGCACATTATCCTTTAGGGGGTAGGCTGACACCGATCAAGTCAGTATTGGAGAATTTTTCTACTTACTACCTATCACTATTTAAACCCCCACAAGGAGTTTTGGATTGCTTAGAAAAACTTAGACGCAACTTCTTGTGGGGTGGAACTGAGGAAAAAAGTAAGATGCACTAGGTGGACTAGTCAAAAGTAGTGACTG
The DNA here is from genome assembly GCF_052849685.1 of Lactuca virosa. NCBI lineage: Eukaryota > Viridiplantae > Streptophyta > Magnoliopsida > Asterales > Asteraceae > Lactuca > Lactuca virosa. The sequence continues at coordinate 231,620,589 of NC_136432.1, read as the reverse complement.
GCAACAAAGATGATGGTTTAGGTGTGGGTAATTTGAAGGCACAAAACTTGGTTTTGATCACCAAATGGTGGTGAAAATTGAATGTAACACCCCGACTTCCAGGTATAAAATTTAAAGCTTTATATATTCATATTTTAGACCTACTCGACGAGTTGGCTGCCCCAACTCGTCGTGTAGAGACTGATCAGGCCGCGTGGTTTATGGAACCTACTCGACGAGTTGGAGTACCCTAACTCGACGAGTAGAGGTTGTGCATGAAAACCCTAATTTTTAGGGTTTGCACCCTATTTAAATGACCTTAAGTCCTTCTTCCAACCTCCTTACCACCTCTTCACGTCCAGAAGCAAACCCTAATCGAGCTAACCCCTATTTTGAGTGTGTGAGGCTAAAAGTGTGTGTTTGGTGCATTTGTTGAAGAGACTTGAAGGTTGAGAAGCTTGGAACGAGAAGGAGCTTGTAGTTCCAGCAACTACTTCGTTTTGGCTTTCATTTGAAAGTAAAAAGTCATTACCTTGATCATTGTATTGATAGATCTCTTCATTTAAGAGTTTAGGGCCATTCTAGTTTAGTCTTGAAGTATTTCTGGTTTTGAACGCGATCTGAAGTTGTAACTTCATATCTGGACTCCTCTAGGCCCTTATGGACATAAAACCTCAAGCTTTATGAAGCTTTGGCCCTCCTCCATGTCCAAAACCTCTTCCTAAGGCTAGTTTTGAGTGTTTTATCCTCTTGACGCCTTGCATGCACGTAAAGTTAGCAACTTTATGTGGTAACTACACCCTAGGAGGCTAGATATACAGTTTGGAGTTTTGGTTTCGCTCAAAAGCGTCTGGATGAGAAAAGAGCCAAAAGAACTCGACGAGTTGGTTAGGGTTTTCCCGATCTCTTGGACACTGCATGAACTCGACGAGTTATTTGGAAACTTGGCGAGTTGACTTGAGTTTTCGGTCTCTGAGTTTCGAAGGAACTCGACGAGTTGCTAGATGCACTCGATGATTTGGGTCAACAAGGATTGTTGACCTTGACTGTTGACTGTTGACTTTGACCAGGGTTGACCAAGTTTGACTTTAAGGGTACTTTGGTAATTTGGGTCTTGATAGAATTGGTCCTATGAAGATTGTAGGTGTTTGAGTTTGGAGTTGTGTTTGGGGAGTTTGACATTATCATCCAGTGCTACTCGTGAGGTGAGTTTTCCTCACTAATCTCAAGGGTCTAAGGCACTAAGGCTGACCCTTTGGATTGTTATCCTGTTTTGTTACTGTTATGATCTGTTAGATCGGTATCCTACTAGATAGGATGTTTCTATGTGGTTATGATCTGATAGATTGGTATCCTGGTAGATAGGATGTTGTTATGTTTAGTGATCTGTAGAACAGTTTGACTGTCTATAGACTGTTATGTGATTACTTGATATGTGTGCACATGTTTGATTAGTGGTTGAGGCATCTGCTTTGTGCATGAGCCAACAGATTGGGGCATTCCAACCTGATGGTTGTGGGCCGAGAGTATTCCATCCTGAGGATTATTGGACTCATAGTATGTGGGCATTCCAACCCGATGGTTGTGGGCCGAGGGTATACCATCCCGAGGATGATTGGACCCATAGTATGTTGGCATTCAACCCGATGGTTGAGGGCCTGGGGCATTCTAACCCAATGGTTGATTGGGCCATAGTATGTTGTCATTGTATGTGTGTTATGTTGGATTAATGTCTAAGTCCATAACTATATTTGGTATGTACTTGACCCGACCCGGCATGGTCCATTTGGGTTGCACTTCACCGGCACAATTTATATGGATAGTCTTTTGAGAATATTATATTTATGATTTATATTAATATATTATAAGTTCTAATATATTAATATGGAATCATATTATTTAATTAGTATTGATCAAGAATTAATTTAGAATTAATTAAGTGATCAAAATGAACTAATTAAATATGGACTCTTATATATATGGAATGGGCCAAGTTCATTTAGCTTGGGCTAAGGTTTCATGGATAGTCCATGGAGTGTGTAACCCATGGATCATATGAAATGAAAGGTCATGGGTTTAACCCTAGTCTCCACACTATATAAAGATGTCCTTGGTTGGTGAAATGGGCACTAGTCTGGGTACAGTAAGAGGGATAGCCGATTTCACTAGAGAGAACCAAAGTATTCTTATTCTCAAAGTCTTCGAAGGTGTTTTGGTGATTTGTGATTCCACTTGAGGCTTCCACACTATTGGGGCTAAGCTCTTAAAGCTTGAAGACATCAAGCTACACCAAAAAGGTATGTCATCTAACTAGTCTTTGTAGTATAGTTGCCTCATAGTATGCTAGTTAGGATTAAAGCCTTGGAAAGTTCTTATTTGCATGTATAATAGAGAAAACATAAATCCAAGGTTTATAGGGTTGCATGTACACCATAGGAGTGTTAGAATGCTCAAAACCCAACATGTTATTGTTGTGAGGGTATTTTGGGGGAAACTCAATAAGCTTCGGGCTTACAGCTGTTGATTTTGTTTCAAGTACCTCAGATGATCGCGGGAAGACGAAGGCGTGATCGTGCACCTCCTCATGTTTTATGATTTAGATTTCTGGGATACTCTGACATGAAACTATTTTGAAAACACTATGTAATAATTAATGGTTTTTGAATGATTGAAAAAGTTTTAAATTGGGTTGAATTTTATGGATGTTACATTGAAGAATGAAAGGGGATGTTTATTGTGTCACACCCCCGACCGGCGGTGGAAACACCAGGCTGTGTAATGTTAGGATGTTGGAACATAGATACATAATACATTGAAAAATACAAATATTATGTAAAATTTACTTGTTATTCATTAAGTAATATAGGTTACACATGTGTTCAAGGTACAAGTACGTTACTAAAACAGAGTACAAAAATAAAACACATAAGCCTCTAGCTGCATCATTGGGATCTCACCCATCTCCTTCCGGACTCATTCTCCTGAGAATACATGTGGTTTGAAAGGTCAATATAATGTTGTGAGTTCACATGTTTTGTTTACTTTAAAACATTTCATAGGATTTGTTATGTCAACGTTGTTGTTATCTAAACTCGTATACTTGAGTTTGTGTTCTATCTCTACTTTCTTAGGTTTTTTTTCCTAGTAGTAGTTTTTAGATAGATTAATTTAACAATGTTACGATGAGTTCCTATAATCGAGCTATGACTGTGTAGAATAATCCCCGAAAACCACAACGCTTCATCGGACGTCGAAGATAGTTTAGAAAGTTATGCCTACTTAGACTTGTCGTCAGGTTGTAGCTAGCAACCACAAGTGGGAATGTCAATCCCGTACAGATCTATACATATCTCTCATGCTCACTTAAGATTAAATGATTATAGGTCGGGGCTAACTAAAGGTTATGTATCTAGGAGATGAATTGTGTCTCATCTAACACTTGTTTGTGGGAGCCTCCCCTGGTCAATTGTGTAGTTATTCGTTGTTGTCTTTATATGAGATACTTATTATACATATATACATTAATCCTATATATATATATATATATATATATATATATATATATATATATATATATAACTAAGTTATAGTTTTCAGTTTAGCCGAGTATTTGGGAAGTGTAACCACTAGGTACAAAGTTATCCAAATGGTGGCTATGGGTTGGGCAGTGTATCTACCAAGCATAATATTATCCTAATGTCCTAAGAATAATTATATAACTAATGTTATACAGTTAGTAATAATTATGAAAATGGTTGTAATGTAGCATGTATTCCCCCCCACCCCCGGTAAAAGATGTGAAGACTGTAAAGTGGGGCCGTGAACTCATCCTTGATGCGTGAAACCGTTGATGTAGGGTTGAATTTGGGGGTCCAGAACTCGGGAGGCGCTTGGGAATCAGTGGCACGACAATCAAGAGAGAGTGAGGTGTGTTTTGAGTTGTGAGAACTAGAGCTGTCGGGGCCTGCTATTTATAGCATATTTTGAACTACACGCTGCGTATTACGCTCCACGCAAGTGCGCATGAGCCATAAGGAGCTGCCACGTGTCCTCATCTCCATGTGTCACGTCATCCGTATCCTGGCGAATCCAGTCGTCAGGCGTCAGGCGTAGCCTAGGCTATTTATCTAATGTATTTGATGCTAATGTGAATTGTTCAAAGCTAGAAAATTTTCGTTTTTGTTTTCTGGCTGATCGCCACGAGGTGGTGAAAATCACCACGAGGTGGTAAAATCACCACGAGGTGGTGTCGGGTCAGATGGCAGATTTTTCGGATTTTTGGCCTTAATTAGGTTAGGATAATTACCATAAGTTGTTTTAATTGATTAAATCGTTTTTTTTAATATGGTAATGAATATCCTCATCTAATTGAAGGATGATTGTCAAATTTTAAGATAATTACAAGATTATATGATATATTAGTTATTTGTAAAATTTGATTTGAATTATCTTGCCATAATAAAAGGGTTTAGGTCAAATTTTTAATAAAGATAAAATTTATGTTTAATTTAAATTATTTTAATTTTGATCTAGAAGTTTTGAAAAGTTTCAAAATTTGCCCTCAAGTTTTGGAATTTAAAATTTAATTAAAAAGTTTTAATTTTGAAATATTAAATTCTAAAACCCTAGTATTTTGAAAAGTTCAAATTACACCCTTTTGGTTTTATTAAGTTAATTAAGTGTTTAATTAAAAGATATAATTAATAAATCCATAATTATATGGTTTAAGATTAATCAATTAAAAGTCTAATTCATTAATAGTTTAAACCACTTAGTATTTTAAAAGTGTAAAATACACCCTTATACTATATAAAATTAAAAGTCTAATATTATATATGTATGAGTAAAGAGTCAGTCTTACCGTTAGTAGGCCTCATTCACGAAGCTGGTCTTTAAGGGGTGTTTAAGGAATTGCCTATAAAATGGCGACTGAATGGGTATCCACTCTTACCCACCGCACTCTTGACTAGTGGAGGGTCGTTAGCCGAACGGGTAGGATAGGACACAACCTTCCATTATAAGTATAATGAAATACAAAGTAACTAAACACTTTTATAAATTCCCAAATCTTAGTTACTTTAGGAAAAATGTGGAGTTGGTGCTAATCCATGAAATTACACATTGCACCTTATTGGTCGTTAGTGGAGCGTGTGTGGTTAACCGACACACTAATATGGGACCAATGAAGGATGGCAATGGGTAGCTCGTAGATTATCATAGATCAAGGGAGCGTGTGTGGTTAACCGACACATTGATTAGGAGATAAACGTCTTCGAGAGTACCAAGCTAATTTGCATGGTTATCCACACCTTGTTTGTGATCCTCGGCATCCCAGTCACAAACTTGAAGGGCATAATCAAGATTAAACATGTCATTAAAAAGTTCAATGAATCTCAAAAGATCTAGGAGTTTCAATTCATTTAAAACTTAAATTTCCTTTTCGTTTTTCATGGTGGAAATTGGTAAATCGTCATTTACCTACCTTCAAATGTTCTGCAACTGGATTACGGCATCCCTCTTCCGAGTTGTAGAATATTGTGTTGGGTCCTAGCCTTAATATCTCATTTGGGTGTTTTATTAAGGACTCAATCAACTAACTTGAATATCTCCCATTTTGTAGATGTCAAAATCTAACAACTATGGTTTTCCCGAATCCTTTGGAAAAAGTTTTCCACATGAAGATGATGTTCCACGATTGGATTGTGGAAATGGAAATCATGTTTCATTTCCTCCACCTCCTCCAATAGTTCTCCCCGACCCACGTGTTCGAAGACTTGAAAAGTTCAAGATCTCTCAATCCCTATTGGCAAAAAGACATGAAAATGGAAAGTCTGTATGTGCTCACGTCTTGGACATGAAGTTGCATTTTGACAAATTGGGAAAGTTGGGTGTCGAAGTCTCAAGGAAGTTGGCTGTTGACTGGGTTCTTCAATCACTTCCTGACTCATATAGTGAGTTCATTATAGAGTACTATATGATGGACCACGACATGACCCTCATTGATTTGACTTATTTGCTTATTGCTGTTGAATCAGCGATGATTTGGCGCACTGGTCAAGCAAATATGTCTGGTAAATCAATGTCCCAAACTTCCATAGACATTGACAATGGCAACATTGGAAGTCCAGAAAGGTTTTCTCTAGGCAAGAGAAAGGCTAAGTCTGAAATTGTTCCGTGTACCATTCCAAAAGAGTCCATTTGTTTCTATTTCCAAGAGAAGGGGCATTGGATGCGAAGCTGCCAGTTTTACCTGAGAGATCGCGAAGATGGGAGAGTCAAGATGTATGACTCTGCATCAGGTAAAATCTACTATCTAACTCTATTAAGTTTGATATTTTAGATTCTTAATACATGATGTGATAAGATTGCATTTTAATGTGTTGTAGGATCGAAGAAAAGAAAGGAAACTTAAAGGAAGAAGTGAGCTGAGTCTGATCGCGAAGAAATGGATTTCGATCGCATGATTTGATGATCGGATTTTCGAGCTGCTGCTTAGAGTTATGATGGATTGCTTAGGAATATGTGATAGCATAGTTTTCATTTGAATTTGCGTCGTAAGGACAAGTTTTTCCGCACCTTTTATAAATAAAATAAATTTTGAGTTTTGTCTTATTTATATCTCCTTGCAATGTTATTTGTGAAAATTGATGCTTGTGTGTTACTATTATAAGCAATATTAAGTGGATGTGATTCTTAGTTATGTTATTTATGGTAGTGTCGTAATTTTCTAAGTAAGGAAAGATTCCCATTGCCCAAGTTTCAATTGGACAGAAGCTTGGAATCATATGATTTGAGTCATGTGATGTATGGAAATCTTGGTACTTAGGAAATTAAGACTAATTCCTTGTTCACATAAGTATGTGAGTCAAGTGAAAGACTAGGAGATCCGGTACGCAATGTTGTGCACTGGTCAAGTCCACCACAAATAACAATAAGATTATTCGTCATGATTTACTAAAAGTCTAGTAAATGTGGTTATTCTTACAAGATTAAGTGTAATTCTGAATCATTGAAAAGTTTCAATGAATGACAGAACGAATAAGAAGAATCAATTGGGTAAAAATATAAAAGTTTCTCCAATCTGAAAAGATGGGAGAGTATTTTAGTATCATGTTTTATGATCGTCTCATTGATTATGAAACCATATCACAATTGATCCTCTAAGTAAATCTTAGTGCACTAGTATGGCTAAGAAGAGGAATCAGGAATTGTTGAAGTGGTTAAATCAATAGGTGAATCATACTTCGTTCCAAAATCGAGTCTTACAGTCATACTCCAAGATTGTGAATTGAGTGACAATGTGGAGTAAAAATGTTCTTACTCTTGCACATTTGAAATTGGTAAGTTGTGATGTCTTGGATAAGACAAAGACCAACCAATACCAATTGTGCAAAGTGTTTATCTTGATAAGAATCCACACCAACTCTTGGATATTTGTTTGTCAAGAAATGTTTCATGACAAGAGAATCTTATATGTCAAGAGGTCAGTGGGAGTCTTAAAGATCTTGAAAAAGTTTCAAGAACTAACCAAGAGTAGACCTATTGTTAATCACTAGAACACTACTTGAGGTTTGCAACCTGTCGTGTTGACATAATTTTGTTTCTGTGCCATTTCGGTTTAAGTCAACTATGCATGTGAGTTCTATGAGTTCTCAATTGACTGCATAGAGGCAAGGCACCATGATAAATGGAAAGTACATTAACAGGTAGGGGTGAGCTACTCAAAGACTTGGAAGCAATGGTAGGACCCTTGATGGCAAGAAATTAAGGCTGAACTAGTTCTATCCATATGAGTTGGATTTGTCACAAACATTGTCTTATGATTATGGTTATGACAAATTCACATGGATAGGAACACATGCAACATTAAATCTAAGTGTCATAAGGTTTTCTCCATTTTCATGAAAATGATTGTGAGGAAACGCTTTCACTAAGATAGATTTTAAGAAGATAGCAATTGTGATATTTTCATTCTCAAATTCGATTACGACTACGACATCCCTCTTCATAGTTCGAATTGTGAGATTTGGCAATTAGTTTAAACATTTGAGACTTATTGTTGTAAGTGCTGAAATTGTTTAGACACACATATAAGTTATCTAAGGAAAGGTGTATGAGTTTGAGAAGCTTATATAAAGGCTTATCAAAGCATCTCACATCAGAAACATGAACTTTGGTTAAGAAAATCAATAAGTATTATTTTCTAGAAGTTTAGCTGATTTCTGAATACATGTCAAGGCTAGTGGGAGCATAAGTGTTATGCTGGTATGGATATAATTATCATGTTAGTGGGAGCATGATTATTATAAGTATTGCAAGTTAGCAATATTAATTATAGAAAACAAAAGTTTCAATTCGCAAAGTTGTAGGGGTTGAAAAGTTGTTTTGTTATAATTAAGGGAGAGAATATTATACTTCATTTCAAATCTAAAAGTTTAGATCGATAAATTTTAATCAAATTTAGTCAAAAGACATATATGAATGTTGTGTTGAAAAGATTCAACGTGAGGAATTTCTATATATATGGCAACATTATAGCAAGAAACTGGTAAAGTATCATGTTTTTCATTATGTATCGTGTCCCATACGCTTCGGGTATAGGATCGATTGCATATGTTATAATATTTATGTGTTCTAAAAATTTCCAAATGCCTAGGGCATTAAGAGGGTAAAAGGATTGGAACCATATATGACTAAAGGTGGTTAAACAACTGTCAAGGACGATCTAAGGTTCGCTAAAGATTGATCGCTTGAGAGCAGTTGGAAGTATAGTATTGGATGGACCATATTGACATTATTATGAATAGATAGGACTCTATCTATAATGAGTTGTCATATGGCAAATATGGAAATGTTTCCATAAATTAGAGTTGAATATTAAGAATCTATGTCTAGATTAGAAACTTTTATGCAAAGAAGGATGTTCAAAGGAATGTACTTTGAATGTGAGACTTCGTATCTATGGAATTGTATTGTAACAATCTCCAATTGAGAGATTTGTAATTTCATTGACAAAGTATTTGTGACTTTGGTGTTATGATATTAAAAAAGGGGTAATTGCATAAAATGTTAGAATCTAACATATTCTAATAGTGGCAAGAATTTGGTATTCTTACACTTATGACAAGGATTAGGAGTTGTGAAATGAGTATCGTTGGAAATGTGTTCAATAGATCTATTTCAAAAAGTAAGGACCATAGGTAAACATAGTGTGCATGCTTGAAGCATGGGACAAGTGTTGTTATAATTCAAGTAATAAGTTGATTATCCGAAACATTATACAATGAATAATGAGTAATCAATATGGTGATTAAATAAAGGTGTTTTATTTATACTCAAAACTCTGGGGCCATATAGGATTAGTATTATTCTTGTGTTTCACTTTTCATGTTTTGACTTCCTGAATAATAAGATTATTCAAACCATCCACAGTCGATAAATACTTTGGAAGTAGGTATTGAAGCTAGACTGTCATGAATCCGACTGTAGATTGTCTAAAGCGTTTAGACATAGCAAAAGTCTGATGCAGTGTTCATGAGTACTCCTGAAATAAGATTTGAGTATTGAATTAAACCCACGCTCACTTGGATCGCTTCATGGATTTTATCACGAGTGATTGGTGAGACGATAATATCTTATATTCTTGAAACGGAGACATGTGAGTTGTAGTTTGCAAGTCGGTTGCACATTGACATATGTAAACGCACCAGTAACTTGGTGTTATAAAACATATTGTTGTGTGTGATTTGATGAGTAGGTACAAGCGAGCATTTGAGTCGAAATTTATCCGTTCCTTTTACCCAAAGTGGGATAAAAGCGATATATGTGGGCCCCTCGATGATTTAGTGATGACACCCTAAGCGCTTGGCCAAGCCGGGACTAAGTTGATGTGTTCAATTGTAGTCTGTTGTCAGTCGTCATAAATCGGAAATCGGGAAACAACACATAGACTGAGAGAATGATTATAATCCATGTCTCATGTTTATACGATATCTAGAATAGAGGAATATATGATCCCTTATCTAAAGGACGCGTTTCTGATAAGATCAGAGTTGACAGCGGCTTTTGAAAGCTACGATTGCTGATCAGGTTCTGAAGTCGTACTTGCAGAATAGTTATTAGACTTATCCAAGTGGGAGACTGTTGGATTAGGTGTCTAAGCCCATAACTATTTTGGTATGTACTTGATCCGATTATGAGCATGGTCCTTTTGGGTTGCCTTCACCATAGCAACTAATAGGATGAATTATGGAGAAAGAGGATTAATTATGATTTATTAATATATTATATGAATAATATATTAAAGGAGAAATCATATTGTTTAATTAATATTGATCAAGAATTAATTTAGAATTAATTTTGTGGTCAAAAGAGATTAATTAAACTTAGGGGACTGGAATTGCAATTATAAGATAACTGGTTTTGGGCTGTAGATCCCTTAGGAATAAGGTGGACGGATTTAAGGTGGAAGCCCACTTAGAAATCGTCCAGGCCTTGATTATGGAAGGATCTAAAGGGCTGCTTGGTGGCTAAGCAATCCAATTAGGGTTTTGACTGAAACCCTAGCAGTTCACCTATAAAAGGAACCCTAAGGCTCCCAAAATTCATCCCTAACCTTCTAAGAGAACCCTTGGACGAATTTTGTGCCTCCTCCTCCCTCTCCTAAATCATCTTGTTGCTAATGGTGTTTGTGACTCCATTAGAGGTGCAACATTTGAGGCACTAAGCTTTCAGAAGTCAAGATCAAGAAGGTTTGTGATTGTTGTTGCTACATAACAATCACGGTAAGATCTAAACCCTAATTACATGTTAATTTCGATTATAGTATGCTAGATCTAGGGTTTATGAGCTTTGGATGATTATTGCATGTACACTAGACAAACTAGATTCAAAGCTTCATGGTTTGCATGTGCACCATATGATTGATGTTATGCTCAAAACTCGTCATGCATGACTCAATCATTCGAATGGAATAAGTACAGGGTCAATGGACTATGGACTCGGAAGCTGGGCGGAATGGAGTTGCTCTCCTTTTTATCTTAAATTTCTACTTAATGAATGCCTATAACTTTTGTTTCTGTTTCCTTTTTGTTCCTACCTCATACTAAGTCTAGCTTGTTATTGTTTGGGTTTTTCTTATATATAAAAATTTATTCGACGTTCAAAAAAAAAAAAAAAAAAAAAAAAAACAGAAACAAAATTTAAAAAGATATTTAATTTTTTTTACATTTAACACTAAATAAATATAGTAAAATTAAACTTGGTTTTAACTCAATTTCGTAAATTGTGAATCGATCAACGCGATTTGGTTCAGACGGCCTGGACTCGCACGGCGAAAAGAAATCAAATTGAGGTTTCGAAGAGAATAACCCTCCGGAAAAGATGATGAAACTACCATGTCAATTTCCGAATCCGAACACCTAGAATCCAATTCAAATCGCATCCATGGCACCCACAAGCTCCTAAATCGTTTAGGTACTATATTCACTTTCATTCATCTTTAAAGAGCACAAGTGCTTAAAATAAAAACCTTTCTTCAGTTGGTTCATCTTTTTTTAGTTAGATTTCTCAGAAACCGACGAAGATCTTTACTTTTCTATATTGTATAAGTTCCCTTCATCTTTATGTATGTTTTCCACAATCTGTACCTAGAATTTTTGTTCTATCGGTTTTAGCATGCAAGGTGTTTGTTGATATGCCTCAAAGGGCGGATGACCTTACTTCAAATGTTTTTTACTTTCACCGTTTACCCTTTTGAACCATGTTTTAGTATTAGTATGGTGTTGCAGGTTAAGGCTTACATCAGCTTCTAGCTTTTGGCATTTGAAAAATCTCCCTTGTAGTGAAACAGGTATCCCTGCTACACCTACTATTCTTTTTGCTGTTGTAATTACTTCTTTTTGTTTGATAATATGTGGATATCTGCTCCATTGTCTTGATTAAATGCCATAATGCACCTAATAAGTGATTCACTCTTAACTTATGTGAATAACAATATGAAGAATCTCATTCTAATATAAATGATTCACAAGTGGTTCTTCACCTTAGAAAAAGGTCCTGCTTTTAAATGTATATGATCTGTATTATTGTAAGTTGTAACAGAAAACAATCATCACATTAAGCTATAACAGCTTATTACGAGAGTAAAAAATGTTGAAACTGAAAATCCAAACAACATTCTTGTTGCAGATAATCCATCACAATCATGACCAATAACAACACCACAAAAGACGATGAATATGGAATCCTATTATACTACAACTACACCAACATCCCAAATCTCACTGACCTCTCCACCTTCTACACCACCAACTGCACCTCCCTCTCTCTCCTCGGCCGCATCCGCCTCTCCCCTCACGGAGTCAACGCCACAATCGGCGGTCAACTCTCCTCTCTAAAACAACACATCACCCAACTCACCCAAAACTACCCTTCCTTCACCTCAACCGATTTCAAACTCTCAACATCCACAAACCCTAAAAACAACAACAAAATAGCACAAGAAACCGGTTTCACATCTCTCTCAATCCGAATCGTTAAACAACTCGTCACTTTCACCTCCCGCCCAATTCCCAACCCGCCCGAACTCTCAATTTCAAACGCCGGGCAGCATTTATCTGCCCGAGAATTCCATTCCGTTCTTGAAACTGCCCGAGATTCGGGAAAACAAAATCTCGTGCTCTTAGATGCGAGAAATTTATACGAAACAAGAATCGGGAAATTTTGTTCTCCAAATTTTGAAACTTTGGATCCGAAAATCCGACAATATAGCGATCTTTCTAATTGGGTTGATGATAATTCCGAAAAAATACGCGGGAAACAGATATTAATGTATTGTACAGGTGGCATTAGGTGTGAGGTGGCATCTGCCTATATCAAATCTAAAGGGGAGGGTTTTGAAAATGTTTTTCAATTATACGGAGGAATTCAAAGGTATATGGAAGAGTTTCCGGAAGGTGGGTTTTTCAAAGGAAAGAATTTTGTTTTTGATCATAGGGTTTCGGTTGCCAGCTCAGATCCAAGAATCTTGGGGAGTTGTCTGGTTTGTGAAATCCCGTTTGATGATTATTCTTCTAGAAGCCGATGCAATTACTGTCGGATGTTGGTGTTGGTGTGCCACGCGTGCGAGGGTAAAAATGGAAAGTTATTTGTTTGTGAGTTATGTCAGAAACATGGTAAGCTTGTTGAACATGGAAAAAATTCAAATGTCATTATTGCCCCTCGGAAAAAACTTAGGATTTTATGCTTACATGGTTTCAGACAAAACGCGTCTAGTTTCAAAGGGCGAACCGCGTCTTTTGTTAAAAAACTAAAAAACATCGCCGAGTTTGTTTACATCGACGCGCCACATCAGCTTCGGTTCATTTACCAAGAGAAAGAAAACGCTGACGTGGCATTCGCGCAACCGAAATCCGGATGCAATAGAAAGTACGCGTGGCTTATCGATCCGAATGATGACGTGGACGAAGGTGGGGACACGGGTACGGATTGGGAAACGGGTGGGGCCCACCGTTTTGATTGTAGACAGTACGAGCGTCAGACTGGCGGTTTTGATGAGTCGTATGTTTATTTGAGAGAAAAAGTGGCGGAAGAAGGACCGTTTGATGGGGTTTTGGGGTTTTCACAAGGGGCGGCTATGGCGGCTTGTGTTGCTTTGAAAGGTGAGATGGGTTTTAGATTTGTGATATTGTGTTCGGGGTATTTTGGTAATTTTGGGGAGTTTGGTGAGGGGAGTTTGATTAAGTGTCCTTCGCTTCATATATATGGGAGTGATAATGGGAAAGATAGACAAATAGGGTTTGATGAGAGTAGAAGACTTGCTTTGATGTTTGAGGAGGGGTGTTCGGTTATGGTGGAACATGATTTTGGTCATATTATTCCTACAAAGTCACTGTATATTGATACGATTAAAGATTTTCTTCAACGATTTCTTTAGAAGTTGTTTGGTAACATCTGAATCGGTCAGCATTCAACATGTTTGATACAGCTAAAATGGTAAAACATCATTGTATACTAATTATCTGTTTTGTTTGATGCAAATGTTATGTTAGTTCAATTGAGGAATATTATTTGGCTAAACGAATGTATTTGTTTTTTATTTTCTAAAGAATCTAGTTTGTTAGACAGGGTGCATAATAATCATTCTAATGTGACAGAAAACTAATCGATTTGTTGATTTATTTTAATCGTATTGGAAACGAATGTACATACGATTGGTAAATGGTAATGGTGGTTTGGCAATTGGGGAATATCTAATGGCATCTTTGAGTATTTAATAATTAAGAAAAACAGGTTAATAAAAGATGTGATTTGAGTGAATATAAAAAGGACACATGTTACATTATACATCTAGCCTTTTTATTTTGGTTTGTTGTTGATAGTATAGGTGTCTTATGGCCCATTTTTAAAATTCTTCATCCCAATCATTACAGACACAATAAAGCATTGTTAGCACATAAATTGGAAGTTGAAGACCGACTCCATTTTGTTTAGTGATCGTCTAATCGAACATGTCGAACATATATATATATATATATATATATATATATATATATATATATATATAAACACGAAAATTCTTATGAGAATGTAAGAATCAATCTTGATCACTAAACAAACAAATTATTTTGGCTATTAATGGGAGAAGTTTTTAGCTGCCAAAGAGCATTTAGGTACTTAATCTACGACTCTATGTTGATTATTATATTGATTTCCCCATAACACCTTTATTTAGTGTTTAGTTTTTGTTGGGAAAAACAAATATATCATAATTCATAAATTTTTATTCTATAAAAAAAGACATTTATAAACATAATATTAACTTCAAAATTTTAGCTAGCTGAATGACTATTTTTTTTTATATATATTCAGTATCACCGTATTCACTTGTACCAATATCCCTAATTTTTATACAAGTCATCTGGTCATCCATGTATGTCATTCTTTTCCTAACTTAAACTTTTGACCTAATTTATTAACTAATTAATTAAATGTTAATTTAGTTATTCAAAACCAACCAACTTGGAATTTAAATCAACTATTTTTATTTAATTCAAATGTAAAAGTATAATAAATCTTTTTAGTTTGGTTATGATGATCATTAGAGCATAAAACAACGGAATCATGAAATATAAAACTTGATCATCATATCTCATCAAAGGTCTTGTTCTATTGACCTTTTAGCAATAAAAACTTATATCTAGAAGTATGGATCGAATCAATAACTTGCTTGTGTGTATGCGTTAATTTCTTCATTTGTCTTGAATGAGGGAGATCTCAAACCAAAGCTTTGGACTTACAATTTTGGTCATGTTTCAGATACCTCAGATGATCGCGGAAAGGCGAAGGCGTGATCGTGCACCTCCTCGTGTTCTGTTTCATGATTTTGGGAAAACTCTGATGTTAAACCTGTTTTGAAAATTACATTTGTAAACAATTATGATTTCTGATTGGTTTTAAAAAGTTTATATTTGTCATGATTTTTATGGATGTTACAGAATTACTCATCACAATTTCCATGAAGTAATCTCTAAGTACGTGTTACTCTAATAATTAATCTTCATAAGTACACATGAGAATTAATCACATATCTATGTTATATCTATCTTCATGGGCATGTTGGGTTTTTATTCAAAAATAGTCCAATTATAGTCACAAAATTAGACGTAATTAACAACAGAAATATTTTTGTTTGAATAAACTAAAACCATTTTATACCCACTAATGATCATTTTGCTAGAACTTAGAAAGATTAAAAATAACCAAAGGAGAATAAAATATTAAAATATTTGAAGACTTTGGTTCCTTTTGGCAATTAGTAAGTTAATGAAGATGACTTTAAAACTCCAAGTAGAAGTTCTCTATAATGTATCCACCAAGCAAGATTTGAACCACCAAAATATGCTAGTAAACACTTGTAATAAAGTTGTTCTTAATCTTTAAGACTTATACCAAATAATTGCTTAAAGAAAAGCAACTTTATGGACCAAGAACAAGCAACAAAATTTGCAAGATATGAGAGGGGAGAGAGCATGCTATCTACAAAATTTTGGCTGCCCCTAAATGAATAGAAAGAGTGAAGAAAAGCTAGCTCTAACCCTTGTCTTATGCCTTTCATATATGTTCAAAAGCATGGTCAAAAGGCTAGACAATAAAGTAAGAGGTAAGGCTTTCTTACAAGCATGGTATATAGAATAAACAAATGAAAAGCATGTCTCCTCCATATAATAATAAGGGACAAAACTCAATTGATCATTACTTTATCTTTAACTAGTTAGTTACATTCTAAGTATATAATTAATCAAAGTGATTAAATCTTTGTACATAACTTAAATAATCATACCATATGATATATTACTAGTTTTGTTCTCTATATTATTATTTCATATGAATAATAATTTACAGTGTATTGGTAAAATATTATTTCCCAAATAGTATGTTTCCAATTAAATACAAGTGTTTTTATTTATTAATAATCAAATTATACTAATAAATAATCAATTAGTGGTAACTTACTATAAGGTGTGACCCTATAGGATCGTATGTTATTAACAATATCATTCTATAATGACTCTTGGGCATACAAGATCTTTTAGGACAATCTACTAATACCTCATGATAGTCTTAAATCACTACTCACTTCTAGAAGTATGACTGATCGTGGAAGCTTTGAATAAATTAATATTCTAAAAGTTGGTTAAACATGCAAATGGAACACAACAGTAAACTAATGAAATGACTGCTCTCCAACATATATTAAGATCTCCACTTAATAATTTCCAAATCAGATAATGATTTACCTTTTATAAGTTCCAAAATAAAGTCAAAATAAACTAAACACACTCAAGTAATTCATTTGAAAATGTAATGCCTTTCAACATAGTATGATAATCATGATTGGTCTATGAGAGTGGCTTAGTGAATGGATCGTAAATAATCTCTTCTCGTATAACTCTACTAACTATGATGTATTTACTTTTGAATAATTGTCAAACACGATGGTACTTACTGAGTATATGCCTTGTGTGCTTGTGTGATCTGGGCTCCTTAGTCAATGCGACTACGCCCTTATAGTCACAAAGATCTCAACAGGACCGTCAACGATTGTAACAACACTGACATCTCTGATAAACCTCTTTAGCCACATAGCCTCCTTTACAGCCTCACTAGCTCCAATATACTTAACTTCTGTTGTCAAGTCCACTACGGTGCCCTGTTTGGTACTCCTCTAAGTCACTGATCCACAATTCAGTAAGAACATGAATCGTATTTGCGAACTTAAACTGACTCTATCAGTCTGCTAGTAGCATCGATATAACTCTTTTGACCGAGCTCTTCCATAAATCAAAACATATCATTTGTCCTCCTTAGATTCATGAGAATGTTCTCGACAACAATCCAATGATTTTCTTAGATCTATCTCTATAAATCTTTACACTTAACATGTATGGTGCTTCTCCTAAGAATTTCATAAAGAAACAATCCCCAAGCCAAGTTTTCACACTTTGTAAAGTTGGGACATCATTTCTTATGAGTAGTATGTCATCGACATACAAAATAAGAAAAAGAACAACACTCCCACTAGCTCGACATATATATATATATATATATATATATATATATATATATATAGGCTTAGGTTATTCTATTCAAAGTAATTATTGTGTTATTGTATGCATAAATGTGGGCCAATCAATTTTACTTATTTTAAGAAAGTGATTAATATATATTATTGAATTAAATATAATTGAAAAATATCATATAATTTAATTACAAGGGTATTTTAGTCAATTAATATAGATTTAATAAAGGAAAATTGCATATTTTAAGAGATCATAGATTCTATTAATTTTAAAAATCCGATTTTACGAATTATAATTCTTTTAATTCGGACATTCTGACAGAATATGTTTGAGTATATTCAAAAATAAAAATATTCTTGAACCATAAATAAAAAAATATTCTTGAACCTATTTCATGATCATGACTTTAAAACTTCTTGTAGAATAACAAATTCTCGAACCATCAATTGAAGAATAAAAACAATAAATACATAATTTCTTATAGAATACGGGTAACAATTGTTAAGAATTACATTTATTGTTAAAGAATAAAACTAAAAAAACTTTCAAAACGGGAAAGAAAACATCAAAATCTAACAACGACACTAATACATTGTAAAAGAATAATGTTGCTTAGAATCACTTTCAATTTTGTGGTCCGTTCTTCAAGCATCAACTTCTGTGAAAACAAAACCAAATTGTAGTTTAGATTCCAATAATGCATTAGCAAATGAAAAATAAAAAACTAAATTCCTTTGGAAAAATATGTGGACTTGTGAATTGCACCAAAACCAATAACCAAGAATTGTAGAACATGCATAAATCAGTGAGAAAAAAATCCATACTCCATTCCAACAGAATTAGAATTCATGATTCTATTCCAAAAGAATTGGAATTCATGACTCCATTCCAACAGAATTAGAATTCATGATTCCATTCCAAAAGAATTGGAATTCGTGATTATAACTCCATTAACAGAGAATCCCACCTATATAAGGCATTGAGCATATAGTAAGTGCGTATGTAATAAAGAATGAACAATGTCAAAGTAAGAATGCAAGATACAAGGTATTAGATGAAAGTTTTTATAGCCAATTTCAGAAAAAGATGTAAGTAGGTTAATGAAAGGTTGAAATTGAATACATATTAAGAACATAACGGAAAGCTGTTGACTTTGCATATATAAAAAGGATCAAATCGGGAAAGAAAAAATCTTTTTAGTTCGTTTATTTTGTGTATAAACGAATAAATCAGAATGGAATTTGAATCGAGTTTGCCCCAATTTTAGTAATCTGAACTCAATTGTAGTAAAAACCAGCTAAAACCTACGAATTTGATCAAATTGATAACTTGAGAAATGCAAATCAGTACCAATTTGGTGGGGATATTGATAGGAAGAACGGATTGAACGACTTTGCGAGCTCACTTAGATATCTTCTTAAACACGTTCTCAACAAACCTAATCAGAAGATCCATGCTCCTGTCATCTTCCTCCTCCTCATCATCATCTTCGTCATCGTCTTCATCGTAATCTCCGAAGAAAGTCATATCATTACGGTTCCGATTCAATATCCTAGGATCCGCCGTCGGATTCTCACCTTCCTGATCCATCGAGTCATCAAATGAAGAGTTCCCAACAATACATAGTAAACGTAGTTAAATAATCTGGCATCTGGAAATAACCTGAGGATAACTAGGAGGACGACGGGTAACTAGGAGTTCGAAGCAGAAATAGGCGGATGAAGGTACTGGAAGATGACTTTTAGAGAAATTTGGGGCGGACCATGGTGGCGACGGCTTTGTATCATCGGCTAGGGCTTGTAATCGGTGGAGATTGAGCGACTAAAGAAAAAAAAAACGAGTTTAATATAAACCTGATAAATTAGGTTAAAAGTCAATACCATGATTATAGGGATTTTTTTTGGAAGTTACTAATCAAATTACTAAATTACCCTTATTTATTTATTTAATTATTTAATTTTTTATTTAATTTTGATTGGCCCACATTTATGCATACAATAACACAATGATTACTTTAAATACCTGAACCTAGCTATATATATATATATATATATATATATATATATATATATATATATATATATATATATATATATATATATATATATATATATATATATGGCTCATCTTCACACCCCGAAACCAAAACCTTTGACTTTCTCATCGAAAGAAAGATTCTAACTGCGAGATGCTTGTTTAAGTGCATCAATAGATTTCTCAAGATTAAACACTCTATTTGGATATTTGGACTATATAAAACCTTCTGGTTTTATCTATGGGAAATAGGTGTCCAATTTCATAACTAATTGATGTAATTTTAGGAATAATAGCAAAGTCCTTTTTGGGTTGCCCTCAAGAGAAAGAATAACTATAAATAGTTTTAGGAGATTGAGAAAAATAGTTTATTAATTTACTACATGTTAAATTAATTAGAAACTAATTGAAATTAATTTAGAATTAATTTGGGATTAATAGGAGTTAATCTAGAGGGACATGGAATGAATGTTAATTGTTCAATAATTGAACAATAGGAACATTCTGGAAGTCCCATGTGGAGGATGATTTTAGGAGGGTTCCAGAAAACTTATTGAAGCCATCCATGTAATAGATAAGGTAGTGATTGAATCAGGATAAAATCTGAATATTTAATGGATTCAAATAAGGGTTATTATGTTATTACTACAACGATATAAAGGGGCCTTGGGGTGCTCATATTTTCGTCCCCTATCCTCCCTCCTAAAAGGATAAGAATTGTTTGCCTCCCCTCTTATATTTTCATCCCCTCTCCTACCTACTGAAAGGATGAGAATTGTGTGCTTTTCGTCTCCTCTCCTCCCTCCTGAAAGGATGAGAATTGTCAGGCGGGACCAGGACGATATTCTTGTGGATTTTTGGAATAGGGAACCGGTAGGAACCGAAACTGTATGTTGCTATTTCTCGAGGATCGGTTCCAACATTGAAGACACGGCAAGAACCGGTAGGAACCGGAGGTCCGGTTTGGTTCTATTTTCCACCAAGTTCGATTCCCAGGCTAGTTCCGGTTCGGGCCGATTCTAGCCGGGTCGGTTCCGTTGCTCATCCCTACGGCTAACACATGAAACTAAAAGCACACAAAGACACATTATTTACGTGGTTCGATCAAGGTGACTTACGTCCACGGACAAGAGGGGAGTATTATTTATTCACAGAGTTCTCAAACAAAGGTTACAAGTAAAACTCAATAGAGATTCGACCTACTCAGTAAGGATGCAAAAGACACTAACAAATGACTAGCATACATCCTTATTTATAGTGAAGGGAATCCGACCTAAAACCCTAATGGGACAACCCCATTGTCCCATTGGCCCATGAATGGAATCAACCAATCACAATCCGTTATGCAGTAGCGTATGGAATCTTCAACCTCATGAGCATCGACCATGAGAATCATCGATAAGCATCTTCCATGAGCATCATCGATGAGCATTTTCCACGAGCATCGCCGATGAGCATCTTCCATTAGCATCATACACGAGCATCGTCCACGAGCATTGTCTATGAGCATCATATCATAAATGGCTCATCAAGGGATACCATGGCTCATCAAGGAATGCATGTGGCACACCTTGATCATGGTGTGACGCATCTACCTTCAAGGATGGAGAATCCACTTCTAGATGGTGCATCTTCATCATGAAGCATCACAAGATTCTCCATTCCGTTCCTAGGTGCTCCATACCCCATTTTAGAAGATTTGTTCCTTTGTCACTTGATCCGTTCATTTGTCTGATGATCCATTCTCTTTTCAGATGATCAGTTTCTTTGTTACATGCTCCATGAACCCTAAGTGCTCCATTGAACTCAAATGCTCCATGAGAATGCTCTAAGTGCTCAAGTCACATTTAACAATCTCCACCTTAACATGAATATCCTATGAACTCCACCTCAAACAAGAACTTCCTCTCCCTTCCTGTCATCCATCCCCAACGGGACCTGTAACGCCCGCAGATCCAGGCTAGTCAATTTAGAGATAATAGGGGTCGAAAACGACTTTTCGACAAAAGATTATTTAGATAAAATAATCTTAACCAAGTTGTAGAATATGTCTCAAGGGTTCCGTACATATGAAGAACGCCGAAATCCGAGTTATAACGAAGAAGTTATGGCCCGCCGAAGTTTTACGGCAAAACCAGCACGGCACCGGGAGACGTAAATAGTGAATTTTTGATAAAGGACTTTTTATCCTTAGAAATCTAAACAAAAGTTATAGTATACGTTAAACTGAGAACATACAAAAAAAGAACGCCCAAATCTGACTTCGTATGAGGAAGTTACGAATTTTCTAAGATTTGGCATAGCAGTGCACGACCCGAAACTCGAATTTTAGATCGAGCGGTTTTTGGCCTACGCGACCTAAATGAGAATTGAAGATCTCATTAATAGGAACTCAATGGTAAAAAGACAGACGAAAACAGAGTCCGTATGTAGAAGTTATGAATTTTACGCAGACATTTAACAGTATAATCTCCTTGTACTGTGAAATTTAAGATCGGTCGAGAATTAGCCGACGGAGTCAAAATGAAAGTTGTAGATATTATTTTTACCTACGCGTGGATATAAAGAACGTCAAAAACGGAGGTCGTATGTAAAAGTTACGAATTTTAGAAGTCGGAAGTGTGCTGTGCGAAAATGGGTGATGTGGCACAATCTTGGCCATTGCTTTCTCCCCAAGTCTTGCCACTAGATGGTGACATGTGGAACCAAGTTCAGCCATTTTTCACCCTATAAATAGAACCTCTCCCACCCTCATTTTCTTCACACCTTTCCCATTCTTTCTTTCTCTAACTAGTTTCTCTCTCTAGCCCCGAAACCCCCCGAAAAGTCTAGGGAACCTCCCTAGCACGAGGCGGAAGCCCCGGAGTGTTCGATGGCTCCGAGAAGAAGAGCTTTTCAGCTCGGGAACGTTGCTCCAAGCAAAGCCCGGTTTTCTATAAAAACCGCTGTAAGTGAGCTACGCCTACGCTATTTTTAATATATCGTTTATTTAATTATAGTAACGTTATTAGGAACTTATAATAAGTACTTGGGCTATTATTATGGGTTATATAAGTATTGTTTAACGCTTATATAATAGTAATAATAGCTAGACTATTAATTAGTCTCGGCGAATAATAGACTAAACTCTAGTGGTAATAATACTAGGTTTCGTCGAAGGAAATTATTTTTAAGAAGCGAAGCGCTGTCTGAGTTCGGATTCACCACCTTTTCAAGTGAGTGCATAGTTACTTTCATCTTACACATAGATATGAAGTATTTTATATAAATTACGTGTTATGTGTGCATATTATCTGTATACTTGCTATCTATGCTGGAGGAACGATTTTATACAAGTTTTATATGATTTAAACTGTATATGTATTTATATCTACATAATATGTTGGGTAAAACATGGGTAGATGTAATAGTTGGTATGTGTGATGAAATAAAATGATGAGAGATAGGTGAAGATAGGAAGGTGATGATAATTAGGTGATGATGAATCAGTGACGTAGGATGTAAGATACCATAACCTTGACCGTCAATGTGGAGATGTAGTCATCTACCAGAGTATAGATGGCGACCACAGACTATTCTAGACAACCCCGTGGAAACACCAGCAGACTTATAACCTGTAGGTGATGAATTACGAGTTCAGGCGATGTTGTGACTGCGTATTCATGTGATGATACTCTAACCCTTACTATGAATTACGAGTTCAGGCGATGTTGTAACTACGTATTCATGCCTTAGGAACGAACATATAAGGAAATGTGATGTAAAGAGATGAGAGGTAAATACGACATAGGAGATGACCCTTAAGATAATTCTTTAGGGAATATTAAATGAAGAAAATGGGGACGGGTAATTGGGTTGATTGTTTGATTGTTTAAATATAATAATTATATTATTGTGGGTTGAAAACCCTATGTACTCACCAGGTTTCCCAACCTGACCCACTCAAGCTTATTTGTATCACAGGTGTCGATATGAAGCTACTTTAAACTGAGAGATTTAAAAGAGATGTAGATCACTAGTGTAAATGAATGTAAGTTCTGTTTATGCTTATGTTTCTATATTGACGATGACATCCCAATGTTTTGAAAATGAATGAAATACATTTCTTCGGAAATGATGTGATAACGTATTTATCATGTTTTTCTGGGAACAAATTCCGCAACATTTTTATTAAAAGAGGTACTATGATTTTTATAAAGCATAAACAAAATCGGTCTTTTCTGGCCGTGAAAATGGGGATGTCACAGGACCTAACTCTTACGAACATCAACCAAGTCCAAGCAAAGCTTGAAATTCTCTCTAGGCAACAAACTTTTCAACATATCTTCCGATTATTTTTAGTACCATACTTTTGAATTCAAAACATGTCATAGAACATGATAGGTTTCTCCACATTCAAAACAAGACTTTAAATGAGACCAACCACCAATGATCTTTTTATCTACAGATCACTTTCATGGTCCGAGTTTATCATTCCAACCAAGTCTGTATGTCGTGCATTAGCACCATACACCATAAGAACATCAAGTGTTCCCTTTAAGTGTCGCAAGATCAACTTTATCAGTTCCCAATGAGCTTCCGCCGATTGTCATGAACCGCCAAAGAAGTACCAACAAGTTTGGATTGATCATAATAGAACGATCACAATACTTTCTCAATATATTGAGAAATGTATAACCATACTGCTCTTCTATCCCCCCGAATCTCCATCCATGCTATCTTCTTTTCAGATCCTAAATAATTCATCACAAGCACATCCTCTGGAAGCTTCTTTAAGTTATCTTTCCTAACATCAGCATCTCCAGACACTTCTTTCCTGGGTTGAACAAGGGATTCCTCACATCTATATTGTTCCATTCCACCATTGTGTTCCTCATTTATCACAAAACTATGTGGGGGGTTTATGTTCCAAACTCCATCTTCTGCCTAGCACCCTGATCGTTCCCTGAAACACTTGTACCGACTCCTCTCTAGTTACACATAACAGATTCAAAGGTCACATTTCTTCAAATAATGAATTTTGGAGTCTTCTGCACACCACAGATGATAACCTTTCCTTCCAGATGTATATCCTATAAATATTCACTTCATTTCCCTCGTCTCCAGTTTACCATCATTCACACGAGCGTAATCAGGGCATACAAACATTCATAAACCAGAATAATCAGAGGGTTCCCCATACCATACCTCTTGAGGAGTCTTACAATTAATTGAAGTTGATGGAGATGTATTCACCAGATAGCAAGCAGTGTTGACAGTTCTGCCCAGAATTACTCTAATAAATCAACTGATAATCGAATGCACTGAGCATCCTCCACCAGTGTTTGGTTCATCGGTTCTGCCACTCCGCTTTGTTGTGGAATTAGTCATATAGTGTGATGCCTTATTGTACCTTTGTTTTGCAGAAGTTGTCAAATTTGTAGAACTCCAACCCATTTTCTATTTTGAGTGACCTGACTATTACATTAAGGTGTCTAAGCTCATAACTAAATTAGTATATTCTTATATTTAGAAGCAAAATCCTTTTTGGGTTGCCCTCATGACCAGTAATAGCTAGAAATGATATTAAGAGAGAGAAGTATAATTTATTAGATTATTATATGATTAATAAACTAACTGGAAATTATGGAAAAATAATTTGTTAATATATTATATGATTAATATATTAATTGGAAATGGTGTTGATTTATTATGTGATTAATAAATTAATATGAGATCAATTGTTAAATAATTGATTTGTTAATTTATATGATTAATAAGTTAATGAGAAATCAATTAGAATTGGCTAATTATTTATCAGAATTAATCAGCAATTAATTTGGGTTTAATTGGAATTAATAAAAGGTACAAGGGATGAGTTGTAATTATTCAATAGTTAAACAAAAGAAGCAATTACCATAATATATACGGTTTTGGGATCTATTTTAGGGTTTCTAGAAGCCTCTTCATAGTAGATAAGGAAATGATTTGAATTAGGATAATTGTTATGATAGTATTGCATGTTGACAATATTATTCATAGGGAACAGTTTTTTCCAATTTGCAAATTGCAAAGTTCAGAATTGTTTCGCTATAGTAGACTTAAGGGAGAAGACACTCATACTTCATTTGAAATCTAAGGGTTTAGATAAAAAGGTTTAATGGAACTTAGTCAAAGACATATATTAATAACATGATGAAATGTTTCAACATAGGAGATTCGATATATAGAAATATTATAACAAGAGATTAAACAGATATCAAGTCTTTATGTAGGACATAATGAATCAAGTCCCAAATGCTTCGGATATAGGATCGATCACATGTGCTATAATATTCGCTTATTCTAATTTTTCAAATGCCTTTAGAATTGTGTGAAAAGGATTATAATTTTTTGCGACTAAAGTTGTTAAACAATTGTCAAGAACATTATGAGGTTCTACCGAAGAATGGTTGCTTGTGGACAGTTAGAAATATGATATTATTAGGAAGGACCATGGTGACACGTTTTGGATTGAGACGATTCTTGGTCAGAATTGATGGTCATATGGGAATATGGAAATGTTTCCATTATGGGAGATGCTTGTAAAATCGACATGTGAGTTGGAAACTTTAATGAAAGAGAAGTGTTCAAGGAGTGTACCTTGAATTTGAGACTTCATAAACATGGAATTGTTTCTAGTAACAAGTTCCAGTGGAACATTCTATAATGTCGAAGACTCAGTCTCTGTGACTTTAGAACCTTATCATCATAGAAAGACAATGCATGTAAAGATGAAATTCCACTAAATCTTAGATAATGATAAGAATTTGGAATTGTGAAATAAGCATCGTTGGAGTAATTTTCAGTCAATCTGTTCACAAAGAAAGGACCATTGAGAGGCATAATATGCATGTTCAAAACATAACATGATTGATGTTATCTAATTTAAGTGATTAGTTGATTACTCGAAAGATTATACAATGAACAAATTCGTAATTTTTATGGCGATTAAATAATATGGATTTATTTTTATTCAATGGGTATGATATCACAGTTAATTAATTTATTATTATGTTTCACTTAGCATGTTTTACTTCCTGAGTAATTTAAATATTATTCAAAATTCTACAGTCGCTCACACTTTTGGAAGTAAGTAGTGAATTAAGATTGTCATGAATAGATTGTAGATTGTCCATAGAGATTGGACATTGCATGGGATTGCTGCAATATTCATGAGCACTTTGAAAATAGGGATTTTAAGTATTGGATAAACCCACGCTTAAAGATTACTTCATAGATTTGATCACAAGTAATTCTAAGACGATACATATTCTTCAAACGGAGATACATAAGTGGTAATTTACAAGTCAGTTGTGCATTGGTATTGCGAAAACGCATCAGTAATATGATGTTATAAAACGTATTGTCATGTATAATTTGGTGAGTAAAGGTTAAAGTTATGTAGTCAAGGTTTATTCGTTCCTTTTAGATTAACAGGAAAAGAAATATATTTGGGCCCCTAGGTGATTTGGGTTGATCTATAAGAACCAAGCCTGGTCCGGACTGAATTGATGTGTTCAATTTTGTAGTCTGAATTTGATCACAAATTGGGAAATCGGGAAACAAAAAAATGGACATGAGGTGGATCATTTAATCCATGACTCTATTCTTACGATATCTTGTAGAACGAAGGAATAGCTGATCATTTATCTTAGGGCCAACGTTTAATTTAAATCAAAGTTCGGCAGTGGCTTTGGAAAGCACACTTGATTTTTAGTTCAAGGTTAAACTTGCAATTGTAGTTATAGACTTATCCAAGTGGAAGACTGTTGGATTAAGGTGTCTAACCTCATAACTACATTGTTATATTCTTGTAATTAGAAGCAAAGTCCTTTTTGGGTTGCCCTCATGACTAGAAATAGCTAGAAATGATATTAGGATAGAGAAGTATAATTTATTAGATTATTATATGATTAGTAAACTAATTGAAATTATGGGAAAATAATTTGTTAATATATTATATGATTAATATATTAATTGGAAATAGATAGTTGATTTGTTGATTTATTATGTGATTAATAAATTAGTATGAGATCGGTTGTTAAATAACTGATTTGCTAATTTATATGATTATAAAAATTTATGAGAAATCAATTAGAATTGATTAATTATTAACCAGAATTAATCTAGTATTAATTCGGGATTAAGTGGAATTAATTAAAGGTGCAAGAAGTGAGTTGTAATTGTTCAATAGTTGAACAAAAGAAGCAATGGTAGAATCTACCATCATATGGTCGGTTTTGGGAGCTCTTTTAGTGTTTCCAAAAGCCTCCTGGTAGTAGATAACGAAAGGATTCGAATTAGGATTAAATCTATTATTTAATCAATGCAAATCTTGTTTTTCCTGCAAGTTACCTAAACTATAAATAGGACCCATTTGCTTAAAATTTTCGTTCATGTCATTACCTATAAGCATATGAACGAATTTTCCCTCATATCTCCTCTTTCCTCCTCATTATAGGGTTTCTGGTTTTGGATGTGAGCCATTAGAGGAATCATCCTTTTTGTGCTAGCTTTCCAAGACCAACAAACACAAGGTATTGAAGTCATTTGTTTGATACAACAAATCAAAGGTATGTAACCCTATTCATATGTATATTTCAATTATAATAGTTTCCCATTCTGGTTCTTGATGTTCATTGTTTATTGTTATCAATTAGAGAAAACATAGATCCTTTTATAAGTTGCATGTGAACTTAAGGGTTAATATTTTCGCTTCATATGTATTTTAATAACCTATAAAACCCATCTCTGACTTGGATCCCCATATGTTTTTCAACCATGGTCTTCCACTCCTTGAACCACTTAAACACTTCATCTTTATCTCTTGTCTTCAGAAAGTACACCCATGTCTTCCTTGAGTAATCATCGATAAAAGTCACAAAGTATTGACATCCACCATGAGACTTCATATGAGATGGACCCCATAGATCTAAGTGAACACACTCGAGGATCTCCTTGCTTGAGTGTTGAATCGACGAAGGGGTTAGCTAGAGACTTTGT
Source organism: Lactuca virosa (assembly GCF_052849685.1). Classification (NCBI taxonomy): domain Eukaryota; kingdom Viridiplantae; phylum Streptophyta; class Magnoliopsida; order Asterales; family Asteraceae; genus Lactuca; species Lactuca virosa. The sequence goes on along the minus strand of NC_136432.1, from coordinate 231,591,970 downwards.
TAATAAGTCTGTTATATGGGTGGGTTTGAGGCCCACTTAATATCTCTATGGGTGAGATACCTAATTACATTCTAAAATAATGTTAGAAGTTGAATTCAATGCGGAAAGCTTCCTTGTGGAGATTGGAGCACATTTATGTTACTGTCATCCCAAGGTATGTGCTTATAACTTGTAAAGTTAAAGTGGGTTGATTGATTTCTTAATAGTTCTTTTGAAAAATTGCATTAATAGGTGCATGATATAGAATGAATACCTATGTGAGTGTGAAGTGTTGCCGCTTCAAAAAGCTTGGGCTAGGCTTTTATGCACTCATGAATGGATTGAACACATGGTTGTAATAGTGTTAAGTATAAACCATTAGATATTATGTTTAACTTATGTGTATAGTATCTTAAGTTACTAAATGAGTTAAAGGGTTCAATCCTTAGGACATCCTGATTCTTGAGTATTTGAAATGTGTATTGTACTAATGTGAAAATTCAATCTTCGAGATATTTTCATTTATGTATGATTTTGTTTTGTGTTTTCTTTTAGTTAATTAAGGATTACACTAAAATGGGGGAGGAATATTGGTGATTATAGTGTTATCAACATGTTTTAGTGTAATTGTTATTAATATTGAGATAGGTTGAGTTTTATTTCACTGACCGAGATTAGAGGTGTTGGGTGCACACTCGGAGTGATAAATATGAGCTTGGGATACAGGGGTTCGGGGGCAGCACCTTGGGTACGGGGTTACAAGGGGCAGCACCCCTGACGGGGTCTAGGGGAAGCGCCACTAACGGTGTCCAAGGGGCAGAGCTCCTGGCGGTGGTTTCGTCCATGAAAATTCCCACCAAAACTAGTAGTGATATCATGATGATGTCATAAGTCGGTTATGTCTTAGTAACCAACTCATTTTGGCACCAAATGCATGCAACTTCCATTAACTATCTATTAACCAACTTTCAGCTAATTTTATATTTTCTATATGAGGATGATTGAAGATCCAAAATTCAGTTGGAACATATATACTCGAAAATAGATCATTTTGATCTCCCTGTCTCTCTAAACAACACATCAAGCAAAGGTATTATGTGTTTCACAATTCGAATTAGGCCTGTAATTCGGATCGATGTTGTTCTTGGTTTATCCCACTTCTAAATTCGTGTACCCCAGGCAATTGGGACGAATTACAGATTTCGGAAAGTGTTTGAAAACGTGATCCTTGAATAAATCTAAGTTATATATATATATATATATATATATATATATATATATATATATATATATATATATATATTGTTATTTTAATTCCATAAATCTAACACACCCTTGGAGAATCTTACCCAATCACCCTTTCCAGAATACTCCAGTCCATCCTTCGCCAAAGTTCAAAGAGAAATCAAATTCTTTCGAAGTCCGGGATGAACCAGCAATCCAGTTTCCTAACCATACCATCGTGCATCTTGATATGCAATGTGTCACTGCCATTGATGTTGCTCACCCAATCATCACCCATCTTGATTGTGTCATTCCGCTTTTTGAAGGAATCGAACCAGTCATGATTGTATGTTATACGATAAGATGCTCCAGAGTCCGAGACACAAGCATTAGTAGAACTAGTTGTACATATAGTCAAAACTTCACCATCATCCCCTTGATCATAATTTCCTTGAACCACAACAACATTCTTTTTGTTACTTGATTCAATCCCATTATTCCCTTTCTTCGGCAATGGAAAATCTCTTATGAAGTTCCCCTTTTCCTTGTATTAATAACATCTAATGTTGGATTTGGATTCGGAACTTGACTTCCCTTTGTTACCTTCACCTCTATCTGATCTTCTTCCTCTGCCTGCGAATAAATTGGAACTGGAAACTTCTTCTCCAACTGAAACCTTTCTTTTCAGCTCCTTGGAAATCAAAGAATCATTCACAGTGATCGTTTTCTTACCATACAACATGGTATCAATGAAATTCTTATGAGAATTCGGCAGTGAACATAAGAGGATAAGTGCTTGATTTTCATCTTCAATATTTACATTCACCCCTTATAAATCCAAGATGATCCTATTGAAGTTAACCAAATGATCCTTCACTTGGGTGCTTTCCGACATCTTAAGAGTATACAACCATTGCTTCTGGTACGACCTGTTCGTCAAAGAATTGTTCTGATACTTGTCATACAATTTCTCCCAAAGCCCATCAACACTATTTTGATCCACAACCTCTCTCAGTACTTCGTATGTCAAACTCAATAGAATAGCTCTATGCGCTCTTAACCAGAATATCCACCTTCCTTTCAGCCGCCATGTCCTTTGGCAGTTTTGCTTCTCCTTCCAATGTCGTTGCACATCCTAGTTGAACTAGAAGATCCTTCATCTTCATCCTCCACAAAGTGAAATCATTCGAACCATTGAACTTCTCCAAATCAAATTTGGAGATGCCATTTTCAATCAATAGAACACCGACCGGAGCTCTGATACCACATGTTAGGAAATCAGACGATACTTGTCAAGAATCAGAACATATCTGATGACACTTGGCAAGCTCTGGTACCAATTGTTAGGAAGTAATACGGATAACACATAAAACTAAAAGCACACAAAGACACAATATTTACGTGGTTCGATCAAGGTGACCTACGTCCACATGCAAGAGGGGAGTATTCTTTATTCACAGAGTTCTCAAACAGATGTTACAAGTACAACTCAACGAAGATTCGACATACTCATTAAGGATACAAAAGACACTAACAAATGACTAGCAGACATCCCTATTTATAGTGAAGGGATCAAACTTAAAACCCTGATGTGCCAAGCCCATAGGCCCATGAATGGAATCAACCAATCATAATCTGACATGCAATAGCTTCCTAACAAGTGGTATCAAATATTGGCAAGTGGCATCAGATATGTTCTGATTCTTGACAAGTATCATCTAATTTCCTAACACTAGTCTTTCCAAGAAGCTACAAGAAGATCACGCAACAAGTGACAATTTGATTTGTCAAAGGTTAGTATTCGATTCTCTCTCTTTAGCTTCTCAGCTTAGTTTTAAATGTATGATGCTATAATGGTAGATCCTAGGGTGCATGTACACTTAGGATTTTTTTGTTAGTTTCTGCTGCCATAATCTAGTGTATAGTTTCATAGAAAACCCAAGAGTGTCATATACAAATCCTCTATAAGTTTTCCATTAAGAAAGACGGTTTTCACATCCATTTGCCATATTTCATAGTCATGAAATGTTGTTATTGTAAATAATATCCTAATAGACTTTATTATCGCTACTAACGAGAAGGTTTTCTCATAATCAATTCCTTGAGTTTGAGTATAACCCTTCGCAACTAGTCTTGGTTTGAATGCGTGTATATTCTCATCTACATATGTCTTCTTCTTGAAGACCCATTTACACCTAACTGTTTTAAGGTCAAGTGTGTAATCAACCAAGTCCCAAACTTGTTATAATAAATGAATCTCGCTCTCCATAACCTCCATAGCCTCCTTTTATTTAGCAGTCTCAAGATCTGTCATAGCTTCCTAATAGTTGGTAGGCTCGTCTTCATTTACCAGTGACTCATCGCCCTCAATAATATGAAACCCATAAAACTCAGGTGTATGATGTACTCTATCAGATCTTCAGAGAGGACGTGGAGGAATGTTAGATTCCTCAAAAACCCCTTTGTTAAGGCTCAACAATTTTTCAACTTCTAGTTGAGAGCTAATGTCAAGATGAGATTCTTTGCTGGTTGACTCTTGAATTTTATCAAGATCAATCTGGCTCCCACTGGTTTCTTTGGATATCATCTCCCTTTCTCAGAAGACTTCCTTTCAAGCAACAAAGATTATGTTCTATGAGTACTTGTTATAACAAAAATTCAAAAGATCTATCAAGATATCCAACAAAGTTACAGATTTGGGTTGTAACTTATCGAGAGCTTTACGACGAATGTAAGCATCACAACCCCATACATTCAAAATATGAAAGTGACAGAATGTCCTCACTTCATATTTTAGATTATGTTTTTCAAACCTTATCTTTTGGTACAAGGTCAAGGACTCTTGTAACAGTTTTCATGATACAATACCAAAAACTGTTTAGAAGAATAACACGATTCATCATAACCATATCAAACAATGATTGGTTTCTCCTCCAAACTATATTGTTTGTGGAGGTGTCCATGGCGGAGATAGTTGTTAAACAATTTCAAAATTGCTTAGATGATTGTTAGATCTTTGATTAAGATGATCAATATCTCTATTGGATATGATAATCTTATCCTTTTGCCCAATTTATTCTTTTAGAAGGCTCTAAACACCTTGTAGGTTTTGCCTATAAACACTTTTTCTAAAATTAATTATGATTTTAAAAACTAAGACAATTCATACCCCATAAAAAACTCTTTTATGACCAAATTACTTATAATGTGCTAAAGCCTTAGAATATTGGCTTTGATACCACTGTTGAGTGTTGAGTTAGAATGATCATTAGAGCACAAAGCAACGGAAGCATGAAATGCACAACTTAATCATCATATTTCACCAATTGACCTTTTTATCAACTAAAACTTAGACCCTAGAAGTCTGGATCAAAACAATACCTTGCTTGTCATTACAAGGCATTTAAGATAAGGACATTTTGTCATTATAAGAATTTTCTTTCTTCCTTTGAGGTTTTTGTATATGTATCCTCTATTATTGAATTTGCCTATGTTTATTTTTGTAAAAATTAGTAAGACTTGAGTAAACCGTATGATAAAATGGTAAAAGAATACAATTTTAATTAAATTTTATTTCAATAAATATGTATGTGAATCAAATTTGAAAAAATATATGATATAAATTTTAGTAAAAAATACTTTACTAAAAGTGATTTTTTATGTTAAATAATCTACCTTTTTATCTAGGTGTAAACTTATAACATGATTTTTAAATGTAAATTTAAAAACATTTTTTTCAAAATGAAAATAAACTAAAAACACATTATACCAAATATATTACTTCTTCATGTAATTTGTCTTTAAATTTTGACAATTTAAATTCAATGATTATGATTTTACGTGAAGTGAAATTTAATCCACCACACAAGTAAAAATACAAAGTAGAAAGCATATTTAGTACGTTATTTTCATTGTTTTTGGCATTCCATTTTTAGAAAAAAGTACCCACAAAATACAAAAATGGGAAAGAGGAAAAATAATTGCAAGCTACATAAAATAGACCCACCTGGGAAAGAAGAAGTAGTGCATACCATTCGGAGGTTATAACTTAAAATAGTAGTTTCTTAATAATTTTGAGCTTGTTATATATTTTGTCTTACTGTCGTTAGTTCTATACTTTCTAACCTACTGTCTCATGATTTGCTTATTATGGCTTTATCTTAAATGAACTCGGCCCTTGGGTAAACTTTGCCTACATTTTACCCCCATCTTTTTGTTGAACTTGGGCATTGTTAATAATTTTTACAATAACTTACTAAAATAATCAAAATGAAAGATTGTCACTCATTAAATTATCATCTTTTTTTGAATTTATCACGTATTTTACAAAATGATCTTTGCAAAAAGAAATTAATAAATAAATAAACTGTAAAATTACATTTATGACAATTTTCAGGGAAAAAATGTATCGCTTTACAAAATTATTCATTATTTACGAAATCATTACTCGGATTTTGCAAAAATACATACTATTTTTCTAAAATAAAAAGCAAACAAAACATTATAGTAGTAAGTATTAATAAAGTAATTTCACATTTTAGTAGTAAGTATTAATAAAGTAATTTCACAAAGTCAAGTTATTTTGCAAAACACGATTTATAAAATTATTTCTTTTAGAACATGATTTTATTAAGATAGCAAGTGTTGAGACGTGGAGTCTAATAACGAAGAGGGTTAAGTTGGCAAAGACGAAAGGTTACTCCAACGCACCGAAGCTTCGGTACAAAGTGCAGGCAAGACGAGATTCAGAAGAAGTTTTTAGCAAATATAGAAGTATCAAGTTCAATATGGAAGGCAGAAGGACAATCATGTTTCGGATTTACCGAGCATATCGAAGTTTCGACAAGCTTTAGAACTATTTATTTCAATTTTGGGTAACAAGTTGAATTTGTGCATGACCTTTTGTCAGATGCCCCATGGGCCTAATGTTGAACCCTAGGTCAACTCATTTATAAATACATTTCATTAATGTAGTCCTAAGATATGTGTACATGAGTGTGTGAAAATGAAGTTATCACGTCATCATTGTATATAACACTTACAGATCAATAAACTAATCTCTTTAGTTTGCAAGTGGATGTAGCTTGATGGATCATCAAGTGACCAAATGACATTTGGTCTAACAGTAAGGAGTGACTATCTCAAATGAAAGTGCATGAGTTTAAGTTTCACTAGGAGACATAGGTGGTAATTAGGAGTAGCGGTAAGTTTTCCATTTCAAAAAAAAAAATTAAACATGAAAATCCTTGTGTGTTTCTTGCATTTTGTTATCGTGTTTGTTTGTAGAATGTGCATCTTAACCATTGTTGGAACCCTAATAACTCGTATTAGAGCTATGGCTAAAGACGGGAAGATTAAGATCAATAAATCTGACGGTCACGATTTTGGATTTTGGATAATGTAGATAGAAGATTATCTCAACTAGAAGAAGTTGCATCTATCTTTGATCGGAAGGAAACCAAAAGCGATGAAGTAGGAACATTGTGATATGTTAGATCAACAGTTCCTTGGTGTCATCAGGTTGTCGTTGGAAAAGAACGATGCTTACAACATTGACAACGATTACAAGAAAATCTTCTACAACTAACAAGGTGTTCATGATTAAAGAACTTGTGAACATGAAGATGAAGGAAGGAGGATATATGATAAATCATGTCAACGAGTTCAATTCAATTATATCGAGACTGATATATGTTGATATTAGATTTGACGATGAAGTCTAAGTACTTTCGTTGTTGTATTTGCTACCAAAGAGTTTGTCTGAAATGGCCATGGCTATAAGTAGTACATCTAGAACTACGAAACTCTTTTTTTAAAGGCATTTGAGATTTAATCATTAGGGAAAACATCCAAAAGAAGTATGCATATGAGTATGCTAGAAGTGTGCTTATTACCGAAGAAAGAGTGAGAAAATCGAACATGATGCACTTATTTGTCGCATAGAGAGCTCGGTAGAATCCTAGATAATGGATTCAGTGCTTGTTTCATGCAAGTCATTACATAGATGTGTTGCAGAATTTCAGATATTAAAAGGGCAAGGTTTGACTCGCAGTTAACAAGAGGCTTGATATCGCAGGAGTTGGGGATGTTGTCCTTTAATACAACCTTAGGTTCGAAGTAGACATTGAAAAATATCAAGTACATTTCAAACTTGAAGATGATGTTGATATTAGTGGAAAAGTTGGATGACAAATACTACCATGTTGATTTTGGTGATCACCAATGGAAAGTCACGAATGGGAATTCGGTAGTTGCTCAAGGTCATAAGCATTGAACATTGTATATGGTCGAAGCTTTGGCATATGAGATCAACTCAGTAGCGGAAGATACAAAAGCTTATACTATGTGTCACCAAAGATTTAGGCACATGAGTGAGAAAGGAATAAAGATGTTGGTATCGAAGGGCATGATTCCGAATCTAAAACATTATACTTCAGAATTTTGCAAACCTTGTGTTCTCGGTAAGTAGAAGAAGGTCAAAATCACTTAGGTGGGACATATTTTCAAGTCATATAAGGTTGAACTTGTTTATTCAAATTTTTATAGACCAATTTCGGTGTCTTTAGTAGGTGGATCCTGATATTACATTACTTTCATAAATGATTCCACGAGGAATGTGTAACTTTATTACCTTAAAAATTTTGAAGTCTTCACCGCCATCAACAAGTGGAAATGTAATGTACCAAATTTCAAAGCAATTTTTTCATTAAAAAATAAAACATTTGTTACAATTCCATTTTTCAAAGATCAAGTAACAACCTTTTGTTGAAAACAACAATTACGAATCAAATCAGAGTATCAAAGATAGTAAATCAAAAGTGAAAAAATATCAAAACATATCCAAGGATGCCATGCAGTCACGTTGTGTCATTCCCTTTACTACTCGAACAACCTGCAACATTTAAACTTGAAACTATAAGCGCACGGCTTAGCGAGTTCCCCAAAATACCACATATATCACATAATAATAGGCCCCACCCTGAATAATGGTACTAACCCAACAAGCATATAAGCATATAAGCAAGAGTCACAAGAACAACAAGCATACCATGACACCTAGTGTCCTACATAACATAACGAGAAGTCTCACCTCGCAAGAAACCATATAATCACAATTGAACACGAATCTATGTAAAGGCCGGTCACACGAACTACCTAAACATTATAAAAAGTCAAACCTCAGACTAAAACCCGAAACCCTAAAGTTTGAACCAATGTCAAACTTAGCCAAAAAGTCAAACTTCTGGTCAAAAGGCCCCCACGTCCTCTTCTAGGCAGCCTGAGCCCACTACAAGACAAAATAGTCAGGCTTCAAACAATTTAGACGTGCGTCAGGAAAACTCAGAGGCGCCCTGGCGTCCTCCAAAAGTCGAGACGTATCTTTTTAGTTTCAACAAGCATTTTCGACTTAATCTATTAAGTCCAAGCCTCCAACTTTCATATATGGTTCCTAATAGCTTTTTAATGGATAAAGTTTTCATATTTATCCATTAAGATGGTCCAAAAAACCAAGATCTAAACCTTAAACCTAAAAAATGACTAAATGGACCATATCCCTTGCATGACTTAATGGGATTACACAAGGTCCTAACTTTCCAAGACCAAAAGATCTAGAGAGCATTCTAAGGTGCTTAAAATGTGTTGGAGTTCTATCATGTCACACCCCAAACCGGAACGACGGAAACGTTCGGGGGCGGAGGATGCCATGATTAGTATCACAACACATGCATTATAGAAATCAAAGTAACAAACAACTATTGCATTAATATTAAAGTGTTTACAATGTATTAGATTCACAAAAGATTGACTCCAAAAGTAATTAACAAAACAAGACATGAAGCTACTATGCTCCATCTTCTGAATCCCTGAGCGTGTACATGTCTACTAGTTTCCTGAGAATACAAGTTAGTTTGAAAGAGTAGATCAACATTAAGCTGGTGAGTTCATAAGCATTTTATTACAAAAAGTATACTGTAAGTTCTTTTTAGAAAAGTTCGGCTGTTCCTCCAGAAAATCCTAAATTTTCTGATGTGATGAATGATAACTAAAAATGACTATACAATTCCATCTATGAGTACTAAATGGATACAAGTTATATGCAATTTAGAGTAAACATACAATCGATTGTGTGAATCTGCCCTAAACCCACAACCAAACAAGGAACAGGAAATGAGGCGGAAGTCACACATCCCATTGTTTGTTAGATCTTTATTGTATACAACCATGGCGTATTCATTTGGTACTTACGGAGTTAACTGTAATAGTTCTTTTATATTTGCTGAAAATATTCCTCAAGAAAATCATATATTTCCTTTAGTAAAAATGGTAACCACAATAGTTCCTTCTATAATCACTTAGTTTGTACTAGTTATAAATAATCTAATATCGAACGGACAGTTAAATGTGTGAATCTACCCTAAGCCCACAACCAAACAAGGAACAGGGAATGAGGCGGAAGCCACACATTCCACTGCCTATCTGATATTAATTATATATAACTCTGATGTATAAGCCAAGGTATTATAGAATTAACCATTTAAGGTCCTTTATGTTATACTAGTTTAATAAGAAGTATTAAACCCTTTTATAAATAAGTTTCTAGTTTCATTAACTCAATTGTGAAACGTTGGTTTTGGTAAAAATGCTATTGTTTTCAGAAAATTTAATCGAAATACAGTTCATTGGTACAAAGACATAATAAGCAATTTATATTTTAAAACACAATATTTCTTGTGTTATACTTGTATTCCCCCCCCCCCCCCTAAAACATTTAAAAAGTTGGAAAAAGGACATGGGGGTATGAACTCACCTTATGTGGGTGATTCAACTGAAGGTTCGATATAGAGTGATAAGTTCCACAAGTTAAGTTACGAGGCACAAACGAGTCCTAAATGACATATAATGATACATATAGGCATGTAATTAGTGAATCTAACTACAAAGGTGATTGGGAAACAACCAAGGATGTAAGAATAACTCACCAAAAGAGTGCTAGAAGCAAGTTAGGAGGCTGAAAGGGTGTTCACGGCTGGGCTTGAGGTGTTCACGGCCCAATTTGATGAATGGTTCACGCCCCTATGAAGGGTTCACAACCCAAACGATGAAGAACACTTGAAAATCTTGGTGTTTTGGTGAGTGTTTGAAGGCCTTTTGTGGTATACCAAAGAGATGTAATAGAAAAGGGGTGTTTAAGGGAAGAAAAAGGTGTTCTTGAGGATGATTCTTGAGAGAGAAAGGAAGAGATCACGGCCAGGAGTGAAGAAAATGAGATAAAATGCATCAAACACTTATATATAGCGAGGTGATTGCAGCCGAGGAGTTCACGGCCGTGAACCGAGGGTTCACGGTCTGAAGCTCGTTCACGGTCTGAAGCCGTTCACGACCTCGTTCACGGCCCGAGGTCTTAGTCCTGTTCACGGCTGTGAAGCTTCTCAATTCCTTATGCTTTTCTCTTCCAAACTATAACACACTTAGTTACAAGGTTTAGAACTTGTAAACCAATAATCCATCTAATTTAAGATAATGGAAGGAATAAGTTTGACCAAAGTTGACTTTATAAGAATAAAATTTTTGGGTTGTGACATCATCCCCCCATTAGATGGAATTTCGTCCCGAAATTAGCTTTCTTAGAAGTACTCTTGGGTTCGTGCTCCTCTGAGTGGTAGAATATCCAATCGTAGACATGGACAACTTTGCCCTGACGTTCATGATAGGATTCATACCTGGTCCATCTATCATCACCTCGTGTATACAAGTCATATATAATTAAGAATAGTAAGACGGTCGGATGTGCGACTCTGCCCTAGGTCCACAACCAAACAAGGAACAAGAGATAGGGCGGAAACACACATACTAAATCCGCATAATCATAATTATATACCACCCTCGCGTATTCACTTAATAGTGATAGGCGGGCTGTATTCGTCCTCAGCCTTTGTGCTTGAACTTGATCTGTTGGACGAGTGGTAGTTCGGAAAGTTCTGTTGAGTATACGACGACAAGGTTTCGGAGGGCAAGGTACTCCTCGCATGAGTACTTCGGGGTTTAGAAGACAAGAGACAATTTCTGAGGTCTGGGTCGGGTTGTCGTTACGAGTGACGAGGATTTCGTTAATCGGTCGGTTAAGGCGGTGGGTTTTCAAAACACATGAAATTGGTATGGTGAGGACCACGCCCACCCATGACGAATGATGACTACGTACTCCTTACAGAAACAATGTTAGGCCGATTTGAAAGAAACGTTTGTTATATGATGGTGTAACCCGAGTGTGCTAGACAATGAATTCTGTGTAGACTTTCTAGTGCTTTCAGATTTCTCCTTGATAATACCACTGCCACAAATCATACCGCGATAAGCGAGTACTAAGAGTGAAAATGCTTTGATAACTAGTGTCGATACTTTATATTATGATCCTCCTCCGTACCTCTATGATTGTTTGGCATATACAAGTTATGTATAATTAAGATGAATAAGACGGTCGACTGAGTGACTCTGCCCTAAATACACAACCAAACAAGGAACATGAAATGAGGCGGAATCACTCACTCTTAGACTGCAAAATCTTAGCTATTCACAACCCTGATGTACATACTAAGCCATCGAAGCTTACCTGAACGGATCTGTAGTTCTCTTATGAATGTTGTGACTTGTTCGGATAAATAATTTATAACTACTTTTTAAATTTTCCCCAAGTTTTTAATCTTATATAAAATATAAATTAAAATTTTAAAGTAATTTTTATTTAGAAGATGTACCACTGTTCGCTGGTGGTTCCGAGGCAGCTTCTCCTGTGGTTATCATCAGAATTCGTCCATCCGCGCCAGGGTTCTTCGTTATCGGGCAGTCTCTCTTGTAATGCCCAGTCTCACCACAACCATAACAGGCCTGGTTTACTTCTACTCCGGGGACTTGGGAGATCGGTTATGTTGGCGCCCTGCAGAAACGGGCAGTGTGCCCCTTCCTGCGGCAATTCATGCACTGCATTTCCCGACATACTCCGGTGTGGTGGTAGTTACACTTACCATACTTCGGGAGAGTTCCAGCATATCGACTGACAGACGCTGGAGTGGCAGGTGTTGTGGAGGCGTGTATAGTAACCACTTGTTGCTCCTGCGGGGGTTCCTGTGTTGTTTGCTCCTTCCTCTTTTTCCCCGACTTTCGTTTATAGTCCCCTCCCTTTGATGGCTCGGGAACGGGGACCACCACGCCATGGCGGACTCCATGGTCAATGAGTCTCTGGGCCAGGCGTTTGGCGCTATCGAAGGTAGTTGGATTAGAAGACAATACATCCCCTTGAATCGGGGTAGATAAGCCCCATATGTACTTTTCTATCTTTTTACTGTCCGGGGTAACCATCCCGGGGCATAGTGCTGCCACGTCGCTAAACCTGTCAGTGTAGGCCACTATGTCTGAGCCGACAATGGTATGCTCCCATAGCTCTTGTTCTAGCTTTTGAACTTCGCCCCTTGGGCAGTACTCTTCCAACATCATCTCTTTCAGGTTCTCCCAACCCATTGAGTTAGCCACCGATAGGGTCAGTGACTTAACATGGCTATTCCACCATGTTAGGGCTCTGTCGGAGAAGGTGCAGGCAGTAAACTTCACTTTGCTCCCTTCAAGACAGAGACAGATTTCAAAAACTGAATCTGTTTTCTCGAACCATCGCATTAGAGCAATGACTCCCCCATTTCCATTAAAGGATTTGGGTTTGAAGTTCATGAAGTCCTTATACGAACACTCCCGTGGGTGTCCGCGGGTAACTCCGGGGTTAGTTAGGTGGGTACCGCTACCCGATCCACTGGTACCACTTGTGCGGATTTGGTTAATAGCAGCTGCTACTGCGGCTGCTACTGCAGCTTCTACCACTGCTTGGAGAGCAGCAGGGTCGTGTTGTGGTGGTGGATTCCCTGTTGTGTTATTGATTGCGCGCCTTACAGGTCTACCGCGAGGCATCTTTTGCTAAAATAATACAAAGATGAGATGGAAATAAGTCTATAGCAGTGGTTATAAGTCGAATGTTGAATGACTAAATTATTCTAGTTCTGAGTGTATCTGGTTCTGACTTTCATATGGTTCTGAAAAACAATTCATAATGGGAGTCTATATATAATAAACTTTATGAATCAGAAGTGGCTATCCTCGAATGAATTTCTGTGAATTGAATATCTATTACTGGCTGCATGAAAAAAAAGTAATCCTAACACATAATGTGAGTCGTGTATTCACTAGGTCACTAAGTCATTTTAGGTTATTATTTATTAGTGTGACGCATAGGACGTTTGGTTTCTTCGGCTGATCCCTCCTTGGAAAAACTCCTCATGAACCTCTTCTTGTTCCTCCTTGACTCCTCTGCTGACTGCTATGATGGAGTGGTTACATCTATCTGGGTTTGTCGTGAAAGAATGGAAGTGTCTAAAGAATCTATAAGATTAAGTGAATCATTATGGGGTGATCCTTACCGGGTCCTCCTATAATTGTGCAATGTATACAAGTTGCATATAATTTTATGATTAAATAGACCTTCGAATAAGTGATCTACTCTAAAACCACAATCAAACAAGGAACAGGAAGCAGAGCATAGATCACAAATTCTAAGTCTATAAAACCTCAATTATATAAAACCTTTGGAGTATACACTCCGGAATTATAGACCTACCAGAAGGGTCTTTTAAATTTTCACATATGTTATTTATAGTGCCTAAAATACTCCTATAGTATTTTTAATGGTATGAACCTGGTAAGTTTTAAACTTGTCGTTATCTTATAGTATCATAAAATACTCCTATAGTATTTTAAATTTATGTTATGATCTAGAAATCCTTTGTGTATAGAGTTAGGTAAGTTTTAAGACTCTTGCAACACCACATCACTCCCAAACACATGTTGGTCATTGTCACACCCCGGCCGTCGGCGGAAACACCGGGCGATGTAACGTCATTTCTTGTATCATAGTTATCAACATCCTGAAAACACATGCATTTAAAAATACGTCAACATAAAGTTGGTGAGTTCATAGGATTTGACTCCATATAAAAATAATACATTTTCCAAGTTCAAAAGTTTAGTTTTGAAAGTATCATTTTTACTCTCAAACAATTAATATATATATATATATATATATATATATATATATATATATATATCCTAGGTATAATGGTTTACTTACCAAATAAGTATATACCTATAAGTCTTATATATTAAAAATATAAATGCTTGTAATTCCATACAAACTAAGTTGCTATGTATAAATCTTATTTCAATTCTATACGAGTAAAACCGCTACGTATAAATCTATTTCAATTTTATACGAGTAAGTAGAATAGGTATAGTGGTCTACTTAATATACAAGTAATATACATATCCGATTTTTATACTTAGAGTATAAGTCCTTGGGAAACTTATACTTAACATTTATACTTGTATATCAACAAAGTATAATGCTTCTAAAATTTTGCTACCATGAGCCTGTAACCGCTGCTACGACACAATACCTCTGATAAAACACACTCATGATTTCCATGAGAAACAACAGACTCATGATTTCCATGAGAAACAACACACTCATGATTTCCATGAGAAACAACACCGTACGCTTCATCGACGCCGGAACAATAACAAGTAAAAGGATAGTTCATCACTTGCTTATGGTTGACTGTAGCTAACAATCACAAGTTGGGTTGTCAACCCGTATACTAATTATACACGACTTTCTCGCTCACACGGGATTAACGGTTACAGTTCAGAGGATTTCCACTAAGATCCCCAATCTTAGTTGATGAATACAATTACTCATGTAGACTTCGACGGCTTCCTATAGCTCTAACAACAAAAGCATTTTTGTGTCTAAAACCCTAAGTTATTAGACTATGCTTTTAAACATTACTCCTAACTTCATAACATTTAGGCAGGATAACAACTATAACTTGAAGTAAAACCAGGTTTTATCTTGACATAAAACCAATAACAACAACAACATATAACATACCAAGTTTTATCTTGTCATAAAACTAACAATAACAACATATAGCATACCAAGTTTTATCTTGACATAAAACCAATAATAGCAACATACTTTATAAATTAACATATAGAACTTCCGAATATAACTTCAGAACTATATCGCACACAACATATATATAGAATCCTACGTATAACTCAAGATCTACATTAGTATAATAACATGCTAACAAGTTGATAATAGTTATATATATTCAAAATATTATATTTAGAATAACTATATCTCGATTAATATAACTATCTACGTTGATACTAATATACCATCATATAGACATAATAGTAAGGTATATACAATATTTAGCATGCGTTTTCCCTCGAAAATATTAGAAAGTGGGGCCGTGAAACTCACTTTAATATCGCGCTTTGACAGAATCTAACTGAAAACAGTCAGCGGTTCGTCGTTGTGAGGCTCGGGAAGGTAAACGACCTTCAGAAAACGAGAGACAGAGAAGAATCGGTGTGAGGAACCTTGGGGTCGAAATGGCTATTTATAGGCTGATTTTGGCCCTCCCACGTCGTGAGAATCAAGGTTCACACCGTGAGCCATGGCAAGAGTCATCTCGTAGTCTTCCCAGGTGTTTTCTAGCCTCGATTCGTGTCCTGCAGCGTCCTCACGTCGTGAGAAATCCCTGCTCACGTCGTGAGCTTTTGGGTTATTGTTCCGTAGAATTCTAGCTTTGAAATGTGGCGTTTTGACTCCTCACGTCGTGAGTTTTTATGCTCACGTCATGAGTCCAGTCAGATTAGGGTTTCTGACACGTGGCGTGCTCTCAGACAGCTGTAACTTCGGAAGCTCATAACTTTTGCATACGAACTCCGTTTTTGACGTTCTTTATATGCACGCGTAGGTATTTACGAGTACTACGACTCTCTTTTAGATTCCAATAGATAATTCTAAGTCTATTTTTAATTCCTCTTATTATAGAGATTTATAGTGTTCGTTTTATCATAACTTCTTCATGCGAAGTCAGATTCAGACGTTCTTTATATTTTTGGAATCGTATGGACGTATACTTTGAGTTGCATCATAAAGAAAGTTCATATTTTTATTATAATTTATCATGAACTACATAGCACGTTTATCACATTATTAGTTTAACAAAATCACATTACATGATTAGCATAATCACATGTGATTGTCTATTGACCTATTTCGACTGGTGGTACATTCTCCCCCCGTTAGAACAATTTTGTCCCGAAATTTATCTTATGGATGGGGAAATGTTAATTAGTTGTGGAAAATATTGTGTATACTACTTAGCTCTTGAGGGAACTTTATTTGATATATGACAGAACCAATTATGGTTTAGAATTTCAAAAGGTTCTACATATCGCGGTTTAGTTTGCCTCGTTTCCCGAATCAAATCATGTCTTTCCAAGGAGATACCTTCAACATTACTCTATCTCGAACTTGGAATTCCAAAGGCTTACGTCTTACGTCAGCATAACTCTTCTGACGATCACGTGCTGCCTTTAATCGATCCTTAATTTGCACAAACTTTTGAGTTCTCTCGTGGATTATTTCTGGTCGAAGATGAGCCGGAGACTTTTGTGTTCGGTAAAAATAGTACACTTAGTACCGTATAAGTAATGTCTCCAGATTTTTAGTGCAAAAACTACAGCTCCCAATTCAAGATCATGGGTAGTGTAATTATTCTCATACACCTTAAGTTGTCGTGATGCGTAGGCGATAACGTTTCCTCTTTGCATCAACACACATCCCAATCCTTGATTTGATGTGTCGCAGTATACGACGAAATCATCTGTCCCATCTGGAAGGGATAGGATTGGTGCACTACACAACATTTGCTTTAGTTTCTGAAAAGCAGCTTCTTGTTTGTCTTCCCAGTTAAACTTCGTCTCCTTCTGGGTTAGTGTTGTAAGCGGCTTGGCTATTTTGGAGAAATTCTCTATGAATCTGCGGTAATAGCCAACAAGTCCTAAGAATTGACGCACTTTTGTTGGCGTTGTTGGTGCTTCCCAATTTCTGATTACTTCAACCTTGGATGGGTCAATATGAATTCCTTCGTTGCTAACTACATGACTTAAAACTTGTACTTCTTTAATCCAAAACTTAAATTTGGAGAATTTTGCGTACAATTTTTCTTTTCTTAGTAGTTTCAAGATTATTTGCAAAGTGTTGACCATGTTCTTCCTTGGTTCGTGAATATCTCAATATATCATCGATAAATACTATCACAAATTTATCCAAGTACGGTTTGCAAACATTATTCATGAGGTCCATGAACATTGTTGGAGCGCTGGTCAATCCAAAGGCTTAACTAGGAACTTAGAGTGACCATACCGAGTCCAAAATGTTGTCTTCGGAACATCGTCTTCTTGTACTCCGAGTTGATGGTATCCTGATATGAGATCTATCTTGAATCTTCTAAAATCTTCAAGTGTTTTAGTCTATCAACCAACGTATCCAAGTTTAGTTGTGCATCGGCCTGACCATAATTAAACATAGGTGATCAGTCTACGTTTAGTTGTGGTTCGTACCATGTTCAATAAAACTCGACTAAGTAGTTTGACCTAAAACCTTGCGTTGAATTCTTATCGAGGGTTTGGGTTTTCTATATTTTTGGGTTATATACATATGTTCTCATCACAGGACTGAGTTCATACATAACTCTATATCTTTGTGTTTGTTGTATTCACGAGTATTATTAATTATTGTTTGTTACTTCAGGTTTAGCTGATAAGGCACCGGCCAGTCAGGACAGTCGGTGGGCAGGATCATTTTAGCATATAGCCGTTCTGAAATCCAGCAACCCAAGCAACGTGTCTATCCTGTCACCGCTCCCGTAAGTAGTCCTTCAATAGTAGAATTCAATAATACTTTTATTTGTAGGTTAAGGGATATACCTAAACCTAACAGAGTAAGCCCTAAACTATAGTCGTGCTTTTCTAAGAAAGTACTAATTCACTATAGTTAATAGCTCTGATACCAATCTGTCACACCCCGGCCATCGTCGGAAACACCGGGCGGTGTAACGTCATTTCTTGTATCATAGTTATCAACATCCTGAAAACACATGCATTTAAAAATACGTCAACATAAAGTTGGTGAGTTCATAGGTTTTGACACCATATAAAAATAATACATTTTCCAAGTTCAAAAGTTTAGTTTTGAAAGTATCATTTTGACTCTCAAACAATTAATATATATATCCTAGGTATAATGGTTTACTTACCAAATAAGTATATACCTATAAGTCTTATATATAAAAAATATAAATATTTGTAATTCCATACAAACTAAGTTGCTACGTAAAAATCTTATTGCAATTCTATACGAGTAAAACCGCTACGTATAAATCTATTTCAATTTTATACGAGTAAGTAGAATAGGTATAGTGGTCTACTTAATATACAAGTAATATACCTATCCGATTTTTATACTTAGAGTATAAGTCCTTGGGAAACTTATACTTAACATTTATACTTGTATATCGACAAAGTATAATGCTTCTAAAATTTTGCTACCATGAGCCTGTAACCGCTGCTACGACACAATACCTCTGATAAAACACACTCATGATTTCCATGAGAAACAACACCGTACGCTTCATCGACGCCGGAACAATAACAAATAAAAGGATAGTTCGTCACTTGCTTATGGTTGACTGTAGCTAACAATCACAAGTGGGGTTGTCAACCCGTATACTAATTATACACGACTTCCTCGCTCACACGGGATTAACGGTTACAGTTCAGAGGATTTCCACTAAGATCCCCAATCTTAGTTGATGAATACAATTACTCATGTAGACTTTGACGGCTTCCTATAGCTCTAACAACAAAAGCATTTTTGTGTCTAAAACCCTAAGTTATTAAACTATGCTTTTAAACATTACTCCTAACTTCATAACATTTAGGCAGGATAACAACTATAACTTGAAGTAAAACCAGGTTTTATCTTGACATAAAACCAATAACAACAACAACATATAACATACCAAGTTTTATCTTGTCATAAAACTAACAATAACAACATATAGCATACCAAGTTTTATCTTGACATAAAACCAATAATAGCAACATACTTTATAAATTAACATATAGAACTTCCGAATATAACTTCAGAACTATATCGCACACAACATATATATAGAATCCTAAGTATAACTCAAGATATACATTAGTATAATAACATGCTAACAAGTTGATAATAGTTATATATATTCAAAATATTATATTTAGAATAACTATATCCCGGTTAATATAACTATCTACGTTGATACTAATATACCATCATATAGACATAATAGTAAGGTATATACAATATTTAGCATGCGTTTTCCCCCGAAAATATTAGAAAGTAGGGCCGTGAAACTCACTTTAATATCGCGCTTTGACAGAATCTAACTGAAAACAGTCAGCGGTTCGTCGTTGTAAGGCTCGGGAAGGGAAACGACCTTCAGAAAACGAGAGAGAGAGAGAGAAGAATTGGTGTGAGGAACCTTGGGGTCGAAATGGCTATTTATAGGCTGATTGTGACCCTCTCACGTCGTGAGAATCAAGGTTCACGTCGTGAGCCATGGCAAGAGTCATCTCGTAGTCTTCCCAGGTGTTTTCTAGCCTCGATTCGTGTCCTGCAGCGTCCTCACGTCGTGAGAAATCCCTGCTCACGTCGTGAGCTTTTGGGTTATCGTTCCGTAGACTTCTAGCTTTGAAATGTGGCGTTTTGACTCCTCACGTCGTGAGTTTTTATGATCACGTCATGAGTCCGGTTAGATTAGGGTTTCTGACACGTGGCGTGCTCTCAGACAGCTGTAACTTCGGAAGCTCATAACTTTTGCATACGAACTCCGTTTTTGACGTTCTTTATATGCACGTGTAGGTATTTACGAGTACTACAACTCTCTTTTTGACTCTAATAGATAATTCTAAGTCTATTTTTAATTCCTCTTATTATAGAGATTTATAGTGTTCGTTTTATCATAACTACTTCACACGAAGTCAGATTCGGACGTTCTCTATATTTTTGGAATCGTATGGACGTATACTTTGAGTTGCATCATAAAGAAAGTTCATATTTTTATTATAATTTATCATGAACTACATAGCACGTTTATCACATTATTAGTTTAACAAAATCACATTACATGATTAGCATAATCACATGTGATTGTCTATTGACCTATTTTGACTGGTGGTACATTCTCCCCCCGTTAGAACAATTTTGTCCCGAAATTTATCTTATGGATGGGGAAACATTAATTAGTTGTGGAAAATATTGTGTATACTACTTAGCTCTTGAGGGAACTTTATTTGATATAAGACAGAACCAATTCTGGTTTAGAATTTCAAAAGGTTCTACATATCGCGGTTTAGTTTGACTCGTTTCCCGAATCAAATCATGTCTTTCCAAGGAGATACCTTCAACATTACTCTATCTCGAACTTGGAATTCCAAAGGCTTACGTCTTACGTCAGCATAACTCTTCTGACGATCACGTGCTGCCTTTAATCGATCCTTAATTTGCACAAACTTTTGAGTTGTCTCGTGGATTATTTCCGGTCGAAGATGTGCTGGACACTCTTGTGGTCGGTAAAAATAGTACACTTAGTATCGTATAAGTAATGTCTCCAGATTTTTAGTGCAAAAACTACAGCTCCCAATTCAAGATCATGGGTAGTGTAATTATTCTCATACACCTTAAGTTGTCGTGATGCGTAGGCGATAACTTTTCCTCTTTGCATCAACACACATCCCAATCCTTGATTTGATGTGTCGCAGTATACGACGAAATCATCTGTCCCATATGGAAGGGATAGGATTGGTGCACTACACAACATTTGCTTTAGTTTCTGAAAAGCAGCTTCTTGTTTGTCTTCCCAGTTAAACTTCGTATCCTTCTGGGTTAGTGTTGTAAGCGGCTTGGCTATTTTGGAGAAATTCTCTATGAATCTGCGGTAATAGCCAGCAAGTGCTAAGAATTGACGCACTTTTGTTGGCGTTGTTGGTGCTTCCCAATTCCTGATTACTTCAACCTTGGATGGGTCAATATGAATTCCTTCGTTGCTAACTACATGACTTAAAAATTGTACTTCTTTAATCCAAAACTTAAATTTGGAGAATTTTGCGTACAAATTTTCTTTTCTTAGTAGTTTCAAGATTATTTGCAAAGTGTTGACCATGTTCTTCCTTGGTTCGGGAATATCTCAATATATCATCGATAAATACTATCACAAATTTATCCAAGTACGGTTTGCAAACACTATTCATGAGGTCCATGAACATTGTTGGAGCGCTGGTCAATCCAAAGGCTTAACTAGGAACTTAGAGTGACCATACCGAGTCCTAAATGTTGTCTTCGGAACATCGTCTTCTTGTACTCCGAGTTGATGGTATCCTGATCTGAGATCTATCTTGAATCTTCTAAAATCTTCAAGTGTTTTAGTCTATCAACCACCGTATCCAAGTTTAGTTGTGCATCGGCCTGACCATAATTAAACATAGGTGATCAGTCTACGTTTAGTTGTGGTTCGTACCATGTTCAATAAAACTCGACTAAGTAGTTTGACCTAAAACCTTGCGTTGAATTCTTATCCAGGGTTTGGGTTTTCTATATTTTTGGGTTATATACATATGTTCTCATCGCCGGACTGAGTTCATACATAACTCTATATCTTTGTGTTTGTTGTATTCACGAGTATTATTAATTATTGTTTGTTACTTCAGGTTTAGCTGATAAGGCACCGGCCAGTCAGGACAGTCGGTGGGCAGGATCATTTTAGCATATAGCCGTTCTGAAATCCAGCAACCCAAGCAACGTGTCTATCCTGTCACCGCTCCCGTAAGTAGTCCTTCAGTAGTAGAATTTAATAATATTTTTATTTGTAGGTTAAGGGATATACCTAAACCTAACAGAGTAAGCCCTAAACTATAGTGGTGCTTTCCTAAGAAAGTACTAATTCACTATAGTTAATAGCTCTGATACCAATCTGTCACACCCCGGCCGTCCTCGGAAACACCAGGCGGTGTAACGTCATTTCTTGTATCATAGTTATCAACATCCTGAAAACACATGCATTTAAAAATACGTCAACATAAAGTTGGTGAGTTCATAGGTTTTGACTACATGTAAAAATAATACATTTTCCAAGTTCAAAAGTTTAGTTTTGAAAGTGTCATTTTGACTCTCAAACAATTAATATATATATCCTAGGTATAATGGTTTACTTACCAAATAAGTATATACCTATAAGTCTTATATATTAAAAATATAAATGTTTGTAATTCCATACAAACTAAGTTGCTACGTATAAATCTTATTTCAGTTCTATACGAGTAAAACCGCTACGTATAAATCTATTTCAATTCTATACGAGTAAGTAGAATAGGTATAGTGGTCTACTTAATATACAAGTAATATACCTATCCGATTTTTATACTTAGAGTATAAGTCCTTGGGAAACTTATACTTAACATTTATACTTGTATATCGACAAAGTATAATGCTTCTAAAATTTTGCTACCATGAGCCTGTAACCGCTTCTACGACACAATACCTCTGATAAAACACACTCATGATTTCCATGAGAAACAACACACTCATGATTTCCATGAGAAACAACACCGTATGCTTCATCGACGCCGGAACAATAACAAGTAAAAGGATAGTTCGTCACTTGCTTATGGTTGACTGTAGCTAACAATCACAAGTGGGGTTGTCAACCCATATACTAATTATACACGACTTCCTCGCTCACACGGGATTAACGGTTACAGTTCAGAGGATTTCCACTAAGTCCCCAATATTAGTTGATGAATACAATTACTCATGTAGACTTCGACGGCTTCCTATAGCTCTAACAATAATAGCATTTTTGTGTCTAAAACCCTAAGTTATTAGACTATGCTTTTAAACATTACTCCTAACTTCATAACATTTAGGCAGTATAACAACTATAACTTGAAGTAAAACCAGGTTTTATCTTGACATAAAACCAATAACAACAACAACATATAACATACCAAGTTTTATCTTGTCATAAAACTAACAATAACAACATATAGCATACCAAGTTTTATCTTGACATAAAACCAATAATAGCAACATACTTTATAAATTAACATATAGTCCTTCCGAATATAACTTCAGAACTATATCGCACACAACATATATATAGAATCCTAAGTATAACTCAAGATCTACATTAGTATAATAGCATGCTAACAAGTTGATAATAGTTATATATATTTAAAATATTATATTTAGAATAACTATATCCCGGTTAATATAATTATCTACGTTAATACTAATATACCATCATATAGACATAATAGTAAGGTATATACAATATTTAGCATGCGTTTTCCCCCGAAAATATTAGAAAGTGGGGCCGTAAAACTCACTTTAATATCGCGCTTTGACATAATCTAACTGAAAACAGTCAGCGGTTCGTCATTGTGAGGCTCGGGAAGGGAAACAGCCTTCAGAAAACGAAAGAGAGAGAGAGGGAGAGAGAGAGAGAGAGAGAGAGAGAGAGAGAGAGAGAGAGAAGAACTGGTGTGAGGAACCTTGGGGTCGAAATGGCTATTTATACGCTGATTGTGACCCTCTCACGTCGTGAGAATCAAGGTTCACGTCGTGAGCCATGGCAAGAGTCATCTCGTAGTCTTCCCAGGTGTTTTCTAGCCTCGATTCGTGTCCTGCAGCGTCCTCACGTCGTGAGAAATCCCTGCTCACGTCGTGAGCTTTTGGGTTATCGTTCCGTAGACTTCTAGCTTTGAAATGTGGCGTTTTGACTCCTCGCGTCGTGAGTTTTTATGATCACGTCATGAGTCCGGTTAGATTAGGGTTTCTGACACGTGGCGTGCTCTCAGACAGCTGTAACTTCGGAAGCTCATAACTTTTGCATACGAACTCCGTTTTTGACGTTCTTTATATGCACGTGTAGGTATTTACGAGTACTACAACTCTCTTTTTGACTCTAATAGATAATTCTAAGTCTATTTTTAATTCCTCTTATTATAGAGATTTATAGTGTTCGTTTTATCATAACTACTTCACACGAAGTCAGATTCGGACGTTCTCTATATTTTTGGAATCGTATGGACGTATACTTTGAGTTGCATCATAAAGAAAGTTCATATTTTTATTATAATTTATCATGAACTACATAGCACGTTTATCACATTATTAGTTTAACAAAATCACATTACATGATTAGCATAATCACATGTGATTGTCTATTGACCTATTTTGACTGGTGGTACATTCTCCTCCCGTTAGAACATTTTTGTCCCGAAATTTATCTTATGGATGGGGAAATGTTAATTAGTTGTGGAAAATATTGTGTATACTACTTAGCTCTTGAGGGAACTTTATTTGATATATGACAGAACCAATTATGGTTTAGAATTTCAAAAGGCTCTATATATCGCGGTTTAGTTTGCCTCGTTTCCCGAATCGAATCATGCCTTTTCAAGGAGAGACCTTCAACATTACTCTATCTCGAACTTGGAATTCCAAAGGCTTACGTCTTACGTCAGCATAGCTCTTCTGACGATCACGTGTTGCCTTTAATCGATCCTTATTTTGCACAATCTTTTGAGTTGTCTCGTGGATTATTTCTGGTCGAAGATGAGCCGGAGACTTTTGTGGTCGGTAAAAATAGTACACTTAGTACCGTATAAGTAATGTCTCCAGATTTTTAGTGCAAAAACTACAGCTCCCAATTCAAGATCATGGGTAGTGTAATTATTCTCATACACCTTAAGTTGTCGTGATGCGTAGGCGATAACTTTTCCTCTTTGCATCAACACACATCCCAATCCTTGATTTGATGTGTCGCAGTATACGACGAAATCATCTGTCCCATATGGAAGGGATAGGATTGGTGCACTACACAACATTTGCTTTAGTTTCTGAAAAGCAGCTTCTTGTTTGTCTTCCCAGTTACACTTCGTATCCTTCTGGGTTAGTGTTGTAAGCGGCTTGGCTATTTTGGAGAAATTCTCTATGAATCTGTGATAATAGCCAGCAAGTCCTAAGAATTGACGCACTTTTGTTGGCGTTGTTGGTGCTTCCCAATTCCTGATTACTTCAACCTTGGATGAGTCAATATGAATTCCTTCGTTGCTAACTACATGACTTAAAAATTGTACTTCTTTAATCCAAAACTTAAATTTGGAGAATTTGGCGTACAAATTTTCTTTTCTTAGTAGTTTCAAGATTATTTGCAAAGTGTTGACCATGTTCTTCCTTGGTTCGTGAATATGATTACATAACTGTCCAGGTTTGACCGCAGTGTCCAACCTTTAAATACTTCTGTTTTGTTCTTATTGTGATACTTGTTCTAGTATGTATATATGTATAAGCCGGAATGTATACTTTTATAAAATATTGTTATATTTTAAAATATACTTTTAGTCAGAGCACTTCGGCCCCATTGCATTTATAGTTGTATATGTTATATAGGTCGATATACTTAGTTCACTATAAACAATGCTCTGATACCAATCTGTCACACCCCCAAACCGGAACGGTGGATACGTTCGGGGACGGAGGACGTCATTCTTAGTATCACAACACATGCATCATAGTAATCAAAGTAACAAACAACCATTGCATTAATATTAAAGTGTTTACAATGTATTAGATTCATAAAAGATTGACTCCAAAAGTAATTAACAAAACAAGACATGAAGCTACTATGCTCCATCTTTTGAATCCCTGAGCGTGTACCTGTCTACTAGTTTCCTGAGAATACAAGTTATTTTGAAAGAGTAGATCAGCATTTAAGCTGGTGAGTTCATAAGCATTTTATTACAAAAAGTATACTCTAAGTTCTTTTTAGAAAAATTCGTCTGTTCCTCCAGAAAATCCTATATTTTCTGATGTGATGAATGATAAGTAAAAATGACTCTACAATTCCTTCTATGAGTACTAAATGGATACAAGTTATATGCAATTTAGAGTAAACAGACAATCGATTGTGTGAATCTGCCCTAAGCCCACAACCAAACAAGGAACAGGAAATGAGGCGGAAGTCACACAACCCATTGTTTGTTAGATCTTCATTATATACAACCCTGGCGTATTCATTTGGTACTTACGGAGTTAACTGTAATAGTTCTTTTATATTTGCTGAAAATATTCCTCAAGAAAATCATATATTTCCTTTAGTAAAAATGGTAACCACAATAGTTCCTTCTATAATCACTTAGTTTGTACTAGTTATATATAATCTAATATCGAACGGACAGTTAAATGTGTGAATCTGCCCTAAGCCCACAACCAAACAAGGAACAGGGAATGAGGCGGAAGCCACACATTCCACTGCCTATCTGATATTAATTATATATAACTCTGATGTATAAGCCAAGGTATTATAGAATTAACCATTTAAGGTCCTTTATGTTATACTAGTTTAAATAGAAGTATTAAACCCTTTTATAAATAAGTTTCTAGTTTCATTAACTCAATTGTGAAACGTTGTTTTTGGTAAAAATGCTATTGTTTTCAGAAAGTTTAATCGAAATACAGTTCATTGGTACAAAGACATAATAAGCAATTTATATTTTAAAACACAATATTTCTTGTGTTATACTTGTATTCCCCCCCCCCTAAAACATTTAAAAAGTTGGAAAAAGGACATGGGGGTATGAACTCACCTTATGTGGGTGATTCAACTGAAGGTTCGATATAGAGTGATAAGTTCCACAAGTGAAGTTACGAGGCACAAACGAGTCCTAAATGACATATAATGATACATATAGGCATGTAATTAGTGAATCTAACTACAAAGGTGATTGGGAAACAACCTAGGATGTAAGAATAACTCACCAAAAGAGTGCTAGAAGCAAGTTAGGAGGCTGAAAGGGTGTTCACGGCTGGGCTTGAGGTGTTCACGGCCCAATGGGGTGTTCACGACCCAATTTGATGAATGGTTCACGGCCCTATGAAGGGTTCACGACCCAAAGATGAAGAACACTTGAAGATTTTGGTGTTTTGGTGAGTGTTTGAAGGCCTTTTGTGGTATACCACAGAGAAGTAATAGAAAAGGGGTGTCTAAGGGAAGAAGAGGGTGTTCTTGAGGATGATTCTTGGGAGAGAAAGGAAGAGATCACGGCCAGGAGTGAAGAAAAGGAGATAAAATGCATCAAACACTGATATATAGCGAGGTGATTGCAGCCTAGGAGTTTACGGTCGTGAACCGGGGGTTCACGGTCCGAAGCTCGTTCACGGTCTGAAGCCGTTCATGGCCTCGTTCACGGTTCGAGTTCTTGGTCCTGCTCACGGCTGCGAAGCTTCTCAATTCCTTATGCTTTTCTCTTCCAAACTATAACACACTTAGTTACAAGGTTTAGAACTTGTAAACCAATAATCCATCTAATTTAAGATAATGGAAGGAATAATTTTGACCAAAGTTGACTTTATAAGAATAAAATTTTTGGGTTGTGACACATCATCTCCAAGAATATAAGCAAAATCGACCAAAAAGTGAAATATACAACAAATAGCTAGATCTAAAGAACCAATGAGCAAGATATGAATTTTACACTCACAAAGGTCCACAAATGGAATAAGATTGTTGGATCTGCACTTAGAACCGCCTTTGTTGCAACAAGGAAAACCTTCATGATCCTCAAGCTTCTTCAAAACACCAAAATAAGCACCAAAAGAGGCTCAAAGAGAGAGGATAGGCTCAAAACACTCAAAGAAAGTTAGGGTTTCTCTTAAGGGACGCTCTAGGGTTGAGAGAGGATGAGAAATGATAAACCCTAAGAGTTAAGGTGCATTAAATAGTCCTAAAACCCTAATAAACCATTCATCCCATGGGCTTGGGTGCCCTGCACGCCCTAAATGGCGCCCTTAGCAGAATTCCACAAATTTTCAGTTTTCAGATTTTTGCGATTAATTCCTTCAGGCTTCGGTCTTTGCTTCTACCTTTCCTTGGACTTTAAAAATACCAATCATAGCTTGGGAAAAGCATAATCAGGAGTCAGGAGTCAGGTGTGACTTATAAAACCTCTCAAAACATGAACTCCTCTAATAGATAATTTGGTAAGAACATCCGCCAAATTACTCAAAATTAGGAATCGGGTATTAGAATTCTCCCCCACTTGAATTGGATTTCATCCTCAAAATCCTTCCTAGGTAAAATATAGAAAACAGAACTTACACAAACCTTTTGAAACTTCTCCAACTAACTCACTAATTTGATCCACTCATAACTGGTGTTCCCGAGACCTCTTGAAACTGAGACTATGCCGCCTTTCAAACCCAACCAAAGTATTAACTCAACCCGTCACAATTACCACTCTCACTACTGATGATCCAAACAAATTCTTATCTAAATTACTCGTAATTGGAAACTTCAACACCGTAATTACGAGCCAAACCCAACGACAACTTCATAAAAGCATGAACCCATCGCTCTATAACCCAATAAATCATACTCAAAGACTAATGATAATTAGTCCCTTCGACTAGGAACACAATCATCCATGAAGGAACGAGCACCCAAACATACTGACCATAATCACTTAATCAATTCCTTATCTGGAAAAACCATGCCTAACTTGACTTCCTGACGAATCTTCAATATCCCACTACTTCGACGAGCATAATAATGAATGGATCATAATCTCATGTCAAATCTAAACTCCCATCATGACTCAGGTGCGCAACCACCTAATAAATCATCTAACAATACTATAGAGAATATTCCGGTCTATAATTTCTCGAACCATAAGTCCATCACTGGTATCCCAACTCATATAAAATAGTTCTCATAATTAAACATGGATCCACCTAATAAGAAACTCAAAAAGGAACCATTGATGCATGACCATGACTTTCCAACAAGTCAACATTCTACTAGACATATGACCTAAAACCTGTCGGCCACAAGGCAACCAATATCCTTTCCATAATGCTCCAAAGCACCTAACCACACCAAAAGACTAACAAATCAAGACCTCAGAGTTTCAACTGCCTAACTTTCGGGTCCCACCCATACAATCCGTACACTCGCTGGTTCACAATAAGTCGTCAGACCATCTAACTATTGGAATGATAAGTTCATGGTACAAGCACCGCTCTTGCCATCATTCCTCCACGGGCCTAAAGATTCACGACCAACGCCTCGGTAGGCCTATAGGCATTTGACCATCATCACACCTACCTGCAGAAATCCAATGAACATCCCCTTGTCCACTTGCCAACTATCTTGACATCTTACGAAACAGGCAATACATAGGACCAACGACGATTATGCCTAACGTTGCTACCAACCATCTACAATTCTTCATAATATTGCTACAGTTTAACCATATTCTTCTACACCAATCCTACCTCTATCACAGGTGCATACATTACATTACTGAAATAACTTACGAAGACAATACACTAGCCACCTTAGACCCTCAACACCCACTGCGATACCACCTTGATCGAGAAATGAAATACCTCGCAATTTGATACTCTCATCAAAACCATATGAAACCTCAAATTTTCTTGCAGTGCCCAACTAGAGCCTTAACACATTTATCCCAAGGTCAAATTGACTGAAGTACACCCAACCACTAACAAAAGCATTCATATAAACAACTGAAAGAAGATTTCATACCTTGGAAAACCTGAACAGATTTTAGAAAATGCCCAAGTAACTCATAGAAACTCCCAAACACAAAGAAAAGATCCATAACTACCCATGAAGATGCTCACTGAACTCCGGTCAGATCGACCCAACTTATCCTCCTGGTTGACGATGCTCCCCAAAACTAAACTTCCGATGACCCAACTATACGTGTAAAGTTGATGAAAAGTTTCCACTTACCTAAACCTTCAATACCTCGTAATAAAACCTCTAAACAACCTCAGTTGATGGCGATGAACAATATAACCAATCGATCGAAAATAAGCCAAACCATACAAAATACATAAAAATCTTATGCCGTTGACACTTAGAAAATACCGAAAGGTATCACTTCTACCTTTAACAACGATAACCAATCTCGAAGGTTGTCTCCTCAACAACCTTTTATCGCTCCTTTTATTGAAGAGAACCTAAACGAAGCCCATATAAAGATAACACACATACCTTACCCTGAAACTGATCAACATATGCCGATCCTTGGTGGCTGATAAACGATCTCCTTTGTAAGCTAGCAACGCCATCTAAATCTAATACACTACTTGGGTGGGCAAACCACTTTCTCACAAACATACCTAACGCTCTAAAGGGAAACTACTTACCACCGCGAACTACTTGTCTAGAAGCCCCTTGTTGCAAGGATAACTCATGATTTTCTGAAGACATAATCTTGATATCTATCCTTGTCACACCCGTGATCTGACCAAACATATAATTCCTCCTGCCACCTGAAGGAATTTCAACGAATCCTGAAAAAAAAAACTTAACAAGAATACTTCATTGTCCCGAGTACTCCGACGATAGACTGCTGCCCTTTCCATTTCACAACAATAAGCCTGGACCAAAACTCTGCATGATAGAACCATAGGTTCTTATGACCCACGATGCAGAAACCAAAAAGTCGAACTATTCCATGAACCGCTAAACATAATTATATGTTCCTGTCCACTTAGGGATTGAACTACCACTAATCGTTGTCCACGATTTTTGAAGCCCCGAACCGGTCCAACTGATACATACCATCCTTGATTTCCATAGTGCATAAAACAGAAAAGACAAATCTTCAGCTAATAATCAGCCAACCCAAAGAAATTTTGAATCTTAGATGGAGACCTTGGAACCTCCCACTACACCACCGCCTCAATTTTAATCGGAGACACCCGCTCATTTCTAAACTAGGTCAAGAATTTGACACACAACATGGTATCCACCCCTAACACTGAACCATCAGAACAACTGTATTCCCAACCTTCCCTTGTTGTAAGATGAAACTAGTCATTCACGACAAACTGGTGCAGAAACACCTTCCATTTAATCTATCTATTGACCGAATGAAAGTTCGATCTCTCCTCCCCTCAAACACAGAAGGCTAAAATATAATCCTCACATAGTAATCGATACCTCAAGTCGTCGACTGGCTAGCACTAACAAGGCTGCAATCCCCATTTCGATCATCTTAATCACTTCCTTCTTGAGTTTCCGCAACTTAAATTGATAACACCTCGAATAAAACCCCTGAGACTTCAGAATCTACCAACTTATGCAAGTCAGCAATACTTAGACCCAAACCATGGCCACCAGGGATGAACCATAACCGAGAACATCCTCATCCTGTCTAGCCATAACCATATAACCGATAAAGATGGAAACAGACTACAATGAATCATGGTTCTAAACCACACTATCTACTATCAACCAACTCCTTAGTAACCTTTTGAATCTTTCTGAACGCCATACAGATCTTATGCTTCCGGTAGTACAGGCCAACACTACCTTCCACACATATTCGTACTTGTCCCAAGAATTGTCTCAAAGTTCCCAAGTCACTACACGTAACTACCATTAAACATTGTAGTCACACATATACGTTCTCGAATGAGCACACACCACTAATCTTCTTGGACTCTCCTTCTAGGATTACTCCCACCCTCGCTATCCTACTGGGGAAGAAACTTCTATCAACATTAACTATTTTACGAGTACTAACTACATGCAACTAGAATTAAATAGTCCTTCGACTAAGAGATCCTGCACTACAACGGTTGGACTAAAACAAGAATTGTGCAATAGGGTAAAACCAAGCAATCCAAGACCAACTAATTCTAGGGGCATGCAATCCTAACGCTTTCACTTAATAGTGAGTTAATATCAATATAGATTTCAAGTTGCACAAAGAAATCAGCATTCAAGCAGCCAATCCAACATTCAATAAGGCTTCATAAAGATCAGACAATTCTAACATGCAATTCCTGAAAGATCCTTAGCCTACACACTATCATGAATTTCTTATAGTTCACATAACATGCACAATGTAACATCCCAATAATCACTGGATAAAAATTTCATTTTTAATATAATCAAAACACCCATTTATCCTTTATACAAACATTTAGAAGTATATCAAATAAAAACAATTATCAGAGTACATTCCCAAAATCACGAGTTTGTGGAAAACATGGGTGTATGCGCTGCGATCAAGCCGAGCCCTTCCCTTTCGAACCAGAAGTACCTGAAACCATAAACAACAACTATAAGCACAAAGCTTAGTGAGTTCCCCAAATACCACATACCATACATAACATACGAGCTAAACATAACTTGCATATCCAACATTCAATAGGAGGTGCTATGAGCCAACCATAGTCTTGCCATTATGCCACGAGTCGTATCATGGTCTTTCCTTGCCAAGCTGGGGACCAAAACCCTGGGTCTTACAGACAAGTGCCAGGACCACCTCCTGGTCTTCCATGCAAGCATCACAAAGACAACTAGCATATAATCTACAACTACTTATCTACTTAACTGTCATAGTCCAAACTCTAGTCTTACATACAGATCTGCCAGGATCCACCTCCTGGTCTTTCATGCAAATGACAAGGGCCACCCCCTGGTCTTCCTATAATACATAAACCAAATGGGTCGGCACTGGTGCCTTCGACCCATAGTACAGTTAGGAGACTCACCTCGACAGTTGAACCCACGAATAAATCTCTGACAGCAGATCCGCTAGAATCCCCGCACTATCAAACAAATAACACCCAATTAAGAATTGGGTTCCAATCCAAATCCAACAATCCATATATGGGGTAAAAAGACCATTTTACCCCTCACCTAGTTTGGTCTAAGACTAAGGCCCAAACTCCCAATCATAAAGGCCCACAAACCAATAATCATCCAAAGCCCACTTATGGCGCAATTTTCCAAATTGGACCCAAACCCTTACATGGGCCTGACCCTAAAGCCCATTAACTTTTCCATAATCCAAAACACATATTCTCAGATGGCTACAAACCCCCAAGCAACCAAGCCCAAAAGATAGCCCAAAAATACAATGCCCAACATACCAAGTACGCGGGGTGTATAAGCACGTCCGCACAGTGTACTCGCTTAGAGGCTTGTACGCTAAGCGTACCAGCTTGTATGCCCATCGTACTCACCCTATCTAGCCCAAACTTGATTTTTCAATTAATCCATTAAGAGAAAGCCCAAAACACAAATCTGACGTCCTTGAGATGGAGTATCACGTAAAGTTGCAAACTTTACGTTCATACATGGTTAAATGAAGCTCTTAAGCTTAAAAGGGACTTAATAGATGACTTAAAGCATGCATGACACCAATCTTCACATAAATCTTGCGCCTTTATGCTCAAGGATACCAAAACAAACTCAAATCTGAAAGAACAAGCCCTTAAACAACCTAACTCATCCTTAAACCCAAAAAGGAGACCAAAATCATAACAACCCAACCATGAAGAGATCTAGACATAAACAATTCAAGATGCAAACTTGATACCTCAAAAAGCTTCCCCACAAGATGATGATTCTGGATCCAAAGCCTTTCCACCAAGCAAAACAACTTCAAGCTTCTCTTCTTTCCTTCCCAAGGGAAAAATGTGCACCAAAGCCTTCCAATAGCTCAAGAACACCACCAAGAGGCTACAAGGTCGATTTAGGGTTTTTAGGGTATGGAGGCTAGCTTAGAAATGAACAAAAGAGGCTAACATAAGGTTTATATAGGGCACAACACAAAATATTAGGGTTTCATACTTACCCTCGTACGCCCAACGTACTCCTCGTACGCCAACGTACGAGGTCTCACACCCTGATCCAAGATTCGCACTACGCTAAGCGTACGCCCCACTACACATGGCGTAACCCCCTTCGCATCAGTACGCCACGCATACTAGGGTTTTCCCTCAACCCTAACTTATTCTGAAGGCCATAACTTCTTTGATACAACTCCCATTTTGACTATTCTTATATCCATGAAAAGGTATCGATAAGCTCTACACTTTTATCAACTCATACTTGCCATAAAGTTTACCGAACACAAAATCACATTTCCATAAAGGCCCGCTGCTATTTTACCAAAATACCCCTTGGCTCCAAAAACCAGATCCGAACGCCCTGTGTACTTCCTATGTACGCCCCACGAACTAGGGTTTCCTCTAAACCCTACAATACTCTGAAGGCCATAACTTATTTATTATAAATCCAATTTCCACGATCCTTATATCCATAAAAAGTTAACGAGAAGCTCTATGATTTTATCAACTCATACGTGCCTTAAGATTTCCCGAACAAAATCCAATTTCCATAAAAACCCGAGCTGACACTTTACCAAAATACCCCTTGGTTCCAAAACACAAACCGAACACCCGAATCATCTAAATTACGTCACCCACACCCAAATGGGAAAAAAATCGGGACAGGGCATTACAAATTGTATTATAAGTAGACACACACAGATATATATATATATATATATATATATATATATATATATATATATATATATATATATATATATATATTACATTCTTTTCAAGGTATATATTTCAAAGATTGTTAGTCCTTTTACTTAATATCTTAATAATTACATATATGTTTTTATAAGGTAATCCTAATATCTCCTTAATACATTATTTCCCATGGATACTTTGCTTCAAGTATCTCTCCACTGGCTTTGTTAGTTTTGCAAGACTTTACGGTGTGTCCTTTCCTACCGCAACTTGATGGGTTTTGAGCATTACAACATTCCTATGTGTACATGCAACCCTATTTGATTTGGATCTAGGTTTTTATCAAGATATACATGCAAATCAATTATCCAAAGCAAAACCCTAGATCTAGCATTAATAATTCTGAAATTCATATATATAAAAGGGTTGGAAGATTACCTCACTTGTTATATTGTAATAACAAGAACAATCCTTGCTTGATCTTGACTTCTGAAATCCTAGTCCCCCGAGTGTTGCACCTCTAATGGAGTCACAAATACTCAACACAACAAGGATGAGAAGGAGAGAAGAGAATTGGGCTAGGGTTCTTTCATAGACCAGGATTGGCCGAAAATCCTAAGGAGAGGCCTCCTTTTATACTTGTGGTATTAGGGTTTTCAAGTGGAAACCCTAATTTCCTTGCTTAGGGCCAAATCAACTCATGGACATCCCATTAGAAGCCCTTGGACGAAATCTATAGGGCTTCCCTATATAATTTCGTCCACTGCTATCCAAAAGGTCCAGAGCCCAGTTTCACAACTATCAATGATCTGTAAAACAGCCCCTCGCTTTATTAATTAGTTCCTTTAATCCCAAAATTAATTCTAGATTAATTTCTGATTAATTAGCAATTAATAATATGATTTCCAAATAATATATTAAACTTGTAATATATTAATAAAATCATTTTAACCACTAATTTATTATTCCAAATAATAAATTCAACTTTCTCTCCACTAGTCATCCTATCAAGTTGCATGAGTGAAGGCAACCTAAAAGGACCATGCTCATGATCAAATCAAGTACATACCAAAAATAGTTATGGGCTTAGACACATAATCCAACAATCTCCCACTTGGATAAGTCTAATAACTATTATTGCAAGTATGACTTCAGAATCTAATCAGCAATCGTAGCTTTCAAAAGCCATTGTCGAACTCTGATCTTGTCAACAACGCTTCCTTTAGATAAGGGATCAAATATTCCTCCATTCTACAAGATATCGTATGGACATGAGATATGGATAATAATCATTCTCTCTGTCCATGTGTTGTTTCCCGATTTCTGATTTGTGACGACTGACTCAGACTACAATTGAACACATCAACTTAGTTTAGGATTGGCCAAGCGCTTAGGGTGTCATCACCAAATCATCGAGAGGACCACAAATATCGCTTTTATTCCATTTAGGGTAAAAGGAACGGATAAACTTTGACTCATATGCTTGTACTATTTACTCATCAAATTACACACAACAATACGTTTTATAACACCAAGTTACTGATGCGTTTACGTATTATCAATGTTCAACCGACTTGTAAACAACAACTATATGTCTTCGTTTCAAGAATATAAGATATTATCGTCTCACAATCACTCGTGATAAAATCCATGAAGTGATTCAAATGAGCGTGGGTGTAATCCAATACTCAAATTCTTATTTCAGGAGTACTCATGAACACTGCAGCAAACATTTGCAATGTCTAAACACTTAGACAATCTGCACTCGGATTCATGACAATCTTTCCTCATTATTTACTTCCAAAGTATGATCGACTGTGGATGTTTGAATAATCTTATTACTCGGGAAGCAATACATGCGAAGTGAAACACAAGAATAACCTAATCTAATATGGTCTTAAAACTTTTGAATATAAACAAAACACTTATTATTTAATCACCATATTAATTAGACCTTATTCATTGTTTACTGTTTCGACTAATCAACTCGATACTTGAATTAAAACAATAGTCATCCCATGCTCCAAGCATGCACACTATGTTTATCCATAGTCCTTCCTTTGTGAAATTAGTTGAGCACATTTCCAATGATGCTCATTTCACAATTCCCTAACCCTTATAAGTGTAAGAATACAAAATTCTTGCCACTAATAGAATGTGTTAGAGTCTAACCTTTCATGTAATGATCCTTTTGTAATTTCGAGGCTCCAAAGTCACAGAGACTTAGCCAACGATATTACAATGCGTTCCATTGGAGATTGTTACAAGACAATTCCGCGGAAATGAAGTCTCACAATCAAGGTACATTCCTTGAACATTCTTCTTGCATAAAAGTTTCTAACTTACACATAGATTCTTAACATCCAACTCCCATTATGCAAATATTCCCATAATTGCCATATGACTATCCATTCTCAATAGAATCCTATCTATTCAGAATTATATCAACATGATCCATCCATTACTATACTTCCAACTGTCTACAAGCAACCAATCTTTGGCAAACCTTAGAGTGTCCTTTGACAGTTGTTTAACAACTTCAGTCATATTTGGTTCAAATCCTTTTTCCCTCTTAATGCACTAGGCATTTGGAATAATCAGAACAAGCGAATATTATAGAATATGTAACCGATCCTATACTCGAAGCATATGGGATACGATTCATAATGCTTTACATAAAGACCTGATAGTCTTCTGCTATAATATAGAATTTCTTATGTTGAAACATTTCAACATGATATTCATCTATGATCATGACTAAATTTGATTAAAGTTTCAATCTAAGCTTTTAGATTCAAAATGAAGTATTAATGCCTTCTCCCTTGAGACTTACTATAGCGAAACAATTTCCAAATTCTGCCACTTTGCAAATTTAAAACTTTGTTTCCTATAAATAGCATTGCTTACTTGCAACACTTAACATAATAATCACGCTCCTACTAGCATAGCAATTATGTTCTTATCAACATAACAATTATGCTCCCACTAGCTTTGACATGTACTCAGAAATCAGTTGGACTTCTAGAAATCAATATTTATTGAATTTTTTACCAAAGTTCAGATTTCTGATACGGGGTGCTTCGATAAGTCTTCATCTAGACTTCTCAAGCTTATACACCTTTCATTAGACAGCTTATGTGTATGTCTAAACCTTTTTAGAACTTATGGCAATAAGTCCTGAATGTTCAAACTAATTGCCATTTCTCACAATTCGAACTATGAAGAAGGATGTCGTAATCATACTCGAATTCGAGAACGCAATCATCACACCTGCTACCTTTAATCCTTTTAAAATCACTAGTGAAAGCATTTCCTCACAATCATTTTCATGAAGTAGAGAGAAACCTTTTGCCACTTAGATTTTATGGTGTATGTGTTCCTATCCATGTAAACTTGTCATTTCGAACCACTATCATAAGACAAGGTTTATGACAAATTCAAACTCATATGGACTGAACCTGCTTATTCTTAAGTTGTTTCCATCCGGTAGCACAAGGGCCTACAAGTGCTTCCATGTTATTGAGCAGCTCACCCATACAGATAAATGTACTTTCACTGATCAAGGTGTTTTGCCTTATGCAATCAAATGAGAACTCATAGAACTCACATGCATAGTCAATTTAACTGGAATAGGAATAGAAATAAGAATATGTCAACATGATAGGTTGTCAACCTCAAATCGTGCGCTAGTGATTATTAATAGGTTTGTTCTTGACTAGTTTTTGAAACTATTCAAGACCATTAAGGCTCCCACTGACCTCTTGACATATAAGATTCTCTGTCAAGGAACATTCCTTGACAAACAAATATTCAAGAGTTAGTGTGGGTTCTTATCAAGAAACACTTCATATAATTGGTCTTCGTTGGTCTTTGTTTTAGCCAAAACATCACAACTACCAATTTCAAACGTGCAAGAGTTAGAAAACATTTCTACTCCACATTTCATGAGGTGTTATAAACCTACTTAAAACATGTCACTCAAGGTACAACTTGGAGTAACTAGAGTATGACTCTAAGACTCGATTTTTGGAACGAAGTATGACTCATCTTCTTGATTAACCATTTCAACAATTCCCGATTCCTCTTCTTAGCCATACAATTGCACTAAGATGTCCTTAGAGGATCAATTGTGACATGGTTCCGTAATCATTAGGATGATCATAAAACACGATACTAAAGTACTCTCATTTCCTCTCAGATTGGAGAAACTTTTATCTTTGTACCCAATTGATTCTTCCTATTCGTTCTGCTATGCATTGAAACTTTTTCAACATATCAGAATTATACTCAAACTTGTAAGCATAACCATATATACTGAACCATTAGTAAATCATGAAGAATAGCCTTATCTTCCTTTGTGGTGGATCTGACCAGTTCACATCAATGTGTACTAGATCCTTTTAATCCTTCACTTAACTCACATATACATGTGAACAAGGAATTAGTCTTAATTTCCCAAAGACCAAGATTCTCATACATCACATAATATAAATCGCATGATTCCATGTTTCTGTCCAATTGAAACTTGGGCAACGAGAATCTTTCCTTATTTGGTAAATTATGACACCACCACAAACGATATATCTAAGAATCAAATCCATTTCAACATTGCTAACAATAGAAATATAAACACCAATTTTCATAAATGCCATTGCAAGGAAACGTAAAATAAGATAAAATCAAATTTTATTTTATTGATAAAGTGCAGAAAAACTTGTCCTTACAACGCAAATACAAATGAAAACTATGTTTCTAAATATTCCTAAGCAATCTATCATAACTCCTAAGCAGCAGCTCAAAAATCTGATCCTCGAACCATGAGATCGAAATCCATCTCTTCATAATCAGATTCAGCTTGCTCTTCTTTTAAGCTTCCTTCTTTCTCTTTGATCCTACAAAACATCAAAATGCAATCTTATCACATTATATATTAAGAATCCATAAATAGGAACTTAATAGAGTTAGATAATGGATATACCTGAAGTAGAGTCATACAGTTTGACTTTACTATCCTTGCGATCTTTCAGGTAGATACGACAGCGGCTTCGCATCCAATGCCCCTTATCTTGGCAATAGACACATATGGACTCTTTGGGAATGACACATGGGACTATCTCAGAATTTTCCTTTCTCTTATGATCAAAATTTTCGATCATGGCCGATTTCTCTCCTTTAGGAGGAGAAACCATTTCTGGACTATCACCTTTGTCATCACCAATGTCCATGGAGATTTGGGATGTAGATCTTCCAATCAAATTTGCTTGACCAGTGCGCCAAAGCATTGCTGCTTCAGCAGCAATTAGCAAATATGTCAGATCAATAAGGGTCACGTCGTGATTTGTCATATAGTAGTCTTTAACAAACTAACTATATGAATCGGGGAGTGACTGAAGACCCAAGTCAACAACCAGCTCCTTTGGGAAAACGACACCCAACTCCCAGTCTGTCAACGTGCGACTTCATGTTTAGAACATGTGCACATACAGATTTTCCATTTTTATGTATGCATGCCAATAGGGCTTGAGTAACCTTGAACTTTTCAAGTTGACGAAAACTTGGGTCAGGGAGAATTACCGGAGGAGGTGGAGGAAGAGAAGTATGATTTCTGGTTCCACCAATGCATAAAGAAGGGATTGATCTTTCACCTTGATCGACACGTGGAAGATCATCTTCAGAAGGAAAGCCTTTTCCAAAGGATTGAGGAAGACCATAGTTGTCAGAACTAGACATCCACAAAAAGGGAGAAATTCAAGTTAGTTGATTTAATCCTTGATATAACACCCAAATGAAATATCAAGGCTAGGATCCAACACAATAATTCACAATTTGGAAAAGAGATGTCGTAATCCAATTGTAAATTATTTGAAAGTAGGTAAATGACGATTTACCAATTCCACAATGAAAACAAAATTTTAAACGAATTAGGTTTTAAACGAAATTCCTAGATCTTTTGAGATTCATTGAAATTTTCAATGACATGTTTAATCTCGATTATGCCCTTCAAGTTTGTGACTGGGATACCGAGGATCATAAACAAGGTGTGAATAACCATACAAATTAGCTCGGTACTCTCGATGTCATTTATCACCTAATCAATATGTCGGTTAACCACACACGCTCCATTGATTAACGATAATTTACGAGAAACCCATTGCCATCCTTCATTAGTCCACATTAGTGTACCGGTTAACCACACACGCTCCACTAACTGACCAATAAGGTGTAATGTGCAATTTCATGGGTTAGCATCAAATTCACATTTTCCTAAAGTAACTAAGACTTGGGAATTTATAAAAGCATCTAGTTACTTTATAATGCATTATACTTTAATGAGAGTATAGTTTTCTATCCTACCCGTTCGGCTAACGACCCTCCACTAGTCAAGAGTGCGGTGGGTAAGAGTGGATACCCAATGACGGTCATTTTACAGGCCGCTTCCTTAAACACCCCTTATAGACCAACTTCGTGAATGAGGCCTACTAACGGTAAAACTGACCTTTTCTTATACATATATATATGAATTAAACTTTTAATATTATAATAGTATAAGGTTGTATTTTAAACTTTTAAAGTACTAGGGTTTTAATTTTTAATCTCTCAAAGTTAAAACCTTTAATCAAATTTTAAATTCCAAAACTTGAGGGCAAATTTTTGAAACTTTTCAAAACTTCTAGATCAAATTTAAAACAATTAAATTAATCATATAATTTTATCTGTATCACAAATTTGACCTTTTCTTTTATTTGGCAAG
Organism: Lactuca virosa; assembly: GCF_052849685.1. NCBI lineage: Eukaryota > Viridiplantae > Streptophyta > Magnoliopsida > Asterales > Asteraceae > Lactuca > Lactuca virosa. The sequence continues at coordinate 231,550,640 of NC_136432.1, read as the reverse complement.
AGAATTCAAATCAAATTTTACAAATAATTAATTTATCACAAAATCTCATAATTATCTTAAAATTTGACAATTATCTTTTAATTAGATAAGGATATCCATTACCATATCAGAAAATTCAAATTTAATAAGTAAAAACAACTTATGGTAATTATCCAAATCTAATTTAGGCCAAAAATCCGAAAATCTGTCAATAGACGAGTCGTGGAAGACCAACACGCCGTGTTCATCAGGCAGAGTCCAAAAACGAATTTCTTCCAGCTTTGAACAAATCATAAATGCATCAAATATAATAGAAAACACCCTAGGCTCTGATACCACTGATGGGTTTTGAGCATTACAACATTCCTATGTGTACATGCAACCCTATTTGCTTTGGATCTAGGTTTTTCTCAAGTTATACATGCAAATAAATTATCCAAAGCAAAACCCTAGATCTAGCATACATAATTCCGCAATTCATATATATAAAAGGGTTGGAAGATTACCTCACTTGTTATATTATAATAAGAAGAACAATCCTTGCTTGATCTTGACTTCTGAAAGCCTAGTGCCCCAAGTGTTGCACCTCTAATGGAGTCACAAACACTCAACACAACAAGGATGAGAAGGAGAGAAGAGAATTCGGCTGGGGTTCTTTCATAGACTAGGATTGGCCGAAAATCCCAAGGAGAGGCCTCCTTATATACTTGTGGTATTAGGGTTTTCAAGTGGAAACCCTAATTTCCTTGCTTAGGGCCAAAGAAACTCATGTACACCCCATTAGAAGCCCTTGGACGAAATCTATAGGGCTTCCCTATAGAATTTCGTCCACTGCTATCTAAAAGGTCCAGAGCTCAGTTTCACAACTATCAATGATCTGCAAAACAGCCCCTCACTTTATTAATTAGTTCCTTTAATCCCAAAATTAATTCTATATTAATTTCTTATTAATTACCAATTAATAATATGATTTCCAAATAATATATTAAACTTGTAATATATTAATAAAATCATTTTAACCACTAATTTATTATTCCAAATAATAAATTCAACTCTCTCTCCACTAGTCATCCTATCAAGTTGCATGAGTGAAGGCAACCTAAAAGGACCATGCTCATGATCAAATCAAGTACATACCAAATATAGTTATGGGCTTAGACACCTAATCCAACACAACTATCACGAACTAGTTCCCTACAATTACCCTGGTGGTGATAACTGCAATTGTCACACTTGGAAAGGATTCCCAAGTACTATCTTGGAATTAGAAATCCTTCTTGAGACTTATTGATGTCTCTTTTTCTCCATGAGGGTCGACTTGATTCTCCTTTGGGACCTTCTTCCTACTTCCTTCTGAAATCCTTGAATCCTTTCTTACTCTTCCTTGAGTTGAATGGTTTGTTCCTGATCACGGGTTTTGCTATATTAAAGGCTAACTATCTAGCATCTTTGTAGGTATTGGGTTGGGCTGTGTACATCATCCTTTGAATCTATGGAGCTAGCCCTTTAATGTAAGCTTCGATCTTCTTGCTTTCTGAGCCGATCATATTTAGACATATTGTGGCTACGTCGTTAAAGTGTACGGTATAGGTGGCCAAACTTGTGTTCCTTTTAGTCAGATGGTGGAATTCTTGTTCCACTTAATTCATGTCTTCCCTAGAACAAAACTTTCTTATCATTAGCTTCTTCAGTTCTTCCCATGGAACTGCGTAAGCTCTGTCTACGCCTAAGGTTTTGACCTGATCATTCCACCAGATAAGAGCCTTACCCATAAATGTGCAGGTTGTAAATTTTACCCTACAATCCATGTCACACTTTCTTTCCATCTCTTTTATCCAGTGGATTAATCAATTTACTCCTTCCTCTCCATAGAAGGTTCTTGCTTACTCCTTGTAGGTGCTTGTTATCTGCCTATCTTTTTTATCTCATTGGTCAATATTTCCTTCCATTCTAGTTACTTCGTAATTTCCTATAATGTCTGATACTTGAAGCTCAATCATTGACTTGATGGTGGTTGGGTCCACTAGGGATAACGTTGTCGTGTTGTCGTCCTATAATGAGGTTACTTGTTACTCTTTCGCATAGATTTGACTAGTAAAACTTAAATTTTTTAAATCCTTAAGTGTTTTTGGGAATGTATTATTCTTCTTATACATATTATGGTTTCTAACTAGTTAATTTTTTAGCAACCTGTCTTCTTATCGGCCTATGCTTTTCCTAAAAGGTTTCTCCGTCTTTAAATGAGATTCATTGTCATTTAAGGGAATTACCATGAATAATGGTACATTATTCCTTTTGCGCTTCACGACTTTGGAAAGGCAATGTTTCTAAGCTTAAATGGCTTTTTAGTTCTTAGGGTGCAATATGAATAGCTAAAACAAATTCGGGGTCAAAAGTGTCAATTTTTTTTTTTGAAAATTGGGTGATGCGCGCTAGGCACGACGTATGCTCCTCGCGCATCTTCATCAGATCAATATTAAATGACGAATTTTGGCTTTATTTGACACACACTTCAAAAGTTTGAGTGGTCACATTTGACTAGACCCAACACGCGACGAGCACGTCATGCGTTTGTCGTTTTTGAGCTTTGATTCTTTGATTCCTCCTACTTCCTAGGTACCTCAACTTAGTTCATAACAATCAATGATTTCGTATTTAGCGTTTTTGAGGTTTTATAGGATTTTCCCACTTTGGCAATTGATTAGCAAAATCTTTAGTTTAACTACCTATTATTAAACCCCAATGCTCAATTTATCCTCTAATCAATTAATCTATCCTTAATTTGAGGTTTTCGGTTTTGGGGTAAAACCTAGGGTTTTGCTAAATCCATCGATTCGTGATGTTTTAACCAAATTGACGGTGTATTTTACTAATATAAGCTTCGCCTAACATTCCCTTAGATTCTTGGTTGAAATTTGGAAGAATTTGGGGCTTTTGGAACCAACTGTTTGTCGTGTTCTTGAAGCATGTCAGGCATCTTCATTGCGCGCGGCACATCTTCATCATGCGCGTGACATAGTTCTTGACGTGCGTGAACTATTTTCTATTATTTTGCAATCCTTTTTACTTTCCTTATCTTGATTCTAACTATCTTGCCCTATTTTTCTCAGGTTATGTCTCGATCAGGTCGTCAGAAGGCTGGTTAATTACCGCCTAACTGGCTGTCTCATTAATTTTTATAGTTCCCAGATGATATTCCTTCTGAGGATCGGAGATTCTTCGTTTCCCGGTTGACTGCTCTGTTGTCCAAGCAGTTCAGTATTCCTCATATCCTTGTATAGCGGACCGTTAATGATCTTGGACTATCAACGCGTTTGGAACTGTATCTCACTCGGGTCCTTAGTGATGATAACGGTCTTGGGCTTTTTACCTACCAGGGGTGGCGTCGGATCTTTAGGACTCAAAAGGTCATCTATCATGAGCTCTGCTTGGAGTTCTTTGCTAATTGGTAGTGACTTTTTGTTTTCCTCTCATTTATATATATTGTATCCATATTAGTAATATATAAATAAGTTTTCTCACAAAAAAAATCACGTGTTTTAAGATATTTGTGATTAAAATATGAAAAGTTGAAAACAAAATGAGTCTTGTCACATCATGGTTATTACTATGCAGATTTTTCTTGGAACAATAATGTTTCTGTATATAAAATATATGTTGATTTCTATATTTTTTGTATGATTTATAAGTGTTTAATAAGTTTTTTTTGTTATAAATGTTATAGTAGATATTGTAGCGTTTTTATGTTATTAAAAGTTATATTATTTATGTTTTTCATATATGTGTTATTCTTTAAATATAGAAATCAACATACGTTTTATATACAATTTACACAACTTAAAACGGTTTATAAAATTATCAAAAGTTATAATATTTATTTTTATACTATTTGTTATTTGTTATATATAGAAATCACCATATATTTGATATATATTTTATTAACATTTTTTTTTTCATTTATAAATATTAAATCACAATTTGTAGAATTAGGAGCAATATTTAAATAATTGTGTGGGTGTGTGTGATTGTCGTTAAAAAAAACTATATAAATATATTATTACGCAACGTGCGAGAATTCGTCTAGTATAACATAAAAGAAACATTAAGATATAATTATAGTGGTGGTGTTCAATTTTCAAGGGTAGTGTTTCTTAGATAAAACGCACCATGCCGAATTTGGTCAGGTTTTTCAAATAAAAAACCGAATCGTTGTGATTTCAGTTTTTGTTCACCCTATTATCACAAATCCAAAGACTAATTTTTCATAGATTATATGATAAGGATAATGACTTGAAAGAGTAATATACTTTTTAATTTGCACACATTGGTCACTGAGTTTTTTTTTTTTGTCCACATTTACCCTTTCAACTTGTTAAACTGTACACATGCAGTCCTTATGACATGCTACTCCATGCAAGCCGAAAAAAATTACTTAATAGGGTAATATATTTCTCACTTTATATACATTTAGTCCTTTATATTTTTTTGCACATTTAGTCCTTAATATATTTTTTTGTTGCAAAATAAGTCCTTGTTGTTTTTCTACACATTCAATACTTATCACCGATTTCTTTAGTTTTTTCTCACGTCATCCTACGTGGTACAATCATTAATAAGGTGTTCGGAGCAGTTAATGTTTATGGTCACCGCAGCCTCGACTACTTGGTTGCTTACGTCTTGCGGTTTAACTTAGGTCTTGTGTTCTTAACGTCATAACTTCTTCATACGATCTCGGATTTTAACGATCTTTATATCCACACGTTCGTATTTGATTCTGCTACAACTTTTGTTTAGATTACTCCCATTAGAAAGTAATATATTTTTACTTTTTAATGGGAGTAATATAAACGAAAGTTGTAGTAGACTCAAATACGAACTCGTGGATATAAAGATAATTAAAATATGAGATCGTATGAAGAAGTTACGATGTTCAGAACACAAGACCGAAACCAAACCACAAGATCTAATCAACCAAGCAGCCGAGGCCACGGTGGCCCAAAGCATCAACAACTCCAAACACATTATTAATGATTGTACCACGTAGGATGCCGTAAGAAAAACTTAAAACAATCGGTCATAAGTATTGAATGTGTAGAAAAACAACAATGACTTATTTTGTAAAAAAAAAATATTAAAGACTAAATGTATACAAAGTGAGAAATATATTACCATATTAAGTCATTTTTTCGGCTTACCTAGAATAACTGGTCATAATAACTGAATGTGTATTGTTTAACAAGTTGAAAGGATAAAAATAAACAATAAAAAAGTTCAATGGTTAAATATGTACAATTCAAAATATATATTACCATTTCAAGGGATTATATATGGTGTGGTAAAAATAAAAATATTATTATTTTAATATATCAATGATTTTAGTAATTAGTTCTTGATAAGTTTCTTTTCATCTAGTAGGGTTTTTGTTTTTTTAATAGTAAAAAGGGTGGGTGGTGGTGATTGGTGAATTCCTTGGAGGTCTCTCTCTAAAAAATTCTTCAATCTTTCCTAATAGGCGGCGAGCATTGTGGGTCCAACCCCGTGCGTGCGTTTGACCCCGTTATCGTTTGCCCCTAGTGTGTCCTTTTCTTTTTCTTTCACAAAACATCAATGGTGGAATTATCATTTTAATGAATTCTCAAAAGATCAAAACTTTTTTTCAACATATTGGGGTATTCCGTTAAGTACATATGGAAAGTAAAGAAAAGTAAAAGCAATAAAATAATATTGTCTTTTGACATTTAAAAATCATTTTAGAGAAAGAGAAGTTGAATGAATTGAATCCCCCACTCTTTACTAATGTTAATGTTCTCCTTCTCTCTCTCTTCTTTTACAACCAGTTGTCTTTAAGAGAGAGAAACACAGAAAAAGAGAACCTTTGACTAATTACACGACGACTTCCCTCATCCCAACTCCATTCACCCTCTCTCTTCAATCTCTCTCTCTTTCTCTTTCTCTTTCTCTGATTACAGCAAAACCCACGAATTTTTTCTTTAGATTTCATCATATACAAGATTTCTTGAAGTGGGTTTTCATCTTTTGTGGTTGATTAGATTTGTGGATGATATACATAGATTTTGTTCGTCTGAGCTGTCTCTAAACCTAGGGTTTGGTGTTTCGGGTTCTGGGTATTTCCAATTTCTTGATCTGAATGAGTAATCGATGAGAAATCTAGGTTTTTTAGCTTGACCGACCCGAACCCGTTTTCAAGAAATGGATCGGCGAGTTTCTTTGATTTCAGCTTCTGTTCTTGTCTGGTTCATTTTGGTGTTCAACAACTTGTCAAAAGTCTACGGGAATGCCGAAGGTATCTGCTTTATTGTTCTTGAATCACCTTTTTTAGCATTCAATGCTCATTTTCTTGACTTCTGATTTGAGTTCAATGAACGTGTTCCCTTTACCTGAATTGATAATACTGTCGCCTAATCAAATTTAGTAATCATTGCAATTGAGTTTTGTTTTGATTTGAAATTACCCCCAATTTTAGTAGCTATAGTTCTAATAAAGGTAATTGATGTAAAGCCTAAATATCCCAAATTCTTCCCGATTTTGACATATTTTTTGTTCAAAAGATTTATCAATTCGATGTTTTTGGGATTACAGGAGATGCATTGAATGCGTTAAAGACTCAATTAGGTGATCCGAATAATGTTCTTCAAAGTTGGGATGCGACTCTTGTAAATCCATGTACTTGGTTTCATGTTACGTGTAATAATGAAAATAGCGTTACGCGAGTGTAAGCTTATTTTTCTTAAAGCTAAGATTAATATTATTCGATTCGATATTATTGTTATCATCTAAAAACAAAAATTGTGCTTTTTTGGTGTTTATTATACTCAGTGATCTTGGAAACGCAAACTTGTCTGGTCAACTCGTTGCACAACTCGGTGAACTCACTAATTTACAGTATTTGTAAGAACGAATTTTTCCTATTAATTCCTAACTCTTTTTACAAATTTACCCTAATTTATTTTTTCCTTCCATTTTAACAGGGAACTTTACAGTAATAATATTACTGGAAGAATTCCTAGTGAACTTGGGAACTTAACAAACTTAGTAAGTTTGGATCTTTATCTCAACCGATTAGATGGTGGCATTCCTGATACATTGGGAAAACTCCAAAAGCTTCGTTTCCTGTATGAATTCTCATAATTCAAATTTTCTTTTCTACTTATAATAAAAATGTACTTTCATTTCCTTACCAATAATAACAATATGTAATATGAAACTTGTAAAATATTTACAAGTGTTACATTACATATTGCTATTATAATACTTTTAATAATTTTGATGTCATATTTTTTTGCAATGTCAGTCGTCTCAACAACAACACGTTAACGGGAACTATTCCAATTTCGTTAACTACTATAACTTCACTACAAGTTCTGTAAGTATCAAAACATGTTTTATTTTTTATTTTTTACATAGATTATGATTGTTAAAGTGAATTATTATATTTATACGTATCTTAGTGATCTTTCGAACAACAATCTAAGAGGAGATGTTCCAGTCAATGGTTCCTTTTCTCTTTTCACACCTATAAGGTATATTACAATTCATTTCCCTCCTCCGTTGATGAACAATTTGACACCTTTTTTTTGACAATCAACTTTTTTTCTTTTAGTTTTGCAAATAATCCTCAGTTGAAAGCTCCCGCAGTTTCTCCTCAAGCTCCGGCCCCACCAAATTCCCCATCTCCTTCCGGTACTTTTCATTATACTGTAATTTTTGTCTCATTGACATCAGTCTCACTCCGACACATTACATACTATTTAGTCCTGTCTTCTTAGTCAGACACAGTACAACCTGGTTTGTCCTGTATCTGAGTGTCATCTGAGTGTCAGTGTCGATAGATACAGTACAACCTGTTCTGTCATGTCATGTACTGTACGTTCCTACGTACACAGACTAAAACAAACGATCCACATTTTTTTGTTAATAACGGCGCCGTTTTATTTCAGTCGGAAACAGTGCGACGGGGGCAATCGCGGGAGGAGTTGCCGCGGGTGCCGCCCTTCTATTTGCCGGTCCGGCGATCGCGCTTGCATGGTGGCGCCGCCGCAAACCACAGGATCATTTCTTCGACGTACCCGGTTAGTAAAATCACCAAATAGCAAACATACTTTTAACGATTTCAATTTCATCAACTCAAACCCTAAAATCACATTTCTTAAAAAAAACTTTTAGCCGAAGAGGATCCCGAGGTTCATTTAGGGCAATTGAAGCGGTTTTCTCTTCGCGAATTACAAGTGGCAACCGATAATTTCAACAACCGCCACATTCTCGGGCGGGGCGGATTTGGTAAAGTTTACAAAGGGCGGTTGGCGGATGGGACTTTGGTGGCGGTGAAACGGTTGAAAGAAGAGAGGACTCAGGGCGGCGAGTTGCAGTTTCAGACGGAGGTGGAGATGATTAGTATGGCGGTTCACCGGAATTTACTTCGGTTGAGAGGGTTTTGCATGACACCCACCGAACGCTTGCTTGTTTATCCGTATATGGCCAATGGTAGTGTTGCATCTTGCTTAAGAGGTATTCTTTTAATTTTTAATTTTTAATTTTTTGTTAATTTGTTTATTGTAGTAACGAAATTGATTAATTGTAGAGAGACCGGATACACAAGAGCCACTTGATTGGCCAATACGTAAGCGGATTGCATTGGGATCCGCGAGAGGACTTGCGTATTTGCATGATCATTGTGACCCGAAGATTATACATCGAGATGTAAAGGCTGCGAATATTTTGTTGGATGAAGAGTTTGAAGCAGTTGTTGGAGATTTTGGGTTGGCTAAACTTATGGACTACAAAGATACTCATGTCACGACAGCTGTCCGTGGGACCATTGGACACATAGCTCCCGAGTATTTATCAACCGGAAAATCCTCGGAAAAAACCGATGTTTTTGGATATGGTGTTATGCTTCTAGAACTTATCACGGGTCAAAGAGCTTTTGATCTTGCTAGACTTGCTAATGATGATGATGTCATGTTGCTTGATTGGGTAATTAGTTTTGTACACTTCAATAACATAAATTAAAAAATGTTACATGAAGCAAGAATTGTAACGTTGAAAATATTATACAGGTGAAAGGGCTTTTAAGGGAAAAGAAGTTGGAGACACTGGTGGATGCGGATTTGAAAGGTAATTATATAGATGATGAAGTGGAACAACTTATACAAGTAGCGCTTTTGTGCACACAAGGGACTCCATTAGAGAGACCAAAAATGTCAGAAGTTGTGAGAATGTTGGAAGGTGATGGGTTAGCTGAAAGGTGGGAAGAATGGCAAAAAGAAGAAATGTTCAGACAAGATTTCAATGCAACACATAATACAAATACAGATTGGATTATTGCAGATTCAACTTATAACCTTCGTCCTGATGAATTATCTGGCCCCAGATGATTGGTGGTTTTTTTTTATTTGGTTATTTATTGTCTTTTGTGCATATTTTTTTGTTTCAGACTTTTGGGGTGAATTGTGTCTAGAGTTTTGGTCTTTGTTGTTTTGAATGTGTTTATAGATTAAGAGTTTTAAGGTGGGAAGCAGAGACCTTGAATGATATTGGAAGAACAATGTGTTTTGGTCTTTTTATGTAGTAAACCAGATGAACAAATAAATACATTTTGTTGTTGATACTTCTATGTTTTTTTTTTACAAAATATATTTTTTTGTTACTAGTTGATGTGTTTTTGTTTGTAAAGAAGCATGTTAAATAAGTAATGAACCCACATGGCCACATGATCGGGTAGTAAACAACCCATGGTAAAAGATTGAAGAAGAAAATATCGGGTCAAGACTGAATTTGGATAAGTTTGTAAGACTATTTTTTATGATGGTGAACTACAAAAGATAGTTTCTAAATTTACTGAATTCGGTAATGTTAACAAAGAAGATATTGAAGACAAAAAAAAAAAAAAAAAAATGCATCGAGTGAATGAGCTCAAGGTGGAGAATTTATGCTTTTATGGAGGAGAACTTTGCAAGAAAAATGACGATTATTTAAAAAGAACTTGTGGGTTCAGGAATGAGGATGAAGGATGGAAAAGATGACACCTCCCATCGCCAACCCCACCCCACCCACACGTTAATTAAAATTAAGACATACTTATATAAATACTAAAATTATAGTCGTCTAATAAAATGACCTTTTTTTTTTGTACAAACTGATCACCAAGTTATATTATGAAGATCATTGATATAATATTACGAATATAATATGGGATGGAAAAAATTTCCCTTAAAACATAAATAATCAAAAAATCATTAGTTAATACTTATTTTAGTCTTAAGAAATATATTACATTTTTGTCTTTAATAGTGAATCATTTTTCTATATGCTTTTTTATGTTATTTTATATTTTACAAACATCATTCTTTATTAACTAGGTTCCAGTTACCAGTTAGTTTTCCAGCTATCAGCTATGAGCTATATTTTACCAAACAAACTCTATGTATGTTTTTTTTTTTGAAAGAGAAACTTCTATGTATGTTATTTTATAACAAACTGGACCTAAGAACAGGAAGCACAGCTGGCAGCTATACACAAAATATCCCATAATATCAATGAACAAGAAAACAAACTCCAACAACCAATTGACCACAAATATTAGAAAACAAACCTCATTGTCTACTACATGGGTCTAAGAATCAATGCAAAACTGCACAAACTGATTAACTCCTTACATTTACAATCTAGAAATAGAAAACAACACTATTCACTTCCTTCCACTTGTTCCAATACGAGGTTTCCCTTTAACCTCAGACTCCTGTAGTAATATTAACAACCAAATTTTTATTTTTCATTCCACAAAAAAATAAATAAATAAATAAATAAATAAATAAAAAAAAAAGTTAATACATTCAGATTTCAGACCTGTGGCATGTGCAAGTAAATATAGGTCTTGGCTGTTGCTGGATTATGATTTTCAGCACCTTTTCCCCAATCATAACATACCTTAAACATTACAAATGTAATTATTTAATTCACTAATAATTTAAAATTTAAATCAAACACCATAAATAAAAATTTAAACTAGAAATATACCCCATAGGCAAAAATGGAACCATCATTGTTGAAACTGCTGCAAGGTATAGGTGCACTGCATCTTGACATCGCCTGTCAAACAATAATTAGATTTTGATAAATAATAATAATCTCAAAAAGGTGACATGTCATTTTGTCACATGTCTAATTGAAATACCTTCAATCTTTGTTTGCTGTCTTTATCCCAGAAGTTAAAAGCACCATCAGATCCAGAAGTTGCAAATGTTTGATGGACCTGAAAATTTAGGTCAATTTCATTTTTATCTTATTCCAATTATAGAAAGTATAATGATATATTAAAAAGAAATTAGAGTAACTTACTGGATGAAAGTTGAGAGAATTGACTGAGTATATATCATTCCCTTCTCTGTGGCATTTAAAAGTGAAGTTTTTACTTTGTTGTTGTTCATCAAGATGATGCACACCAACTCTCCCTTCAATTGACCCAACCTACAAACCCAAATTATGAAAAAAAAATAAAATAAAAAAAAAGTATTCATTTTAAAGACAAAGATTGTTATGGAATTAGAAACATACCAAGAAGCCTTGTTGATCAGGAAATGCAGCAACACACCTAGTTTGATACTTTAAGGGGGAGGCAATTCTCTTAAACTCAGCCTATTGTGATCCACATTCAGTCAATACCACAACCCTTTTGAAATCTTTAAAGAAAATAGAAATTATGATAATACTATTGTTGCTTATTGATGTGAGTGAAGTAGAATAATAATACCTGAGGATTTTGCAAGTTGAATACTATAAGATTTCTATCTGCAGTGCCAACTACCATTAATGGATGTCTCACTGTAAGTGCATAGCATCTCTCAGGAAGTTGTTGAGTGTGAACTGGATTAGGTTGCCTCAAGTCCCAGTATCTACAAAAAAAAATTGAAATATAAATGAAGCAGATATGGAAATCAAATTAATGTTCCAAAGATAGAGAGAATTATAGTTAATTGCGATCTGCACACCTTAGAGTTTTGTCCCAACTTCCTGATACCAAAAGGTTCATTTCTGGAATCCAAGCAACCTCTTTAACAGGAGCATCATGCATAGCAACAGTTACTGGTTGTCCACCAGAGAGTAATGGCCACATCTTCACTTGTTTGTCACAGCCTCCAGAGAAGACTGTTGTTCCATCATCCTTCCAAGCTGAACATAAAACCTACAAGTATGAAAGAAAGGGTGAGATTAGAAGAGTTATCAGAATGTAGAATGATTGTTATTAGTTCATTATCCAGATGAGAATAATGCATATAGCTTGATGTTACCGGTTGATCATGTGCTATTGATGCCTTTGCCACAGAGCCAAGAGCAGTTCCGTTTTTTGTTATCTCCCAACATCTCACCTGCAATTGTTTCGTAGTATCATGGAAATCAGATCACAAGTAATAGTTTGATAAAGATCATAACTGTATTCACTTAGAACTGTAATGATCCATGAAGTTATCTGGTTTGCAATTGCAAACAGGAGACAAAGATAGAAAAAAATTCAGAAACAAATCATTAAAGTGATGCGTGTAATAGAAATATCGCGCAAAAGAAAATTAACGAATCAATGATTCATAAACACAATCGGATTGATTAACATCACACGAACCTGGTTATCCCATGAAGTAGCGACAAGGTAATTCGCCTTGGGACTGAAACAAAGGCTTGATACAGCATCCGTCGGAGGTGATACAACCTATACAGAACCGATAGTTACATCAGAAACACTTGAATTCTAAACAATAACGGTTAAATTTTTTTTATCTAAACCAGAAACACTTTATGAGGAACATTAATTGAAGGAACATACAGATCAATAAATCAACAAATACATACCACGACACATTGAGTGATTGAATTGAAGTGTAATGAAAGTAACATATAAAGAAAGTGAATTATGGAAGCTTCGCTTTACCTCGGTTGACTTGTTTGGATTGGTATTGGTAGCAGAAGCCATGCCAAAGGCAGACATTGAATCCGAAATTGAAGTACAGTAATACAAACTAGTGCTGTAACCCTAGATTGTTTGACAATGGTAGATTCGCACGAGCGGTTAACGAAGAATCGTGCGTGTTCGAAAATGGGAGAAATGGAGGAAGGTGAAGATTGATGATGTCTGTCCACTATATACGGAGATGCAAAAAGCGTTGCAATGACGCTAGACATAATCATGGAGTCGGGTCGGGTTATATAAGTATTGGGCCAACTGTGTTTCAAAACGGTTTCTTGACAAGCCCATCAAATTAATATAAATAAGAGTAAATTACACGAATGGTCTCTATGGTTTAGGTTAATTTGCACGTTTGGTCCCTAACTTATTTTTTTTTGACTCAGAAGGTCCCTATTGTTTGTTTTTGTTACGCGCTTGGTCCCTGTCTTACCTAAAAATACTATTTTGTCCTTGATTTTTTAATTTATTTAAATAAACACACCCCCAACCCCTCACCTTATCTTACATACCCCACCATTTTTCCCTATTCAAATAATAGTCTTTTTAGGTAAGACAGAGACCAAACGCGTAATAAAAACAAACAGCAGGAACCAACAACGTAACAAAAACAAACAGTAAGGACCAACAACGTAACAAAAACAAACAGTATGGACCAACAACGTAACAAAAACAAACAGTAGGGACCTTCCGAGTTAAAAAAATAAGTTAAGGACCAAACACGCAAATTACCCCAAACCATAGGGACTATTCGTATAATTTACTTTATAAATAAATAAGTATTAGTTTATTTGGTTCAACTCACCACAAAAAATCATTCATTATTTTCGATGTTTTTGTAATACCGACCTCTTTTTTACTTTCAAAATTGAAAATGGCACATCACATCACAAGCTTCTTGTTCCAATTATGTCGATGATACCGGTGTAACTTAAAAAATGATATACATGTTGATGTAATGGAAGTTAAACAAACTTCTTGAAACATCGATTGTTTGATGTAACTACAATTTGTGCATTATGAATGTAGGAGAGAAAAAGGTCATACAAAAACATCCGAGAAGTTTTATAACCATGTGGAAACTTAATATCGAAACATCATACGGAGAATGCTTGCAAAGTGATGAAACAAGGCAATTTCGATCTGATGCAAACTATTATCTGATCAGATGGTATTTTACTCATTTACAACAACAAAGTATTGTTATCGAAAAAGCTTGGACCATTTCGACAACCCACAACTTGCAAAATTATCTGAACAAAGCCTCAAGTGTGTTATACTCAAATAAGTCGTGCTATCCTTGAAAGAGATACAATAAAACTTTGGACTGGAGTAAAATCCAATATAGTGTTAGGATATAATCACGGTGATTTCTTTGACATCTGACGTTTGGACACCTCTCAAACGTCAATTCCTAGCTAGCACGTGTGGCACATTGGTTCTATCTGCAAACTTGGCTAACAATGATATGAACTGTTTCGTTAAAATTGTATTGTTATCTGCATACTGGTCTATATTTACATAAAGTTTTGTACAACATAAGTATTCAATTTAATTTAGAAAAAAAAGACAATGTCGATTTATAGTGTTTCAAATAACACTTCCGTTGTCAAAACCGACTAAAACTATGTGTAAAATCTATTTTAGATGATATTTTTACATAATCAATATGTTGCACCTATACAATGATGTCAACGGGGCAAACGGGACGGGGATTGCATCCCCCTCCCCCACTCCCGAAATTTCCTCATTCCTCCATCCCCGTCTCTGCCCCAAAAATTTTCAGTCTCCCACCCCGCCTCCGTATTTATGGATTACCCCGCCCCCGTTTCCCCACCTCCAATTAATTTTGGAATATTTTTTTGAGCTAAAAGAAGTTTTTTGGGCTTAAAAAAGTTATTTTTTTAGGTTAAAAGTAGTTATCTATAACATAATTTTACATGTTAAAAACAAAATTTTTATCCCATCTAAAAAACATTATACTAACAACTTAAAAACATAATTTTTTGTTGACTTTTAGAAGCTCAAAATCATTGTTATTATTTATTATATTTATAATATATATATATATATATATATATATATATACACACACACACACACATATATAATCTATTAACGGGGACCCTATGGGGGTTCGGGACGGAACTGTCTATCCCTATCCCCGCCTCCGAAATTAAAACGGGGGTTAACATTGTCCCCGCCTCCGCCCCGTCCCCGTTTTTTTAATAAATATCTCCCATAGGGATCGGGGGCCCCACGGGTTCGGGGTTCCACGAGACTTTTTCACATCCCTACACCTATAATTAATGTACTCGTGCAAGTGGAACTAAAAATAAGATAATTTAGAGGTTTATTAAATGCAATTTATGGTTCAAATAAAGAAAAAACAACAAATTATAATTATTTTTGTAACTAATGCGGCAAATCATCGGACCGAACTAAAACAATAATAATAGATAGAATTCTACCTCTGATATTTGAAAGTATGTTTGTGACAAAAAAATGTATTTAGAAGTTTTTTATAATTTGCTAGCAAAAAAAATGTTGAGTTGTTTCAATCAGGGCTGTTTCAAATAAATTTTGGATCCGGGACGAGAGGGAAAAACGGGTCCTTCAAATATACAAATTAATCAGGTTTTTATAACAACTTAATAACCGAAGGAAAATTATTTATTCTATCTTTTAAATATAACATTTTTCATATAAAAATTGGGTCCTTATCATCCATCTTCTGAGACGGTCTGGTTCCAATCCATAAGGATTGAAATTCACTCAAAGAATTATGTGATGTTTTTACAAGTTTTTATAAAAGCAACAACATTATTATTAGTGCTTATTATCTATAAACCACTTAGTTCTAAATCATTTTTTAAATGGAGGAAAAATGATCCTAATACGAGACGCATCTCAAAAACCTTTTTTTTGGCATGGTAACCATTTTATTTGTTTGATTCATGATTCTACAAATATGTTGAAACGGTCATTACTCATCGTCAAACCAGTCGAAGTATAGTTTATTTGAAAGATTAATTGGATGACGTTTGAAATGATATAAAATTATTTCGTTTAAATGACCACTTTTACCACCCCGTCAATGAGTACATCCATCAAAAGATATTGTACAAAGGATATCACCTCCGATACTCGAAGTAGATAAGGATGACATCATGGATGAAGATACCAACCAAAATTGCAGGCCCGGTCTAGACAGTGGGCAACCCGGGCGGTCGTCCATGGCTCATGTCTCTAAGGGGCCCAAAATTCCTAGAATATATGGTATATATATAGAGAGAAAAAAATTAACTTATCTAAAAATGCTAGGAAAAACATTTTTTTTAAAATTAGTTGTTTTTTTTTAAATGTTGTTGCTATATTTTTGCTTTTTAATATTAATAGTGAATTTTATAACGGTTTGTTTCTTTTCAACTTTAAGGTCTTATTCTTTCTTTTTGTCCTGGCCCATTATATCTTTGGACCGGCCCTACAAAATTGTTTAGCATTTAGGGCCCATTCTTTTTTTTCGTCCTGGCCCACTATATCTTATTTCATGAAAATGACCCTTTGGCCAACGAAAAATTGTGTTTGTAACTTCTAAGTTGATGTTCTTGTATTTTTTATCCTTTTTTTTTGTATTATAAAACCAAATATAATGCAAGTATTTGTTTATGTACAGTTAAATTTAAATTTCATAAAAAAAAAGGATTATCTGAAACACGGTTACCAAAAAACAAGTAATGTCCATTTCTAAAACACATAATCCGGTCTTCTTATTAACACTTCATCCGATCAGATCTAATCCAGACAAAAAGTTATCCAAATTTTGATAATTCTTACTTTTGTGCACCTCTGATCCCTATATATCAAGTTCGGGATAGATGCATGCATAAGTCTAGAGGTATACATACATGCTTTTCAAACTAATCTAGACCGGTTGGTTATTGGTTAACTATGGACAAACTTGTTTGAGGCAATTCTATTCGACTTGAAACTGGTATGTTCGGCTTGAAACTGGTAATTTCTAGACTAAATTATCTGAACATATCTAACTTGTTAAAAGTCGAACACAAACCGAATCAGGAAAACCTTTCAAAAACTCAAATTCATATATATTTTAATTTCAAAACTTACAAAAAAAAAATGTAACAACCTCATTAACTCTAACAATAGAAAACAGTAATGTCTAATAATGTTGAGTATAGACATAGTGTGTGAATCATGTAAATAAGAAAAATCATGTAATTTAGGAGTGTCTAAGGTTTGTTTAGGAAAGCAAGGAAGACATAAATTATAAGTGTTGCCCACCGTTAGGACTTGTGTCTTATATGATTATTGGATACATGGAAGCAGACATTGTATTTGTAGCTACTAAAGTATGAGTGCTGTCCTTAACATGCATCTTCATTGGAGAAATGTTTTTTTTTCCTGGACTTGCTTACAAATTAATATTCGTGTCTCAATTAATTAATTGATCAACATTATAGTTTTTTTCAATTTCACTAAAGGTTTGAATGTTATCCAGGACCATACTTTGTACATTTTTGGATCTATGGTAGAAACTTCTTGGTCATCCATCATTACAAATAACCAAATTAGTAATTCGAGTTAGAGCTATTTAGCAGTATGGATTTTTAAGAGACTTTGAATTTTTAAAAGGTTGGAGTAGGGATGTGCTTCGGGTCGGAACCGACTCGAACCCGAATAACCCAAAAACCGAATTGGATGAAAAATGGGAACCGAAACCCGGACCGATTATACTAATATGGACCGGTTCAGTTCGGGTAGTACGGATTTCGGTTCGGTTATTAATCCAATAGGACCGAAATAACCAAATAAACATTTACTCTATGTTTTTGAACCGAATAAACCAAATAAACCGAAATGACCCGAATAACCCAAATAAACCGAAATGGCCAGAATAACCAAAATAAGAAAAATTATATATCTAGTTCAAGAAAAAAATATATTAATTTAATATTTTTTTTCTTGAACTAAATATGTAATTTCCTTATTTGGGTTATTCGGATGATCGGATCATTTCGGTTTATTTGGGTTATTCGGGTCATTTCGGTTTATTTGGGTTATTCGGTTCAAGTGACTATTCACTTTTCGGGTCGGTCTTTTTGGCCCGGTTAAACCTTTATTCGGGTAACCCGGACCGAATAACCCGAAACCCGAATTGGGCAAAAATAAATACCCAGGAACTGACCCAAATAACTTATTCGGTCCTAATTCGGGTCGGTCCGGTTCGGGTTTCGGTTTCAGTTCGGGTATTTGGTCCAAACGCACATCCCTAGGTTGGAGATGGCAGTAAGAAAGAAAAGGGAGACGATCGTGTAAAATAAAAAAAGAAGATAGAAAAAAGGTTAGCTGGAAAATTAGGGCATTTTCGGAACACACTTCTCTTTTTTAATTTAAATATAACTGGTTTTCTTAAAAATTAAAAGGTTGTTGAACAAGTAAGAGATAAAAATTAAGATACTATAAAAACTCTTAATCTAAAAAAATAAAAGTTGTGTATTTTAATCTCTAAATATTATTAAAAGAGAACATTTAATTCTAAATCGAAGAAATTAGGGTCATTGATTGCATTTCAATCCTATATTTTCCACCATTGGATTGTTTGCTGACATCATCTTTGTCAACCCCTTTATTTTTATCTACAAATTTTATAAAACATATATTATGTTTTAAATTAGGAAGTCTATTAATGACAATTAAATCTCACCAAAAATAAAATGAATTAAATTAGTAATTCTATTAATGACAATTAAATCTCACAAAAAATAAAATGAATTAAATTAGTAATTTTATTAATGACAATTAAATCTCACCAAAAATAAAATGAAAAAATGCTCCACCCCATCCTCATTTCCAGTACCCCTACCCTCTCTCCATTTTTTCTTTACATAATTTATTTAACCTAAGTTTTGTAGTGGGAAAGAAAATGGGGGAAAGAAGAAATAAAATATATGTGGGTTTCGATTTGTGTAGATCAGTCTTGTGTTCGATCATCATGAAAGAATGAGGAATGATATAGAGATAAATTTCTTTGGATTCTACTTTAATTTGATCGTAGTTTAGATCGATTTTGGGTACATTCTAGATTATGTTTCTTTTATTTTGTTTCAACTATGAAGTTCCAATCTATAAAACCTTTCGATTTAAGTTTAAATCCATAATGGTTACATTTTCTGAATCTGCTTCGATTTTTGTTCTTATGATCTGTATTGTTGATTTTGATTTTTTAAGTTATAGTTATCAGGAGAGCAAAAGGATGGACACAGCAGCACCGCTACCTCTCATCCATTGTTTCGATTTGGAAGATATGACTACTAGGTAGTGAATTTGTATATGTCGATTTTCTTTTTTATTTTTACATTTTTGTATATGCATTTAGTCAATGATTTTTTTGTGGCTTACCAAGTCATGAATGGAAGATATACTCGATTCAATATCTATAATGCTTTACCCATTCGATCCCTTCCTGGATTTGGAGATGAAATTTAAACCCTTATACCACTGAGTGATCCACATTTCTACAACTCAGCAAAACCCAGTGGTGATATGTGTTTTGATTTATTGTAAAAAAACATCTTTTAAAGATACAAATTGGGCTTTCAGAAATAAGTTATTCATCTATCCTTTTTTAATATTACAAAAAACATCTTTTAGACTCAATAGCAAAGAAAAGATAAAGTTTTAGTATACCATGTAAATAGATTACATCGATAAATCTTATTGAAAAATGTTTGGGATTGATTAATTTTGGTTAATTAGCAGGTTTTTTTTGGTTAACTTGCGTTGTTTGGGCATGTCGACAAGCATAGTAAGAACCTTTCACAACCTTATTCTTTAGTTTAACTGGTTTGAATCTTCTTATTGAGTTTACTTTCTCAAGGATAAATGAGTACACCATACACTCTTGAAAATAGGGTTGGGAACATTGCGAGTATCAAGGTTTTCTCAGCAATAAGAGAAGATATTAGTATAAAAGTTGCAATATAAATCATTTTTAATTACATAATAATAATTAAACAAAGATATGTGAAGGATTATCTTTATAATTTTAAATTGCAATATATAACATAGAAAATCATATGAAATTTTCATTATGTTCCATTCCATGCCTCACAAACATGTTTCTGGAATTGAATTACTTATCTTGCTTTTACGATTACTGATCCATTCCATTTCTTTGTTGTTCCATTCTTTGCAACCTCACATATCTCAAAAAAGTAATTCAGAAATCCATCATACAATAGAAAATGTTTTATAAACTCCTATAAGGGAAGAAGAAATATAAGACTAAATGAGTGTATGGTGTTAATCTAATTATGATGTTCTTTCATCTCTATTTGCATGTTTCTAGCTTGTTTGTAGTATTGTCTATAAAATATTGTTGTTATATTTGAAAGTTCATTTTACCCTTTTCATCTTTTTGTGTGTATATTTTAATTTTTCAGGTTGTTTAGAGTATTTGAAGGACCGAATCTGCTTGGGAGTGGGGTGAAGTCCATGGCCCTAAAACTAGAGGGTAGTTGTATTTAGAGCCACTTAAATATTGAAGATTTTTGTTGGCGTTAATTTCAATAATCATATATACATTAGAAGAGATATCATAAGTATAGTTTATTTTTTATAACGTTTTTGTATTTTTATTAAATGTTGTACAAGTGATGTCTACAGGGTGTTGGTATTTTTTTGTTGGCAAGTTATTACGCTATCTAACACCCCAATAATCTATAATATTTGTATAAGATGGTGACAATTATTATTTTTTATTGCAGCTTCTCTTCATATTGATTATCCAATGTGGCCTGAGTTCTGGAATGTTGTCACTAAGAGGATTCCACATTGTGGGGCGTTGGAATTCATTACAGAATGAGGCATGATTTATATGCCTTATTGGGTATTGATGGAAATGTTTAATTCTTGCTCATGTAGATCGATAAGTATTTTACAATATGCTCTTTTAACCTTATATTAAGATATTTTCTGAAAAAATTGCTTTTAGTATTGAACTGTGAAAGAAAAAAAAAAGTTCATATATAGCATCGTACTCTTAAAAAAGTGACTTTTTTGGATTATTTTTAGTTGATATGGAAAGTTACATTTTTTGTATATTGAAGATCATTTAAAGGATTGTTTTCTGGAAAAAAAAATATTCATTAATAGCATTAAACTTTGCAAAAAATTTCATTAATAACATCGTAGTTTCAAAAATATTCATTGATAGGATTGTTACTTTATTTTTTTATAGTGCCAATTTTTTTATACTTTTATATGTATATTTTTATATGTTCCCCGCGTTTTACGCGGGTCATAATCTAGTTAAAAAGTTAAAACACTAGCAAAGTTCAAGAAAGTAATTTCAAAATGATAGTTGTGATTGTTTGTCAAAGGGCTCGCTTTGAACTCGTCCATTGCGATTTATTGGGCCCATATAGAGCAGTTTTTCATGCGATGCTTTGTGTTCATAACATTATTTGTGGATGTTTTTTTCTCCAACAATATTGATTTATTTATTGGTTAACAAGAAAGAGGTTACCATTCATGTACTTAAAATGTTTTTTTTTTCTTTTTTTTTTGTACCAAATGACTTCTAGCCCAACGGTATTCGGTGTTGTCCTTCATTCTTGAAGTCAAGGGTTCAAGTCCAGCTCTAAACATAGGTGAAATAATCTAGGAGTAGTTTACTATATTTGCCATTTCAAAGAAAAAAAAAATTCTTTTTGGTTGAACGACAATTTGGTAAATAAGTAAAAAAGCTATTAAGTGACAACATAATAAATTTACTTGCCTAAAACATTTTTATTCAAGATAATGAGATTATTTTTCAAACCTATTGTGTGGGGACACCTAAATAACAAGCAAAACATTAGAGGGGTTAAGAATTAAAGAAATAATTATATGAATTATGATAGATTTTCTGTTAGAAATAACTAAAGAAATAGCAGGTTGGTTATTTCCTTGATCTCATATCGGTGGTGAAGAACCTTAAGTGGGTTTGGTTGGGAGAATATTTATGAAGGAATTGAAATTTGTCATGAGTTGTAATATAGTTTCATATTCTGTTTGGTTTGTAGGAAATAAATTGGAATATGAATAATGTAAAATAGTGTGGGTTGAGTGCATATGACAAACGTGTTGTGTCGTGTCGAGTTCGTGTCGTATCAAGACATTAAACGAGTTTAGAAGGTTTGAACCTAACCCAACTCATTTAATTATCATGTCGTGTCATGCTAACCCGCTAATTTTCGTGTCAGGTTTCGGGTTAAGGTTTAGAACTTGTAAATATGTTGTGTCATGTCGGATTGAAACATTTTAAAGGTTGGAAAGTAGGAGACGATGAGACGAAAAGGACAAAGTGAAACACTAGAGTTGGGAGGTGGAATAACAAAATTCATAGTAATTTTAGAATGCAAAATGGAAATAATTAGAGTTTGGGAGTAAAGGGGACGGGTGGTGAGGAGAAATAATATTCAATCACTTTGAAATTTTGAGTTTTAGTTTTAATTCTTGAGTTTCGTCCACTACAAGTCTATAATATATAATATATTTATAAAAGATGATATATAATTAAATGAGTCATATTTTAGTCATCTTCGAGTTGAAAGTCTTGACCCTAACCGAACCCTACGTGTGGTGTTGTGTTAACCCGTTTACTTAAACTTGTCGAAATCTTTTACCCAAACCCGCTAATTATGTGGCAGGTTCATGTCGAGTTCTCGTGTCGTGCCAGGTTTTGTCAGATTTAGGACAGAGGTGGTGATGGTGTTGGCTGACGACAACAAAAGAAAAAAAGTATTGTTGTAACGTTCGGGTTTCTGGTATGTATTTTAATAAGAACTATTCATATTTGCAAAGGGGCTCAATGAGTTGGAGTCCCCAAACTCGTTGAGTGGGAATGGGATATTTTTGGACATGGGACTTGAAGTCTACTCGACGAGTCGAGAAGCCTCGACTCGACGAGTAGGTCTGCCAGGGTGAAACCCTAATTTTTAGGGTTTGCACCCTATTTAAACACTTTATCTGGCCTCAACTACAACCTCCATTACCTCCAAAACCTTAGTCACGAAAATCTAACCCATTTTGTGTATTTCTTGAGCCATTGTTGTGCGTTCTTGGTGGTTTTGAAGCTTGAGAAGGAAAAGAAGGCTTGGGGGTTCAAGAGGAAGCAAGTAGATCCAGAGTTTGTGCTTCATTTCCGGCTCATTTGGGGTATAAAGTATATACCTTGACTATTCATTTACTAGATCTCTTTATGGGGTAGTTTAGGGCTTTTGGAGCATAATATGGAACCATTCATGGATGCAAGCATGTTTTGGGGTAATAACTTCAGATCTAGAGTCTTTGAGGGACTCCATGGCATAAAGGTGCCAACTTTATGGCCATGGGAGTCCCATGCATCCTATGAACCACTTTCTAGGGATTTTTGAGCTAAATAGCCCATGTATAAACGTAAAGTTTGTAACTTTACGTGTTATATCGACCATAGGAGGCCAGATCTATGTTTTGGATGCATTAAGCCCGACTAAGAACGACTGTATGGATTTGGACTTTGGGGAACTCGACGAGTCGTTCATACGAATCGGCCAGTTGGGTCGTGGTTCCCCCACCCTTTGTTGTTACTGAGCAAACTCGTTGAGTCTAGAAGATGGCTCAGCAAGTTGGGCATATTTATGGACTTGAAGATCAAAGAACTCAACGAGTCCAAGGATGAACTCGGCGAGTTGAGATAAAAATGTCTCGACTGATATGAAGAGGTACTCGACGAGTCCAAGGATGAACTCGACGAGTTGAGAGCAAAATGTCCCAACTGACATTAAGAGGAACTCGACGATTTCAATGATGAACTCGGCGAGTTGTGAGTGAAATGCCCCGACTTGTATAAAGTGGAACTCGACGAGTTCATGGAAGAACTCGACGAGTAGGATCGAGACTCCAGAGTTTTATGGACTCGGGAACTCGACGAGTTGATGGACCAACTCGGCGAGTTGGGTCAACCAGAATGTTGACTTAAACTAGAAGGTTGGCTTTGACCAGAGTGTTGACGTTTGACTTGACCATTGACCAGGGTTGACCCTTAAAGGGTTTTGAGTGTGAAAAGGTAATTAAGGAGATTGTTATGTGTAGGAGTTTGAGAGGAGTTGATCCCAGCACCGAGGATAGTTCAGCTACTTCACGACATTGAGGTGAGTTACCTTCTAGTAGAAGTGGGTCGAAGGCACCAATGCCGGCCCACTAGTAGATTGATTATAGTAGAGATGATTATCTTTGTGATAATTGTTTGGCATGCCACTATCTATTATGCTTTTTGAGTTAGTATGGTATGTGATGGATTTTAGGTGAAACAAATAAACTAGAAAAACAATTCCTAAGTTCACATGCAACCTACTTTGGATCTATGTTTCAACTATTGAACATATAACTTTGAATTGCAAAACAAGAACCCTAAGTAGAGAGGCTATTTTCGAAATTAACAAACTAGGGTTTTAGAGTTACATACCTTTCAATTGTTATAGAAAACAATTGATATTCCTCTGATCTTGATTTTCTTGGAAGTCTAGCACCACAAATGTAATGCCTCTAATGAAATCACACCCAAAAGCTAGCAAGAAGGAAACTAGAAGGAGAGAGAGAGTAGGGTATGCACTTTTCGGCCCTAGGGTTTCACAAAAGTAAGAGTGGTCAATTTTGGGAGCCAGGAGGCTCCTTATATAGCTGAGGGATCTAGGGTTTAGGGAAAACCCTAATACTCCTTTGCTTGGGGCCTAAGCTTATCCAAAGGCCTTATCCAAGCCCCTTGGACGAAATCATTAGGGTTTCCCCTATAGATTTCGTCTACCCCCTTCCAAGGAGGTTCTGGAATCTTCCACTCAACTATTTGATAATTGCAAACTAGTCCCTGCACTTCATAATTAATGCAATTAACCCCAAAATTAATTCTAATTAATTTCTGGCTAACTATCAATTAAACCTTATGATTTCTAATTAATATATTAATCTTTTAACATATTAATAAATCATTTATATTAATTTATTAATCTTATAATAAATCAATATCTCTTCTTTCATAATTTCCTTGTCCAGTTGCTAGGTTTGAGGGCAACCCAAAAGGACTGTGCTGCTATCAATTCAAGTACATACCAATTATAGTTATGGGCTTAGACACCTAATCCAATAGTCTCCCACTTGGATAAGTCTGTAACTATAATTGCTAGTATGACTTCTAAATTTGACCAGCAAATTGTAGCTTCCAAAAGCTACTGCTGAACTCTGACCCAGTCAGTTACGTGTCCTTAGATAAGTGATCATATAATCCTTCGTTCTGCAAGATATCCCCAGACATAAGACATGGAATGTAATCAATCTCTTTGTCCAGAATCTATCTTTCCCGATTTCTGATTTGTGATGATGTAGGACTTCTAATTGAACACATCAATTTAGTCCTGGCTGGGCCCAGCACATAAGTCAACACCAAATCATCGAGGGGCCCACATATATCGCTTTTCCGGTTAGGGCAAAAGGAACGAATAAACTTTGACTCATATGCTTGTATCTTTTACTCATCAAATTATACATGACAATATGTTTTATAACACCAAGTTACTGATGCGTTTTCGTATCACCAATGTATAACGGACTTTGTAAATTACAACTCATATATCTTCGTTTCAAGATTATAAGATATTATCCTCTCAGTATTACTCGTGATGAATTCCATGAAGTGATACTCTGAGCGAGGGTTTATCCAATACTCAAATATCAATTTCTGAGTACTCATGAACATTGCAGCAATTCTATTGCCATGTCTATCCTTAGACAATCTGCAATCCAATTCACGACAGTCTTAATTCACTACTTACTTCCAAAAGTGCGAGCGACTGTGGAGTTTGAATAATCATATTATTCGGGAAGTAAAAACATGCAAAATATGAAACACAATAATAAACAATTGACAAAAGGCAGTAAACAAACTCATAAATAATACTTTATTGTTTAATCATCAAAAGTCAATTACATTTAATTTGTAACAAGTTTCTGAACTAGACTAATCTAACTACTAAAACTAATATCATCTTTCAGTCCTATGCTCCGAGCATGCTGAATATGCTTAGCCCTACTCAGACCCTTTGTGAGGGGGTCTGCTGGGTTATCTTCAGATGACACCCTCTTTACTACAAGATGGCCTTCTTCTACTCTATGCCTGATGAAATGGTACTTTCTGTCGATATGCCTGGTTTTACCATGATCTTGTTGGATATAGTGTCTAAGTCCATAACTTTATTTGGTATGTACTTGACCCGACCCAGCATGGTCCATTTGGGTTGCATGGCATTGCAATACTTGGATAGACTAAATGAGAGAATAAGGCACTTATGATTATTAATATATTATAAGTTCTAATATATTAATAATAGTATTATTTAATTAGTATTGGTCAAGTATTAATCTAGTATTAATTTGGTGATCAAAGTGAGACTAATTAAATATATAGGGTTGATTATGAAAATCATCAATTCTTTTATGGTGGATTAATGATCCATGGTTTATGAGTTTGGTTATAACCATATGGAGCTCCATGGATAGTCTATGGGAGTTACAAACCCATGGGTCATGAGAAATCAAGACTCATGACAATTAAGGGCATTCATGTGTAAACCCTAATTGTGACAACACTATAAAAGGAACCCTATGGCTAGCAAAATGGTGAGCTAGTGGACCTAGTGTTACTAGAGAGGGCATAACCGATTTTGAGTGCTAGAAGTATTGTCTCAAGTTATTCCAAGTCTTGTGGTGTTGTGTGAAGCATTTGAGGCACAACATTTGGGGTGCTAGGCTCACAAAGTCTTGAAGGAATCCAAGCAACAACAAGGTATGTATTTCAACTAGTTTATATGTTTTACGTAATCCCCATGCCATGCTAGTTAGGAAATAACCTTGGAAAAGAAATTTGCATGTATATAGAGAAAACATAGATTCAAGGTTATTAGGGTTGCATGTACACTTAGGAAGTGTTAGAATGCTCAAAACCCATCAGTGGTATCAGAGCCTAGGATTGTTTTCTGTATACTTGATGCAAAACTGCTTAAAAATCGAAAATTCTGCATTCTGACGACTGGACTCGCCGAGTCCATGGGGAGGACTCGCCGAGTCCATGAACAAATTCATTCTACTCGCCGAGTAGAATAATGCACTCGGCGAGTAGGAGCGTGCTGGGCAGTTTTTTCGAGTTTTGTTGCTGGAAATGGATTAAGATCATTATCCCAATCTGTTTTGGACTTGTAAAATCTGTTTTTCAAAATGATAATGATTATGTTAACCCATTTTACATGGCTTTTATCAATTTTCAAGTATTGTATATAGTTATATGATTTCTTGAAATTGCTTGACATGAATTTGTGTTCTTATGAGTTTTTAGAAGATCATAGGAATTATATGTAACCTCCATGTATGTTTAATTCATGATCTTAATGGAAATGATGGTGTCCATAACTTGTCCTCAAGTTATGGATAACCAAGAGTCACTTCTTTTAATTATGATTAAAGAACTAAAGAGGTTTCATAAAATGAAGAGTCTTCATTTTTATGAATCATTAAAACTCATAAGTTACAAATTAAAGAGACTTGGAATAGTTTCAAATCTTGCCCTCAAGTTTTGGAATTTGAAAAGTCTTACACTCTAATACTTTAATTCCAAATTAAACCTTAGATTTTTAAAAGGTTTAAAAATCAACACTTATACTATTATTATAATTTTATTATATAGATATGTATAAGAATATGTCATTCTTACCGTTAGTAGGCCTCATTCACGAAGCCGGTCTATAAGGGGGTATAAGGTTGTTGCCTATAAAATGGTGACTTAATGGGTGTCCACTCTCACCCACCGCTTCCTTGATCGGTGGAGGGTCGTTAGCCGAACGGGTAGGATACGACTTTAAATACTCGTTAAACGTATAATGAATTATAAAGTAACTATACATTATAAATTCCCAATCTTAGTTACTTTAGGAAAATGTGAAATTGGTGCTAGCCCATAAAATTACACTTTGTACCTTACCAAGTCGTTAGTGGAGCGTGTGTGGTTAACCGACACACTAACATGGACTAGTAAGTGTGGCAAAGGGTGACTTGACCTTATTATAGATCGGTGGAGCGTGTGTGGTTAACCGGCACATCGATTAGGTAATATTGTTGAGGGTACCAAGTCAATTTGTATGGTTATTCACACCTTGTTTGTGATCCTCGGCATCCCAGTCACAAACTTGAGAGGGCACAATCGAGATTCAAACATGCCATTGAAAAGTTCAATGTATCTCAAAAGATCTAGGAGTTTCAAAACCAATAAAACCTAATAATAAAATATTTCGTTCTTATGGTGGAAATTGGTAAATCGTCATTTACCTACCTTCAAATATTTTATAGTATGGATTACGGCATCCCTCTTCCAACTATAAATAGTTTGTTGGATCCTAGCCTTAATATTTCATTTGGGTGAATTATTAAGGATTCCTAATCTAATGAAACTTGTCTTTCTTTCCTTTCAGATGTCTTCCAATAATGCTTCTGGCTCAAACCCAACAAGCTCCTTTTCCCTTATGAACTTGTGTGGTAAGGTCATCTTTGATGGATCCAATTTCAATGAGTGGGTCAGAAACATCAGAATGATTACCCGCTATGAGGACAAAGAATATGTCCTCGATAAGGAGCTTAAGGTTGTGAATGAAGCCACTGCTACTCCTGAAGAGTTTGCGGAGTTTGTTGCACATGAAAAGGATGCTACTAAAGTAGCATGCATCATGATGGCCACCATGACTCCTGAACTTCAAAAATCCTATGAAGATTTCTACCCCTATGAGATGCACCTGGATCTGATGGAAAGGTACCATCAGAGCGAGCGTCAGGAGAGGTATGAAATCATCTCCTCCATGATAACCGCAAGGATGAAGGATGGTGAACCCATCACCGGTCACTTGCAGAAGATGCAAAGGTTCGTTGACCGGTTGCTGAAGCTAAATGTTGACTTTCCTGAGGAATTGGCGATTGACATCATTCTCCATTCCTTACCTCCAAGTTATGATCAGTTTCGTATGACTTATCATATGAACAAGGAGGAAGTCACACTTAGCAAACTTCAAGGACTCTTAAGGACAGCTGAAAATGGCCTTAAGGGTAAAGCGGTTGCTACTTCTACTCCTTCAACAGCCCCTGTTCTGGCTATTGGGCAGGGAAAGGGTAAGAAGAGGAAAAGCCCTTCGAAGGGTACCAAGGGTAAGACTCTTGATGGTTCCTCTTCAAGTGGGACAAAGAAAGGTCCCATTACTCCTTCTTCAAACCCAAAGGAAGCACAGTGCTTCTATTGCCAGGATAAGGGACACTTCAAGCGAAGCTGCCCCAAATATCTGCAAGATCTAAAGGATGGGAAGGTTAAACCCACCCATGCAGGTATTTACACAATATTGTCTAATAACTCATCTAATGCTAATTCTTGGGTGCTTGATACAGGTTGTGGTATTCACATCTGTACTGATTTGCAGGCACTAAGAAGAAGTGAGCAAGTGGAGCACGAGAAGATAAACTTAGTCATGGGCAACAGGAAAGCATCACCTGTTACCAAGATAGGAGTTTATTCTTTATTGCTTAATAATGGGTTAATGTTAGATTTGAATAAGTGTTGTTACTCGCCCGAAATGGCGAGAAATATTATTTCCTTTCATGGCTTGTACAAACAAGGTTTTACTTTTTCATTTGATAATAAAAATGGTGCTATTAATGTTTATTACAATGATGTATTTTACTTTAAAGCATTACCTTGTGATGGTGTATATGAAGCCGTGAATGTTGTAGACAATCTAGGAAATAATGTGTTGTATATTGATTCTTCAGATAGCTTGGATAAAGCATCCTTGTGGCATTGTCGTCTTGGACATGTTAACAAGAAGCGCATAGGCCAACTCCAAAAGGCTGGAGTCTTGGAATCATTTGACCTCAAGTCAAATGATAGTTGCGAGTCTTGTTTACTTGGAAAAATGACAAAGTCACCCTTCACAGGTACTTATGATAGGGGTGAAGGTTTGTTGGACCTTGTACACACGGATGTGTGTGGGCCCTTCAGAGTTGCTACAAGGGATGCTAATCGCTATTATGTGACTTTCACAGATGATTACAGTAGATATGGATATATTTACTTAATCAAGCATAAGTCAGAAACCTTTGAAAAGTTCAAAGAGTTTAAGCAGGAAGTGGAGAATCAATTGGGCAGGAACATCAAGATGCTCCGATCCGATCGAGGAGGAGAGTATCTTAGCATTGAGTTCCTTGACTATCTTAAGGAATGTGGGATTGTCTCACAATTGACACCTCCCAGAACACCACAGTTGAATGGTGTAGCTGAGAGGCGCAATCGAACCTTGTTGGATATGGTTCGTTCCATGATGAGTCGAGCTTTGTTACCAATCTCTTTCTGGGGGTATGCCTTAGAGACTGCCGCCCATATCCTTAATCTAGTCCCTACTAAAAAGGTTGCCAAAACACCTCACGAGATGTGGACTGGGAAAGTTCCCAATTTGGACCACATCAAGATTTGGGGTTGTGAAGCTTTCGTGAGGCGTGAGACTCATGATAAGCTTGAACCTCGAAGTGAGAGGTGTATTTTCATCGGTTACCCACAGAGATCCTTTGGTTACCTCTTCTACAGACCCAGTGATAATGTGGTCTTTGTAGCAAGAAGAGGAGTCTTTCGTGAGAGAGAATTCATAAGCCAAGGGGACAGTGGGAGGCAAATTGACCTTGAAGAGCTTCAAGAGTCAAGTGGTGAAGGAACCTCAAATGCTATCGACCAACCTGAGGAGGAAACTCCTGTTGATCCGATAGATGAGTCTGTACCTCCAAGACGTTCCACTAGGGTGAGGAACACACCTGATTTTTATTATGGTTATCACATCACCACTGAAGGTGATACATTTATTAGTGATAGTACACTAATAGATTTGGATGAACCTAATAATTACAGGGAAGCCATGGCAGGCCCTGAGTCTGCTAAATGGAAGGAGGCTATAGACAGCGAGATTCAGTCCATGTATGACAATCAAGTTTGGAACTTGGTTGACAATGTACCAGGTCGTAAGACAGTTGGGTGCAAATGGATCTTCAAGAAGAAGACCGACATGGATGGGAAGGTACATACTTACAAAGCGCGACTGGTTGCGAAGGGCTTTACTCAAACTCCGGGAGTTGACTATGATGAGACCTTCTCACCAGTAGCTAAGATTAAGTCTATTAGAGTATTGTTAGCCATAGCTGCATTTCATGATTATGAAATATGGCAAATGGATGTCAAAACCGCTTTCCTTAATGGAAAGTTGGCTGAGGATGTTTACATGGCTCAACCAGAGGGTTTTGTCGATACAAGATACCCTAATAGAGTGTGTAAGCTTGATAAATCCATTTATGGATTGAAACAAGCATCTCGCAGATGGAATCTTTGCTTTGATGAGAAAGTCAAAGAGTTTGGCTTTTCTAGGAGTGAGGATGAGTCTTGTGTGTATGTCAGGGCTAGTGGGAGCATAGTTAGCTTCTTGGTGTTGTATGTGGATGACATACTTCTCATAGGAAACGACGTCCCAACCTTGCAGGAGGTTAAATCCTGGCTTGGGAAGTGTTTCGCTATGAAGGACCTTGGGGAAGCTGCCTATATCCTAGGGATAAGGATATTGAGAGATAGGAGTAAGAGACTAATTGGACTTAGTCAAAGTACTTACTTGGATAAGGTGCTGAAGAGGTTCAGCATGCAAGAATCCAAGAAAGGAGAATTACCAATCCAGAGTAATGCCAAGCTGAGTAAGACTCAGAGTCCGAGCACAGAAGCTGAGATAGCTGAAATGAGTCATATACCATATGCTTCCGCTGTGGGCTCAATCATGTATGACTTGTACTCGCCCTGATCTGGCCTTTGCTTTGAGCATGGTCAGTAGATATCAAGGGAACCCTGGCAAGGCACACTGGACAGCGGTAAAGAACATTCTCAAGTATCTGCGGATGACTAAGAATTGGGTCCTTACCCTCGGAGGCAGTGATGACTTGAGAGTGGAAGGATACAGCGATGCTAGCTTCCAGACTGATAGGGATAATTTCCGCTCTCAGTCAGGCTGGGTCTTTATCCTAAACGGAGGGGCAATTACTTGGAAAAGTTCCAAGCAGGAGACAGTAGCTGATTCTACTTGTGAATCAGAGTACATAACAGCAAGTGAAGCTGCTAAGGAGGCGATATGGCTAAAGAACTTCATCGGAGACCTTGGAGTTGTACCAGCTATAAAAGAGCCAATGGAAATTTTCTGTGACAGCGAAAGTGCGGTTGCTTTGGCTAAGGAACAGAGAGATCACGGGAGATCTAGGCACATTGACAGAAAATACCATTTCATCAGACATCGAATAGAAGAAGGACTCCTCGTGACTAAGAGGGTATCATCAGATGAGAACCCGGCAGATCCCCTCACGAAGGGACTGAGCAGGGTTAAGCATTTACAGCATGCGAGACGCATTGGGCTGAAGGATGATATTAGTTTCAATAATTAGATTCCTGAAATTTGTAAAATGTAATTGACATTTGATGATACATAAAAGT
Organism: Lactuca virosa; assembly: GCF_052849685.1. Classification (NCBI taxonomy): domain Eukaryota; kingdom Viridiplantae; phylum Streptophyta; class Magnoliopsida; order Asterales; family Asteraceae; genus Lactuca; species Lactuca virosa. The sequence continues at coordinate 231,518,052 of NC_136432.1, read as the reverse complement.
TGTTATTTATTTATGAGTATGGTGTTACTATCTTGTGTTGATTTTTTACTATGTTTCAATTTTGCATGTTTTTACTTCCAGAATAATTATGTTATTATTCAAACCATCCACAGTCAGTCAAACTTTGGAAGTAAGTATTGATTTAAGACTGTTATGAATTTGGCTTGTATGATTTGTCTGAAAGTGCTTTGGACAATGCAATGGTTGCTACAACATTCATGAGTACTCATAAGGGCTGAGTATTGGATCCAACCCACGCTCACTTGCATCACTTCATGGAATTTATCTCGAGTGATCGTGAGACGGTAATATCATATAAATCTTCAAACCTAGAGATATGAGTTGTTGACTATGAGTTGGTTATTCATTGATTGTACGAAAACGCATTGGTAACTCGATGTTATAAAACGTGCCTTTGTGAATAATTCAACAAGTAGTTAGTACAAGCATATCAGTCGAAGTTTATCTGTTCCTTCTAGAAATAGAAGCGATATCTGGGCCCCTCGATGATTTGGTTTTGACCTATGTACCGGGCCCGGTCAGAACCTAATTGATGTGTTCAATTTAGTTCTATGTCGAAACAAATCAGAGATCGAGAAACAAATGCTGGACAATAAGTAAGACCATGTTCCATGTGTTTGTCCGGCTGATATCATGAGAACAGAGGATTATATGATCACTTATCTTAAATGACGTATCATCATCATCTCAGTTCCGAGAGACTTTGAAAGAGCTACGATTGCTAGTCGGATTTTGAAGTCATATTTGCAAATATAGTTATTAGACTTATCCAAGTGGGAGACTGTTGGATATAGTGTCTAAGTCCATAACTTTATTTGGTATGTACTTGACCCGACCCGGCATGGTCCATTTGGGTTGCATGGCATTGCAATACTTGGATAGACTAAATGAGAGAATAAGGCACTTATGATTATTAATATATTATAAGTTCTAATATATTAATAATAGTATTATTTAATTAGTATTGGTCAAGTATTAATCTAGTATTAATTTGGTGATCAAAGTGAGACTAATTAAATATATAGGGTTGATTATGACAATCATCAATTCTTTTATGGTGGATTAATGATCCATGGTTTATGGGTTTGGTTATAACCATATGGAGCTCCATGGATAGTCTATGGGAGTTACAAACCCATGGGTCATGAGAAATCAAGACTCATGACAATTAAGGGCATTCATGTGTAAACCCTAATTGTGACAACACTATAAAAGGAACCCTATGGCTAGCAAAATGGTGAACTAGTGGACCTAGTGTTACTAGAGAGGGCATAACCGATTTTGAGTGCTAGAAGTATTGTCTCAAGTTATTCCAAGTCTTGTGGTGTTGTGTGAAGCATTTGAGGCACAACATTTGGGGTGCTAGGCTCACAAAGTCTTGAAGGAATCCAAGCAACAACAAGGTATGTATTTCAACTAGTTTATATGTTTTATGTAATCCCCATGCCATGCTAGTTAGGAAATAACCTTGGAAAAGAAATTTGCATGTATATAGAGAAAACATAGATTCAAGGTTATTAGGGTTGCATGTACACTTAGGAAGTGTTAGAATGCTCAAAACCCATCAGATCTCTGGGTTCCTTAGTTAAGGCAACCGCTCCTTCATTATCGCAGAACAGTTCCATAGGCTCCTGGATGGTTGGAACAACTCCGAGATATCCGATGAAGTTCCTCAACCAAGCTGCTTCTTTTGACGCTTCACTCGCTGCTATGTACTCTGATTCACAAGTAGAATCAGCCACCGTAGCTTGCTTGGAACTTTTCCAAGTAACCGCTCCTCCATTCAGTAAAAATACCCAGCCAGACTGAGAACGGAAGTTATCTCTATCCGTTTGAAAACTGGCATCACTGTAACCATCTACTCTCAAAGTATCATTGCCACCAAGCACAAGGACCCAGTCCTTTGTCCTTCGCAAATACTTGAGTATATTCTTAACCACTATCCAATGAGCTCTACCCGGGTTTCCCTGATAGCGACTGACCATGCTCAAAGCAAATGCCACATCAGGGCGAGTACATGTCATAGCGTACATGATCGATCCGACAGCGGAAGCATAAGGTACGCGACTCATATCAGCTATTTCCTCATCTGTACTCGGGCATTGAGTCTTACTCAATTTGGTATTGCTTTGGATAGGTAGCTCTCCCTTCTTGGAATTTTCCATACTAAACCTCTTTAGTACCTTATCCAAGTATGTGCTCTGACTAAGTCCAATCAGTCACTTCTTTCTATCTCTCAATATTCTAATCCCAAGAATATAGGCAGCTTCTCCAAGGTCTTTCATGGCAAAACACTTTCCAAGCAAAGACTTAACATCTTTCAAGGTTGGAACGTCGTTACCAATGAGTAATATGTCATCAGCATATAACACCAGAAAAGTTACTATGCTCCCACTAGCCTTGATATACACACAAAACTCATCTTCACTTCTAGAGAAACCAAACTCTTTGACTTTCTCATGGAAGCAAAGATTCCAGCTGCGAGATGCTTGTTTCAATCCATAAATGGATTTCTCAAGCTTGCACACTCTATTGGGAAACTTTGCATCAACAAAACCCTCTGGCTGATTCATGTAAACATCCTCAGCCAACTTCCCGTTAAGGAAAGCAGTCTTGACATCCATCTGCCAGATTTCATAGTCATGAAAGGCAGCTATGGCGAGCAATATCCTAATAGATTTAATATTGGCTACTGGCGAGAAGGTCTCATCATAGTCAACCCCTGGGATTTGAGTGAAACCTTTTGCAACCAGTCGAGCCTTGAATGTGTGCACATTTCCGTCCATGTCTGTCTTCTTCTTGAAGATCCATTTGCACCCAATTGTCTTACGACCTGGTGCACTATCAACCAAATTCCAAACTTGGTTGTCATACATGGACTTAATCTCGCTGTCCATTGCCTCTTTCCACTTGGAAGCCTCTGGGCCTGCCATTGCTTCCTTGTAAGTAACTGGTTCATCTAAATTTACTAGTGTCCTATCACTGATGAATATGTCACCATATGAAGTAATATGAAAACCATACAACTCAGGCGGCACACTCACCCTAGTGGATCTTCTAAGAGGTAATGAGTTATCAACTGGTTCAACAGGAACCGTTTCCTCTGGTTGAGTGCTAGTGTCATCCAAGGTTCCTTTATTGGCTAACTCTTGAATTTCTTCATGGTAATTGGTGCTCCCACTGTCCTCTTTGAATATGAGCTCTCTTTCTAGAAAGAATCCTCTTCGTGCTACAAAGACCATGTTTTCACTAGGTCTGTAGAACAAATATCCAAAAGACTGTTTTGGGTAACCAATGAAAACACATTTCTCACTCCTAGCTGCTAGCTTATCGTGAGTCTCTCGTCTTACGAAAGCTTCACAACCCCAGACTTTAATATGTGCTAACGAGGGAACTTTCCCCGTCCACATTTCGTGAGGTGTTTTGGCAACCTTCTTTGTAGGGACAAGATTGAGGATGTGGGCGGCTGTCTCTAAGGCATACCTCCAGAAGTGAATAGGAAGCGAAGCACGACTCATCATAGAACGAACCATGTCTAACAAGGTTCGATTACGCCTCTCAGCTACACCATTTAACTGTGGTGTCCTAGGAGGAGTTAATTGTGAGACTATCCCACATTCTTTTAGATAGTCGTTGAACTCGATACTAAGATACTCTCCGCCTCTATCAGATCTAAGTACCTTTATCTTCCTCCCCAATTGATTTTCGACCTCATGCCTAAACTCTTTGAACTTTTCAAAGGTTTCTGACTTATGTTTGATTAAGTAGATATAGCCATATCTGCTATAATCATCAGTGAAAGTCACATAGAATCGATTAGCATTCCTTGTAGTTGATTAAGAAGGGCCCACATACATCTGTATGTTTGAGATCCAACAGACCTTCCTTTCTTTCACAAGACCCTGTGAATGGTGATTTCGCCATCTTTCCCAAAAGACAAGATTCACACATATCATCTGATTTTAGGTCAAATGATTCCAACACTCCTCCTTTTGGAGTTGGGCTATGCGTTTCTTGTTTATGTGTCCAAGACGACAATGCCACAAGCATGCCTTGTCTACACTATTAGACAAGTCAATATTAAATACACTATTTCCTAAGCTATCAACACAAGTCATTGTTTCATATACACCATCACAAGGTAAAGCTTCAAACACAAAAACACCATTCTTATAAACAGAAATTGAACCATTCAAATCATTAAAAGAATACTTAAAACCTTGTCTGAATAATGCATGAAATGAAATAATGTTTCTCGTCATCTCAGACGAATAGCAACAATTCAGTAAGTCTAATCTAACATCATTACTAAGCAAAAGTTGATAAACTCCGATCTTGATTACTGGTGAAGACTTTCTGTTTCCCATGATCAAGTTTATCCTCCCTCGCTCCACCTCCTCACTTTCTTTTAGCCCATGCAAATCAGAACAGATGTGAAAACCACATCCTGTAGCAAGGACCCATGAACGAGAAGATAATGAGTTATTAGAAGAAATAGTGTAAATACCTGCTGAAGATGGCTTCACTTTGCCATCTTTGATATCCTGCAGATATTTTGGGCAACTTCTCTTCCAGTGCCCTTTGTCATTGCAATACAAGCAATCAGCATCCTTTGGATCAGAAACATGGGGAATGGTAGCATTGGGCTTAGCCTTTGGGCCATTTATAGATGACCCAGCTTGAGCCTTGCTCTTCCAATTTTGCTTTGGAGGACCTTTCCTCTTTTTCCCCTTTCCCTGTCCAATAGCCAAGACAGGGGCACTTGCAGGAGTGGAGGCTATACTTTTACCCTTCATCCCCGCTTCAGTTGTCTGCAACAAGTTGTGCAATTGGGCCAGTGTGTGTAACATACACGTTTTGAAATCGTGTTTTAAGTAAATAATATTATGAAATATTATGTGATATTGAGTATTGAGTTCTAACAGATAGTTTTTACTAGAAATAGGCTAAAACTATGTTTAGAATCACTCGGAAAATATTGGAAGTCTTATGAGTTTCCAATTAAAAGTTAAAATATCGAAATTTAACGAAAATATAAAATTTGAAATAAGTAAAATTTTATTATTGAAAGTTGTAGATAATCTCGTTAGAAACATTTAGGCGAAAACCTCATCGAAATCCGAGTTATAACGAAGAAGTTATGACCAATCGAAGATCCGCGACAAAACCGGCACGGTGCCGAATGACTTAAAAAGTGAGTTTTTGATAAACTACTTTTTAGCCTTAGTGATCTAAATTAAAGTCGTAGTATTCGTTAAACCAAGAATTTTGATAAAAAGAACGCCAAAATCTGACTTCGTATGAGGAAGTTATGATTTTTCTAAGTTTCAGTTTAGCAGTAGACAGCTAAAAACTCGAATTTTACATCGAGTGATTTTTAGCCGACACAACCTAAACGAGAATCGAAGGTCTTGTCAATAGTAGTACAATGGTAAAAAGTCTGACGAAAACGGACGTCAGATGAAGAAGTTATGAATTTCTAACGGATTTTCCTGTCCCGGTTTGTTAAAAATAAAAATATTAAAAATAAATTCAAAATTAGCCGACGAAGTCTAAACGAAAGTCGTAGAGCATAATTTTCCCTACGCGTGCACATAAAGAACGTCAAAAACGGAGCCCATATGCGAAAGTTATGGATTTTAGAAGGATTGGGTGCAATTTTCGAGAAATTCGCATGGACTGGAGCCGGTCACGTGATCCTCGCATGCATCCCTCGTGCCCGACCCACGTGTCGCTTGCTGATTCGACCGAGGGTGTGGTCCAATGACCTTCCGACGCGTATCGCTTCTGACTTGCCCCGTGTCCGAAGTGCTGGACCAATCCGAAGCCGGCACGCAGCCATCTCGCATCCGAGCCTCGCCCAAGCTGCCATCTGTTCCGAGCCTCGCAGCCACCTGCCTTCTCCCCCTTGCTTCGGATCCGGACCTCGCTACTATAAATAGTAGCTGCGAACCCTCCCGGCTAAAGTTAGGAAATTTGCCCTTTTTCACCTTTTTTCCATATTTTCACTACTTTGACATCCCCCGAAGCCCCGGTATCAATTCCAACGCCCGAAAGACGCCCCGAAGTTCCCGAGAAGCCCGAAAAATTTATCTTTTCGGGTTCGAAGCCCAACCCTCGTAGGGCCCGATTTTCAACGAAGAAAGCTAATTATAGTAACGAAGTGCTGCCCAAATTACTATTTTAACCCCCGGTTATTTCACGGTGAGTTTAATATATAGGAACAATTGTATGTTATGTGTTATATGTGCTATGTGCTTTTCCACGTTATCATCTCGTGTTATTATTTCTGCTATTTTTATAGCAAGACTATACGTCTGACCATGAAGTGTATGACATAGGCATCACTTGGGTATTGGTATGAACCGTTGACCATGAAGTGTATGACATAGGCATCACTTTGGCTTCAGCAGTATGCTAAGATAAGGCTGAAAGCCTGAATATTCTAGCAAAATGATATTCCTGAGTATTTTCTATACCACTTGTGCTGAAACTTTATTGATTGTATATCAAGTATGGAAATTGTTATGCCTCATTGATTGATATGGAAAGCTTTTCACATTATGCCTTTGTTGTTCCTTGTTCCTCTTTGCTTCTGACATATCGAAGTATATATATGGCATAACATTATATTGTATCTATTATTGAACTCACTAAGCGTCACCGCTTACCCTCTCAATGTTTAACAAATTGCATGAGATAAGCTTCCAGTATAGTTATATACTGGTAGAAGATTTTTGAATAGTTTGAAACTATTGTATTTTGCACTCCCATATGTATAAAACTATAGAATCCTGGGAAGTTATGTAATATATAACACTTTGAAATAGTTGGTTTGTATCCAGTAGTTTGTAATCACTTTATCAATATAAAATATTGTTTTTATGAATATGCACGTAGCATGTTTCGGAGTAACAATTGTCAAATATGAAAGTGTGGGTCTTTGAATCATGGTATCAGAGCAGTGGTTTAAGTGAACTAAATTCCACGGATTGGTATTTAGACTTAAACTATTGGAAGTTCAATATATGAACTTAATCATTGTAAGTATATGGATACAAACCATAGGAAATATTTAAGTAAAAGTATTAGGTAATAATAAACCCTAATATTCAAAAATACAAAGTTACTCTATATTGCAGAGCAATGGCTGAACATGTTAGTAGCCATACCCCTGAGGTTGGTGGAGGTCCTCAACCTGAGGAAGTGAATACTCCAGTATCTCCTCGTGAGGAGCGACTTTTGAGTAAACTTATCGGTGTTATTCAACAGACTCTCGAAGAACACAAAAAGAATGGTGATAACGGAAAAGAGAAAGCCACTGGAGAATCTTCAAGAGGAGAGGTGAAGCGTCCCTCGTTCAAAGATTTCAAGAGTAGTGGTGCTACAGAGTTTTCTGGTGTTCTTAATCCCATTGTTGTTCTTACCTGGATCCAGAACACAGAGAAAGTGTTTCGTATTTCTTATGTGGATAATGAAGACAAGGCTAATTATACTTCTGCAATGCTCATCGGAGAAGCCTTGGTCTGGTGGGAAGCAACCTATGAAGCTCTCAACGGGTTTGACCAGGAGAATTTATCCTGGGAAATGTTCAAAACTCGTGTGCTAGAGAAGTATTGTCCTCTAGACATAAGGAGGAGATTGGAGAAAGAATTTCTCGAGCTTAAATAGGGAGGAATGACTGTGAATGAGTATGAAACCTAGTTTAATCAAAGAGCAAGGTTTGTTACAAAGTATATCCCAACTGAAGACGATAAAATTCAGTTATTCACGGAGGGACTACGACACGAAATCCACGATTTCGTTTCCAATCGGGAGGTTTTATCATTCGATAAAGCCGTTGAGTATGCTCGAAGGCGTGAGCATGACTTAGAGATACGTGGTACCACTCTTAGTGTTCCGAAACATCCACGTACTGAAAGGACTGCTCCTGCTTCCTTTATTCCACCAGCTCAATCCGTTCGATCTGAACCTAGCAAGCAAGTACAATCTCAGAGTGCTTTTCGTGGCCGCGGCAGGTCACAATCTTTTTCTCTTCAGTCGCCAGCTTGTCGAAATTGTGGAAAGAATCATCCGGGCGAATGCAGAATAAAGTAAGGATATGTGGTCTGTGATGGATGTGGAGAAATAGGCCACAAGAAGCCCGTATGTCCAATGAAAGGTGTTACATGCTTTGCATGTGGTGTTACTGGCCACAGGAAGCGTTTCTCCCTACTCTTACTAGTCAAAGGGTAGGGAGTCAAGCTTCTGTTCAACAACTGGCGAAAAGTCAAGCTCCTGTTCAACAATCAAGGGGTACTCCAACTAAAAAGGAGGAGGTTCCAAAAGCTAAGGGTCGTTCATTCCAGATCACCACAGAAGAGGCACGCGAGGACCCAAATGTTGTGACGGGTACATTTCTTGTTAACTTTAGACCTGCTCACATCTTATTTGATTCTGGTGCCTCAGATTCTTTTGTGTCTTATGAATTTGCGCATTCTTTTCAAATTACTTGCTATGCACTCACGCAACCATTTCACGTAGATACTGCTGGAAGTATATCATTACTTGCCGATAAAGTCTATAAGAATTGTGTTATAGAAATTGAAGGCTACAATTTTCTTGCTAATCTAATTCCTATCTCCTTGCCCAACTTTGACATTATTCTCGGCATGGATTGGTTGTCAAAGAACCACGCAGAACTCTTGTACTATGAAAAGATAGTACGTATTCCCATTGAAGGGGAGAATCCTATCTATGTCTACGGAGAACAAAGAACCTTAAAAATAATATCTTTCCTCAAAGCTCGTAAATTCATATCGAAAGGGTGTTCTATCTATCTGGCCTACACAGTCGATATCTCAAAAGAGGAGAAGAAAACGGTGCATGATGTTCCGATTGCTAAAGAATATCCAGATGTTTTTCCCGAAGAATTGCCTGGGCTTCCTCCGGACATGCAAGTAGAATTCTGAATTGACCTTGTGCCTGGTGCTGCTCCGATTGCTAAGACTCCTTATCGTCTTGCGCCAGCTGAGATGAAAGAAATGATGATCCAACTGCAGGAATTACTTGACAAAGGCTTTATCCGACCGAGTACCTCTCCATGGGGTGCTCCGGTACTGTTTGTCAAGAAGAAAGATGGATCGATGCGGATGTGCATTGATTATCGTGAACTGAATAAGGTGACTATCAACAACAAGTACCCACGACCTCGCATCGACGATTTGTTCGATCAACTTCAGGGTGTTAGCTATTTCTCAAAGATTGATCTAAGATTTGGCTATCATCAGTTGAAAGTTCACGAGCAGGATGTACCGAAGACTGCTTTTCGTACTCGATATGGGCATTATGAATTCCTTGTCATGCCGTTTGGTTTAACAAATGCTCCTGCTGTATACATGGATATGATGAATCGGGTATGCCGCCCAATGCTCGATAAATCTGTCATCGTATTCATTGACGATATTCTAATCTATTCCAAGTCTGTAGCTGATCATGCTATTCATATTCGTGCGGTATTGGAACTTCTTCGAAAGGAGAAACTATATGCTAAATTCTCGAAATGTGAATTTTTGCTTCGCCAAGTTCAATTTCTCGGCCATGTTATTTCTGGTGACGGTGTATCCGTAGATCCTACTAAAATTGAAGCTATTCAAAATTGGGAAGTGCCCCGTAATGCTTCCAAAATTCGTAGTTTCTTGGGTCTCGTGGGATATTACCGGAGATTTATTAAAGACTTTTCTCGTATAGCCGTACCTCTCACGAGTCTTACACGGAAGGAAGTGAAGTTCGAATGGGGTGAAGCTCAAGAAAAAGCTTTCTCAACCCTAAAAGATCTTTTGACTCATGCTCCAATCTTATCACTTCCAGAAGGTGATGATTATTTCTCTATATATAGCGATGCTTCAATATTGGGACTCGGTTGTGTGTTGATGCAACGTGGTAAAGTGATAGCCTATGCCTCAAGACAACTGAAAGATTATGAAAAGAATTATCCCACTCATGATCTTGGACTCGTTGCAGTGGTATTTGCCCTAAAACTTTGGAGACATTACCTTTTTGGTACAAAATGTCAATTGTATACCGACCACAAGAGTCTCAAGTATATATTCAGTCAGAAAACTCTGAATATGAGACAACAACGAGCCATGGAGCTGATCAAAGACTATGAGTGTGAAATCCTGTATCATCCTGGAAAGGCTAATGTAGTTGCCGATGCACTTAGCAGAAAGTTTTATCGTAATAGTATGTGTTATGCTATTACTCACACCACAGTAAAATTCACTATTCTAGATGAACTAGAGAAATGGAAAGTAGAGGCCCTAAAGCCAGAAAATGTGAAGAAAGAAGGGATGGTACATTATACCGATGTTTTACTTGATGATCCACGAGGATTGAAGGTATTCAAGAATCGGCTATGGATTCCAAAGATTGGTGGATTAAGAAAGAAGATTTTAGATGAAGCCCATAAGTCTAAACTGTCAATACATCCTGGTACAAGTAAAATGTACTATGATGTAAAAGCTGATTATTGGTGGCCTGGATTAATGAGAGACATTGGAAGATATGTACAAGAATGCTTAGTATGCTTACAAGTCAAAACAGAGCACCAAAAGCCTTACGGAACCCCAGAAAGTCTTAGTGTTCCTGTATGGAAATGGGAAGAACTGTCCATGGATTTTATTACCAAATTGCCAAAGACTGCTAGACAGCATGATAGCATTTGGGTAATCGTCGATCGCCTGACTAAAAGCGCTCATTTTCTTGCCATGCGCGAAACGGCTCCAATAGAGAAATACGCACAAGTATACTTGGATGAAATTGTTGCAAGACATGGTGTGCCACTAAAGATCATTTCTGATCGTGATACTCGCTTCACTTCTTACTTTTGGGCGAGTATTCAACGTGAATTGGGATCTCGAGTTGCTCTCAGCACAGCTTATCATCCCCAGACAGATGGTCAGACGGAGAGAACAATCCAAACAGTAGAAGATATGCTTCGTGCATGTGTCTTGGAGTTCGGTGGTAACTGGGATAAATACTTACCTCTTGTCGAATTCTCGTATAATAACAGTTACCGCGCTTCAATTAAAATGCCACCATATGAGGCATTATATGGTCGCAAGTGTCGTACTCCATTATGTTGGCGTGAAATAGGACAGAAAATCCTTGGAGGCCCTGAAATGATTCAAGACACCACCGACAATATTCAAATTGTACGAGAAAGAATGAAAGTCGCCCAGGATCGACAAAAGTCCTATACGGAAAAGAGGAGGCGACCAATAGAATTCCAAGTGGGTGATTTCATAATGTTGAAGGTATCCCCATGGAAAGGTCTTATGCGATTTGGAAAGAAAGGAAAACTAAGTCCTAGATTTGTTGGTCCTTTCAAAATCATCCAGAGGATTGGTAAACAAGCATACCGCTTGGAATTGCCTGAAGATTTGGCAGGTATTCATGATGTCTTTCATGTGAGTTATCTGCGCAAATGCTTAAGCATGTATGATGAAACAGTTCCATTATCCGAAGTGAAACTAGATAATAAGTTAACTTATGTAGAAGAGCCTGAAGAGATCGTAAACGAAAGAACGACTAAGCTACGTAATAAAGAAGTAGAGTTGGTGCTTGTCAAGTGGAAACACCATCGAGGCCCGAACTAAACTTGGGAGAATAAGAATGAGATAAGAGTGAAATATCCCCATTTATTTTAATCGATGTAATTTCGGGGACGGAATTCTCAAAAGGAGGAGGTATTTGTAACATGCACGTTTTGAAATCGTGTTTTAAGTAAATAATATTATGAAATATTATGTGATATTGAGTATAGAGTTCTAACAGATAGTTTTTACTAGAAATATGGTAAAACTATGTTTAGAATCACTTGAAAAATATTGGAAGTCTTATGAGATTCCAATTAAAAGTTAAAATATCGAAATTTAACGAAAATATAAAATTTGAAATAAGTAAGATTTTATTATTGAAAGTTGTAGATAATCTCGTTAGAAATATTTAGGCGAAAACCTCATCGAAATCCGAGTTATAACGAAGAAGTTATGACCAATCGAAGATCCGCGACAAAACCGGCACGGTGCCGAATGACGTAAAAAGCGAGTTTTTGATAAACTACTTTTTAGCCTTAGTGATCTAAATGAAAGTCGTAGTATTCGTTAAACCGAGAATTTTGATAAAAAGAACGCCAAAATCTGACTTTGTATGAGGAAGTTATGATTTTTCTAAGTTTCAGTTTAGCAGTAGACAGCTAAAAACTCGAATTTTAGATCGAGTGATTTTAGCCGACACAACCTAAACGAGAATCGAAGGTCTCGTCAATAGTAGTACAACGGTAAAAAGTCTGACGAAAACGGACGTCGGATGAAGAAGTTATGAACTTTTAACGGATTTTCCTGTCCTGGTCTGTTAAAAATAATAATATTAAAAATAAATTCAAAATTAGCCAACGAAGTCTAAACGAAAGTCGTAGAGCATAATTTTCCCTACGCGTGCATATAAAGAACGTTAAAAACGGAGTCCGTATGCGAAAGTTATGGATTTTAGAAGGATTGGGTGCAATTTTCGAGAAATTCGCATGGATTGGAGCCGGTCACGTGATCCTCGCATGCATCCCTCATGCCCGACCCGCGTGTCGCTTGCTGATTCGACCGAGGGTGTGGTCCAATGACCTTCCGACGCACATCGCTTCTAACTTGCCCCGTGTCCGAAGTGTTGGACCAATCTGAAGCCGGCACGCAGCCATCTCGCATCCGAGCCTCGCCCAAGCTGCCATTTGTTCCGAGCCTCGCAGCCACCTGCCTTCTCCCCCTCGCTTCGGATCCGGACCTCGCTACTATAAATAGTAGCTGCGAACCCTCCCGTCTAAAGTTAGGAAATTTGCCTTTTTTCACCCTTTTTCCATATTTTCACTACTTTGACATCCCCCGAAGCCCCGGTATCAATTCCAACGCCCGAAACACCCCCCGAAGTTCCCGAGAAGCCCGAAAAATTTATCTTTTCGGTTTCGAAGCCCAACCCTCGCAGGGCCCGGTTTTCAACGAAGAAAGCTAATTATAGTAATGAAGTGCTGCCCAAATTATTATTTTAACCCCCGGTTATTTCACGGTGAGTTTAATATATAAGAACAATTGTATGTTATGTGTTATATGTGCTATGTGCTTTTCCACGTTATCATCTCGTGTTATTATTTCTGCTATTTTTATAGCAAGACTATACCTCTGACCACGAATTGTATAACATAGGCATCACTTGGGTATTGGTATGAACCGTTGACCATGAAGTGTATGACATAGGCATCACTTTGGCTTCGGCAGTATGCTAAGATAAGGCTGAAAGCCTGAATATTCTAGCAAAATGATATTCTTGAGTATTTTCTGTGCCACTTGTGCTGAAACTTTATTGATTGTATATCAAGTATGGAAATTTTTATGCCTCATTGATTGATATGGAAAGCTTTTCGCGTTATGCCTTTGTTGTTCCTTGTTCCTCTTTGCTTCTGCCATATCGAAGTATATATATGGCATAACGTTATATTGTATCTATTATTGAACTCACTAAGCGTCACCGCTTACCCTCTTAATGTTTAACAAATTATAGGAGATAAGCATCCAGTATAGTTATATACTGGTAGAAGATTTTTGAATAGTTTGAAACTATTGTATTGATAGAAGATTTTTTAATAGTTTGAAACTATTGTATTTGGCACTCCCATATGTATAAAACTATAGAATCCTGGGAAGTTATGTAATATATAACACTTTGAAATAGTTGGTTTGTATCCAGTAGTTTGTAATCACTTTATCAATATAAAATATTGTTTTTATGAATATGCACGTAGCATGTTTCGGAGTAACAATTGTCAAATATGAAAGTATGGGTCTTTCAGTGTCTGCTCAGTGTTGTTCAAATGGTAAGTTAGGATAAACTGACCATAACAATCGGGTAATGAGTTCAAGACCATGTCAATGGCCAATTCCTCATCAAAGTGAATGTTGAGCTTGACCAAACGCTCTATGTAGCGTTGCATTCTTTGCACATGACTGACAACCGACTCTCCTTCCTTCATCTTGCAAGCCATGAGTGACTTGACTACCTCAAACTTTTCTTGACGAGCTTGCTTATGGTACTTTTCCGTAAGGTCCTTGGTCATCTCAAAGGGCCAGTAGTCCTCATAGTACCTCTGCAGTTCTGGGGACATGGTTGCGACCATGATGCATGCCACTTTGGTAGCATCATCATAGTGTTTCTTGTAGGCAGCATATTCTTCAGGAGTAGCTTTAGACTCATCAAGCTCTTTGAGCTCCTTTTCAATGACATATTGTTTGTCCTCAAATCGAAGCGCCATCTTGATGTTACGCATCCAATCGTTATAGTTAGAGCCATCCATAACGACTTTGGAGCAAATATTGAGCAAAGAGAAGTTGTGGTTGGAGGATGATGAAGCAGACTTGTTTCCAGGAGTAGACATTTTAAAAGAAAGATAGTTTTAGTTAGATTTCACGATACCTCAATATAATAACCCAAAGATATAATATTAAGGTTAGGATCCAACTATGAAGATTCACAACTTAGAAATGGGATGCCGAGATCCAAGTGTAAATTTCATAAAGGTAGGTGAATGACGATTCACCAATTCCACCATTAGACGAAATAAACGAAGTGAAATTCCTAATTCCTTTGGAGATACATTGAAACTATTCAATGGCATGTTTTAATCTCGGATTATGCTCTTCTATTTGTGACTGGGATACCGAGGATCACAAACAAGATGTGAATAACCATGCAAATGTGCTTGGTAACCTCATTGTCTTTATCATTAACTATTGATGTGTCGGTAAACCACACACGCTCCACCAAAATGATAATTATGAGATACCCATTACTATTCTTTATTAGTGCCTATTAGTGTGCTGGTAATCCACACACGCTCCACTAACGACCAATAAAGCATAATGTGCAATTTCATGGATTATCATACTTTTCACATTTTTCCTAAAGTAACTAGAGTTGGGATTTTGTAAAATAATGTTCTAGTACTTTCTTTAATAACATTATACTTTTAATGAGATGTAGTTGTCCTATCAAACCCGTTCTGCTAACGACCCTCCACTAATCAAGGAAGCGGTGGGTGAGAGTGGACACCTATTCAACTACCATTTTATAGGCAGTTTCCTTATACTCCCCTTATAGACTAGCTTCGTGAATGAGGCATACTAGCGATTTGACTGACCATATTATTATACATATATAATATTTAACTTTTAATTATAATACATATATAAGGTGTGTTTTAAACCTTTTAAAACTTTAAGGTTTATATAAATTTTGAAAAATTAAACTATTAATTCAAATTTAAAATAAACCAAATAACTAGATTTAATAATTATCTATTAATTAACTTTTAATTAATTTATTAAATCTTGTGAGGATTATCTAATTAAATTAAACAATTAATTTAATCCTAATCCATATCCCTTCTAGATTTCGAAATTAAGGGTATAGGATAATTTCCTTATTTTCTCAATTATTCAATTAGGCAACAATTATCCAAAACAAGAAACCCTAAAAATACCATGCATATTTCGAAAATCAAGGGAGGAGGCTAGAGTTTTTCAAAACCCTAACCCTAATTTCGATTAGGGTTCATGGAGGCTAGGGTTTTTCGAAAAACCCTTTGAACCAAAAACGCTAAAAACAAAAATGGCCTTTTAGGGTTTAATAGCTATAAACCCTAATTTGAAATTCAACCATTATAGCAATTCAATTTAAAACAAACAATGGCTCTGATACCACTGATGGATTTTAGGTGAAACAAATAAACTAGAAAAACAATTCTTAAGTTCACATGCAACCTACTTTGGATCTATGTTTCAATTATTGAACATATAACTTTGAATTGCAAAACAAGAACCCTAAGGAGGCTATTTTCGAAATTAACAAACTAGGGTTTTAGAGTTACATACCTTTCAGTTGTTATAGCAAACAATTGATATTCCTCTGATCTTGATCTTCTTGGAAGTCTAGCACCACAAATGTAATGTCTCTAATGGAATCACACCCAAAAGCTAGCAAGAAGGAAACTAGAAGGAGAGAGAGAGAGAGAGAGAGAGAGAGAGAGAGAGAGAGAGTAGGGTATGCAATTTTCGGCCATAGGGTTTCACAAAAGTAAGAGAGGTCAATTTTGGGAGCCAGGAGGCTCCTTATATAGCTGAGGGATCTAGGGTTTAGGGAAAAACCCTAATACTCCTTTGCTTGGGGCCTAAGCTTATCCAAAGGCCTTATCCAAGCCCCTTGGACGAAATCATTAGGGTTTCCCCTATAGATTTCGTCTACCCCCTTCCAAGGAGGTTCTGGAACATTCCACTCAGCTATTTGATAATTGCAAACTAGTCCTTGCACTTCATAATTAATGCAATTAATCCCAAAATTAATTCTAATTAATTTCTGGCTAACTAACAATTAAACCTTATGAATTCTAATTAATATATTAATCTTTTAACATATTAATAAATCATTTATATTAATTTATTAATCTTATAATAAATCAATATCTCTCCTTTCATAATTTCATTGGCCAGTTGCTAGGTTTGAGGGCAACCCAAAAGGACTGTGCTGCTATCAATTCAAGTACATACCAATTATAGTTATGGGCTTAGACACTGTCACACCCCAAAACTGGAACAGCGGAAACGTTCGGGGGTGGAGGACGTCATGTTTAGTATAAGAAGATATGTATTATAGTAAGCAAGTAATGAACAACCATTTCATTTAGAAAGAAAGTGTTTACAATGTGTGTGTTCACAAAACATAGAATTCATAAGCAAATAACAAAACAAGACTCGAAGCTATTATGCTCCATCTTCTGAATTCCCAGTACGAGTACCTGTCTACTAGGCTCCTGAGAATACAAGTTATTTGAAAGAGTTGATCAGCAATTAAGCTGGTGAGTTCATAAGATTTTAGTGATGTAAGTAAGTTGTAAAATGTTGTTGTAAAAGGTAGTTGAAAATGTAGTTAAAAATGTTGGATATAGTGTCTAAGTCCATAACTTTATTTGGTATGTACTTGACCCGATCCGGCATGGTCCATTTGGGTTGCATGGCATTGCAATACTTGGATAGACTAAATGAGAGAATAAGGCACTTATGATTATCAATATATTATAAGTTCTAATATATTAATAATAGTATTATTTAATTAGTATTGATCAAGTATTAATCTAGTATTAATCTAGTGATCAAAGTGAGACTAATTAAATATATAGGGTTGATTATGACAATCATCAATTCTTTTATGGTGGATTAATGATCCATGGTTTATGGGTTTGGTTATAACCATATGGAGCTCCATGGATAGTCTATGGGAGTTACAAACCCATGGGTCATGAGAAATCAAGAGTCATGACAATTAAGGGCATTCATGTGTAAACCCTAATTGTGACAACACTATAAAAGGAACCCTATGGCTAGCAAAATGGGGACCTAGTGGACCTAGTGTTACTAGAGAGGGCATAACCGATTTTGAGTGCTAGAAGTATTCTCTCAAGTTATTCCAAGTCTTGTGGTGTTGTGTGAAGCATTTGAGGCACAACATTTGGGGTGCTAGGCTCACAAAGTCTTGAAGGAATCCAAGCAACAACAAGGTATGTATTTCTACTAGTTTTTATGTTTTATGTAATCCCCATGCCATGCTAGTTAGGAAATAACCTTGAAAAAGAAATTTGCATGTATATAGAGAAAACATAGATTCAAGGTTATTAGGGTTGCATGTACACTTAGGAAGTGTTAGAATGCTCAAAACCCATCAGTGGTATCAAAGCCTAGGATTATTTTCTGTATACTTGATGCAAAACTGCTTAAAAATCGAAAATTCTGCACTCTGACGACTGAACTCGCCGAGTCCATGGGGAGGACTTGCCGAGTCCATGAGCAAATTCATTCTACTCGCCGAGTAGAATAATGCACTCGGCGAGTAGGAGCGTGCTGGGCAGTTTTTTTGAGTTTTGTTGTTGGAAATGGATTAAGATCATTATCCCAATCTGTTTTGGACTTGTAAAATCTGTTTTTCAAAATGATAATGATTATGTTAACCCATTTTGCATGGCTTTTTATCAATTTTCAAGTATTGTATATAGTTATATGATTTCTTGAAATTGCTTGACATGAATTTGTGTTCTTATGAGTTTTTAGAAGATCATAGGAATTATATGTAACCACCATGTGTGTTCAATTCATGATCTTAATGGCTATGATGGTGTCCATAACTTGTCCTCAAGTTATGGATAACCAAGAGTCACTTCTTTTAATTATGATTAAAGAACTAAAGAGGTTTCATAAAATGAAGAGTCTTCATTTTTATGAACCATTAAAACTCATAAGTTACAAATTGAAGAGACTTGGAATAGTTTCAATTCTTGCCCTCAAGTTTTGGAATTTGAAAAGTCTTACACTCTAATACTTTAATTCCAAATTAAACCTTAGATTTTTAAAAAAGTTTAAAAATCAACACTTATACTATTATTATTATTTTATTATATAGATATGTATAAGAATATGTCATTCTTACCGTTAGTAGGCCTCATTCACGAAGCCGGTCTATAAGGGGGGTATAAGGTTGTTGCCTATAAAATGGTGACTTAATGGGTGTCCACTCTCACCCACCGCTTCCTTGATCGGTGGAGGGTCGTTAGCCGAACGGGTAGGATACGACTTTAAATACTCGTTAAAAGTATAATGAATTATAAAGTAACTATACATTATAAATTCCCAATCTTAGTTACTTTAGGAAAATGTGAAATTGGTGCTAGCCCATAAAATTACACTTTGTACCTTACCAAGTCGTTAGTGGAGCGTGTGTGGTTAACCGGCACACTAACATGGACTAGTAAGAGTGGCAAAGGGTAACTTGACCTTATTATAGATCGGTGGAGCGTGTGTGGTTAACCGGCACATCGATTAGGTAATATTGTTGAGGGTACCAAGTCAATTTGTATGGTTATTCACACCTTGTTTGTGATCCTCGGCATCCCAGTCACAAACTTGAGAGGGCACAATCGAGATTCAAACATGCCATTGAAAAGTTCAATGTATCTCAAAAGATCTAGGAGTTTCAAAACCAATAAAACCTAATAATAAAATATTTCGTTCTTATGGTGGAAATTGGTAAATCGTCATTTACCTACCTTCAAATATTTTATAGTATGGATTACGGCATCCCTCTTCCAACTATAAATAGTTTGTTGGATCCTAGCCTTAATATTTCATTTGGGTGAATTATTAAGGATTCCTAATCTAATGAAACTTGTCTTTCTTTCCTTTCAGATGTCTTCCAACAATGCTTCTGGCTCAAACCCAACAGGCTCCTTTTCCCTTATGAACTTGTGTGGTAAGGTCATCTTTGATGGATCCAATTTCAATGAGTGGATCAGAAACATCAGAATGATTACTCGCTATGAGGACAAAGAATATGTCCTCGATAAGGAGCTTAAGGTTGTGAATGAAGCCACTGCTACTCCTGAAGAGTTTGCGGAGTTTGTTGCACATGAAAAGGATGCTACTAAAGTAGCATGCATCATGATGGCCACCATGACTCCTGAACTTCAAAAATCCTATGAAGATTTCTACCCCTATGAGATGCACCTGGATCTGATGGAAAGGTACCATCAGAGCGCGCGTCAGGAGAGGTATGAAATCATCTCCTCCATGATAACCGCAAGGATGAAGGATGGTGAACCCATCACCGGTCACTTGCAGAAGATGCAAAGGTTCGTTGACCGGTTGCTGAAGCTAAATGTTGACTTTCCTGAGGAATTGGCGATTGACATCATTCTCCATTCCTTACCTCCAAGTTATGATCAGTTTCGTATGACTTATCATATGAACAAGGAGGAAGTCACACTTAGCAAACTTCAAGGACTCTTAAGGATAGCTGAAAATGGCCTTAAGGGTAAAGCGGTTGCTACTTCTACTCCTTCAACAGCCCCTGTTCTGGCTATTGGGCAGGGAAAGGGTAAGAAGAGGAAAAGCCCTTCGAAGGGTACCAAGGGTAAGACTCTTGATGGTTCCTCTTCAAGTGGGACAAAGAAAGGTCCCATTACTCCTTCTTCAAACCCAAAGGAAGCACAGTGCTTCTATTGCCAGGATAAGGGACACTTCAAGCGAAGCTGCCCCAAATATCTGCAAGATCTAAAGGATGGGAAGGTTAAACCCACCCATGCAGGTATTTACACAATATTGTCTAATAACTCATCTAATGCTAATTCTTGGGTGCTTGATACAGGTTGTGGTATTCACATCTGTACTGATTTGCAGGCACTAAGAAGAAGTGAGCAAGTGGAGCACGGGAAGATAAACTTAGTCATGGGCAACAGGAAAGCATCACATGTTACCAAGATAGGAGTTTATTCTTTATTGCTTAATAATGGGTTAATGTTAGATTTGAATAAGTGTTGTTACTCGCCCGAAATGGCGAGAAATATTATTTCCTTTCATGGCTTGTACAAACAAGGTTTTACTTTTTCATTTGATAATAAAAATGGTGCTATTAATGTTTATTACAAAGATGTATTTTACTTTAAAGCATTACCTTGTGATGGTGTATATGAAGCCGTGAATGTTGTAGACAATCTAGGAAATAATGTGTTGTATATTGATTCTTCAGATAGCTTGGATAAAGCATCCTTGTGGTATTGTCGTCTTGGACATGTTAACAAGAAGCGCATAGGCCAACTCCAAAAGGCTGGAGTCTTGGAATCATTTGACCTCAAGTCAAATGATAGTTGCGAGTCTTGTTTACTTGGAAAAATGACAAAGTCACCCTTCACAGGTACTTGTGATAGGGGTGAAGGTTTGTTGGACCTTGTACACACGGATGTGTGTGGGCCCTTCAGAGTTGCTACAAGGGATGCTAATCGCTATTATGTGACTTTCACTAATGATTACAATAGATATGGATATATTTACTTAATCAAGCATAAGTCAGAAACCTTTGAAAAGTTCAAAGAGTTTAAGCAGGAAGTGGAGAATCAATTGGGCAGGAACATCAAGATGCTCCGATCCGATCGAGGAGGAGAGTATCTTAGCATTGAGTTCCTTGACTATCTTAAGGAATGTGGGATTGTCTCACAATTGACACCTCCCAGAACACCACAGTTGAATGGTGTAGCTGAGAGGCGCAATCGAACCTTGTTGGATATGGTTCGTTCCATGATGAGTCGAGCTTCGTTACCAATCTCTTTCTGGGGGTATGCCTTAGAGACTGCCGCCCATATCCTTAATCTAGTCCCTACTAAAAAGGTTGCCAAAACACCTCACGAGATGTGGACTGGGAAAGTTCCCAATTTGGACCACATCAAGATTTGGGGTTGTGAAGCTTTCGTGAGGCGTGAGACTCATGATAAGCTTGAACCTCGAAGTGAGAGGTGTATTTTCATCGGTTACCCACAGAGATCCTTTGGTTACCTCTTCTACAGACCCAGTGATAATGTGGTCTTTGTAGCAAGAAGAGGAGTCTTTCGTGAGAGAGAATTCATAAGCCAAGGGGACAGTGGGAGGCAAATTGACCTTGAAGAGCTTCAAGAGTCAAGTGGTGAAGGAACCTCAAATGCTATCGACCAACCTGAGGAGGAAACTCCTGTTGATCCGATAGATGAGTCTGTACCTCCAAGACGTTCCACTAGGGTGAGGAACACACCTGATTTTTATTATGGTTATCACATCACCACCGAAGGTGATACATTTATTAGTGATAGTACACTAATAGATTTGGATGAATCTAATAATTACAGGGAAGCCATGGCAGGCCCTGAGTCTGCTAAATGGAAGGAGGCTATGGACAGCGAGATTTAATCCATGTATGACAATCAAGTTTGGAACTTGGTTGACAATGTACCAGGTCGTAAGACAGTTGGGTGCAAATGGATCTTCAAGAAGAAGACCGACATGGATGGGAAGGTACATACTTACAAAGCGCGACTGGTTGCGAAGGGCTTTACTCAAACTCCGGGAGTTGACTATGATGAGACCTTCTCACCGGTAGCTAAGATTAAGTCTATTAGAGTATTGTTAGCCATAGCTGCATTTAATGATTATGAAATATGGCAAATGGATGTCAAAACCGCTTTCCTTAATGGAAAGTTGGCTGAGGATGTTTACATGGCTCAACCAGAGGGTTTTGTCGATACAAGATACCCTAATAGAGTGTGTAAGCTTGATAAATCCATTTATGGATTGAAACAGGCATCTCGCAGATGGAATCTTTGCTTTGATGAGAAAGTCAAAGAGTTTGGCTTTTCTAGAAGTGAGGATGAGTATTGTGTGTATGTCAGGGCTAGTGGGAGCATAGTTAGCTTCTTGGTGTTGTATGTGGATGACATACTTCTCATAGGAAACGACGTCCCAACCTTGAAGGAGGTTCAGACCTGGCTTGGGAAGTGTTTCGCTATGAAGGACCTTGGAGAAGCTGCCTATATCCTAGGGATAAGGATATTGAGAGATAGGAGTAAGAGACTAATTGGACTTAGTCAAAGTACTTACTTGGATAAGGTGCTGAAGAGGTTCAGCATGCAAGAATCCAAGAAAGGAGAATTACCAATCCAGGGTAATGCCAAGCTGAGTAAGACTCAGAGTCCGAGTACAGAGGCTGAGATAGCTGAAATGAGTCATATACCATATGCTTCCGCTGTGGGCTCGATCATGTATGCTATGACTTGTACTCGCCCTGATGTGGCCTTTGCTTTGAGCATGGTCAGTAGATATCAAGGGAACCATGGCAAGGCACACTGGACAGCGGTAAAGAACATTCTCAAGTATCTGCGGAGGACTAAGGATTGGGTCCTTACCCTCGGAGGCAGTGATGACTTGAGAGTGGAAGGATATAGCGATGCTAGCTTCCAGACTGATAGGGATAATTTCCGCTCTCAGTCAGGCTGGGTCTTTATCCTAAATGGAGGGGCAATTACTTGGAAAAGTTCCAAGCAGGAGACAGTAGCTGATTCTACTTGTGAATCAGAGTACATAGCAGCAAGTGAAGCTGCTAAGGAGGCGATATGGCTAAAGAACTTCATCGGAGACCTTGGAGTTGTACCAGCTATAAAGGAGCCAATGGAAATTTTCTGTGACATCGAAAGTGCGGTTGCTTTGGCTAAGGAACCAAGAGATCACGGGAGATCTAGGCACATTGACAGAAAATACCATTTCATCAGACATCGAATAGAAGAAGGACTCCTCGTGGCTAAGAGGGTATCATCAGATGAGAACCCGGCAGATCCCCTCACGAAGGGACTGAGCAGGGTTAAGCATTTACAGCATGCAAGGCGCATTGGGCTGAAGGATGATATTAGTTTCAATAATTAGATTCCTGAAACTTGTAAAATGTAATTGACATTTGATGATAAATAAAAGTTGTTATTTATTTATGAGTAAGGTGTTACTATCTTGTGTTGATTGTTTACTATGTTTCAATTTTGCATGTTTTTACTTCCAGAATAATTATGTTATTATTCAAACCATCCACAGTCAGTCAAACTTTGGAAGTAAGTATTGATTTAAGACTGTCATGAATTTGGCTTGTATGATTTGTCTAAAAGTGCTTTGGACAATGCAATGGTTGCTACAACATTCATGAGTACTCATAAGGGCTGAGTATTGGATCCAACCCACGCTCACTTGCATCACTTCATGGAATTTATCTCGAGTGATCGTGAGACGGTAATATCATATAAATCTTCAAACCTAGAGATATGAGTTGTTGACTATGAGTTGGTTATTCTTTGATTGTACGAAAACGCATTGGTAACTCGATGTTATAAAACGTGCCTTTGTGAATAATTCAACAAGTAGTTAGTACAAGCATATCAGTCAAAGTTTATCTGTTCCTTCTAGAAATAGAAGCGATATCTGGGCCCCTCGATGATTTGGTTTTGACCTATGTACCGGGCCCGGTCAGAACCTAATTGATGTGTTCAATTTAGTTCTATGTCGAAACAAATCAGAGATCGAGAAACAAATGCTGGACAATAAGTAAGGCCATGTTCCATGTGTTTGTCCGGCTGATATCATGAGAACAGAGGATTATATGATCACTTATCTTAAATGGCGTATCATCATCATCTCAGTTCCGAGAGACTTTGAAAGAGCTACGATTGCTAGTTGGATTTTGAAGTCATATTTGCAAATATAGTTATTAGACTTATCCAAGTGGGAGACTGTTGGATATAGTGTCTAAGTCCATAACTTTATTTGGTATGTACTTGACCCGACCCGGCATGGTCCATTTGGGTTGCATGGCATTGCAATACTTGGATAGACTAAATGAGAGAATAAGGCACTTATGATTATTAATATATTATAAGTTCTAATATATTAATAATAGTATTATTTAATTAGTATTGATCAAGTATTAATCTAGTATTAATCTAGTGATCAAAGTGAGACTAATTAAATATATAGGGTTGATTATGACAATCATCAATTCTTTTATGGTGGATTAATGATCCATGGTTTATGGGTTTGGTTATAACCATATGGAGCTCCATGGATAGTCTATGAGAGTTACAAACCCATGGGTCATGAGAAATCAAGAGTCATGACAATTAAGGGCATTCATGTGTAAACCCTAATTGTGACAACACTATAAAAGGAACCCTATGGCTAGCAAAATGGGGACCTAGTGGACCTAGTGTTACTAGAGAGGGCATAACCGATTTTGAGTGCTAGAAGTATTCTCTCAAGTTATTCCAAGTCTTGTGGTGTTGTGTGAAGCATTTGAGGCACAACATTTGGGGTGCTAGGCTCACAAAGTCTTGAAGGAATCCAAGCAACAACAAGGTATGTATTTCTACTAGTTTTTATGTTTTATGTAATCCCCATGCCATGCTAGTTAGGAAATAACCTAGAAAAAGAAATTTGCATGTATATAGAGAAAACATAGATTCAAGGTGATTAGGGTTGCATGTACACTTAGGAAGTGTTAGAATGCTCGAAACCCATCAAAAAATGAATTAAGTTGTAAGTTCTGTATAGAAAAGTTCGCATGTTCCTCTAGAAAATCCTATATTTCCTACTTTAATGAAAGTTAAGTAAAATGACTCTACAATCCTTTCTATGAGTACTAAGTGGATACAAGTTATATAAGACTCAGAGTAAACAAACAATCGATTGTGCGCATCTTCCCTAAGGCGGAAAGCACACATCCCATTGTTTGTTTGATCATTGTGGTATATAACCCTGGTGTATTCACTTGTTACTCATGGAGTTAATTGTAATGGTTCCTTTATATTTAATGAAAATATTCTTTAAGAAAACCCTTATTTCTTATAATAAAATGGTGACCACAGTGATTACTTCTATAATAACTTAGTTTATATTGGATATATATAACCTAATATCGGATAGAAAGTTAATTGGGTGAATCTGCCCTAAGCCCACAACCAAACAAGGAACAGGAAGTAAGGCGGAAAGCACACATCCAACTACCTATTGGGTATTAATTATATATAACCATGATGTATAAACTAAAGTATTATAGAAATAAATCACCTAAGGTCTTTTAAGTTTATACTGGTTTAATAAAATGGATTAAACCCTTAATTGGTAAGTTTCTAGTTTTGTATACCAAAAGTTCTGATTTGGAAAGTATGTTTTGTACAAGAAAACTGTGCATTGACTTTGTGTCCTATGACCTGACCCATACATGGTACCCCTTATGATTTCTTGGTCTACAAGGAACTGATATGGGCTTATTTAGTCATAGAAATCATTCATTATCTTATTAATTATTGTTCATTTTATATCATTTTATGGACAAAAGGTACTTAATTAGCTTAATATTTCAATTTCAGCAATAAAAGACATGCTCGGGTGGAAAAGGAAGCGGAACTAGCGATTGGAAGCTTGGATCTTGGATTTTGAAGAAAGAAGGATGTTGCTAGGCAGCTTGACCCCTCGTCAGTGTTTTGGCCATATCTCATGAACCGTAACTCCGATTGACGAGATTCAAATTGTTCTGAAAACTAGACACAATTTCGGACGACTTTCGTGTTTTGAGAAAATGCTGATTTCTAACGGACTCGGCGAGTAGGGTCGACTACTCGGCGAGTCGTATCGAACTTTCGCGATTCTGGACGCGCTGACTTGCCGTACACGGGTTTTAAGTGACGGACTCGCCGAGTAGGTCACTGGACTCGCCGAGTAGCCTCTGTTTTGTGAAAATCTATATAAAGGGACTTTTAGATCGATAACCTAGCATATAGAGGAACCCTTTGAGGCTAAGATACGATTGAAAGCGCTGGTGAAGCTCTGGAAAGTGAAGAATCAACCCTACATTCGATTTTGAGGAGAATTAAGGCAAAATCAAGTTTACTCTTTACCTAATCTCTTGTTTGAACTATGTTTTTACCAATTGATTTCGTTTTTGAGTGTTTTACTGCCTTAATCATGAGCTAAAACCTTTTAGCTTCTGTTTGGGGAGACAATGTTGAAACTATGGTTTGATTAATGGTAGGATTGATTTAATATTGGTGATTTTGTTGATTCTAGCTTGTTAAAGAACCTTATGTGTGAATGATAACTAATTTTCTGTTAATAGGAAGATAATTAAATAGTATGAACATCTTTTAATTATCAACCTCATATGTTTATGTGACCACTTTATCATATGTCTAGGACTAACTGTTGAGTAGGTGAATCCACTCAATATTAGTGGCAGAAAACATGGCAGAAAAGCAAGTCAAAAAAGGGGAAAAGGATAGGTGATCCAGTTTTCCCGGTGCATGTTTCATGGGCTGCTTTCTTGTTAGATTATCATTTCAGACTCTATATATGAGTCTCATCTGTATTGTAAAAGTATGGAACATAGAGTGAGTGCAGATTAGCACCAAGAAATATAAACTCCTAGTTACCTCGTGTGGATGTAGGTCAGAAATAGACCGAACCACCTTAAATCTTTGTTGTTCTTGTGTTTGACGTGTGTTGTGTGTTGTATGTTTGTGTGATTCTCGGGTGAAGATCCTAACAACTGGTATCAGAGCACAGGCTCACTTATACACCGTACACATCGTCGGAGTCGTTTTCCGGCAGGAGGAGGATCAAATCTTGTCGGTCTCCAGTAGTTGTCGCATCTCACATCTGGGAGAAGATTGCCAGCAAGAAGAGCAGCAGCAGAATTTTTTTTTGGGTGTGCTTGCGTCGCCAGGAACAAACAAAGAAGAAAGGTGGAGGAAGTTTTCTTTTGTTGAGCACGTTCCAGGAACAAAGAAAGAAGAAAAGTGGAGGAATCTTTTTTGGTGGAGCCAAGTGAAGAAATAAATAATAAAAAAAGGTGGTGGAGATTACCTGCAAAGCAAACGCATGCGCAAAGCAAACACACGCTTTGTCTAAGTTTTTTTTATTATTTTCAGAAAATTGCAGTTTAGCCCTTGAACTTTCAGAAAATTGCAGTTTAGCCCCTGAACTTTCAGAAAATTGCAGTTTAGCCCCTGAACTTTCAGAAAATTGCAGTTTAGCCCCTGAACTTTCACAAAATTGCAGTTTAGCCCCTAAACTTTCAGAAAATTGTAGTTTAGCCCTTGAAGTTTCAGAAAATTACAAAATGGCAGAAAAGAGTAAGCTTCAGATTGAGAAGTTTGATGGGAAAGATTTTGGTTGGTGGAAGATGCAAATTGAAGATTTGCTCGTGCAGAAAGACTTGGACGCAGTTTTAGGTGAAAAACCGGAGGCGATAACACAGGCAAACTGGGAGATTTTGGATAAGAAGGCCAAGGCATTTGTTAGACTAACGTTGTCAAAGGATGTTGCCTTCAACATTTTGAAGGAGACCTCGACAAAGGGAATCATGGAGGCATTGTCTAATATGTACGAGAAGCCGTCGGCAGCAAATAAAGTCTTCCTGATTCGGGAGCTAGTCAACACGAGGATGAGGGAAGGAAGTTCAGTTACAGTACACATCAACAATTTGAACTCGATTTTATCCAGACTTGGGTCAGTGGGAATAAAATTTGAGGACGAAGTTCAAGCTTTACTACTGTTATCATCATTACCTGACAGTTGGTCCGGAACAGTTACAGCCGTTACTAGTTCCTCAGGATCGAAAGAGCTCACTTTTGAGGGAATTCGGGATTTAATTCTAGGCGAAGACGTCAGACGAAGAAATTCCGGGGAATCATCAAGTGAACAATTGAATGCGGTCAGAGGTAGAAAAAATAACAGAGGTAGTGGGAGCGGGAACAGGAGAAGAAGTCAGTCGAGGACTCGAAATGATGTGACTTGTTGGAACTGTAAAGAGGTTGGACATTTCAGGAATCAATGTCCAAAAGACAAGAAAGAACTTAACGCTGCAGTAGACCATTCAGATGATGATGTTTTGATCTGTAGTGTGGAGAGCAATGTGGATTCCTGGGTTATGGATTCGGGTGCTTTATTTCACGCTACCCACAACCGTGAAGCACTACAGAATCTGAAAGAAGGAGATTTTGGTAAGGTAAGACTGGCGAACGATGAGGTTCTTGATGTGACGAGCATAAGTGACTTAGATTTGAAGACTCTAGTTGGTCCATAGACTTTGAAGGATGTCCGGGTAATTCCAAGTCTGAAGAAACAATTGATTTCTGTTGGGCAGTTGGATGAACAGGGACACGAGGTTAAGTTCAGGAATGGGCAGTGGAAGGTTGTCAAAGGAAATCTTGTGATAGCTCGTAGACATAAGAGGGGTTCATTATATATGGTCAGTTTACCGTCTGAGGGAGTAACCGTCCCAGTTCAGAAGAAAAACAAAATCCGGTTCATAGAGTCTTGTGGACAGAAGAAGGTTTGCTTTGCAGATGGCAAACCCAGAGTCACAGGTCAGATTCAGGTTGAACGTGTTTGGAACGGTTCAGAAAAACCAGTCAAGGGCATTCATAGCAGTGGGAGCATGGACTTTGTTTCAGCTAGAATACCCAGAACACAGTGGGTTAAGAGAACCAGTATTCCATCTGTAAAAGTCTCTCCAGATTATCTGCTTCACATGGAGAGTGTCGTTTGTTCTCAGGATGTTCCAGGATCGGGCAGTTCATTTCAGTGGGAGCCGGTGGAGACAGAGAACAGGTCAGTAGCAGACTTAGCCATGACTGATGTGTTGGAGCTAACGGAAGCTTCAACTAGCCTTCAGGTAAATTGAAGAGAAGGCTGGGTAACTAGGAAGGAGCTAAGATGAAAAGTTTTACGGAAATACAGATGCACAGTGAAGCACATGTGAAGATTGTTCAATGGCTTCAAGTGGGAGATTGTTGAGTAGGTGAAGCCACTCAATATTAGTGGCAGAAAACATGGCAGAAAAGGAAGTCAAAAAAGGGGGAAAGGATAGGTGATCCAGTTTTCCCGGTGCATGTTTCATGGGCTGCTTTCTTGTTAGATTATCATTTCAGACTCTATATATGAGTCTCATCTGTATTGTAAAAGTATGGAACATAGAGTGAGTGCAGATTAGCACCAAGAAATATAAACTCCTAGTTACCTCGTGTGGATGTAGGTCAGAAATAGACCGAACCACCTTAAATCTTTGTTGTTCTTGTGTTTGACGTGTGTTGTGTGTTGTATGTTTGTGTGATTCTCGGGTGAAGATCCTAACACTAACGAACGTGAAACTAGAATTAATAAGAAAAATTAGGTAAATTCATGTGTGAGCTTGTTTGATGACCATCAGCAAGAGGTTAACTAAAGGACCAATTTAGTTAGCTATTACAAGTCTAAATTAACCCGAATAAATAATCTAGTGAATTAAATTAAATTAGACAACTGATCACTGTTTGAGTTAGTTTGTTTTCTAAGGATTATCGTAGCGAACGCAAGGCTAATCACTTGAATCGGTAGCCAATAGAAGAATTAATCCATTGCACTATTACCATAATATCAACCATAGGATCAATTGAGTTGAACTAAACAGAAGTTCCCTTCGTTATTGAATTTAGTTGAATCTTTGCTTATCTAGTTTTTAGTTAAGTAGTCTAAGTATTAGTTGTTTAAGTTTCTAGTCTTGCAAAACTAGAGAAACCCCCTTTCTATTACTTGTTTTATTTAGATAATATTAGCATTTCTTTTAATTGTTTACCGTTCCCTGTGTTCGATACCTTACTTACCTGAACTAAACTGCTAATCGATAGGTACACTGCCTTTCGTGTGTTCGTCTTTGTGTTTAAGTTAGTAGGATTAAAACTAGTTGGTTTTACACACATCAAGTTTTTGGTGCCGTTGCCGGGGAACGGTTCTAAATAGTTAATTTTATTTGCTAATTGTTATCATTTTTTTTGTTGATTAATTTTTTTTATTTAGTTTAATTTTTATTTTTATTTTTATTTTTATTTATTATGTATTTTCCAAATCTCGATGCTCTTGATGCTTTTCTTGAGGAAGTAGTACAGGAAATTGAGCAAGAAGATGAGGAGTATGACTCAGATGAAGATTTGAAGAAATTTGGAAGATGGTTAGATAACATCTTGCCCAACACACAAGGGACATCTGAGTCACAAGAGCTACAAGATGAGGAATATGACTCAGATGATGATTTGAAGGAATTTGGAAGATGGTTAGATAACATCTTGCCTAATAAACAAGAGCAATTTGAGTCACAAGAGCTAAAGTTACAAGATGAAGAATTTAATCCAGAAAGAGATTTGGAGGAGCTGGAAAGGTTGTTAGCAGAGAGGTCGGACGAAGAACAAGAACAAGCTGAATTGCAGGAACCAAGTTGTGGTTTGACCATTACCACGACATGGTCCCCTGTTCTTCCGGTTTGTGTTTCGAAGCATGGGGTGACGATTCCAACTTTGGAGAAAGTTCTGAAGCGCGATCCATTTCTGATTAGTACCCGACCGGTCCCAACCCTTGTCAGAATTCTTGGGTTTTATGTATTCAAGCTCGTTTGGCCAATTTTAGAAGAAAAGAGCCAAATTTTACAAATTGGTCCAAAGAAAATATTTAATGCAACAGATGGATTGGCATTGATTTTATTAGAAGTTTATTAAGTTGAGAGTCCAGCTCAAGACTCGCACAAAAAGAAGCGCTTGCGGGAGGCAACCCGTCATTAGAGTTTGCTTTTCTCTTTCTTTTTAAACTTCTAGTTTATTAGGGTAATTTAGGATTTTAATTTTGATGTCTGTTTTCGTTTTTCTATTACTTGTGTGTTGTTTTGATCTTTTCAGTTTGAAGCTTAGGATTGCATGTGAGGGTCTAGAGTCAAGGTTGACGAAGCGAGAAATCGAGTCTAGGCGAGAGAGGAAACGAAGTTTTGAGTCAAGCTATGAGTCCAATAGATAGAAGGGTTAAAGAGTGTTTATTCCCTGAAGAAAAATGAGGGAAATTATTAGTTTATATAACCCCCATACATCAGAAACGGACTTGGGCAGAATAAAAATTTTGTCACACAGCGGTCTACTCGCCGAGTGCATCTTATGGACTCGCCGAGTCCATGTGAAAATTCACGATTCTTCTGCCATTTACGCTTCAACTCGGCGAGTCTACATACTTACTCGACGAGTCGCTCATTCTTCTTACTTTTGAGCTAAAGATTTGATGACATTTGATATGGGCATTGGTTCTATTCTTTGAAGATCATTTTCCGAGCATTTCCAAGAGTTTTTCCCTTATATCTGGAGTTTTTATAAAGACTGTACCACACGAGATGTTGACACCCAAGACATGGATGAGCTGTTCCCATGTCTAAAGTCAGTTGAAGATGGAGCTGAAGAGAAGAGATATCAACCTCGCCACTACTATCCCAGGGGAGTTTGTTCTAATTCTCTCCTTGTTTTTATTGTTCTTTATCATGCATGATATGCAATGGGGACATTGCATAAATTAAGTGTGGGGTAGGGGGTTGGTTACACTAGTTAAATTTTAAAATTTTGCATAAAATTTGCTAGGATTAATTTAGAAAATTTTGGTA
This sequence comes from Lactuca virosa, assembly GCF_052849685.1. Lineage (NCBI taxonomy): Eukaryota > Viridiplantae > Streptophyta > Magnoliopsida > Asterales > Asteraceae > Lactuca > Lactuca virosa. The sequence goes on along the minus strand of NC_136432.1, from coordinate 231,486,126 downwards.
AAGCAATCAAGGATCATGGTAGTATTATATTTGATGATTCTATGAAGACCCAAATGTTTAGTTGAGCCAATATACGTTATAGTGCATTTGTGGCCTCCTTTATTCTAGTGAAATCATGGGACAAAAACACAACCTCGCTTAGTTTGAGGGATGCAATATGTTTAGCATCGTGTACTTGAAATGTATCCAGGAAAATTTTTATCTTTAATCAATAAAGGTTGAAGTTGAGCGCCCTTGCTTAAGCATGTAGGTTTTGAGTGAAAGAAAAAAAAAGTGAGATACATGTAAAAAAAAAGAGAGAATTACAAGAAAAGTTGAAAGAGTTTTGGAGCTATTAAAGTGTAAATTTAAAGATCAAAAATTCCAAAGTTCAAAAGTTGAAGATACCAAAAATCAAAAAGTGGTGAATTCAAAGAAATCAATATCAAATGTCCAAGAAGTGAAGAATTCCAAATGAGCTCTATAGTGGTATCAAAAAGTTGTAATTTTCTTGATTATGTATGCTTGGGTTGCTTGACCAAAAATACCTTGAGGTTAAAAAAGTTTTCTGGGGATGGATTCGGAGGGATGCATAAAATGAGCATTGTTCAAAAGAAGTGGGCGAGTGTTTATGAGGATTGTGAGTATTTAGAATTAGGGGGGTCCTTAGGAAAAAATTTAGACACAAATGCATGCGTTGCGGTCTTGGCATAATGGCTGGGTTCAATTGGGATTGTCTTATGTGATATTAGCGTGCTAAAATTCGGTTTTGCTTGGGGGCAAGCAAAAGTCAAGTGTGGGGTATTTTGATATGGGCTTATTTAGTCATAGAAATCATTCATTATCTTATTAATTATTGTTGATTTTATATCATTTTATGGACAAAAGGTACTTAATTAGCTTAATATTTCAATTTCAGCAATAAAAGACATGCTCGGGTGGAAAAGGAAGCGGAACTAGCGATTGGAAGCTTGGATCTTGGATTATGAAGAAAGAAGGATGTTGCTAGGCAGCTTGACCCCTCGTCAGTGTTTTGGCCATATCTCATGAACCATAACTTCGATTGACGAGATTCAAATTGTTCTGAAAACTAGACACAATTTCGGACGACTTTCGTGTTTTGAGAAAATGCTGATTCCAAACGGACTCGGCGAGTAGGGTCGACTACTCGGCGAGTCGTATCGAACTTTCGCGATTCTGGACGCGCTGACTTGCCGTACACGGGTTTTAAGTGACGGACTCGCCGAGTAGGTCACTGGACTCGCCGAGTAGCCTCTGTTTTGTGAAAATCTATATAAAGGGACTTTTAGATCGATAACCTAGCATATAGAGGAACCCTTGGAGGCTAAGATACGATTGAAAGCGCTGGTGAAGCTCTGGAAAGTGAAGAATCAACCCTACATTCGATTTTGAGGAGAATTAAGGCAAAATCAAGTTTACTCTTTACCTAATCTCTTGTTTGAACTATGTTTTTACCAATTGATTTCGTTTTTGAGTGTTTTATTGCCTTAATCATGAGCTAAAACCTTTTAGCTTCTGTTTGGGGAGACAATGTTGAAACTATGGTTTGATTAATGGTAGGATTGATTTAATATTGGTGATTTTGTTGATTCTAGCTTGTTAAAGAACCTTATGTGTGAATGATAACTAATTTTCTGTTAATAGGAAGATAATTAAATAGTATGAACATCTTTTAATTATCAACCCCATATGTTTATCTGACCACTTTACCATATGTCTAGGACTAACGAACGTGAAACTAGAATTAATAAGAAAAATTAGGTAAATTCATGTGTGAGCTTGTTTGATGACCATCAGCAAGAGGTTAACTAAAGGACCAATTTAGTTAGCTATTACAAGTCTAAATTAACCCGAATAAATAATCTAGTGAATTAAATTAAATTAGACAACTGATCACTGTTTGAGTTAGTTTGTTTTCTAAGGATTATAGTAGAGAACGCAAGGCTAATCACTTGAATCGGTAGCCAATAGAAGAATTAATCCATTGCACTATTACCATAATATCAACCATAGGATCAATTGAGTTGAACTAAACAGAAGTTCCCTTCGTTATTGAATTTAGTTGAATCTTTGCTTATCTAGTTTTTAGTTAAGTAGTCTAAGTATTAGTTGTTTAAGTTTCTAGTCTTGCAAAACTAGAGAAACCCCCTTTCTATTACTTGTTTTATTTAGATAATATTAGCATTTCTTTTAATTGTTTACCGTTCCCTGTGTTCGATACCCTACTTACCTGAACTAAACTGCTAATCGATAGGTACACTGCCTTTCGTGTGTTCGTCTTTGTGTTTAAGTTAGTAGGATTAAAACTAGTTGGTTTTACACACATCAGGAACATATATATAGCTAAGCTCGGATAGATAGTAGGCTGGGTGTATCTGCTCTAAGCCCACAACCAAACAAGGAACAGGAAATGAAGCGGAAAGCACACATCTTACTACCTGTCAGACCCAATTAATATATATCCCTGAATGCATACACTAAGGAATCATAAAGTTAGCATTGTAGGTCCCTTTCTACTGAATGTACTAGACCCGACTGTTCTGTGTGTCGTGTGTAAAATGTTAGTTTTCCCTAGTTTATAACTATCTTAACTCGAAAATATTTTGCATTTGACTTTCAAGTGGTACTGTCACTTTATAAAAGTAATGGGAAATGTAAGTACACAGTTGTCGTTTAAAATGACATACGGATGTACCGATGACCTTAAAACATGTTTATTTTATACCGGTCATAATGTGAAGGCTAGTACCCCTACTATACGCTCTCCCTGTTTAGAGATTAAGGGAACCAAACGCGACCTCTGCAAACAATTGCAAGCCGTGTAATTCACATTAAAGTTATATGATCATGTATACCCAATATAACTATCACATTTTGTTTAAAACAATGAGTTAGTGATTCATTGGTATAATTAGATCCTGTAGTAGTTCCATGCTATAGCATCTTAGTATGTTCGTTCTGTTTGTTTCTCATCATAGTATGTTCTCTTGTATAATGTATAGTATGTACTAGTTGTATTGTATGTTCTCTCTGTCTAGTATGTATGTATGTTCTGTTTGTTTCTCATCATAGTATGTTTGACTCATGTATGAACTGACTCTTTGTATGCTTCATTGTACTAGAAGTAATGAATAGTATCTTCCTAAACTATACCTATTATAGTTTACTAATGTTTTACTTGAACTGTTATTGAAAAGACTCATTTATCTACTAAGTTATGCTTGTACTTTAAAAACGGAGTTTGATTAACTATAAAGTAACATAACTTTAAAAGAGTTTTTGAAATGTTTTGATCACTTATAAAAGACATAAGCAACATTTTGAAAGATGTTTATAACAAACAATTACACAATTATCATTGTGTTCAACTTGTATTCCCCCCCTTAAAAGGATTTAAAACAGTTAAAAGATTCATTACGGGGTATGAACTCACCTGATGTGGGTGATTCAACGGATACGCATGTATGGATGAGAAGTTCCACGAATGAAGTCCCGAGACACAACAAGTCCTAATTGACATATATCGGCATGAATATAGTGTTTATAAGCAACTATATGAAAGGAAACACCTTCCGGGACTAGGAAACACTTTGACCAAGTGTTGGAATCACATGTGATTCATCAAAGGAGAGTGGAATGGCAATATCATGAGTTTACTACCATGGGTTTACGGCCAAAGGGAGTTTACGGCCGTAAACTCATGGTCAAACATGTATAAGTGTGTGTTTGAAGGCTAGGGAAGCTTGAGGGACTTTTGCTCTACACAAGGATGAGAAAGACCAACTCAATGGAGGCTTTTGATGAGTTTACGGCCCAAAGGAGTTTACAGCCGTAAACTCATGGTCATTATACATTTGAGAGTAGTTTAAGGTCCATCAATTAAGGGTTCTAGGTCACAAGCTTTGCATCTAGGAGGGTTTATGGCCAAAATGGCACCCTTAAAAGGGGTTTACGGCCATGGTAGATGGCTTGGCCGTAAACTTCTTTTGTTCTTGTGTTCTTGATGTTTTCAAGGCTCTAAGCATGAGTCCTAACTAGATATCAAGTGTAGGGAAGAGTACTTACGATATAGAGGCTTGAAATGGTTGATTTTGGCCAAGAACACTAGTGTGTGTTCTTGGTGTTTCTTGAAGATCTAAGAAAAAATGATTTCCATGGATGAAATCAATGGATGAAGCTAGTTAAGAAGGTGTATCAACTAATCAAGGAAGAACACTTACAACTTTTGAAGATCTAGGATGACAATCGGGATGATAGTTGAGAGAGAAATGGAGTGTTCTTGAGTTGGAAATGAGAGAATGAAGAAAGTTGAAGGAAATGAGCCTATATGGAGGGAGTTTACGGCGCACCTTGAGTTTACGCCCGTAAACTCAAGTGTTGTGGCCGTGAACTCTAAATGAAAAGGTTAAGGCTTGATTCTTTGATCAGTGTCTCTAGCAGGTTCATTCTAACACTCATTCCTTAAGTGTACTAGGATTAAAACCCTTAGAATGACCTTTAACCAGGCTAGAACTCATTACCAATGAGTTTGATACTCAGTTGAGTTGACTGACTGAGCTTTCAAAACAAAAAAATTTCGGGTTGTCACATCATCCCCCCGTTAGATGGAATTTCGTCTTGAAATTAGCTTTCTTAGCAGTACTACTGGGGTTGCGCTCCTATGATTGGCAGAATAGCTACTCGTAGACCTGGCAACTTTGCCCTGGTGTTCATGATAGGATTCATACTTGGTCCATCTATCATTACCTCATTAGGATTAGTAAGACGGTCGGATGTGCGACTCTGCCCCAAGTCCACAACCAAACAAGGAACAGGAGATAGGGCGGAAACACACATACTAAATCTGCGTAATCATAATCATATACCACCCTTGCGTATACACTGAATAGTGATAGGTGGGATGTATTCGTCCATAGCCTCTCTTGCGCGAACTTGGCCTGTTGGACGAGTGGTATTTCGTGATGGTCTGCGGACATTCGACGATAAGGCTTCAGAGGACAAAGAACTCTTCGCACGAGTACTTCGGGGTTTAGAATACGAAAGATACAACTAAGGTTTAGGTCGGACTGTCGACACGAATGACGAAAGTTTTGAGAACTTGCCAATCGAGGCGATAGAAACATATGAACTTAGTATGGTGAGGACCACGCCAATTCATGACGAATGATAGTAACAGACTCTTTACTGAACAAAGTTTTGGCCAATTGAAAGAAACGTCTGTTATACGATGATGTATCCCTAGTGTGTTCGATAATGTACTCCTAGTGTGTTCGACAATGTACTCTTAGTAAATGATCCAGGGCTTTCTGTTTTCCCTTTGATGTTAACACTCCTACGTATCGTACCGCTATGTGCGCATACATACAAATGAAAGTGTGTTGATAACTGGTGATGATACTTTATATCATGATCCTCCTTGGTACCACTACAATCGCCTGTCATATACAAGTTATGAATATTTAAGACGAATAAGACAATCGACTGAGTAACTCTGCCTCAAATCCTCAACCAAATAAGGAACATGGATTAAGGCGGAACCACTCACTCTAAGCCTGCAACCTCTTAGTTATTCACAACCATGATGTATGTGCTATGCCATCATAGCTTCTCTAAATGGATCTTTTAGTTCTCTTGATTACTGTGATCTATCTCAATATGTGAGTTATTATAATTACTTTTTAAGTGTTTTCCCCAAGTTTTAATCTTATATGAATATAAATTATTTTTCAAAGTAATTACTATTTCGAAAACGTACCGTTGCTCGTCGACGACTACGGGGTAGATTCCCCCGCGGTGATCATCAGAATGCGTCCATCCGCTCCTGAGTTCTTTGTTATCGGGCAGTCCCTCTGATAGTGTCCAGTCTCACCACAGCCATAACAGGCTTGGTTTTCTTCAGCTCCAGGGACTTGGGAGATCGGTTGAGCCGGTGCCCTGCAGAAACGGACTGTGTGTCCCTTTCTGTGGCAGTTCAGACACTGCATTTCCCGGCATACTCCGGTGTGGTGATAGTTGCACTTTCCACACTTTGGGAGGGTTCCAGCATATCGACTGGCAGGAGCTGTAGCAGCAGGTGTTGTAGCGGCGTACATAGTACTCGCTTGTTGCTCTTGCGGGGTGTCCTGTGTTGTTCGCTTCTTCTTCCTCTTGTTCCCCGACTTCTGATTATAGTCCTTTTCCTTTAATGGCTCGGGAACGAGGACTTCCACACCATGGCGTACTCCATGGTCGATGAGTCGCTGGGCCAGGCGTTTGGCGCTATCGAATGTGGCTGGGTTAGAAGACAACACATCTCCTTGGGTCGGAGCAGTCAGATCCCAAATGTATCTTTCTATCTTCTTGCTCTCCGGGGTAACCATCCCGGGGCATAGAGCTGCTAGGTCACTGAACCGGTCAGTGTAGGTCACTATGTCTGAGCCGACCATAGTGAGCTCCCATAGTTCTTGTTCCAGCTTTTGAACTTCGCCCCTTGGGCAGTATTCTTCCAGCATCAACTCCTTTAGGTTTTCCCAACCTATTGAGTTAGCCACTGATAGGGTCAGTGACTTAACATGGCTGTTCCACCATGTTAGGGCTTTGTCAGAGAAGGTGCAGGCAGCAAACTTCACTTTGCTCCCTTCTGGGCACGAACATATTTCGAAGACCGAATCTGTTTTCTCGAACCATCGCATCAGAGCGATGACTCCACCATTTCCATTAAAGGAATTTGGTTTGCAGTTCATGAAGTCTTTATACGAACACTCCCTTGGGTGTCCGTGAGTAGCTTCGGGGTTGGCTAAGTGGGTACCGCTACCAGATCCCAAGGTACCACTTTCACCGAGGTGAGCTATATCAGTTGCCATTGCGGAGGATATCGCTGCGTGAAGAGTAGCAGCATCGAATTGTGACGGTGGAGTTGGAGTTATCGGAGTAGTGTGTCTGTTTGATCTGCGAGAAGGCATCTTTGCTAAAAGAATACAAAGATGAGACGGAATAAGTCTAAAGCAATGGACACAAGCCGAAAGCTGAAAAGACAAGGTTATCCTAGTTCTGGGTGTATCGGGTCCTGACTTCCACAGGGTTCTAGAAACAATTCATAAAAGAGTCTATACCTAATAAACTCTATGAATTTGTAAACGGCTATCCTCGAATGAATATCTGTTGCCTGAATAACTGTTACCAGCTGCATGTAAGAAAATAATCCTAAGATATAATGTGAGCAGTGTTTCCACTCGCTCATTTAAGTTAACAAGATTATTATTTATTAGTGTGACGTGTAAGACGTTTTGGTTACTTCGGTTGATCCCTCTTTGAAAGCTCCTCATGAGCTTGCTTCTCGTTTCCTCCTAACTCTTCTGTTGTCTACTATGAGGAAGTGGTTACATCTATCTGAGCTTGTCGTGCGAGAATGGAAGTGACTAAAGAATCTATGAGATTAATGGTAACTTTATGGGGTGATCCTTATAGAGTCCTGCTATAATTGTACAATGTATACAAGTTGTATATAAATCAAGATTAAATAGACCTTCGAATAAGTGATCCTACTCTAAAACCACAACCAATTAAGGAATGGGTAGTGAAGCGTAGATCAAAAATTCTAAGTCTATAAGATCTCAATCATATAAAACTTTAAGAGCATACATTGTAAGATTATAGACCTATTCGTAAGGGTCTTTTAAGTTATCACACAAGTTATTTATATGGTGCCTAAAATACTCCTATAGTATTTTAACGTAATGTACTTGGTATGTTTAAAACTTGTTATCGCGTTATGGTATCATAGAATACTCCTATAGTATTCTAACTCTAATGTACTTGATCTTGTATTCTCTTGACTGGTGTTTAGGTAAGTTTTAAGACTGTTGCAACACCACATCGCTCCCAAACACATGTCGGTCACATCTCGAATGAATATAGTTAATCAGGCTATATTGATCCTAGCTATGATTACATAACTGTTCAGGTTTGACGACAGTGTTCAACCTTTAAATACTTTAGTTCTGTTCTTCTTGTGATACTTGGTCTAGTATGTACACGTATAAGCAAGTAGGTATATTTTTATAACTTATCGTTATACTCTTAAAATATATCATTATCCAGAGCACTTAAGCCCCATTGTATTTATAGTTGTATATCTTTTATCGGTTGATATACTTAGTTCACTATAAACAATGCTCTGATACCAATCTGTCACACCCCAAAACCGGAACGGCGGAAACGTTCGGGGGTGGAGGACGTCATGTTTAGTATCACAAGATATGCATTATAGTAAGCAAGTAATGAACAACCATTTCATTTAGAAAGAAAGTGTTTACAATGTATGTGTTCACAAAACATAGAATTCATAAGCAAATAACAAAACAAGACTTGAAGCTATTATGCTCCATCTTCTGAATTCCCAGTACGAGTACCTGTCTACTAGGCTCCTGAGAATACAAGTTATTTGAAAGAGTTGATCAGCAATTAAGCTGGTGAGTTCATAATATTTTAGTGATGTAAGTAAGTTGTAAAATGTTGCTGTAAAAGGTAGTTGAAAATGTAGTTAAAAATGTATTAAGTTGTAAGTTCTGTTTAGAAAAGTTCGGTTGTTCCTCTAGAAAATCCTATATTTCCTACTTTAATGAAAGTTAAGTAAAATGACTCTACAATCCTTTCTATGAGTACTAAGTGAATACAAGGTATATAAGACTTAGAGTAAACAAAAAATCGATTGTGCGCATCTGCCCTAAGGCGGAAAGCACACATCCCATTGTTTGTTTGATCATTGTGGTATATAACCCTGGTGTATTCACTTGTTACTCATGGAGTTAATTGTAATGGTTCCTTTATATTTAATGAAAAGATTCTTTAAGAAAACCCTTATTTCTTATAATAAAATGGTGACCACAGTGATTACTTTTATAATAACTTAGTTTATACTGGATATATATAATCTAATATCGGATAGAAAGTTCATTGGGTGAATCTGCCTAAGCCCACAACCAAACAAGGAACAAGAAGTAAGGCGGAAAGCACACATCCAACTACCTATTGGGTATTAATTATACATAACCATGATGTATAAACTAAAGTATTATAGAAATAAATCACCTAAGGTCTTTTAAGTTTATACTGGTTTAATAAAATGGATTAAACCCTTAATTGGTAAGTTTCTAGTTTTGTATACCAAAAGTTCTGATTTGGAAAGTATGTTTTGTACTAGAAAAATGTGCATTAACTCTGTGTCCTATGACCTGACCCATACATGGTACCCCTTATGATTTCTTGGTGTACAAGGAACATATATATAGATAAGCTCGGATAGATAGTAGGCTGGGTGTATCTGCTCTAAGCCCACAACCAAACAAGGAACAGGAAATGAAGCGGAAAGCACACATCTTACTACCTGTCAGACCCAATTAATATATATCCCTGAATGCATATACTAAGGAATCATAAAGTTAGCATTATAGGTCCCTTTCTACTGAATGTACTAGACCCGACTGTTCTGTGTGTCGTTTGTAAAATGTTAGTTTTCCCTAGTTTATAACTATCTTAACTCGAAAATAGTTTGCATTTGACTTTCAAGTGGTACTGTCACTTTATAAAAGTAATGGGAAATGTAAGTACACAGTTGTCGTTTAAAATGACATACGGATGTACCGATGACCTTAAAACATGTTTATTTTATACCGGTCATAATGTGAAGGCTAGTACCCCTACTATACGCTCTCCCTGTTTAGAGATTAAGGGAACCAAACGCGACCTCTGCAAACAATTGCAAGCCGTGTAATTCACATTAAAGTTATATGATCATGTATACCCAATATAACTATCACCTTTTGTTTAAAACAATGAGTTAGTGATTCATTGGTATAATTAGATCCTGTAGTAGTTCCATGCTATAGCATCTTAGTATGTTCGTTCTGTTTGTTTCTCATCATAGTATGTTCTCTTGTATAATGTATAGTATGTACTAGCTGTATTGTATGTTCTCTCTGTCTAGTATGTATGTATGTTCTGTTTGTTTCTCATCATAGTATGTTTGACTCATGTATGAACTGACTCTTTGTATGCTTCATTGTACTAGAAGTAATGAATAGTATCTTCCTAAACTATACCTATTATAGTTTACTAATGTTTTACTTGAACTGTTATTGAAAAGACTCATTTATCTACTAAGTTATGCTTGTACTTTAAAAACGGAGTTTGATTAACTATAAAGTAACATAACTTTAAAAGAGTTTTTGAAATGTTTTGATCACTTATAAAAGACATAAGCAACATTTTGAAAGATGTTTATAACAAACAATTACACAATTATCATTGTGTTCAACTTGTATTCCCCCCCTTAAAAGGATTTAAAACAGTTAAAAGATTCATTACGGGGTATGAACTCACCTGATGTGGGTGATTCAACGGATACGCATGTATGGATGAGAAGTTCCACGAATGAAGTCCCGAGACACAACAAGTCCTAATTGACATATATCGGCATGAATATAGTGTTTATAAGCAACTATATGAAAGGAAACACCTTCCGGGACTAGGAAACACTTTGACCAAGTGTTGGAATCACATGTGATTCATCAAAGGAGAGTGGAATGGCAATATCATGAGTTTACTACCATGGGTTTACGACCAAAGGGAGTTTACGGCCGTAAACTCATGGTCAAACATGTATAAGTGTGTGTTTGAAGGCTAGGGAAGCTTGAGGGACTTTTGCTCTACACAAGGATGAGAAAGACCAACTCTATGGAGGCTTTTGATGAGTTTACGACCCAAAGGAGTTTACAGCCGTAAACTCATGGTCATTAGGCATTTGAGAGTAGTTTAAGGTCCTATTCTCATCAATGAAGGGTTCTAGGTCACAAGATTTGCATCTAGGAGGGTTTATGGCCAAAATGGCACCCTTAAAAGGGGTTTACTGCCATGGGAGATGGCTTGGCCGTAAAATCCTTTTGTTATTGTGTTCTTGATGTTTTCAAGGCTCTAAGCATGAGTCCTAACTAGATATCAAGTGTAGGGAAGAGTACTTACGATATAGAGGTTTGAAATGGTTGAATTTGGCCAAGAACACTAGTGTGTGTTCTTGGTGTTCTTGGTGTTTCTTGAAGATCTAAGAAAAGATGATTTCCATGGATGAAGCTAGTTAAGAAGGTGTATCAACTAATCAAGGAAGAACACTTACAACTTTGCAAGATCTCGGATGACAATCGGGATGATAGTTGAGAGAGAAATGGAGTGTTCTTGAGTTGGAAATGAGAAAATGAAGAAAGTTGAAGGAAATGAGCCTATATGGAGGGAGTTTACGGCCCACCTTGAGTTTACGGCCGTAAACTCAAGTGTTGTGGTCGTGAACTCTAAATGAAAAGGTTAAGGCTTGATTCTTTGATTAGTGTCTCTAGCAGGTTCATTCTAACACTCATTCCTTAAGTGTACTAGGCTTAAAACTCCTTAGAATGACCTTTAACCAGGCTAGAACTCATTACCAATGAGTTTGATACTCAGTTGAGTTGACTGACTGAGCTTTCAAAACAAAAAAATTTCGGGTTGTCACAGACACCTAATCCAACAGTATGATGTTATGTGATAGTGGTAGGAGGGGACTACTCCCCGGACCCGGTTGAATAAACCGGAGGGTAGGTCGAGCACCCATATATGCTTGACAAGGGGTAGGTCGGGCACCCCGGTATGCCTGACAAGGGTAGGTTGAGCACCCAGATATGCTCAGCAGGGTAGGCCGGGCACCCAGATATGCCTGACAATATGTTTATTGTATGGTATGTGGTATGATGGGGGAACTCACTTAACTTTGTGTTTACAGTTTCAGTTTTGGTTTCAGATCCTTCTTCTTCGAAGGGAAAGGAGCCGGTACGGTAGCAGCGCATCACACACACACACGATTTCCGCATATGAGATTCTTGGGATTTGTACTCTGACACTGTTACTATGTTATGACATGATTTTGAGACTTATGATTTATGACTTTTGAGAAATGAATTAACTTGATGATGTTTTCTATAAATTGTTTTATAAATTGTTATATCAAAAATGAAGTTTTTGGTCCGTATTTTTGGGATGTTACAATTATAATAATCTTGGACTTTTCCTCGTAAAAATGAATTTAATTTCATCATATTTTTTATGGAATGAAATTTCTCTCGTTTGATGGAAAGTTCACCTCAAATAGAAATCCATTTTTTTAGCAAATCTTAAACCAATTCCATCTTATTCCCAAATATTTCAGTGAACGAAACTTCGTTAAAATTTTTAATAGATGTTAAGAGATAGGCCAAACCTACATGCACGCCCGACTACACCGTGGACGTGAGTTCGTGAAATGATGAGATTTAGACGTACTCCTACAAGCTTCAAATTACTAACTCTATTAATTTGCATAAACATGAATTTTATTAAAAATATTAATCTATATTATCAATACCTAAATGCTACCGCATATGGGCAATAATCCACCAAAAAGAAGTGGGTAACCAAACTCGACGTCCCTACAAAAGCATTCGCATTTTCTTTCACGTGGTGGTATTTGTTGAATGGTTGCGAATAAATTTCATTAGTTTACCACAATGGGCATGACACAAAGTTCGTCCTCACAAAATTTCACGTGATCAATGAATTTACTTGGGCACGTTTCATACGTGGGAAAATCTTTACACAGTTAACACACTCATAGCATTCTATTTTACACTCTTTGGAATATTGCAACTTATTTCTCATTTTCTTCATTATTTACTCATTTATAATATTAAAATAGCATTTTATTTTCTTCTACATACGTTTAATATAGATTTAAATACAGCATTATCATCAACTTATTTTAATCTACATTTTGATAAATATTTTGGTTATGTATAAAAAACAATGTATTGTTTGGTCTCGAAACGTGTGTTGTATCATATATCCATAAAAATATATTTTTCATACACTATCTTTTAAAATATAAGAATGTTTTAAAATTCGTAGAGACATGATTTAAGTTGTAACATGGTGTCCTTTGGTTGACAAGTTTAACAAATTTGATTCAACCCAAATTTTATAAAAAAAAATCATTGTTCTAGACTTCTAGTTGAATATTCTAAGTAAAATATTATTAAGATTTAAATATATACACATAATAATATTACAAAAAAAGAATATGATATATAATTATATTGTTATACATAATAGTCTAATTAAAATATTCATAAGATTTTTGAAACTATACATATATTAATATTCTAATATAAATCTTATATATAATTATATTGATTGATTTAATAAAAAAAGATTGCTAAAGTGACAAAAATTAATGTACAACATCTTTTTTTTAGATTCATATTTTTAAACCCTCAAAAATTGTGGCTGAAAACAGTTTCCAAGCTTATAAAATTAAGGGTTCTCATATAAACTTTTATATATATATATATATATATATATATATATATATATATATATATATATATATATATATATATATATATATATATATATATATATATATATATAAAAGGAGGTATAACTTCTTAAACCTTAATCTTTTACGTGTATGTCAAGACTAGTCCTTATTGTGAAAAAGGTGGCATTTGAGTACGCGGGGCGTACACACGTGTACGCGCAGCGTACTCATGTACGTGGCATGGACGCGGAGGCCACCTAGTACATTGGGCGTACTAGGCTCAGAATGGAACCCTAATATCTTCTTGTGTCCTCATTCAAAGAACATGATGGCGACATTTCTAGCCACCATTATCAGCCTCCAACCTCCTTCAAACCCTAATCTCATTTTCATAGCTTGTGTGAGTGCTTGGGACTCATTTGAGTGTTCTTGTGAAGCTTTTGGTGGAGAAGGAACCTTGAAGGAAGGATAGATTGTGCTTCTAGCTTGTGGATCTGAGTTCTACTTCAGTTTGTGCATCTTCCAGAGGTATCAAGTTCAAAACTTGTTCATTGTATGTTTTAGTTCTTGTTTTGGGTCATTTTTAGGGTTTTAGGTCCCAAGTTTGGCACTTTGTGAGTTTGGTAAACTCCAGAGCTATTCTTCTGCCCTTTTAGGTGTATTAGGGTGTTCTAGCTCATAAAAATGAGTGCTTGCACGTCTTAATCTCTCCATGCATGAGTTGTATGATCTTTTGTGTTGAGAAAAATAGAGTTTTTGAGATTGGGTCTTGACTAGCCATGCAAAGGCTTAAAGTCAGTAACTTTATGAAGGAATAGGTCTTATTTAGCCCAAATCCATGATTAGAATTCTTGTCTTAACGGGTTAAGAGCAAAAGAAGTGAGAAGAGGGAGACCTAGGAGTACGCCGTGCGTACTCCCAGCTACGCACAACGTAGGTTGGAGAATCCCTGTCGCATGCTTAGCCAGCTGTACGCCCAACTTAGAGAGTGTACGCCCAACGTACGCGCTTGGTGTTGACTTTCGTTGATTTTTGAGTTTTAGGTCAAATTGTGGACTTTTGACCAAGGAGGGGAAAAATACTCTTTTACTCTTCTGAGATTTAGTTGAGAGGCTTGGTCTAGCAATTCGAGGTTATTGATATTATTATTAGTTAGAGTTACATGTGGCACATTTAGGAGGAGTCTAGACCGGCAGTTCGGGTGCGAGGTTACTTGATTTCTACGAGAGGTGAGTCTTCTCACTATACTTACCTGTATGGTGATGCATGTATTGACCGGAGGGTCTTATTTGCTTATACTGAGATATGTGTTTTATGCATTCTGTCTTTGTGACTTATATTGTTGTATTATTCTATGTATATATTATGTTATGACCAGATGATCCATACCGAGACGTGAGACCGGAGGGTCTTCACTGAGACACATGACCGGAGGGTCCTTTATCGTGATACAACCATGGGAGGCTAATTATTTTGTGTATGTGTTATTTTGGGGAACTCACTAAGATTCGTGCTTACAGTGTTGGTGTAAATGTGTTTTAGGTACTTATTAGGATCGCGGGAAGGCACCGACATGATTGTACACACTCGTCTGCTGATGGGGATATTTGTGGATTTTGGGATATTATGACTTTGTTTTGTGGTGTTATGTATTTGACAATTTATATTTGACATGAGATGACATTAAAAACTACATTTTTGGGAATTTTTAAAATGAAAATTTTGGTTGAAAAAATCGAGTGTTACAAGTTGGTATCAGAGCCTTGGTTTGAGGGATTCGGGCACACCCTCGGGTATGTCTTGACTCAAACCGAGGAATTGATTAAATTTTTCAAAAAGAAATGTACCTTTTTCTTAAAAAGATATTTCTTAAAAAGATTTTTTTTAAAAGAATAAAGAACTTTAAGAGACAAGCATGACGAAGCAGTGTGTACAATCAGCTAAAGCCTGAGCGGTGATTTCCAAAAATACCCTTACTTTATTATATTATGAAAATGAGTCATTCTTGAGTTGTTAGAACTACATGCTAGATGGTAGGTTAGGTATCTCCATGAGTATGAGCTAGAGTTGCTTGATTTGTGATGCCTTAGCCTATGAGGTCGTTTCTTTGATTGAACCTATCCTTGCTATTTGCTCTATGTATGCTGCTTAGTTGTACATGGTTAAGACTTTATAGCCTTAGAATGCATGATTTAGCCTTTCTTCCTGTTCCTTGTTTGGTTGTGGACTTGAGGAAGAATCATTTATTCGACTGTCTATTGAGCCCTATATCATGTATGATTAGTGTGCGTAGAGTAGATTGCGAGGATGGCGGAGATCCTTGCAAGGTGGTTTGGTGTCGAGGAGTAGTCTAAGTTGAATGCCTAGATATCTAGTTGAGAAGTCCGATGAGGGATTAGTTAGATATCCATGCGGGATAGAATACTTATGACTTAGGGTCCTAAGAGGACGACTTGGGACAAACACAGGTTGGTGTGGAAGGTAGTATTGGGCTCTACTACTGAAAGCACTGGATCCGTATGCAACTCAAGAAGGAATCTTAGGATACTAAGGAGCTTGCAGGGATGTATAAGTGTTGTGTGTGCGTTTTAGCCTGTCCCTGATGATTTCCGTGTTTATGTTTCAGAGAATATGGTGGTTACCCGAGGTTCAGGCTCCAACAACCCCGAGAGGCTGAGTACCAGTGACGATGAGATTTGCAGGATCATTGCTGACGAGGTGGTCGCAACAATCAGAGAGGCCATCCCAGAGATGTTCGGGTCTATGAAGACCATGTTGATCGAGACTTTTGATGAGAGCTATGCTTCCGTTACTGAGGTTGTCGTTGCAGCAGCCACCGCAACCCTTGCAGATGTGAGGCCTCAGGGAGGTGATTCTTTGATATTCCGAGAGCTCAACAACACGAAGTCACCAGATTTTGGCGGGACCCAGGAACCGATTGCTGTGATGAGATGGATCTCTGATGTTGAGGGATGTTTTTATACCTGTTCATGCCCTGAGAACCTGAAGTTTCGATTCGCGCTGAACCAGAGTCATATAAGAAGAAATCTAGCAATTTTGGTACCTTGTTTGTGTTGGTGGATTACTTATACAGAAGATCAAGTTTCTTGTTCTTGTCATCTACTTCAACACCCCATATCCAAGAGGGTCCAAAGGCATCAAAGGTGGTTATATCTAAACACCCTATGATTGTTTTAACTTCATTCTAGCCTCTTTAAAAGACTCCTTAAAGGCTTGGTTTTGTTGTAAACTCGAAATTTATAAGAATTTTTTGAAGCTTCTGTTGACGGTTTTTGTGAAAAACTATCTATTTTATGTAACAAAACCCATCATCGAATCCACTAACACCAGAACCAGATAGAGTCTTAATTAATAGCCCAAAATCCTCAAGTTTGACCCAAAGTCAAACTTGGTCAAGAAGTCAACGATCAACGAAAGTCGATGAAAGTCAAAGTCCAAGGCTGCTGTGACATCCCCAAATTCCCGGTCATTTTAAAAATTTTATTTATGCTTATTTAAAAATCAGAGTATCCATTTTAAAGAATAATATTGCAGAATTTGTTCTAAAAAAACATGATAAAGATATTATCAAAGCATTTCCAAAGAAATGTATTTTGTTTATATTATTGGGATGTCATCGTCAATACAAAAACATAAGCATAAACAGACCTTACATTCATTTACACCAATGATTTACATCTCCTTTAATCTCTCAGTGTAATGTAGCTTCGTATCGACACCTGTGATACAAATAAACTGAGTGGGTCTAGTTGGGAAACCTGGTGAGTACATAAGGTTTTCAACCTACAATAATATAGTTAATTTGTTTATTCACATACTTCATGCCAAACAATTAGCCCGATTACCCATCCCCGTTATCATTATTTATTCTTCCCTAAGGGTCATCTCCTATATCGTGTTTACCTCTCACATTAAATCACATTTCCTTATATGTTTGTTCCTAAGGACTTATCCTAAGGATCATCGCCTACATCGCATAGACAGTATTGATTTGGGGATTATTCCCCCAATACGTGTCCAATAAGGGTTAGGGTGTCATCGAATGAATACGTAGTTACTACATCGTCTGAACTCGTAATTCATCACCTACAGGTTATGAGCCTGCCGGTATTTCTACATGACTTGTTTAGGTTAATTAGTGGTCGCCATCTATACTCTGGTAGATGACTACATCACAAACATCGCAGGTCAAGGTTATGACATCTCATAATCATCTCTTATCTCACATCACCTATTCATCATCGCATATATATAATCATCTTTCTATCATCACATATCTCTCATCACTCATCTACCCATCTCTACCCAATATATTTATATGTATAAAATACATATGCAATTTAAATCACGTAAAAAATGTATAAATCGTTCATCTAGCATAAATATGAGGAACACAAATAATAAGCACATATAACATGTATTAATATTAAATACTTCATATCTATGTGTAAGATGAAAGTAACTATGCATTCACTTGTTAAAGTGACGACTCCAAACTCGGGCAAAGATTCGCTTCTAACAATTTTATTTTCCTTCGACGAAACCTAGTATCATTATCACTAGATTTTAGTCTAATATTTATTGCGACTAATTATTAACTCAATGTCTACGAGCTATATTGTTTTATAAGTGTTAAACAATACTTTTCAACTACTATGTACAGTCAGGGGCCATACATGAAACACCGGAGGGTAGGACCATTTTGACATTTAAGTCGTTTTGAAATCCAACAACCCTATACGGCCCTTCAAACCAGATTCCGCGTACCGCGAGCAGTTAAAATGTATTATAATAACACTTTGTATATTTTATAATACTTAGCACATATATTGTTTATAGTTTAAACATAAGTTATACTTAAATTAGGGTAAACATAACTCACTTACAATGGAGTTTAGCTAAGAGCCGGGCTCTGCGGGGCAAAACTTCTGAGCCGAAAAATCTTCTTCTCGGATCCTTCTGGTGCTCCGGGACTCGCCTCTAGCACTTGGGAAGTACTAGGGAATGGGAGGGGCTAATAAGAGTGTTTGAGAGAGAAATAATAGGAAAGGTATGAAGAAGAATGAAAAATTATGCATCTATTTATAGGCTGGAGGCTGAGCATAAGCGGGGCATACCTTCGGAGTACGCGGGGCGTCCGAACCCATATGTTGTGTGTGCGAGGGGGCATGTGTCACCATCCGAAGCGAAGCCGTGGGGAGAAAAGGAGGGTCAGGATCGTGCCACGTGTCAGCCTCGCATCCTCCCATAATTTAATGAACTTCTAAATTCCGTAAATTTCGCATACGAGCTCTATTTTTGACGTTCCTTATATTCACGCGTAGGTAGCTGTCACACCCCGAAACCGATGGCGAAAATGTTCAGGGGCGGAGGACGTCATGTATAGCATCACAACCAATGAATGACAGCAATCATAGCAACACAACCATTACAGTGAATACATAAATAAAGATGTTTACATCAGTTTGAAACTTAGTTTAAATTACATCCAATAGTTTTGTATAGTAAAAACTTAAAAAATCTTAATGCTTCAGTTCCCTAAAATCCAGCAAGTACCTGTCTACTGATTTCCTGAGAATACAAGCAGTTTGAAAATATCAGCATAAAGCTGGTGAGTTCATAAGTGGTAATTTGTAATGAAAACTTGTTGATGAGCTAGTCAAAAAGTTGTAAAGCTTCAAGAAAATCCGATATTTTCTTTAGTGAAAATGTAGTGTTATCAGTTATGTAATAAACCATGAATATCTGCATGCTTCCAAGAAAATCCGATATTTTCTTTAGTGAAAATGTAGCGTTATCGTTTACGTATAAAACCATGAATGTTCGTTACTGAAAACTGTATTGATAAGCGAATATACTACCTCATGTGACTAGCTAAAGCTAATCATGAAGTATAAATATTTTGAATGCATAGCCATAGCAAGTGGCTCTGCTTGAAAACCCTGGCCTGGCCAGTATACGTAGTGTGTTTTAGTTCTATTTAGTATAAATAAAACCGTTGAAGAGTGTCAGGTTTGTAAACTAAAGGTGATTTATACATAATGCGAGTCGTATAACCATGCTTGATATGACTAGAGACCTTTCCAACGTTCTTCAGGCGTCGAGTTAAATGACATTTGTACATCTCAGGCATGCCCGCCTAACTGTAGCTAGCAGTCCAAATGTGGGATTGTCAGTCCCGAATAGAGCTATTCACAAATCTCACGCTCTCCCTCCAGGAGACTCTGGTTATACAGTGGTAGGATTTATCCCTGTACACCTAAGGGTACAGTAGTGAAGTAGCGCCTCACAGTATCGTACAATCTAGTTTACATATAGTGTAGTAGCGTTCTACTGTAGTGAAAATCCGTATGTATACCGTATATAGTGATAATTACAGTTATGAATACCATGATAAAGTAGTGATGTAAACTGTAAACGGTTTCTGTCTCAGTGCATATGTTTAACAGTGAAAGTTTCTGTACTTGTTATGTTTTTAGAAAAATCTCAAACTATACCGATTATAGTTTGCATGAATAGTGAATAGCGTGTACGGAAAACTATGTCAATTTTAGTGAAAACGTCACTTATGCTCAGCATAGTACAAAAGGGATTTAAAGTGATTTGCATGAGTTTTTGAAAACATTTATGTTTAGCTTGTATTCCCCCCTGAAAACATTAAAAATGCGGAAAAACGTAGGGGTATGAACTTACAGTTGTTGCGTGAAATCTTTGACTGAAATGAAGATCCTCGAGTTGTTGCACGTGACAATTAACGAAATCCTATTATCAAATAAATACATATATGTATCTAAATTAGCGATTTCGATAAATAAAGTGTCATAAGAACACTTGTATTCGGTTGAGGAATGTTACCGGGACTTGATCGAATCAAAGAGAGTGAGTTTTCAGCCAAAAGCACCACCAAAAGGTGTTTACGGCCGTGAACAAGGGTTTACGGTCGTAAGCTGGAGTTTACGGTTTTTGAAGACTCGGTGAGTTTACGGCCGTAAACTTAAGAACAGAGTTTACGGTTTCTGAAGGCTCGGACCGTAAACTCAAGAACAGAGTTTACGGTTTCTGAAGGCTGACCGTAAACTCAAGAACACTAGAGCTGGATGCTGATTTCGAAGAGATGAGTGCCCTGAGACGTTCCAAAGCGACCCAAACGTGGTTTTCTCGATGATTTCCGAAATTTGAAGGCATTTTGAGTGTTTACGGTTAAGGTTCTTAGAGAGAGAAGGAGAGAGTTTTTGGCCAGGAATCTTCTAATGAAGGTGGAGGTATCGTATTTATAGGGGTGAGGTGGGGGGTCCACTCGTTACTGACCGTAAACAGGTTTACGGTCGTAACCTCACTTAGACCGGAAATGTTTGATTTTTCGAGATATTCGGGTTTCCGCGCGATTTTTGGTTCCGACTCGTAAATAATTTAATTATATAAATAACTAGATTATTTTCTAAACCAAGAAGTTTGACGGAAAAGTTAATGAATTCGAAATTTTATTAACGGAAATCGCGTAACGGAAACAGACAAAGTTTCGGGTTGTCACATCATCCCCCCGTTAGAGGGAATTTCGTCCCGAAATTCGAACATAGAATACAAATCATGGATTAGGAAAGAGATGCGGATACTTTTGTTTCATCTGATCCTCGCGCTCCCAAGTGAATTCAGGTCCCCGCTTGGCATTCCAGCGAACCTTCACTATTGGGATGCGACTTTGTTTCGTTCGTTTGGTCTCTCTGTCCATGATTTCGACCGATTCTTCCACGAAGTTGAGGTTCTCGTTGATTTTAATCTCATCGAGAGGGATCACAAGTGTCTCATCGGACAGACACTTCTTTAGGTTCGATACGTGGAAAACAGGATGGATGTTGCTGAGCTCTCGGGGTAATTGGAGTTTGTATGCTACGGGACCGATCCTAGCAAGGATTTCGAACGGTCCAATGTACCTTGGGTTTAGCTTCCCACGCTTCCCAAAGCGTATTATGCCTTTCCAGGGTGAGACCTTCAGAAGGACGCGGTCACCAAACTGGAACTCCAAGGGTTTTCGTCTCTTATCGGCGTAGCTTTTTTGTCTATCTCGTGAAGCTTTCAATCGTTCCCGGATTTGTATAATTTTCTCAGTTGTTTCTCGGATGATCTCAGGACCAGTGAGAGTACTGTCGGGGACTTGACCCCTGGCTAGCTGCGTGTCACCCACTTCAGCCCAGCACAGAGGGGATCTGCACTTACGGCCATAGAGGGCTTCAAACGACGCAGCCTTGATGCTGGTATGGTAGCTGTTGTTGTAGGAAAATTTGACCAAAGGAAGATGAGCGTCCCATGATGCGCCGAAATCGATGACGCAGGCTCTCAACATGTCTTCCAATGTCTGAATTGTTCTCTCACTCTGTCCATCAGTCTGCGGATGATAAGCCGTGCTCATGTCCAATTTAGTTCCAAGAGCTTTCTGTAGTGACTACCAGAACCTCGATGTAAACCTGCTATCTCGATCGGAGATAATGGATGCAGGTACACCATGAAGGCGAACTATCTCTTGAAGGTAGATCCATATGAGTCTCTCCATTTTGAAGCTTTATTTGATTGGCAGGAAGTGGGCGGACTTCGTCAACCGATCGACAATTACCCAGATGGCATCGTGCCCACTCGGAGATCTGGGTAACTTGGTGATAAAATCCATGGTTATCCTTTCCCACTTCCACTCAGGTATTTCCGGCTGTTGAAGTAGACCTGAAGGCTTCTGATATTCGACCTTCACCTTGGCGCAAGTCAGGCACTTGCCCACAAAGGTAGCGATCTCTGCTTTCATGTTTGGCCACCAATAGAGCTGTTTGAGATCCAAGTACATCTTATCCGACCCTGGGTGAATGGAGTATTTTGTCCTGTGAGCTTCGTTTATTACAACCTCTCTGTAACCACCGAACTGTGGGGTCCAGATCCGATTCATAAAATAGTACACTCCGTCTCCCTTGACCTCTAAGTTCTTTTCCATTCCTCTCAAGGCTTCACCCGACATGTTCTCTGGTTTTAAGGCTTCCAGCTGAGCCTCCTTGATTTGCGCGGACAGGTGGGAATGGATGGTCATTGTTAGTGCCTTCACCTTACGCCCTGAATACTCTTTTCGACTGAGGGCGTCCGCTACCACATTGGCCTTGCCGGGATGATAGCGAAGTTCGCACTCGTAGTCACTGAGTAGCTATACCCATCGTCATTGTCTCATATTTAACTCCTTCTGATCAAGGATGTGCTGCAAGCTCTTATGGTCGGTGAAAATAGTGCACTTGGTTCCATAGAGATAGTGTCTCCAGATCTTTAACGCAAAGACCACTGCTCCCAACTCTAAATCGTGAGTTGCGTAATTGACTTCGTGTGTTTTCAACTGCCTCGAGGCATAGGCGATGACCTTTCCTCTCTGCATGAGCATACAGCCTCGGCCCTGATTGGATGCATCACAATAGACTACGAAGTCTTCCGTCCCTTCGGGCAGGGACAAGACAGGTGCACTGCACAGGGCCTGCTTCAATGTTTGAAATTCAGTGTCTTGCTTGACTCCCCAACTGAAGGTTACACCCTTCTGTGTCAGGGTGGTTAAAGGCTTAGCGATTCTGGAGAAGTTCTGGATGAACCTGCGATAATAGCCCGCGAGAGCCAAGAATTGTCGGATTTATGTGGGTGTCTTTGGTGCAGACCAATTCTCAATTGCTTTGATCTTGGAAGGGTCCACGTGTATTCCTTCCTTGCTAATCACGTGTCCTAGGAAATTTACCTTCCTGATCCAGAATTCACACTTCGAGAATTTCGCGTATAGTTTTTCTGCCCTTAATGTTCCCAACACCTGCCTTAAGTGCTTTTTATGATCATTATCACTCCGCGAATAGACAAGTATATCGTCGATGAACACAATCACAAACTTGTCTAAGAAAGGGCGGCACACCCGATTCATCAGGTCCATGAATACTGCCGGTGCGTTGGTTAGACCAAAGGGCATTACTACAAACTCGTAGTGTCCATAGCGAGTTCGGAATGCTGTTTTGGGCACATCGTTCTCATGAACTCGCAACTGATGGTACCCTGATCTCAGATCGATCTTTGAGAAATAACTGGCTCCCTGAAGTTGGTCGAAGAGATCGTCGATTCTGGGTAAGGGATATCGGTTCTTGATGGTAAGTTTATTCAACTCTCTGTAGTCAATGCACATCCGAAAGGATCCATCTTTCTTTTTCACGAATAAGATCGGAGCTCCCCAGGGTGAGGAACTCGGCCTTATGAATCCTTTGCTGATCAGCTCATTGAGCTGACTGGATAATTCTTGCATTTCCGCTGGCGCTAAACGGTAAGGAGACTTAGCTACAGGAGTAGCTCCGGGGATCAAGTCGATACGAAACTCGACTTGGCGTTCGGGAGGGATTCCTGGGAGATCTTCGGGGAAAACGTCAGGAAAGTTACGGACTTCGGGGATGCTCTCGAGGTCTCCAACTTTTCGCGTCTCATCAACAACATGAGCTAGGAATGCATGGCACTCCTTCCGCAGATACTTCTGGGCTTTGATGCACGAAATGATACGGAGGTTCGAGCTAGGCTTATCTCCGTAAATCATGAGGGTTTCGCCAGAGGGAAGATTAATCTCAAAATTTTTCATGTCCCTCTGACTCAAATTATAACTCGGTGTCTAATATGAACTACCCATCAATAGCGATTTCTAATT
Source organism: Lactuca virosa (assembly GCF_052849685.1). Taxonomy (NCBI): domain Eukaryota; kingdom Viridiplantae; phylum Streptophyta; class Magnoliopsida; order Asterales; family Asteraceae; genus Lactuca; species Lactuca virosa. Next base: position 231,462,064 of record NC_136432.1, on the reverse strand, counting down.
TTAATGGGAAAGAAAGAAGAGTAACTAGAACGGTTACAAATGTTGATGGTGATGACACAAGTTATACTGTTTCAGTGGAAGCCCCAAAAGGGTTGAAGGTAAAAGTTTCACCAAGTACATTGGAATTTACAGAGAGGAATAAAAAACAAACTTATGAAGTGATCTTTAAATCCAATGGTAAATTGGGTGAAGATAGTTTTGGGGCGATTACATGGTCAAACGGAAAGTATATAGTGAGGAGTCCATTTGTTGTGAGCAAGTAAAAGTAAAACACAATTCTGCGGAAGTTATAGTCTTCATGTAGTAGTATAGATAAAAAAAATGACCTATGGGCTTTTCCTATAATAAATGTGAGTTCCTTGTATTGGTTATTGCAAATTGTAATACACTTTATCTTGTTAAGTAAATGTGGTACACCACTTTTTTATTGAGATAACTTGTTTAGCCTTTTTAGCTTTCAACTATCTTATTTTATGTCCAATGTGTAACAAAAATAAGCTAATATGCTAGTAACGTGTAACGTACCAGTAATACCTTGCTACCGTCGTTTTATGATATGAAAGAAAGAAACTTGATTAAGAACACTAAATTTGTTCTAGAAAACGATAGAAAAATAAGTATTTTAAGTGGAATATAATAATTTTTAGATGTTCTAGGCATACAATCGGCTTCTCACAAAAATGATAGTAAGAAGTTATAATAAATAAAAGTTGAAAGTATAATAGTGTAGCAAAAAAAATTGTATTCGAACAAAACATAAAAAAACTAGAAAAATTCATACAAATAAAACTAAAAAAAATGTAAGCGAAAATGTAAAAAATTTAAACTATACATACATATATACATACATACGTACATACATACATACATACAAACATACATATGTGTGTGCGTGTGTGTGTATGTGTGTGTATATATATATATATATATATATATATATATATATATATATATATATATATATATATATATCCGGTAACAATTTTTTTGGTAGGAAAGTAAGAAATTTTTTTTCGGCATATTTTTTTGGCGAACAAAACAAATAAGTCACTATATGAATAAAAAATAACATGATTCATAAAAAAATACCGAAAAAACATCTCACTGATTCATTTTTACGATGCTTTTGTTGATATATTCACTAAAATTGTCATAAAAGTGAATTTTTTTCTTGATTACTTAAAAATGAATAATGAAAATGTTTTTTTTTTTGGAATTTTTTCTTGTGAATCATCTAATGTATATAAAAAATTTCTTATATTCCTATCAAAATTTTCCTTCTTATTTGACTTTGGATATATATATATATATATATATATATATATATATATATATATATATATATATATATATATATATATAAGAAATTATAAGTGTGTAATAGAAAATAAAAGATAAAAGGAAGGGTAAAATGGTCTTTTTAAATGGACTAGGAATGTGTAGTGTAATTTCCTTAAACCACAAAGATGCATCTTGTTAAATTTTCAAAATTTGGACTAAAAGTACAAATTTGACCAAACCATAGGGACTAAAACTGTATTACTCTAAGTTTTATTTTATCTAGATGTTGATTTATATATGTTCTTGTTTCTCCAAATATGAGATAAATCATAATCAGTTTTGACTTTTTTTTTAAGACCAAGAGCTAAAACTTTTTGTATCGCCAAAATCATGTTGTTAACGTATCATATTTCTCTAGTGTTCTAGATTTGAATAACTGGAATGAAGATATTTTGAAAAATTTTAGTTGTACGTGAGCTATGCCTACGTTATTTTTAATATAGCTTTTAATTAATTATAGTAACGTTATTAGGACCTTATAACAATTATTTGGGCTATTATTATGAGTTATATAAGTGTAGTTATAATATCTTTTTAACCACTCGCGGTACGGGGAATCTGGTTTGGAGGGCCGCTTGGGTTGCTGGATTCAGAAGTGCTATATGCCAAAATGATCCTGCCCTCCGGTGTTCCATGTATGACCCCTGTCTGTACATAGTGGGTGAAGAGTATTGTTTAACGCTTACATAATAGTAATAATAGCTAGACTATTAATTAGTCGCGATTAACGTTAGACTAAACCCTAGTGGTATTGATATTAGGTTTTGTCAAGGGAAAATTGTTTTAAGAGTAACGAAGTGCTGTCCGAGTGCCGAGTCACCACCTTTTCAGGTGAGTGCATTGTTACTTTCATATTACACATAGATATAAAATATTTTATATAAATTACGTGATATGTGTGCATATTGTCTGAATACTTGCTGTCTATGCCGAATGAAAGATTTTATACATGTTTTAAATGATTTAAACTGTATATGTATTTTATATCTACAAAATATGTTGGGTAAAACATGGGTAGATGAAACATGAATTGAATGTTGAGATAAGAGGTGATATAGACCATGAGATAAGGATGAGAGGTGAACAATGAGAAAATCCTTTTACCCAAGCGTGGCCTCGTCATCTAGCAGAGTATGGATGACAACCACAGACTATTCTAGACAGTCCAGTGGAACACTAGCAGGCTCGCAGCCTGTAGGTGTTGTGAATGATGTGTTCACCCGGTGTACTCTAAACCCTGGTGATCATGCAGACTTGGTTCCTAACCTTGGCGATCATGCAGACTTGGTGCCTAAACCCTGGAGACCATGCATACTTGGTGCCTAAACCTTGGCGATCATGCAGACTTGGTGCCTAAACCCTGGCGACCATGCAGACTTGGTGCCTAAACCCTGACAACTATGCAGACTTAGTTCCCGTTGTGTAAACCGTGGCAACGATGGACTTCGTGCCGATTCCTTAGGATGATCCTTAGGAATGAATGAACAAGGAATAGCTGATTCTTAGGGTAGATCCTTAAGAGTAAAGAAGATAATGGGGATGAGTAATTGGGTTGATTGTTTGATGTTTAAACATAATAATTATATTATTGTGGGTTGAAAACCCTATGTACTCGCCAGGATTCCCAACCTGACCCACTCAGTTTATTTGAATCACAGGTGTCGATATGAAGTTACATTACACTGAGAGATTAAGGAGATATAAATCACTAGTGATAATGAATGTAAGTTCTGTTTATGCTTATGTTTCTGTATTGACGATGACATCCCAATGTTTTTATTAAAAAGGGTACTCTGATTTTTATAAATTCCGCAACATTTTTATTAAAAAGGGCACTCTGATTTTTATAAAGCATAAACAAAATCGGTCTTTTCTGGCCGTGAAAATGGGGATGTCACATCCAACTTTATCCATAACAAGGTCACAAACTTTCAAGATCTAAACTTTATGCACTAAAGTGACCAAAAGCTTATAATACTCAAAACTAGCTAGATCTAACAAATGCATCATCAAGATTCAAGCTTTATACCTCCAGAAGAAAGATCAAGGTAAACAAGGTTTGGATCCACAACCTCCAATGCAACCAACACTTCTCCAATAAGCTCCATCTTCCCCAAGATGCACCAAGAACACTCCAAAGCACTCAAAAACTCAAGGATCTCACAAATGGGGCTAGGGTTTCGAAATTAGGGTTAGATAGGATGGAGACTGGAGGTAATAATGGTTTGGAATGAGTTATGGTCTTTAAAAAGGGCCCAAAACCCAAATATTAGGGTTTGCATCAGGCTTGCATACGCCCAACATACTCCTGGTACGCCCAGCGTGCCAGATTGAACCTCCGCAATCAGCCTTGCCTAGTACGCCCATCCTACTCGCCTTAACCCAAAACCTTCCTAACTTCTAACGGTCATAACTTCTTCGTTCCAACTCCTTTTTCGACGATCTTTATATCCACAGAAAGGTATTGAAGAGCCCTACAATATTATCTAAATATCTTGGACTAAACACTTCTCGAACAAAAATCCATATTTCATGCAAGACCCTGGCCTATGATTTTCCCTTTTCTACCCTTCGGCCTAAAACATAATTCAAAGGTTAAGATCTCACAACCATCATTGCCTCCTTCCAAAAGGTCTACACATTGCCTCCTTAAGGCCCAAAGCCTTTACACAATCGACTTCCGACCCACGACCCCGAAATAAGAAATTACAGAAAACAGGATGTTACATAATTAGAGTAGAATTCCGTACTTATAGATAAAACTCTGATATTTCCATAGATTAGATATATAGAAATCCGGGCTGTTAAATTTTTTGTAGTAAAAATCTTAAAATAAATCCATTTGTCACAACAAAAGAAGGATTTAAAACCTCATAAAAAATAATTGCTTTGAGTTTATTTATGATGATTGCTATTCTATGCATCTACTTTTTTTTATATAGTAATACTTATGTATTTCTAAATTATACATGAAATATTTTAAACAATACAAGAAATGCTTAAAGAAATTTTAATGGATATTAATATTATACTTGATGTTATTACTACCCTTCGGACGCCTGAATTTTATTTGATGTTTGTTGTCGATGGTTTAAAATGCAACTTCGTTTTAAAAGATTATACTTAAAAAAAAGGGAAGTGATCCGTATACAATATGTTTTCTCCGTACATAACAATTAATGTTTTATAAAGTCGTACAATACTATATTTTGAAACACTAATTGTTATATATGGAGAATTTTTTTTGTATACGAATCAACTCCCTTAAAAAAACTATCAAAATATTTAACTATTATAATTTGGTAAAATTTTCAAATTTAGAGGACTAAAAAAATAACTTTTTAATTAGACAAAATCACTATACTAAGTAATATTAAATGACAATATTCATTATAATGATTTTTTTAATAGAATTAATAACAAAAAAATGATTAAAATGTTGATTTAATATGACTGATTTACAATTAGGCTAGCATGAAAAATATTCTAGCTAATAAAGATTAATTTGTTCTAAGTAAACCAATATTACATTGTGTTTGAGAATTATGAGAACTCTAAGTTCTTCGTATTCTAAAAATTAGATGCAACTACAAATATACAAAATTGGAATATTAAAACAAGTTAATTTACGTAAAACCTAAAATCTATTAGAAACCGAGGCGATATCTCAATATGTTAAATACAAGTTAAGTCCTACTTCATTTGTTTCTTTTGCATGATGAAACAAGAACCTGATTCAACTTATTTATTTATATTTTTTAGTAATATATAATCTAAATAATTAGTACTTCTTTTTTTTTAATCACAACAACAATATATATTAATTTTTTAAAACCAAAACAATAACATGTTTAACTAAAGCCCATATACTTTTAAAACAAAAAATATTTTTATTATAAATCCAAATAACAATGTCCATCGAAAGGAAAGTATACACCGAAAGGAAACGAGTTGATAATCACCAAAATAAACAAATGTTTAGACGGAAACTAATCGTTGGAACGAAACAAATCGCCACCGCTGTATCATGTCGGTATCCTACTAGTGTGTATATATATATATATATATATATATATATATATATATATATATATATATATATATATAATGGAATTGTATATATTTTAATTGTCAATTGTGTTCATAATTTTAAGACCATAATATAAGTCATTTAACCAAATTAGTTAAAAGTTACTACCATGTTAAATTAAAAAATTAAAACATAATGTTATTTCAATAGAATTGTTAGTAAATTAAAAGAATTATATAACTAATTTCTTTATTAATTGTCAAAATTACGTGGTACATTAGTTTATCTTTAAATCTTACAATAACAAATTAGTAGAAGTCTACGTATATCATTATCAATTTGTACCAATCAAAATTATTGAAAGCCAAACATAATCACTGTTTATAAGAAAAAAAATGTACCGTATTATGTTCCAAATAGGGATGAGAATTTGACCCGAAAACCCGAACCGAACCGAGAACCGAATCGAACCGAATTATACCCGAATAAGCAATTTGATTCGGTTTTCGGGTATCTATATAAGGCTTATTCGGGTTTCGGGTTATTCGGTCCAGGTTACCCGAATAAGGGCTTATTCGGTCCAAAATGATCGAACCGAATATGAAAAGTCACATTTTTCCCCCTTGCACAATTGCTTAATCGGTCTTGTGTTCTATCGATCGTTACTCAAAATACCCACGTAATACACCAAAAAAAATCAACGAAATCGATTGAGAGTAGCGTATTACACCAAATCGATGACATTACCCTATTGTATCCCGTATGGTAAAAGGTATAACTTTATTATCTGTATACTTTTTTTTATAATTATATTTTAACATTTTCTATATTTATGTTGATAGATATTTTGGGACTGCAAATCTCTACCGTGGCGTCAGAGGCGGCGTTTAGTACAAGCCGGCGTATATTGGATCCATATCGAACAAATTTGTCTGCAAATATAGTAGAGGCTTTGGTTTGCACTCAAGATTGGGTAAGGAAATCAAGAAAGCCAATTGTGGACAACATTGATGAAATTTTGAAAGACGATGGGGTTGCGAAAGCTTTAGAAGAGGCGATAAAGAACGGAGATGGAAAGGGAAAACAATCAATTAATATTCCCGAATAATTAATTCGTGTTTGAAAAATATTGTTTTGGATATGGATAAAAACTTAAGATTCATATTTTAATTTGGGTGTGGAATGTTTAATGTTTAACTTATATACTTATAGATAGATTTTTTGGTGTTTTGGATGTTTAATATTTAGTGTTTAATCTGTTGCTTAATAACTATATCTTAAGATTGTGGTGGTTGAATTTTACATTTTATATATCAAGAATAGTTAATCCGTGTTAATCGTGTTTATCATAAGCTACAAAAGTCATACAAAATACAATATTTATAATCACATTGTAAGTGTTATTTGGGTTATTCGGCTCCTTAATCATCTTGTACATGTTATTTGGGTTATTCGGGCCGGAACCGAACCGAACCGAATAATACCCGAACCGAACCGAACCCGTATTGCTTATTTGGTTCGGTTTTCGGTTCATACAATTACCCTTATTCGGTTTATTCGGGTTCGGGTCGGTTCGGTTCGGTTCCGACCCGAATAACATCCCTAGTTCCAAAATCTGATTTTAGAAAAAACTAATGAAATTATATAAATTTATTTATTTTCTAAAAATAATGGATAATAATTTAGTCGACAAAGGAAGTTTTCTGAAAAGAAAAAAACTTTTAAAAGATAGCTTTCTTTTTAACTTTTTCCATAAATTCCAGGCTATTCACTATTCACTATTCTGATTCTGATTAGCTACGAACTCGTGGAAATGGGGAAGAAAGGAAACAGATAGGAACCACATAATCGAGGAGCTTCTAGTAAGCCAAATGCAGACAATCTCTGATTACAATGCGTCGCGATCAATATCTGTTGGTGGGTTTTCTTCTACTAGCAATTAAAAGTCTAGAACTTCACGTTTCTTTCAGATTCTCTATGCGAAAATTGACCCCCAATTGTTATCGCCACCTGGGTTGACCTTAGGGCTTGAAATTTCAAATTATAAATTCATTACTTCTTCACTGACATTTTGCAAAATACGTCGACTTTGCAGTTAATTAATAGTAATACCTAATGGGTTGTTAGGATTTCGAATCTTTAGTGTCTGATAGACGATGAAATATAATTTTTCTTTGACTCACATTAATTCCCAAATTAGCCTGTCTTTCGTATTTTTATACTATAATCCATCCAAAAATAGCATGTATATATTATTGTTCTGTACACCATGCGCGCCATATCATCCGATCGCCATTGTCGTTCTTAAAACATAAACTCTATTAAATTATCTATTTATATGTTTATGTGTTTAGTTTGACTCATGAATATGGAGTTATGTTCTTGACTTGACTCTTGCATGTGAATGTGGGGTTGGAATCTGGATTTATTCTTGGGTGTGAGTAGGGATTTGACTGGTTTGTGATATTAAACAAGACAATTTCCATGAAACTCGATAGACATTTTCTTGGTTGACTTGAATCAAAATTAGTTTTGTTAATCTACTTTTATATAGTAAATCGTACAAAGGATAAGTCAATCTAATGGACTACAAATCTTTTATCAGACTTTTACATTAAACTCCAATTGTTAGGTGATTTTTGTTTTTAACAAGACCTAATCTTGAATACTGAATAAGTATTTAGTATTAGGTCTTACAAGTTCTTTAAAGATCTAGTTGAGATTGTGTCATGCATGCCATCAGATGTGATGTGAGTTCTCTTTGACTTACATTTTTGGACAATCTGCATGCCAACTTTTACCTTTTTATAATCATTTCCATACTTTTTGAGTGTTTATTTATCAGTAATATTGTAAATTATTGTTACCTTAACCTCCAACATAAAGTCAATAACATGAAGTAAAAGCATATTGATATCAAATTGTAGAAATTTCTAATGAATTTTACTGTTTTTGCATGGAAACATTCAGAATATTTCTGGAAATTTACTATGTGCAACAAGAACATGTTTTCAAATTTCAACCAATTTGCCGACTTTATTCATGTATTTAGACTTGAATTGAATCATTGATAGAAATTTACCTTTTTCATGAATTTTAATGTTTCTGTTCAAAGGTCAAAGGAGCCTTTTAGTTTTGGTTGATTTTTAATGTTTGATGATTAATCTTTTTTTCTTCTAAAGCTGGTATGTTGTCTCTCCTTTGTCTCCTTGTTTATTAAAGTCTTTGTTTTTGCCATTTAACATTTTCATTTTATAGGTCCCATTTATGTGATGTCTAAAGAAATGAAGATATATGATTGTAGGTGTTTTGTCTATTTGATAATGATATTGTAAATGACATTTCTTTGACTAAATGTTTTTGCTTTTTAGGTGCATATAACTTTACATGAGGGTTTTATATCATCTATTTTGATTGATGGATGTGGAAGTAATCAAATAGATATTAAGATATTGATATGATCTTGTATAAATTTAACATTATTCTTTCAAATAGATATTAAGATATCATGCACATGTAACTCCAGAAATTAGAATGGAAATCAGGTGAGATTATACTAAAAATTATCTAGAAATATAGCCCTTGTAGTGTGGATTTTATGCAAGAAAATTGTGAATGGACAAAACTACCCTTGACTTTTCAACGAAGAGATGTTTCATAATCCTGTAGAATTCTATATTCAAAATGTGGCAGGTGTACTGCTTAATATGTAACAAAACATGCCCAAAATTGGGAAACTACCAACAAATTTCCAGCACAAAGATTTTTCTTCACCATGTGGAATTCAGTATGCTGCTAGGTTGCTGCTTAATATGCCCTTAGACTTGTCCCGAATGGACGAAATTGCCCTTAGACTTGCCTTGAATGAATGAAACTTCCTTTTGGAATGAGAATCTTTGAGCGCAGAAAGGTCGTATTTTTGTAGTAGAAATGTAGAATTATGCATGCATTCAATGAATTACAAATTGGAAATACCAAAAGCTCAAATAGTGACATCAAGAAACCATGGAAACAGAAAAACTCTTGAATTTGAAATTTGATGAAGACATAATAACATGGTCCAACCGTTGTGTGAAATTGTTAGTTATACACGTGTTCGCATCCAAGATTGACTATTTTAGTTATTTATATTTTTTTATAAAAATTCCATGGATCACCCTCTTAACATACAATACGAATACCATTTCTACTATGAGTCCACACCATCAATGTGTATATAAAGACATCAAAACATGCAAAATTATACCACCCACCTCAACATCCACACATAACACAAAGTGTCTTAAAGATCAAGAAATCTGATATCACCATGTCTATCTTTTCATCTTGCAAGTTTGTGCCTCATGCAATCTTGTTGCAACCTAAAGCCAGGTTCTTTTTGTATACCATCATACTAAATTGAATAAAGATTCATATTTTTTGAATGCCCACATACAGATTTGAGTAAAGATTCGATCTTTTTGTATACCCACATGCTAAATTGAGTAAAAATCTGTTCTTTTTGCATACCCGCATGCTAAATTGAGAAATTTTTTTTCTGACCTTATGTTTCTTTGATCTTTTTGCAGTTTGAAAACACCAATTCAGAGTCTAGGTATGCATACATGATACAAACCTTGTTTCTTTTTCAACTCTTCCCCCCCCCCCCCCCCCCCCCCCCCCCCCTCGTCTTCCTATGAATAATTTATAACTTGTGGGAATGTTACATGTGCAGCAACTGTTCATTGCACTAAAGTTGTTCGAAATGTGAACTTGGAGAAGTTGCGCCACAACTATTTGTTTCCTGAGGTTTCTTGATCTTGAACTTAATTTGCAGCATTTTTAAGCTTTGATTATGTGTAACATAATACATATATTGTATAGATTATATTTTAACTAAAAGTTCCATGTTATTGTAAATTGTAGATAGAAGCAAGGGCACTTGAACATATGAAGAAGTATCCTGATGCCAACATCATAAGGCTTGGAATTGGTGATACCACTGAGCCCATTCCTGATATTATAACTTCAAACATGGCTGAGGTAACATAAAATCATTCATTCTTCTTTTTATTCTTTTTTTTTTTTTTTTGATGTTTTTGAGTGGTGATATAAATCGGGTAGCTGTTTCATATTCAACTCAAATTTCCATGAAAGTTGCAACCTCTTTGTTTCTTGAAAGCTTTTAAGTTTCATAATGTTTTGTAATTTGTTGGGTTAAATGTAGGAAATAGCAATGTACTTTTGTTTCTTCCTATTATGGCAAAGTATAATGTCTTAATAAGAAAAAAATAAAATAAAAGTATGATGCTATAATAGGTGCACAATATTCCTCATTTGATTAATATATAAAAAGTGATTTTGTTTGTATTAAAGTATGCAAAGGCTCTTTCAACACGCAAAGGATACAAAGGTTATGGTGCTGAACAAGGGCACAAGGTACATTTATTTGTCCAAAAAAACAAAAATCCTTTTAAAAAAATAATAAAACAGCCAATAAATATTATTTTAAATTTACAGGCTTTAAGGAAGGCAATTGCAGAGTCTTTTTACAAAGATTTAGGTGTTAAAGATGCAGAAGTTTTTGTCTCAGATGGGTCACAGTGTGATATATCTCGCCTTCAGGTTGTGTTTTATTCCCATTATTTCTTAAAAACCATTATATTAAAACATTTATTATTTTTGGATAAAAAGAAATTGATGCTTTCTTTAATTTCTTATCATGCAGCTGCTTCTGGGATCAAGTGTTTCAGTTGCTGTACAGGATCCAAATTTCCCGGTATTATTTTAATCTTCTTGCTATTTTTTTTTTTTTTTTTTTTTTTAACATTTTAGAGGAATCTTTTTCCATTTAAAAAAAAAAATTACAGAAAAACACAACATAATTTCACCATTTCATCGATTTAGCCACTGAACTATTATTTTTCAGTGACTAAATCGATAAAATGGTGAAAACATGTTTACACTTTTCTGTATTTTCCCCTTTTCAAAACCATGTAACCTGGAAAAAACGTTATTTTTAAAAAAACTAAAATACAAAAAAACATCGATTACATAATTGTTGCAATTCTCATGAGATGTTATTATTCTCAACAGGCATATATGGATTCAAGTGTTATAATAGGTCAAGCTGGAGACTTTTTAGATGAAACACTAAAATACAAAAACATTGAGTACATGACTTGTGGGCCCCAAAACAACTTCTTCCCTGACCTTTCAACCACATCAAGAACAGATATTATCTTTTTCTGCTCTCCAAATAATCCAACAGGTCATGCAGCCTCTCATGAACAATTAACACAGCTTGTGGAATTTGCTAGAAAGAATGGATCGATTATTGTTTATGATTCTGCATATTCTGTTTATATAACAGATGGAAGCCCTAAATCCATTTATGAAATTCCTGGATCAAGAGAGGTAGTAATTTCAATCTTTTTATTTTAGGCTTCAATATAATTGAATCTTGATATATAATCATATGGATGATGTTATAAGTTATAGTATTAAGTCCTATTGTTGTACAAAATTTGCCCTCATTCCTTTACAAGTGATTTTCTCAAATAATTTTCAAACATCACTTATCTATATATGGAATCATGGATCTTTACTTAATACAGAAAGAAAGGCCAAATAGAGAAAGTTTGGGGAAATGGGGTTTTTTTAAGGTTTTCCAAGTAAAATAACTATATAATTTGTATATATCGAGTAAATTACATTTTTGGTCCCTGAGTATAAATGGGTTTTTCAAATTTCGTCCTAAAAAGTTATATTGTGCACTTTTGGTTCTTATTTGAGGTTTTTGTAACGGTTTCGATTACTTTTCCAAATAAAATAACTATGTAATTTATATATATCGAGTAAATTACATTTTTGGTCCCCAAGTATAGCTGGTTTTTTCAAATTTTGTCCCAAAAAGTTATCTTGTGCAGTTTTGGTCCTTATGTATGGATGTTTCCTTGAGTTAATGTAGAAAGAAGTGGTTATGAGAAATGAGATTGAAGTTTTTGTTGTAGCTAATGTTTTTGTGTGATGACATGGACATGTGCAGTGTGCTATTGAAATCTCATCTTTCTCAAAGATTGCTGGATTCACGGGTGTACGTCTTGGTTGGACTGTGGTTCCTGATGAGCTGTATTATGCAAATAAAGTTCCTGTGATACATGATTTTGATCGAATTGTATGCACTTGTTTTAATGGTGCTTCAAGCATTGCTCAAGCTGGTGGACTCGCATGTCTTTCCCCTGATGGCTTCAAGGTCATCTCTCTCTCTCTTTCTCTCTCAGAATCTAAGATTTTGTTTCTTTTTCACTTAATGACGACTTATGAGAGTGTTTTTGTTAACTAATGTAGAAAAAACGACTTAATAGACAAAGTTAGGAAATAAGGCTTTCCCATCAAGTCCTAACCTTTTAGTAATAATATATAGGGGAATCTCAAATAAAGTCTCAATATTTTGGGTCAATTTATGGTTTAATCCCAACATTTATTTTTTGAACAGAAAAGTCCCGATAATCTAATTTTATATGACGATCCGTCGTTTTCTGTTGAAAAAAAATAAGGACTGTTTTGTTAATTTGGGAAAAATATAAAATAATCGGGACTTTTCTGTTCAAAAAATAAAAGTTGGGATTAAACCGTAAACTGACCCAAAATATTGAGACTTTATCTGAGATTTCCCTGATAAATACTTACCAACGATAAAAAATCATTGCTAATTGCAAAAAGAACGACTTACACCCCGCTCCCAAGTTGTAGCAAATAAAAGAAGAGAAGAGAAAGGAAAGTAAGGATAGAAGAGAAGAGAAAAGAAAGGAAAAAAAATTTGTTTTTGTGCTCCCGAGTTGGAGAGAAATGGAAGGAAAGTTAAACATTTTGTTCTTTCTTTCCAAATCCTCCCAAATCGGAAGGAAAGTTAGGAGGGAAAGTGATCCTTCCATTTCCTTCCACTTCCTTCCACTTCCTTCCTTTAATGAAACTCGAGAGCACCAATTTCTCTTACTTTCCTTTCATTTCCACCCATTTCCTTTCTTTTCTCTCCTTAAGTTGAACTCGGGAGCGGGGTGTTAATAAAGAAAGTCTGGGAAAAAGGCTTTGCCATTAAGTCCTAACTTTTTATGAATCTAATCTCATTTTCTAAGAAAGTAGTTGTTAATATGTAATTTATATATCGAGTAAGTTACATTTTTGGTCCCCGAGTATAGCTAGTTTTTTCAAATTTCATCCCAACAAGTTATCAGTCCTTATTTGAGGTTTTTGTAACTTTTTTTTTTTTTTTATCACTTTTCCAAGTAAAATAACTATATTTTTAGGACCAAATTTGCAAAAATCAGCTATACATAGCACATACACAAAAATAGTCGGTTTACTTGAAACGAGGACTAAAATTGTAGGGAAAAAAAATTTGATTACTAAAATGGCGTTTTTGTGAAATTTACGAGTTGCAGGCAGTGATGTCGGTGGTGGATTACTACAAGGAAAATGCAAAAATATTGGTGGAGACATTTACATCATTAGGTCTAGTTGTATATGGTGGTGTAAATGCACCATATGTATGGGTGCATTTCCCTGGATCAAGATCATGGGACATGTTCTCTGAGATTCTCAACAAAACACATATAATTACAGTTCCGGGCAGCGGGTTTGGGCCCGGGGGTGAAGGATATATAAGGGTCACTGCTTTCGGGCAGAGAGAAAACATATTGGAAGCCTCGGTCAGGCTTAGAAACGTTAACTTGTAATAAACACGTTATAATTTGATTTTGGTGGAAGAAGACGTTAATTTGATTGATTATGATCGGATATAAAGTGTACTAAATTATCGTTGTTTGTGTAATAAAATGAACGTTGATGAGATGAGATTGGTTGGTTGTACTTATATATGAATATACGCATTAGTTCTTACATGTTTATATATTATCGTTATCATTCGTGTTAAGTGCAAGATATCGCAACTCATTTTTGTTGTTAATTTTTTTTTATTATAAATACATACTAGAATTTCTTCTTATTACAATATTGTACATTAAAAAGTTTACCTAATTTTAACAAGGGAAAATGACTTACGAGGTAATTAACTGTTGCTTTTGTATTCATTTGGTTATTTTTTTTTTATTTTTTTTTTTATTTTTTATTTTTTATTTTTTTAATTTCATATACCATTGAACTTGTTTAGGTGTTCACAGAAACCATTGAAACCGACTATTGAAGGTTTCCGGCAATTTCTTATCTCCGACGACTCTCTGGTCGTCTTCTCCGGTGAGCCTCCGGCAAAAATGAGTTTTTCCGGTAGACTTTTCTTAACTGCCATCCAAGCGGTACCCACTGCCGGTGCTGCTGCTTAGCTTTCTCCACCCTCCCCTCTCTCCCTCGTGTCGATTTGCTGCCAGAAAAACGAAGAAGGGACGAGGCAGCAAGCCACCTGCCACCTCCTCCTGCCATCATCGGAACCCACCTACCACCTCCTTTTTGCCGCCGATAAACCACAATCACCACCTCCTGCTGCTGCTTGCTGCTGCTGTAAGTCATCCAGCCGAGATCCAAGGATCCGTCGGAAAGCTCATTTTTGCCGGAGGCTCGCCGGAGAAGACGGTCGGAGAGTCGTCGGAGATAAGAAATTGCCAGAAACCTTCAATAGCCGGTTTCAATGGTTTCTATGAACACCTACAACAAGTTTAATGGGTTTAATGGTAAATCAGATACAAAAAAAGGAAAGTCACCAAATGAATACAAAGGCAATAGTTAGAGTAAATTACACGATTCGTCCCTCATCCAAGTGTCAAATGACACGTTCAGTTCCTATTTTTAAAAATTAACTCGGACTGTCCCTGCAATGTTTTTTTCTCACTCGGACTGTCCCTGACGGACATAAAATGACTATATTACCCTTTTTATTTCTTTTTTTATTTTTTTATTTTTTATCATTGACAATTTAAAAGAAAAACAAAAAATATGGCCCACCACCATAAACCCTTAATCCGCCTCCACCCACAACCTTCATCTTCATCGGGTCATCCTCATTCTTCTATACTGGAGCTATGGAGAGAGAGAGGGTTGTCGTCGCCACCACGACCACCGTCGCCAGAGAGAGAGAGAGAGAGAGAGAGAGAGAGAGAGAGAGAGAGAGAGAGAGAGAGAGAGAGAGAGAGAGAGAGAGAGAGAGAAGCCCATCGCTTCACTCCACCCGCGCAACACCATTGTCAGAGTTTCTGGATCATCTCCGATTTGCAGGTTCGCTTACCACCTTCTCCAACATCACCATTGTCTTCTCCGTTCGATTATCACCACCTGTGCGCCGCCATCTCAAACCATTTAGGGTTTGCAGATCTACATTCGTGAAACAACTCATCTCGCTTCTCCGTTCCTAGATCTGCACTCCATGGATTTGCACTTCGTGGATCTGTACTCCGTCGATATACACGTTGAAGATCGTCTCTTTGAACGATTCTGGGTGGTGGTGCCGGAGAAATAAATCATACCCACTGTTGCCTTCCATCTTTCCTGAAATAAATCACACCCTTGGATCTAAGGTTGCCTAGGATTTAGAGAAGAAGAAGGAGATGGAGGGGGACGACGACGTATGGTTGGAGAAGAACGTCGTCTTCCAGATACCGGCCATAGCCATCAACTCTCATCTCTGAAAAGATTTCTGGGATTTGTTAACAGGATTTTAGGGGAGAAGACTTATTTTTCAGATCTCTTTTAGATGTAGGGTTAGATTCAGGTTTGATTTTTTGGTTTAATTTCAAGTTTCTGTTTTTATTTTGGAGGTGAATGGTGGTGTTTGTCAGTGGTGACTGGTGGCCGGAGATGGCTGATTGATGGCCGGAGGTGGTTGGTTGTCGGAGGTGGTTGATGGTGGGAGGGGTTGGAACTTGGAAGCAATTTAAGGAGAAGTTTATTTTCTAAGAATTATAATTAATACAACCATCAAGACCTCAAAATACCCAAAATGCCCTCAAAAGTCCAACTTGGTCAACCGTGGTCAAAGTCAAAGTCAACGGTCAAGGTCAACAGTCCATGTTGACCCAACTTGTCCAGTGCACATATCAACTCGTCGAGTTCCTTTAGTATTCAGAGAGGCGGGAAAAACCCCAACCAACTCGGCGAGTTGGCTGGAAAACTCGCCGAGTTTTACCCTCTTACACATTTAGTCCTTTTCATCAAGTCCAACGTTTCAAGATGTAGATCTAGCACCCAAGAGCTGGAAAGTCACGTAAAGTTACCAACTTTACGTTCATGCATGCCCCAAAGAGGCTCTAACTCTCAAGGAAAGAGGCCTAGAACTCAATAAAGTTTGTAACTTAATAAGGGATCTTAAGCATGAAAGAGGCCTAGAACTCAATAAAGTTTGCAACTTTAAGCCAAAAGAGGCCATCAAACTTCCATATCTTAAGTGATAACTCCATGAAATGCTCAACCCCATGCACAATCCAAAAATGAGTCAAATATGACAATAAACTTCCAAGGAAGATACCTAAGCAAATAGATGAGCAAGTTTTCGACTTTTTACCTCAAAAGAGTAGCTAAACTCAATGCGATTCTGGATCTATAGCTTTCCCTTCAAGCTAGGCACCACCAACTTCAAGCTCTTTCAAAATGAGACCAAAAGAAGCAACTTTTAAGCTCACACACTCAACTTGGGGGTGAGATGCACAAATTCTAGGGTTTCTGGGCATAGGAGGCGATTAGGGAGGCCAACAATGGGACTTAAGGCCTTTAAATAGGGTGCAACACCCTAAAAATTAGGGTTTCATATTCAGCCACCAACTCGTCGAGTTTTTCCTCACCAACTCGTCGAGTTGGTCCAAAAATACGCGCGGCCCAAAAGCCTTCAACACGTCGAGTTGAGGTGTGACATCCCCATTTTCACGGCCAGAAAAGACCGATTTTTGTTTGTGCTTTATAAAAATCAGAGTACCCTTTTAATAAAAATGTTGTGGAATTTGTTCCCAGAAAATACATGATAAATACTTTATCAAAGCATTTCCGAATAAATGTATTTTATTAATTTAAAACATTTGGGATGTCGTCGTCAATACAGAAACATAAGCATAAACAGAACTTACATTCATTTACACTAATGATCTACATCTCTTTTAAATCTCTCAGTGTAAAGTAGCTTCATATCGACACCTGTGATACAAATAAGCTTGAGTGGGTCAGGTTGGGAAACCTGGTGAGTACATAGGGTTTTCAACCCACAATAATATAATTATTATGTTTGAACATTGAACAATCAACCCATTTACCCATCCCCGTTATCTCTTTTACTCTTAAGGATCTACCCTAAGCATCAACTATTCCTCGTTCATTCATTCCGAAGTCCATCGTCGCCAGGGTTTACACAATAGGCACTAAGTCCATAGTCGCCAGAGTTTATACAGCAGACACTAAATCCATAGCTGCCAATGCTTGTTCGTAAAGCACTAATTCCATAGATGCATTCATTGGGTACTAAGTCCATAGCTACCAATGTTAATCTAATAGGTTCTAAGTCCATAGCTACCATCGTTTATCTAACAGGAACTAAGTCCATAGCTGTCAATGTTATTTATTAGGCACTAAGTCTACAGCTGCCAATGTTCACTCATATCATCTTTCATCTCTCATCATTCATCTACCCATGTTTTACCCAACATATTCGTAGATATAAAATACATATACAGTTTAAATTATGTAAAACATGTATAAAATCGTTTATCCAGCATAGATAGCAAGTATACAGGTTATATGCACACATAGAACGTAATTTATATAAATTACTTCATATCTATGTGTAAGATGAAAGTAACTATGCACTCACTTGTTAAAGTGATGATTCCAAACTCGGGCAGCGCTTCGCTTCTAACGATTCTAATTTCCTTCGACGAAACCTAGCATTATTATCGCTAAATTTTAGTCTAATATTTATTGCGACTAATTATTAGTCTAGATTCGTCATTAACTCAGAGTCTACATTCATGATCTATCAAGTAAGGAACAACCAGGTAGGATCATATCGGAGGTAGGGTCCGTTTGGTATACGAAGTATACTGTCTGGAAATCCCAGTTTCAACACCTCACTAAATCGCAACCTAGACATCATTCCCGTAAGTAGATCAATCAGTATAACGACTTTGAATCACTGATAAATATTATTTATAGGTTCATAATAACGATATTATATTTAAATATAAGCTATATTTAAAGTAGGGTAGGCGTATCTCACTTACAGCGGGTTTTGCTAAAAACCGGACTTCGCTGAAGCAGAGTTTCAGAGCAGAAAAGCTCTTTTTCTCGGAGCCTTCGGGCGCTCCTGGGCTTTCCTCTAGAACCTTGAGGTTACTAGGGATTTAGAGGGGTTTTGGGAGTCTAGAGAGAAGTTAGAGAGAGAAAGAAAGGCTTATGGTGTGAAGAAAATATGAAGGATTCACCCTTTATTTATAGGGGTTTTATCGTAGAGCAGGCCCTAAGTTTCGTCTGTATCTTCCGCGTACGAGCTATGTTTTCTACGTTCTTTATGTCCACACGTTGGTATTTATGAGTACTACAACTTTCATTTAGACCCCGTCGGCTAATTCTCATTCTATCTCCGATTTGCAAAACTGTATCGAATTTATCGCGCTCGAAGAGTAGGGACTAAGTTTCGTCCATATATTTGACATACGAGCTCTATTATCGACGTTCTTTATATCCACGCGTTGGTATTTACGAGTACTACAACTTTCATTTAGATCCCGTCGTCTAATTCTTATTATATCTCAGATTTACAAAACTGTATCGAATTCGCCGCGCTCGAAGAGTAGGGACTAAGTTTTGTCCATATCTTTCACATACGAGCTCCGTTTTCGACTGTCTTTTTATCTTTGAACTCCTATTAAAGATATCTTCATTTACCGTTTAGATTATTTTGGCTAAAAATCGACCGATCTAAAATTCGAATTCCGGACTGTGCACTGTTGTGCCAAATCTTAGAAAAATCATAACTTCCTCATACGAAGTCAGATTTGGGCGTTCTTTTTATGTCTGTTCTCGGTTTAATGTATACTACAAATTTCATTTAGATATCTAAGACTAAAAAGTAGTTTATCCAAAATTCACTTTTTACGATTACCGGTGCCGTGCCGATTTTGCCGTAAAACTTCGACAGGTCATAACTTCTTCGTTATAACTCGGATTTCGGCGTTCTTTATATGTACGGAACCCTTGTGAAATATACTATAACTTGGTTAAGATTATTTATTCTAAATAATATTCTATTAAAAAGTCATTTTTGACGCTTATTGTCTCTAAATTGACTAGCCCGAATCTGCGGGCGTTACAATTATCTCCCCCTTAGGATGATTACGTCCTGGAATCATCAACAAAACAGGGCTTGTTTAAGTGAATCCATACGTTATCTCTTCATCCTAGGTAATAATCGTAACTTCTATATTCCTTCGAATGAATATCTATCTCTTGGACTTCTTACTACATACAGTGCTCGATCTTGCACCCGCTCTTCATACTATTTTGTAACCTTCGAGTTACAAACTCAATACTTATTGGAGACTCCTGCTCCTTCTTAAACATACTTTACTTAAGAGAAGTTCTTTATTTTGATTATCATGACAGACCGATGGGTCATGTTCTAATGACCTCTCATCGTATGATGCAACACTTAGACTCATGTCTCTAAAAGTCAAATTCCATAATGGAATATACCTTCCTTCATGTTCTAATGTGATATAATCACCTTTTAGCATGTAGCATTTCTATATACAAGTTTCTTACTTTAACAACGATCGCAATCGCTTTGATTATCTTTCACTTCAATCTTCTGGCTTAAGTCGGATGCTACATCAAACTTGGTTCTCTGAACCACGTAACATACTCATCTTGGTCGGACTCGATATGATATGACCACTAGGGTTGGAATAACAACACTCTTCTTAGATCATTACCGAAACTATGGTAATGACATACATGAACAAAACAGAATCAATTACTAGCTTCTTGGTAACCTTGTGACTTTCCCTGATCCAAGTGTGATTCATGTGCTTCCGGCAGTATAGGCCTCTACTACCATTCACACCTACTCATACTCGTCCCAAGTATTGTCTCGCAGTTCTCCAAGTCATTATCACAAAAACAATTTTAACACATACAAATGTGTCCAAACAATCATATAATTTTCCCTAGACTCTACTAGGACTTCTTCCATGCGTATCTTCAATCATCAATTCTGCTTCAACTCAGTTGGTGATGGAAATGTCAGATGATGGGATAACTTCATGGATTATACCAAAAATCTTTCTTTCTGCTAATCGAAAGTGTACTTCTCCCGTACTAGAAGTATTATTTATTAGACGCATTCTAAAGGCAAGATATCACTCTTACGATATATTCCGATAGGTACCATTCGGTATCGTAAGCCTTCTCATTTCCTTCATTTACTCAATTCACTACGAGTCTTCACCATGATGTTCTGCACACCAAAGCAGTCGTTCGGTGTATCGAGACGAGAATATAGATAGAGGAAGGTTTAGACACATATTCTTCCTTATTACTTCGAAAAATTACATGCCAGTTCTAACATTGTAATTAAACGTTTAGAAACTGAGCACATAAAATTTCTAGATCCAGTCGGCAACAGACCATAGATCCGATCAAACGATAACATCATAAAGTATATAAGGCAGCATAAATCACTTAGCACATAAAAGCAATTTAGTCATCTTCCCTAAATAAGACAATGCTTGTGTCAATTCAGGTGTACAACCTAAAATATAATAGACACACTCCTCATGATCATTGCTTAGCATTCTAAGTTTAAGTCTAGAAATAAATCCTTATTCCTAGTTCGCTTAAACTAATGCTCTGATAGCAACTGTGACATCCCCTATTTTCACGGCCAGAAAAGACCGATTTTTGTTTGTGCTTTATAAAAATCAGAGTACCCTTTTAATAAAAATGTTGTGGAATTTGTTCTCAGAAAATACATGATAAATACTTTATCAAAGCATTTCCGAATAAATGTATTTTATTAATTTAAAACATTTGGGATGTCGTCGTCAATACAGAAACATAAGCATAAACAGAACTTACATTCATTTACTGTAATAAACACGTTTTGAAATCATGTTATGTAATCCAAAAAGTTAAAACTATTATGAAATATTATGTGAAATTGAGTGTTGAGTTCTAACAGATACTTTTTACTAGAAATAAGGTAAAACTATGTTTAGAATCACTCATAAAATATTGGAAGTCTTATGAGATTCCAATTAAAAGCCAAATAGTGAAATTTAGCGAAAATATAAAATTTGGAATAAGTAAAATTTTATTATTGAAAGTTGTAGATAATCTCGTTAGAAACACGTAGGCGAAAACCTCGTCGAAATCCGAGTTATAACGAAGAAGTTATGACCAATCGAAGATCCGCGATAAAACCGGCACGGTGCCGAATGACGTAAAAAGTGAGTTTTTGATAAACTACTTTTTAGCATTAGTGATCTAAATGAAATTCGTAGTATTCGTTAAACCGAGAAGTTCGATAAAAAGAACGCCAAAATCTGACTTCGTATGAGGAAGTTATGATTTTTACAAGTTTCAGCTTAGCAGTAGACAGCTAAAAACTCGAATTTTAGATCGAGTGATTTTTAGCCGACACAACCTAAACGAGAATCGAAGGTCTCGTCATTAGTAGTACAACGGTAAAAAGTCTGACGAAAACGGACGTCGGATGAAGAAGTTATGAATTTTTAACGGATTTACCAGTCCCGGTCTGTTAAAAATAATAATATAAAAATAAAGTCAAAATTTTTCCGATGAAGTCTAAACGAAAGTTGTAGAGCATAATTTTCTCTAGGCGTGCATATAAAGAACGTCAAAAACGGAGCCCGTATGAGAAAGTTATGGATTTTACAAGATTGGGCACATTTTTCGAGAAATTTCGCATGAATAGTGATTGCCACGTCACCCTCGCTCGGAGATGGCCACGTGTCCGAAGCTGCTGCGTGGCATTTCCGAGAAGCGACGTGTGTCGCACAGGTGTCCAAAAAAGCCACGTGATCTCGCATGCACCCCACGTGATCCGACCCGCGTGTAGCCTCCTGATTCGACCGAGGAGGAGGCCCAATCCGAAGCGCACGTCTGTCCGAACCGAGCCTCGCCCTGCTGACAGCTGGTCCGAGCCTCGCATACGAGCCTCTCGCTTCCCAGCCTCGGATCCGAGCCTTCGGTCCTCCTCCCCTATAAATAGCAGCCATGCGAGACCTCCCGGTTAGATGTTTGAAAATTGCCCTTTTTCACCCTTTTTCAACATTTTCTTACATTCTGACTTCCCTTGAAGCCCCGGTACTTATTCCAAAGCCCGAAACGTGCCCCGAGATTCCCGAGAAGCCCGAAAAATTTATCTTTTCGGTTTCGAAGCTCTACTTTCGCAGAGCCCGGTTTTCAAGAAAACTCCCGGTTTTCAACGGAGAAAGTCATATTTAGAGCCGAAGTGCTGCCCAAATTACTATTTTGACCCCCGGTTATTTCACGATGAGTTTAATACATAGGAACAATTGTATGTTATGTCTTATATGTGCTATGTGCTTTTCCATGTTATCATCTCGAGTTGTTGTTTCCGCTATTTTTATAGCAAGGTTGTACCTCTGATTTGAAGTGTATGACATAGGCATCACTTGGGTATTGGTATGAACCGTTGATCATGAAGTGTATGACATAGGCATCACTTTGGCTTCGGTAGAATAATATTCCTGAGTATTTTCCCGTGTTATTTTTATTTATGCTATTTATGATAGCAAAGCTATACCTTTGACCATGTGATCAGTTTAAGAACTCAGATTCACGGTGGTACTGGTATGTAGCCTCTGGCCATGTAGAGCATGTCCCCCAGTAAGTGAATGACTCTATTCTATGGCATTGGCAGAAGGTTAGACAGGGCGTGAAAACCTGAAATCTACCAAAAGGTTAATCCGAAGTTGTATGTCTTCTGTGCCATTTGGGCCAAAGCATTATTGATGTTTATCAAGTATGGAAATTGTTATATCTCATTGATTGTATATTTTTGAATCGAGTCATTGATTGATATGGAAAACTTTTCGCATTATGCCTTTGTTGTTCCTTGTTCCTCTTTGCTTCTAGCATATTAAAGTATATATATGGCATAACGTTATATTGTATCTATTATTGAACTCACTAAGCGTTATCGCTTACCCCTCCCAATGTTTTAACATAATGCAGGCAATAAGCACCCAGTATAGTTGGAAGACTTAGAATAGTTTGTAATAGTACTTTTGTACTTCAGTTTATGTTTTTATAAAATTACAATATCCTGGGTAGTTATGTAAAATCTTAAAACATAGTCGGTTTGTATCCAATCTTTTGTAATCACTTTATCAATGTAAGATAATGTTTTATAAATATGCATGTAGCATGTTTTGGAGTAACTATACTGTCAAGTATGAAAGTTTGGGTCTTTCAGAAATATGAAAGTATAGAAAGGGGTTCTTTCAATCATGGTATCAGAGCAGTGGTTTAAGTGAACTAAATCACATGGATTGGTATTTAGACTTAAACTATTGGAAGTTTAATATATGAACTGGAATCATTGTAAATATATGGATACAAACCATAGGAAACACTTAAGTGGGGTATTGGGTAGTGATAAACCCTAGTATTCTAAGACATTAAGTTACTTCAAAATTTTTAGAGAATTAGTATATATGAACTAGGAATTTTGAGAATTTCTAGATAAAAACATGAATTGTTAAGTGAAGTTGATACAATATGTATTTGGTATATTTTAGGTTGAATACCTAATGGGGTAAGCACTAGAATATTAAGAGGAGATATGCCTTATATTCTAATATGTGCTAAGTGATAAGTAAATATAGCATGCTTTAGGTTTCATACCTATATTGCTATTATTTGAGAAAAGTTTAAGGTCTGTTGCCGACCTTGGTTTAGAAAATTTTATGTTCAGAATTCTAAGAATTTTCGTAATAGAATTTACATGAAACTTTTCGAAGTAATAAAGATACTTATGATAGTTGGTATTGATAAGTTTATTGATAAACGATCGAAGGATATCGTGAAATAATAAATATGAAGTGTAATCGTAAATAGTGTGTTAATACCAACAGAGTGGTATTATGCATTTAAAATATATAAGATAATATAATAACATCTTCGGAAGAAAGATGTGCGTTTGAAATACATTTGGATAAGATAAGTGTTTTGGCATAACCGATGAAGTTGTTCCACCGCTGTCCAGATTAAAGCAATGATAGTTTATAGAGTCGGAAGAACCGAGGATGGTGATAAATACTTCAACAATATTGAAATTATTGTAGTCCAACATTTAGAAGAATTAAATGAAGATCAAAGGAAAGGCTAATGAAGTATTTAGACTCATTAGGCCAAGACTTTGTGATGTAGTATGTAGTTCGAGTAGTAACCCTATACAAGATGTTTAGACTTAGTATTTAATAATACTGAGTGATGATTGACTTCTGTTACATCCTTATGGAAGTTCCATTGTGTGTTAAGCCGATTTTAACATACAAGATTGGGATAGTGAAATAGGTTATTTGGTTGTGAAAAGGCTGAGTGGCTTACTTGTTAAAGTAAGGTAGAGTACTTAGTTGAAGAAGATATATACTCATATTATTATATGAGAAGAGATGTTGTAGTTAGGAATGGTAGAGAACCAAGTTGAAGCTAGTAGAGCTTGCTGAGATGCAGCTATAATGCAGACTTCTTAGGATAGACTCATATGAAGTAGACTTAAAAGATACAACCATGAGAAGAAGACTTACTCAGATACAGGAATGACGATTTCATGAAAGGATAATGAAACCAACAAATATGCATGATGGTTTGCATGAGTTAGAAGATGATGTAAGTAGTTGGAAACTATTTGTCTTTACACTGCTAGAGGAAATTTTGGGTGTAGTATGTCTTGTAGAGTAGACACTACCCGAGAAAGAATTTATATGAAGAAATGGAAGTAAACTTTCTATCGACCTATGGAAAAGTATTAGGATATATTTAATTGAGCATATGCATGAGAAGAATTTTAGAAGGCGAGTATAGGTAATCCAATATATGTTTGATAGAAACGCGAAAACCCTAGTTGAGTCTAGGAGAAATTGTTGTATGTATTTGTTTGAACACACTCAGGTGTGAAAAGTTGCTTTGTAAAAACTTTTGAATGGTGACTTAGGAACTGCGAGACAATACTTGGGACGAGTATGAGTAGGTGTGAATAGTAGTAGAGGCCTATACTACTGGAAGCACATGACTCACAAATGATTCCGTTTTATTCATGTGTGTCGTTACCTTCGTTTCGGTAATGACTAAGAAGATAATTATCGTTCAAATCTTAATGTCATAAAGAATCGAGTCCGATTAGTATAAATCCGCGAAAGGAGTTGATTGGTTCAGAGAACCATGTCTTATATAGTGACGAAACTTCAGTAGGAATACTGAAGAAGTAAATGGTCGAGGTACTCGATAGAAATTTTAACGATCTTCATTAAAGGATTGAGCAATCATTAGCCAGAGATGTGACTTGCTATGTGGTGTTACTGGCCACAAGAAATGTTTCCGCCCTACTCTTACTAGTCAAATGACGGGGAGTCAAGTTTCCGTTCAACAATCAAAGAGTACTCCAACTAAAAAGGAGGAGGTGCCAAAAGCTAAAAGATGTATATGTCCGAAAGCACGAATTAGAGATACGTGGTGCTATTCTTTCTATTCCGAAGCATCCACGTGTTGATCAAACTCTTTTTGTTTTCTTTATTCCATCAGCTTGATTTATTCGATCTGATTCTAATACAAGAGTTTGGTTCGTTATGTGTCTTGTGTGTTATAAATACAAATGTCATTAGAATAAAACCATTCGAGTTGATGTTATAGAAAAAGTAAAGACCTTATCTTGGGTTTAGTCTATAAACCAAGAAGGAGCAGGAGTCTGCAATGAGAATTGAGTTTTAACTCAAAGATTAGGATCAAAAGCTCAATAGAGAATGATGAGCGGGTGCAGGTTTGAGCACCGCTAGTAATTAAGAAGTTTGAAGAGTTTGACAATCGTTTGGCAAACCAAAAGATAAATATCGTACATTTTAGATTACCACAGAGGAAGTAAGTTAGGACTCGAATGTGGTGACTAGTAATTTTCTCGTAAACTTTAGATCTGCTCACATCTTATTTGATTATGATGCCTCAGATTCTTTCGTGCCTTATAAATTCGCACATTCTTTTCAAATTGCTTGTTACGCAATTGTCCAATCATTTCATATAGATAACATAGGAAATATATCATTACTTGCTGATAAAGTCTATAGAGATAGTGTTATAGGAATTGAAAGTTATAATCTTCCTGCTAACCTAATTCCTATCTTTGATATTATTCTCGACATAGATTGATTGTTAAAGAACTACGCAGATCTCTTGTGCTACGAAGAGATGATATGCATCCTTATCGAAAGGGAAGATTCTATTTATGTCTACGATGAAAATAATAAATTTCTTTCTTAAAAACTCGTAAATTTATTTCGAAGGGATATTTTACTTATTCGGCTTATACAGTTAATACCTTGAAAGAGGAGAAGAAAACTGTGAATGATAGCCTTTGGATAATTATCGACCGGCTGATTAAGAGTGCATATTTTCTCGTCATACGTACAACGGTTCTAATGGAGAAATACGCACAAGTTTACTTAGACGAAATTGTGGCGAGACATGGTGTGCCACTAAAGATTATTTCCGATTGTGATACTCGCTTCACTTCTCACTTTTGGGTGAGTATGAAGAGTGAATTGGGATCTTGAGTTACTCCCAACACAACTTATCATCCCCAGACAGATGGTTAGACAGAGAGAACAATCCAAGCAGTAGAAAATATGCTTCGTGCATATGTCTTAGAGTTCGGTAGTAACTGTGAACACCATTATGTTGGCATAATGTAGGACAGAAAATCCTTGGTGGTCCTGAAATGATTCAAGACACCACTGATAAGATTCAAATTATACGAGAAAGAATGAAAGTAGCCCAGGATCGACAAAAGACCTGTGTAGAAATGGAGGAGACGATCCATAGAATTCCAAGTGGGTGATACTGAAGGTAACCCCGTGGAAAGGTATTATGAAATTTGAGAAGAAAAGGAGATTGAGTCCTAGATTTATTGGACTTTTCAAAATTATCTAACAAGCATACCGCTTGGAATTGCCTGAAGATTTGGCAGGTATTCATGATGTATTTCATGTAAGATATCTACGTCAATGCTTGAGCATATATGATGAAACGGTACCATTATCCAAGGTGAAACGGGATAATAAACTTATACTTAGGGAAAATAAGAATGAGATAAGAGCGAAATATCCTCATTTGTCCAAATCGTTGTGATTTTGGGGACGAAATCCTAAAAAAGAGGAGGTATTTGTAACAAACACGTTTTGAAATCGTATTATGTAATCCAAAAAGTTAAAAATATTATGAAATATTATGTGAAATTAAGTGTTGAGTTCTAACAGATAGTTTTTACTAGAAATAAGGTAAAACTATGTTTAGAATCACTCATAAAATATTGGAAGTCTTATGAGATTCCAATTAAAAGCCAAATAGTGAAATTTAGTGAAAATATAAAATTTGGAATAAGTAAAATTTTATTATTAAAAGTTGTAGATAATCTCATTAGAAACACGTAGGCGACAACCTCGTCGAAATCCGAGTTATAACGAAGAAGTTATGACCAATCGAAGATCCGCGATAAAACCGGCACGGTGCCGAATGACTTAAAAAGTGAGTTTTTGATAAACTACTTTTTAGCCTTAGTGATCTAAATGAAAGGCGTAGTATTCGTTAAACCGAGAAGTTCGATAAAAAGAACGCCAAAATCTGACTTCGTATGAGGAAGTTATGATTTTTACAAGTTTCAGCTTAGCAGTAGACAGCTAAAAACTCGAATTTTAGATCGAGTGATTTTTAGCCGACACAACCTAAACGAGAATTGAAGGTCTCGTCATTAGTAGTACAATGGTAAAAAGTCTGACGAAAACGGACGTCGGATGAAGAAGTTATGAATTTTTAACGGATTTACCACTCCCGGTCTGTTAAAAATAATAATATAAAAATAAAGTCAAAATTTTTCCAATGAAGTCTAAACGAAAGTTGTAGAGCATAATTTTCTCTAGGCGTGCATATAAAGAACGTCAAAAACGGAGCCCGTATGAGAAAGATATGGATTTTACAAGATTGGGCACATTTTTCGAGAAATTTCGCATGAATAGTGATTGCCACGTCACCCTCGCTCGGAGCTGGCCACGTGTCCGAAGCTGCTGCATGGCATGTCCGAGAAGAGACGCGTGTCGCACAGGTGTCCGAAAAAGCCACGTGATCTCGCATGCACCCCACGTGATCCGACCCGCGTGTAGCCTCCTGATTCGACCGATGAGGAGGCCCAATCCGAAGCGCACGTCTGTCCGAACCGAGCCTCGCCCTGCTGACAGCTGGTCCGAGCCTCTCGCTTCCCAGCCTCGGATCCGAGCCTTCGGTCCTCCTCCCCTATAAATAGTAGCCATGCGAGACCTCCCGGTTAGATGTTTGAAAATTGCCCTTTTTCACCCTTTTTCAACATTTTCTTACATTCTGACTTCCCCCGAATCCCCGGTACTTATTCCAAAGCCCAAAACGTGCCCCGAAATTCCCGAGAAGCTCGAAAAATTTATCTTTTCGGTTTCGAAGCTCTACTTTCGCAGAGCCCGATTTTCAACGAAGAAAGTCATATTTAGAGCCGAAGTGCTGCCCAAATTACTATTTTGACCCCCGGTTATTTCACGATGAGTTTAATACATAGGAACAATTGTATGTTATGTCTTATATGTGCTATGTGCTTTTCCATGTTATCATCTCGAGTTGTTGTTTCCGCTATTTTTATAGCAAGGTTGTACCTCTGATTTGAAGTGTATGACATAGGCATCACTTGGGTATTGGTATGAACCGTTGATCATGAAGTGTATGACATAGGCATCACTTTGGCTTCGGTAGAATAATATTCCTGAGTATTTTCCCGTGTTATTTTTATTTATGCTATTTATGATAGCAAAGCTATACCTTTGACCATGTGATCAGTTTAAGAACTCAGATTCACGGTGGTACTGGTATGTAGCCTCTGGCCATGTAGAGCATGTCCCCCAGTAAGTGAATGACTCTATTCTATGGCATTGGCAGAAGGTTAGACAGGGCGTGAAAACCTGAAATCTACCAAAAGGTTAATCCGAAGTTGTATGTCTTCTGTGCCATTTGGGCCAAAGCGTTATTGATGTTTATCAAGTATGGAAATTGTTATATCTCATTGATTGTATATTTTTGAATCGAGTCATTGATTGATATGGAAAACTTTTCGCATTATGCCTTTGTTGTTCCTTGTTCCTCTTTGCTTCTAGCATATTAAAGTATATATATGGCATAACGTTATATTGTATCTATTATTGAACTCACTAAGCGTTATCGCTTACCCCTCCCAATGTTTTAACATAATGCAGGCAATAAGCACCCAGTATAGTTGGAAGACTTAGAATAGTTTGTAATAGTACTTTTGTACTTCAGTTTATGTTTTTATAAAATTACAATATCCTGGGTAGTTATGTAAAATCTTAAAACATAGTCGGTTTGTATCCAATCTTTTGTAATCACTTTATCAATGTAAGATAATGTTTTATAAATATGCATGTAGCATGTTTTGGAGTAACTATATTGTCAAGTATGAAAGTTTGGGTCTTTCAGAAATATGAAAGTATAGAAAGGGGTTCTTTCATTTACACTAATGATCTACATCTCTTTTAAATCTCTCAGTGTAAAGTAGCTTCATATCGACACCTGTGATACAAATAAGCTTGAGTGGGTCAGGTTGGGAAACCTGGTGAGTACATAGGGTTTTCAACCCACAATAATATAATTATTATGTTTGAACATCGAACAATCAACCCATTTACCCATCCCCGTTATGTCCTTTACTCTTAAGGATCTACCCTAAGCATCAGCTATTCTTCGTTCATTCATCCCGAAGTCCATCGTCGCCAGGGTTTACACAATAGGCACTAAGTCCATAGTCGCCAGAGTTTATACAGCAGACACTAAATCCATAGCTGCCAATGCTTGTTCGTAAAGCACTAATTCCATAGATGCATTCATTGGGTACTGAGTCCATAGCTACGAATGTTAATCTAATAGGTTCTAAGTCCATAGCTACCATCGTTTATCTAACAGGAACTAAGTCAATAGCTGCCAATGTTATTTATTAGGCACTAAGTCTATAGCTGCCAATGTTCACTCATATCATCTTTCATCTCTCATCATTCATCTACCCATTTTTTACCCAACATATTCGTAGATATAAAATACATATACAGTTTAAATAATTTAAAACATGTATAAAATCGTTTATCCAACATAGATAGCAAGTATACAGGTTATATGCACACATAGAATGTAATTTATATAAATTACTTCATATCTATGTGTAAGATGAAAGTAACTATGAACTCACTTGTTAAAGTGATGATTCCAAACTCGGGCAGCGCTTCGCTTCTAACGATTCTAATTTCCTTCGACGAAACCTAGCATTATTATCGCTAAATTTTAGTCTAATATTTATTGCGACTAATTATTAGTCTAGATTCGTCATTAACTCAGAGTCTACATTCATGATCTATCAAGTAAGGAACAACCAGGTAGGATCATATCGGAGGTAGGGTCCGTTTGGTATACGAAGTATACTGTCTGGAAATCCCACTTTAAACACCTCACTAAATCCCAGCCTAGACATCATTCCCGTAAGTAGATCAATCAGTATAACGGCTTTGAATCACTGATAGATATTATTTATAGGTTCATAATAACGATATTATATTTAAATATAAGCTATATTTAAAGTAGGGTAGGCGTATCTCACTTACAGCGGGTTTTGCTAAAAACCGGGCTTCCCTGAAGCAGAGTTTCTGAGCCGAAAAGCTCTTTTTCTCGAAGCCTTCGGGCGCTCCGGGGCTTTCCTCTAGAACCTTGAGGTTACTAGGGATTTAGAGGGGTTTTGGGAGTCTAGAGAGAAGTTAGAGAGAGAAAGAAAGGCTTATGGTGTGAAGAAAATATGAAGGATTCACCCTTTATTTATAGGGGTTTTATCGTAGAGCAGGCCCTAAGTTTCGTATGTATCGTCCGCGTACGAGCTCTGTTTTCTACGTTCTTTATGTCCACACGTTGGTATTTATGAGTACTACAACTTTCATTTAGACCCCGTCGGCTAATTCTCATTCTATCTCCGATTTGCAAAACTGTATCGAATTTATCGCGCTCGAAGAGTAGGGACTAAGTTTCGTCCATATATTTGACATACAAGCTCTATTATCGACGTTCTTTGTATCCACGCGTTGGTATTTACGAGTACTACAACTTTCATTTAGATCCCGTCGTCTAATTCTCATTATATCTCAGATTTACAAAACTGTATCGAATTCGCCGCGCTCGAAGAGTAGGGACTAAGTTTTGTCCATATCTTTCACATACGAGCTCCGTTTTCGACTGTATTTTCCTCTTTGAACTCCTATTAATGATATCTTCATTTATCTTTTATATTATTTTGGCTAAAAATCGACCGATCTAAAATTCGAATTCCGGACTGTGCACTGTTGTGCCAAATCTTAGAAAAATCATAACTTCCTCATACAAAGTCAGATTTGGGCATTCTTTTTATGTATGTTCTCGGTTTAACGTATACTACAACTTTCATTTAGATCTCTAAGGCTAAAAAGTATTTTATCCAAATTTCACTTTTTACGATTCTCGGTGCCGTGCCGGTTTTGCCGTAAAACTTCGACATATCATAACTTCTTCGTTATAACTCGGATTTCGGCGTTCTTTATATGTACGGAACTCTTGTGACATATACTATAACTTGGTTAAGATTATTTATTCTAAATAATATTCTATTAAAAAGTCATTTTTGACGCTTATTGTCTCTAAATTGACTAGACCGAATCTGCGGGAGTTACATGAGGCAATCAACTCGACGAGTTCCAATGGGAATTTGTCTTTTTAATAAAATTTCTCATACCTGGGAATCATGATATTACCACTCTCCCCCACTTGAACTAGGCTTCGTCCTCGAAGCCTGCTGCGGTGAACAAATCCGGATAATGCTCCCGCATCTCGGCCTCCAGCTCCCAGGTCCACTCAGATCCCCTGCGATACTGCCACTGTACCTTTACCAAAGGCACCTCCTTGTTACGAAGAACCTTTTCCTTCCTTTCCAGAACAACCATCGTCCTCTCGACATAATTCAGACGCTCATCAACCTGAATATCATCC
This sequence comes from Lactuca virosa, assembly GCF_052849685.1. NCBI lineage: Eukaryota > Viridiplantae > Streptophyta > Magnoliopsida > Asterales > Asteraceae > Lactuca > Lactuca virosa. The sequence continues at coordinate 231,429,381 of NC_136432.1, read as the reverse complement.
AGTGATATCACTGCATCCTCGTCCAGTACGCACTGTCGCAACTGCGAAACATGGAAAGTGCTATGAATCTGATTGAGCTCCTTCGGAAGATACAAACTATACGCAACCTTGCCAACCCTGGAAACAATCCGAAATGGTCTGATATATCGAGGGCCCAACTTCCCCCTCTTACTGAAGCGAATCACACCCTTCCAGGGTGAGATCTTCAGCAACACCATGTCACTGACCTGAAATTCCAACTCAGATCAGCGCCGGTTGGCTTAACTCTTATGCCGACTCTGAGCAGTCTGCAATCTCTGCCTGATCTGCTGAATCATCTTTGTAGTCTGTAGAACCATGTCGGTACGACCCATGACCCTGTGACCAACCTCCCCCCAACAGACTGGGGTACGACATCTCCGTCCATACCAAAGCTCAAAAGTGGGGGACCAATGCTAGAGTGGAAGCTGTTGTTGTAAGAGAACTCTGCAAGAGGTAGGTAGGAGTCCCAGCTCCCACCAAAATCAATGACGCAGGCTCACAACATATCCTCCAGAGTCTGAATGGTCCGCTTGCTCTGGCCGTCGGTCTGCTGATGATAAGTTGTGCTGAAATGCAGCCTCGTGCCCGGTTCCTCATGGAACTTCTGCCAGAAACGGGAGGTGAACCGAATATCACGGTCTGAAACAATAGAGATCGGAACCCCATGGCGAGCAACGATCTCGCGAATATACACATCGGCCAACTTCTCGGCCGATGAGCTCTCCCGAATTGCCAGAAAATAGGCACTCTTGGTCAATCGATCCACGATTATCCTAATAGCATCGAAACCCTTTGCTGTCTTCCACAACTTGGTGATGAAGTCCATCGAAATCTACACCCATTTCCACATAGGAACATCCAGAGTCTGCAGCTTGCCATGCGGCCTCTGATGCTCGGCCTTGACCATCCTGCAGGTCAAGCACCTCTCAACGAACCAGGCGATCTCCCTCTTCATGCATGGCCACCAATAACTCAACCTCAGATCCCGATACATCTTGGTGGCCCCCAGATGGATAGAGAAGCGAGACTTATGAGCCTCCTCCAACACGATCTGTCTGACCCCACCAGAAACAGGAACCAATACTCCACCACAACGGGTCAACAAACCACGACTGTCCGGAACAAATCTGGTAATCTCACCCCTGATCCTCTCAATCTTCCAATTCTCCTCTCGAACACCCTCAGTCTGAGCCTGCCTAATCAAACCCATAAGTGGAGAATCCACAGATATCCTCATACATGTCATCGGAACAGAAGATCCAGCCGACTTGCGGCTCAAAGCATCCACCACTACATTCGCTTTACCCGGATGGTAAAGGATCTTGCAGTCATAATCCTTGACTACATCCAGCCACCTGCGCTGCCTCATGTTCATGTTCGAATGATCCATAATATGCCTCAAACTCTTGTGATCCGTGTAGATAGTACAGCGGACTCCATAAAGGTAATGCCTCCAAATCTTGAGGGCAAAAACCACCGCCCCCAACTCAAGATCATGCATGGGATATCTCGACTCATGCGGTTTCAGCTGTCGCGAAGCATAAGCTATCACTCGTCCTCTCCGCATGAGGACTACTCCCAAGCCGGTGATGGATGCATCACAAAAAACTACAAAATCCTCAATTCCCTCCGGGAGGTTCAAAACTGGGGCCTCGCAAAGTCTCTGCCGAAGGGTCTCAAATGTTGACTGCTGCTCAGGGCCCCACCGGAAATCCACCCCCTTCCTCGTCAGACGAATGAGGGGTACTGCAATCTTGGAGAAATCCTGAATAAATCTCTGTTAGTACCCTGCCAAACCCAGAAAACTCCTGACATCCGAGGGAGATTTCGGAACCTCCCATTGCATCACCGCCTTGATTTTGGCCGGATCGACCAAAATCCCATCTTGGTTAACGAGGTATCCAAGGAACTGAACCTCTTGCAATCAAAACTCGCATTTCGAGAACTTAACATAAAGCCGTTCTCGCCTCAAAACCCCCAGGAGCTCGCGCAGATGCTCCTCATGCTGCTCAATGGTCTTGGAATATACCAAGATATCATCAATAAACACGATAACCGAACGATCGAGCATCGGGCTGCATACCTGATTCATCAAATCCATAAATACTGTAGACGCATTGGTGAGCCCAAATGACATCACCACGAACTCGTAATGCCCATGACGAGTCCGGAACGCGGTCTTCTCCACGTCCTCCTCCCCCATGCTGACCTGATGGTACCCAGACCTCAAATCTATCTTGGAGAACCAAAATGCTCACTGCAACTGATCAAAGAGATCATCAATCCGCGGAAAGGGATAGCGGTTCTTCACCGTTAACTTGTTCAACTCCCTATAATCGATGCACATCCGGTGCGAACCATCCTCTTCCTGACAAATAGAATCAGTGCTCCCCACGGAGAACTGCTCGGACGGATGAACTGCTTGCCTAGAAGCTCCTGCAGCTGAGATGACAACTCCTGCATCTCAGGCGGTGCCAATCGGTATGACGCCTTGACAATAGGGGCCGCACCTGGCACAAGGTCGATCTTGAACTCAACCTGCCTCTCAGGAGGCACACCGGATAACTCCTCCGGGAATACATCAGCAAACTCTCTGACAACTGGAATGCCAGCAACCGATACCTGATCCCCAACCCACGTATCCACTACATAAGCCAAATAACCTATGCACCCATGCTGAATATACTGCCGAGCCCTGGCTGCCAAACAAAACCTTGAATCCAGCCTGGAGCCCTCTCTATAAATAACCAGTTCTCCCCCACTTGGGGTTCGAACTACCACGCGCTGACCCTCACAGTTGATCATGGCACCGAAACGGCTCAACAAATCCATCTATCACGCAGACATCCCCCATAGGAATAGGAATCAAATCGATCGGGAAAGATACTCCGAAAATCTCCAGAATGCAACCCTGATAAACTGAAGCAGCAGAAACCCCGTGTTCGTTGGCGATAGAAACTCGCAACGGACACTCCAACTCCCTTATGGGCAAAGAAAACTCCCTACTAAAAGACTAAGAGACAAAGGACCGACTCGCACCCGAGTCGAACAACACAAGAGCAGGCAAGGAGTTCACTAAGAACGTAGCTAACAGAGGTACAAACATATGAGCATAAAACAAACATAATCAATGATATAAGGGATAGAAACATACCAGTCACAACATCTGGTGTTGCCCTGGCCTCCTCGGTAGTAAGCTGGAAAGTACTGTTGGATTAATGTCTAAGTCCATAACTATAATTGGTAAGACTTGACCCGACCCGGCATGGTCCATTTGGGTTGCATGGCATCAGGACAATTGGATAGACAAGATGAGGAAAAAGGATACTAGTGATTTATATTAATATATTATAAGTTCTAATATATTAATATATAATCATATTATTTAATTAGTATTGATCAAGAATTAATTTATAATTAATTAAGTGATCAAAATGAACTAATTAAATATGGACTCTAAGATATATGTGTGTGATGGGCCAAGTTCATTTAGGTTGGGCTAAACTTTCATGGATAGTCCATGGAGTGTTTAACCCATGGATCATATGAAATGAAAGGTCATGGGTATTAGGGTTTAACCCTAATCTCGACACTATATAAAGATGTCCTTGGTTGGTGAAATTGGAACTAGTGTGTGTACACAAAAAGGGCAATGCCGATTTCACTAGAGAGAACCAAAGTATCCTTATTCTCAAGGTTATTCCAAGTGTTCATGGTGTTGTGTGAACCATTTGAGGTGTCACACTTGGGGCACTAGGCACTCAAGCTTCATGAAGACAAGTTACATAAAAAAAAGGTATGTATTCTATCTATTTTATTACCCAAGTATATGATATTTGTATGCTAGTATAGGGTAATATCTTGGAAACTTCATATTTGCATGTATAATAGAGAAAACATAGATCCAAGGTATTTAGGGTTGTATGTGCACCATAGGATGTTGTAGTATACTAAAACCCAACAGTGGTATCAGAGACATGGGTTGTTTTTTGTTATATTCATGCAAATGTTTGATTTTCAAAGTTGGAAAAAAAAGAAAAAAAAGAAAAAAAACATGAAGTTTGTCAAATTTTAAGATAATTACTTGTTTTGTGAAAAAGTAATTATTTGTAAAATTTGAATAATTTGCTATATGAGTTGAATTAGGTCAAATTTAGTAAAAGATAAAATGATATGATTATTTTATTAGTTTTAAAAGTTTGATCTAAATGTTTTAAGGAGTTACAAATTTTATCATAAAATTTGGAGCTCAAAAAGTTTTTTTTTAAGTTGTGATCTTATGTGTTTTGAAACCTCCATAAGTAATGGATAGGAAAAGGTTTTAAAAAAAAAATTGATTCAAAGTTTTTATGGAGTTACAAAATTTGGTGTTAATGTTTTAAAGAATTCCATAACTTATTCTTAAGTTATGGAACATGAAAAGTTTCATCATAAAACAAGCATTTAACTCCATAAGTTATGGATTACCAAAAGTTCTATGTTTCCTTGATTTATGAGTTTGTTTAGATTAATGAAAAAAAATTTGTGTTTTAGTTGTTTTCAATCCTAATTAATCTAAAAGTTGTTCATAAAATGTGTTTTTTGTAACTTGTCCTCAAGTTATATGAAAAGTCACATTTATGAATCTTAAAAACTCATAAATATGCCTTAGGTTACAAAAAAAATGAAGAGTCTTTTCTTATAAATAGTTTTTATGGCTCCATAACTTGTCCTCAAGTTATGGATGTCCAAGAGTCTCTTCATTAAAAGTTTTAAAGCTTTACTTAAAACTCATAAGTTATGAAAATCCAAGAGTTTTGAATAGTTTCAAAACTTGCCCTCAAGTTTTGGAATTTGAAAAGTTTTCTCTAATGAATACTTTAATTCCAAGTTAAGCCTTTAGAATTTTAAAAGATAAAATTCAACCCTTATACTTTATAATATTATAAGTTAATAATATTTATATATATGTATAAGAGCAAGTCGTCTTACCATTAGTAGGCCTCATTCACGAAGCCGGTCTATAAGGGGGGTATAAGGTTACTGCCTATAAAATGGCAGTTTAATGGGTGTCCACTCTCACCCACCGCTTCCTTGACTGGTGGAGGGTCGTTAGCCGAACGGGTAGGAAAGGACTATAATTCTCCCTTCATTAAAAGTATAATGATAAATACTAAGTAACTAAACACTTATAAATTCCCAATCTTAGTTACTTAGGAAAATGTGAATTTGGTGCTAACCCATGAAATTACACTTTGCACCCTTGTTAAGTCGTTAGTGGAGCGTGTGTGGTTAACCGGCACACTAACATGGGACTGACAATGTGTGGCAAAGGGTGACTTAAGTTTTATCATAGATCGGTGGAGCTCGTGTGGTTAACCGGCACATCGATTGGGTGATAAAATTAAGGGTACCAAGTCAATTTGCATGGTTATTCACACCTTGTTTGTGATCCTCGGCATCCCAGTCACAAACTTGAGAGGGCACAATCGAGATTCAAACATGCCATTGAAAGTTCAATGTATCTCAAAAGATCTAGGAGTTTCAAATCCAATTAAAACTTAATTATATTTCGTTTTTTCATGGTGGAAATTGGTAAATCGTCATTTACCTACCTTCAACTATTTTATAACTTGGATTACAGCATCCCTCTTCCAGTTATAAATAGGTTGTTGGGTCCTAGCCTTAATATTTCATATTGGGTGTTATATTAAGGACTTTAAATCAACTAAACTTGAATATCTCCCAAACGATGTCTAGTTCAGACATCTATGATCTTCCCAAATCTCTTGGAACTTCACTTTCTCCACCTCCTCCAATTATTCTCCCTAACCCACAAGTTCAAGGTCACTCAAGCCCTATTGGCAAGGCAAGGTCTAGGTGTGATCACATCTTGGAGATGAAGTCACATATTGACAAGCCAAGAGAGTTGGGTGTCAAAGTCTTGAGAAAGTTGGTGGTTCAATCACTTTCTAAGTCACATAGTGAGTTCCTTTGGGACTCCTATGAAACAGACTATGACAAGACCCTTAATGATCTTATCTATTTGCTTGGTACTGCTGAATCAGCAATGATTTGGAAGGCTAGTAAAGCAAATTTGATTAGAAGATCGACTTCCCAAAACTTGATGGACATTGACAATGATGACACTAGAAATCCAGAAAAAGCATTCTCTTCCCAATGGAAAGGGATCGGCCATAGTCAACTCGGTTGACCAAATGGTAAAGAGAAAAGCTAAGTCTGTGATAGTCCCATGTACCATTACCAAAGGGTCCATTTGTTAAAATTTCCAAAGGAAGGGGCACTGGTTGCGAAGCTGCCAAATTTACCTAAGGATGTTAAAGTCAATAAGTTTGACTCTACTTCAGGTAAAGTCCATTGTCTAACTCTGTTAAGCTCCTATTTGGAGATTCTTATTACATAATGTGACTGAGTCACATGGTGATGTTATAATAATCAAAGAAAAGAGAGAAAGCTTAAAGGAAGTATATACTGCTTCTGATCGCGAAGATGGATTTCGATCGCATCAGAATTTTGAAGTTGTTACTTAGGAGTTATGACACATTGCTTAGGAATATATAACAACAAGGTTTTCATATGGATGGTAAGGATAAGTTTTTCCGCAAAGTTTTTAAAATAAAAGGAAATTTTTGATTTTATTTATTTTAAGTATCCTTACAATGGCATTTGTGAAAAAATTGTTGTTTATATGATTCCATTGCTAGTAATATAGGAAAATGGTTTTGATTCTTTCATTTGTGGTAGTGTCTAAATTTACCAAATAAGGAAAGTTTCTCATCACCCAAGTTTCAATTGGACCGAAACTTGGAATCATGCAAGTTGTATAGTATGATGAATGAGAACTTTCAAGCATTGGAAAATTAAGACTAATTACTTGTTCACATGGATGTGTGAGTCAAGTAAAGGACTAAGGGATCGAGTACACATTCTTGTGCACTGATCAAGCCCACTATAAATAATCGTTAAGACGATTCGTCATGATTTACTAAAGTTTAGTAAATATGGTTATACTTACAGGCTTAAGTGTAATTCTGATACATTGGAAAAATTTTCGATGTATGGCAGAACGAATGAGAAGAATCAAATTAGGCAGAAGGATAAAAGTTTCTCAAATCTGAAAATATGGTAGAGTACTTTAGTATCATGTTATATGATCATCTTAATGATTAAGAGACCTTATCACAATTCATCCTCTAAGTGCATTCTGATAGCTAAGAAGAGGAGCTATGAATTGTTGAAGTGGTCAAATCAAGAAGATGAGTCATACTTCGTTCCAAAACAAGTCTTAGAGTCATACTCCAAGACTGTAAGTTGAGCGACATATCCTAAAGAAAGGTTTAAAACACTTGTCAAATGTAAGAGTAAAAGTGTCCTACTCTTGTACATTTGAAATTGGCAAGTTGTGATATTTTGGATAAAACAAAGATCAACTTAGGCCAATTGTGTGAAGCGTTGGTCTTGATAAATAATCCGCACTATCTCTTGAATATTTAACAAGATAGTCTTATATGTCAAGAGGACAGTGGGAGTCTTAAAGATCCTGAAAAGTATTTCAAGATCTAATCAAGAATAAAAAACCTGTAGTTTAACACTAGCACACAACTTGAGGTTTGTAACCTATTGTGTTGACATATTCTTGTGATTAAGGTTATGACAAATTCACATGGATAGGAACACATACACCATAAAATCTAAGTGTCATAAGGTTTCTCTCCGATTCATGAAAATGATGGTGAGGAAACGCTTTCACTAAGTAGATTTTAGGAAGATAGCAAGTGTAATATTTGCATTCTCAAAGTAGTTAGTGGAGCGCGTGTGGTTAATCGGCACACTAACATAGACTTGTGAGAAATGGCAAAGGTCTAAACAATTGAGACTATGATTACGGCATACCTTTTCATAGTTCTAAAATTGTTTAGACACACATGTGAGCTATCTAAGTAAAGGTGTATGGTTTTGATAAAGTCTTATCAAAGCATCTCGTATCAAAAATCTGAACCTTGGTAAGAAATTCAGTAAAGTATTGATTTCTAGAAGTCCAGCTGATTTCTGAGTACATGTCAAAGCTAGTGGGAGCATAGGTGTTATGCTAATAATCATCGTCTTAGTGGGAGCATGATTATTATATTAAGTGTTGCAAGTTAGCAATGTTAATTATAGAAAAACAAAAGTTTCAATTCGGGTTTGAAAAGTTGTTTTGCTATAATTAAGGGAGAGGATTTTATACTTCATTCCAATTCTACAAGCTTAGATTGAGATTTTAATCAACTTTAGTCAAGGATATATATGAATGTTATGTTGGAATGGTTCAACATAAGGAAATTCTATATATGTGGCGTTCTCAAAATTCAATTATGATTACGACATCCCTCTTCATAGTTCGAATTGTGAGAACATGGCAAATAAAAGTTTTACATCATGAATTGTGTCCCATTTACTTTGGGTACAAGATCGATTACATGTGCTATAATATTTATCCTTTCTGAATTTTTCCAAATGCCTTGGGGCATTAAGGGGAAAAATGTCTAGAATTGGATATGACTAAAGTGATTAAGCAATTGTCGAGGACAATCTAAGGTTTACCAAAGATTGGTTGCTCAAGGACAGTTGGAAGTATAGTGTGAATTTTGGAAGGGCCACATTGACATAGTCTGAAAATAGGAAACTCTTGTTCAGAAGTGGTAGTCAAAATGGGAATATAGAGTTGTCTCCATAGATAGAAGCAATCTGTGTAAGATTAGAAAAAACTTAATGCAAGAAGCATGTTCAAAGCAATGCATACTTTGAACATAAGGCTTTGTGTCCATGGAGTAGGTCTTCATTGGAATACCCTGTAATGGTTGTTGACAAGTCTTTGTGACTTTGTACACATTCATTGCAAGAGGGTAGTGAATTTAAGTTTAAAGCCTAACAAGATTTCAATTTGGGAGTGTGAAATTAGAATCATTGAAAGTTTGGTCAATTGGTTTATTTCACAAAGTAAGGATCATAGACAAACATAGAGTGCATACTTGGTGTATGGCAAAGCTATTGTTTAGAAAAACATAGTGTACATGCTTGGAGCATGGGACAACTAGTGTTTTTAATTCAAGTATAAAGTTGATAAAACCGAAACAATGAATAATGAGTAATCAGTATGGTGATAAATAAAAATGGTTTATTTATATTCATAGGGTTTGATACCATATTTGATTCATTTATTCTTGTGTTTCACTTTGCATGTTTTGACTTCCGTAATAACTAGGTTATTCTTCCGGAATGACTAAGTTATTCAAACCATCCACAGTCGGTCATATGTTGGAAGTAGATATGAATCAAGACTGTCATGGGTTGGCCTGTAGAGGTCCAAGTTGGTGGACAAAGTTGTGTTACAACACTCATGAGTGCTCATAAGTTCTGAGTATTGGATTCAACCCACGCTCATTGGAATCACTTCATGGATTTTATCACGAGTGATCATGAGACGATAATATCTTATATTCTTCAAACCTAGAGATATGAGTTGTTACTATGAGTTGGTTGTACATTGAGTGCACGAAACCGCATTGGTAACTCGATGTTATAAAACGTGCATTTGTGTATGATTCAACAAGTAGTAGAACAAGCCATATGAGTCGAAGTTTATCCATTCCTTTTACCTTCGGGATAAAAGCGATATCTGTGGGCCCCTCGATGATTTAATGATGACACATGTGAGTGCTTGGCCAAGCAAGGACTGATTTGATCTGTTCAATCAGTCAGTCGTCATGAATCGGAAATCGGGAAACAACAAATGGACAGAGAGAATGATTTATAATCCATGTCTCAGTCCATATGATATCTAGAATGGAGGAATATATGATCCCTTATCTAATGGACAAGTCATTGACAAATATCAGAGTTCATCGGCAAGGTCAGAGTTCGACAGAAGCTTTTGAGAGCTACGATTGCTAGTCGGGGTTTGAAGTCATACTCAATAATAGTTTTAGACTTATCAAAGTGGGAGACTGTTGGATTAATGTCTAAGTCCATAACTATAATTGGTAAGACTTGACCCGACCCGACATGGTCCATTTGGGTTGCATGGCATCGGGACAATTGGATAGACAAGATGAGGAAAAAGGATACTAGTGATTTATATTAATATATTATAAGTTCTAATATATTAATATATAATCATATTATTTAATTAGTATTGATCAAGAATTAATTTATAATTAATTAAGTGATCAAAATGAACTAATTAAATATGGACTCTAAGATATATGTGTGTGATGGGCCAAGTTCATTTAGGTTGGGCTAAGCTTTCATGGATAGTCCATGGAGTGTTTAACCCATGGATCATATGAAATGAAAGGTCATGGGTATTAGGGTTTAACCCTAATCTCGACACTATATAAAGATGTCCTTGGTTGGTGAAATTGGAACTAGTGTGTGTACACAAAAAGGGCAATGCCGATTTCACTATAGAGAACCAAAGTATCCTTATTCTCAAGGTTATTCCAAGTGTTCATGGTGTTGTGTGAACCATTTTAGGTGTCACACTTGGGGCACTAGGCACTCAAGCTTCATGAAGACAAGTTACATAAAAAAAAGGTATGTATTCTATCTATTTTATTACCCAAGTATATGATATTTGTATGCTAGTATAGGGTAATATCTTGGAAACTTCATATTTGCATGTATAATAGAGAAAACATAGATCCAAGGTATTTAGGGTTGTATGTGCACCATAGGATGTTGTAGTATACTAAAACCCAACAAGTACAACCTCGAGCCCTCCGGGGCTCCGCCCTGCCCTGACTCCCGTCAGTGATCCTCAATGTAGACGGCGCTAGAGCCTGCGCCATCCTGGCAGCGAGCGATGGAAAATTGGACTTCACATGGCCAACCTGGCCGCAATGATAGCAAATCCTGTAACTGAGTGCTGGAGCCTGCTAGCGGCAATCCCTCGCCATATGACCCTGCCGACCATAATTGTGTGCACCCAGAAGATGATCGACAATCACCCTCATGCGCCTTGCCGCACTTGCCACAAGTGCGGCCCCTCCGGCCCCCAGATCTGACATCAACGGCCTTAAACTGCTTTGGCGCAGGGTGCGACTGCGCCGGGGCCCGCCTCTGCTCTCTCGTCTGTAGATCAATCTCAATCTCACGATGCCTGGCGGCCTCCTGCATCTCCAACAGAGAACTGTAGCGCTGAGTAGAAACAAACTGCCTGATCTCCGTCTTGATCATGCTCAAGTAGCGGGTCATCTAAGCCTGCTCAGATGTGGTAAACTCAGGGCAGAACATGGCTCTCCCCGTGAACATCTTGGTGATCTCCGTCACCGTCTCAGTACCATGTCTCAAATCCAGATACTCCTGTGCTAACCTCTCCCGCTCTGCCAACGGGACATATCGGGAGCGGAACATCTCAAAAAACTGCTCCCAAGTCACAGTAGCCCTCTGCTCAATGGAATAGGAACTAGTAGCGAGCCTCCACCAATCCCCACCAATCCTTCGCTCTGGACCTCAGAAGGTTCAGAGCGCACCTGACCTTCTGGTCAGCAGGGCATGAACAAGTGAATAAGCATCCCTCCACATCAGATAGCTACTTCATGGATATGATTGGGTCCTGGACTCCATCGAAAGTCGGGGGTTCATATTATCAAAGTCCCGATACAGAAAGACTCGCCCTGTCCCAACACCTGCAGCCACCACGGTTGCAACAACATTCGTCTAAGCAATGGTTTCATAGCGATCATCAAAGAACTCCATCATCGCGGTCTTGATAGACCTAAACATCTCCGGAATTTGGCTCTGGAAAATAGCAACCAACTCCTCATGAATGATCTCCCTGACGCGGTCCTCTGACAATGCTGGCCCGCCCTGACTGCCAACTCCCGATCCCAACCCGGATCCGATCTCAACTCGTCTCATAGTCACCATACTGAAAATACACCAGGAAGATATCATATAAACCACATATCATAACGGGGAACCAACTCCCAATGAAGCCCTAGGGGTTGTGACTTCCTCACTACACGTATGGGTCCTGTGCTTTCAGTAGTACGGGACCATACTACCTGCCACACCTACCCATATTTGTCTCAAGGATCATCATAACACCCTAACAATACTCTCAAGCATAGCTACACACTCAATCCTTACTTCCTAGAGGATGGATAATCATCTCACAACTGGCCGGCTGACCCCGCACAACTCATCCATGAAACTTCCACCAACCCTGCAGCACTCGTGTATGCTATCCATACATAACACTAGACCCTATAGACTTAGGAATGGGAAATGGTTTTGGATTTACATTGATGTCAGATCAACACAAGGTATGTGCCTTACTTGTACTCTCTTTTTAACTGATTTTTAGTTTTACTGTTTTACCAATTAAACTCTTTATGTTTAGGGACTGTTGGAGGTTGTGAAAGAGATTTTGCCTAATGCTGAACACAGACAGTGTGCAAGGCATATTCTTGCCAACTTTAGGAAAATATTCTCCGGAGTACATTATGAGAAGATGTTTTGGAAGGCATGCAAGGCATCTACTGAGCCTTTATACAATGCAACAATGAAGGAAATCCAACTTCTTACTCCTTCAGCCTTTTAAATATCTAATGGAGAAAAACCAACAATCATGGTGTAAAGCTTTCTTTCAAGAGGGAAGGATGTGTGATGAAGTAGAAAATGGATTGGCGGAGAGCTTTAACAATGTCATAAAAGATGGAATGAAAAACCCAATCATCACAATGCTAGAAGAGATTAGATTGTATGTTATGGAAATGCAATTTAATTTGAGCATGAAAGGTAGTTCATGGTGTCACACCCCCGACCGAGGCGGCGGAATACGCCGGACTGTGCGACTTAGTTCATGGATCACAAGCAAATTGAATATACATCACAAGTTACAACAATAACATCACAAAAATTATATTTCAATTTAAGGTTCGAATACATGGTTCATACAATAATAATAATAAGTCCATAGATTGTCTTAACATATAGGCCGATAAAACAAAAGCTAGATAAAACTAGGTTACCCTAAATCCATGAACATTTCTTCTGCTAAAGACTGGTTCAATGATCTCCTAAGAATACATGTAATTTGAGAGTCAACACAAAGGTTGGTAAGAGTTACAGGTTTTCTGCTAACCTTAGTAATCATACTTTTTTAAAAAGTATGAAAAGTATTTCTTTTGTAGTTAAAACCATGTTTGATACAAAGATAAATCATAAGTAAACCCATACTTGAAATGTTTGTTAAAGGGATAAACCATAAGTAAATACATACTTAAAATGTTTGATAAAGAGATAAACCATAAGTAAATCCATACTTAAAATATTTTATAAAGAGATAAACCATAAGTAAATCCATACTTAAAATGTTTGATAAAGAGAGAAACCAAATCCGTGGTTTCTAGATAAAGATTTCGGTTAATCCTTGATAAAAGAGAAACCGAATCCGTGGTTTCTAGATAAGTATTCCGGTTAATGCCTAATAAAAGAGAAATTGAATCTGTGGTTTCTGGATAAAGATTCCGGTTAATGCCTAATAAAAGAGAAACAAAATCTGTGGTTTCTAGATAAAGATTCTGATTAATCCCTGATAAAAGAGAAACCGAATCCGTGGTTTCTAGATAAAGATTCTGGTTAATGCCTGATAAAAGAGAAACCAAATTCGTGGTTTCTAGATAAAGATTCCGGTTAATGCCTGATAAAAGAGAAGTCGAATCCGAGGTTTCTAGATAAAGATTTCGGTTAATGCCTGATAAAAGAGAAACCGAATCCATGGTTTCTAGATAAAGATTTCGGTTAATGTATATAGTGAGTTCTATAACCGAGCTATGCGACTAGATGTAACCCCTTACGACGCTTCATTGGACATCGTGGATAAACTAAAGATATTTATCACCCGCTTTGATTGATCTGTCAAGGTTGTAGCTAGCAACCACAAGTGGGGGTGTCAACCCGTATAGATCTATACATACGTATCTCGCTCCGAGGATTAACAGTTATAGCCGAATGGGAATACTAAGTAGTTAAACTTAGGTAATGAATAGTGTCTCACTATAAGGGCCATTAACTATGTTATACGATAAAGTTTCACTATAAAATCCCAGTAAGTTCGATGCATCCACAAAAGTATATTTGACTCGCTTAAATATATGGTAAGTTTCTCAAGTGCATGTATAAATTCCAAGATATGAGTGTTATAATTTATACATACCTTTTTGACATATGTATAAAAACATGCAGTATATAGATATAATGACACAACGTTCATAAAATTGCAGCAACAATTTTTGGTGGCTGGTCGAATACTCACAGTGGCAGCAACCAAAAGATAGATGACAGCGGGTGTGATGGGTGGCGCACAGCGACAACTCCGATGCTCCTCCTTTGCATTTCGGATGGAGAGATTGACGAGAGAGGGACGAGGAAGGTGGCAATTGGTCGGAGGAGAAGATTCCGACAGCAGCAACAATGGTGGGTGGTGAAGTGGGTTGCGGAGGGGTGGCTGCTCCGCTGCCCGGTTTATAACGTCCTGAAAACAGTAATAAAATTTTTCTTTTAAAATTTTATCAAACCATTCATTAATTGTTCAAAATAAAAACCAAGTGATAATGTTCAAAACATCAGAGTACAAATATATCAAATACGGAAATCGTGAGGGGAGGATGTTGTGCCATCACGCCGGGCCCTTCCCTTTCAAGCCGGAAGTACCTGAAACCATAAACATAAATTGTAAGCATAAAGCGTAGTGAGTTCCACAAAATACCACATACCATAACATACAAGTGTCATGGGCTATGTAACGCCCGTAGATCCGGGCTAGTCAATTTAGGGACAATGAGCATCAAAAATGAGTTTTTGATGGAAGATTATTTAGAAGGAGTAATCTTAACCAAGTGGTAGTATATGTTCCAAGGGTTCCGTAGATATAAAGAACGCGGAAATCCAAGTTATAACGAAGAAGTTATGGTCCGTCGAAGTTTTATGTCAAAACCATCACGGCAACGGGAGACGTAAATAGTGAATTTCCGATAGAGGACTTTTTAGCCTTAGTGATCTAAACAAAAGTTGTAGTATATCTTAAAACGATAACATACAAAAAAAGAACGCCCAAATCTGACTTCGTATGAGGAAGTTATGATTTTTCTAAGATTTGGCATAGCAGTGCACGACCCAAAACTCGAATTTTAGTTCGAGCGGTTTTTGGCTTACGTAACCTTAATGAGAGTTGAATATCTCATTAATAGGAACTCAACGGTAAAAAGACAGACGAAAATGGAGTCCGTATGAAGGAGTTACGAATTCTTCGTGGTCATTTAACAGTCTAATCTCCTCCTACTGTTAAATTTAAGATCGGTCGAGAATTAGCCAACGGAGTCTAAATAAAACTTGTAGATCTTGTTTTTACCTACGCGTGGAAAAAAAGAACGTCGAAAACGGAGCTCGTATGCGAAAGTTACGGGGCTTATAAGTCGGCAGGGTGCTGCTGCAAAAGGGGTGACGTGGCTGAATATGGGCCAAAGCTTTCTCCCCAAGAAAAGCCATCAGATGATGACACGTGGCACCGACACGGCGAGTCAGTGAACTGACTCGGCGAGTCCATCAGGATTTCACACTATAAATAGATTTGTCGGTTACATTCATTCTCACACCTTTCCTCTTCTACTAACTCTCTCTACTTTCTCTCTCTACTTTCTCTCTCTAGCCTCCCTAACCCCCCCTAAAGTCTAGGTAAACCCCCTAGCACCCGGAGGAAGCCCCGAGAAAAGAGCCTTTCGGCTCGGGAACGCTGCTCCGGCGAAGCCCGGTTTTGTGAAAAACCCGTTGTAAGTGAGCTATGCCTACCCTATCTTTAGTATAGCTTATGTTTTAATATAGTAACATTATTAGAACCTTAAAATAATTATTTGGACTGTTATTATGAGTTATATAAGAGTGTTGCTTAACGCTTATATAATAGTAATAATAGCTAGACTATTAATTAGTCGCGGTTAACGTTAGACTAAACTCTAGTGGTAATGATACTAGGTTTTGTCCGAGGGAAATTGTTTTAACAGTAACGAAGTGATGTCCAAGTACCGAGTCATCACCTTTTCAAGTGAGTGCATAGTTACTTTCATCTTACACATAGATATGAAGTATTTTATATAAATTACGTGCTATGTGTGCATATTATATGTATACTTGCTATCTATGCTGGAGGAACGATTTTATACAAGTTTTATATGATTTAAACTGTATATGTATTTATATCTACAAATTATGTTGGGTAAAACATGGGTAGATGAAATATGAGTTGAGAGGTGATATAGACCATGAGGTAAGGGTGAGAGGTGGACGATGTGAGAAGCCTTTTTCCCAAATGATGTCCCCGACATCTAGCAGAGTATGGATGATAACCACAGACTATTCTAGACAGTCCAGTGGAACACTAGCAGGCTCGCAACCTGTAGGTGTTGTGAACGATGTGTTCACCCGGTGTACTCTAAACCCTGGCGGTCATGCAGACTTGGTGCCTAAACCTTGGCGATCATGCAGACTTGGTGCCAAAACCCTGGCGACTATGCGGACTTAGTGCCTCTTGTATAAACCCTGACGACTATGTAGACTTAGTGCCTAAACCCTGGTGACTATGCGGACTTAGTGCTTGTTGTATAAATCTTGGCGACTATGCAGACTTAGTGCCTAAACCCCGGTGACGATGGACTTCGTGCCGATTCCTTAGGATGATCCTTAGGAATGAATGAACGAGGAATAGTTAATTCTTAGGGTAGATCCTTAAGAGTAAAGAAGATAATGGGGATGGGTAATTGGGTTAATTGTTTGACGATTAAACATATTAATTATATTATTGTGGGTTGAAAACCCTATGTACTCACCGGGTTTCCCAACCTGACCCACTCAAGCTTATTTGTATCACAGGTGTCGATACGAAGCTACTTTACACTAAGAGATTTAAAAGAGATGTAGATCACTAGTGTAAATAAATGTAAGTTCTGTTTATGCTTATGTTTCTGTATTGACGATGACATTCCAATGTTTTGAAAATGAATAAAAATACATTTCCTCGGAAATGTTTTGATAACCTATTTATCATGTTTTCTGGGAACAAATTCCGCAACATTTTTATTAAAAGAGGTACTATGATTTTTATAAAGCATAAACAAAATCGGTCTTTTCTGGCCATGAAAATGGGGATGTCACAGTTGGTATCAGAGCATTAGTTTAAGTGAACTAGGAATTTGTAGGAAATTTCTAGACTTAAACTTAGAGTGCTAAGCGATGATTGTGAGATGAGTGTCTGCTATATTTTAGACACGAGCACTAGTTTATTTTAGGAAAGATGCCTAAAATGTTTTATGTGCTAAATTTTTTATGTTATAGCTATAAAGATGCCTTATATGCTATTATTTGTTCGGATCTATGGTCTATTGCCGACCGGATCTGGAAATTTTATGTGTTCAGATTTCTAAACGTTTAATTACGATATTAGAACTGGCATGTAACTTTTCGGAGTAATAGGGAGATTTATACGTCTATCGTAAATAAAACTTTCCTATCTTAAACTCTCGCCTCGGTACACCGAATGTCTGCTTTGGTGTACAAAACGTCATGGTGAAGACAGACTAGGAAATATCCGAGGAAGATGACAACCTGAGCCAAAGAATGTGATGGGTCATGCATCGGTCGTTGCGCCTGCACCCGAACCTATCACAATGGCAGAAGTTCAGGAAGTGATGCGAACCATGATAGACTGATAAAATAGAGGAAATAATAAGGCTTACGATAGTGAATGATACCTATCAGAAGATATCGTAAGAGAGGTATATTGCCTTTAGAATGCGTCTAATAAATAATATGTCTAGTACGGGAGAAGTACGCTTTCGATTGGCAGAAAGAAAGAAGTTTTGGTATAATCCATAAAGTTATCCCATGGTCTGGAATTTTCAATACCAACCGAGTTGAAGCAGAATTAATGATTGAAGATGTGCATGGAAGAAGTCCTAGTAGAGTCTAGGGAAAAATTTTATATGATTATTTGGACACACTCATATGAGTTAAATTGTTTTGTGATTTTAGTACTTGGGGACTGCGAGATAATACTTGGGACGAGTATGAGTAGGTGTGAAAGGTAGTAGATGCATATACTACCAGAAGCACATGACTCGCACTTGGATCAGGGAAAGTCACAAGGTTACCAAGGAGATAGTAATTGAATTCGTTTTATTCAAGTATGTCGTTACCATTGTTTCGGTAATGATTAAGAAGATGATTGTTATTCCGACCCTAGTGGTCATACCAAATTGAGTCCAACTACGACGAGTATGTTACGTGGTTTCGAGAACCAAGTTCGATGTAGCACCTGACTTAAGCTGGAAGAATTAATCAAAGCAATCAATAGAGGTATCGCGACGGTTGTTTGTAGCTAAAAATGCTACCTTTTAAGATGAGATTAGAACATGAAGGAAGGTATAGGCTGTTACGGAATTTGACTCTAAGAGACCTGAGTCTAAGCATTGCAACATACGATGAGAGGTCATTAGAACGTGACCCATCGGTCTATTGTGGAAGTCAAATAACAAGTTTGAAAAAGGAGTCTCTGATAAAGAGCGAGATTGTGACATGAAGGCCATGATTGAAGGTCTAACATGAGACAGAGGGCGGGAGCAAGATCGAGCACCGCCTGCAGCAAGGAGTCCAAGAGTTAGATACTCATTCGAAACAACATAGAAGTTATGGTTATTACCTAGGATGAGGAGATAACGTATGGAGTCATTATACAATCCTGTTTCGTTGATGATTCCGGGACGTAATCATCCTAAGGGGGAGATAATTGTAACGCCCGTAGATCCGGGATAGTCAATTTAGGGACAATGAGCATCAAAAATGAGTTTTTGATGGAAGATTATTTAGAAGGAGTAATCTTAACCAAGTGGTAGTATATGTTCCAAGGGTTCTGTAGATATAAAGAACGCGGAAATCCGAGTTATAACGAAGAAGTTATGGTCCGTCGAAGTTTTACGTCAAAACCGGCACGGCACCGGGAGACGTAAATAGTGAATTTCCGATAGAGGACTTTTTAGCCTTAGTGATCTAAACAAAAGTTGTAGTATATCTTAAAACGAGAACATACAAAAAAAGAACGCCCAAATCTGACTTCGTATGAGGAAGTTATGATTTTTCTAAGATTTGACATAACAGTGCACGACCCGAAACTCGAATTTTAGTTCGAGCGGTCTTTGGCTTATGCAACCTTAATGAGAGTTGAATATCTCATTAATAGGAACTCAACGGTAAAAAGATAGACGAAAACGGAGTCCGTATGAAGGAGTTACGAATTTTTCGTGGTCATTTAACAGTCTAATCTCCTCCTACTGTTAAATTTAAGATCGGTCGAGAATTAGCCGACTGAGTCTAAATAAACGTTGTAGATCTTGTTTTTAACTACGCGTGGAAAAAAAGAACGTCGAAAACGGAGCTCGTATGCGAAAGTTACGGGGTTTAGAAGTCGGCAGGGTGCTGCTGCAAAAGGGGTGACATGGCTGAATATGGGCCAAGACTTTCTCCCCAAGAAAAGCCATCAGGTGATGACACGTGGCACCGACTCGGCGAGTCAGTGAACCGACTCGGCGAGTCCATCAGGATTTCACACTATAAATAGATGTGTCGGGTTACATTCATTCTCACACCTTTCCTCTTCCACTTTCTCTCTCTACTTTCTCTCTCTAGCCTCCCTAACCCCCCTAAAGTCTAGGTAAACCCCCTAGCACCCGGAGGAAGCCCCTAGAAAATAGCCTTTCGGCTCGGGAACGCTGCTCTGGCGAAGCCCGGTTTTGCGAAAAACCCGTTGTAAGTGAGCTATGCCTACCCTATCTTTAGTATAGCTTATGTTTTAATATAGTAACATTATTAGGACCTTAAAATAATTATTTGGGCTGTTATTATGAGTTATATAAGAGTGTTGCTTAACGCTTATATAATAGTAATAATAGCTAGACTATTAATTAGTCGCGGTTAACGTTAGACTAAACTCTAGTGGTAATGATACTAGGTTTTGTCCGAGGGAAATTGTTTTAATAGTAACGAAGTGCTGTCCAAGTACCGAGTCATCACCTTTTCAAGTGAGTGCATAGTTACTTTCATCTTACACATAGATATGAAGTATTTTATATAAATTACGTGCTATGTGTGCATATTATCTGTATACTTGCTATCAATGCTGGAGGAACGATTTTATACAAGTTTTATATGATTTAAACTGTATATGTATTTATATCTACAAAATATGTTGGGTAAAACATGGGTAGATGAAATATGAGTTGAGAGGTGATATAGACCATGAGGTAAGGGTGAGAGGTGGACGATGTGAGAAGCCTTTTTCACAAATGATGTCCCCGTCATCTAGCAGAGTATGGATGATAACCACGGACTATTCTAGACAGTCCAGTGGAACACTAGCAGGCTCGCAACCTGTAGGTGTTGTGAACGATGTGTTCACCCGGTGTACTCTAAACCCTGGCGATCTAACCCTGGCGATCATGCAGACTTGGTGCCTAAACCTTGGCGATCATGCAGATTTGGTGCCAAAACCCTGGCGACTATGCAGACTTAATGCCTCTTGTATAAACCCTGGCGACTATGCAGACTTAGTGCCTAAACCCTGGTGACTATGCGGACTTAGTGCCTGTTGTATAAATCCTGGCGACTATGCAGACTTAGTGCCTAAACCCCGGTGACGATGGACTTCGTGCCGATTCCTTAGGATGATCCTTAGGAATGAATGAACGAGGAATAGTTAATTCTTAGGGTAGATCCTTAAGCGTAAAGAAGATAATGGGGATGGGTAATTGGGTTAATTGTTTGACGATTAAACATAATAATTATATTATTGTGGGTTGAAAACCCTATGTACTCACCAGGTTTCCCAATCTGACCCACTCAAGCTTATTTGTATCACAGGTGTCGATATGAAGCTACTTTACACTGAGAGATTTAAAAGAGATGTAGATCACTAGTGTAAATAAATGTAAGTTCTGTTTATGCTTATGTTTCTGTATTGACGATGACATTCCAATGTTTTGAAAATGAATAAAAATACATTTCCTCGGAAATGTTTTGATAACCTATTTATCATGTTTTCTGGGAACAAATTCCGCAACATTTTTATTAAAAGAGGTACTCTGATTTTTATAAAGCATAAACAAATCGGTCTTTTCTGGCCATGAACATGAGGAAGTCACAGGCTACCCCCATGGTCTTTCCTTGAAATGTCGAGGGCCAAATCCCGGTCTTACATATAAGTGCCATGGGCTACCCCCATGGTATTTCCTTGTAATACCGAGGGACAAATCCCGGTCGTACATACAAGTTCGAGGGGCGAAATCCTGGTCTTTCATACGATTATCACAAAGACAACTAGCATACCACATAACGAGTAATGGGCTGATATTGGTGCCTTCGACCCATGGATATAGTGAGAAAACTCACATCATAGACAGATAAGCAAACTGGATAGTACGCCGCTCCGAGATCAACTCTACCAATCAACTTAATAAATTCAATAACACAAACTCAGCTTATAGGCAAAAATACCTAAAATACCCCTAGGCCAAACCCTTGCGAAAATCCGGTCAAAGTCAACCGAGTCAACCAGGTTGACTCAGTCAGTGCGCGGGGAGTACTCCTTGTATACGCGGGGCGTACTTCGCAGTTGACCGAGGGTCGGGGAGCTGACCTCGTACATATTCATATTTTGCTAAAATGTGTATTATATATGTATATATTAAAGTGTTTAGCAAAATTTAGCAATGAGTAAGGTTTATACATGAAACGATAATTTGATCACATATTTACATATTAATAATTATATAAATATGTATATTAGTATTTATCAAATCATTATATATATATATATATATATATATATATATATATATATTTACACACACACAAACACACACACACACACACACACATATATATATATATATATATATATATATATATATATATATATATATATATATATTAAAGACACCTTTTCATGAACAAATACTATTTAGCGTCATTTGAAACAAAATATAGTAGAAGTGAGTTTATTATGGTTTCAATTAATAACTGCTTTATTTGTATATTTGTGTTTCGAATTCTGTGTTTATTGGTTGATTTCACATTAGTTGATATCTTGATATATTCAAAACTCAGCTGTTATGCTGCCTAATTTTGCTCAAAAAATCATTATAAAGCTTAAAAAAAATTCTAAGTATAGAAAACTTAATAACGTAAGTTTTAAAGCTTGATATTGTTTCTTGAATGATTTGAACTAGTTAGTCAATTAAACTTTTTGTTAAAGGTTGGGACTTAAACATATGCACACAATTCTATACTTGTTAAATATGGAAATTACTATATGAGAAATATTTCATCCGCTAAGAACATAAAACTTAGTATCAGCCCTATGTGATGTAACCATTAATCCATAAAGAACTTGGAACTTATTGGTATAGATCTATACGGGTTGATATCCCCACATGTGGTTGCTAGATACAACCGCCGCCTGACGAGTCAAAACAAGCGTAATTGTTCACTCTCTTCTTATTTCACAATGTTGATGAAGATCGCGACACACCTATTCACTGTACTCTACAGATGATTTCTCGTCCATAGTCCGGTTATAGGCTCATATTAGAACTTGAAAATTCACTCTAGATTCTGCAGGAATAAAATGAGAACGATTTAGTCAAAAGGTTAAGTGTTGAATATTTATTTACATAATCAATGTTTTATAAAGATTCAACACGTCACACTTATTTAATTATAGCCTATATTTAATAAGCTATAGTTGATAAACAAAGCGTTTTTACTTGTATGGTATTACAAGTGTAGACAAATTGCAATTTACTCTTTTATATTTCATTAGTTAAACACACTTTTAATTATAAAAACGCACTGAGTCAAAACCTATAAAGCTCACCAATATTGTTGTTGATGTATTGTTTTAAACGTATATATTCAAGAACCTAAGAGCTAGAAGAACACACACTCTGTGTGTGATGAAGGATTCATTTCCTTGTAATAAATGGTTGGCCATTTTAATAGGCCTTTTGTTCATGTATTACGCTTTGCAGTACTTGTATTTAGTGTTTAGCACTTTTGGGATTTGTTAAACAATGTAATTATTCATACTTACTCTCTGGAAGAATGTAATGTTATATAAATACTGGTATTATTCAATATATGTTGTTTAACTATGAAAAAACGTTTACGTCGTAACCCCGACGTTTCCGTCGTCGCTCGGGGTATGGCATGATTAAAGCCTAAGTGTGGTGGTAAAGATGAAGAGCTTGTACAAGTGACATATTCTATTGTTTTCACTTTAAGGTGGTAGGAATAGAATGTAACGACTCGTTCCATTCCTTTGCTTATTCCATTCCATTCTATTCAGGTATCTATTAAAGATGCAGTAGTTGAGATTGCATCAAGATATCAAGCAAGATGCAAAACCATCTCCTCATGGTGGTGGCTATGAACATCTTAAGTTTAGTCAAACTATTACATTAGTCCCACAAATATCATTAAATCTCAAAAATTATACAAAAGGACCTCCTATCCTGTAAATTTTTATTACACATGACCTTTTTTGTAATTGTTTATGGACCATTTTTGTATAAAAAAAATGTCTGCACAAGGAACTATTCTGTAATTTTATACTATATAGGACCATTTATGTTGCAAATTTCTACCACAAATGCCATTTTTGTAAATTCCATAGTACTATAGTGTAGATTTTCAAATTTAATTGGAACAAAAATACATTCTCTTGGAAAAGGGTAAAATGGTAAAATGGTAACTTACAAGTGTGGGGAGGAGATGCTTCCCATCTAGAAGGATTACTGATGATCAGATACAGATCACTAAAAAAAAGAAGAAGAAAAAAACGTTACAAAAAACACAAGAAATAACAATGCACTTTCAATTATTTGTTTATTATAACATTCCGCTTTCATTTCTTTCTATTATAGCATTTTACTTTCAATCACTTTTCCTCTTCAGTCATTGTACGTGGTAAAAACTGTCCATAATATTATACTTCCAAAATTTTCTTATTAGGACATCATACTTGGAAAATCTACCAAATTATAGTAGTGCAATTTGCTATATATGGATAGAATTTTCAAAGTACAATGTTCTAATAGAATGAAAATGAGAGTAAAATGCTATATCAATAACAAATAAATAAAAGTATGTTGCTATTTATCCCTGTTCAAATATATCATTTACTCCTAAAACATATAAACTACATAATGACTATTTAATCTACTTACTTGCTGTAACACGTAAGTTTCCATACAGGTTGCTTGATGGAAGAAGTATTAGCAGTGCTAATACTGGGTTTGAACTTCCTTTTCAGGTGTGGGTAGTGAACGAATTTGCATTTATCTCTAAATGCACAACTACAATTGATTTTTTCACAACTTACATTAATAAAACATTAATGGAACTTTCATTAATAAAAGAAAAGATGAAGGTCACAAATAATAATCCAACATCAAAATTTCTGCATATTGCCTTCTTTGAAGGCATTGTCAATGGTATTTGTTTGGTAAAAAACACACAACAGCTCATAGATAACCAAAAAACCTCTCTCCAAAGTGAACTAGACTAACAAGAAACAATCACTGAAAGAGTTAAGATTTCTCTCAGGAAGATGATGCAAGTTTTCAGAGACAAAGTGATAGAAACAATAACTAACAAATAAACAAGGAATCGAAAGATAGATTTGAAGGGGAAGAGAAGTTTCAATTCCAGTAAAATGGAAATGCCGATACAATGAAACAAATCAGAGAAGAGAACCTAATGGTTAACCTTCCTGCCCAAGCTATTGCTATTCGACCCGACAAATGTGTCATGTCGTGTCGGGTCAAAACAGTAAACGGGTTGAGAGAGCTTGACCCTAACTTGACCCATTTAATTAACGTTGTGTCGTGTCAACCCGTTTATTTTCGTGTCGAGTTTGTGTCGGGTTTCGGGTTAGCGGTATACCTTAAAATGTGTCATGGCATGTGAGCTTGAAACATTAAACATGTTAAAATAGTATGATTTGGATAAATGTAAAGGAAATGTAATAGTTGGGAGGCAGAATTGCTAAATTTATAGTAAGTTTAGAGAGCAAAATAGAATGAATATGAGTTGGAAGGAGAAGGTATGGATCATGAGGAGGAGGGAATGGTTGAGGGGAATATGTAATTTGGGCGATAACAAAAAAACTGAAAATGAAAATCTTGACTAAGACGACTAAGTGTATTCCACGTTACAAAATGAGTCAAACCAAATGTTTTCTTTTATGTATTGTTTTGGTTTTTGGTCTTTCTAGTTTATTTAAAATATTCATAAAACTTACATATAAACGGGTCATTTTCGAGTTGAAATTCTCAACCCTAACCTTACCCGTTTATTTTTCGTGTTGTGTCATGTCAACCCGTTTAATTAAACGGGTTAAAATATCTTACCCAAACCCGTTTATTTCGTGTCGTGTCAGTTTTTGCCACCTCTAATTGCTATCCGATTCTTCTAACTAAAAACAGAGAGATATTCCTTACTACTGATATGACTCTTATTTATACTTAGCTAAGGTGTTTCTAGAATGGGGTGTAAAACAGTAAATAAGGAATATTCCAATTAAGTCCCTCCATCCTTACCCTTATATTTATATAAGTCCCGTTCTCTATTACAAAGCTACTAGAAGATGAACTATTTAAAGGGGTTTTTGAGATTGTGTGCACTTTATACTTTTAGATCATATAAAACTTTCTCTTTAATCAATTATAATGATATTTTTGACATAAAAATTACAAAGTATGTTACCTAATTTGCTAAAAGCAGCATTGCTATGCTACAAAACCCTAATCACCTATTCTCCAAGGCCCAAAAATGACCAAACAAGTAGCATGCATGGAACCTTTGGTTGTGTTATGTAGACTAGAGAGGGTACTATCTTTATCATCTTCACAGATTGCATTATCATTTTGAATCTACAAGTTATTTACAGACGTCATGCTTCTTATATGTTTTCTTGCAATATCCTATACCTAGCATGCTATTTGGGGTAGTTAACCAATAAATACTACAATCATAATCATATCCACAGTGGGACAGTAACATTGCATCAATAAACTAATACCATAATCTACTTTTCCTTTTCTTTTACAACAACACTTGTTTTTCTTGAAAGTAGTTCCCTCTTGCATCAACAAATATCATATATATATATATATATATATATATATATATATATATATATATATATATATATATATATATATATATGGGAAAAATGAATATACCTTGCAAGGTATATAAGCTTAGGTATCAAAACTCACCATAGTACGTCATTTTTATATTATATATGCATTGTAATCGTTCTATGTTCTTAAAATTCAACTCTTAACTTGATTTACTTCCAAGATTTTTAGAAATTTCACCATTATCTTCCTCTTACATCATATCTTTTTCCGAACACCTACCAGACTATATATATTATAGTTGCAAATGAAAATTATGTAAGAAGAAGATAATGGTGAAATTTCTAAAAATCTTGGAAGTAAATCAAATTATGAGTTGAGTTTTAAGAACTTTGGACGATTACAATGCATATATGATACAAAAACGACGTAGTATGGTGAGTTTGGATACCTAAACTTATGTACCTTGTAGGGTATATTCACTTATATATATATATATATATATATATATATATATATATATATATATATATTATGACTTTTTAAAATCTGAAAGGATATATTTACCACATTCAGCGAGACTATTATCTTATCCAATTATAACATTGTACTTTCAATTTTTTTTTGTTATTAGGATATTATACTTTTAAAAATCTACCATGTTATTGAAGGGTTTTGAGTATTCTAACACTCCTAAGGTGTACATGCAACCCTAGAAACCTTGGATCTATGTTTGACTAAGATACATGCAAAATGATTTTTCCATGGTTCATAATCCTATCTAGCATACAAGGGGAACTTTTTAACATAAAAGTTAGTAGGAAATACATACCTTGTAGTAGTTTGGATTCCTTGAAACCTTGTGAGCCTAGCACCTCAAGCTTGGTGCCTCAAATGTCTCACACAACACCAAATGCACTTGGAATAAACTTTGAGAGAAATGTCACATGAAAGATCCCCTTTCTAAACTTTCATATTTCTGAAATATAGTTACTCCAAAACATGCTACATGCATATTTATAAAACAATATCTTACATTGATATGGTGATTACAAAAGATTGGATACAAACCGACTATGTTTTAATATTTTACATAACTACCCAGGATATTGTAATTTTATACATACATGATCCCTAAATACAAAAGTAATATTACAACTATTCTAAATCTTTCAACAGTATATGACTACACTGGTTACTTATCTCCTGCAAAATTTGTTAAACATTGAGAGGGTAAGCGGTGACGCTTAGTGAGTTCAATAATAGATACAATATAACGTTATGCCATATATATACTTCAATATGACAGAAGAAAAGAGAAACAGGGAACAACAAAGGCATATGAGACATAACAAATTCCATACTTGATATATATAATCAATAAAGTTTTGGTCCAAATGGCACAGAAGACATACAACTTCGGATTAACATTTTGGTAGATTTCAGGCTTATCACCCTGTCTAACCTTTTGCCAATACCATAGAATAGAAACCATTCTCTTACGGAGACATGTTCTACATGGCCAGAGGCTACATACCAGTACCAATATGAATCTAAGTCCTTTCACTGATCACATGGTCAAAGGTATTTCATTTGCTATTAAAAAGAATAACGAATAAAAATAACACGGAAGATACTCAGGAATATTATTTTGCTAGAATACTTAGGCTTTCAGCCTTATCTTAGAATACTACCGAAGCCAAAGTGATGCCTATGTCATACACTTCATGGTCAACGGTTCATACCAATACCCAAGTGATGCCTATGTCATACACTTCAAGTTAGAGGTACAACATTGCTATAAAAATAGCGGAAATAATAACTCGAGATGATAACACGGAAAATCACATAGCACATATAACACATAACATACAATTGTTCCTATATATTACACTCACCTTGAATTAACCGGGGGTCAAAATAATAATTTGTGCAGCATTTCGGCTCTAAATATGACTTTATTCATTGAAAACCGGGAGATTTATTGAAAAACCGGGCTCTGTGAAGGTAGAGCTTCAAAACCGAAAAGATAAATTTTTCGGGCTTCTCGGGAATTTCGGGGCGTGTTTCGGGTACTAAAAATGATATCGGGGCTTCGGGGGATATCAAAATAATGAAAATATAGAAAAGGGGGGTGAAAATGGTCATTTTCCCATTTCTCTCGGGAGGGTTCGCAGCCCTCTTATTTATAGGGGAGGAGGACCGAAGGCTTGGATCCGAGGCTAGGAAGCGATAGGCACGTATGCGAGGCTCGGACCAGCTGGCAGCAGGGCGAGGCTTGGAAGGACACCTGCGAGCTTCGGATTGGTCGGATGACGCGGCAACTCTTCGGTTCGGGCCAGCACTTCGGACCAATCAGCGGGTGACACGCGTACTGCGGTCCAATCAGTAGCGAACACATGTCCGACACGTGTAAGCCTCGCATGCGAGGGTGACGTGTCCAAAGATGACTCATGTTAAATTTCTCGAAAATTGTGCCAAATCTTGTAAAATCCATAACTTTCTCATACGGGCTCCGTTTTTTACGTTCTTTATATGCACGCGTAGAGAAAATTATGCTCTAAAACTTTCGTTTAGACTTTGTCGGAAAATTTTGACTTTATTTTTATATTATTATTTTTAACAGACCGGGACTGGTAAATCCGTTAAAAATTCATAACTTCTTCATCCGACGTCCGTTTTCGTCAGACTTTTTACCGTTGCACTGCTAATGACGAGACCTTCGATTCTCATTTAGGTTGTATTGGCTAAAAATCACTCGATCTAAAATTCGAGTTTTTGGCTGTCTAGTGCTAAGCTGAAACTTAGAAAAATCATAACATCCTCATACGAAGTCAGATTTTGGCGTTCTTTTTATCGAACTTCTCGGTTTAACGAATACTACGACTTTCATTTAGATCACTAAGGCTAAAAAAGTAGTTTATCAAAAACTCACTTTTTACGTCATTCGGCACCGTGCCGGTTTTATCGCGGATCTTCGATTGGTCATAACTTCTTCGTTATAACTCGGATTTCGACGAGGTTTTCGCCTACATGTTTCTAACGAGATTATCTACAACTTTTAATAATAAAATTTTACTTATTTCAAAGTTTATATTTTCGCTAAATTTCATTATTTGACTTTTAATTGGAATCTCATAAGACTTCCAATATTTTATGAGTGATTCTAAACATAGTTTTACTTCATTTCTAGTAAAAACTATCTGTTAGAACTCAACACCCGATTTTATATAATATTTCATAATATTTTTAACTTTTCAATCTACATAGCACGATTTCAAAACGTGTATGTTACATCACACTACTTGAAATCGACTAGCCCTCTTCTTCTTGCTTAAGTGCCGATTTTGGTGAACATATGGATCCTTATATAGTGTGTTACAATTAGGGTTACACCATGTAAACCCTAATTGTCATGACCTTTCATTTCCATGACCCATGGGTTCAATAAACACCATGGAGCATCCATGGAGCATCCTATGGGTTTTAGCCCAACTTGATAATCCATGGAGCATTAGTCCACTATACAAGTATGAATGATTTACACAATCAACCCATATATTTAATTAGTCTTCTTTGATCACTTAATTAATTCCAAATTAATTCTTGATCAATACTAATTAAATAATATTATTAATATATTAGAACTTATAATATATCAATAACCTTAAGTGTTATTTCTCTCATTTTAGTATATCCAAATGCATGATGCCATGCAACCCAAATGGACCATGCTAATCGGGTCAAGTACATTCCAGAAATAGTTATGAACTTAGACACCTAATCCAACAGTTATAACATTAGAAATTACTTTTGTATTTCAAATTATGATGTTGTACATTGAAAAAGAAACATGGGTGGTGGTTTTTAATAATTTTTTAGTTCTTCTATTTGATCATCAATGGCAGAAGTTTGTTTATAGTTTTAGCTAGTATTGCTGATAATCACATATGGCTCACTTAAAAAGAAAAATATAAAGGTTCAAGACTGTGATAGAAGGCTCACTAAAAAAAGAAAATAAAACGTTTAGGATTGCATTTTTTAACCTACTTCAATATCCTAAGACAGAACGAAAGTCTGATAAATAATGTTAAAAAAACATTTCCAGTATTTTTTTAACCAATAATGTATTTCAATATCTTAAGATAGAACCGAAATTTGGATAAATAATGTCAAGTATTTCTAGTATAGTAAATGAACAATATACCTACTATAACATGTAAACTGCCAAACGATCTTAATATCTTGGTTGCGAGAAGAATTAGTTGTGATAAATTTTAATTTCCTTTTGTTTTTTTTTTTTTTTGAACTGAAACAACTTTCTTCTTGGTTGTAGGTAATGAGCGACCTTGCAAAAGAATTATTAGTGCTAGTTTTTTATTTTAAGAGTTTTTATGAATCGAAACAACTTTCTTTTTGGCCGTGGGTAATGAACGGCCTTACAACGATCCCCAAATGTATAACTGCAAGAGAAATTTTTTGGCGAGGAAAGTGATTGCTGGGAGTTAAAATCGAGATTTGTTGTAAAATTCCCTAGGGTTCGAACCAGAAACGTAGAGGTGTTATTTGCCATTTTTTTCTCCCGTTTTTTAATTATGAGTTTTTTCTTTTTCTATCTTTTTCAAGGGCGATCCTAAGTTAGACTAACAAATATACATGGACACCCCTTAATATTATTATTATTATTATTATTTTAAATTACAAAGTAAATACTAGATGGATACTATTTATTTAACGAGAGCCACACATTACATAGTTCTTGACCCACGAAAAACAATATAACTTAGAAGTTTAAAAAAAGAAATCGGGTGAGGATAATTATAATTACGAAGTTTAAAAAAAAAATTAGGAAATCCATTACTTCCAAAGATTAAGAAATGAAATCAGGAAATCCATTACTTCCAAAGATTAAAAAAAGAAATCTACCTCCGTATTTTGCAATGTTGTTTATTTTCAAACTAGATTATGACCTGCGTTAAATGCGGGGGAACGCATAAATAAAATATAAATGTATATAGATATTGCAAAATAATAAAAAAAAAAACAGGGTTAGTGGTATTATTGAAATGTATAGAAAATACATTGAAATCGGTAAATATATATAGTTGTTGAAGGACCTCTTTGTAGACAATATTTTTTTTATTAGTTGAATGATCTTCCTCGTCACAAAGTAACTTCAGACCATTTTTACTTGTGACACGGGAAACAACTATATATAGCTTACCATGCGCGAAAACAGGTCTACGCAAGTATAATCCAACATTTGACAACGTACTTTTAAAATACATTGTTATTTTATGGCTATATTGCGAAATATAATTGTTTATTTCAAAAAATAGCAGCTTATTTATGTTCATTCGAAATGAACCACATAAACCCCCCACAATATTAAATATAAAGAAACTCTAACCAATAACTATTGTAGTTTAATTTGTAAAATAAAACCACATAGCTATTATAGTTTGTAGATGTTGTTGAGGATCGAGTTCAAGTTAATAGGTTAAACATTTAATATGAAAAGTTATACATTGTTGTTTTGTTTGACTTAATCTAGACTGAATGATGGAATGTGTTAAGCCAAAAAACCTTATGTAATGTTTTATGAGATTTCAAAAATAGAAACGTAATTTTGTTAGTGATAGAAAGCAATCTTTGAATGGTTGTATTTATTGTATAGAAATATATACAAATTAGAATAATTATAGTTTAACCCTTTCTAGATTAAATTGTTTATAAAATCCATCCACTTAATAGTGAATAAAAGATAAATTAAAAGTGACATTTAAAACATGAAAAAATCACAACAGGTTACTGTTAAAAATGGTATAACAATGTATTTTAAAAGTACATTCCTAAAAATGGTATAATATGAAGTAAGTATAGTCGACAATAAGGTTAGAAACAGTAACCAAGTTGAGATAATCAAGCAAACAGAAATAGTAGCAACAACCGATTTGATCAATTTTTAAATTAAATTACTGATTTACCCTTCTGATGAACATTGTCCATACTAAATTAATGATTTAGCCTTCGGAGAAAAAATGGAAGTATCATGCAAAAAGAATCTTTCTAGAACACGTGTCATCTCAATATCTATTGTTGAATTGCTTTTCCAGCCCAATGCTTTTCTAGTTTCCTAAGTCGAATTACCCTTTTGCCCTTATATTTCCTTACTTAAAGGTTTCATGCATCTAATTGTAATCAAATTAAAATAAATCACATAAATTTAGGAGTTTATTGATACCTTCAAAAGGTAAATTCGAATCTTCCTTCTTTATTCTATCCCAAATAAAATTACATTTCTGCCCCTAAACCTTAAAATCATACTTAGCATTTAAAAAAAATCCATCAAACAATATCAATAACCTTTAGTTATGATTTCAATTTAAAGTTACAAATGTTGTAATTCAACCATCATATTAGGATATTAATTTATATTCAAACACTAAAAAAATATATCTTTATTCCTATTATACCCTTATCCTCAATTTTCCATTCGGTATTACCATATATTTTTCTTAACAAATTATTTGAGTTCTATACAAATATTGCAATCCCTGTAATTCAGCCAGCAATTTAAGATATTATATACAATCAAAAACAGTAATCAAGTTGAGATAATCAAACAAACATAAATAGTAGCAGCTCATGATTTGATCAATGTTTAAATTAAATTACTGATTTACCATTCTGATGAACATTGTACATACAAAATTAATGATTTACTCTTCGTATAAAAAATGGAAGTATCATGCTAAACGAATACACAAAAAAATTGATTACAATGAACATGAAAACGGGTAGGGTGCATTTGTCATTCCATCAAAGTACTTTGTTATATTGTGTTTTAACTGGTTTCCATCAAAGTACATTATTATTTTTTCTGGATTAAAGGTATGTAATATCTTTTCCTATTTATTTGAAAAGTTTCAGAAAAGTAGTTAACCGATTTCATATAATTTGTGACAAAGAAAATTGAAATATATGAATACATATATTTGATACACGAACAAAAAAATAATCGAAAAAAATATAAAAAGGCAGAATTTCGTATATGCCCCTCCTAAATCTCTAAATATCGTATTTACCCGACCTAAACTCTAAATATCGTATTTGCCATTTTTAATGTTTTTTAATATCATATATACCCAAATCTATTTTTTATTAATTTTTATTGATTTATAATCTTTTGTACCATTTTAAAATCATTAAAACTAAAATCAACAAGCTAATGGACAATATTACCCTTAGTG
Organism: Lactuca virosa; assembly: GCF_052849685.1. NCBI lineage: Eukaryota > Viridiplantae > Streptophyta > Magnoliopsida > Asterales > Asteraceae > Lactuca > Lactuca virosa. Next base: position 231,395,876 of record NC_136432.1, on the reverse strand, counting down.
ATGACAAAAATTGATCTACAGTATTGCAATACAGAGCTATTTACTCAAAGCTGTTTTTATTTGAATCAATGAGATAAATGCAAACTTCCAAATCACGAGAGAGATTGAATAAGAAATTGTCAAGTGTTCGGAATTCGAGATGCCATCAAAAGATTTGGGAATGAATAGTTTAAGGTAGGGGTGCCGGCAATAGGGAAGACGCAGGAGGTTGTTTGGATTACGATGCCAATGGAAAGTAAATACATATGCTCCTGCAATTGATTTTGTTTCATCTAAATGGAAGGTCAGTTCTTTTCCACTTTTCCATTGAATCTTTACGATTTGAAGCTAGGTTTTTTTAGTGTATGTTTACTTCTTGTTGATTTTACAACGATTAGGTTTTGTTAAGAGGCATTTCCTGTTTTTGCATTTTTTTTGTCACTTAGATGATTAATGTTGTGATGAAACCTTAAACCTTGGTAGCAATCTGGTATATACTATATAGGGAAGAAGCGATCGTAATTAACTTCAAAAAAATGATTTGTTGTTTTGCAATTTACAACTAAGGGCAATATTGTCTATTTGTTTTTTTTTTGGTTTAATGATTTTAAAATAGTAAATAAGATTATGAATCAATAAAAATTACCAAAAAAATAGATTTGGGTATATACGATATTAAAAAATATTAAGAATGACAAATACGATATTTAAAGTTTAGACCGGGCCAATACGATATTTAAAGTTTAGACCGGGCCAATACGATATTTTGACGTTTAGCAAGGGTATATACGAAATTATGCCATATAAAAAAGTGAAAGAAGATACTGACCTTCTAGTGTACAAAAACGAAGGTTTGAAACAGAGAATGATGATGAAAGTTATAAGCAATAAGAATGATGTTGTAGGAGAAGGTTTAAAGAAAAACAACGATTGAAAATAAGTGTGAGTTGTGTATTCAGAGATGAATCGTATATGTATGTGATAATTTGAATCTGATTTTTTGGTATTAATGGTTTCCTAATAAAAATGGATTTTATATTAATGGTTTACTAATATAAACGAATTTATATTAATGGTTGATATTTAATGCTTTAATTGAAATTTTTTTAGTAATATGTTTTTAAAGTTGAACATTTTAAAAACTTTATAACCGAAAATTCAAGATTTAAAATCCGGTAAGATTTTATTAGAATTAAATACATTCCATTTCAACGGATTTAAGATAATTTTGTGGAAAGCTCTTATTGGAATAAAATACATTCCATTTGGGAAGATGATGTCAGCAATTTGATCTAAGGTTGGAAAACATAGGATTGAAATACAATCAAGGGCCCAGATTGTTTAAGATGATGTTATAAGATTTTTGTTTTAATATATACTAAAGATAACATAATTATTAATATTCTTATTTAATGAATTTTTTAAAAAAGGAAAAAAATTTGGGTTTGAATTTTGAAGCAAAAAGCTATAAATAAAGGAGTTAAATTATGAACAATATTAATTAGGGTTAATGATGGCATAGATCGTCAAAAGATGTCTTGAAGGATATGCATGCTTCAGTTTGTAGAGATTTGTGTGAAGCCAAAACAGAGGTGTGATACTTAGAGATGCAAGGAAAATGCAATACGCAAATTCTAAGAATAAATGAGCAAAAAGGAACCATCTTATGGTGCTACATTCTGTTATGAACACACAAAACATTAATTGAAGCACAACCATTGACATGAGGACAAAGAGTATTAGTGAATTATGGTTTAAGAGAAAAAAATAGAGGAGAAAGGTGGGGCTTATATTCATGTTTTTTGGCCAGATTTATGGAAAAACTGATATCTCATATATAAATAGAATGATATGCTTTAATTGATAACGTAATTGCTGATTTTAAAGATTCTATAATTAAATGTAATTGTGATAGTCGGGGCGGGGATAAGTTTCCTTCTTCACAAGCTTCTCCCTCCCAAAAAAACCGAACCGATAGCGCTTCCTGTTTTTTCTATTCCATCACATTCCATTCCGGGATAGGCGGCTAATACTAATCTAATAAATGAAGTAGTCGTCGTCTGACCAATCGGCTCGGAGACCAGACCGCCCGTGCCCGCCCATTTTGTCTCGCCATGCCACGTCGCATTCCAGATTATCCAGATGCTTACGCTGGATGGAATGCCCTGAGCAGTTCTGGCTCTTATATATCTGTAGTTAGGATTTGTCGTTTCTTCATGGTCGTAACAATCACTTCAAGCAGTGGAAACAACAAAAGATGCGCTCCAAGTCCTTGGGCTGTTGAACAGAATCCAACCACACCGGATTGTGAAATATATATTAGAAAATATGGATAGATTATATAATTAAATGTAATTATGTTTGAAATGTAATTGCTAAATTTAAAGATTCTATAATTACATGTTTGGATTATATTTTGGGAAGATGATGTCAGCAATTTGATCTAAGGGTGAAAATCATAGGATTGAAATACATTCAAGGACTCTGATTGCTTCATTGATGAATTTAGGGTTCTCTTTTAATAATATTTAGAGATGAGGGATGAGATATATATGGATTTTTTGGATGTTTATTAAGAATTAAAAAATTTAAATAGAAAGTATATTTTCTCTCATGATTTTTTAATCATAATTTTGTACTCTTTTCTGTTGGAAGTTGCTAGAGTGCATATTGAAGTTTAAATGGCATCATGTGCCATTATATTATATTTTGTTTCTTGTGTTTGCGACAATAAAAGAAGCTGAAGGGGGCAAAAGAGAACTTTTTTTCTTCCTTTTTAGTGTCTTGGAGAAGAATTTTAGAAGGGTTACTTTATTTGTTTACCTTTTCCTCTTTTTTACTTCAAGAAAGAGAAAATATGTATTTTTTAGCTTTATTTTAATCCAAATGATCGGGCCCAAGTTCTATTTGTTATATGCGGCAGAATGTTATCGCTGATTTTAGAGACATGGAAGATGAAAGCTAAAGACAGAAATTGTTCGCAAAACATACTAGAGGTAATGCAACACAATCCATTATGGAAGCACATTTTTAAAAGAAGAATGAAAAGAACTTGTGGAAATGACTGTTTATGAAGGCATTATTTTGGGTTTTGGCATTAATCTTCACGAGTTCATGTCACCCGTAATGAAAATGCAAGAGAAGAAAAGAAAGACAACCCCAAAGGAAAATTTGCATAACACTTTGATTCAACATTGAAGCTAAAAAACTTTCTTCTTAAGTCCTTATCCTCATGTTGGTGCTCCATTTATAGTGTGGTTAAGGAACCAAACATTTGAAAGGCATGACTATCTAAACACAATATGCATGAAAATGGATTCAATAAAATAATAAATGGTTTGCACATTAAGGAACTCATGTGTGTGTTATTCTTATCTTGCAAATGAATTGTATGTGATCAATATCATCAATATCATTATCTTCTTCAAAACATAGAATGAATGATATGTATACACAACCAAAATGAACAAATTACTCCCAAACAAAAAACATATCAACCACAATGAATATAATTTCATTTTGATAACAACTAACGCTATGAAAACAATATCAACCATATTAGGCATGAAATAATACATGTAAATTACACAAATACAAAAAAAAGTAACTCATTTAGCTCAAACTTCCATAAGGTGTATTCCCTCTCAAACAAAAACAAAATTCATAAGTCAAACTGCCATAAACCAAGCATAATATATATATATATATATATATATATATATATATATATATATATATATATATATATATATATATTCACCTCTAATTGGTTTTGACTAAACAAATGAATAAGCCCAGATTCATGGGCCACAGCCCACAAGTTGGAGATACAATGAGATTTTAAAACACTAAAGCAGTCGACCCAATAAAGAAGGCCTTTTCTAAAGCGGAAGCCCATCTCATATAATCCATGGTAAATTCCCATAGCCATGGGGGCAATTGGCAAGCTCTTCGTCTTCAACTCTGCGTCATGTTTCAGTTTACACAATGACAACGGCAAGTCGTCGATCGAAGAAGCGCAGAAAACTTCGAAAACAAGAGGGTAAGAAAGTTGCTTTCAATTTCATTTACAAAGTGATGTCAAGAAATTGGTTTTTTATCTTCAAATTTTCCTTCTGAGCTTCTCCGTTAATGGTTTGCATTCCGAAACCAGTGAATATTAGGGCGAAATTTCGAGCTAGTAAAGAATCACACCCTATTATCAGCCCTAAGATTAAGAAGTACTGGCTACAACGATACAGTTTATTTTCAAGGTACGATGAAGGTATCAAAATGGACGAAGAAGGATGGTTCTCAGTCACGCCGGAGGAAATTGCAGTCCGCCATGCCCAGCGGAGCGTTGGCGGTGGAGTGGTGGTTGATTGCTTTGCTGGTATGGGTGGCAATTCCATTCAATTTGCTTCATTGTAAGTCCCTACGTTTCCAAATCATATAACAATTACACATTTCAGATTTTTTTAGGAATCACTAGATGTTCGTATGTACTTTGTAGGGGGTATCACGTTATTGCCATAGATATTGATCCTCGAAAGGTTGAAATGGCATCAAACAATGCAAAGATCTATGGTGTGGACAATTATATTGATTTCATAGTCGGTGACTTTTTGCAATTAGCACCATTTCTAAAGGTATTCTTGTTCATTACAATCTTCTTACAGCTTATAAACCCTAATCAACCAAACTAGTTGTTAGTAATCATTTGGTCATAGTTTGTTGTTGAAAAATTGAAACTTTCCTGTGATATAAAATATAATCTGATTCTTTGGTTATCATGTTTATGTTAAGGGTAATGTAGCATTTCTTTCTCCACCATGGGGAGGGCCTTCATATAAGAATACACACAATTTTACACTCGATTTACTCAAGCCAGTTAATGGGTATGTCATACTATTTCTCATGCTACACTAAATTGTAATTATCATAGTTGATAGATAATTGTGATGCATATAAATATAATAATTGCATTCTATAATTTATATTTAGGTATACATTGTTTCAAGTAGCTCAAACAATAACCCCAAACATCATAATGTTTTTGCCTCGAAATGTGGATGTTTGTGAAGTTGAACAACTTTCGTGGCTCTCTTCTCCTCCTCTAAATGTTGAGGTTATAACTTATATATATTCATATTTAATTGCAATTACTTTTAGCTTTTTGTGTAAGTTGTATGTGATTCATGGATTTCAGATTGAAGAAAATTATGTGCATGGGTTTTTGAAGGGAAAAACTGCTTATTTTGGTAATGCTGCATATTGGGGTGTTGGTCAATGAAGTTGCACCTTTGACTAATGGCTAGAACTTGTATAAACAAAAAGAGGTAAGGTTTGTTAGGTAAATTATTTTCAACATTTTGTACAATGACATGTGCTCAAGGTTAAATATGATGAATTCACTATATTTATAAGATTAAAGTGTTCTATTTCTATGTTGTAGATCAATCTTGACTCCTTCAACTCATTTATTTGAGTTATGAGTTCAATTAATAGCTCTTTAATATTTTCCAACTCTGTTGCTTTCGATAGTCTTTTAAGCTTTCTTTTTCAAAGCAAGAATAAAATGTTTGTTTGGGAATGAATTCGTATAAAGGTTTCCAAGTTGTTATAGTATGACATCTTTGATATCGAATATTAACTTATAAAGCTATTTGGAGTGTTCTATACACATAAGGTGTGGATATTGTTGTTATGGTTATATGGATTATCACCATTAGTATTCAACTTTTGTCAATTTGATTAATTTTGGTGTTGTTTAAATACTTTATCCTCAATTCAACATCCAAGTCTTTTGCCATTGTTTTTGATTTTTACTTATTATTATTATTATTTTTGGTTCGGTTCGTACCATAATAAACCTACTTTCAAACATTGTAGTTTCACCCGTTCTATAGATTAGTACGTATCACCATACATCTTCACTTTGATCTTGGATGAGTTATCTCATAAGATCCTTGGAGGGGTGTCGTGGTGTATGTTCATTTAGTTAGAATGCAAAGTTGGATGTTTGGAACACGATGTTGGAAGAGAAAGGCTTATAGACCAATACAGTTCGACAAAATGCCTTTTGCAATTTTAGGGTTCATAATGATTGAGTAGATTGTAGATGTTTGTATGAGTAGATCTTCACCCAAATGAGAGTTTCAAGCATCTGCGCTATGATCCATAAAGAATGAGGAGTTCATTATGCATTAACTATCATATAAAGGCAACATGGTTGAAGTGGAGGACTGTTACATATGTATTGTGGGAAAAATATTACAGGGTGGTAGTTAGGCCAACCATGTTGTACGAATCAATGAGGGATTCCACATTTCTCAAGTCATAGATGATTTATACCAATATTGCGAACGATTTGTGTTTATGAATAACTATTATTCATGTTTAACAATTTCTTGTTAAAACTAGTGCCAAGTTGTGCTACATCAGACTATGGTTCTTGAGTCGCTTCAAGTTTCATGTGCCTCCTATTTCATTTGTCATTAAAAGCTTGTTTTCTGCTAACTCAACTTTTAGAGGAACAAGAAAACTTATTCTTGGTGGGTTTGTATATAATAATCTAAACAACCTTTTAGAGTATTATACAAATATGTATTTTGTAGATCTTAAGATTATAAGCTTTAATCTAACATAGGTTTTAAATTCATAAAACATTAAGTAAGATAAGGATGGAGCATTTCCATACAAATCTTACAAAGTGTTTTTATCTCCTTATTAGTTGGTGTTTGTATTCAAGATACAATTAATAGTGATTGAAGTATAATCCCAAGAAAATAAAGAAGGATATTTCTAGTGCTCTCGGGCTCTAGAAATCATATCATTCAGGGTCTTGCACCCTGAAATACTCACGAACTCCCTGATGTGATCCCTCAACATATAATGATACCTTACCTTCTTCATTTCCTCATCCGCTGCATACTGTGGAACCAATAGAACCCCAGTGATCTCTGCCACAGTCTTCGTAGTCTGACGACGCTCCTGAAACTCTCTCGCCAGCTGTTATACCTCAATAGTTGGTGCGAACTCAAACCTACACCGAGTCACAAACTCATCCTCAGTCATCGTCTCCAGGGCCTCGCTTCCCAAGGCGAAGTCTACCTCCTCCCACCAATCTTGAGCTCAGTCTTTCAAAAGACAGGAAGCAAATCTGACCTTCGACCCCTCGGGGCAGAAACTCTTCTTGAACGCGTTAGCTATATCTGATAACCATGTCCTACTGGCAATGGGGTTCTTCTCCCCAAAGAACGCGGGAGCTCCACGAGCACGAAACTCACGGAAAGAAAGAGTGCGAGCTCCGAAAATAGCCATAACCTCAGCGCAGAATGCACCCAGACACTCATCGAAAATCTTCAAAATCCCCTCCTTGAACGTACCAAAGATCACATGAGTCTGCTCCAAAATGTCGTGGGTAATCTTCGACGAGATGAACTCCCACATCTGCTCGCTAATCGGCTCAGTACCTGAACCTGAGTCGGAACCAAAATCTGAACCTCCTTCCTGAGTGCTCATCACCAACTGAAAAAACAACATGCAAAAGATGAGAACATACCCAAGCAACCTCATCCCATTGGCTTCTTAGATTCTCTAAGACTCTCCCCGACTCGAGTATGGATCCTGTGCTTTCAGTAGTACGAGCTCAATACTACCTTCCACACCTATCTATACTTTCCTCAAGAATCATCTCGAATCCTCTAGGTCGCCTTCTCAAACTGATACTCCAAGTGATCGCTAAACAGCGTAACTAAACCCACTTAAGCACTTCCTAGGCTTTCTTAGCTTTCTGACTTCACCCTGCCATCAACTGCTGAAGAACTCCCCGTAATGTCAGTTAGCTATCTCACAAATACAATCACATGCAACAAAGCTCAGATAATCCTTCAAGTAACAGACTCATCCCTACAATGGTTAGACTCAAACGAGAGTTGCGCAATAGGGTCAAATCCATCACTCTGAGATTTTTCAACCTTTGTCACACGTGACTTAACATATTCACTCAACAGCTAACTCACATCACTTAAGAGTCCCACAAAGCACAAAGCAAGCAACATTCGTGCAATATCACTCCATTCCACTGCATAACCAAAGAACATTCAAACTCACATACTGCAACTCATGCAAGGAACTTCCACTCTCACCTTCGGATGCCTTATGCATGCAAATTATACACAATACATAATCAAATAGACTATCGAATAAATGACTCTACCCTAGGACCACAACCAAACGAGGAACATGAAATAAGGCCAAATCAATCATTTTAAGGCTATATCATCCTAACCGTATATAATTTTTAAAGCATACAGTTAGCAATTACTAATACCAATACATATTCCCAATCTAGCATATCATCCAATGCTCCCTAGGCTGAAAGACAGGCCAATCTATCATGCAATCCCTGAAAGTATCCCTAGACTCATCTTAGCATGCAATTCTCATAACATATAATCATATCAAACATGTATGGGTATTCTGGGAATCACTTACTTGAGCTTGGCCGATTGCACGCATCACACCCCCTTTGTCTTTACAAAAGTCCTTTTAGAAATTTCTTTCCTTTTACAAAAATCTTTTAAAACATGTTTTCTTTTTAAGAAAAATTACGAATTCCTCAGTTTGAGTTCAGTCACACTCGAGAGTGTGCCCGAATCCCTCAAACTAAGGCTCTGATACCAACTTGTAACATCCTAAAATTTCAAGGTAATAATTTCATTTTTAACATAATCAAAACATCCATTTATCCTTTAAACAAACATTTAGAAGTATTTCATAATAAAACAGTTATCAGAGTACAATCCCAAAATCACAAAGTTGTAGAAAAACATGGGTGTATGCACTGCGATCAAGCCAGACCCTTCCCTTTTGAACCGGAAGTACCTGAAACCATAAACAATAAACCGTAAGCACAAAGCTTAGTGAGTTCTCCAAAATACCGCATACCATACATACAATAGAAAATGCTATGTGCCATCCATAGTCTTGTCATTGTGCCACGAGCCGTATCATGGTATTTCCTTGCCAGGCCGGGGGCCAATACCCTGGGTCTTACAGAAAAGTGCCAAGAGCCACCTTCTGGTCTTCCATGCAAGCATCACAAAGACAACAAGCATACAATCTACAACTAACAACATACTTAATGTTGGTGATTTTATATCACTATTTTTATTTAAGTGTAATTGGGTTAATTTGTTGATTAATGTCACTTTGACAATTGTTGAACAAATCGGTATGGTGCGGAGTGCACATGTGCTTAATTTTATCATTGTTGAAAGTATACTGCTATTTAGGGGCAAAGCCCCTGAACTAACGGGTGTTTGGGGGCAGCGCCCCTGGGAGCAGGGTCCAAGGGGCAGCAGCCCCTGGCGGGGTACAAGAGGCAGAGCCCCTGGCTGGGGTCGAGCTGCCAGGTCAGCGCATAAATTTTTTATGAGTTAAGTTGATATATAAAAATGTCTCAGAAATCCGTATTTTCTTTAAAATACACCCGATTTTGTGATCCATTTATAGACCTGGTGTTATGTTAGTTTGTGACAGGTAATATGACAATTTTTGGACAGGAAGTTGTTTTCCTGCAACTACCATATGACAGTTTTAAGACAGGAAGTTAGTTCCTGTTATATGATCATTTTTCGAAATCATTTTTGGGTACAGATTTGATAACATCTTCATTATCCATTCTAGAAAACAGTGAGTTTCATCTGATTAGAGATTTTGAGTGTACCCTCGAAATGCTTTAATTTGAAAGTGTTTCACAACTCTCATTGATCCAATTATATCTATACCCTGATTTTCTAACAAAGATTAAAGCATTCTATGATCATGGCAAGTGGCGAATTTGTGAAGGACATGAAAAGCAAGTTTGACAAACTGAACAAGTTTGAAGGGCAAGATTTTCGTAGATGGAAGAAGAAAATGCACTTTCTCCTTACTATCTGAAAGTAGCGTATGTTCTGAGTACACCAATGCCATAATTTGCTGAAGATGAAACTTTAGAGGCAACAAGAAGGAGATCAAAGTGGGACAATGATGACTACATCTGTCGTGGTCATATTCTCAATGGTATGTCTGATTCTCTGTTTGATATCTATCAAATTCTCTTGAATCCAAGTACATGACTGAAGATGCTTCAAGCAAGAAGTTTCTTGTAAGTAACTTTATGGGTTATAAGATGACTGACTCCAGGCCTGTTATGGAACAATTCCATGAAATGATAAGGATCCTGGGATAGTTTTCTCAACGCAATCTGAACATGGATGAAGCCATTTCCGTGGCTGTGATCATTGACAAATTGCCCTCTTCCTGGAAAGATTTTAAACATAATCTGAAACATAACAATGAGGAATTAACTTTGACTCAACTTGGAAGTCATTTACGGATTGAAGGGTTCTTAAGGACTCAAGAACTTGATAACAATCCTAAAGGCAAGAACCAAGTTGGTTCCTCTTCTGTGAACATGGTGGAAAGAGAAAGTTCAAAGAATCCCAAGAAGTCTAATGGAAAAAGGAAGTTTAAAGGAAAGGACGACAAGTCTTCCAACAAGAAGGCTAAGTTGGTTTGTTGGAATTGTAACAAACTGGGTCACTTCAAGAAAGATTGTCGTCTTCGTAAAGTGAACAAGGATGGTGTTGGATCGAGTGGATCCAAGGATCCAGAAAAGCAACAAGGTCAGATTTATGTTTTCATGCAGAATTCAAAATATGTTTAGAATTATATTTCTATGATTTTTGAAGCATTTTATGTGCTGGATGATGATGTTGCATGGTGGGTTGATTAGGGAGCAACAAGCCATATATGTAAAAATCTTTGTTGGTTCAAGGAATGTCAACCAATTGAACATGGATCTGTGGTGAAAATGGAAAATGTTGCAACTAAATCAATAAAGGGTTTAGGATCTGTTTTACTTTACTTTATTTCTGGAAAATGTTTGTGTCTGAACAATGTTTTATATGTACTGGGGATTCGAAAGAATCTTGTGTCTGAAATTGTTTTAAATAATTGTGGTTACAAACAAGTGTTAGAAAGTGACAAGTATATCTTGTCAAGACATGGTTTTTTTATGGGTTTCGGATATGTATGTAATGGAATGATTAAGCTTAATATTAATTATCCTAGTTATGATAATTTATTTTGCATGGCTTCTTCTAGTACTAGCAATAACTTTAATAAATCTAATTTATGACATGCTAGACCAGTACATATTCATTACAAGAGATTAAAAGATATGCAAAAAATGAGTTTAATTCTTGCTTTTGATATGAACAATGAAAAATGTAAAACATGCATGTTAACTAAAATCACAAAACAAGCTTTCAAAGATGTTGTTAGGGAAAGCAAGGTGTTGGAACTTATACATAGTGATTTATGTGATTTCCATGCAACATCTTCCCTTGGAAACAAAAAGTATGTTGTTACTTTTATTGATGATGCATCTAGATATTATTATGTCTATTTGCTACATTCCAAAGATGAAGCTCTTGATAAATTTAAGATTTATAAACAAGAGGTTGAACTTCATAAAAATAAATTAATAAAAGTTTTACGTACTGATAGAGGTGGTGAGTATTATGATCCAGTTTATTTTGAATCAACTGGAATAATACATCAAACCACAGCTCCTTATACACCACAACAAAATGGTGTAGCTGAAAGGAAAAACGGGACTTTTAAAGAAATGGTTAATTACATGCTGTCATATTCAGGTTTAAGTGAAGGTTTCTTGGGCGAGGCTATGTTAACTGCATGTTATATTTTGAATAGAACTCCAAACAAAAGGAGTAAGAATACTCCTTATGAACTTTGGTGTAAAAAGGTACCAAATTTGAGTTATCTCAAAGTTTGGGGTTCTCGAGCAGTTGTGAGGCTCACTGAACCCAAAAGAAAAACATTGGGTGAAAGAGGTATAGATTGTATCTTTATCTGATATGCTGAGCATTCCAAATCATATATATTCTATGTTTTAGAATCTAATGACTCTGTGTCTGTGAACACTGTTATAGAGTCAAAAGATGCAATCTTTGATGAAGAAAAATTTACATCTATACCTTAACCAAGAGACATGATTCAACAATCTTTTAGCAAGAACACAACTCAAGCTGAAGATGCTTTTGGTGGTACTAGTTCTGTGCCTGAACTTAGAAAGAGTACCAGAGTTAGAAAAGCTAAATCTTTTGGATTTGATTTTCAACTATAGTTAGTTGAAGGAAAATGGGATGAGACTGTGTCTCAACATCAATATTGTTTTAATATTGAAGAGGATCCAAAGACTTTCAGTGAAGCTATGGCTTCTAGGGATGTTCATTTCTGGAAAGAGGCAATTCAGGATGAGACTGATTCTATCATGCATAACAATACTTGGGCATTGTCTGATTTACCTCCTGCTTGCAAGGCATTAGGATGTAAATGGACCCTCAAAAGAAAAATGAAGGTGGCAATTGATAAGTATAAAGCTAGATTGGTTATCCAAGGCTTTAGACAAAAGGAAGACATTGATTTCTTTGATACTTACGCTCCTATTGCCAGAATTTCCACTATTAGATTATTATTAGCTCTTGCAGCTATACATAATCTTGTGATTCACCAAATGGATGTGAAAACTGCATTTTTGAATGGTGACTTGGATGAGGAAATATACATGAAACAACCTGAAGGGTTTGTGATGCCTGGAAATGAACACAAAGTGTGTAAGTTGAAAAAATCATTATATGGTTTGAAACAAGCACCAAAACAATGGCATCAAAAGTTTTATGATGTTGTCTTGTCTAATGGTTTTGCATTAAACCAAGCTGACAAGTGTGTATATAACAAATTTGATACTTCTGGTAAAGGAGTTATGATTTTTCTATATGTGGATGATATGTTGATTTTTGGTACTGGTTTAGAAGAAGTTGATAAAACCAAGAAATTCTTATCATCTAGTTTTGAAATGAAAGACCTGGGGGGGGGGGATGGGGTAATTCTTGGTATAAGAATTAAACAAGGAAACAATGAGATTTCAATTTCTCAATCTCATTACATTGAAAAGATATTGAAAAAGTTTAACTTTGAAAATTGTGCTCCTGTTAGCACTCCTATAGATCCTAGTCTCAAGCTTCTACCTAATAAAGGATCTCCAATGTCTCAACTTGAAAAATTCAAGAGCTATTGGTTGTCTAATGAATGCCATGATCAGTACTAAGACTGATATAACATATGCTGTGGGAAGGCTTAGTAGATATACTAGTAATCCTAGTACACATCATTGGCAAGTTGTGAGTAGAGTATTCAAGTACTTGAAAGTGACCATGAATTATGGTTTAACTTATAGTGGATATCCTTATGTTTTGGAAGGTTATTCTGATGCCAGCTGGATTAACTACTTAGAGGATCACTCCTCTAAAAGTGGTTGGGTGTTTATTCTTGGAGGATGTGCCATTTCTTGGGCATCCAAGAAACAGACTTGTATTACTAACTCAACCATTGAATATGAGTTTGTTTCATTGTCTGCTGTTGGTAAAGAAGCTAAGTGGCTAAGGAATTTGATTTATGAAATTCCACTCTGGCCAAAACCGATATCTACCATTTCTATCAGGTGTGATAGTGCTGAAACCTTTGCTAAAGATTATAGTCAAGTGTATAATGGGAAGTATAGACATTTAGGTGTTAGACATAACATGATTTTTGAGCTCATCATGACTAGTGTGATATCTGTGGAGTTTATGAGAACTCAGTTGAACTTAGCCGATCATTTAACCAAAGGGTTAGCTAGAGATCTTGTGCACAAGGCGGTTGTAGGGATGAGTTTAAATTCCACCTAAAATCTTTTATATTAAGATACCCAGTTCCCATCTAATGCAATATTAGATGTTGAATTCAATGTGGAAAGCTTGATATTTGAAGATTAGAACACATTATTATCATCATCCCAAGGTATGTGTTCAATACTGCAAGTTAAGGAGGTTGAAATGTTATTTCCTAATAGTTCTTTGAAAAATTGCATTTGCAGGTGCAAGAACAAAAGAACTACCTATATAAGCATGAAGTTTAGTTGCTTCAAGAAGTTGGGACTTGACTTCGATATGCTTATTGAAGGATGGGACACAAGCTAGTAAAATATAGTGTCAAGTTAGAACTTTGATAATGTAAACTATTTTGTATATTATCTTCATGTATTCACTTAGAATAGAAAGGGTTCAATCCTTAGTGACACACTGGTATTCGAATATTTGGAATGAGTAATATACTAATGTGAAATTCAATCGTCATGATATTTCATTTATGCATCAGTTTGTTGTTGTTATGATTTTAATTTTAAGTTAATCAAGATTACACTTAAATGGGGGAGGTTTGTTGGTGATTTTATATCACTAGTATTATTTAAGTGTAATGGGGTTAATTTATGATCAATGTCACTTTGACAATTACTGAACAAATCGGTCTGGTGCGGAGTGCATATTTGTTTAATTTTGTCTTTGTTGAAAGTATGCAACTATTTAGGGGCGAATCCCCTGAACTAACGGGGGTCTGGGGGCAGCGCCCCTGGTAGTGGGGTCCAAGGGGTGGTAGCCCCTGGCGGGGTACAAGGGGCAGAGCCCCTGGCTAGGGTCGAGCTGCTAGGCAACGCATAAAATTTTTATATGAGTTATGTTGCTATATACAAAATGCCTCAGAATTCTATATTTACTTTAAAATACACCCGGTTTTTGATCCATTTATAGACCCGATGTTATGTTAGTTTGTGACAGGTAATGTGATAGTTTTTGGATAGGAAGTTGTTTTCCTGCAACTACCATATGACAGTTTTAAGACAGGAAGTTAGTTCCTGTTATATGATCATTTTTCGAATCATTTTTGGGTACAAATTTCGTAACAGCTTCTTCATTCTCCATTCTAGAAAACAGTGAGTTTCATCCGATTAGAGATTTTGAGTGTACCCTCGAAATGCTTTATTCAGAAAGTGTTTCACAACTCTCATTGATCTAAGTATATCTATACCCCAATTTTCTAACACTTAACTGCTAAGGTCTGAACCCTGGTCTTGCATACAGATTTTCCAGGAGCCACATCCGGGTCTTTCATACAATCCTGAGGGCCACCCCTTGGTCTTCCAATAACACATAAGTCAATGGGCCGGCATTGGTGCCTTCGACCCATAGTACAGTGAGTAGACTCACCTCAGACAACTGAAACCCACAGATAAATCTCTGGCTGCAGATCCGCTAAAATCCCCGCGCTATCAATCACAAAATAACATCCAAATAATTAGATCCCGAGTCACACTAAGATTTCAAATTAGGGTAAAAGACCTTTTTACCCTTTCCCGAACTTGGCCCAAGGCCAAGGCCCAATCCAATGTCCAAAAAGCCTAAATTCTAAAATAATCACCTAAAGCCATATGGCCCAATTTTCCAAATTGGCCCAATCCCTTTCATGGGCCTTCACACAAGAAAGTCCAATAAAATCTCAACAGCCTACCAAGAGAATCCTGATGGCCCAACAAGGCCCAAGACATCAAAAGCCCAACATTGCCCAATACCGAGAAGCCCATGAAACCGAAGCCCACTGCTGAGTATGCAGGGCGTACTCAGCTCGTACGCTCAGCGTACACGCTTGAGGGCTTGTATGCGCGACGTACTTGCTTGTACGCCCAACGTACTCCACCATTTTAACCAACTTCACAAAATCAGCACTTAATCGATTAAGACTTCAACCTAAGCTCATATCTGACTTCCTTAAAGTGGTTTAATATGTAAAGTTGCCAGCTTTACGTGCATGCATGGATTAATGAGGCTTTAGAGCTCAAAAGAGCTTAATAAATGACTTAACACATGCATGAGACTACTAATGCCCTTAAGCTTGCATTTTTATGGACAAAGGGACCAAAAGGGTCCTAGACCTACCAACAATCTGTAACATCCATAGAAATCAAGCTAAATTAAAACTTTTTAAAACATTTCAAAACCAATGATTATTACAAATATATTTTCAAAATGGTTTAATATCAGAGTTTCCCAGAATCAAGTCATAAAACATAAGGAGGTGCACGATCACGCCTTCGCCTTCCCGCGATCATCAGAAGTACCTGAAACAATAATTGATAAATGTAAGCTCGAAGGCTTAGTGAGTTACCCCCAAAATTCCAATGTCATATCGATATAACCATATCATATAACATATAAACAAATAGCATGCATAATGAGCCTTCAGCCTGACTGGACCGACTTGCAGGTCTTCAGCCTATCTGGACCGCTCTCCGAGCCTTCGACATGTCTGGACCGCCTCGCAGGGCCTACAGCCTATCCGAACCTCTTGCTGGGCCTTCGACCTAACTGAACCTCTTTGCAGGGCCTTCAGTTTATCCGGACCGCCGTGGGTATGTTGGCCTTCAGCACAAAGCAGGACCGCCTCAACAAAACCCCCAATCAACAAACATGTGCACATACATATCATACGCTAGCATATATAACAGTCAAACCGATTTAACAGATCACTAATCATAGCAACATCCTATTACTAGGATACAGACCTAACCGGTCACTAACACATAATCATCCTATATACCAGGATACCGACCTAACCAGGTCACTAAGCATATCACCATCCGAACTACGAGGATGTAAATCAATAAGCATATCATGCAATAAACCCGGATAGAAATCCGATAAGGGTCGGTATTGGTGCCTTAGAACCAGTTGATATAGTGAGGATAACTCACCGGGCACTGCTGAAGTCCCGCAGATAAAACTCCAGTTGCTGGTTGACAGATTTCCGAACTGTCAACATCAAACAATACCCAATTAATAATCAGGTTCCAAGCCTAAGGTCCAACTCACATTCCAAAGGCCCAAAAGTCAAGTAATGGGCTAAAGCCCAACATATGACCCAATTTTCCAAATTGGGCCCATTAGGGTTTCTTCGGGCCCACTAGGGTTCCATTGGGCCCATTTTGGCCAAGCATCCCAAACGAGTCAAAACGCGAACGAGGCACACCGACACCCAACATGGCGGCTGGTGGCGACAGCCACCACCTCACGGTGGTGGTTTTGGATTTTTCTATTGATTATTCTGGAACGATTTCAAACAATATTACAATGAACACACACACACACACACACTCAAAATAACATAATAAATACACACCCACAGCCACCCTTGTGGTGGTAGGTAGTGGTAGATGGTGGCAGCCACCATCTCACGGTGGTGGTGGTGGCCCTCTTGTGATTCCGGCTAAGACAACCACCCACACACGACACACACACACGAAATTAACACCATACGACAACATACACACACACGATGGTTGTCCTTGAGGCGGCAGCCATGGTGGTTTTTCCTTGGGCTTTTTCCGGCAGCAACAACAACATAGCGGCGGTCATGGTTGTAGCACCCGGTTCCTGGTACGTATTTTCATTCAAGTATTTATAACATTTTGGCCTGGGACTCGGCGAGTTGAAGGCCCAACTTGTAACACCCTGTTTATTTATTAAATAAATAACCAAATTAATGAACGAATAGAAGCCCTAAAATAAATAATTATATATATATATCAAATGATGGTCTCGTAGAGCTAATTGTCACACTCTAAGAGATTGGGGGTTAAAAGTGTAAAATACATACTTAATTTGTAAGTTTTAAGGAGGGTAGGGACTAAATGGAAATTACTGGGACTTCATTGAAGAGATCTTGGAGGCCTGGGGGCTGTTTGGTAAATCAGGTATCAAATTTGAAGGGGATTTCCGAAGCTGGGGTAGAAAAGGTAAAATTTGGGCTTAGTTTGAAAAGATATGTGAAGAGTGGGATTAATTGTGGCATTATGGAAAAATGTTTAAGGGCATCGGGTATAAAAGGTTATGAAACCCTAACCCTAAGGAGACCTCTCCAGCCGCCGTGGGTGAAGTCAGCCGCCACCACCTCCCTTCGGTTTGCTGTTCCGATCAACGCGGATGCCTACCACCTCGTCATTGAGCACCGCCGACCGCTACACTGCTATGGAAGGTCGCCATTGCGATGCTGCTGCCGGAGAATCGCCGAGGGTCGATGAAGACGGTGAGCCGTCGTTCGTCAAGGTGGGCACTGCTGAGTTCTATTGCCATCGTTTTCTGCCGCCCCTTCGTCTCCGTTTCTTCTGTCGTCGAGCTATCGCCGCCATCGCTTTATCGAGCAGCGGTTACGGCTGTGGATGGCGCTTTCTCTCCAACTTCCGTGAGCCACCGCGGGGGTGGCTGTGATTGGGTGTGTTCCCCTTGCTCGGCTTGTGTTAGTGTGTGTGTACATGCCTTCTGTTGGCCGGAATAACGTAGGAACCACCATGGCATCCCACCATGGTGGCTATCACCTTGTTGTCGCCGTATAAGCTCGCTTCGGCCGCCTCTTGTCGGACCTTGACTCCACCAGCCACCACTACGAGTGTGTATGGGTGTGTATCCTAGTAGATCTGCTGTGTTCGGTTTTCCTAAGGTTGTTGGTGGGTTGTTTGGCCGGAAAAGCCACCGCCACCACCGTGAGGTGGTGGCTGCCTCCTTCTACCACCACCGGCCACCATAGGGTGGCTGTGTGTTTATGTTGTTTAGTGTAGGCGTTTATTTTGAGTTTCAACATTGTAAAAGTGTAAATTACAAATTGAATAATGGAAAGGAACTAAAAACCACCACCTTAGGGTGGTGGCTGCCGCCTCCTGCCGCCACCGGCCGCCGTGTTGGGTGGCGATGTGCCTTGTTGGATCGTGACTTGTTTGGGTGTTTGGACAAAGGGACTAACAAACCCTAATGGGCCCAATGAGGCTTAATGGGCCTAATAAACCATAATGGGCTTAATAAAGATTAAAGGACCTAAAAGCCCAAACAGACGACTAATGGGCCTAGTGAAACCTTAATGAGTCTAGTGAACCTTAATTGATTAAAAGACGTATCAATTGGGCCTAATGGGCTAAGATGGGGTTGGAAACCCTAATTAGGGTTTAGAAAACCCTAATATTAGATTCATGGGTTTGGATTTATTGGGACCCACTTTTGGGCCATTGGAATAATGGAATTGTGTGATTAAGCCCAATCACACCATATGACTTATTTAGAAGAATGATGTACTTAATGGATTAAGTCCTTAATGGGTTAAGTGAGAAACACTTAACCCTAATCGTCATTTTATGTAAAACCCTAATTTCACATGGGTGTATTGTTGGGCCTTCTATTGGGCCTTGATGATTGCGTTATTAATGGGCCTAGGGTAAGGCCCATGTAAGGGGTTCGGGCCCAATTTGGAAAATTGGGCCATAGATGGGCCATATTTTGGGCCTTTATGATTATGTGATATTGGGTCATTAGAATGTTGAATGTTGGACTGGACTAAATGGTTGGGCCTTATGGTAAGACCTTGTAAAGGTTTGGGCCCAATTTGGAAAATTGGGCCATATCTTGGGCCTTGAGCCATAGTTGGACTTTTGGGCCTTGGATTGGGCCTTGGGCTTGCATAAAGCCAAGCTTGGGGTAATGTAGTAATTATCCAAAGTATGTACTCATGGTTATGTAGTGGAACCCAATTATTAATTGGGTGTTATTTTGGTATTGACAGTTCGGGAATATGTCATCCAGCAGCTGGGGTTGAGTCTGCGGGACTTCAGCAGCGAGGGATTGAGTCTTCGGGACTTCAGCAGTGCGAGGTGAGTTACCTTCCAGTAGGGGTGGGTCTAAGGCCAAAATGTCGGCCCACCAACAGGGGTAGTTGGTAGATAATTGTCTTTGTGATAATTATCTTGGTATGATATGCTTGTGAGATATGCTTATGTGATATGCTATGTGTGTTAATGGTAGTAGCAGGGAATAGTTTTTCCCTGACTCGGTCGTTAGGACCGAAGGGTAGGTCAGTACCCCAGATATGCATGACTGTATGGTTATATCCTGTTATTGTATGATAGTGGTAGGGGTGAAATAGTCCCCGGTTATCGGTTGAAAGATACCGATGGCAGATACCGGTTGAAAGATACCGATGGCAGATACCGGTTGAAAGATACCGAAGGGGTATACAGAACCCATGCAATGCTTATCTGTCTGTTTATGAGATGTTAGTATGTGATCAGTATGTTTATGATGTTAGTATGTGATATGTATGGTTATGATACATTATGATGTGATAGTGGTAGGGGTGAAATAGTCACCGGTTACCGGTTGAAAGATATCGATGGTATTATGTGGTATGTGGTATGATGGGGGAACTCACTAAGCTTTGTGCTTACGGTTTACAGTATTGGTTTCAGGTACTCGTTTTCGAAGGAAAGGAGCTGGCTTGATCGCAGCGCATCACACTATGTTTTCCGCACATGAGATCTTTGGGATTACACTCTGATATTATTTTATGATAATATGTTTTGATTACTGACACTTTGGTTTGACACGAGATATTATTATGAATGTTTTTATACTGATGGTTTTATGTAATAACTTATTTAAAAATGAAATTTTTGGCCTTGAATTTTGGGATGTTACAAGTTGGTATCAGAGCCTTGGTTTGAGGGATTTGGGCACACTCCCGGGTGTGTCTGAACTCAAACTAAGGACTTGGTATGAAAATTTTCAAAAGTAAAACCATTTTATAAAAAAGAGTTTAAAAGAATCTGAAAAGAGAAAAGAACTTTGAGAAGAACAAAGTGTGTGATGCGTGCAATCAGCCGAGCTCAAGTAAGTTTTCCCCAAGATACCCATACATGTTATATTATGATATGATATGATTATGATAACTGCATGCTAGATTAGGACTAAGGATCTAGGAAGATGCCTTATATGCCTGCTGTATGTGCTTGCTGAGCTGCATGATAGTACTGATCAGTTAGTGATAGGATAGCCTGTTTAGGTTATGCCTGATTGTGTGAGCCTTAGAATCGCATGCTAGTATAGATCCCTGACAAGAGGATAGACTGATCTGATTGGAATATGTTGGTTAGATTTTCCATTGTCTGAATGCTGCTTGCTTGGTGCTTTGAGAGACTCTTAGTAATACGAGCTAGCTACTAAGCGAATATGCTAAGTCGCGAATGGCTATATTCATGAGGTAGCTAGTTGACATTAGTGGGAAGTTCTTTAGCAGCTGAGGACTGGGTGAGTACGGGAACCTAGGAAAGCCTAGGATATGCTCAGTGGGTTAGTAGTGAGGTTCAGTGAGACTTGGGTGTACCAGTTGAGGAAGTGACTTGGAGGATTCAGGAGGATTGCTGAGGAAAGTATGGATAGGTGTGGAAGGTAGTATTGGGCCCGTACTACTGAAAGCACAGGATCCATACTCAAATCAGTGAGAGTCTTCGAGAATCTAAGAAGCTTCAGGGAAGAGTTTATGACCCAGTTTAGGGACAGAGGATGTTCCAATTGTTGCAGCTGAGCCATTGACAAGTGAGCTAGTGAGCGTGACAGGGTGTCAAACCCTGAAGGATATGAGTTCCAAGAGGTTGCAGATGCGAGATCGATTTGGAGCACCTTGAGAAGAGAGGTTCGTGCTAGGTGAGTATAGTAGAGGGTCCCGGGAAGAGACCCGTGACTTCTGATCATCGGGTGAAAGGCCAACAGGGCCTGAGTCGGTGCAACGCGTACGAGAAAGTACACGAGGGAGTTTGTCACTCCAAGGGTTTAGGCTGCTACAGGTGTGGCAGGGTTGATAATGTCAGCTGGAGGTGACTAGGATTCCTCCATATGTGCGGGTATGTCATCTTTTACTGCTACTAGATGGATGTTGGGAATACGTATCGCTTTGGAATTGTGAGCGAGTTTGGATAAGTCGGATCTCGGGTCGGTTTTCTGCTAGTGTTTGGGTTATCAAGGATCATATATGCCATCCTGCATGTCGAAAGGTCCTTGATGAATCCACTGAGGGACGCATCTTGCGGAGTGGGTTCCGCACGTACCGTTATCATTTCGGATCTTTGTCGGGATCTATGCAGGAGTATTATTTAGAGGATACTCGGTCAGGATTGGAGTGATAGTTCTCCAGTGAAGTCAGCGTTCAGGGGTTTTATCATTGTTCAGGTATGGTCGGTAATTGTCTATGGAAGAACTTTGGAGTTCAAGCACTACCGTTGCTAGGAAAGGAATGGTAGCATGAAGATAGTGGAGTCAATTACGAGTGTTGGATGCATAATTGGTTGGTCATCGGATGTTTAAGAGAATGGTATTTCCGCATGGGCTGTGTACGGTTAGAGTTTAGTGGTGCTGCGAGATTAGGAGTGGGAACGAGGACTCGGCAGCTAGAGTAAAGATCAAGGCTTCTAGTTGTTAGCATGAGAGGTGGATTAAGGTGCCAGACTGGACCAAATATCAAGAGTACTCATCAAGATTTCCGAGTATGGGCAATCTTAAGGTTTAACTAGTAATTAATCGCTAGCATTGGTAAGCTTAGATTGTCATCAGTGGGATACTAGAAAGCGAGAAGGATTGGGAATCCTTCAAATCTCGCGTGCCGTGAAGACTTAGTCGAATCTAAGTGGGGGAGAGAATTTTTATAAAGTCCTCCAAATGTGAGTTCGGGTTGCGCGAGGTGCAATCTCTTGGGCACCTTGTCAACCAGAAGGGTATTCTGGTCGATCCGGCCAAGATAGAGGCCGTGATGCAGTGGGAGATTCCGAGGTCTCCATCTGAGATTCGGAGTTTCCTAGGTCTAGCAGGTTATTACCGGAGATGTATAAGAGACTTCTCCGAGATTGTGGTTCCTTTGACCCAACTGACCAAGAAGTCGGTGGCTTGTCGCTGGGGGCCTGAGCAGCCGACATCCTTTGAGACTTTCAGACAGTGGTTGTGCGAGGCACCGATTCTCACCCTGCCAAAGGGTGTAGATGATTTTGTGGTTTACTGTGACGCTTTGATCATGGGCATGGGTACAGTACTGATACAATGGGGTCACGTGATAGCAGGTTTCGGGAACCAGGTTAAAGTTCCGGTTAGGACTCAAGTTCAGTTGTGTGTTAGGTCGAATGTGTGTTCGACCCAGTTGGAAAGTTTTGTAAGACTATGGGGGTAGCCGTAGCATTCACTAGTAGTCAGATAGTTTGGAAAGTGTTGTAAGACTACGGGGGTAGCTGTAGCATTCACTAGCAGTCAGATAGTTTGGAAAGTGTTGTAAGACTACGGGGGTATCCGTAGCATTCACTAGTGGTCAAATAGTTTGGAAGGTGTTGTAAGACTACGGGGGTAGCCGTAGCATTCACTAGTTGTCAGTTAGTATGGAAAGTGTTGTAAGACTACGGGGGTAGCCGTAGCATTCACTAGTGGTCAGTTAGTTTGGGGAGTGTTGTAAGTCTGCGGGTGTAGTCGTAGCATTCACTAGCAGCCTGATAGTGATAGAGTGTTGTAAGTCTGCGGGTGTAGCCGTAGCATTCGCTAGGTTGGTAGATAGCTGGAGCGCGTTGTTAGGACGCGGAAGGAACAGTAGTACCCACCGGTTCGGGTGTAGCAGTAAGGATATGGAAATCCACAGATTGGATTTCGGTGTTACCCGGATGGATTAGATCTGTTTGAGCCAGTGATAAGACTGTAGGAGCGCCACTATAGTTATGGGATCAGGAAAGCAATGGACTGTATAAGACTGCGTCTGACATAAGGCTACCATTGGTCAGGTAGCAATCACTTTTAGTCTTGGATTGGATGATGACAGGATTCGACGCATGGACCCGATCGGTTAGATCAGAAAGTAGTAGAGTTGCAGTGGCATGATAACTAGTGGCAACTAGTTCTAGAGAAGGATATCGTTCGGAAGTCGTGTGAGACGACTAAGTGGGAGCCATCTGGTTCCGTAGCCGGGCCAGAACCCGATATTTAAGATGATTGGCGAACAAATTGAGACCCAGGAGGTCTCGGTAGCCTTTGGGAAGCAGCCATGTGGCAACATAATGCTTCAAGCAGTTCAGTGTTCGGACAGATTCAGCGTTTGGGTAGTATTAGTATTTGTGATTTAGGTTGCAAGTACAGATGGAATAGCTGGTTGATTAGGAAGTGACAAGTCACTCATAGCGGGATTAGCCGAGCCTTGGCCAAGAAGAAGTGATATGCAGGGGCAATTAGGTATGTGATCCTGTTTTATAGTGGGAACCTCGAACAATAAGAAGTTGAGTAGACAGATGAGGGATAAACAGACTGGATTTGTCGATGATGATTCAGAATGGGTGGCCTGTCAGGGATTCAGATCATCTCGAGACAGCAGACTTCAGACGGAGTAGACAAGATCTTGTTGCGAGGAATTCGTTCACCTGCGGATTTTAGGGCTTTACGAGGATTGGTCATGGCTACCCTGGGGAGGCTAGGGTGTGCCCAGGTTGGTGACCATGCTACTAGAGTGGTTGGGCGAGTAAGGAATGGTAAGAAATGATTTCGAGGACGAAATCTAATTTAAGTGGGGGAGAGTTGTAACACCCTGTTTATTTATTAAATAAATAAACAAATTAATGAACGAATAGAAGCCCTAAAATAAATAATTATATATATCAAATGATGGTCTCGTAGAGCTAATTGTCACACTCTAAGAGATTGGGGGTTAATAGTGTAAAATACAGACTTAATTTGTAAGTTTTAAGGAGGGCAAAGACTAAATGGAAATTACTGGGACTTCATTGAAGAGATTTTGGAGGCCTGGGGGCTGTTTGGTAAATTAGGTATAAAATTTGAAGGGGATTTCCGAAGTTGGGGTAGAAAAGGTAAAATTTGGGCTTAGTTTGAAAAGATATGTGAAGTGAGGGATTAATTGTGGCATTATGGAAAAATGTTTAAGGGCATCGGGTATAAAGGGTTATGAAACCCTAACCCTAAGGAGACCTCTCCAGCCGCTGTGGGTGAAGTCAGCCGCCACCACCTCCCTTCGGTTTGCTGTTCCGATCAACGCGGATGCCTACCACCTCGCCATTGAGCACCGCCGACCGCTACACTGCTATGGAAGGTCGCCATTGCGACGCTGCTGCCGGAGAATCGCCGAGGGTCGATGAAGACGGTGAGCCGTCGTTCGTCAAGGTGGGCACTGCTGAGTTCTATTGCCATCATTTTCTGCCGCCCCTTCGTCTCCGTTTCTTCTGTCGTCGAGCTATCGCCGCCATCGCTTTATCGAGCAGCGGTTGCGGCTGTGGATGGCGCTTTCTCTCCAACTTCCGTGAGCCACCGCGGGGGTGGCTGTGATTGGGTGTGTTCCCCTTGCTCGGCTTGTGTTAGTGTGTGTGTACATGCCTTCTGTTGGCCGGAAAAACGTAGGAACCACCATGGCATCCCACCATGGTGGCCATCACCTTGTTGTCGCCGTTTAAGCTCGCTTCTGCCGCCTCTTGTCGGACCTTGACTCCACCAGCCACCGCTACGAGTGTGTATGGGTGTGTATCCTAGTAGATCTGCTGTGTTCGGTTTTCCTAAGGTGCTAATGGGTTTTAGGTACAACAAATAAACTAGAAACAATTCCTAAGTTCACATGCAACCTACTTTGGATCTATGTTTTAACTATTGAACATACAACTTTGAATTGCAAAACAAGAACCCTAGAGGAGAGAGGCTAATTTCGAAATTAACAAACTAGGGTTTAGGGTTTACATACCTTTCAATTGTTATAGCAAACAATTGATAATCCCTTGATCTTGATCTTGATCTTCTTGGAAGCTTTAGCACCACAAGTGTAATGCCTCTAATGGAATCACACCCAAACTAGCAAGAAGGAAAGTAGAAGAGAGAGAGGAGAGGGAGTATGCAAAATCTCGGCCTTAGGGTTTCTTCAAAAGAAAGAGTGACCAAAAACATGAACCAGGAGGCTCCTTATATAGCTGAGGGATTTAGGGTTTAAGGGAAACCCTAGTTATCCTTTGCTTAGGGCCTAAGCAAACCCAAGGGCCTTATCCAAGCCCCTATGGACGAAATTATTAGGGTTTCCCCTAAAGATTTCGTCCACCCTCTTCCAAGGGGTTTCTAGAGCCTTCCACTCAACTATTAGATAATTGCAAACTAGTCCCTGCACCTTATAATTAATTCTTTTAACCCCAAAATCAATTCTGATTAATTTCTGGCTAACAATTAATTAAACATAATGATTTCTAATTAATATATTAATCCATTAACATATTAATAAATCATTTATATATATATATATATATATATATATATATATTTTCATATATTAATTTATTAATCTTATAAATTAATATCTCTCCTTTCATAATTTCCTTGTCCAGTTGCTAGGTTGAGGGCAACCCAAAAGGACTGTGCTGCTATCAATTCAAGTACATACCAATTATAGTTATGGGCTTAGACACCTAATCCAACAGTCTCCCACTTGGATAAGTCTGTAACTATAATTGCTAGTATGCCTTCTAAATTTGACCAGCAAATTGTAGCTTCCAAAAAGCTGCTGCCGAACTCTGACCCAATCAGTTATGTGTCCTAAGATAAGTGATCATATAACCCTTCGTTCTGCTTGATATCCCCAGACAAAAGACATGGAATGTAATCAATCTGTTTGTCCAGAATCTATGTTTCCCGATTCCTGATTTGTGATGATGTAGGACTTCTAATCGAACACATCAATTTAGTCCTGGCTGGGCTCAGCACATAAGTCAACACCAAATCATCGAGGGGCCCACATATATCTCTTTTCCTGTTAGGGCAAAAGGAACGAATAAACGTTGACTCATATGCTTGTATCTTTTACTCATCAAATTATGCATGACAATACGTTTTATAACACCAAGTTACTGATGCGTTTTCGTATCACCAATGCACAACCGACTTGTAAATTACAACTCATATATCTTCGTTTCAAGATTATAAGATATTATCGTCTCAGTATTACTCGTGATGAATTCCATGAAGTAATACTCTGAGCGAGGGTTTATCCAATACTCAAATCTCAATTTCTGAGTACTCATGAACATTGCAGCAATTCTATTGCCATGTCTATCCTTAGACAATCTGCAATCCAATTCATGACAGTCTTAATTCACTACTTACTTCCAAGAGTACGAGCGACTGTGGAGTTTGAATAATCTCATTATTCAGGAAGTAAAACATGCAAAAATGAAACACAATAATAAACAATCGACAAAAGGTAGTAGCCAAACTTATAAATAATACTTTATTATTTAATCACCAAAAGTCAATTACATTTACTTTGTTACAAGTTTCAAAAACTAATCTAACTACTAAAACTAATATCATCTTTCAGTCCTATGCTCCGAGCATGCTGAATATGCTTAGCCCTACTCAGACCCTTTGTGAGAGGATCTGCTGGGTTATCTTCAGATGACACCCTCTTTACTATAAGATGGCCTTCTTCTACTCTATGTCTGATGAAATGGTACTTTCTGTCGATATGTCTGGTCTTACCATGATCTCTTGGTTCCTTTGTCAAGGCAACCGCTCCTTCATTATCGCAGAACAGTTCCATAGGCTCCTGGATGGTTGGAACAACTCCGAGATCCCCGATGAAGTTCCTCAACCAAGCTGCTTCTTTCGACGCTTCACTTGCTGCTATGTACTCTGATTCACAAGTAGAATCAGCCACCGTATTTTGCTTGGAACTCTTCCAAGTAACTGCTCCTCCATTCAGTAAAAACACCCAGCCTGACTGAGAACGGAAGTTATCTCTATCCGTCTGAAAGCTGGCATCACTGTAACCATCTACTCTCAAAGTATCACTGCCACCAAGCACAAGGACCCAGTCCTTTGTCCTTCGCAAATACTTGAGTATATTCTTAACTGCTACCCAATGAGCTCTACCTGGGTTTCCCTGATAGCGACTGACCATGCTCAAAGCAAATGCCACATCAGGGCGAGTACATGTCATAACGTACATGATCGATCCGACAGCGGAAGCATAAGGTACACGACTCATGTCATCTATTTCAACATCTGTACTCGGGCATTGAGTCTTACTCAATTTGGTATTGCTCTGGATAGGTAGCTCTCCCTTCTTGGAGTTTTCCATACTAAACCTCTTTAGTACCTTATCCAAGTATGTGCTCTGACTAAGTCCAATTAGTCTCTTCTTTCTATCTCTCAATATTCTAATCCCAAGAATATAGGCAGCTTCTCCAAGGTCTTTCATGGCAAAACACTTTCCAAGCCAAGACTTAACTTCTTTCAAGGTTGGAACATCGTTACCAATGAGTAATATGTCATCGACATATAACACCAGAAAAGTTACTATACTCCCACTAGCCTTGATATACACACAAAACTCATCTTCACTTCTAGAGAAACCAAACTCTTTGACTTTCTCATGGAAGCAAAGATTCCAACTGCGAGATGCTTGTTTCAATCCATAAATGGATTTCTCAAGCTTGCACACTCTATTGGGGAACTTTGCATCAACAAAACCCTCTGGCTGACTCATGTAAACATCTTCAGCCAACTTCCCATTAAGGAAAGCAGTTTTGACATCCATCTGCCAGATTTCATAATCATGGAAGGCAGCTATGGCGAGCAATATCCTAATAGATTTAATCTTAGCTACTGGTGAGAAGGTCTCATCATAGTCAACCCCTGGGGTTTGAGTGAAACCTTTTGCAACCAGTCGAGCTTTGAATGTGTGCACATTCCCATCCATGTCTGTCTTCTTCTTGAAGATCCATTTGCACCCAACTGTCTTGCGACCTGGTGCACTATCAACCAAATTCCAAACTTGGTTGTCATACATGGACTTAATCTCGCTGTCCATTGCCTCTTTCCACTTGGAAGCCTCTGGGCCTGCCATTGCTTCCTTATAAGTGACTGGTTCATCTAAGTTTACCAGTGTTCTGTCACTTATGAATGTGTCACCATCTGAAGTAATATGAAAACCATACAACTCAGGTGGCACACTCACCCTAGTGGATCTTCTAAGAGGTAATGAGTTATCAATTGGTTCAACAGGAACTGTTTCCTCTGGTTGAATGCTAGTGTCATCTAAGGTTCCTTCATTGGCTGACTCTTGAATTTCTTCAAGGTCAATAGTGCTCCCACTGTCCTCTTTGAATATGAGCTCTCTTTCAAGAAAGACTCCTCTTCGTGCTACAAAGACCACGTTCTCACTAGGCCTGTAGAACAAATATCCAAAAGACTGCTTTGGGTAACCAATGAAAACACATTTCTCACTTCTAGCTGCTAGCTTGTCGTGAGTCTCTCGTCTTACGAAAGCTTCACAACCCTAGACTTTAATATGTGCTAACGAGGGAACTTTCCCTGTCCACATTTCGTGAGGTGTTTTGGCAACCTTCTTTGTAGGGACAAGATTGAGGATGTGGGCGGCTGTCTCTAAGGCATACCCCCAGAAGTGAATAGGAAGCGAAGCCCGACTCATCATAGAACGAACCATGTCTAACAAGGTTCGATTGCGCCTCTCAGCTACACCATTTAACTGTGGTGTCCTAGGAGGAGTCAATTGTGAGACTATCCCACATTCTTTCAGATAGTCGTTGAACTCGATACTAAGATACTCCCCGCCTCTATCGGATCTAAGTATCTTTATCTTTCTGCCCAATTGATTTTCGACTTCATGCTTAAACTCTTTGAACTTTTCAAAAGTTTCTGACTTATGCTTGATCAAGTAGATATATCCATATCTGCTATAATCGTCAGTGAAAGTCACATAGAATCGATTAGCTTCTCTTGTAGTTGATCTGAAGGGCCCACACACATCTGTGTGTATGAGATCCAACAGACCTTCACCTCTTTCACAAGACCCTGTGAATGGTGATTTTGTCATCTTTCCCAAAAGACAAGATTCACACATATCATCTGACTTTAGGTCAAATGATTCCAACACTCCATCCTTTTGGAGTTGGGCTATGCGTTTCTTGTTAATGTGTCCAAGACGACAATGCCACAAGCATGCCTTGTCTACACTATTAGACAAGTCAATATTAAGTACACTATTTCCTAGGCTATCAACACAAGTCACTGTTTCATACACACCATTACAAGGCAAAGCTTCAAACATAAAAACACCATTCTTATAAACAGAAATTGAACCATTCAAATCATTAAAAGAATATGTAAAACCTTGTCTGAACAATGCATGAAATGAAATAATGTTTCTCGTCATCTCAGACGAATAGCAACAATTTATTAAATCTAATCTAACATCATTACTAAGCAGAAGCTGATAAACTCCGATCTTGGTTACTGGTGAAGACTTTCTGTTTCCCATGATCAGGTTTATCCTTCCTCGCTCTATCTCCTCACTTTCCTTTAGACCCTGCAAATCAGAACAGATATGAAAACCACATCCTGTATCAAGGACCCATGAACGAGAAGATAATGAGTTATTAGCAGAAATAGTGTAAATACCTGCCGAAGATGGCTTCACTTTGCCATCCTTGATATCTTGCAGATATTGTGGGCAAGATCTCTTCCAATGCCCCTTTTGGTTGCAGTAAAAGCAAACTGCCTCTTTTGGATCAGAAACATGGGGAGTGGAACCATTGGGCTTAGCCTTTGGGCCATTACTATATGACCCAGCTTGAGCCTTGCTCTTCCAGTTTTGCTTGGGAGGACCTTTCCTCTTTTTCCCCTTTCCCTGTCCAATAGCCAAAACAGGGGCACTCGTAGGTGTGGAGGGTATACTTTTACCCTTCATCCCTGCCTCAGCTGTCTGCAACAAGTTGTGCAATTGGGCCAAGGTCTGCTCAGTATTGTTCAAATGGTAAGTTAGAATAAACTGACCATAACATTCAGGAAGTGAGTTCAAGACCATGTCAATGGCCAATTCCTCATCAAAGTGAATATTGAGCTTGACCAAACGCTCTATGTAGCGTTGCATTCTTTGCACATGTGACACTACCGACTCCCCATCCTTCATCTTGCAAGCCATGAGTGACTTGACTACTTCGAACTTTTCTTGACGAGCTCGCTTATGGTACTTTTCCATAAGGTCCTTGTTCATCTCGAAAGGCCAGTAGTCCTCATAGTACCTTTGCAGTTCTGGGGACATAGTTGCCACCATGATGCATGCCACTTTGGTAGCATCATCGTAATGTTTCTTGTAGGCAGCAAGATCTTCAGGAGTAGCTTCATTCTCATCAAGCTCTTTGAGCTCCTTTTCAAGAACATATTCTTTGTTCTCGAAACGAAGAGCCATCTTGATGTTGCGCATCCAATCGTTATAGTTTGAGCCATCCATAACGACTTTGGAGCAGATATTGAGCAAAGAGAAGTTCTGGTTGGAGGAGGATGAAGCACAAGTGTTTCCAGGAGTAGACATCTGAAAAGAAAGAAAGTTTTAGTTAGATTTCAAGATACCTTAATAGAATAACCCAAAGATATAATATCAAGGTTAGGATCCAACTATGAAGATTCACAACTTAGAAATGGGATGCCGAGATCCAAGTGCAAATTTCATAAAGGTAGGTGAATGACGATTCACCAATTCCACCATTAGACGAAACAAACGAAGTGAAATTCCTAATTCTTTTGAGATACATTGAAACTATTCAATGGCATGTTTTAATCTCAGATTATGCTCTTCTATTTGTGACTGGGATGCCGAGGATCACAAACAAGATGTGAATAACCATGCAAATGTGCTTGGTAACCTCATTGTCTTTATCATTAACTATTGATGTGCTGGTAAACCACACACGCTCCATCAAAATGACAATTATCAGATACCCATTACTACTCTTTATTAGTGCCTTTTAGTGTGCTGGTTAACCACACACGCTCCACTAACGACCAATAAAGCATAATGTGCAATTTCATGGATTAGCATACTTTTCACATTTTTCCTAAAGTAACTAGAGTTGGGATTTTGAAAATAATGTTCTAGTACTTTCTTTAATATCATTATACTTTTAATGAGAAGTAGTTGTCCTATCAAATCCGTTCTGCTAACGACCCTCCACTAATCAAGGAAGCGGTGGGTGAGAGTGGACACCCATTCAACTACCATTTTATAGGCAGTTTCCTTATACCCCCCTTATAGATTAGCTTCGTGAATGAGGCATACTAGCGATTTGACTGACCATGTTCTTATACATATATAATATTAAACTTTTAATTATAATATATATATAAGGTATGTTTTAAAACATTTTAAAACTTCAAGGGTTTATAAATTTCGAAATTTAAGCTATTAAATTTAAATTTAAATAAACCAATTAACTAGATTTAATATTTATCTTTTAATTAACTATTAATCAAATTATTAAATCTTGTAAGGATTATCTAATTAAATTAATCCATTAATTTAATCCTAATCCTTATCCCTCTAAATTTCGAAAATTAGGGTAAGGATAATTATCCAATTAATCTAATTAAGTAACAATTATCCAAAACAAGAAACCCTAGTTATCCTCTAGCATATTTCGAAATTTACAAGGGAGGAGGCTAGGGTTTTCAAAACCCTAACCCTAATTTCGATTAGGGTTGTTTGGAGGCTAGGGTTTTCGAAAAAACCCTTTGATCCAAAACCCTAGAAATCGAAAATTTGGCCTTTAGGGTTTAATAGCTATAAACCCTAATTTGCAATTCAACAATTGTAGCAATTCAATTTAAAACAATAATGGCTCTGATACCACTGATGGGTTTTAGGTACAACAAATAAACTAGAAACAATTTCTAAGTTCACATGCAACCTACTTTGGATCTATGTTTTAACTATTGAACATACAACTTTGAATTGCAAAACAAGAACCCTAGAGGAGAGAGGCTAATTTCGAAATTAACAAACTAGGGTTTAGGGTTTACATACCTTTCAATTGTTATAGCAAACAATTGATAATCCCTTGATCTTGATCTTGATCTTCTTGGAAGCTTTAGCACCACAAGTGTAATGCCTCTAATGGAATCACACCCAAACTAGCAAGAAGGAAAGTAGAAGAGAGAGAGGAGAGGGAGTATGCAAAATCTCGGCCTTAGGGTTTCTTCAAAAGAAAGAGTGACCAAAAACATGAACCAGGAGGCTCCTTATATAGCTGAGGGATTTAGGGTTTAAGGGAAACCCTAGTTATCCTTTGCTTAGGGCCTAAGCAAACCCAAGGGCCTTATCCAAGCCCCTATGGACGAAATTATTAGGGTTTCCCCTAAAGATTTCGTCCACCCTCTTCCAAGGGGTTTCTAGAGCCTTCCACTCAACTATTAGATAATTGCAAACTAGTCCCTGCACCTTATAATTAATTCTTTTAACCCCAAAATCAATTCTGATTAATTTCTGGCTAACAATTAATTAAACATAATGATTTCTAATTAATATATTAATCCATTAACATATTAATAAATCATTTATATATATATATATATATATATATATATATTTTCATATATTAATTTATTAATCTTATAAATTAATATCTCTCCTTTCATAATTTCCTTGTCCAGTTGCTAGGTTGAGGGCAACCCAAAAGGACTGTGCTGCTATCAATTCAAGTACATACCAATTATAGTTATGGGCTTAGACACCTAATCCAACATGTTGGTGGGTTGTTTGGCCGGAAAAGCCACCGCCACCACCGTGAGGTGGTGGCTGCCTCCTTCTACCACCACCGGCCACCATAGGGTGGCTGTGTGTGTGTTTATGTTGTTTAGTGTAGGCGTTTATTTTGAGTTTCAACATTGTAAAAGTGTAAATTACAAATTGAATAATGGAAAGGAACTAAAAACCACCACCTTAGGGTGGTGGCTGCCGCCTCCTGCCGCCACCGGCCGCCGTGTCGGGTGGCGGTTTGCCTTGTTGGATCGTGACTTGTTTGGGTGTTTGGACAAAGGGACTAACAAACCCTAATGGTCCCAATGAGGCTTACTGGGCCTAATAAACCCTAATGGGCTTAATGAAGATTAATGGACCTAAAAGCCCAAACAGACGACTAATGGGCCTAGTGAAACCTTAATGAGTCTAGTGAACCTTAATTGATTAAAAGACATATCAATTGGGCCTAATGGGCTAAGATGGGGTTGGAAACCCTAATTAGGGTTTAGAAAACCCTAATATTGGATTCATGGGCTTGGATTTATTGGGACCCACTTTTGGGCCATTGGAATAATGGAATTGTGTGATTAAGCCCAATCACACCATATGACTTATTTAGAAGAATGATGTACTTAATGGATTAAGTCCTTAATGGGTTAAGTGAGAAACACTTAACCCTAATCGTCATTTTATGTAAAACCCTAATTTCACATGGGTGTATTGTTGGGCCTTCTATTGGGCCTTGATGATTGCGTTATTAATGGGTGTACCCCAGATATGCCTGACTGTATGGTTATATCCTGTTATTGTATGATAGTGGTAGGGGTGAAATAGTCCCCGGTTACCGGTTGAAAGATACCGGTTGAAAGATACCGATGGCAGATACCGGTTGAAAGATACCGAAGGGGTATACAGAACTCATGCAATGCTTATCTGTCTGTTTATGAGATGTTAGTATGTGATCAGTATGTTTATGATGTTAGTATGTGATCTATATGGTTATGATACATTATTATGTGATAGTGGTAGGGGTGAAATAGTCCCCGGTTACCGGTTGAAAGATATCGATGGTATTATGTGGTATGTGGTATGATGGGGGAACTCACTAAGCTTTGTGCTTACGGTTTACAGTATTGGTTTCAAGTACTCGTTTTCGAAGGAAAGGAGCCAACTTGATCGCAGCGCATCACACTATGTTTTCCGCACATGAGATCTTTGGGATTACACTCTGATATTATTTTATGATAATATGTTTTGATTACTGACACTTTGGTTTGACACGAGATATTATTATGAATGTTTTTATACTGATGGTTTTATGTAATAACTTATTTAAAAATGAAATTTTTGGCCTTGAATTTTGGGATGTTACACAACTCGTCGAGTAGAATCGACTTTGGACACGGGAGTTTAGTGACCTACTCGACGAGTCGGCGAACCGACTCGACGAGTAGGTGATGTTTGGGAGAAACCCTAAATTTGAGGGTTTGCACCCTATTTAAGCATCTCATTCAGCCTCCCTTCGTCCCTATTGCTCTCAGAACTCTCCATTTCAAACCCTAATCGTTTGTGTAAAGATCTAAGGCCTTTGTGGTGGTTTTCGTGATTTTGGGACATAAGAAGGAAGACAAAGGCTTGAGGAATCAAGAGGAGGCCAGAGGAGTTTGAGTTGGTGCACCCTCTGCAGTTCTTTAGAGGTATAAAGCTAATACCTTGCTCTTTCATGTTTTAGATCCCTTTTGGGGTGATTTAGGGCTTTTAGGAGCCATTCTTGGTGACCAACCATGAGTGCAAGCATGGTTGGGGGCTAAGACTTCAGATCCAAGGCCTTTGAGGGGTTACAAGGCAGAAAGGGACTGATTTTGGAGCCTTGGAGAGCCCCATGCATCATAAGAGTCTAATTTAGGGCCATTTGAGCTCATAGTCCCATGCATGCACGTAAAGTTTGTAACTTTACGTGCTAGATCAATCCTAGAAGCCTAGATCTATCTTTTGGTCAAGTGTTGTACGTCCGAAATTGTGAAATAAGACTTGGTCATTCTCTACTCGGCGAGTCGTTCTTGGGACTCGGCGAGTCCATGGCTTGACTTCCCTTTTCTGTTATAGTTCGAAGGAACCCAGTGAGTGTTAGAGTGGTCTTAGAGGGGTCCGGGGGAAAGACCCAACACATTGGACTTAGCCATAGACCTGGAAATCATAGGACTCGACGAGTGTATGAATAGACTCGGCGAGTCCAAGGCAATGTCCCAACGTTCGATGATGAACTCGACGAGTTGTTCATACAACTCGGCGAGTCAAGGGCAGACTTGTTCATAGGATGGGGATGAACTCGACGAGTTGTTCATACAATTCGGCGAGTCGGATGAAGGTTCATTCGAGGATGTTTTAGAAGGAGAACTCGTCGAGTCTTTGCTAAACTCGACGAGTAGGGGCGTGAAGAAGGGCAGATGGAAGGATAGAGACTCGACGAGTTGGCGGCCCAACTCGACGAGTCAGGTCAACTGGAAGTTGACTTTGACTTTGACTTGGTCAGGGGTAAAATAATCATTTTACCCTAAGAGTAGTTATCAGTGTCTGACTATGTGTTTTATGGATTTATAGCCGGAGGATCACCGGAGCAGCAGTCAGACATCTGCCGATCAGCTTTTCAGCAGTCAGCCTTGCGAGGTGAGTTACCTTCTAGTAGCGGTGGGTCTACGGCCACAATGCCGGCCCACCAGTAGGAGTTGTATGTTAGATGACTGTCTTTGTGATATTCATCTAGGTTTGGTACTACCTGATGTGTTATGTGCTAGTATGATATGATGTTATATGCTGGTAGCAGTAGGGGAGATAGTCCCCAAGATTTTCGGTCGATAGGGCCGAAGGGGGTAGTCATACCCAGTCATGCTAGATAGAATATGATTATGTGTTATATGTTTTGTGGTAGTAGTAGAGGGGTGAAATAGTCCCCAGTATCCGGTCGAGAGGACCGAAGGGGAGGCCAGCACCCAGATATGCTAGGCAGTATCCGGTCGAGAGGACCGAAGGGGAGGCCAGCACCCAGATATTCTAGGCAGTATCCAGTCGAGAGGACCGAAGGGGAGGCCAGCACCCAGATATGCTAGGCAGTATCCGGTCGAGAGGACCGAAGGGGTAGGTCGGACACCCAGATATTCCTGACAGTATATGTATGTTATGTGATTGTATGGTATGCGGTACGATGGAGGAACTCATTAAGCTTCGTGGTTACAGTTTTCAGTTTTGTTTCAGGTACCTCTTCAGCAAAGGGGAAGGAGCCGGCGTGGTAGCTGCACATCATACACACATACGTTGGGTTTCCTCATTACGAGATTCTTGGGATTGTACTCTGACATTGTTATGTTTATGGTTTGGTTTTTAGACATGAGATATTGGCTTTACGAAATGATATGTCTTTACGATGTTTTTCTTATGGAAGTTTTACAAACCAATTAATTAAAAATGAAATTTTTGGACTCGAAATTTGGGTTGTTACAATGGTGTTTGGAATCCGCCCATGCCGGCGTTTCTTCCTTGCTACAGCTACACGACGCATCCACTTCACGGCTCCACGAGCTCAGCCACCATTTCACGGTGGCAAAAGAGCATCTCCGGCGACAGCTTGATCTTCAACGAAAATGGGCAGCGGCGGCTATGTCTTCACCGTTTCAGCGCAACAGGGCAGCAATCCCGGTGGTTCACATTATCAGTTCTTGTTCCTGGTAATGGTGACGACTGGACGTTCGTAAGGTGACGGATTAAGAAGGAGAAGGAGAAGAGCGGCAGAACTCCAGTGGTCGCTGTCGTCATTTGCCGATCGGGAATAGCATGGTGGCAGCACTGGTGGTGAAGGGTGGCATAAGGGTGGTGCGGTGTCGGAGTTGAAGAAGGAGGGTGAAAGAGGTGGCGACTGGTTAGCATGTTTAGGGTTACGGTTTAGTGGCGATGCATGGTGATGGGTTTAATACCCGATCATCTCCAATTTTCTTCAATGTACACCTTTGGCCCCTCCTTCCCAATTCCTTTTCATTATAAGGCTATAATTTACAAATCAACCCCCATCATCCATTATTTATAACAATTCAAGTCCCAAAAGTTACCAAATAGCCCCTCCATGACAATTTCTATTCAACGTAGGTACATAATTTACCCTTTTAACCCCAGTCATCCAAAATCCTTTCATATTAAATCCAAATGATACCACACACCCCTTGCTTCTAAAATCCTTTGCAAAATAAACCCCGAAATTACACTTTAACCCCCGGAACTTCAGTTCTTGTCATTTGGCTTCCCGAAGCCAACACCTCGCTAAATATTATTTGATTTTGAACAATAATAATATAAGATAATAATACAATTACATTTCGGGGTTCCGGATTTATTATTTGATTATTCTACTTTAAATGGAATGTTACAACTCTCCCCACTTAAATTTGATTTCGTCCTCGAAATCGTTTCTTATCATTCCTTACACGCCAGACAACTTGAACTACATGGCCACAACTACAAGCATACCCCAACCTTTCCAAGACACCCGTAACTGTCACACCCCAAAACCGGAACGGCGGAATCGTTCGGGGGTGGAGGACGTCATGTTCAGTATCACAACAGTGCAAAGTAGTAAACAAGCAACAACATCATCCATTGCATTAATAATATAATTTTAATACAAGTGTGTTCTGTCAAGTTAAATAGACACCAAAATATGAATCAAAATAAAAGATGAGTCTTGAACGAGCTCCATCTTCTCAAAACCTGGCATCGGTACTTGTCTACTGGCGACCTGAGAATACAAGTTATTTTGAAAGCGAGTATCAGCTTTAAAGCTGGTAAGATCATAAGTATATTAGTGTCTATATTTGTATGAAAGTATTTGTAAGAAAGTGTTGTGTGAATTTGTAAAAAGGTTTGAATCTCCTAGAAAACCCTATGTTTCCTACTAAAAGTAGCCTTCTACCAAGGCATCTAGTATCTATGTGTGTGTCTCTTGTAAGAGTATGTATTTTCCCAATCTGACTATTATTTACCAAAAATATAGTTTCTACATTACTGTTTATTGTGTGAAGATCACAAAGTGAATGCAATGGAAAAATGAAATAGTACTGTAGTATTGTATTAAGTAACTACTGCTGTACTAACTACCTTAAACTAATTGTAATTTAAAGTACCATGTGATCGGCTTGTACCCTGCTACCGACTATAGAACGCGACAATGTAAGATGTCGGAAGAAATGACGTTTGGCACCCGTAGACTTGCAAGTCCCACTGTAGCGAGCAACAAGGTGTAGGATAGTCAATCCAGTATAGATTTATACACAAACTCATACGCTCCCCACTTAAGGAGATTCTGGATACAAAACGGTCATGACAGGTAGTGCCATGCCCCGTTACGTGGCTCACATAACTGAAATAGTATTCTTGTATATGTATTGAATGTACTAGCTGTATTGTGTGTTCTCTCTCTGTCTAGTATGTATGTATGTTCTCTCTGTATGGTATTGTATGTTCTCTCTCTGTCTAGCATGTATGTTTCCTTGTAAAATGAATAGTATGTACTAGCTGTATTGTAATGTATAGACTCATGTATGAACTGATTCATTGTATGTTCCATTGTTCTAGTAATACTATTAGTAACTTCCTAAACTACGCCTATTGTAGCTTACTAGTAATGTGATTTGTATGTATGAACATATCTGTATACCTTTGCTACCCAAAGGTATTGAATAGAAAGAAGGAACTTTTATATCTATATACATATACATAATATATAACTAGGATTCAAACAACCTTCGGACAAATAACCGATACCCTAAGTCCACAACCAAACGAGGAACAGGAGGTAAGGTGAGTTATCAGTCCTAAGTCCTTTCAATCCTACTTATATAACTATATCTATACAGATATACATTTAACAGAATATAAGAGCAAAGGAAATTGAATAAAAGTATTTGACATGTAAAAGAGTTTGATAAAAGTATTGGACATGTAAAAGAGTTTGAGAAAACAGTTTGAAAAGTAGTTTGTTTGATAACACAGTTTGAAAGTAAGGAATCCACTTGTTTGGTAGTTATTAATCACATGTGATTGATATAATAACTATAAAAGATCAACTTGTATCCCCCCCCCCCATAAAAGCATTTAAAATCATTTAAAAGATTGATTAAGGGGGTATGAACTCACCTGTAGTGAGTAACTCGAATGAAAGATCGATATAGGATTGTTGGGTGTCAATTGGAGTCTTGAGCACAACGATTCCTATTTAACATATAATTACACATATATGAATACATTCCACGTATATAACCACTTAAAGTGATAGGGACACGCCTTAGGGACATAAAAACACTTAGAATTAAGTGTTACCAACACCTATGGTTGCACATAAGAGGTATATGGCCCTATATTTGAGTGTAAGGCCACAAGGTCATGGGTTTTATGTGTGTGCGGCCAGAGTGTACGGCCAAGAGTGTGTGCGGCCAGAGT
The DNA here is from genome assembly GCF_052849685.1 of Lactuca virosa. NCBI lineage: Eukaryota > Viridiplantae > Streptophyta > Magnoliopsida > Asterales > Asteraceae > Lactuca > Lactuca virosa. Next base: position 231,356,072 of record NC_136432.1, on the reverse strand, counting down.
GTACGGCCAAGAGTGTGTGCGGCCGCACACTCACTATGAAATGTGCCAAAACATGTTTCCAAGCCATAAGGATGTTCTAGGGAAGGTGTTTTGACCATTGGCTAGTTGGAATGGGAGTTTATTGCCATATTGGACCCTTAAAAGGGTGTGTGCGGCCACACTTGGTGTGTGCGGTCGTACACATGGTGTGTGCGGTCGTACACACATGAAGATCATATGAAATGGCGTTTTTCATGCATAAATTCAAGGGTCCTTAGCCTATAACAAGCTATTGCAAGTGTATACTCGAGCTAGAGGCTTAAAAGTGTAGTTAAAAGCCCCAAAAGTAGTATGTGTTCTAGGTGTTCTTGAAGATCTAACACCAAATAGGTGTTTTCATGGATCAAATCAAAGGGAAAGGCTAGTTAAGGTCATGTATTAGCTAATCAAAGGATAAATCACTCACCCGATTGAAGATTGATGTGAAAAGTTGGATGATACTTGAGAGAAAACGAGTTCTAGCTTTGAAGAAGTGGAAAAAGTGTTCAAGATGACTAAGTGTTGAAAATATAGGTGGGAGTGTGCAGCTGGGATGGGTGTGTGGCCGCACACTCAGGTGTGCGGCCGCACACACCTTGTGTTGGTGTGTTTGGCTCATTTGCAAGGTGTTACACCCACAATACTCATCCCACGACTCATACCCTGATTACACTAGGTTTTAAACACTCTAATTGACTCCAAACAGTGCTAGAAAATAACAAAACCGAGTCTGACCTTGATTGATTTGAAAAAAAATTTACAAGATAAAAATTTCGGATTGTCACAGTAACCAACCCTTACCGGGTTCTGAAATCTGAAGATAAACGAATTCCTTGTATTATGATCACATTTGCTCGATCCGAAACCTAAAGTTTGGAGATGGTCTGGCTCCGTGACAGACCTCTCATACCAAATCATTATTGTTGAGCCCAATCCGCTTGTCTCTCGTCAAACTATTCAACTTCTGATATCTGGGGGTTCCAACATCTACATACTTCTCATGTACCTGAAGACCCAATTCGTCAATACCGCCCTAAACATAGAAACTGTCCGAAACAGTGGGTTGCCTACTGGTTGCTTCCAAAGTCCACTGAGACCTCCCTGGTCCCAACTTATCCAGAACACTGAAGTCCTGTCCGGTTGCTGAGCCAAGAGCAATATCATAGTCGCTCAACGCGATTCCTGAAGGATACTTCGACTAGCAATAACTGCCCTAACTATATCGCCACTCACAGCTCCATCAATCCTTCTGGTCCATCTGATCATAATAGCCTGACGACCTGTCGCCACTGAATCCAATGCGAAAAGTGAATGCTACCAGATTAACTGTAGTCTTACATCATGCCCGATCTCCAACGACCTACCGTTTCCTGATTCTATTCCTGTTGTGATCTACCCACAAGCTTAAGAACTGGTCCATCCTGGCCTAATCATCTGAAAGAGTCCGTGAATGCTAAGGTTACCCCCGCAGTCTTACAACGTATTCTCCCTAACACAACCGCAGCCCGATACCTTGCCTTCGATCTCTCAATCCAAAACTCTCAGAGTCGAGCACACACTCGACCGAACACCCAAACGGAACTCAACTCATGACCGGAATCCCAACCCGATTCCCCAAATTCTGCTATCGAGCACCGAGAAGACGCGATTCACATGCTGGGGAGTTTTACCGAACTCCCAACTCACACAGCACTCAAACCAAACAGCCACTTGGGCCGCCTGCCTCCCTGTCGGGAGTGCAAAACTTATTCCAGTTTCAAAACCGATCCTGCTTCTGAATCCCGGGATAATTCTCCCCTACTTAGATTCGACTAAGTCTTCACAACACATGAAATTTGGAGAATTCCCAATCCTTCTCATTTTCCAATGATCGATCCGATGACAGCCAACTTTTTCCAACTAGTGCTCCATTACTAGCCAATCCCAAATGATTTAACACTTCTAAGAACTAAATGAACACTTCCTGAATCCCAGTGAAACCGACAGTTCCCAATGCTTGAATGCTCCCACACTCAAATCTTGAAGTCCAAAGATAGATGCTCCAACTAATACCTCCGCAACGAGCCACTTCCCTTGGCGCTTTCATCCGCCAATCAATAACGGTTACTAAAACCACTAAATCCTGATAGTGCTGAATAACCATCCTGTAGGACCCAGTCCGCAGACCTCCCAAATAATACCCCTCTTCCCAAGGCGCTCCAAACAAATCTCCCGCTCTCGTGCTCTAGAAATCACATCGTTCAGGGTCTCGCACCTTGACTCACTCACCCACTCAGTCATCCACAGCTGAACTGCAGTAGCAGAAGCAACCTCTACCCCAAAATAGGATACAACTACTCCCAAGACATAGTCTCCAATCCTGAAAGCGCAATAGATTGTACCATAACTCTTGGCCGTCTGATACAAGATATTCAAGGGGAATCAGATTTCACAAGATACTTATGCCACATCGACCCACCCGCGCTCACCAGCGCTGAAATATTGTCGCCAACCCCTGCGACCAACTGACCCTGAGCTGGAAATACAATCTGATCCTAGGGCCATAAGCATGCTCCCTCCTTTGAGCTCGAAAAAAAACTGGAAGGGCATAATCCTTTCCCTAGAAAACGACATTCCAATCCATCTGTTATCCATTCTACTTCCAGCTGCAAAACTTCAGCTGATCATAACCATCACTCCCTTCCGGAGTCCCCGCGACTCGAATCTCGGCCTCGAATAAAATCCCCAAAGACTCAAACCAGAAACTCCTATGCTAGCCTCTCCCTCTCAACCCGTGGAATGTAGTGAGTACGAAACATCTCCCTGATCCCAGGTAACTGCATCCCTCTGCTTATCAGAATATGTCCCAGTAACAAGTCTCGGTACTGGAAAGCTCAACCAGCTCCTCCCCTGCTGTCGTTACAGCTGATGTAGCTGCTGCAATAGCCGTCTCAGCAATGGCTGCATAACGCTCGTCGAAATACTCAACCATGGCGGTCTTGATAGACCCAATCATCTCCGGCAACTGTCCCCGGAAATCTCGATCACCTCCTCCCGGATGATCTCACTGACACGATCCTCTGACAATACTGGCCTATCCTGGCTGCCAACTCTCGATCCTAACTCGGATCCGGTCTCAAGACGTGTCGTAACCACCATTCTGATAATACGCCAGAGAGATCTCGGATAATCCATACAATAACAGGGAACCAACTCCCATCTAAACCCCAGGGGTTGTGACTTCCTTGCTACGCGTATGGGTCCTGTGCTTTCAGTAGTACGGTCCCATACTACCTTCCACACCTACCCATATTTGTCTCAAGTATCACCACAACACCCTAACAATATACATAAACATAGCGAGTGCTCAATCCTCACTCCTAGAGGAATGCTAAATATCTGATAACTGGCCTCCCGGCCTCTCACAACCCACCCATGAAACTTCCACCAACCCTGCAGCACTCGTGTACGCTAGCCATACATAACGCTGGACCCTATAGACTTTCGAATACCTGATCCTACCCTAAGCTCTTCATCAAATAAGAACAGGAAATAAGGCCAACCCAAACATTCTCAAGCTATAAGATCTTAATTATGTACGGCCGTGATGTATACACTAAGCAACTACAATAATGATGTCAATTTCATATAAGGAAAACCCTAGGCTATCAGGCATCATATAATCAGGCAAATCCTGAAGATCCCTAGCCTAGTACTAGCATGTTGTTCTAACATATCACAGACCCAAATAATCCGTAAGGTATTTTGGGGTCTATCCGCAAGCTCCGGCTGATCGTACACTTGCATCCTCCTTTATTATTTTGAAAACCATTTGAAAAATCATTTTTAAAATCTTGTCCTTAGTTTGAGACTAGAGACACACGAGTGTTTCCTCCAATTCACTCAAACCAAGGCTCTGATACCAACTTGTAACATCCATAAAAATCAAGCCAATTTAAAACTTTTTAAAACATTTCAAAACCAATGATTATTACAAATATATTTTCAAAATGGTTTAATATCAGAGTTTCCCAGAATCAAGTCATAAAACATAAGGAGGTGCACGATCATGCCTTCGCCTTCCCGAGATCATCAAAAGTACCTGAAACAATAATCGATAAATGTAAGCTCGAAGGCTTAGTGAGTTACCCCCAAAATACCAACGCCATACCGATATAACCATATCATATAACATATAAACAAACAACATGCATAATGAGCCTTCAGCCTGACTGGACTGCCTCGCAGGCCTTCAGCCTATCTGGACCGCTCTCTGAGCCCTCGGCACGTCTGGATCGCCTCGCAGGGCCTACAGCCTATCCGGACCGCTCGTTCGGCCTTCGGCCTAACTGAACCCCTTTGCATGGCCTTTAGTTTATCCGGACCGCCCTGGGTATGTTGGCCTTCAGCACAAAGCAGGACCGCCTCAACCCAACCCCCAATCAACAAACATGTCCACATACATATCATACGCTAGCATATATAATAGTCAAACCGATTTAACAGATCACTAATCATAGCAACATCCTATTACCAGGATACAGACCTAACCGGTCACTAAAATAGAATCATCCTATATACCAGGATACCGACCTAACCAGGTCACTAAGCATATCACCATCCTAACTACCAGGATTTAAATCAATAAACATATCATGCAATAAACCCGGATCCAAATACGATAAGGGCCGACATTGGTGCCTTAGACCCCGTTGATATAGTGAGGATAACTCACCTGGCACTGCTGAAGTCCTGCAGATAAAACTCCAGCTGCTGGTTGACAGATTCCCGAACTGTCAACATCAAACAATACCCAATTAATAATTGGGTTCCAAGCCCAAGTTCCAACTCACACTCCAAAGGCCCAAAAGTCAAGTAATGGGCCAAAGCCCAACATATGGCCCAATTTTCCAAATTGGGCCCAGACCTCTACATGGTCTTTCCTTAAGGCCTATCCCATTATTCTAGTCCAAACTCTTGGTATTCCCATGGCCCAATATCACATAATCATAAAGGCCAAATTATGGCCCATCTATGGCCCAATTTTCCAAATTGGGCCCAAGTCTCTTACATGGGCCTTATCCTAAAGCCCATCCAACTATTTTGGTCCATTTACTTGTCCTTGGATAGCCCATCAATAGCCTCACCAAGGACCAATAGGAAAGCCCAACTCAAGGCCCAAGTGAAAATAGGGTTTTCACATGAAATGACAATTAGGGTTAAGTGTTCCTACTTACCCCCTTAAGGACTTAATCCATTAAGTCCAATATTGCCTTAGGTTAATTTGCACATGATTATTAATTATTATTTTAAGTTTAATACATAATTCCCGTGCGGTCCCGATCAATCCCAAAATTAGGGTTTCATGGCATTAGGGTTTTCCAAACCCTAATTAGGGTTTTCCAAACCCTAATTAGGGTTTCCAACCCAAATACTAGCCCATTTATCAAATGGTTGGGCTTTTAGGTCAATTAGGGCTTCATTGGGCCCATTAGGGTTTCTTTGGGCCCACCAGGGTTCCATTAGCCCCATTTTGTCCAAGCATCCCAAACGAGTCAAAACGCGAACGAGACACACCGCCACCCAACACGGCGGCTGGTGGCGGCTGCCACCACCTCATGGTGGTGTTTATGGATTTTTCTATTAATTATTCTGGCACGATTACGAACAATATTACAATGAACACACACACACACACACTCAAAATAACATAATAAATACACACCCACAACCACCCTTATGGTGGTAGGTGGTGGTAGATGGTGGCAGCCACCACTTCACGGTGGTGGTTATGGATTTTTCTATTGATTATTCTGGCACGATTAGAAACAATATTACAATGAACACACATACACACACACACACACTCAAAATAACATAATAAATACACACCCACAGCCACCCTTGTGGTGGTAGGTGGTGGTAGATAGTGACAGCCACTACCTCACGGTGGTGGTGGCCCTCTTGTGATTCCGGATAAGACAACCACCCATACACGACACACACATGAAATTAACACCATACAACAGCATACACACCCACCATGGCTGTCCTTGAGGCGGTAGCCACCATGGCCGGCAGCCATGGTGGTTTTTCCTTGGGTTTTTCCGGCAGCAACAGCAACATAGCGGCGGTCATGGCGTTTGGCATCCGCCCACGCCGGCGTTTCTTCCCTGCTACAGCCACACGACGCATCCGCTTCACGGCTCCACGAGCTCAACCACCATTTCACGGTGGCAGAAGAGCATCTCCGGCGACAGCTTGATCTTCAACGAAAATGGGCAGCGACGACTATGTCTTCACCGTTTCAGCGCAACAGGGCATCAATCCCGGTGGTTCACACTATCAGTTCTTGTTCCCGACAATGGTGACGGCTGGAGATTCGTAAGGTGGCGGATTAAGAAGGAGAAGGAGAGGAGCGACGGACCTCCAGTGGTCGCTGTCATCATTTGCCGATCGGGAATAGCATGATGGCAGCGCCGGTGGTGAAGGGTGACATAAGGGTGGTGCGGCACCGGAGTTGAAGAAGGAGGGTGAAGGAGGTGGCGGTTGGTTAGCATGTTTAAGGTTAGGGTTTAGTGGCGATGCATGGTGACAGTTTTAATACCCGATCATCTCCAATTTTCTTCAATGTACACCTTTGGCCCCTCCTTCCCAATTCCTTTTCATTATAAGGCTATAATTTACAAATCAGCCCCCATCATCCAAGATTTATAACAATTCAAGTCCTAAAAGTTACCATATAGCCCCTCCATGATAATTTCTTTTCAACTTAGGTACACAATTTACCCTTTTAACCCCAACCATCCAAAATCCTTTCATCTTAAATCCAAATGACACCAAGCACCCACTGGCTTCTAAAATCCTTTGCAAAATAAACTCCGAAATTACACTTTAACCCCCGGAACTTCAATTCTTGTAATTTGGCTTCCGGAAGCCAACACCCCGCTAAATATTATTTGAGTTTGAACAATAATAATATAAGATAATAATAAAATTACATTTCGGGGTTCCAGATTTATTATTTAATTATTTTACTCTAAATGGAATGTTACACAATCACTTTTGGAGTGAAGCAAGAGGCTCAAAAATCAAACCATGGACTCAAAGAGCATAAAAATGGCACCCAACTCGATCTAGCATTATGGACTAGCAAGATGGAAGCTTTTTACCTCACAAGGTAAACAAATGAAGAGGAAATCTCAGATCTTCAAGCTCCAAGCACAACTCCAAATGGTTCACTTCTTCTTCTCCTTCACAATGCACCAAAAATCACACTTTAAGGCTCAAACTCTCAAGATCTCACATAGGGCTCGATTTTCTGGACAAGAAGGGATGGAGGCTGACTAAACATGACCTAGTGAGACTAGCACAAGGATTAAATAGCATGCAACACCCTAAAATTAGGGTTTCACTTATCCACATGTACACCCCGCGTACACAAGCGTACGCCCGCGTACGTGTCCGAAGGCGCGATCAAGCATTGGGCTAGTACGCTAAGTGTACCACCCTGTACGCCTCGCATACTAGCCTTAAGGACCATTCTTGCAAACTTTTTTGATTAGGGATTAAATATGAAACTTACAAATTTTCCAAGTGTTACATACCATCTTATGCTAAAAGATAAATTCCATTAAAACCAAACTCCTTTGTGAAGTTTACTTATGTTCAAATATTATTTATCATTTGAAAACAAATTTATTAACCATAACAACAAAAATATAAAACAAAACAAACATCCAAAAACATATGTGCATAAACCAACCATCTAATGACATTTTGTGAGCCATCACAAAATGCCAAGTCCATTACTAAAAGGACATTAAAAGGACCAAAAAACATATAGTAATGTTTTTGTTGAAGCTCTCACTTGAGAAAATATCCATTTCTTGCAAAAAGTTAAAAACTTCTTGAAAGGGCTTAAAATCAGCAACATGCAACACTTCAAGAAAGTGTTGCCTTAGGACATGGAGTGTAAGAATTTGATGCAACACTTTTCTAACATCAACAACACTTTTCGCAACACTTTTAAGAAGACGTTACATTTGTACCTGCTATTAAACATTGTGAGAATAACCCCTTTTGATCTTCTAAAATGGCTCCATCTTCATTTCTTGTTATATATTTGTACAAAATAAATTATTTCTAAAGCTAATATGTTACTTACAAAAATAAACAAAATTAAAACTAATCTATTTAGTTATTACATACCATATGAATAAATAAATAAATTATTACAACCATTTTAAACAAATCAACACAAACAACAATATAAAGGTCCATGAAAATATGTATGGATTTTTCTTGTAAAGAGAAAACCTTTGTCAACAAAAAATAACAATTATAAATTTGTTAAAGAAAATATGTATGTATTTTCCTTGCAAAGAGAAAACCATCCATGTTTTCCAAAAACAAAGGTTCACAAACTGAACAAATAATCTAACTAATCTTGCAAAAATGACACTGATACCAATTGTTGACTTTTTATTCAAAATATTACTATTATAAAGACATAATTAGACGTAATTAGCAACGAAAGACTTTGATGTTGAACAAAATAAAACTAGTTTTATACCCACCAATGATCATTTTGCAAGAACTTAGAAAGATTAAACATAACCAAAAAAGAACAATGTATAACCTTTGAAGACTTTGGTTCATTTTGGCAAATTAGAAAGTTGATGAAAATGGCTTTAAAACTCCAATGTAGAAGTTCTCTATAATGTATCCACCAAGCAAGATTTGAACCACCAAAATATGCTAGTAAACACTTGTATAAATGTTGTTTTGGAGCTTTAAGACATATACCAAAATATGCTTAAAGAGAAGCAACATATGAACCCTTTATCTTAACACCTTTTGCAAAAATAAAGGAGAGGGAGAAAGGGAGGGAGGGAGAACCACGGAATTGGCCGCCCAAAATGAGAGAAAGAGTGAATGAAAAAGCTAGTTCTTTCATCCTTTATGCCTTATTTTTATCCCCAACACTTAGTGCAAAAAGAGGACATAAAATAATAGAAGCATGGAGCTTTCTTACAAGCATGACATGAAGTAATAAACAAATCAAAAGGTATGTCTAACACCATCATTCCATATAAGTCAAAGGAGACAAAAATGAATTGCTCTTTACTTTATTAGCAATATCATTCTATAATGACTCTTGGACATACAAGATCTTTCAAAACCATTTTACTCCAAACATGTAAGGGTAAACCTTCAATATCAACCCAAATAATACGATACGATGGAACAAAGTTTCTATCCCATTTTCCGTTTTCATTGATCCAATGATTAACCGCATCACTTGCCATGAAGTTTTTACACATATCCTTAGAATTGAATTTGAACATCACCCATATACCATTTTTGAAAATTCTCAAAACACTCTTCAAGACACAACATCCCAAGAATAGGTAACCTATTAAAATCTCTAGCCTTGACAAGGCATGCTAGCTTCTTATTATCGATAATAAAGTCCCCTAAATCAACAACAATATCAATCTCGCAAGTTTCTTTACTCTTCTTATCTCACTAGAATGACCTCTAACCACACTTGCATACGAAAAAGTTGGAGTTTCCTGCTTTTTCAACCTTAGAAGGGATCTTGTGATGATGGATCTCCTTTTTATCAACAAGCGGAATCGATGTAAACATTTTATGAAAGCCAAACCAAACATCACATAATTTCTTAATCATAAGATCAACATTATGAAAATACAATATGTTTCTCCATACGCGACTTCTTATTTGAAATAAAGACATCAACAACTTTGCCCAATTGAGAACATACACGCCACATATCAGAAGGTAAAATAGATTCTGGAAAATTCGTTACATAAAAAGAATGAGTATCAGACCTACCGAGATGATGATTGCGATTGGATTGAAATTTGTTTCTCTTATTCTTTCCATCATAAAGTCGATCTTATTCCATCCCTCCCCAGACTTCCAATGTGACGGCACAATGTACCTCTTTCCATCATATGATGATGATCACATTCTATGAGACGGCACAATCCGAAATCAAATTAGAAACAGATGATCATGCAATCGAACACAGAGCAACCCTACAACTAGCTAAATCGAACTTCATTTTATCTACCATAGTTGTGTTTCATATATTGAGCTCTTCATCTTTGGATGGAGGTACAACTAGCTAAATCTAACTTCCTTTTTCTTTAAAGATTGTTTTTTCCGCAAATCTTGATTGAGGTTGGGTTATTGATTTTTTTTGCATATTTTATCACTCAAAATGAATTTAAAAAATAAGTATTTGAGTTCTTTTTTAGTGGAGATCTTTCTTTGGAAAAAGGGATTTAGTTGATATATATATATATATATATATATATATATATATATATATATATATATATATATATATATATATATATATATATATATATATGGGGCTGACAACTATGTACCACAGAGAACCAACCAAATCAATAAAATTGGTAGCCAACTTGTTTGGTAGCCAATATGTTTGGCTGCTAATACCATGCCAATTAAATAGTTTTGGTACGGTAACTGTACAAAATTTTGAATATCATGGTTGTACCGTACCAACCAATTCACACACACACACACACACACACACACATATATATATATATATATATATATATATATATATATATATATATATATATATATATATATATACACACACACACACACAATTGCGTGAATGACGATTGATTAGCCCGTTATCGACGGTACCAAAAGAATTACTAGCACATGACTCTAAAAGAGTAAAAAGAATACTAAACAAGCGACGACCATAAATACACAACTTCATTTCACATTCACGTTTAGCTTATCAAGTGTCAAACTCTTCAAATATATTTATTAGTTAAAAATTTTGGTATATATACCAATACCAATATGTACCAACCAGTGACGAATCTAGAACAAAATATAACGTGGTTCCCAAATTAAGTGAAACCGATAAAAAAATCAACAACACTTGTGAGGGGTCGGGTCAGGCCGTATACGATTTAATGAAATATAACTGAAAAAACCGATCAGCCACCACCAAATAAAATTTTAAAAAAAACCGACTGAAATATAATTGAAAAAACCGAACGATTTAATGAAAAATTAGTTGATTATTAGTGCATTGATACCTTATTGTTTGATAAAAACTATATATTATTTTTAACCCTATATATTTAACAGCACAAATGCCTCATAACTTATTTTTTGCCCCCTTTAAAATGACTTTTCAATACATTTTTTAGAAAAACAAACTCAAGGTAGGTCCTCTATTTTTTCTAAGGTAGTTCCTAATTTTTGTGATATATATATTATAAATAAAATTCAAATTTTAGGTAGGTCCTAGGACCTACCTTCTTGTATGGTAGATACGCCCTTGGTACCAACCAAATTTGTTGGTAGCTAATTTAGTTGGTACCAAATATAATTGGTATAGTACTTGTAGTTAAATTCTTCTACCAATTATAGTTGGTACGGTATACGGTTTGAAGAAAAAAAAACTTGATACCATACCAATTCCAACTCAATGAAAATGCATCGTTTTAAAATATCAACATGCCGATTTCCTTTATATTAAATGGCCTCTTTTGGTTCAAATTCTTTCGTATTAAACACCATGCAGGAAGTAATTAACTGACGTCGTCCTTTATTGTTTATCCTCGGGTTCTCATCGACACATTCTTTTCATATTTATAGAAGATAGGTCCACTGCGACAAAAAGCCCTTTGTATTATAGTTTATCTAAATATCTAATTATGATTATTTTTCCCAAATTAAATTAGAGGAAAAAAACCATATTTCATAATTACTTGTCAAGTAATAGTAAAAAAAAACTAACCAAGTTCCTAAATATAACAACACATTACGCAGGGCACCCTTGTAAAATGTTATAAACGAAGATAATTAGTAAAATAAAACCCTACAAAATGAAACACTGTGAAATGGGCCATTGGTAAAATGCTACTACGAACTTTATAAATAGACAAAAAAAAAATCGCATGTAAAGAAATCGTATTTAATGAAAATCATAATACAATGTTTAATTAAACATTATTGACATACGAAGATACGTTTTTCTTTTGTGCATGAAGAATATGAAAAAAATCAGGGTAAAAAGGTAAAAAAGTAATTAATGATATCTTGGAAACTGTTATCAAATTTAACAAAGACAAAAGCAGAAATTAACTTTCAAAGTTTTGGTTTTAACGTACCAAAAAGTGGTGTTAGAGTAAGATCATATATATATATATATATATATATATATATATATATATATATATATATATATATATATATATATATATATATATATATATATATATATGTTTAGGAAAACAAAAAACCTTAAAAATCATTAAAATGCATAAAAAAATACCTAGAGATCACAAAACTTTTTTTTGACATTTTTTATGAAAAAATCGCAGGTTTTAAAGATATTCGCTAAAAAAAATTTGAAAAAAAAACTTTTTTTTTTACAAAAAAAAAATTTGATTTTTTATTTTTTTTTCAACGAATTTTAATAAAAAGCTGCGATTTTTTATAAAAAAAGTTCAAAATTTTTTTTTTATGATCTCTAAGTATTTTTTTAATGCATTTTTATGATTTTTAGGGTTTTTTGTTTTCCATACAACCTAAACCTATATATATATATATATATATATATATATATATATATATATATATATATATATATATATATATATATATATGGTGAGGTTCAATAGAAAACCATAATTAACCAAGGAACCAATCTTTTTTTCAACTTTTAGAACTTATTTTTTATCAAAAAAAAAACTAAAAATACAGAAATTCATAACTTTTTATCCTTTTTCCAATGATATCATATTCGATTTTTTTTAACGTTAAATTCACACTGTGAATCTTTGAAAATTCACAATGTGAATCCGGATTCACACGGTGAATCCGAAAACTATTTTTCACATTCACAATGTTAATATATGAATTTAGATATTTTTAGATTTTTTTTCGATAAACAATAAGCTCTAGAAGTTGAAAAAAAAGATTTGGTTCCTTGAAGAACCAATAATTATGGTTCTCTATTGAACTTTTCCATATATATATATATATATATATATATATATATATATATATATATATATATATATATGCTTAGGTTATTTTGTTTATACTAAGTATTGTGTGCCAGAATGCACAGATCTGGACCAACGGATGAAATTAATCAATGGACATGATTTGAGAGTGTATGATATTACAATGGGGTAACATGTACCATATAATCACACAATTTTTAGCAAAAGGGTATTTTGTACAATTAACGACATTTATAAAAGGAAATTTTCGGATTTTTAGGGATGATTAATTCTCCTAATTTTAAAAAATCTGAATTTTTTAATTAATTCAATTTCAATTTTTACCGATTTTATTCTGTCAGAATATTTTTTGTTAGAATAATGCTCTTTCAGAATTTTATTCTAATAGAATATTATTGAAGGAAAAACAAAATTCTTGAATCAGATGTTGAAAAATAACAAACATTCTAATATATTTTTATACATCCGAACTTAAATACAAATTCATACATATTCTTACAGACTAAAATCCTTATACATTTTAATATAATTATACATATTCTAAAAGAATATCAACAAAAATGATTAAAATTCTTAAAAAATAACAACATTCTGCTAGAATACTCTCGTTGTCTTTGTTTTCTTCATTTTCCACATCAATGACAGCCCCTTAAAAACCTAAATAAAAAAAAAAAACATGATCAACTTTAAAATATTATAACTTTCAGTATATTCTAAAAGAATAAACTATAAATTCTAATAGAATGTGTTAGACATTAAAGACTTTTAATTTATTCTAACATAATGTAATACTCAAGTCACTTGATCAAGTATTCCTAGAATCATGAAATCATATTATGAGAATAATTGTCGTGATATCATATTCTGTCAGAATAAGTGGCATGTCGAGAGAAACATCTATTACAAAATAAGCAAAAAAAAAACAAAAAACAAAAAAAAAACAAATTCTAATCGAATCATATAATCTAAAGTGCAATTACCAATTAATTCTAACAGAATATATATAAAATGGGAATACTATTACCGTATGTGCTTGAATTCTAAGGGAAAATCTGTTTGCTTCAACATCATAAATATAGATTGAATCATCAATACTTCCAGCTACAAGTTCTCTACCATCAAAGAATGGTGTCTCAAATTTCTGAAAAAATTAAAATTTTAAAAAAACCCAGCATAGATTGAATCATCAATACTTCGGTTTGCAACTTTGGTCCTTATCTTTATGTTTCATAACAATTTTGGTCCCTGGATCACCAAAGCTGTAATTTACTCTTTTTTGAAGACTAATAACAAATAATACCTATAAGAGCATGACTCTTCTATGTGTCACAAGAAGTATTTTATCTTTACGTAGTGAGAAATGGTCTTCGTAAGCATCTGATAACGCAAACTTTCCACGCACTTTGAACAAATCCACTTGCAAAAAGAACGAACCCGATTCTGCAAGCTGAAGTATAACCTGCATTTATGTAAAAAAAAGATGTGTAAGGGGCAATGCCGTCATTCAACATTTTTTTTATGTTGTGGGTCCCACTCCCATATATATACCTGTCCATGTGCTCTGTATTCATCATATGGTTTAAGTAAATTATCACCACTGATAACGCGAGGGAGTCTTCTGCGAAGAAGGAGGTCTTCTGAAGTAATGGCAGCTGCTATTTTCATTCTCATTGCGTTTGCACCTTCCGTTGTTTTTGATAATAAATCAAGGACTCCACTTACAGGTTGTGTTGCAGCGCCTATTATACCCTTACCTACCCCCGAAACAAAACCTTCAACTCCAGATGCTTTTGCACCTTCTAGAGGCTTTGTTAGAATGCTAGTAACTCCACGGAATAGACCTTTTACTAATGCCCCTCCACCTTCTCTGATCACATCACCAAAATCTTCAACCCCTTTGTTTTCCTGCATGTTTAATTTAAATAATAAATAACTACTTCTATCATTTATGACAACTGAAAATAACAAAACTAACCTGTCTCTGGAGACTTTGAATGAATTTTTTGTCCATTGATAAGGCGGCAACACCTTTAGACATATGTCCAAATTCACTGCTTGCGTTTCCTAATATGTCTACACCAGAGAGTAGCTGAAGAGGCTGACTTAGGATATCTTTTGTGATATTTGAGATGGCATTTGTGATGAGAACACTTTGTCTTAGAGATAAGTTCTCCAGGAATCTTTGATTTACACGAATCTGTGAGCAATTACAGCATGCATACATTATTATTCTTGTTAATTGGATGATTATGATAGATTAGGGAAAAAGTTAAATACTTACTGGCATATTTTTAGTGTTCCCAAGAGCTGTCATCAAGGAAGCCCAAAACCCGAGTACACCCACATGGCGCTGAGTTGGTGACATGGCCATGGAGAATTTAAATCGAAACTCTGAGATATTTAGAACACTACAATTGAAAAATATGTTAATACAGAAAAATTCAAGAGAGGTGGGAATTGGGAAAGGGGTTGAAGTTGAACAGTGCATACCCGATGTCAATGATGGGATCCACTTCCAGCTACAAGTTCTCTATCATCAAAGAATGGTGTCTCAGATTCTGCCTCATGCTTTCCTTCGTGTATCTTTCATCGCCTCGTTGTGTGCCTTTTCCCTTTTTCCCGATCAAACAAAAAACAAGTTGGAAAAAGCCCTACAATTCTGATTGGTTGGGGAAATAAGCCACAATCGATTTCAATGGAGTTGGACATTATTCGACGATGGGAGAAGACGGTGGGAGCACGGTGGGCTAGGTTTATAAGAAGGAGATGACGAATAAAGAGAGAGAGAGAGACTAGGTCAAATATATTTATTTTATTTCCTTAATTACAGGATTTCAATTAAATGATTTCCTTAATTAAACGTACAAAAGGTCCAAAATACTCTTTAATGATTTATTTAATTATTTATTATTTCTTGAATTCTCATTGGTGCATTTAGGCACACAATAGTTGCTAGAAACATTTGAACCTAGCTCTCTCTCTCTCTCTCTCTATATATATATATATATATATATATATATATATATATATATATATATATATATATATATATATATATATATATATATATATATATATATAGGAGTAGGATCAAATGAGAACACCAAAAATGTTGAGAACGCGAGAACAAAGTATATTCATTTGCGATTCCATGTATTCATTTGTGGAGAAATAATAAATTTTTACGCCTTTAATTTCAATTGAAGAGAAAATGCATATTCATGTTGATTTTGCGTAAAAATTTATCATTTCTCCACAAATGAATACATGGAATCACAAATGAATATACTTGTTCTCGCGTTCTCAACCTTTTAGATGTTCTCATTTGATCATTTCCATATATATATATATATATATATATATATATATATATATATATATATATATATATATATATATATATATATATATATTGCAAATGTAAAGGTTTTTGTGACAATATCTTGATTTTTTATTAAGAAAACGTTTTTTGAACTTTTTTTTCTTGTAATAAGGAACTTCAAAGACTATTTTTCAGATCAAGATGAAGCTTCGTACTGCGAAAACGAAGTCTTAGATCGAGAGAGATTTAACAAAATGATCGTAAATACAAGAAAACAAAAAAAAAATACTTAAATATAAGAGACCAATTGAATACAAATAGTGTCATTTTTAATGGCATGAAATTGATGGCTATTTTGCATAAGTATATGAATTTTTTGGTTTTTTTTTGAGCAAATCACTACAAAAGTTGGCTATATTAGTCTTTTTAGCTAAATATGTGCATAGTTTCTTAATCTTATGGGACTATGCAATTGTGTGTTTTTTTGTTTTTGGAATGGCAAATCTAGTTACTCATAAATTATTTTTGATTTCATTTTACATTCTAAACATGACTTAGAGCATCTCCAATTCACTTTTATTTTCCATTATTTACTCAATTTCTTTCCTCATTCCTCTCCAACCCTATCCCATTTATTCCCCATTTTGAGGGAAATGAATAGTATAACACCAAATATGGTGTTATACTATTCATTTCTCCAAAATGGGGATGAACTTTGAGTTGTCGGTTTTAGTTCATTTTTTTTATATATTTATACATTTCTAGTTTATTTTTATCTACTAATAATAATTTAAATGTAATATTTAATACTTAGAATATTGTGTTATAAATTAAATTATATTAATTAATTATAAATATAAAGTTTGTTCTTTGTTTATCAAATTCATATAAAAATTTAAATACATATTGAAATTTTAAAACACGATAACGTATTTTACAAAATGTTATAATTAAGTATTATAAATATAACCTTATTTATTTAATATTATTGTAATGAAAAAAATATATAAATTATATATTTGTTAAAACCAAATTAGTAGAAGGGGTGTGTATGATAATTTATATAAGTTGGAAGATTGGAATACACTAGGACTATATTGTCTTGGGGTAAAAATAGAGTAAAAAAATAAAGTAGTATTGAAGATGAAACATTATTTATCCTATTTTTTATTTTTTTTGTTTTTGGAGAAAAAATAAAAATGGGTTGTAGCCCTTAATATGTTTGGATTAATTAAGTCCTCACACTCGAATAAGACTACATTTAATGTTGTTAAGCTAGCGGTTAAAAAATTAATAGGGCAGATAAGGCCACTGTATTAATTACATAGAACACACAGGCCATTAATATATTGGATAGCAAATGTTGTCCGGTCCCCTTAAGCCATCAAACTCACACTTATGAATTATGATTTCTAAGAGGGATCAATTGTTAGTTGTTACTTATTATTATTATTATTATTTGTTTTTTTTTCTAAGATAACAACTTTTACTATATATGCAAACCGATGAATTTTTATGGAAAAATATTTTAAACTCTACCTATCAACTATTTTCATTTTCTTCAAATTGATCATGGGAATTTTGTTTGGTTTGACGTGGGTATAGGGGTGTTCGTTTGGATGGATCAGTTTGATCCGATTCAAATAAGTAAATCCGAATAGATTTTGGTTTTCAAAACATAGATCCGAATAGTCCAAACTAAATTTAATCCGACCCGATCCAACCAAATTACAATTCGGTTGGATCGGTTTTTACAATTCGGTTTTCAAGAGGCAAGACATTTGAAAAATATATAACTTAAATATTAGCAAAATCTATAAAGAAACTATTTTTTTTATAAATTATAATTTATGAACAAATACTAAGAAAATATATTATATTTAATATTTCATTGACAAAAAACTTTTGATAAGAAGTAATTTTAAAGTATTATATTCGATGAAAATTTCTAATAACTAAAAATAATAATTTAGTAAATTTATAAATAGTTAAAGATACATATGAAAAGTAGATAATAAGTTGTTATTCAGTTTTATTGGACTATTCGGTCCTTACCAAAACCAATCCGAAATCCAAAATAATAATTCGGTTTTCCTGAAAACCAATCCAAAAATCCGAATATCCGAACCAAATAATCCGATCCAAATTGTCCAATTGGACAATTCGGTTTTATCCAAATAGTGAACAGCCCTACGTGGGTACGTAATTTTCTTTTGTTGCATTAACATTTGTTTGACCGATTACAATGGATTTACTAATTAAGTAGATTTTTTGTGTTTAGCGAATTCCTTTTTTGAACATCTGAATTTATTTAAAACAAAAAACTAGCAAGAGTTAGAAAATAATTACATAGTACAAGCCAAAGCCAGATTTTGCATCCACCCTACCTACAAAATAACTATCTTTGGACATCTAAATACAAACCACGAATAAGTAGTAGCCACTACATTATCAAAAAGAGAATCTGTCTGCATTTTCTTCGCATGAACGTAGCATAATTGCGAAATTTTCAAACGTACCATCACATCGTGTAAAAATAGCTTCTACTATATTTTTTCTGAACAAAAGAAAGTTGCAATTACAAACTTAGCCAATCGACCTAATAACTGGCAAAACAACTTCACACCACTTGTAAACTTTTAACCCAAAACAACTTAGCCAATCTCTAGTAAGGAGACAATCTAGTAATACACATCAAACAAAAATGTAAACTTTATTTGAAACAAACTTGGACCATCTAGCACCCTCCTCCAAATGTCCGAGGTGCATGGAGTCAATATGATTGCGAACTGCAAACTCCTAGTCTACCAATAAGTTCCGAAATCGAGGAATTAGAGGCATTTGAGAGGAACATGGGGGCAATATTAATGTATTATTGTATTGTAAATTTAGATAGTGTGTATTTGTATTTAGCCCAGCAGTTACCTAGCCCATGGGGCCCATGTAATCTTGTATTTAATCATTGTTATTATAATTCTTCTTGATTGAGCAAAGATATCGTCCAATATGGTATCAGAGAAAAACCCATCTACCCTAATTTCCTCTTTACGATGCTCCTGTTGACGTGCACCAACTGTGCCGTCGATAAACCTTCTGCTCTCCCCTGTTTTCTTTTCTTCTTTCTTCTTCACCTCTCTCTCCATCTACACTCTCTATAATCAGCCATGGCTGGTGATGAATCCTCAGGTTCCAAAACCTCCACCAATCAGAAGCCATATGGTGTTGTTAACATCAAAACTCATGTTCCTATTATTCTCGACTTCAATGAATTAAACTATGATGCCTGGCGCGCATTGTTTGAAACTCACTACAGGGGATATCGGGTGCTTGGATTTCTCGACGGAACTTCACTTCCACAGTCTGATAAGGATGAAGAATGGTATACCCTTGACTCCATTGTCAAGTCATGGATCTATGCCACTCTCACTCAGCCTCTCCTCACATCCATAGTCAAGAAAAACTCCACCGCTCATTCGAAATGGAAGAGCCTTGAAGACTTGTTTCGTGAAAATAAAGATACCCGGGCCAATGAACTTGAAAACGAACTACGATTCATGACACAAGGTGAACTTTCAATTGCCCAATATTGTCAAAAACTGAAGGCCATCAATGATCTCTTGTCCAATATCGAGAACCCTATCCCTGAAAAGTCGTTTATTGCACATCTGTTGAATGGCTTATCCCCACAGTTCGAAAACATATCCATGCTTCTTCGCCACAGGGACCCGTTTCCAACCTATAATCTGGTCCGCTCCAAGCTTCTGGTTGAAGAAAGCAGACTAAAATCGAACCGCCCAACACCACCTTCACACTTGGATCACTCCTCTGCACCTTCGGTCTTGTATGCCGCCAACAGTAGCCGTGCACCGTCTTCCTCTAACCGCAGTGGCCGTCGTCCTAATCAGAACCGCCGTGGAGGCGGCAACTCTGACTCGCGTCGCCCGAATACTTCTGGGTCTGGTCATATGCAGCATCCCCAACCGGTTCCTTGGAACCCATTCACCTTACCGTGGCAGACTTTTCCTTGGGGATATCCACCTTCTTGGCCTGACTACAGACCCAATTCAGCAGCCCAGCAACGCAGGCCCAACTCACCAGCCCAGTCAATTCAACATGGCATTCTTGGTGCCCCACCTTCCGCTACAGCAGCTGCGTATCACACCACCACCACTCCGACTCTTCGGCCTCCATGGCAGTGGTTCCCCTTCAATATCTCAAGATCAGCCTACCGACCTCGCTTAAGCCTTCAACTCCTTGAATGTTACTGACGGTGCAGATGCTAATTGGTATATGGACACCGGAGCCACATCACACCTTGCCTCCGATACAGGTATACTCACATCTTTTATCATTAAGAGACACATTAAATCTGTTCTTGTTGGCAATGGTTCATCTATTCCCGTTACTCATACCGATCACTCTAAACTTTTTTCTATTAATCGTCCTTTACATCTTCATAACATTCTTGTCACCCCTAATATTATCAAAAATCTTATATTCGTGCGTCGTTTTACAACTGACAATCAAGTGTCTATTGAATTTGACCCCTTTGGTTTTACTGTGAAGGATTTGGAAACTCTTCAGGTCCTGCTTAGGTGTGACAGCTCGGGTGATCTCTATCCCGCACCATCCTCATTCCACCCATCTGTTGCTCTTGTTTCCGGTAGCTCTAGCTTGTGGCATCAACGTCTCGGACATCCCGACGCTCGTGTTTTTAATCATTTAATTTCTCGTTGATTTATTTCTTGTAATAAAACTTCTAGTTCGGATAATTGCCAAGCATGTCAACTTGGAAAACATGTGAAACTTCCTTTTTATAGTTCTAATTCCATTGTTTCTAGTTTCTTTGATATCGTTCATTCGGATTTGTGAGAATCCCCTATTACTAGCTATAGTGGTATTAAATACTACATTATTTTCCTTGACCATTTCTCTCACTTTCTTTGGGTCTACCCGTTACGAAAAAAGTCTGATGTTTTTTCCAAGTTTCTTCACTTTCGTGCTTTTGTCAATAATCAATTTCAAACCAAAATTAAACAATTCCAATGTGATCATGGTGGCGAATTTGACAACAAAAAGTTTCACAATCTTTTTGACCAACACGGTATCCAATTCCGTTTCTCGTGTCCCCGCACTTCCCAACAAAATGGAAAGTCAGAACGTATGATCCGGTTTATAAATAATGTTATTCGCACTCTTCTTTTTCAAGCCCATCTTCCGCCCACCTTTTGGGTTGAAGATCTTCATATGGTAGCCCATCTCATTAACATCACACCCTCATCATCAATAAACGACATACCTTTCTCCAAACTATATAACAAACCACCATCCTTCCTTCATCTTCGTGTCTTTGGATGCCTATGTTATCCTCACCTTCACACCCCTCACAAACTTGCCCCAAGATCTAGACCATGTATCTTTCTTGGTTATCCTAACCAACATCGAGGCTTTCGTTGTTTTGACCTTGAAACCGGAAAAATAATCATCTCACGTCACGTTGTTTTTCAAGAAAACGTCTTTCCATATAAAGCCATGACACCCAACAGAGCACCTTCTTATTCTTTTCTTGACGAACAATGTGACATAAATCCCACATCCAGGGTTTTTCGATTGTCTGAATTTCCCACCACAATCACCACTGAAACTGGCAATGAGTTTGGCAGCCATATTTCTGCCAACAACAACCACTCGCCTGACTCGACTGTCAATATCCCTCTCACGCCACCTTCTTCTTTTTCTCACAACCACTTAACACCACCCACTAACTCTCCACCATCTCCTCAACCAACTCACCCTATGGTCACCCGTGGTCGTGCAGGTATATTCAAACCTATCTCTCGTCTCAATCTACACACAACCATTGAGTCTCCTCTTCCTAAGTCTCACCTTCAAGCACTTCGGGACCCCAATTGGACCATTGCCATGAAGGACGAATATCGTGCTCTTATTTCTAACGGTACGTGGGTCCTTGTTCCGAGACCTACAGATGCTAACATTGTGCGCTCTATGTGGTTATTTAGAAAGAAATATAATGCAAATGGTACACTTGAGCGATACAAAGCTCGCTTGGTAGCGAATGGCAAAAGTCTGCGCTCTATCGTGCTCTTATTTTAGATAGTGTGTATTTGTATTTAGCCCATCAGTTACCTAGCCCATAGGGCCCATGTAATCTTGTATTTAATCATTGTTATTATAATTCTTCTTAATTGAACAAAGATATCGTCCAATAGGCAAGGGCAACCATTAACGCATCAAACTCTTTTTGTTCCATTTTGTTTACTTCTTTTGTATACTTATGGTCTTTAAACATTTTCTTTTTTACATTTTATGTGATTTTATGCTAACCAAATGTTATTATATTATTATCTATATCTTATTTTTTATATATAATATTCATATTACAATTTACTACTACCGAACAATATGTTGAGACTAACAGATTGAAATGTTTTTTATTTGTTATTTTATTTTTGTTTAAGTGATACAGTTTGTTTAGATAAAACTCATTTATATGACTTAGAATAAAAGTTAAAAATACGAAAACAAGTATTAGCAACGCAAAAGATTTGTTTTGGCTCACACATAAAAAATAAAAAGTTTCGTTATAGTATATGTCAATCCGTTAATCAACCTAAGCAAATAAATACAACAAATGCAAGTGATGTCCAGGCTAGCTGGGTTGATGCACCGGGTTTTATATCCATATAGGCGTGAGGTTGGGAGTTCGATTCTCTTAAACTATCTTTTGTGGTGCCATATGTGGGGAATTTTTACCTGTAAATCTTTACGGGGGCTGTGTTTGCCATTTAAAGGAGCTCGGACACGGGATGCTCGTTGAAATATTGCGAGTAGGCTTCCACTTAATTTGTTTTCCATTTCCAAAAATAAATAAATAAATACAATAAATTGGATTGAAATTAAAAGGGAAAACTTCAATAAAGTCTTAATATTTTGGTCAGATTATGGTTTAATCCCAAATTAATTTTTTTGTACAATAAAAGACAGATTACCAGCTAAAACTTTGGAATAATCCTTTTTGGCTGGTTTCGCAAATCTAGCCAGTATCTCATCTTTTTTCGTTAATTGACCCAAATGTTATGACTTTTCTGAAGGTAACATTATTTTTTACCAATAACCAAAATTAGTTCAAAGGAGAAAAGTCTCAATATTTTGGTTATTGGTAAAAATAACATAATAATATAGATTAGTTCAAGGATAATCTTCAGAAAAATTTTAATATTTTGGTTATTGGTAAAAAATAATATAATTTTTAGAAAAATCTAAATATTTTGACCAATTAACGAAAAAAGACGGAATACTGGCTAAATTTGCAAAATCGATAAAAAAAAAATTATTCAGAAGTTTTAGCTGGTAATCTGTCTTTTTTTATAAGCAAAAATTAATTTGGTTTTTAATAAATAATAAAAATCGATAATAACGTTATAATACTCATAAATTGTATAAAAGCACAATATATAATAATTTAGGGACCATAAGTGTACACAAAAAATCTAGTGACCAATTTTTTTTAAGGACCTGACAAATAACAAAAAAAAAAAAAAAAAAAAAAAACTAAAAGAAAAGAAAAATCATTATGACAAAAAAATAAAAAGAGTTCGTTGATGGATTTGATTTTTTTTTTCTAAATTTAGCTTAACCAAGTCGAGTTGACTCAACTAAGAAAGGTGGTTCAGTTACGAGTCGACTCAGCCATGGGAATTGGTCAATATCCTAACACTGTCCATGCCCTACAGTTAATGCATAACTGAGAAATAAATATAGGGGGCCAATTTTCATTGTACTATTAAAGTTGAACATCCTCCTGAATTAATGATTCATCATTGTTTTGGGTAGAGTTTGATGTGTTTATACTCATGTTCTATTTGATGTAAGTTTTTTTTAATTGATTTTACTCTTTCACTTTTGTTCTTTCATAGTATATCTGTTTAAAATTATTGATATCAAACCCATTAAACTTTAGGTTACTGCTTACGTCATGTGGTGTGTTTTTACTGATCTTTTCGATTAATCAAAAAGTTTGATACACTGCAACTAGTTTATTTTTTCAGATTTGTTAAGCTATTCTGTTTGAAAAAAAAGGGTTTTAAGGTATTTTTAAAAAGCCATCAATACTACATCAATTTAACGAAGATACCAAGTTTTTTTAAATTATCCCGAATATGCCTTTAGTAATTGTAAATAAAAAAAACCATTACCCATGTTTAATGATACATGAAATGATGAAATAACTAGGATGATTTCAAAAGTGTTACGTAACAAACTGTAAACAATCGATATTTATATTACTAGTTGTGAGACTCATGTTAGACATATGTTAATTTAAAAAAAAGGTTAAATATAAAAGTCAAAATATTTAAGAACTTTAAATTTATAAGAAAATAAAAAAAATAATGAATTATTATTATTGATTTTTTTTTATCTTTTAAATTTTAATAAATAACTTTAATAAATAAGCAAAAGAAACTAATGAGGTTTAATTGACAATTTTAAATTAAAATGTAACTTCATTAATGAAATTGATATTCATTTATTACTACATTTATTGTAATTATTACATTAAAATATTATATGAAATTTAATAAAATAGAAAAACTCATAAAACAACATGTGGAAAAAAAATTAATTCAAAATAACCACAAAATGACATTTGGCAAATTGAATAAGAGTGTGACATATGACAAAAAAAACATTCATTTATTAAAGTAGATTATTAGAATAGATTATATAACAAACTATCAACAATAATTATAATATGTAACAAAAAAATACCAATTTATCTATGTATAAACTAGTAAATGATAACCTGATTATATTAATTAGGGTTACCAACAAAAGTTTGTAAAAACAATGCAACTTTTTTTTTTGAAACGACGGCCACTACTTAGAAAGGGACTAATAAGGGAAAACACTTACATAATGTTAAAAGGACAACAACAACAGTCAATCCATCTATAATTCCGTAAACGTCATCTATGTTTAACTCACGATGAGATAGAGCACTTGTGGTGGGAATTTTATCAATGCAAGCTCTTCATATGAAACAATTAACCTTTAAAAGGACAAGGTACACCCAGATCATGACATTATATATCGACTCTGTCACAAAGGAATCAATAAGCGACCTCAAGTCATTCGCATAGCACTTTCCATCGGAATATAAGGTCGATTTCCAAGTGTCAGCTACATCACTTAGAGAGAAAGAAGAAACCGAATGTTGCAACACCGCAACATCGTCAAGTTCCACCTGAATGTTCAATTGTCGTTTCTAAACCCATCCCTCCATCCTTGGATAAATCCGCTCACTAATGAAACAAGACTTCCTTTTATCCAACTCTAAGGCATGAGGGAACCTAGTAGCAAAATCTCCATCGCTAGTCCAGTTGTCAAGCCAGAACAACGTGGCCCTACCTGAACCAATTTGCGTTTCGAACATAGAAGAGAGGGAGATGCTGGTGTCTTCAAGGTTTGTGATCACCTTAGTGATGATGTGCCAAGTGCCCAGAATGGTTTTCTTTGAGAGGGTTGTCACCGATTTCCTAGATAAGTTATTAGTCCCACATATAACCCTCTACCACAACGCTTGCGGGTCCGTTGTAAACCGCCATATCCACTTGATAATCAAGGCACCATTTAGAGAAGCCAAAGAGCCGATTCCAAGCCCACAATTTGCTTTCAGGCCTGAAACAATATTTCGGGCCACCCAATGGATTTTATTTCTCTTATCGTCACCACCCCACAAAACCTTCTATGTAATTTCTCCAATGACTCGATAAAAGGTTTTCGTGCCATAAAAAGAGAAATAATATAGCGGTAAACTGCCAATGATTGATTTAGAAAGGGTGACCTGATCTCCAAACGAAAGTGATGGGTTTTGAGCATAACAAACAAAATTCCTATGTGTGCATGCAACCCTAATTCTTGATCTATGTTTTCTCTAATCGAACATACAACTTTGAACATCAAAATAAAATCCTATGATACCTAGAATATTTTTGAAAATATGATTAGGTTTAAGAGAAACATACCTTGATTGTTATTGACAAATAACAAAGAATCCTTGTAATGTTGAAGCCTTGAGAGCAATCACCACAAATGTCATGCCTCTAGTGGTTCACACCCAACACTAGCAAGAGGATGAGAGAGGAGAAAAGAGAAGGAACTTAGAATTTTTCGCTATCTCTTCAAGTTTGTGAGTAGCCGAAAATCATAAGGGGTAAGGGTCTATTTATAGTCCAACAAGGATGCCCTAGATAACCCTGATTTGAATATAATAATAATATTTAAAATTAGTAATTATCCAGCTCCTTATTTATCCACAAGGGATAATATAGAAACCCTAGATTATCCATATAGAATCCATCCAAGCCTTCCCTAGGAAGGTTCTGGAGCCTCTTGCTCAACTATTGAACAATTACACTTTAGACCCTGCACCTTTAATTAATTATTTTAATCCCAAAATGAATTCCAATTAATTTCTGATTAAGTGTCAATTATATAATATGTTTTCTAATTAATATATTATTTTCATAATACATTAATAAATCAATTATTCAAATTTATTAATAAAATAATAAATTCAACATCTCTCTCCAAAAGTCATCCTGTCCAGTTACTAGTTTTGAGGGCAACCCAAAAGAACTATGCTACTATCAATTCAAGTATATATCAATTATAGTTATGGGCTTAGACACCTAATCCAATAGTATTCCACTTGGATAAGTCTAATAACTATAATTGTCAGTATAACTTCCAAACTGATCAGCAAATTGTAGCTCTCAAAAGTTGTTGTCGAACTCTGACCTAGTCAGTCACGTGTCCTAAGATAAGTGATCATATAATCCTCCGTTATTCAAGATATCATTCAGACATGAGACATGGAACATAATCAATCTCATTTTCCAATACTTTGTTTCCCGATTTCTGATTTGTAATGACAAAGAACGACTAATTGAACACATCAATTTAGTCCTGGTCGGGCCCGCCACTATAAGTGAACACCAAATCACCGAGGGGCCCAAAGATATCATATTTTACCTTTAAGGCAAAAAGGAACAGATAAACTTTGACTTATATTCTTGTACCATCTACTCATCAAATCACGCACAGCAATACGTTTTATAACATCAAGTTACCGATGCGTTTACGTATCATCAATGCACAACTGACCTGTAAACCACAACTCATATATCTCCGTTTTAAGACTATAAGATATTATTACCTCAGAATTACTCGTGATAAATTTCAAGAAGTAATTCTTTGAGCGTGGGTTAATTCAATACTTAAATTCTCCATTTCAAATCACTCATGAATATTATAGCAAAACTATTTCTATTTCTAAAACGCTTTAGTCAATCTACAATCCAATTCATGATAGTCTTAATTCACTACTTACTTCCAAAAGTATGATCGCCTGTGGATGTTTGAATAATCCAATTATTCGGGAAGTAAAACATGCAAAATGAAACACAATAATAAATAATTGACAAAAGATAGTAAACAATATTCATAAATAATTCTTCATTATTTAATCATCAAAAGTCAATTACATTTACTTTGTTACAAGTTTCTAGATAACTATCTAACTACTAAAACTAATATCATCTTTCAGACCAATGCTCCTTGCATGTTGGACGTGCTTAATCGTACTCAGACCCTTTGTAAGGGGATCTACAAGATTCTCTTCTGATGATACCCTCTTCACGACGAGGTGACCTTCTTTAATTCTATGTCTGATGAAATTGTATTTTCTGTTGATATGTCTTGATCTACCATGATCTCTTGGTTTCTTTGTTAAGGCAACTGCTCCTTTATTATCGTAAAAAATCCCCATCGGCTCATTGATGGTTGGCACAACTCCAAGGTCTCCGATGAAGTTCTTCAACCAAATAGCCCCCTTTGATGCTTCGCTCGCCGCTATTTACTCTGATTCACATGTAGAATCAGCCACCGTCTCCTATTTGGAACTTTTCCAGGTTACTGCTCCTCCATTGAGGGTAAACACCCAACCATATTGAGAACGGAAGTTGTCTCTGTCTGTTTGAAAGTTGGCATCACTATACCCAGTTACTCTCAAGTTATCACTGCCACCAAGCACAAGGACCCAATCTTTTGTTCTTCGCAGATACTTGAGAATATTCTTAACTGCTATCCAATGAGGTCTACCCGAATTTCCATGATAATGACTAACCATGCTCAAAGCAAAAGCCACAACAGGGTGAGTACATGTCATAGCATACATGATAGATCCAACGGGTGAAGCATACAAAACTCTACTCATTTCTGTTATATTTGCATCGGTACTCGGAATCTGAGTCTTACTCAGTTTGGTATTACTCTGTATAGGCAGTTCTCCTTTCTTGGAATTTTCCATACTAAAACGCTTTAGTACCTTTTCCAAGTATGTACTTTGACTAAGTCCAATTAGTCTTTTACTCCTGTCTCTCAAAATCCTTATCCCTAGAATATAAGCAGCCTCTCCCAAATCCTTCATAGCGAAACACTTTCCAAGCCAAGACTTAACCTCTTTCAAAGTTGGAATGTCGTTTCCTATAAGAAGTATGTCATCGAAATACAACACTAAGAAGGTTACTATACTCATACTATCTTTGACATATACACAAGATTCATCTTCACTTCTAGAGAAGCCAAATTCTTTGACCTTCTCGTCAAAACAAAGATTCCATCTGCGAGAAGCTTGTTTCAATCCATATATTGATTTCTCAAGCTTACACACTCTATTAGGGTACTTCGCATCTACAAAACCCTCTGGCTGGCTAATGTAAACATCCTTAGCCAACTTTCCATTAAGGAAAGCGGTTTTTGACATCCATCTGCCAAATTTCATAGTCATGAAATGCAGCTATGACTAGCATTACCCTAATAGATTCAATCTTAGCTACTGGTGAGAAGGTCTTATCATAGTCAACCCTTGGGTTTTGAGTAAAGCCCTTCGCAACCAATCGAGATTTGAAGGTGTGTACCTTTCCATCCATGTCGGTCTTCTTCTTGAAGATCCATTTGCACCCAACTTTCTTGCGACCTGGTACATTGTCAACCAAGTTCCAAACTTGATTGTCATATATAGACTTGATCTCGCTGTCCATTGCCTCTTTCCACTTGGCTGACTCAGGGCCTGCCATTGCTTCATTGTAGTTAGTGTTCATCCAAATTTACTAGTGTACTATCACTAATAAACGTATCACCATCTGTAGTGATATGGAAACCATACAACTCAGGTTGCATTCTAATTCTAGTGGAACACCTAAGAGGTAATGATTCATCAATTGGTTCAACTGGAATTTCTTCCTCAGGTTGAGCCTTGGAATTTTCAGAGGTTCCTTCATCGCTTGACTCTTGAATTTCTTCAAGATCAATTGTACTCGCACTGTCCTCTTTGCATATGAGCTCTCTCTCGTGAAAGACTCCCCTTCGTGTTACGAAGACCACATTCTCACTAGGTCTATAGAACAAATATCCAAAGAACTTATGTGGGTAGCCAATGAAAATACATCTCTCACTTCGAGGTTCAAGCTTGTCATGAGTCTCTCGTCTAAAGAAAGATTCAAAACCCCAAACCTTAATATGTGCTAACGAGGGAACCTTCCCTGTCCATATCTCGTGAGGTGTTTTGGAAACCTTCTTTGTTGGGACAAGATTAAGAATGTGGGTGACAGTCTCTAAGGTATACCCCCAGAATGAGATTGGAAGTGAAGATCGACTCATCTTAGAACGAACCATGTCCAACAAGGTTCGAGTACGCTTGTCAGCCACACCATTAAGTTGTGGTGTCCTAGGAGGTGTCAGCTGTGAAACTATTCCACATTCCTTAAGGTAGTCATGGAACTCGATACTAAGATACTCACCGCCTCTATCAGATCTAAGCATCTTTATCTTCCCACCCAATTGATTCTCAACTTCATGTTTAAAATCTTTGAACTTTTCAAAGGTTTCTGACTTATGTTTGATTAAGTAGATATAGCCATATCTGCTATAATCATCAGTAAAAGTCACATAGAATCGATTTGCATCCCTTGTGGTGTATCTGAAGGGCCCACACACATATGTGTGTATGAGATCCAACAATCCTTCACCTCTTTCACGAGAATCAGTGAAAGGTGAATTTGTCATCTTTCCTAGTAAACAAGACTCGCAGGTATCATCTGACCTTAAGTGAAATGATTCTAACACTCCATCCTTTTGGAGTTGGGCGATGCGTTTCTTGTTAACATGTCCAAGATGAGAATGCCACAAGCATGCTTTGTCTATACCATTAGATGAATCAATTTGAAAAATACTATTACCTAAATTGTCTACAAGCATCACAGTTTCATGCACACAATCACAAGGTAAAGCTTCAAAATAAAAAACAGCATTTTTAAAAGCAGAAATAGAACCATTCTCATCATTAAAAGAATATCTAAAAGCTTGTTTAAACAATGCATGAAAAGAAATGATGTTTCGTGTCATGTCTAACGAGTAGCAACAATTTATTAAATCTAACCCTAACCCACTACTAAGCACTAAGCCATAAACTCCAATCTTGGTGACAGGTGAAGATCGCTTATTCCCCATGATCAAGTTCACCCTTCCATGCTCCACATCCTCACTTCCTTTTAGCCCTTGCAAATCAGAACTAATGTGAAATCCACATCCTATATCAAGGACTCAAGAACGAGAATATGATGAGTTATTAGATAAGACAGTGTAAATACCTGTCGAGGTCGGCTTCACCTTGCCATCCTTGATGTCCTGCAAGTATTTTGGGCAGCTTTGTTTCCAATTCCCCTTGTCATTGCAATAGAAGCAAGTGGCCTCATTGGGATCAGAAACAGGAGGAGCATCAGAATTGGATTTTGCTTTGGGTCCTGTTCTTTATGACCCAACTTGGGACTTTCCTTCCAGATTTTCTAGGGAGGACCTTTCCTTTTCTTCCCCTTCCCTTAACCAATGTCCAGAACAGGAGCACCAATAGGAGTGGAGGCAACACTTTTTCCCTTCATTCCTACTTTAACTGTTCGCGGGAGGTTGTGAAATTGAGACAAAGTAGTTTCATTGTTGTTCAAATGATAGGTTAATATGAACTGATCATAACAACTTGGCAGAGAGTTCAACACTATGTCGATTGCCAACTCTTCTTCAAAATTCACGTTGAGCTTGATTAGCCTGTCCATGTAACGTTGCATTCTCTGAACGTGGCTACTAACATACTCACCCTCCTTCATCTTGCTATCAATGAGGGACTTTACCACTTCGTACTTTTCCTAACGATCTCGCTTATGGTATTTCTCCATAAGGTCCTTGTTCATATCGTACAACCAGTAATCCTCATAGTGACTTTGCAATTCTGGAGTCAGTGTGGCCACCATGATGCACACAACTTTTATGACATCATTATAATGTTTCTTGTAGACGACCAATTCATCAGGAGTGGCATTCTCTTCGTTAATTTCATCCAATGGTTTTTCGAGGACATATTCCTTGTCCTTAAAACGAAGCGTCATTTTAATGTTGCGTATCCAATCGTTGTAGTTGGTGCCATCCAATTGCACCTTCGAGCAGATGTTCAACATAGAGAAGTTGTTGTTGTTGTTGTTGGAGGAACCAGAAGCATTAGTTGGAGTAGAAATCTAAAATAGAAGATAGATAGTTTTAGTTAGATAAGAATAATCCACAATATAACACCCAAATGAAATATCAAGGCTAGGATCCAACTAAATAATTCACAAAATTAGGAAATGGATGCCGTAATCTAATTGTAAATTATATGAAGGTAGGTAAATGACAATTTACCATTCTTCACCATCGAAAAATGAAATTTGAACGAATTAGGTTTTTAAATGAAATTCCTATATCTTTTGAGATTCATTGAAATTTTCAATGGCATGTTTAATCTCGTTATGCTCTTCCATTTGTGACTGGGATACCAAGAATCATAAACAAGATGGTGAATAACCATGCAAATTAGCTTTGTACTCTCGAAATCATTTATAATCTCATCTTAATGTGTCGGTTAACCACACGCACTCCATTAATCAATGATAGTTTTCGAGACACCCATTGCTACTCTTTATTAGTCCCTATTAGTGTGCCGCTTAACCACACACGCTCCACTAACGACTTATAAAGTGCAATGTGGAATTTCATGGGTTAGCATACAAATTCAGATTTTTCCTAAAGTAACTAAGATTGAGATTTTAAGGAAATAGTTTAGTTGCTTTTTAATCACATTATACTTATTAATGGGAATTTAACTTGTCCTATCAAAGTCGTTCGGCTAACGACCCTCCACCAATCAAGGGAGCGGTGGGTAAGAGTGGATACCCAATGACGGTCATTTTATAGGCCGCTTCCTTAAACTCTCCTAATAGACCGACTTCGTGAATGAGGCGTACTAGCGGTTCGACTGACTTAATCTTATACATATAATAATTATTGAACATTTAATTTTACATATAGTATAAGGTGTATTTTAAACTTTTCAAAATACTAGGTTTAATTACTAATTTTCAAAAACTAAAAAAAATTAATTTAAATTTAAAATTAAACCAAATTATTTAAAAATTATCTATTAATTAAACATTTAACTAATTTACTAAATCAATTTAGGATTATCCAATTAAATTAATCAAGATAATTTAATCCTAATCCTTCCCCCTAATTTCAAAAATAATGGGTAGGGATATATCCAATTTTATAATTATTATATTTAACTAGATGATTACCAAAAATAAGATAACCCTATCATCATCTAGCAATTTTCGAAATTTGTGGCTTGGGGAGGAAGGTAAGGATTTCAATCCTTACCTAAATTTCGAAATCTTGGGGAGCAAGAAACCCTCCAGGATCGAAACTTGTAGGGCAAGGCAAAGAGTTTCAACCCTTTCCTAAATTTCGAAACTTAGGGCCGAAGCAACCCTAATTTCGAAAACCCTAGTCCATAAGGGTTTAATTGCCATAAACCCTAATTGATCAATGTAACCATTGCAATCAATTTAATAGAAAACAAGCCAAGACTCTAATACCAGTGATGGGTTTTGAGCATAACAAACAAAATTCCTATGTGTGCATGTAACCCTAATTCTTGATCTTTGTTTTCTCTAATTGAACATACAACATTGAACATCAAAAGGAAAACCTAAGATACCTAGAATATTTTTGAAAATATGATTAGGGTTTAGAGAAACATACCTTGATTGTTATTGACAAATAACAAAGAATCTTTGTGTTGTTGAGGCATTGAGAGCAAGCACCACAATATCGTGCCTCTAGTGATTCACACCCAACACTAGCAAGAAGATGAGAAAGGAGAGAAGAGAAGGAGATTACAATTTTTGGCTATCTCTTAAAGGTTATGAGTGGCCGAAAATCATAAGGGGTAAGGGCATATTTATAGTCCAACAAGCATGCCTTGGATAAACCTAATTTGAATATAATAATAATATTTCAAATTGGTAATTATCCAGCTCCTTATTTATCCACATGGGATAATCTTGAAACCCTATATTATCCATATATAATCCATCCAAGCCTTCCCTAGGAAGGTTCTGGAGCCTCTTGTTCAACTATTGAACAATTACACTTTAGACCTTGCACTTTTAATTAATTCTTTTAATCCTAAAACTAATTCCATTTAATTTCTGATTCGTTATCAATTAAATAATATGAGTTCTATTATTTTCATAATACATTAATAAATCAATTATTCCAATTTATTAATCAAATAATAAATTCAACCTCGCTCTCCAAAAGTCATCCTGTACAGTTACTAGTTTTGAGGGCAACCCAAAAGGACTATGCTACTACGAATTCAAGTATATACCAATTATAGTTATGAGATTAGACACTTAATCCAACAGACAGAACTTTAGCTATATAAGAAGAAAGCTTGTTTTGGGCCCTATCAATCACCGACTGCCAATTCCTTTTAAGCTTCATATTTGCTCCAACCGGCACCTTACAATACTTGAAAGGGAGCGAAGCCGCATCACACCCAAAAACACGGGCACAGTTAGAGATCTATCTTTCTGAAACTTCAACCCAATAAAATTTAGACTTGTGAAAATTAACTTTTAATATGGATGCAAAATGGAAGCACCTAAGAATACACGCCAAATTGGTGAAGCTGATGCTCTCCCATGTTCTAACAAATATAGCATCATCGATATAAAAGAGATGAGAGATCGGGGGCCCTCATTTGGAATTTTGATGTTGTGATATAAAGACTTTTGGCATGCAGATTTCATAGAAACCTTGAGCCCCTCCATGTCTATAATAAGGAGAAAATGAGAGAGGGGGTCTCATTAACGAACACCTTTGGTGATGGGAAATTCTTTAGTGGCTGATTCGTTTATTAAAACCGAGGCCCTCAATAAAGTGAGAAACCCTTTAATCAAAAACCTCCGCTTCTCACCAAACCCTATTTTCATCTTGACAAAGTATAAATACTTCCAGTTTATAGAATTAACGCCTTGTCAAAATCCACCTTAAAAAGAAATGTTTTCGTTTTGGATGCCTTTGCCCAAGGACACACTTCATTAATAATCATGAGCCAGTCGAGAATGTTTCTATATTTAATGAAAGCAGTTTGAACTTCATCAATAACATAACCAATCACCCTTTTGATTCTTAAGGCAAGAGTTTTAGCCAAGGTCTTACACACACCCGATGAGACTTATCGGCCGATACTCATTTAGGGAAAACAGGTCTTTTACTTTGGGAAGAAGGGTAATGAAAGAGGAATTGCTTCCTCTAGAGATACTCCCAAAATTTTCAATGTGCTTAACGAATCTCATGGTATCATCCTACATTATAGGCCAAAAGTCCTTGAGAAATTTGAAAGAAAATATATCGGGTCGCGACGCTATCTCATTCTCGCAATTCCAAATGGAAATTTTGATCTCATCAAGATCAAAAGGTACGTCGAGAAAAGTCCTGTCAAAATCAGAAAGAGACATAAAATTGGGGTTAGTGAATGAGGGGATGGATTTTCATTCTTCCCAAAATTTAGCGCCAAAAAACCGATGTGCCTCCTTTTAAATAGGGTCAACTCTAGTGACCCAACTGTCATTGACCATCATGCCTTGTATGCGACATTTTTGGTTTTCAACTTTTAAGGAATTATGAAAGAATCTGGAGTTTTCATCACCATCTGTTAACCATTTTACTTTTGATTTTTGCATGAGATCAAGTTTTGCCAATTTTTCCACATCAATGATTTGTTACTTGTTCTTCCTCATGACAACCAACTCCGTCTCAGTTAATAGCTTCGACTCTATAGCAAGGTGAAGATCATTAACCTTCTCCTTAAGATAAATAAATGCATTATTTTCTTTTTCAGATTCGATTCGCCTCCAGCTTTGAATTTCATCTTTTAGAAACTTCAATTTATTGGACAGATAGCGGTCAAGAGCGCCAACACCATCAAAATCTCTCCATGATTTTGTCACAAGTGATTCAAACTCATCCCACAACATCCAATAATTATAAAAATGGAATGGTGGAGGGCTGAAGTCAAGGTGAGGCGTGCTAAGGATCACTGGGGAGTGATCAGAGTACTTACGGGTTAACGCCATAACATTTGCAGTGGTAAAAGTCACAAAGAAAGAGGGATTAACCAAGATCTGATCAAGCTTACTTAGCTTGCATCCATCATCACATAAATACGTAAATCTACTACCCCCATGTTGAGATCGATTAGACCTACGTTGGTGATAAACGTATTGAAAGCAACAAGAGTATGCATACAGAAAACTGAGTCAAATCTTTCATCCGACCTCCTCATGACATTGAAATCCCCAAAAGGAGCCTAATTTCCATGTATGGAATTCATCAAATTAATAAGGTTGTTCCACATCTTGTTTTTCGGAAGTCGTGGAGCATATATAGTGACAAGAATGGTCTATCTCATTAAACCATCCCAGTACCCGACAATTGCCAAAAAATGCCTTAATTTAATAACCGTAACTACTTGAAAAAGGCATTTATCCTAGAAAGTAATCAGCCCACCGGACCTCCGTGTAGAATCCACAAAATCAAACCCAACATCATCAGTACCCTGCTAGTCTCCATTGTCACCTGGAAGTGACGAGAGACGAGATTCTTGCATCCCACAAACCGAAAGTTTAAGTTCTCTTTTCAACTTTTTTAGCCAGTCGATTATACATGACTCGCTCACCCCCCTTATGTTTAGAGACAACAAATTCATGAGGAACTGACGTTTACACCACCACCATTGACAGTTCCAAAGAGCCCGCACTACACTTATCAATTTGAAACCCAACCTAGTTCTCAATGTAGATAGTTTGATCCAATTCAAAAGAAGAGGATGAGATAGAGTGAGTTGGGGAACCTGATTTATTCCGGCCATGCCCAAAGGAAGCAACCTTGTCTATAACTCTATCGAGATCGATAGAGGATGAAGATATCGACTCCTGCTCATGATGAATCGCTTGACCAACCTGAGCGACAATATACGACATCCCCTGTTTTCACTTCTTCTGATTTGTGCAACGATGTTTTTGATTGGATTTATATGTTACAAAAAACTATTTTTTGGTGGAAAAACATAAACCCTAAGTTCACATGCACCCTAAAGGATCTATGTTCTCACTATGATTTGTAAACAATTATTGAATATCATGAACCATAGAACTACATTGCTATTTTCAAAATCACTAAAGAGTTATTAGAAAATACATACCTTAGTTTATTATTGCAAATAAACTAGTAATCCTTCCTTGTTGGTCTTCAGAAAACAAGCACCAGAAGTCTCGTGTCTCTAATAGCTCACACCTAAACCCTAGAAAATTGGAGGCTAAAGAGAATAGATGAGAATGCATGATATTTTCGGCTCTAACTATTAGAATAATGATAGCCGAAAATATGAACCCCTAAGAGGGTTTATATAGGTGACTACGGATGCTAGGATAAGACAGTTTCCTTAGATAAGCCTTGTCCCCTTTTCTTGCTCCCTAAGGATTCCTAGACTTCCTTAATGCCCAAGATAATCCCTAAGCTTTTCACATGCTTGAGATAAGACAGATCTTTTTTAGGCATTAAAGAGGCCGAGAGAAAAGTCTCATTTTTACATAGATGAGCAAAGACCATATAGAAAATGTCCACCCTCCTAGGAGGTTCTAGAATTAGTCAATATTCAACTTTTAAACATTGTCACCTTTAGTCCTTCCACTTTTAATTATTCCAATTAATCTCAAAATTAATTCCAATTAATTTCTGATTAATTCTTAATTAAATAATACTATTTCTAATTAATATATTATTCTGATAATAAAATAATAAATTATTTATTTTGATTTCTATTTAATTTATTAATCATATAATAAATTAAGAAATCAATTTCTCTCTCCAAATAACATTCCAATATATTACTAGGTTTGAGGGCAACCCAAAAAGACTTTGCTAATAATTCAAAATTATACTAATTTAGTTATTGGCTTAGACACCTAATCCAACAGTTTTAACGCGGAGTCCCGTTGTTCAAAATCGGGACTACTAGACTAGTTTCCCACATGTAGGCTTTTTGAGAGATTAGCTTGCACCGACCCACTTTTAACAAAGCGGGGCCAAGGCCCATTCCTGAGATTCGGGGACCCGAAATTAGGGGGACGCACCCAATTTACATTCTCTCTGGGAAAAGGAATCTCCGTAGAACCTTCATCGCGTGCAACAACTTTCCGAGGAGATGTTTGGAATCCCAAGGCAGGCAATGCCGGAGAAGTCACACCATCCACCATAACCACCCGATCTATTGGAGGAACATCTGAATGAGTCCCCTCTGCTTGTATGATTTCACCTTCCTCAAGGTCATACCATTTTGCTCCCAAGTATCTGAGACGACTTCCTCGTTATTTTCATCCTCCTCTGATTCCGATTGGGATTCGATCATAACTGGCCTGAACGGGATCCAATCATCTTCGATTTTGAGCACTCCGATCTTATGAATAACACCAACTATATCAGACCAGACTTCTTTGTTTATTTTCTTCCGGATGTCGTGAGGATACAAATGTTTCTGAAAGAGATGTCATTGCTACTCCAAAAGGAACCACGACTGACTAGAACCTTTCCAAAGTTTTCTGCAACTACCAAGAAATTGTCTTCATCACAAGCATGGGGGATCCCAGTGACCTTTATCTAAGTAATTATTTCAAATCGCACCGTTTTCAAGCGAAATTTCTCCATTGTGTTGAACCATTTTTGCT
The DNA here is from genome assembly GCF_052849685.1 of Lactuca virosa. NCBI lineage: Eukaryota > Viridiplantae > Streptophyta > Magnoliopsida > Asterales > Asteraceae > Lactuca > Lactuca virosa. Next base: position 231,317,445 of record NC_136432.1, on the reverse strand, counting down.
AATTACTATTGTTAGCTTTGAAAACCTCTGCCACTCTTCCAGATTTAAATTTTACTGCCACATACATACTGCCAAGATACTTAATTTCACTCACATCATGTTCTTTGAGATCCACAAGTAAAGGGAAATTGAATAACATATCTAAACTCTTGGCATCCTCCGTTAGTACAATATTGGATGAAAAATATTGTATCTCTCGAATGCAGGACAACTCGAGAACAGGGGTACCTTCCTTGGACGTACCCTCCTACTATTAACCTCCATGAAAGTCCTAGAGTCTATGGGTGCTGCATGAAAAGAGGTTGGGACAACCGGTGGAGGTCTCTTCGTAACCGACTAAGGGGGACCCTGGGGGTGCCTTGCGTAATTAGCATGACACAACCTACCTCTGCAAGCAATCGTATTGATCCTTTTCTCGATCTTACACGGTTGATTCACGTGTTAAAAATAGATAAAGGCGAAGAAGCCACCTAAAATGTCTCTTCTTTATGCGATGTATATGTCTACCAGATTCCCCAGCTTAGAGAAAGGACACCATAATTCCGATTTCCTAGCGTTACTAGGAAGATTGCTGACATATAAGGATCTTACCGACAAATCGTCCCGATAATTTACAGCCGGTAGAGCAATTTTGGGTGATGACGTCGTCGCTGGACTTATCTCCACTCTTTTTTCTTACTCTCTCATGCTAATGAAAATGTTATTCTTGATTTAAAATTTTCCACTTTATCCTAAAAACACTTTTAGTAATTTTAAAATCAGAAGTTTTCAAGATTTTGTTTTTGTTATTATTGACCTTGTGACCTGGTATCAAAGGTTTCAAGTTATCATGGAATAAAATTCGCAAGAAAACCTTTAACTTAGTAATCGTTTTTTCCGTTTTACATTAAATATATATATATATATATATATATATATATATATATATATATATATGTATATTTTCATAGTATATGTATTCATAAAGAAATATATACTTTTATGTATTTAAACACTAAAAATATTTAATTAAACATCGTATTTAAGTATTTAAAAAAAACAATATTTTATATGCATTTTGTTGCCTATTCATATGGCTTAAAATGTAAAAATACGCATTTAGGGTTTTATATAATGATGAAAAACTAATATTCTTATAAATATTTTTTTAATGTTTCAGAAGTATAAACTTATTTTTACATTTTTTTAATATTTATATAAGTATAATTATATATTTTAGAAATATAAATATAAATTTTTACCTTTTTAAAATATGAATATATTTCTTAAAAGTATAAATATGTGTTATGTGTTTTTATGTTTTTTAAAAGTAAAAATACTATTTTACATCTCCAGAAGTAAAAATACATTTGTAGAAGTATAAATACATAATTATTTGTCTTTAGAAGTATAAATACGTTTTTAGAAGTACATATATATATATATATATATATATATATATATATATATATATATATATATATATATATATAGTGTTATTGTATGCATCAATGTAGACCAATCATTTTACTTATTTTAAGAAAGTGATTTACCTATATTATTAAATAAAAGAAAAATAGAATAATGTCATTTAATTAAAAGAAGGGTAATATTGTACATTTGCATTGCCTTAAAATTAGGAAACCGAAATTTAAAAAAAGAAATTTACAGATTTTAATGGATCTTTGATTATCTTAATTTTTGAATTTTGATTTTTTAAATTTAATTTAGTTTAAATAATTCTAACATAATTTTTAATCATATCCGGTTTTATTCTGATAGAATGACATTCTTTTTATAATGATATTTTATGAAAAGGCAAGCCATAAACTAATAAAGAGTCTTACTTCTCGCAGAATAAACAAATTTTTAGATACAAGTTAAATTTTTTCTATCACATCCTTGAAAAAATAAAAAACTTTATATTTTATTCTATAATAATGAAACACTCCCTAATAACAAACAAATATAATATGTAGATTATTCTATTGGAATATACTATTACATATACTCTTATCATTTTATTATAGATTAATATAATAGAATATGACAATGAGTAGTGCATTTTTGTGGAAGAATGATGTGTGTGAAATGAACTAGTTTTAATCCAACTAACCTAGACACAGAAACAAACACACGAAAGGTAGTGTACCTATCGATTAGCAGCTTAGTTCAGGTAAGTAGGGTATCGAACACAGGGAACGGTAAACAATTAAGATTATTACTAATATCATCTAAATGAAACAAGTAAAAAGAAGGGTTTTTCTCTAGTTTTGCAAGACTAGAAACTTAAACAATTAACTAAAACTTAAACTACCAACTAAGCAAGCAAAGATCAACTAAATTCAATAATAAAGAAGACTGCTGTTTAGGTTTGAATCCTTTATTCCTATGGTTGATTTTATGGCAAGTGCAATGGATTAACTTTTCATTGGCTACGGATTAGTGTGATTAGGTTCACGTTCGCTATAACTAATCCTTAGAAGACAAATCAATTCAAACAGTGGCCAGTTAGTTAAATTAACAGGTTTTCTAGTTTATTGATTCGGGTTAAGTAAGCCTTGTAGTGGTTAATTAAATTGGTCGTTCAATTAACCTCTTGCTGATGGTTCGTCACACAAGCTCACACATTAACTTACATATTCTCTATTAACCCTAGTTTCACGTTCGCTATTCCTAGGCATATAACAATGTTTTCACATAAATCATATGATATTAGCAATTAAGAGATGGTCATACTGTTGGATTAGTGTCTAAGTCAACTATTTTGGTATGTACTTGACCCGATTATGAGCATGGTCCTTTTGGGTTGCCTTCACCATAGCAATATGTAGGATGAATTAAGGAGAGAAAGGTTTAATTATGATTTATTAATATATTATGAGAATAATATATTAAAGGAGAAATCATATTGTTTAATTAATATTAGTTAAGAATTAATTCTGTGGCTAAAAGAGATTAATTAAACTTAAGGGACTTATTGTGTAACTATAAGATAATTACATAATTGGGCTATGGATCACCTTGGAATAATAGGTTGGATGAATTCTATGGGGAAGCCCATTAGAAATCGTCCAAGGCATGTTCCAGAAGGGGTCCATGGGCTGCTTAGGGCTTAAGCAGTCAGATTAGGGTTTCCTAGCTGTAAACCCTAATAGCCAGCATATATAAGGAACCCTTATGGCCCCAAAAACGTGGTGAATACTTCCTTTAGGGTTTCCAGCCGTTTTTGGTGCCTCCTCTCTCCTCCCTCTTCATCCAAGTTGCTTAGTGGTGTTTGTGACTCCATTAGAGGTGCAACACTTGAGGCACTAAGCTTTTTGAAGCCAAGGATTGATTGTTATTGCTATATAACAATCAAAGGTAAGATCTAAACCATAATTTCAGTTATAGTTTATTAGATCTAGGGTTTATAGCTTTGGATATTCAATTGCATGTTCATTAGACAAACTAGATCCAAAAGCTATCAGGGTTTGCATGTATACCATAGGAATGATGTATTGCTCGAAACCCATCAGTGGTATCAGAGCCAAGTTTGTTTTGTTAGTGAATTTGATGCTTGATTGATCGATTTTTGCATGAAAAACGAAGTTTTTTGCCCTCTGCCTTACTGACTCGGCGAGTCAGTGGATGAACTCGGCGAGTCAGGCCGACTCGGCGAGTCCAGTCCCTGACTCGGCGAGTCCATGGATCTGGCAGCCTGTTTTTGCGATTTTCTTGCCTATTTTGCTGTGGGATAATTACCAAAACATTTTTTATCAATAAAATCCGAATTTTATGTATATATGGTGATTATCCTGGCCAAAATAGAAGATAATTGTCAAAATTTAGATAATCTTTTGTTTTATTAGATAAAGATTGATTATTTGTAATTTATATTTGAATTATCTTGTGAAAAAGTTTCAATTTTCCCCTTTAGGTTTTATAGTTTAAATTTGAACTTAAAATTTTGTTTTTGAAATTTGAATAGTTAAACCCAAATGTTTTGAAAAGTTTCAAAACTTGCCCTCAAGTTTTGGAATTTAAATTTTTGATTAAAAGTTAATTTTGAAATATTTAAATTCTAATCTCAAATGTTTTGAAAAGTTTCAAAACTTGCCCTCAAGTTTTGGAATTTAAAAGTTGATTAAAAGTTTAATTTTGAAATGTTAAATTCTAAAACCCTCGCATTTTGAAAAAATTCAAATTACACCCTTATGGTTTTGTTAATTAATTAAAGTGTATAATTAAATGAGAGTTAATAAATCCATAAAGTTTTTGGTTTACATTTAATTAAATTAAGAGTATAATTAATTAAATTAGACCACCTAGTATTTTAAAAGTTTAAAATACACCCTATACTATGTATATATGACATTAAAAGTCTAATATTATATATGTATGAGTAAACAGTCAATCTTACCGTTAGTAGGCCTCATTCACGAAGCTGGTCTATAAGGGGTGTTTAAGGAAATTGCCTATAAAATGGCGATTGAATGGGTATCCACTCTTACCCACCGCACTCTTGACTGGTGGAGGGTCGTTAGCCGAACGGGTAGGATAGGACGAAACCTTCCATTATAAGTATAATGAAGTACAAAGTAACTATATGCTTTTACAAATTCCCAAATTCTAGTTAATTTAGGCAAAATGTGAAATTGTATGCTAATCCATGGAATTACACTTCGTACCCTTGTCAAACGTTAGTGGAGCGTGTGTGGTTAACCGGCACACTAATTTGGGGTTGACATTGGTAGTGAAGGGTGGCTCGATGTTTATCATAGATCAATGGAGCGTGTGTGGTTAACCGGCACATTGATTAGGTGATAGTATCATTGAGTGCATCACGTAGATTCGTATGGTTATTCACACCTTATTTGTGATCCTCGGCATCCCAGTCGCAAATAGAAGGGCATAATCGAGATTAAACATGCCATTGAAAAGTTCAATGAATCTCAAAAGATCTAGGAGTTTCAATTCATTTAAAACTTAAACTTCATTTTTGTTTTTCATGGTGGGAATTGGTAAATCGTCATTTACCTACCTTCAAATATTCTGCAACTAGATTACGACATCCCTCTTCTAGGTTGTAGAGTATTGTGTTGGATCCTAGCCTTGATGTTTCTTTTGGGTGTTACATCAAGGATTCTTATCAACTAACTTGAATTTTCTCCTGTTTTGTAGATGTCTAAATCTTACAATGGTCTTCCCAAGTCCCTTGGAACAAGCTTTCCAAATGAAGATGACGTTCCACGATACGATCAAGGAAATGAGAGTCATGCTTCACTTCCTCCACCTCCTCCAATTATTCTCCCTAACCCACAAGTTCAAAGGCTTGAAAAGTTCAAGCTCACTCAAGCCCTATTGGCAAGTAAACACGAAGATGGGAAACCTGTGTGTGCACACGTCTTGGAGATAAAGTCACACATTGATAGGTTAAGGATGATGGGTGTCGATATCTCAGAGATGTTGGCTGTTGACTGGGTTCTTCAGTCGCTTCCTGAATCATATAGTGAGTTCGTTAGAGAGTACTATATGATGGACCACGACGTGACCCTCATTGATCTCACCTATTTGCTTATAGATACTGAATCAGCAATGATTTGGCGTGCTGGTCAAGCAAATTTGTCTGGTGAATCAAACTCCCAAACTTCAATGGACACTGGCAACATTGGAAGTCCAGAAAAAACTAAGTCTGTGATTGTCCGATGTGCTGTGCCAAAGGAGTCCATTTGCTTTATTGCCAAGAGAAGGGGTATTGGAGACGAAGCTGCCCAAACTACCTGAGAGATCTAAGAGATGGGAGAGTCAAGACGTATGGCTCTACTTCAGGTAAAATCCAATAACTAACTCTATAAGTTCCTATTCTTTGATTTTCAATACATGATATGATAAGATTACATTTTGATGTTTTGTAGGATCGAAGAAAAGAGAGGAATCTTAAGGGAAGAAGTAAGTTGAAACTGATCGTGAAGAAATGGATTTCGATCGCATTGCTTGAAGATCGGATTTTTTGAGCTACTACTTTAGAGTTAGAATAGATTGCTTAGAAATTGAAATATCATAGTTTTCATTTGAATTGCATTGTAAGGACAAGTTTTTCCGCAATAAAATGAATTTTGATTTCGTATTATTTATTTATCCTTGCAACGGCATATGTGAAAATGGATGTTTATGTATTTCTAATTTTAGCAATGTTGAATTGGGTGTGATTCTTGATTATGTTATTTGTGAAATGTCGAGAATTTACCAAATAGGGAGAGTTTCTCATCGCCCAAGTTTCAACTGGACAGAAACTTGGAATCATACAACTTGGTTGCGTGATGAATGAGAAACTTCATATTTTGGAAATTAGACTAATTCCTTGACAAAGAGTCAAGTGAAGGGCTAGGGATCGGGTACACTTGGTTGTGCGCTGATCAAGTCCACCACAAGAGTGATAAAGATATTCATCATGATTTACTAAAGTTTAGTAAATATGGTTATACTTATAAGATTAAGTATAATTCTGAGTTGATCGAAAGAGTTTCAATCAATAGCAGAACGAATAAGAAGAATCTAGTAGGCAGAAAGATAAAAGTTTCTCTATTCTAAGAAGAAGGGAGAGTAACTTTTATTGTGTTTTATGATATGTCTTAATGATTAAGAACCATGTCTCAATTGATCCTCTAAGTGAGTCTTAGTGCAATTGCATGTCTAAGAAGAGGAATCGAGAATTGTAGAAATGGTTAAATCAAGAAGTCAATCATACTTCGTTCCAATATCAAGTCTTAGAGTCAAGATTGTGACTTGAGTGACAAGTCTTAAGTAGGTTTATAACACTCATCAAATGTGGAGTTTGGAAAAGGCTTTCTTATTCTTGCACATTTGAAATTGGTAAGTTGTGCTGTCTTGGATAAGACAAAGACCAACTAGGACCAATTATGTGAAGTGTTTTGTCTTGATAAGAACTACACTAACTCTTGAATATTTGTTTTGTCTAGGAAAGGTTCCTGACAAGAGAATCATATATGTCAAGAGGTCAGTGGGAGTCTCAATTGTCTTGAAAAAGTTTCAAGAACAAATCAAGAATAAACCGATAGTTAATCACTAGCACACGACTTGAGGTTGGCGACCTATCGTGTTGACATAATTTTGTTTCTGCGCCATTCCAGATGAAGTCAACTATGCAATATGATTTCTATGAATTGACTGCATAAAGGCAAGGCACCCTAATCAATGGAAAGTACATTGATAGGAAAGGGTGAACTACTCAACGACCTGGAAGCAATGGTGGGCATTCGTGCTACCATGAGGCAGGAAATCGAGATTGAACAAGTTCAGTCCATATGAGTTAGATTTGTCACGAACATTGTCTTACGATTATTGTTAAGACAAATTCAAATGGATAGGAACACATACACTTTAAAATCTAAGTGTCATAAGGTCTCCCTCCTTCATAAAAATGATTGTGAGGAAATGCTTTCACTAAGAGAGATTTTAAGAAGATAACAATTGTGATAATTGTATTCTCAAATTCGATTATGATTACGGCATCCCTTTTCATAGTTCGAATTGTGAGATTTGGCAATTGGTCTGAACATTTAGGACTTAGTAACATAAATTCTGAATTGTTTAGACACACATGTGAGCTATTTAAGGCAAAGGTGTATGAGCTTAAAAAGCTTAGATAAAGGCTTATCAAAGCATTAGATATTAGAAATATGAACTTAAGGAATTCAATAAGCATTGTTTTCTGGAAGTTCAATTATTTTCTGAATACATGTCAAAGCTAGTGGGAGCATAAGTGTTATGCTGGTAAGAAAATAATCATCATGTTAGTGGGAGCATGATTATTATGGTAAGTATTGCAAGTTAGCAATATTAATTATAGAAAACAAAGATTCACTTTGCAAAGTTGCAAAGGTTGAAAAGTTGTTTTGCTATAATTAAGGGAGAGAATATTATACTTCGTTTCAAAATTCTAAAGCTTAGATCGAGAAATATTAATAAATTTAGTCAAAGATACATAGTGAATTCTCAAAATTCGATTATGATTACGACATCCCTCTTCATAGTTCGAATTATGGGAACAGGCCACATAAAATATCATGACAGAAGGCTGATAAAGTATCACGTCTTTATGTGAGACATTATGCATCGTGTCCAATACGCTTCGGGTATAGGATCGATTGCATATGCTGTAATATTTGACCATTCTAAAATTTTCCAAATGCCTAGGGCATTAAGAGGGAAAAAGGGACTAGAATCCGTTTTGACTAAAATAATTAAACAACTATCAAAGGACGATCTGAGGTTCACTGAGGATTTGTCGCTTGTGAGTAGTTGGAAGTATAGTACTGGATTGACTATATTGACATTATTATGAATAGATAAGATTCTATTAAGAATGAGTTGTCATATGGAAAATATGGAAATGTTTCCATTAATGGGAGTTGGATATTAAGAAATATGTCTAGATTAGAAACTTTTCGAGAAGGATGTTCAAAGGAATGTACTTTGAATGTGAGACTTCACGTCTATGGAATTGTCTTGTAACAATTTCCGATAAAATACCTTGTAATTTCATTAGCCGGGTCTTGGTGACTTTTGTGCTATGACATTACGAAAGAATCATTGCATAAAATGTTAGAATCTGACATATTCTAAAAGTGGCAAGAATTTAGTATTCTTATACTAATAATAAGGATTGGGGATTGTGAAATGAGTTTCATTGGAAAAGTTTTTCAATTGATCTATTTCACAGAGTATGGACCACAGGAAACCAAAGTGTGCATGCTTGGAGCATGGGACAATTGTGGTTATAATTCGAGTAATAAGTTGATTTTCTGAAACAGTAAACAATGAATAATGAGTAATCAATATGGTGTTTAAATAAAAGTGTTTTTATTTACGCTCAAAAGTTTTGGGGCCATATAGGATTAATATTATTATTGTGTTTCACTTTGCATGTTTTGACTTCCAGAATAACTGGGTTATTCGAACCTCCACAGTCGGTCATACGTTGGAAGTAAGTATGAAGGAAGACTGTTATGAATATGTCTGTAGATTGTCTAGAGTGTTTAGATATAGCACAAGTTTGCTGCAGAGTTCATGAGTGCTTTGATAAGATTAGAGTATTGGATTAAACCCACGCTCACGTGAATCACTTCATGGATTATATCGCAAGTGATTGTGAGTCGATAATATTGTATATTCTTGAAACCGAGACGTGTGAGTTGTTATTTGCTGGGCGGTTGCACATTGATGATAAGTAAACGCACCAGTAACTTGGTGTTATAAAACTTATTGTTGTGTGTGATTTAATCAGTAGGTGCAAGCGAGCATTTGAGTCAAAGTTTATCCATTCCTTTTACCCAAAGTGGAATAAAAGCGATATTTGTGGGCCCCTCGATGATTTAGTGATGACACCCTAAGCGCTTGGCCAAGCCGGGACTAAGTTGATGTGTTCAATTGTAGTCTGTTGTCAGTCGTCATAAATCAGATGTCGGGAAACAATACATAGACAGAGAGGATGATTTAAATCCATGTCTCATGTCTATACGATATCTTGTAGAATGGAGGAATATATGATCCCTTATCTAAAGGACATGCGTATCTGATAAGATCAGAGTTGACAGCGGCTTTTGAAAGCTACGATTGCTGATCAGGTTCTGAAGTTATACAAAATAGTTATTAGACTTATCCAAGTGGGAGACTGTTGGATTAGTATCTAAGTCCATAACTATTTTGGTATGTACTTGACCCGATTATGAGCATGGTCGTTTTGGGTTGCCTTCACCATAGCAATATGTAGGATGAATTAAGGAGAGAAAGGTTTAATTATGATTTATTAATATATTATGAGAATAATATATTAAAGGAGAAATCATATTGTTTAATTAATATTAGTCAAGAATTAATAAAGAATTAATTCTGTGGCTAAAAGAGATTAATTGAACTTAAGGGACTTATTGTGTAATTATAAGATAATTACATAATTGGGCTATGGATCACCTTGGAATAATAGGTTGGACGAATTCTATGGGGAAGCCCATTAGAAATCGTCCAAGGCATGTTCCAGAAGGGGTCCATGGGCTGCTTAGGGCTTAAGCAGTCAAATTAGGGTTTCCTAGCTGTAAACCCTAATAGCAAGCATATATAAGGAACCCTTATGGCCCCAAAAACGTGGTGAATACTTCCTTTAGGGTTTCCAGCCGTTTTTGTTGCCTCCTCTCTCCTCCCTCTTCATCCAAGTTGCTTAGTGGTGTTTGTGACTCCATTAGAGGTGCAACACTTGAGGCACTAAGCTTTCTGAAGCCAAGGATTGATTGTTATTGCTATATAACAATCAAAGGTAAGATCTAAACCCTAATTTCAGTTATAGTTTATTAGATCTAGGGTTTATAGCTTTGGATATTCAATTGCATGTTCATTAGACAAACTAGATCCAAAAGCTATTAGGGTTTGCATGTACACCATAGGAATGATGTATTGCTCGAAACCCATCACATACAACTTAATATACTGGTTAATTAACAGAAGAATAGTTATAGTTAACACATAAGGTTCTTTAACAAGCTTAACAAAACATAATCACCAAATTAAAGTAATCCAACCATAAAATCATACCATAATCATAAAGTCATCTATCCTAAACAGAAGATAATAGTTTTAGCTCATGATTACAGTAAAACTAAAATAAAAAACGAAGTCAAGTAGCTCAAACATAGTTCAACTTAAAGAATAAGTAAGAATGGACTTGAATTTGCCTTGATTCTTCTCAAAATTGGATCTAGGGTTGATTCTCTGACTTCCAGCGCCTTAGCAGGTCTTCTAATCGCAGCTTCTCCTCCAAGGATTTCTTTGAAAAACCGGGTCCTTCTTGGTTTTTTGGCTCTTTTCTTCTTTCTTTGATTCCCAAGCTCCCGATAGATTCTCCTGCTTCCTTTTGCTTCCGAGCACTTCTTATGAACTGAAAATATAATTTAAACGTAATTAAGCATCTTTTGTTCCATAATTGCATTAAAATAGTCAAAAAGTATTAATATTCTTATACAAAATATATGACTAAATATGCACATATCAAAGAACGGTGACCATTGAGGATTGTTCATGTCTATCCCACACACATTCATCCAACCTTCGGGCCATTGATCATCATGTACTTCATTCATTCTATGAGAATAACTGTCATGAAATTGAATTATGTAAGAATAAAACTATGTGAGAATGCTTTTATACAACAAAAATAAAACAAATTTTAGTAATTCTAAGAGAACTCATACTACATGTTAAAATCAAGTAACACAAATACCTGGCGTTTATTTTTGTGTTCTTCAAGAATTTGAACATCAAGTTCTCTTTCAGCCATTTCTACAAACACCTGGCGTGCAATATTCTCATAGAATTATTTTTGTGTTCTTCCATATGTTACCTTTGCTACTGGTAGTTAGTTCTGGTCAACTGCTCGGTCATATATCTTCAGTCTAAAAATCTAATAAGAGTTTCTGGTTCACTTCCTAGAGCTTAATTTCAAGCTTCTATTCTTCCCAACTATGTTTAGACCATTCAAAGACTCAAACAACATCTTACAAAATGGAAAAAGATCATAAATCGGTAAGTAAATCATATATAAAATGCTAGGGGTTTGATTTATAAAATGAAGAAATAAAGAAAGGGGAATAGAAATCAAACCTGTTATCGATACATGGGTGTGTAATCGATTGGTCCGATCAAACACTAAACGACGCACCTGACCACCAAAATTTAAACTTCGAAGAAGCAGGGTCAGTCTACATGTCCGACCTGCAGCTGGAAGCGTTAATGAACCAACAAAGGGGATGGATAGAGGATCAAACATGTTAAGAAGGAGAATATTTGATGAACATTTCAACATACGTGATGATCAGTAAGGAAGAAAGGGAGAAGAAGAAGAAGAAACCTAGGTTTCTTGATGGGTGGAGATCAGAAGTAGATAATGGCGGTGGGTGGACACACATGTGGAATCTTGAAGAAAAAAACGACGGTTATCGATGGAGGAGGCTGTGGTGAAGTAATCGATGATCTAATGCCATGTACAGATAAGAGGGAGATGAGAGGGAAAAGGCTGGGGGCGACGATGAATAGAAGAGAAGAGGGAAGAGGCGGACGTGAGGATATATATACTAGAAATTGGGTTTTAATTAAAACTGATATTCCTAAATTAAAGGGATATTAATTTATTTATATATTTACCATAATTAATTAAATGTAAGATTACATATTTACCCTTTTGAAATGATTGGCCTACATTGATGCATACAATAACACAATAATTACTTTGAATACCTGAACCTAGCTCTCTCTCTCTCTCTGTATATATATATATATATATATATATATATATATATATATATATATATATATATATATATATATATATATATATATATATATATATATATATATATATATATATATATATGGTAACATCCCAAAATTCAAGACCAAAAATTTCATTTTAATTAAATTATTACATAAAACCAACAGTATAAAAACATTCATAATAATATCTCATGTCAAAACCAAAGTGTCAATAATCAAAACATATAATCATAAAACCATATCAGAGTGTAATCCCAAAGATCTCATGTGCAGAAAACATAGTGTGATGCGCTACGATCAAGCCGACTCCTTTCATTTGAAAACGAGTACCTGAAACCAAAACTGTAAACCGTAAGAATGAAGCTTAGTGAGTTCCACCATCATACCACATACCATATAACAAACATATTGTCAGGCAATTCTGGGGTGCCCGACCTACCCTGCTGAGCATACCGGGACCTACCCCACTGTCAGGTATACCGGGGTGCCCGACCTACCCCATGTCAGGCATATCTGGGTGCCCGACCTACCCTCCGGTGTATCTCAACCGGTTACGGGGACTATTTCACCCCCTAACACTACCACATAATAACATAACATAACATAACATAAACATACTGTCAGACATACCGGGGTGCCCGACCTACCCCTTTGGTCCTTTCGACCTGATACGGGGACTATTCCCCCGACTACCACTATCACATAATCATCATACCATACTAGCACATAAAACATAACAAATAGTGGCTAACCAGACAATTATCACAAATACAATTATCTAACAAACAACTCTTACTAGTGGGCCGACATTGTGGCCTTAGACCCACTTCTGCTGGAAGGTAACTGCTGGTTGTCGAGGCCAACAAAAATAAATAACCCTAAATCTTTTACACTAAAATAGTGTATAGTGGTAAAGGGGTCGATCCACAGAGATTGGTTCAATTTTATAACTCTATGAAAAATCTCTTTGTAAAAATACTTGTAAAATGACAATAAAATAAAAATGGGGGTTTTGATCTTTTTTGAAATACTTAAATTAAAACTAGAATTAAACTAGAAGTTAAATGAACAATTTGGCAAAAATAAGAATTTGATGTGAAATCAATAAGAGAAAGATGGTTGACTTAAGGTTTCCTCACTTTGACTTTTGATGAACATATCATTAGAATCCAATGGTGCAATACTTGATTTAAACCCTTAATTTGGCTATAGTAATCCAAGGAGCTTGAGATTACCTAAACTTTTTTTAGTTGTTGAAATGGTTAGAGAAGCTCATAACAATTTCCTTAGTCAAAGTCACTAATTCCAATAAGCATGTAATTAGTGAAAGTCAACTAGGATTAAGAACCAAAAAGTCACCAAATCCAAGAGGAGTCAAAAGCTTCCACTACCATGTTGGAGAAAATGTTTTTATGATTGTGTGAAGTAAAACTAACACAAGAATCACTTGTTGCTTGCTAATTTGAAGATCCTTTACTTAATCAAGAAATTAGCCAACTAATCACCACAAATACATTTAAACTCATGAATAAAAACATACAAGCAATGATAAGATGTTAAAACACAAAACATTTTCATCAAGATTCAAACACAAATTCATGGATTCTTCAATATTCAACAAAAGTTCAAAGGATTCAACAATAGTCAACCAAGATTGTTTAGCCAAGCATGGCTAAACTCAAGAAAACAAAGTTAGATAAGATTGTACCAAACATTTGACAAGAATCAAGAGATGAAAAGATGAAGTTCTTGAGGGTTCTTGGCCTTCAAAATGCTCCAAAACTCCAAAGAGAATGCCTCCAAATCGGATGTAAAAGATAAGGCTGAAGAGGCACACTAACCTTCCCAATATAGAGCTCCAAATGAAATCCCGAAATTGCCCCTGCAGGAACCCACGCGGGCCGCGCGACTATGACGGGGTTTTTGGGCTTCTTCAAGTTTTGGGCCCCCACATCTATTCCATTGGCCCAGTTCGAGTCCGATCAGCTTCTAGCCCATTTTTCTTCAAGTTCTCTTCAATTTGAGCCCAATTTGACTTTTCCAAATCCTCCAAAGCTCTTGTAATCGCCCGATCATCAGCCTCCGCACACTCGAAAACCCCCCCGCATCTTGCAAATTTAAAGTTTAATTCTTCCAAGCCTTCAAATAATTGACAAGCCCACTTCTTGCATCATCTCCATAGCCATCAAGCCCAAAGTCCCCATTTCCCTTCTAGTCAATCGCCTCCCAAAAATCCTGCTCCGCTAGTCTCCAAAAAATCTGCAATAATGCTCAAGAAACTAGAAAGTACCCGAAATGGTCATAACATAACAAAAAGGAAAATATGCATGGAAATTAACTAAAATGCGAATGAAATGTTGTAACACCGTAATTTTTCAAACAATTTTTCACATTTTTAAAAGCATACTTTCATTCATAGATATTATAAAAATCTCATTGTATCACATATCAATCCATAGAAACACATCCCAAGATCATAATGTATAAAAACTCCTCGTGTGTGTACTGATCATGCCGGCGCCTTCCCGCGATCCTCACTGGTACCTGAAACACATAACACAACACTGTAAGCATAAATGCTTAGTGAGTTCCCCAAAATACCACATATAACACATATTAGCCACTCGAGGCTATAACTCTGTGGGCCCACTAGCCCTAACTCTGTGGACTCTCTGGTCCTAACTCTGTGGACCTTCCGCTCCTAACTCTATAAACTCTGGAATACACACAGCATAAATCACATAGAAATAATGCAGTGCAACACATCACATACATAGCATACAAGATACTCTGTCACATAACTCTACTTGCCACTCAAGGTAAAGTATAGTGAGAAGACTCACCTCGGGTAACTCGGTAAACCTCGAACTCTGAAATATTGCACTAGCCTCCGCCTAATCACATAAATAATTACTCTAATTAATACAACTTCTAAGGGCTAGGCTAACCCCTCTCTATAAGTTCTCTAAGAAGGGTAAAAGACCATTCTACCCCTCTAATGGCTCATAAGTCCAAACACTGACTAAACCCTAAAAGTCAAAAAAAGTCAACGGTCAACATTGACCGGACTCGTCGAGTGCACTCGTGTGACTCGACGAGTACATGCGTGTCCTCTTCGCCCCTGGTCCTCACTCGACTCACTGAGTCAACCCTACACTCAACGGGTTATCACAGGTCGCGAATCGTGGGGCAACCCGACTCGACTCGTCGAGTCCCTTGTGGGCTCGGCGAGTTCCTCCCATGAAAACATTCATCTGACCTCCTGAGGTCAAATCTGCTTCTCTAATCTATAGATCTGACTTCCCCATGACCAATAAACACGTAAAGGTCGAATCTTGATACACATGCAAGTCACTCTAGGCTTATTTTGGTGAAATCCCTTCTAACATGGCAACCTATGTCCATTTCCTCCATAGAACCACAAAAAGCAGCATGGTTCAGGCTCTCTGGACCTCAAAAGGTCCAGATCTAGAGCTTAGCACTCAATGGGACACTATACACAACTAAACAAGCCATAAAAGGGTATAGAAAACCCTAAATTCAATGCCCTTAAGCAAAACAGAAGGATATGATCAAATAGCTACCTCAAACTTGAAGATCCAAGCCGAAAACCCACTGAAATGCAATCCTCTTGACCTCCCCTTGCTGGAAACACTTTCTCCTTTGCAAAATCACACCAAAAATGATCAAAAAGGCTCAAACTCTCTCACAACTCGCTCACAATCGCTAGGGTATCTCTCTCTGGACTAGTAGCCGCAAATGGAGGCCATAAAGGCCTTTAAATAGGGCTCAGGCCCTGAGATTTAGGGTTTCACTTTACAGCGCGGACTCGCCGAGTCCACGTATCGACTCGTCGAGTCCCTCATTAATCCAGACAAAAATTCACGATCCTACTCGGCGAGTCTGAGCGCCTACTCGCCGAGTCCCTCCTTAAAACTCGAAGTAAATACTTAAAATATGATACCTGGGAATCCGGATGTTACAATTCTCCCCCAATAGAATCAGACTTCACCCTCGAAGTCTTGTTCAGCAAACAACTCTGGATGCTGCTCCCGTATCTCCAACTCCGGCACCCAAGTCAGCTCGGACCCTCTCCGATGTTGCCACTAGACCTGCACCAGGGGCACCTCCTTGTTCCTCAGAACCTTGATCTTCCGATCCCGGATCACGATCGGCCTTTCAGCATAATTCAAGTTCGCATTCACTTGAATATCCTCCAGCGGCACCACCGCCGACTCGTCGGCTATACACTTCCTCAACTGAGACACGTGGAAGGTATCATGAATCTGGCTCTAGACGATATGCTACCTTTCCCACCCTCGCGGTCACCCTGAACGGGCCAATATACCGGGGCCCTAGCTTGCCCCTCTTCCTGAATCGAATCACTCCTTTCCAAGGGGAGACTTTCAGGAGTACAAAGTCTCCCACCTGGAACTCAAGCTCGGATCGTCGCCTATTCGCATAACTCTTCTGGCGACTCTGAGCCGTCAACAACCTCTGTCTAACCTGTTTTATCTGCTCGGTCGTCTGAAGCACCATCTCAGTGTTGCCCATCACGCGCTGCCCTACCTCTCCCCAGCAAATGGGAGTCCGACATCTCCTCCCGTATAACAACTCGAAGGGAGGCATACCAATACTCGAATGGTGGCTGTTGTTATAAGAAAACTCAGCCAACGGCAGATATTGTCCCAACTTCCCCCGAAGTCCAACACACATGCTCGGAGCATGTCCTCGAGCGTCTGAATCGTCCGCTCACTATGCCCGTCCGTCTGTGGGTGGTAAGCGGTACTGAAATGCAGCCTCGTACCCAAATCCTCATGGAACTTCTTCCAGAACCTGGAAGTGAAACGTACATCTCGGTCTGACACAATCGAGATCGGTACTCCATGCCGCGATACCACCTCCCTTGCATACAACTCTGCCAATCTCTCTGCAGAAGAGCTCTCACTGATAGCCAGGAAGTAAGCGCTCTTCGTCAGCCGGTCGACAATCACCCAAATCGCATCGAAACCCCTCGCGGTCCTTGGCAATTTGGTGATAAAATCCATGGAAATCTGTTCCCACTTCCACTGGGGAACCTCAAGTGGCTGCAACTTGCCATGCGGACACTGGTGCTCAGCCTTAACCCTGCGACAGGTCAAGCACCTCTCAACAAACCATGCTACATCCCTCTTTATACAGGGCCACCAACAATCTTTCTTCAGATCCAAATACATCTTAGTGGCCCTGGGATGGATCGAGAACCTCGATCGGTGCGCCTCCTCCATCAAGGTGGTGCGCGTCCCGCCTGCATACGACACCCAAATCCGACCCTGAAAGGTCATGAGCCCACGGCTATCGGTAACGAACTCAGGTACCTGTCCAATCACCCGTTCTCTCTTGCGGTTCTCCGGTCTCACGGCCTCTGCCTGGGCCTCCCGAATGGTGTCCAAGACCGGAGTCATCACTGTCAATCTCAAACAAACATCTCGTATCGGGGCACTCTCTGCCCTGCGACTCAGGGCATCTGCTACAACATTAGCTTTGCCCGGGTGGTACAGGATCTCACAATCGTAATCCTTTACCACGTCCAACCATCTCCTCTGGCGCATATTCAGATTGGGCTGATCCATCAAATACTTCAAGCTCTTGTGGTCCATGTATATGGTACACCGAACCCCATATAAATAGTGACGCCAGATCTTGAGGGCGAACACCACTGCCCCCAACTCCAGATCGTGGGTGGGATACCTCATATCATGAGGCTTCAGCTGCCTCGATGCATACGCTATCACATGCCCCCTCTGCATAAGTACTGCACCCAACCCTGATATCGATGCGTCACAATACACCACAAAATCCTCCATCCCTTCCGGGAGGGCTAACACCGGGGCTTCGCATAACCTCTGGCGAAGTGTCTCAAACGAGGTCTGCTGCTCCGGTCCCCACGAAAAAGCCACACCCTTCCGGTCAACCTGGTGAGAGGCACGGCGATCTTGGAGAAATCCCTGATAAATCTCGGATAGTAGCCAGCCAACCCCAGAAAACTCCTGATCTCGGTGGGGGATCTCGGCACCTCCCAACTCATCACCGCCTCAATCTTGGCCGGATCGACCAATATCCCATTCTGGTTGACGAGGTGTCCTAAGAACTGGACCTCTCGTAACCAGAAATCGCACTTGGAGAATTTGGCGTAAAGCCTCTCCGATCTCAGAACTCCGAGGATCTCCCTCAAATGCTCCTCATGCTGCTCTCTGGATCTTGAATACACCAGTATGTCGTCGATGAATACAATCACCGATCGGTACAACATCGGTCTGCACACCCTATTCATGAGATCCATGAATGCTGCCGGTGCGTTGGTGAGCCCAAAAGGCATCACCACGAACTCGTAATGCCCATAACGAGTCCTGAACGTCGTCTTCTGGATATCCTCATCTCGCACCCTCATCTGGTGATATCCAGACCTCAAGTCTATCTTGGAGAACCAAGATGCTCCCTGCAACTGATCGAACAGATCATCAATCCTCGGCAGTGGGTAACGGTTCTTGACTGTTAACTTGTTCAACTCCCGTTAATCAATGCACATCCGGTGTGAACCATCCTTTTTCTTGACAAAAAGGATCGGCGCTCCCCACGACGAGCTACTCGGTCGAATAAACCCCTTCCCCAGCAGCTCCTGAAGTTGCGAGGATAACTCCTGCATCTCTGGCGGCGCAAGGCGATAAGGCGCCTTGGCGATAGGCGCTGCCCCCGGAACCAAATCGATGCGGAACTCTACCTGCCTCTTAGGAGGCACGCTCGGCAAATCCTCGGGGAAAACATCCGGGAACTCACGCACTGTCGGGACCTCATCGGCCGACCTCGGTCTCTCTGCATCTACTCTAGTATCCACCACATAAGCCACAAACCCATTACAACACTGCTGTAGGCTCTGCCTCGCTCTAGCGGCCGAACAAAAGGCTGACCCAGAACGGGTACCCTCACCATAAACCGTAAGAACTCCCCCACTAGGGTCTCGTATGGTCACCAGCTGCCGCTCGCAGTCGATAACCGCACCAAACCTGCTCAACCAGTTAATGCCCACGATGACACAAACATCTCCCATCGCAATCGGAACCAGATCAATCGGAAACTCAACGCCGAAGATCTCGAGTACACATCCTCGAATCACATCAGTGGCATACACCGCTCTCTTGTCGGCTATGGAAACTCGCAAAGGTCGACTCAACGCCTCTCGACAGATACTGATGTGCTGACTAAAGGCTAACGACACAAAAGACCGACTCGCACCCGAGTAAAATAACACCAAAGCAGGTACAGAACTCACAAGAAATGTACCTACGCATATCATAATATAAGCATAACACCACAAACTCAAAATAAATAGATGAAAGAATACATGCCAGCCACAACATCTGGCGCTGCGCGGACCTCCTCCGCGGTCAACTGGAAGGGTTTCCCTCGTGCCTTCGGCGCCTCGGCCTTCACTGGCCGACTCTGTGCAGCTCGAACGGCAGCAGGGGCATATCCCTGTAACTGCGGACACTCGGCCTTCCGGTGTCCGGTCTGGTTGCAGTCAAAAACAAACTGCAAACCCCTTGGGGCAATCCTTGGCCATGTGCCCCTCCTTGCCACACTTGTAGCAAGACCCTGCTCTGCAAACCCCCTCATGACTCTTGCCGCACTTGCCACAAGTGCGGCTCTTCTGGTTCCCTGATCTCGAATCGGCGGGCTTGGCCCGCTTGGCTGCCGGCTGGGACTGTGCCGGTAGCCGATCCCTCGTCTGAGACTCCGCCTCCTCCCTAGCCTGAGTCTCAAGCTCTATCTCCCTCTTTCGAGCATTTGCCTGAAGCTTGGCAAATGTCCGGTACGACGAGTTCGCCACAAACTCGCGGATGTCTCTCCTCAAAATGCTCAAATACCGACTCATGCGTGCCTGCTCGGAAGACACGTGCTCAGGGCAGAACATCGCCCTCTCATGGAACATCCTGGTGATCACAGTAACAGACTCGGTACCCTGCTTGAGGGTCAAGAACTCCTGGGCCAAACGTTCCCTTTCCACCGGGGGAACGTACTCATCACGAAATATAGCGGTGAACCTTTCCCAGGTCACCGCGGCAAGCTCTACAGAGGAATAGTGCGCTGTCACAAACTTCCACCAGTCCTTCGCCCCCAAGCGAAGCTGGTTCAGCGCGAACCGAACTCTTAGATGCTCCGGACAAGAACATGTATAGAAGCATCCCTCAATATCAGAAATCCATCTCATCGCAGCGATCGGATCCTGCGTCCCATCAAACTCGGGTGGCTTCGTGTTGCTGAACTCTCGGTACAGCAACGAGTCACCCCCTTGCGGTCTCGCGGCAGCGACGGCTGCGGTGGCTGCAACAACAGCAGCATCAGTAAGAGCGGCGTAACGCTCGTCAAAAGTCTCGATCAGGGTGGTCTTGATAGACCCAAACATCTATGGTATCTTGGCTCGGATGGCAGCAACCACCTCCTCATGAATCAACCTACGGATCTCCTCACCACTAGTACCACTGGTACCACTGCCTCTTGGGTGGTGGCGCGTCCCAACCATGATGTCTCTGAAATACAGCACAAAAGAAATCAGAGACTCGCTCGAGTATACTCGCACTCGAGACCCAACCCTACCTTTTATTTAGTACCCTAAGGATTCTTACTTGGACTGCTCACCGATCCGGTGTTTCCAGTAGTACAGGCCCTTATACTACCTTCCACAGTGCATCGGTATTCACCCCAAGTCCTCCTCTTAGGATCCCAGATCACAAGTACTCTATATCTCACTAAACTCAGGCTACTCTCCGGTAGACCACTCATAGACTCCTCGCTGCTACCTACTTACTCTCGAAGTATCTCATAGTAGCAATAACTCGTAGGCAAAGGTATCACAAATCAGGCCCACTCTAGTCCTATCCATGAATACCTAGCCTACTCTAGCATGCATAACATACCACATAATATCCAATAACACATAATGTAAGGGTATTTTGGGAAATCACCGTTCGGGCGCTGGCTGATCGTACACACTGCTCTGCTCTGCTCTTTTCAAAATCCTTTTACTCTTTTAGAAAAAAATTTGTTTTATTTCGAAAAATTCCTCAAATCCTCAGTTTGAGTTCAAATGCGCTCGAAGGTGCATCCGAATCCCTCAAACCAAGGCTCTGATACCAACTTGTAACACCGTAATTTTTCAAACAATTTTTCACATTTTTAAAAGCATACTTTCATTCATAGATATTATAAAAATCTCATTGTATCACATATCAATCCATAGAAACACATCCCAAGATCATAATGTATAAAAACTCCTCGTGTGTGTACTGATCATGCCGGCGCCTTCCCGCGATCCTCACTGGTACCTGAAACACATAACACAACATTGTAAGCATAAATGCTTAGTGAGTTCCCCAAAATACCACATATAACACATATTAGCCACTCGAGGCTATAACTCTGTGGGCCCACTGGCCCTAACTCTGTGGACTCTCTGGTCCTAACTCTGTGGACCTTCCGCTCCTAACTCTGTAAACTCTGGAATACACACAGCATAAATCACATAGAAATAATGCAGTGCAACACATCACATACATAGCATACAAGATACTCTGTCACATAACTCTACTTGCCACTCAAGGTAAAGTATAGTGAGAAGACTCACCTCGGGTAACTCGGTAAACCTCAAACTCTGAAATATTGCACTAGCCTCCGCCTAATCACATAAATAATTACTCTAATTAATACAACTTCTAAGGGCTAGGCTAACCCCTCTTTATAAGTTCTCTAATAAGGGTAAAAGACCATTCTACCCCTCTAATGGCTCATAAGTCCAAACACTGACTAAACCCTAAAAGTCAACAAAAGTCAACGGTCAACATTGACCGGACTCGTCGAGTGCACTCGTGTGACTCGACGAGTACATGCGTGTCCTCTTCGCCCCTGGTCCTCACTCGACTCACTGAGTCAACCCTACACTCAACGGGTTATCACAGGTCGCGAATCGTGGGGCAACCCGACTCGACTCGTCAAGTCCCTTATGGGCTCGACGAGTTCCTCCCATGAAAACACTCATCTGACCTCCTGATGTCAGATCTGCTTCTCTAATCTATAGATCTGACTTCCCCATGACCAATAAACACGTAAAGGTCGAATCTTGATACACATGCAAGGCACTCTAGGCTTATTTTGGTGAAATCCCTTCTAACATGGCAACCTATGTCCATTTCCTCCATAGAACCACAAAAAGCAGCATGGTTCAGGCTATCTGGACCTCAAAAGGTCCAGATCTAGAGCTTAGCACTCAATGGGACACTATACACAACTAAACAAGCCATAAAAGGGTATAGAAAACCCTAAATTCAATGCCCTTAAGCAAAACAGAAGGATAGGATCAAATAGCTACCTCAAACTTGAAGATCCAAGCCGAAAACCCACTGAAATGCAATCCTCTTGACCTCCCCTTGCTGGAAACACTTTCTCCTTTGCAAAATCACACCAAAAATGATCAAAAAGGCTTAAACTCTCTCACAACTCGCTCACAATCGCTAGGGTATCTCTCTCTGGACTGGTAGCCGCAAATGGAGGCCCTAAAGGCCTTTAAATAGGGCTCAGGACCTGAGATTTAGGGTTTCACTTTACAGCGCGGACTCGCCGAGTCCACGCATCGACTCGTCGAGTCGCTCATTAATCCAGACAAAAATTCGCGATCCTACTCAACGAGTCTGAGCGCCTACTCGCCGAGTCCCTCCTTAAAACTCGAAGTAAATACTTAAAATATGATACCTGGGAATCCGGATGTTACAAATGTGCTAAAATAAACTATGAAAAGAAGTAAATAAAATGAAGCTATCAGTAACTCACCTCACACTGCTGAAATCCCGAAGACAAAACTCTAGCTGCTGGATGTAGGAATGGCAACGGGGCGGGGCATGGTTTCCCAAACCCACCCCGATAATTTTCGGGTTTCTTATCGGGGCGCCTCATCGGGTTTCGGGTTTTCCCATCGGGTTTCGGGTATCTTATCGGGTTTATAACAATTCATAATGAAATCTTTATTATGTTTTACGGTACCCCGATGTCTTATAGAAAATACATGTTCTAGCCTCCCTTTTAAATTAAAAATATGATACATCACTTTAATAAAATAATTTGGACGTTATATTAGAAATTATTTGATTTAAGTTTAGTGTAATGCGTCAAAAAATAAAAAATGATCATTCTAACTAGATTCTTAATAACTAAAAAGATTATTTGATTTAAGTTTAGTGTAATACATCAAAACATAAAAATGATCATTCACGCCAGATTTTTAATAAGTAAAAAAATTGTCCACATTAAGTATTTTATCTTTGAATGCCTGCAATTAATATCAAAAGGATTCGAAGATATATATATATATATATATATATATATATATATATATATATATATATATATATATATATATATATATATATATATATATAATTGAGCGGGGCGGATCAGAGCGAGGATAACCCACTCCCTGCCCCGAACCCGATAAAAAACCCGATAACGACCCGTTACCCGACCCAAAATGATCGGGTTTCGGGTTTCCCCATCGGGTTCGGGTTATTTTGCCATCCCTAGATGGATGACAGGTTCTCGAACTGTCAATCATCAAAATAACACCCAATCAACAATTGGGTCCCAACATATATCCATAAGTCCATGCTTGGGGTAAAAGACTGCTTTACCCCTATCTTAGCTTAATTCAAGGCCAAGGCCCAATCCAAAGGCCCAAAAGTCAACTCTGAGTTAAAGCCCAACATATGGCCCAATTTTCCAAATTGGGCCCAAACCTTTACATGGTATTATTCTAAGGCCCAACCATTTAGTATAGTCTAAACATTTGGCATTTCTAATGGCCCAACATCTCATAATCATAAAGGCCCAATTATGGCCCATCTATGACCCAATTTTCCAAATTGGGCTCAAACCCCTTACATGGGCCTTACCCTACAACCCATTAAGTTATTCTAGTCCATATGCTTGATTTTGGATGGCCCATTAATATCCCACTCACCAAAGCCCAATAGAAAGGCCCAACTCAAGGCCCAAGTGAAATTAGGGTTTCACATAAAATGACAATTAGGGTTAAGTGTTTCTCACTTAACCCCTTAAGGACTTAATCCATTAAGTCCATCACTCTACTCGACAAATCATATGGTGTGGTCGGGCTTAATACATAATCCAATTCCAATGGCTCAAAAAGCGGGTCCCGATAAGTCCAAGCCAATGATTCCAAAATTAGGGTTTTTTAAACCCTAGTTAGGGTTTCCAGCCCAATCTCAACCCAATAGGCCCAAAAGTTAAGTCCTTAGATCCATTAGGGTTTGATTAGGCCCATTAGGGTTTCACTAGGCCCATTAGGGTTCCGCCAGTCGGGCACCACCCACTACCACCTCGGGTAGTGCTGGTGAATGGCGGCTCACGGTGGTGGTTATGATTCTAGTCCAATCGTGTCCAAGCACTCCAAAAGCAATCCAAACACAACTAAGCACACCGCCACCCGACACGGCGGCCGGTGGCGGCAGGAGGCGACAGCCACCACCTCACGGTGGTGGTTTTGAGTTTACTTATTATTATTCCGACACGATTACAGTATACAAAGCAAAACCCCAAATAACACACACACACGCACACTAATACAAACACATACACACACACACAGCCACCCTAGTGGTGGCCGGCGGTGGCAGCCACCACCTCACGGTGGTGGTGGTGGCCTTTCTGAGTTTTTCGATCAAACAGAACACCCCAAACCCCACTTCACTAAAATACTCACAAACATGCTTTGCTCGGAGCAGTAACACAGCCACCCACCTGGTGGCGCACGATGGCGGCTGTTATATCTAGCTAGGGTTAGGGTTAGGATGATATATATGTTGGATAAGGTGTCTAAGTCCATAACTATTTCTGGTATGTACTTGACCCGACCCGGCATGGTCCATTTGGGTTGCATGGCACCATGCAATTGGATAAACTAAAATGAGAGAAATAACACTTATGGTTTATTAATATATTATAAGTTCTAATATATTAATAATATTATTTAATTAGTTTGATCAAGAATTAATTTAGAATTAATTAAGTGATCAAAAGATAACTAATTAAATATATGGGTAGATTATGTAAATCTTCCATATCTTATATAGTGGGCTAAGAGGCTCCATGGATTATCAAGTTGGATTCCACCCATAGGATGCTCCATGGATGCTCCATGGGAGTTACAAACCCATGGGTCATGGAAATGAAGAGTCATGACACATTAGGGTTTACATGGTGTAACCCTAGATGTGTCAACACTATATAAGAAACCCATTCTCCACCAAAATAGGCTACACATAAGAAACAAGAGGGCTAGAGCCGATTTTGCAAGTGTAAGATTCTCTCAAAGTTTACTCCTTTGCATTTGGTGTTGTGTGAAGCATTTGAGGCATCACACTTGGGGTGCTAGGCTCACAAGGTTTCAAGGATCATAATCAACAACAAGGTAAGTTATTCTATCTTTCATTCAAGTTAAAAATGTTCCCCATGTATGCTAGATAGGAATATAACCTTGGAATTCAACTTTGCATGATTATTAGACAAACATAGATCCAAGGTTATTAGGGTTGCATGTACACTTAGGAAGTGTTAGAATGCTCAAAACCCATCAGTGGTATCAGAGCCTAGGTTTGTTTGTTGTTTTTTTTTTGTGCAAACAGCTTGAAAAAAAAATCGTTAAATTACAAGTTTTTTTTTAAGTGTAATTTTTGATTCTTGAAAGTGTTCATATTCATGTTCTTGAACTTATGAAGATTAGATGATCATAGGAATTGTTTGTAACCTTCATGGTAGTTTAATTCATGATCATAATGTGTTTTAATGGAGTCCATAACTTGTCCTCAAGTTATGGAAAACTAAAAGTCTCACTTTTATTAAAGCCATTAAAAGAACACAAGAGTTATAAAAATGAAGAGTCTTCATTTTTATTACTCAATTAATTCATAAGTTATAAGAAATGAAAAGTTTTGGAAGTTTACAAAACTTGCCCTCAAGTTTTGGAACATGTAAAGTCTTGATTAAAACTTTAGTTCCAACCCTTAGAATTTTAAAAGTTAAAATTCAACCCTTATACTTTATAATATTATAAGTTACTAATATATATATATATATATATATATATATATATATATATATATATATGTATAACAACAAGTCGTCTTACCGCTAGTACGCCTCATTCACGAAGCTGGTCTATAAGGGGGGTATAAGGTTGTTGCCTATAAAATGGCAACTTAATGGGTGTCCACTCTCACCCACCGCTTCCTTGATCGGTGGAGGGTCGTTAGCCGAACGGGTAAGACAAGGACTTATAAATTCTCATTAAAAGTATGATGAATATTATAAAGTAACTAAATGCTTTTATTAAATTCCCAATCTTAGTTACTTTAGGAAAATGTGAATAAGGTGCTAATCCATGAAATTACACTTTACACTTTGTTTAAGTCGTTGGTGGAGCGTGTGTGGTTAACCGGCACACTAACTTGGACTTCTTCAAGTGGAACCAAGAAAGGTTTTGTCACTCCTTCTTCTGACCCTAAAGAGGCTGAATGCTTCTATTGCCATGAAAAGTCACATTGGAAGCGGAACTGCCCAAAGTACCAGCAAGATGTGAAGGATGGGAAAGTTAAACCCAACCATGCAGGTATTTACACTATCTTATCTAATAACTCACCCCATTCTAACTCTTGGGTCCTTGATACCGGTTGTGGTATTCATATATGTTCTGATTTGCAGGGACTAAGAATAAGTGAGAATGTGGAGCATGGAAGAATAAACTTAATCATGGGGAATAGGAAAGCTTTACTTGTCACCAAGATTGGAGTTTATACTTTATCGCTAAGTAGTGGGTTTAGTTTAGATTTGAATAAATGTTGTTATTCGTCAGAAATGGCAAGAAATATTATTTCCTTTCATGCATTGTATAAACAAGGTTTCACCTTTTCATTTGATAATGAAGTTGGTTCGATTAATGCTTTCTTTAATAATGTTCTTTATTTTAAAGCATTACCTTGTGATGGTGTGTATGAAACTGTATCTGTGGTTGATAACTTAGGAAATAATGTATTGTGTATTGATTCTGTTAATGATAATAACTTGGATAAAGCATCATTATGGTATTGTCGTCTTGGACATATAAGCAAGAAACGCATAGGCCAACTCCAAAAGGATGGAGTATTGGAGTCATTTGACCTAAAGTCAGATGATAGTTGCGAATCATGCTTACTTGGAAAAATGACAAAGTCACCTTTCACAGGTTCTTGTGAGAGGGGTGAAGGTTTGTTGGATCTTATACACACGGATGTGTGTGGGCCCTTCAAACATGCCACAAGGGATGCTAATCGTTATTATTTGACTTTTACTGATGATTACAGTAGATATGGATATGTCTACTTAATCAAGCATAAGTCAGAGACTTTTGAGAGGTTTAAAGAGTTTAAACAGGAAGTCGAGAATCAATTGGGCAGGAACATTAAGATGCTTCGATCCGATCGAGGTGGTGAGTATCTTAGTTCAGAGTTCCTCGACTATCTTAGGGAATGTGGGATTGTCTCACAATTGACACCTCCCAGGACACCGCAGTTGAATGGTGTAGCTGAGAGGCGTAATCGAACCTTGTTGGATATGGTTCGTTCCATGATGAGTCGAGCTTCGCTACCAATCTCATTTTGGGGGTATGCCTTAGAGACTGCCGCCCATATCCTTAATCTAGTTCCCACAAAGAAAGTTGCCAAAACTCCTCATGAGATGTGGACTGGTAAAGTACCCAAACTAGACCACATTAAGATTTGGGGTTGCGAGGCTTTCGTGAGACGCGAGACTCATGATAAGCTCGAACCTCGAAGTGAGAGGTGTATTTTCATCGGCTACCCACATAAACCCTTTGGTTACCTCTTCTACAGACCTAGTGAGAATGTGGTCTTTGTAGCTAGGAGGGCTTTCTTTCGAGAGAGAGAGTTCATAAGCCAAGGAGACAGTGGGAGGCAAGTTGACCTTGAAGAAATTCAAGAGTCAAGTGGTGAAGGAACTTCAAACCCTAGCACTCAACTTGAGGAGGAAACTCCTGTTGAGCCAATTGACAAGTCTGTACCTCTGAGGCGTTCCACAAGGGTTAGGAATGCACCTGAGCATTACTATTGATTCCATATTACTGCGGAAGGTGATACACTTATCAGTGATGAGACACTGATAGGTCTGGATGAACCTAACAGTTACGCGGAAGCCATGGCAGGCCCTGAGTCAGCCAAGTGGAAAGAGGCAATGGACAGCGAGATACAGTCCATGTATGACAATCAAGTTTGGAACTTGGTTGAGAATGTACCAGGTCGTAAGACTATAGGGTGCAAATGGATCTTCAAGAAGAAGACCGACATGGATGGTAATGTACACACTTATAAGGCACGACTGGTTGCAAAGGGTTTCTCACAAACTCCGGGAGTTGATTATGATGAGATCTTTTCTCTAGTGGCCAAGATTAAGTCTATTAGGGTTCTGTTAGCCATAGCTGCATTTCATGACTATGAAATATGGCAAATGGATGTCAAAACCGCTTTCCTTAATGGAAAGTTGGCTGAGGATGTTTACATGAGTCAGCCAGAGGGTTTTGTCAATACATAGTACCCTAATAAAGTGTGTAAGCTTGAGAAATCCATTTATGGGTTAAACCAAGCACCTCGCAGATGGAATCTTTGCTTTGATGAGAAAGTCAAAGAATTTGGCTTTTCTAGGAGTGAAGATGAATCTTGTGTATATGTCAAGGCTAGTGGGAGTATAGTTAGCTTTTTGGTATTGTATGTGGATGACATACTACTCATAGGAAATGACATCCCAACTCTGCAGGAAGTTAAGTCCTGGCTTGGGAAGTGTTTCTCTATGAAGGACCTAGGAGAAGCTGCCTATATTCTAGGGATAAGGATCTTGAGAGACCGGAGTAAAAGACTAATTGGACTTAGTCAGAGTACCTACTTGGATAAGGTGCTGAAGAGATTCGGCATGCAGGACTCCAAGAAAGGAGAGTTACCCATCCAGAGTAACGCCAGATTGAGTAAGACACAAAGCCCTAGTACTGAGGCTGAGATAGCAGAAATGAGTCGAATACCTTATGCTTCGGCTGTAGGATCGATCATGTATGCTATGACGTGTACTCGACCTGATGTAGCCTTTTCTTTGAGCATGGTTAGCAGGTATCAGGGGAACCCTGGCAAGGCACACTGGACTGCGGTAAAGAATATCCTCAAGTACCTACGGAGGACTAAGGACTGGGTCCTTACCCTCGGTGGGAGTGAAGACTTGAGAGTTGTAGGGTATAGTGATGCTAGCTTTCAGACTGATAGGGATAATTTCCGCTCTCAGTCAGGCTGGGTCTTTACCTTAAATGGAGGAGCAATTTCTTGGAAGAGTTCCAAACAAGAGACAGTGGCTGATTCAACCTGCGAATCAGAGTATATAGCAGCTAGCGAGGCAGCAAAGGAGGAGATATGGCTGAAGAACTTCATTGGAGACCTTGGAGTTGTACCAGCTATTAAAGAGCCAATGGAAATTTTCTATGATAGTGAAAGTGCAGTTGCGTTTGCCAAGGAACCAAGGGATCACGGGAGATCCAGACACATCGACAGAAAATACCATTTCATCAGACATCGAATAGAAGAAGGACTCCTCGTGGCAAAGAGGGTATCATCGGATGAGAATCCAGCAGATCCCCTCACGAAGGGACTGACTCGGGTTAAGCATCTCCAGCATGCTCGGAGCATAGGGCTGAAGGATGATATTAGATTTAGTAGTTAGATAACCTTGAAATTTGTAAAGTGTAATTGACATTAGATGATGAATAAAAGGTGTTTTATTTATGAGTAAAGTGTTGCTATCTCTTGTCGATCGTTTACTATATTTCTTTTGCATGTTTTGACTTCCAGAATAATTATGTTTGGTATATCATATTATTCGAACCTCCACAGTCGGTCCTATGTCGGAAGTAGGTATGAATCAAGACTGCCATGATTGGTTGCAGAGGTCTAAGTTGTTGGACATGGCTACAACACTCATGAGTGCTCATAAGTTCTGAGCATTGGACTCAACCCACGCTCACTGGAATCACTTCATGGAATTTATCTCGAGTGATCGTGAGACAGTAATATCATATAAGTCTTCAAACCTAGATATATGATTTGTTACTTATGAGTTGGTTATGCATTGATTGTACGAAAACGCATTGGTAACTCGATGTTATAAAACGTGCTCTTGTGTATAATTCAATGAGTAGTAGAACAAACATATGAGTCGAAGTTTATCTGTTCCTTCTTGGATTAGAAGCTGATATCTGGGCCCCTCGATGATTTTGTTTTGACCTATGTACCGGGCCCGGTCAGAACTAAGTTGTTGTGTTCAATTGAGTTCTATGTCAAACAAATCGGAAATCGGGAAACAAACTGCTGGACACAAAGTAAGACATTGTTCCATGTATTTGTCCGGCTGATATCTAGAACAGAGGATTATATGATCACTTATCTTAAATGGCGTATCATCATCTTCTCAGTTCCGAGAGACCTTGAAAGAGCTACGATTTCCGATCGGTTCCTGAAGTATTGCAGTTATAGTTATTAGACTTATCCAAGTGGGAGACTGTTGGATAAGGTGTCTAAGTCCATAACTATTTCTGGTATGTACTTGACCCGACCCGACATGGTCCATTTGGGTTGCATGGCACCATGCAATTGGATAAACTAAAATGAGAGAAATAACACTTATGGTTTATTAATATATTATAAGTTCTAATATATTAATAATATTATTTAATTAGTTTGATCAAGAATTAATTTAGAATTAATTAAGTGATCAAAAGATAACTAATTAAATATATGGGTAGATTATGTAAATCTTTCATATCTTATATAGTGGGCTAAGAGGCTCCATGGATTATCAAGTTGGATTCCACCCATAGGATGCTCCATGGGAGTTACAAACCCATGGGTCATGGAAATGAAGAGTCATGACATATTATGGTTTACATGGTGTAACCCTAGATGTGTCAACACTATATAAGAAACCCATTCTCCACCAAAATAGGCTACACATAAGAAACAAGAGGGCTAGAGCCGATTTTGCAAGTGTAAGATTCTCTCAAAGTTTACTCCTTTGCATTTGGTGTTGTGTGAAGCATTTGAGGCATCACACTTGGGGTGCTAGGCTCACAAGGTTTCAAGGATCATAATCAACAACAAGGTAAGTTATTCTATCTTTCATTCAAGTTAAAAATGTTCCCCATGTATGCTAGATAAGAATATAACCTTGGAATTCAACTTTGCATGATTATTAGACAAACATAGATCCAAGGTTATTAGGGTTGCATGTACACTTAGGAAGTGTTAGAATGCTCAAAACCCATCAATATATACCCGATGCCCTACAATCTTATTTACATAATGCCAAGATCAGTCCTCCATTTCGCTTTTTCTTTCAAACCAAGGCCATAATTTACCCTTTTCTACCATGACCTCGGAAATCCCCTTCAAATCCAATCCGAAATTTACCTAACAGTCCCTCCCTCTACAAATTATTTCCAATTGAAGTCCTTATGTTACCAAATGGCCTTGTCTTCATAATTATTTACAACCTGTATCCGGATTTTACACTTTTAACCCCCAATCTCTAAAATTGTGACAATGAGCTCCTCGAGACCAACACCTTGCTATATAATTATTGATTTTAGGGCTACTATACAATCATTAATTTATTTTCTTATTTATTTAATAAACGAGGTGTTACAACTCTCCCTCACTTAAATTAGATTTCGTCCTCGAAATCATTCCTTACCATTCCTTACAGGCCCAACCATTCTAGTAACTTGGTCACCATCCTGGGCACACCCTAGCCTTCACAGGGTAGCCGTGACCAATCTTCATAAAGCCCTAAAATCCGTAGGTGAACGAATTCCTCGCAACAAGATCACATCTACTCCGTCTGAAATATGCTGTCTCGAGATGGCCTAAATCCCTGACAGACCACTCATACTGAATCATTATCGTTGAATCCAATCCGTCTATCCCTCAACTGACTACTCAACTTCTAATAGCTCGGGGTTCCCACTATAAAACATGATCACATACTTAATTATCCCTGCAGATCACTTATACTTGGCCAAGGCTCAGCTAATCCCGCTTTGAGTGACTTGTCACTTCCCAATCAACCAACTATTCCGTCCGTACTTTCAACCTAAAACACAAATACTAACAATACCCAAACGCTGAAACCGCCCAAAACACTGAACTGCCTGAAATAACATGCTGCTACATGGCTGCTTTCCAAAATCGACTGAGACCTCCCGGGTCTCCAACCGATCGGGTCCATGAGTCGAATCCTGACGTCACCAAATCCAAGGCTAAAAGTAATTGCTACCTGACCAATGGTGCCTTATATCACAAACGACCTAAAGCAGTTCATTGCTTCCTTGATCTCATAACTGTAGTGGCGCTCCTACAGTCTTATGACTGGCGCAACCCAATCTAATCCATCTGGGTAATTCCGAAATCTAATCCGTGGATTTCCATACCCTCACTGCTACACCCGAACTGGTGGGTACTACATGTTCCTTCCGCGTCCTAACAACGCGCTCATGCTATCCACCAACCTAGTGAATGTTGCGGCTACACCTACAGACTTACATCACTCTAGCACTATCTGCTAACCTTGTGAATGCTATGGCTACACCCCTAGACACTTCTCACACTATCTGCCAACCTGGTGAATGCTACGGCTACACCCGCAGACTTACAACACTTCTATCACTATCTGCTGCTAGTGAATGCTACGGCTACCCCATAGTCTTACAACACTTTCCATGCTATCTAACTGCTAGTGAATGCTACGGCTACCCCCGTAGTCTTACAACACTTTCCATATCGGGTCGAACACGCACTCGACCTAACACTCAACTGAACTTGAATTCTAATTGGACCTCTAACCTGGTTCCCTAAACCTGTTATTTGACGCCAAGAAAAAACGTGAACCCAAAAGTTGGAACGTTTTCTAAACTCCCAACTCACCCAATCCTCAACCTAGACGGCCACTCGACCGCCTTCCTTCCTGAGTGCGCCTCTTCACGAGGGTGATTTAAGTGCAACGAAATGCCTTAAGAATATGGTTCGCGAAGCATCTGGCTTACCGGTAATCTCCCATTCTGAGGATACGCGGTAGACATGCTTTTCCCAAGAATCTTCAAACTTTTTGCTTATGTAATAGGGGAGGTACAAGCAATAAGCACCTAAATAATACAATTCAAGTGTACCATCTTCTTTCTCATTTCGAGGAAAAGGTGGCCCAGCGGGCGAACATGCCGGGCTCCGGGACGAGGATGCGAAGCTCATCCTAGTTTCACACCTATTACTGCTCTTGAATACCTGATCGATTCTCCCCCACTTAGATTCAACTAAGTCTTCACGGCACGTGAGAATTGAAGGATTCCCAATCCTTCTTGCTTTTTAATAACCCACCGATGACAACCTGTACTTACCAATGCTAGCGATCACTTACCAGTTAAACCCTAAGATCGCCCATCCTCTGAAATATGGAAGAGTACTCTTGAAATCTGATCCAGTCTGACACCTCAGTCCACCTCCCATGCTGACAACTGGAGACCTTAATCTTCACCCTGGCTGACGAATCCTCATTCCCACTTCCAATCTTGCAGCACCACTGAACTCTAACCGAACACAACCCATGCGAAAATAGAATTCTCTTGAACATCCAATGATCAACCACTTATGCATCTAACACCTGCAACTGACACTACCCTCTCCATGCTACCAGTCCTGTCCTAGCAACGGTACTGCCTTGAACTCCAAGGTTCATCCATAGGCAATTATCGACCATACCTGAACCATGATAGAACCACTGAACGCTGACTTCACTAGAGAACTATCACTCTAACCCTAACCAAATATCCTCTAAATAATACTCCTGCACAGATCCCGACAAGGATCCAGAATGATAACGGTACACCAGTGTTCCGCTTTCTATGATTTTGATTTGTACTCTAATAACTATTTTCTATATTCTCCTACTTGATTGGTTTGTTTTGGATATCAATGAATGATGGTTTTGGATGAATTACTATAAAAAAATTTATTTAGTATTTTTGGGATGCTATAGAAGTTTTTTTTTCATTTACTTGAATCTAAATAAATAAAAATATTAGAAAAACTATAAATAGCTAAAATTAAAAAAAATAAGAAACAAAAGGTCAAAAAAATACAAAAACAAGTTATCAATCTATTGAAATAACATAAAAAAGCGATATATATATATATATATATATATATATATATATATATATATATATATATATATATATATATATATATATATATATATATATAAATTTCAAATTTACAAAATTACACAAATGGTCATTGAGGTTAATAGTATATTGCAAATTTGGTACAAGGATAAAATAATATTTTCATAGAAATCTAACTGCTGAAAAATTAGATTTAACGGCAGAAAGATCATTCATGAAATTTTGCAAACCATAAGGACCAGTGACGTGACATTTTCCATAAAAATCCTCAAAATGAGATATTTGCAAACCAAAGGGACTAATTATGAAACTGTTATATATATATATATATATATATATATATATATATATATATATATATATATATATATTAACGACGTAAAACTACGTATTTATATTATAAAAAACTAAAATCTATTTATTCTTCTAAAAATATACTCCCTCCGTCCCAAAATTATTGTCCACAGATTAAGGAGACATTAATCACCACTAACTTTATTCAATAAAATAACAGTTTTGTCCTTACTTTGCATTTAATGTTATATTAAATGTTTAGTTGGTTAAGTAATAATGATGGAGTATTTTGGTAAAAATGTTATCTATTTTTAAAAGTGGACTATTATTTTAGGACAAACCAAAAAGAAAATATGAGCTATATATATATATATATATATATATATATATATATATATATATATATATACTTTTAAAAAACATATTTATAATTTTAAAGATGTAAAAATATATATTTATATTTTAAAAAATATAAAATATACATAAAATATATTTATTCTTGTAAAACCGTTTTTAAGAATGTTTGTTTATAAAAACAAAATCACGTGTTCTTATGCTTTTTAGAATTGAAAATATATTTTTACGTCTTTAATTATATAAAAACTTTTTAAATCACATAATAGACGAAGAAACGTATGAAAAGAAATATTTAGAAAAACTAAATACGACATTTAATTAAATAATATTTTAATTTATAAGTATGTATATATACGTTAATACACATAATTTGAAGAAAAAAAACATAATTAGGTTAAAAACCTAAAATAATGACATACTTTAGATTTTTTTGTTTTTGTTTTTTTGTTTTGTTTTATTTTTATTTATTTTTTTGTTTTTTTGTGAATTTGATTTATGATAAACTAAAACTTATGATAATTATAGTAAAAAAACACAAAAAGTGTTTTTAAGATAATTTTTTTTGACAAAGTTTAAAGCTTTTGTCTATATAACTAAAAATTTATAATAATTAAAATATCACTATGTAAATCATAAAAACTCTATGTCATTACGCTAACTTATAAAAGTATAACCATATAATTCCATTACATAAATAAATATCTAACCAAATAAAAAAAAACATGAAATACAAAATACAATGCATTTAACTTTTTGGTATCAGCAAGGCCAAAACTCAGCTTTCTTCACCTTTGATATGCTTTCCAATACAGCCACTGGCGACACGTGTCCCATCACCGTTACCCTCTTGCTCTCCAGATCTATGCTAAACGACGTCACACCTGTATTCATTTTCAAAGTGTTTAATTATTCGTAAATTAAACTTGAATTTGTGCATATAATTAGAAGTTTTTTCTTTTTTATCTTTTATTTTGTAGGGATAAATGGGTGAATAAGTAATAGTGTATATTTATATATACTTTAAATTAAATAATGTCTAAATTATAATATTAAATAATTAAGATGTATTCTCAGATTTATAAGATAAAAAGTTGTGAGGAAAAAAAAAATTGTCCTTATATTATAAGTTTATAACAAACAATTTTTTATAATATAAATCAGTTTTAATAATAGTCATTAATACTTAGTTCAAATAAAGGCATTTTGGTAATTTTACACAGTTGTAGATATATACCTTTTGTAACATATATTCATGCGTTATTGTGACGATAAGGGTAGAAAAGTAATTATACCTTCCATA
Organism: Lactuca virosa; assembly: GCF_052849685.1. NCBI lineage: Eukaryota > Viridiplantae > Streptophyta > Magnoliopsida > Asterales > Asteraceae > Lactuca > Lactuca virosa. The sequence goes on along the minus strand of NC_136432.1, from coordinate 231,280,834 downwards.
TTTGATAAATGTTTCTTGACTTTACCAGCACACCCATGACAGTGAATGGAAACCCTCATCACCACCACCTACAAACATAATATTCTTCTCAGTTAAGTACAACTGTTAATTAAACCACAAGGTGTGTATCTTATTTACTATTTAGAGTAAATTACAATTTTGGTCCCTGTGGTTTAAGCCTTCTTGCAGGTTTAGTTCTAGTTTTATAAAATTAATGCTAATAGTCCTTATGGTTGCAAAATTCATCAGTTTTAATCCCTTAGCCGGTTATTGGCCACCTCCACCATTGATCTCTCTTGCCTACACCAAATATGGCACCAACCACTTCCTCCACCATTAATCTCACTCACTTACATCAAGTTTATGATCAGCCACTTCCTCCACCATCAGTTTCTTCTCCTCCACCTCCACCTCTGACCCTTTCTCTCCCATCTTTCTCTATTGCTTGCAACTCCAATAACTCTCTCCCCTATCCCTCTCTTTCTTTCCTGTAGTGGCGGAGCTACACTTTAGGTAGTGGGGTGTATGACACCACTTGGACTGGCTAAACCTATATTACATATATATAGTTTCTTTGCATCTATAGTTATTGGATAAGTAATTGGTCCCCACTTCACAAAAAGATTGACACCTCTTGCACCAACAAATAACAAATTCCCCCTTTTTAGCCTAGCCTAGCTGCTTGTGTGCACAACTTCACTAAGAAAACAAGACAGAGACAACCACACACTAGCCGAAATACTCTTCCAGTCGAAAACTGCTTGCGGTTACCTAAAACTGCTACAGTTGCTGGTAACCACCGAAAACGGCTCAAAGTTGCGGAAAATGCTCCCACTAGCGGACCCCACTTTCGGTCTGGATCCACCATTGCTTGCTTGCAATTCCTACTACTTCCCCCTCTCTCATCTCTATCTCCGATGATAGTGGTGGAGCCGGTGTCCCTAATTACTTTCAAGATGGAGTAGGTGGGCCATTTATTTAATATTAAATAAAAATTTAATAATAAGAAAAATCAAAATTAGAAAAGGACAAAAAAATATTGTAATTATGTCATTATACATGTATTTAACGGATGGATATGGACAAAAACTGGTTATTAAGGGACAAAGTTGGTGTTTTTTCAATTATAAAGACAATTAGCATCAATTTTCAGAAGTAGGACTAAACTTGTAGAAGATGTAAATTACGGGAACCAAAGCTATAATTTATAAATTCAAATTTTATATATAGAGAGATATACTGAGAAATATATAGGGTCCATGTTAAGTTTAGTTAAATTGTAATTATAAAACAAAATGGAGGTAAAATGATATTTTAAAACTGAGGGTGAGCAACTATAACAACCAAAAGATCCAATCCCAATAAATTTTGAAACTTAGATCGTATCCTTTTCAAAACATGACAAAAACCGCAGGAAACTGTCAAAACAGGGACCAAGGATGTAGTTTACTCTTACTTTTTGAGTATATTACAAATCTGGTTCCTATATTTTACCAGAAATTATAAAATATAGTCCAAAGTTTCATATCATCCTAAGCTTGTTTTTAGGTTTATATGAAAAAAAAAAAATACAAACTTAAGGGAGACATTGGGACAATTTCAAATTTTTGTCTGAACTTACAATTGTGTAAAACATAGGTGGAAATTTGTAATTTACTCTATTTTTATTTCTTCACAAATTAATCAAATTTAAATGGAAACCTACCTGAAAGACCTGGTTGGCCGTCGATAACGGGTGGGCATTTTGGTCCAACTTCACCCGATCATGGCGGTCTCTCGCCGCCGTTGACAAAACAGTGTCAGCAGCTGCCGATCTCCTCGCCGGAACAACAAACCCACGACGCTCTGCAAGTCGAATGTACTTGGTATTACTCAACAAACTCGCGTGTTCAACCAACGTCCGATCAGTCGACCTCCGTGACACAATCACCGGCCGGCAGTCGGGTATCATGCACGACGCTGTTCCCTCCGGTGACTGGCACATGAACCCCCTCATCTTCATAAACGCTTTCTTGTTCATAGCTGCAAATGCATTACACATTCAGAACATATATACAAACAAACTTATCGACCACATTCTTTCAAAAATTTATTGCACTTTGGCCCAAGAAAGTGGACATGTACATACCGAATATGACACTATACCCACATGGAAAACGAAAGAATTGCAAACCCAAAAGCTTAGAACTTGAATCTTATATAAGAATGAAGAAAGGTCAAAAGAAAGGTCCATATGAACATTGAAGAATTACTGTTATTACTGTACGATATGTTTAATTGAGTGGGTGTAAATTTAAATAAGGTGGTAGGAATTCGGACAGAAATGGGTGGTCAAAAAAGAGAGTAAGAAAGCAACGGATGATACTAAATGTGTTAAGGAAAATAGATTCCTGACAGTGTACTAGTGTTGATGATTCTCTCTCAGACTTTCTAGCTTCGATAGTACAATGAAGTTTGACCTTTCCTTAAATCTCATTTATGCATGAACTGGTTTTGTCTGGAAGGCATGGCAAGGTACTTGAGTCTCATGAGTCGATTTGAGTTAACTCAGTGCATGCACTTTTTGAAACTGAAAATGCTCACATGCATGGTAAAAGTTGTGATACAATTGAAATAGAATGGGGTCCATGTATTAATTAACTCTTAATAGAAGATGAGAAATAAGTAGAGAAAATCATAATGTGTATGAGTTTGATGGCTTAAGGGGACCAGACAAGACAACATTTGCTATCATATCTACTACTATAATGGCATATTGGCATCTGTCATCCACTACCAGTATGAACTAAACATACCTTACCTACTGTGTTCATCTTTTCATTACTACGATAGTGCGATTTCCTTCTTCCATTTTGATACCTTAATATGTATCACACAAATTAACTGCATGTACCATTGTAGCTAGTACTATTAACTTTTGGGTTAATAATACGTTGTGATTCTTTAATAACTCTACATTATTTTGCCCTATGATTCATTGATATCAAACTACAAACAAAATATATATCCACATTATCACAAGATAAAACGCCATTTTAGATGGTTTTGTCAATGAAAGCTCAGTTGGAGAATCCAAGAAGAAAGGCTTCTTGGCTAGAGTTTATCATGGGCTCTATGTGAATGTGATATGGATTAAACTTTTAGTGAGGCCTCCTCTTGATTTTTTAAAGAAAAACAAAATTTAATTTGGCCGTTTTTTATATAGACGACACAACCTTTTATATTATATATATATATATATATATATATATATATATATATATATATATATATATATATATATATATATATATATCTAACAAAAGGCTGGTTAACCCTTTTGTACTTTTAGTAGGTTACCAAGTTACAATCTACGGGCGTGTCCTTTTGCTTATGTGACGTGTCGGTTTTGCTTTTGTGGCAGTTGACATGGTGCCAATGTAACATTTCAAAATTCATGACCAAAAATTTCATTTTTAATTACGTAATTATAAAAGCCAGTAGTCTAAAAACATGAATAGTGTCATCACATGTCATAATCAAAATGAATATCCAAAACATGTCATAAGAAAACAACATCAAAGTACAACTTCCAAAGATCTCATGTGCGGAAAATCATAGTGTGATGCGCTGCGATCATGCCGACTCCTTTCCTTTCGAAGAAGAAGTACCTGAGACCAAAACTGAAAAGCATAAGCACGAAGCTTAGTTAGTTCCCCCATCATACCACATACCATACAATAAACATACTGCCTAGCATATCCGGGTGCTGGCCTACCCCTTCGGTCTCTTTCAACCGATAACTGCCTAGCATATCAGGGTGCTGGCCTACCCCTTCGGTCTCTTTCACCCAGTAACTGCGTAGCATATCTGGGTGCTGGCCTACCCCTTCGGTATCTTTCAACCGGTTACGGGGTTTATTTGACCCCTACCACTACCACATAATATCCTAGCATATACGCACATAAATCACATACTGCCTATCATATCTGGGTGCTGGCCTACCCCTTCGGTCTCTTTCGACCGGTTACGAGGTCTAATTCACCCCTACCACTACTACATAATAACATAGCATACAAGCACATAAATCTCAACATATAGTGGCATACCAGACAATTATCACAAAGACAATCATCTCTACTGTCAACAACTACTATTGGGCCGACATTGGTGTCTTCGACCCACTTATACCGGGAAGGTAACTCACCACAACTGTGCGTGCCGAAATCGTACTCCTCGGATGGCTCGGGACTCCTCTCCCTAAAGCATAATAAGTCCCTTAGTTAGTTATATTAGATTAGGTGTCTAAGCCCATGATTATATTTGATATGTACTTGACCCGATAATAGCATGGTCATTTTGGGCTGCCTTCACCATAGCAACTTGACTGGATGAATTATGGAGAAAGAGGTTAATTATGATTTATTAATATATTATAGGAATAATATATTAAAAGAGAAATCATATTATTTAATTACTATTGGTCAAAGAATTAATTTAGAATTACTTTTGTGATCAAAAGAGATTAATTAAATTAAGGTGACTAGTATTGTAATTATAAGATAATTGCAAAATGGGTTGTGGATCCCTTAGTTAAGGGATGGACGAAATTCTTGTGGAGGCCCACATAGAATTCGTCCATAGGGTGTTCTGGAAGGATCCTATGGGCTGCTTAAGACCTAAACAACCAGATTAGGTATTTTACTGAAATCCTAATACTCAGCTATATAAGGAACCCTTGGGGCATCATATTTTCGGTCACTTGAAATCCTAATAAGAGTTCCAGTCGAAAATTAGTATCCCTAGCCTCTCTCTCATATTCCTCCAACTAGCTCTTAGTGTTTATGATCGATTAGAGGTATTACACTTGTGATACTAAATCCCTCAAAGGTTGAAGATCTTCAAGCTACAAAGAAAGGTATTATTCTAACTTGTTTATTATGTCAATTTCGAAATAAGCATGCTAGATTAGGGTTTATAGCTTTGGATGATTATTGCATGTACAATTAGAGAAAACCTAGATCCAAAGCTTTAGGGTTGCATGTGCACCATATGAATGATGTAATGCTCAAAACCCATTAGTGGTATCAGAGCCTAAGTCGTTTTTCTATTGTATTTGATGCTATGCTTAATTGTTCAAAGCTAAAAAAGTCGAAAATCCGAATCTGCCTGATGAACTCGTCGAGTCCTCTAATGAACTCAACGAGTCAGGGCTACTCGACGAGTCCAAAGTTTGACTCGACGAGTCGGCTCGTCTGTTGGCAGATTTTTCAGGATTTTGATCAAAATTGGATTGAGATAATTACCAAAAATGTTTTTGACTAATAAAATCCGATTTTTATTATATGGTAATGATTATCCTCATCCAATTAGAAGATAATTGTCAAACTATAAGATAATTATTAGTTTATATGATAAATATAATTATTTGTATTATTTAATATGAATTATCTTGCCATAAATTTTAATTAAAAGGTTTTAATTTTGAAATATTTAAATTCTAAACCCTAGAGTTTTAAAAGTTTAAAATTCTACCCTTATACTATTATAATATTAAAAGGTTAATATATATATATATATATATATATATATATATATATATATATATATATATATATATATATATATATATATATATATATATAATACAAGTCAGTGTTACCGTTAGTAGGCCTTATTCACGAAGCTGGTCTATAAGGGGTATTTAAGGAAGCGGCCTGTAAAATGACCGCCATTAGGTATCCACTCTTACCCACTGCACTATTGACTAGTGGAGGGTCGTTAGCCGAACGGGTAGGATAGGACAAAGTAATTCCTCATTAATAAGTATATTGATTTATAAAGTAACTAAATGTTTTTATAACAATTCCCAATCTTAGTTACTTTAGGAAACATGAAATGACACTTTGCACCTTGCCAAGTCGTTAGTGGAGCGTGTGTGGTTAACTGACACACTAATTTGGGACTAAAAAAAGGTAGAAAATGGTAGCTCGATGTTTATCATAGATCAATGGAGCGTGTGTGGTTAACCGACACATTGATTAGGTGATAAATGACATCAAGAGTGCCAAACATATTTGCATGGTTATTCACACCTTGTTTGTGATCCTCGGTATCTCAGTCACAAACTTGAAGGGCATAATCGAGATTTAAACATGCCATTGAAAAGTTCAATGAATTTTAAAAAAGAATCTTGGAATTTCAATTCATTTAAAACTTAATATTCTTTTTTGTTCTTCATGGTGGAAATTGGTAAATCGTCATTTACCTACCTTCAAATATTTTTCAATTGGATTACGACATCCCTTTTTCCGAATTGTGAAATATTGTGTTGGGTCCTAGCCCTAGTTTTTCATTTGGGTGTTAAATTGGGGATTCTTATGTAATCTAAACTTTGTCTCTTTTCTTTTTCAGATGTCTACCTCAAACAACAACGCTTCTGGCTCAAACCCGTCAGGCTCTTTCTCCCTCATGAACTTATGTGGGAGGGTGATCTTTGATGGATCCAATTTTAATGATTGGATTCGCAACATTCGAATGGTCACCCGCTACGAGGACAAAGAGTATGTTCTCGACAAAGAGTTGAAGGAGATTGACCACAACACTGCTACTCCTGAGCAAATCGCTCAATATGATGCTCATGAGAGGGACGCGACAAAGGTGTCATGTATCATGCTCGCAACCATGACTGCCGAACTCCAAAAGTCCTACGAGGACTATTATCCTTATGAGATGCACCAAGATTTGATGGAAATGTACCATCAAAGTGCGAGGCAGGAAAGGTACAAGATCATCGCCTCCATGATCACCACCAAGATGAAGGATAGAGAGTCCATCAACACCCACCTACAAAAGATGCAAAGGTTTGTGGACCGTCTGCTGAAGTTGAATGTAAACTTCGATGAAGAGTTGGCTGTAGATATCATTCTACACTCTTTGCCTCCATGTTATGATCAGTTTCGTATGACCTATCATATGAACAAGGAAGAGGTCACTCTAAGCAAGCTCCAAGTCCTTCTATGAACTGGTGAGAGTAGTTTGAAAAGCAAATCTGTAGCATCTGCTCCTACTGCTGCTGCCCCTGTCTTGGCTATTGGACAAGGGAAAAGGAAGAAGAGGAAGGCTCCTTCTAAGAGCCACAAGGGAAAGTCTCATGATGGAACCTCTTCTAGTGGAACCAAAGGTGGTCCTGCTGCTCCCTCTTCCAATCCGAAGGATGCAGAGTGCTTCTACTGTCACGATAAAGGGCATTGGAAATGAAGCTGCCCGAAGTATCTGTAAGACATCAATGATGGGAAGATAAAGCCCACCATTGCAGGTATTTATACTATTCAATCTAACAACTCATCACATGCTATTTCTTGGGACCTTGATACAGGATATGGTTTTCACATTTGTTCTGATTTTCAAGGTCTAAGAAGAAGTAGCGATGTGGAGCATGGGAAGATGAACTTGATCATGGGGAATAGGAAAGCGTTTCATGTCACCAAGATTGGAGTTTACTCTTTAGTGCTTAGTAGTGGGTTAGGTTTAGAGTTGAATAATTGTTGCTACTCGTCAGAAATGACACGAAACATTATTTCTTTTCATGGTTTGTATAAACAAGGTTTTAGATTTTCATTTAATAATGAAATTGGTTCTAATAATGCTTTCTTGAATGGTACTTTCTATTTTGAAGCATTGCCTTGTAATGGTATATATGAAACTATGATGGTTGTAGACAACTTAGGAAATAATGTGTTGCATATCGATTCATCCAATGGTTTGGACAAAGCATGCTTGTGGCATTGTCGTCTTGGACATGTCAACAAGAAGCGCATAGCCTAACTCCAAAAGGATGGAGTCTTGGAGTCATTTGACCTTAGGTCAGATTACACGTGCGAATCTTGTTTGCTTGGAAAGATGACCAAGTCACCCTTCACTGGTACTTGTGAAAGGGGTGAGGTTTATTGGATCTCATACATACGGATGTATGTGGGCCCTTTAGATCCACCACAAGGGATGCAAACCGCTTCTATGTGACTTTTACCGATGATTATAGCAGATATGGGTATATCTACTTAATCAAGCATAAGTCATAAACTTTTGAAAAGTTCAAAGAGTTTAAGCAAGAAGTGGAGAATCAGCTGGGTAGGAAGATAAAGATGCTTCGATCTGATGGAGGTGGTGAGTATCTTAGTATCGAGTTCCAAGACTATCTTAAGGAATGTGGAATTGTTTCGCAATTGACGCCACCTTGGACACCGCAGTTAAATGGTGTGGCTGAGAGACACAATCGAACCTTTTTGTACATGGTTTGTTCCATGATGAGTCAAGATTCGTTACCTATCTCATTTTGGGGGTTTGCCTTAGAGACTGCCACCCATATCCTTAATGTAGTGCCAACTAAGAAGGTTGCCAAAACACCTCACGAGATGTGGACAGGGAAGGTTCCCTCGTTGGCACATATCAAGGTTTGGGGTTACGAGGCTTTCGTAAGACGAGAGACTCATGACAAACTTGAACCTCGTAGTGAGCGATGTATTTTCATCGGCTATCCACATAATTCCTTTGGATCTCTTCTATAGACCGAGTGACAATGTTGTCTTCGTTGCGAGGAGAGGGGTTTTCCGAGATAGAGAACTCATATGCCAAGAGGATAGTGGGAGGAAAATTGATCTTGAAGAGCTTCAAGAATCAAGCAATGAAGGAACCTATAACACTGGCGCTCAACCCGAGGACGAAACACCTGTTGAACCGATTGACGAGTCCTTACCTCTTAGACCTTCCAGTAGAGTTAGTGTTCCACCCATATTATATGGTTTCCATATAACTGCTAAGGGTGATATGTTTATTAGTGATAGTACACTAATAATTTTGGATAAACGTAACAACTAGAAGGAAGCCATGGCAGGCCTATAGTCTGCGAAATGGAAAGAGGCGATTGACAGCGAGATTCAGTCCATGTATGACAATCAAGTTTGGAACTTGGTTGACAATGTACCAGGTCGTAAGATTGTAAATGGATCTTCAAGAAGAATACCGACATGGATGGGAAAGTACACACATATAAGGCGCGATTGGTTGCGAAGGGATTTACTCAAACTCCCGGAGTTGACTATGATGAGACCTTCTCACCAGTAGCGAAGATTAAATCTATAAGGGTTATGCTAGCCATAGTTGCGTTTCATGATTATAAAATATGGCAGATGGATGTAAAAAATGCTTTCCTAAATGGGAAGTTGGCTGAGGATGTTTACATGAGTCATCCAGAGGGTTTTGTTGATGCAAAGCACCATAATAGAGTGTGTAAGCTTGAGAAATCCATCCATGGATTAAAACAAGAATCGCGTAGATGGAATCTTTGTTTCGATGATAAAGTCAAAGAGTTTGGTTTTTCGAGAAGCGAGGATGAGTCATGTGTATATGTCAAGGCCAGTGGGAGTGTAGTTAGCTTTCACATCTTGTATGTGGATGACATACTGCTCATAGGAAACGACATTCCAACCTTGCAGGAGTTTAAGTCCTGGCTTGGAAAGTGCTTCGCTATGAAGGACCTCGGAGAAGCTGCTTATATTATGGGGATAAGGATATTGAGAAATAGGAGTAAAAGACTAATAAGACTTAGTCAAAGTACTTACTTGGATAAACTGTTGAAACGTTTCAGCATGGAGAATTCCAAGAAAGGGGAGTTATCAATCCAAAGCAATACCAAGTTGAGTAAGACTCAAAGCCCGAGTACCGAAGCTGAGATAGCAGAAATAAGTCGAGTACCTTATGCTTCCGCTGGTGGCTCGATCATATATGCTATGACGTGTACTCGCCCTGATGTGGCCTTCGCTTTGAGCATTGTCAGAAGATATCAAGGGAATCCTGGTAGAGCTCATTGGACTGCGGTAAAGAACATTCTTAAGTACTTGCGGATGACTAAGGACCGCGTTCTTATCCTCGGTGGGAGTGATGACTTGAGAGTGCGAGGGTATAGTGATGCCAGTTTTCAGACCGACCGAGACAATTTCCGCTCTCAGTCGGGATGGGTCTTTACCCTGAATGAACGAGAAGTGACTTGGAAAAGTTCCAAGCAGGAGACCGTAGCTGATTCAACGTGCGAGTCAGAATACATAGCAGCAAGCGAAGCGTCGAAGTAGGCAATATGGCTAAAGAACTTCATTAGAGACCTTGGAGTTGTACCTGCCATAAACGAGCCTATGGAGATTTTTGTGATAACGAAGGTGCGGTCGCCTTAACCAAGGAACCGAGGGATCATGGCAGATCCAGGCATATCGACAGAAAATATCACTTCATTATACATCAGGTAGAAGAGGGACTCCTCGCAGTGAAGAGGGTATCGTCAGAGGATAACCCATCAGATCCCCTTATGAAGGGACTGAGTAGGGTTAAGCACTTGCAGCATGCTAGGAGTGTTGGGTTGAAGGACGATATTAGCTTTAGTGATTAGATAGCTTTTAGAAACTTGTAATAGATAAAATGTAATTGACATTTGATGATTAAATAAAGGAGTTTTATTTATGAGTAAAGTTACTGTCTTGTGTCAATAGTTTACTATTGTTTCATTTTGCATGTTTTGACTTCCAGAATAATAAGATTATTCAAACTATCCACAGTCCTTCATATTTTGGAAGTAAGTATATAGGTAAGACTGTCATGAATTGGTTTGTAGATTGTCTAAGCGTTTAGACATTGCAAAAGTTTGCTGCAACGTTCATGAGTGCTTCTGAAATAAGATTTGAGTATTGGATTAAAACCACCCTCACATGAATCACTTCATGGAATTAATCACGAGTGATTGTGAGACGATAATATCGCATAGTCTTTAAACCGAGATATATGAGTTGTTGTTTACGAGTTGGTTGTGCATTGATAATGCGTAAACACATCAGTAACTTGATGTTGTAAAACATATTGTTGTGTACGATTTAATGAGTAAATAGTACAAGCATAAATGTCAAAGTTTATATGTTCCTTTTATCCTAAGAGTATTAAAAGCGATATCTTGGGCCCCTCGATGATTTTGTTTTGACTTATGTGCTGGGCCTGGTCAGGACTAAGTTGACTTGGTTAATTAAGTTTTATGTCAGACAAATCAGAAATCGGGAAACAAACTGCTGGACAATAAGTATGACTATGTTCCATGTATTTGTCCGCATGATATCTTGAGAATGGAGGACTACATGATCCCTTATCTATAGGATGTGTCAGAGTTCGACAACAGCTTTTGAGAGCTACGATTGCTAATCGGATTTTGAAGTCATACTTGCATTTATAGTTATTAGACTTATCCAAGTGGGAGACTCTTGGATTAGGTGTCTAAGCCCATAACTATATTCGGTATGTACTTGACTTGATAGTGGCATGGTCCTTTTGGGTTGCCTTCACCATAGCAACTTAACTGGATGAATTATGGAGAAAGAGGTTAATTATGATTTATTAATATATTATAGGAATAATATATTAAAAGCGAAATAATATTGTTTAATTAATATTGGTCAAGAATTAATTTAGAATTCATTTTGTGATCAAAAGAGATTAATTAAATTAAGGGGACTAATATTGTAATTATAAGATAATTGCAAAATGAGCTGTGGATCCCTTAGTTAAGGGATGGACGAAATTCTTGTGGAAGCCCACATAGAATTCGTCTATAGGGTGTTCTGGAAGGATCCTATGGGCTACTTAAGACCTAAGCAACCAAATTAGGTATTTGACTGAAACCCTAATACCTCAGCTATATAAGGAACCCTTGGGGCATCATATTTTAGGTCACTTGAAACCCTAAGAAGAGTTCCAGCCGAAAATTAGTATCCCTAGCCTCTCTCTCATATTCCTCCAACTTGCTCTTGGTGTTTGTGATCGATTAGAGGTATTACACTTGTGATACTAAAGCCCTCAAAGGTTGAAGATCTTCAAGCTACAAAGAAAGGTATTATTCTAACTTGTTTATTATGTCAATTTCGAAATAAGCATGCTAGATTAGGGTTTATAGATTTGGATGATTATTGCATGTATAATTAGAGAAAAACCTAGATCCAAAGCTTTAGGGTTGCATGTGCACCATAGGAATGATGTAATGCTCAAAACCCATCAAGTTATTGGGTCCAAATATGACTCCCTTATGGCCAGCTTCTAGTTCATGTCCCAAGGCAAGGTCCCCTAGTCCTTACCCTAATGGGCCTTTTCCCCCAAGGTCCAACCCATAATCAATTTAAGGCCCAAGTCCATTCCTCTAAGCTTTAAAGCCCAATAAGGCCCAATACCATAAATCCCAGTCCTAGGCCCAATGACCTTACTCCACAGTGGGTCATGAGGCCCAACAAATTCAGGTCCAATCTCCCAAGGCCCAAAACCACGTTAATCACTCTGCATGCGTACGTGTGGCGTACATGGCACGTATGCCCGACGTACGCTGGTCTTGACCAGAAGCGGGAAGCTGACCTGGAATGCGCAGCGTACTAGGGGGTACGCCAAGCGTTCCGGCCAGTTACCCTAAAAATCCTTCTTTTAACTTAATCCATTAAGTCCCAACGTCCAGAACGTAGATCTAGGCTCATAACAACGTCTTTAACCATAAAGTTATGAACTTTATGTTTTTACATGCATGTATGAGGATTTAGACACCCATTAAGTCCATAAGCTCACTTTGTGGCCATCTATCACTTGCATGGTTGGGGCTAAACCATCAAGATTCGATTTTTATCGTTCTAAATGCTTCCAAGAGCTCAAAAGGACAACTCTTTTGGACAGATTCTTCCAAAACTCAAAGGACCTCAAGTATGGGACCAAAATGTGACATAAAACACCCCAAAACTACATCTAAGCATGCAATGGTCAAGGTTGGAGCTTGATACCTCAAACGAGTTAGAAAAGATGTCAAAATTTTGGATCTACAAGCTCTCTTCAAGTCCTTGCTGCTTCTTCAAGTTCCTTGCTCTTCAAAACCACCAAAACAACACCAAAATGCTCAAAGTAAGCTCAAGATACATGCAATGGGTTAGGGTTCGAGTTGGGTACTGTGAGGACAAGGGAGGTTGAGATGATAAGGGTTTGGAGGGTTATAAGTTGCTTAAAATTTAGGGTTTGCATCTGATCAACCTATGCCCAGCGTACGCATGGGTACGCCCAGAGTACGCATAGGGACTCCTCGTTTATCACCTCGTATATGTATGCCATGCGTACTCCTTGTACGCCCAACGTACGTCTCCACCCTAAAATTCCAAACATATCACAATTATAACTTGAATAAGAACCAACATAATACCTGACAAATCCCGGGCGTTACAAATCTCCCCCACTTGAATTAGATTTCGTCCTCGAAGTCTTTTGCGGCTAGAAATAGCTCTAGGTAGTTCTCCCTCATCTCGTCTTCCGGCTCCCACGTCCATTCTGAGCCCTTGTGGTGCTACCACTGCACCTTCACCAACTCTACCCTCTTGTTCCTTAGATCCATCGTCATCCTATCGAGAATGGCTACTGGCTTCTCGATGTAGTTCAGGCTATCATCCACCTGAATGTCCTACCAAGGAACAACCGCGGAATCATCGGCTATGCACTTCCGCAGCTGCGAAATATGAAAGGTGCTGTGGATCTGTATAAGCTCTTTTAGAAATTCTAACCGGTATGCCACCTTGCCCACCTCGGCTGTAACCCTGAAAGGTCTGATATACCTGGGGCCCAGCTTTCCCCGTTTTCTGAAGCGTATGGCAACTTTCCAGGGTGACAGCTTTGGAAGGACCATATCCCCGACCTGAAACTCCAAGTCCGATCGGCGTCTGTCGGCATAGCTCTTCTGCCGACTCTGGGCCGTCTGGAGTCTACTCCGGACCTGCTGGATCATCTCTGTCGTCTTGAGTACCACATTGGTACTCCCCATGACCCTTTGTCCGACTTCACCCCAACATATCGGGGTCCTGCACTTCCTCCCATAAAGGATCTCAAAGGGAGGTCGATCGATACTAACGTGGTAGCTATTATTTTAGGAAAACTCTGCCAAAGGAAGGTAGGTATCCCAGTTACCACTTAAGTCTAGAACGAACGCCCGCAACATATCCTCCAAGGTCTGAATCGCCCGCTCCCTCTGACCATCCGTATACGGGTGGAAGGCCTTGCTGAAGTGCAGACGAGTGCCTAACTCGTCATGAAACTTTTTCCAGAATCTGGAAGTGAACTGCACATCCCTGTCAGAAATCACAGAAACCGGCACCCCATGCCGAGCTACTACCTCCCTGATGTAGATGTCTGCCAACTTCTCAGCTGAAATGCTCTCCTGGATTGGTATGAAATGGGCAGTCTTGGTCAATCGATCCATGATGACCTGGATAGAATCTACCCCACGTACTGTCCCGGGAAGCTTTGTGATAAAATCCATAGTTATGTCTTCCCATTTCCACACTGGAATCTCCAACGGCTGCGTCTTGCCGTGAGGTCACTGATGCTCGACCTTGACTTTCCTGCAAGTCAAGCATTGCTCCACATACCAAGATATGTCCCGCTTCATGGAAGGCCAACAATAATCAGGGCGAAGATTTCGATACATCTTCGTTGCCCCGAGATGAATGGAGGATATCGACTTGTACGCCTCCTCCATCAGAACCTGGGGCACACCTCCCGAGTAAGGAACCTAGACCCTATAATGTAGGGTCAACAATCTACGGTTGTCATAATCGAATGAAGCCAACTACCCTATGATCCGCTCACACTTTCGGCGCTCCTCCTTCATACCCTTGACCTGAGCCTCCCGAGTCCGCTCCAGCAACAGAGTAATCACTATCATCCTCAGACATATATCCCGAATTGGAGCCGCGGCCGCCTTGCGGCTGAGAGCATCGGCCACCACATTGGCCTTCCCCGGGTGGTAGAGGATCTCGCAATCATATTCCTTCACCACATCCAACCAACGTTGCTACCTCACGTTTAGATTTGGCTGATCCATCAAGTACCTCAGGCTCTTGTGGTCCGTATAGATACTACAGCGGACCCCATAGAGGTAGTCCCGCCAAATATTGAGGGCAAAAACAACTTCCCCAACTCCAGGTCGTGTGTCGGGTAATTCGCCTCGTGAGGCTTCAGATGCCTCGATGCGTAAGCGATGACGCGCTCTCTCTGCATCAATACTACGCCTAAGCCCATGATAGACGCGTCACAATACACTACAAAATCCTCAACTCCCTCTGGCAGAGTCAATATCGGTGCATCGCACAGCTTCTGCTTCAAAGTCTCGAAAGCTGGCTGCTGCTCAGGCCCCCAGCGGAGTGTCACTGACTTCTTGGTCAGTCAGGTCAGTGGAACAGCAATCTTGGAGAAATCCTGGATGAATATATTATAAGTTATAATATATTATAAGTTATAATATATTAATATGAAATCACATTATTTAATTAATATTGATCTTAAACTAATTATGAATTAATTTAGTGATCAAAAGGTGACTAATTAAATATGGGCTATTATATTTATATAGTGTGGGCTAATACTCATTAGGAAATGGGCTAAGCTTGCGTGGGAGTCCATGGATGATCTATGGAGCTTTTAACCCATGGATCCTTGGAAAAGGAAAAGACATGGGTTATTAGGGTTTACATGGTTCATAACCCTAATCATCTACACTATATAAAGAGGCTTGTGATGCTTGAAATGACACTAGTTGTGTGTGTGCAAGAAGGTGGCCGGTTTCTATAATCTACATACACTCTCATTGGTTTTTCCAAGTTTAAGGTGATTTGTGATTTCCATTTGAGGCATCCACATTATTGGTGCTTGGCTCTCAAACTCCAAGGAATCAACTCACTATTGAAAGGTATGTAATTCTTCTAGCTTTTATGTTGAAAAGTTCCCCATGCCATGCTAGATAGGTTATGAACATTGGAAAAACAAATTTGCATGTATTCATAGTAAAACATAGATCCAAGGTTTTAGGGTTGCATGTACACCTTAGGAGTGTTAGGATGCTCAAAACCCAATAGTGGTATCAGAGACTAGGCTTGTTTGTTTGATACTTGATGCAAAATAGCTGAAGAAGTCGAAGTTCTTGCTGTCTGCACAGGGGACTCGCCGAGTCCATGGGGGGACCCGACGAGTCCAAGCGAATCTTCAACCAACTCGGCGAGTCAGTTCATGCACTCGACGAGTTGGCTAGGCAGAGTGCAGATTTTCGACTTTTGCTGCTTGAAATGGACTAGAAACATTACCCTAAACTGTTTTGGTGTTTTAAAACTTGTTTTAGATGGTGTAATGTTTGTGCTAATCCATTTACAATGGCCAATATCAAAATTCCATGTTTATATGTGTTCATATGTTCTTGAAATTTTGATATGATATTCATGTTCTTATGAATTATTGTTAGATCATAGGAATTATTTGCTAAATTGTTTATTAATTAATTCTTGATCATTTATGTGTTTTAATGGAGTCCATAATTTGTCCTCAAGTTATGGATTTCCAAAGGTCTCTTTCTTTTATGCACATTTAAAACACATAAGTTACATGAAAATGAAGAGTCTTCATTTTTATGAACCATTAATTCATAAGTTATAAAATGAAAAGTTTTGAATAGTTTCAAAACTTGTCCTCAAGTTTTGGAATTTGTAAAGTTGCACACACTTTAATATACTTTAATTCCAACCCTTAGAGTTTTAAAAGTTAAAATTCAACCCTTATACTATTTATAACATTAATGGTTAATAATGATATATATATATATATATATATATATATATATATATATATATATATGTATAAGATTAAGTCGTTTTACCGTTAGTAGGCCTCATTCACGAAGCCGGTCTATAAGGGGGTATAAGGTTGTTGCCTATAAAATGGCAGCTTAATGGGTGTCCACTCTAACCCACCGCTTCCTTGATCGGTGGAGGGTCGTTAGCCGAACGGGTAGGACAATGACTTTAATTCTCATTAAAAGTATAATGATTATTATAAAGTAACTAAATGTTTTTATAAATTCCCAATCTTAGTTACTTTAGGAAAATGTGAATTTGGTGCTAATCCATGAAATTCACACTTTGTACCTTACCAAGTCGTTGGTGGAGCGTATATGGTTGACCGGCACACTAACTTGGACTAGTAAGGATCACGAAGGGTGACTTAATGTTTATCATAGATCGGTGGAGCACGTGTGGTTAACCGACACATTGATTAGGTGATAATATTAAGGGTACCAAGTGAATTTGCATGGTTATTCACACCTTGTTTTGTGATCCTCGGCATCCCAGTCACAAAACTTGAAGGGCACAATCGAGATTGAAACATGCCATTGAAAAGTTCAATGAATCTCAAAAGAATCTAGGAATTTCAAAGCCAATTAAAACCTAATAATTTATTTCGTTTTTCATGGTGGAAATTGGTGAATCGTCATTCACCTATCTTCAAATATGTTATAGGTTAGATTACGACATCCCTCTTCTAAGTTATAATATATTGTGTTGGATCCTAGCCTTAATATTACATTTGGGTGTCTTATTAAGGACTCTATTTATATCAAATCTGAACTTGTTTTCTTCTTTTCAGATGTCTTCCAACAACAATGCTTCGGGCTCTAACCCTACTGGCTCCTTCTCTCTCATGAACCTTTGTGGGAGAGTCATCTTTGATGGTTCCAACTTCATGGATTGGATCCGGAACATCAGGATGGTTACTCGTTACGAGGACAAGGAATATGTCCTCTATAAGGAGCTAAAGGAGCTTGATGAGTCCACTGCTACTCCTGAGAAGATCGCTAAATTCAGGACGCATGAGAGAGATGCTACTAAAGTGGAATGCATCATGATGGCCACGATGACAACCGAGCTCCAAAAGTCCTATGAGGACTTCTACCCTTTTAAGATGCATTAGGATCTGATGGAAAGGTACCATCAGAGTGCTCGTCAAGAGCGGTATGAAATAATCTCCTCCATGATAACAAACCGAATGAAGGATGGTGAATCCATCACGGGCCACATGCAAAAGATGCAAAGGTATGTGGACCGTTTGCTGAAACTGAATGTGAACTTCCCTGAGGAGTTGGCAATTGACATCATTTTGCACTCCTTACCTCCTTGTTATGACCAATTTCGTATGACATACCACATGAACTAGGAGGAAGTTACTCTCAGCAAACTTCAGGGACTCTTGAAGACCGCAGAAAGTGGTCTTAAAGGTAAGTCGGTTGTTACCTCTACTACTCCTACTCCTACAGCTACCCCTGTTTTGGCTATCGGGCAAGGCAAAGGGAAGAAGAGGAAGACCCCTTCGAAGGGTACCAAGGGAAAGTCTCTTGAAGGCTCCTCATCTGGAACCAAAAGTGGTTCTATCACTCCTTCTGCCATCCCTAAGGATGCTGATTGCTTCTACTGTCAGAATAAGGGGCACTGGAAGCGAAACTGCCCTAAGTACTTGCAGGATGTCAAGGATGGGAAAGTGAAACCATCCCATGCAGGTATTTACACTATATTGTCTAATAACTCACCATATTCTAACTCTTGGGTGCTTGATACAGGATGTGGTATTCACATATGTTCTGATTTGCAGGGCCTAAGAAGAAGTGAGGATGTGGAGCACGGGAAGATAAACCTGGTCATGGGGAATAGGAAGGCTTCACCTGTTTCCAAGATTGGAGTTTATACTTTGTTGCTAAATAGTGGGTTAAAGTTAGATTTGAATAAATGTGTGTACTCGTCAGAAATGGCGAGAAATATTATTTCCTTTCATGCTTTGTACAAACAAGGGTTTACCTTTTTTTTTTGATAATGAATGTGGTGGAATAAATGCTTTCTTTAATAATGTTCTTTATTTTAAAGCATTACCTTGTGATGGTGTGTATGAAGCTGTGTTGGTTGTAGATAATTTAGGAAATAATGTGTTATGTATTGATTCTTCTACTTCCTTGGATAAAGCATCATTGTGGCATTGTCATCTTGGACATGTAAGCAAGAAACGCATAGGCTAGCTCCAAAAGGATGGAGTCTTGGAGTCGTTCGACCGTAAGTCAGATGATAGTTGTGAATATTGTCTACTTGGAAAAATGACAAAATCACCCTTCACTAGTACTTGTGCAAGGGGTGAGGGTTTGTTGTACCTTATACATACTGATGTATGTTGACCATTCAAAACCACCACAAGGGATGCCAATCGCTATTATGTGACTTTTATTGATGATTTTAGTAGATATGGTTATGTCTACTTAATCAAACGTAAGTCAGAGACTTTTGAAAGGTTTAAAGAGTTTAAACAGGAAGTAGAAAATCAATTGGGCAGGAACATTAAGATGCTTCGATCCGATCGAGGTGGTGAGTATCCTAGCACTGAGTTCCTCGACTGTCTTAAGGAGTATGGGATTGTCTCACAATTGACACCTCCCAGGACACCACAGCTGAATGGTGTGGCTGAGAGGTGTAATCGAACTTTGTTGGACATGGTTCGCTCTATGATGAGTCGAGCTTCCCTACCAATCTCTTTTTGGGGGTATGCCTTAAAGACTGCTGCCCACATCCTTAATCTAGTCCCTACAAAGAAGGTTGCCAAAACACCTCATGAGACGTAGACTGGGAAAGTTCCCAATTTGGACCACATCAAGATTTAGGGTTGCGAGGCTTTCGTGAGGTGCGAGACTCATGATAAGATCCAACCCCGAAGTGAAAGGTGTATTTTCATCGGCTACCCACATAAATCCTTTAGTTAACTCTTCTACAGACCCAGTGAGAATGTGGTCTTTGTGACAAGGAGAGGGGTCTTTCGAGAGAGAGAATTTATAAGCCAAGGAGACAGTGGGAGGCAAATTGACCTTGAAGAAATTCAAGAGTCAATTGGTGAAGGAACCTCAGACACTAGCAATCAACCTGAGGAGGAAACTCCTGTTGAGCCAGCTGACGAGTCTGTACCTCCGAGGCGTTCCACAAGGGTTAGGAACACACCTGAGTTTTATTATGGATTTCATATTACTACGGAAGGTGATACATTTATCAGTGATAGTACACTGGTAAATCTGGATGAACCTAACAATGTTAAGGAAGCTATGGCAGGCCCGAAGCACGCTAAATGGAAGGAGGCTATGGACAGCGAGATACAGTCCATGTATGACAATCAAGTTTGGAACTTGGTTGACAATGTACTAGGCCATAAGACAGTCGGGTGCAAATGGATCTTCAAGAAGAAGACCGACATGGATGGGAAGGTGCACACTTATAAAGCGCGACTGGTCGCGAAGGGTTTTACTTAGACTCAGGGTATTGATTATGATGAAACTTTTTCACCAGTAGCGAAGATTAAGTCTATTAGGGTTATGCTAGCCATTGCTGCATTTCATGATTATGAAATATGGCAAATGGATGTCAAAACCGCTTTCCTTAATGGAAAGTTGGCTGAGGATGTTTACATGAATCAGCCAGAGGGTTTTGTCAGTGCAGAGTACCCTAATAGAGTGTGCAAGCTTGAGAAATCCATTTATGGGTTGAAACAAGAATCTCGAAGCTGGAATCTTTGTTTCGATGAAAAGGTCAAAGAGTTTGGCTTCTCGAGAAGTGAAGATGAGTCATGCGTGTATGTCAGAGCTAGTGGGAGTATAGTTAGATTTTTGGTACTGTATGTAGATGACATACTACTCATAGGAAATGACATCCCAACCTTGCAGGAGGTTAAGTCCTGGCTTGGGAAGTGCTTTGCTATGAAGGACCTTGGGGAAGCTGCCTATATCCTAGGGATAAGGATATTAAGAGAAAGGAGTAAAAGACTAATTGGACTTAGTCAGAGTACTTACTTGGGTAAGGTGTTGAAAAGGTTCAACATGTAGAATTCCAAGAAAGGAGATTTACCCAGCCAAAGCAATGCCAAGCTGAGTAAGACTCAGAGTCCGAATACAGAGACTGAGATAGCTGAGATGAGTCAACTACCATATGCTTCCGATGTTGGATCGATCATGTATGCTATGACTTGTACCCGCCCTAATGTGGCGTTAGCTTTGAGCATGGTCAGTAGATATCAAGTGAACCCTGGCAAGGCTCACTGGACTGCGATAAAGAATATTCTCAAGTACATGTGGAGGACTAAGGATTGGATCCTTATCCTCGGTGGGAGTGATGACTTGAGGGTAGTAGGATATAGTGATGCTAGCTTTCAGACTGATAGGGATAACTTCCGCTCTCAGTTGGGCTTGGTATTTACCCTAAATGGAGGGGCAATCACTTGGAAGAGTTCCAAGTAGGAGACGATAGTTGATTTGATTTGTGAATCAGAGTACATAGCAGCGAGTGAAGCGGAAAAGGAGGCGATATGGCTGAAGAACTTCATCGGAGACCTTGGAGTTGTACCAGCTATTAAGGAGCCTATGCAGATTTTCTGTGACAGCAATAGTGCGGTTGCCTTAGCCAAGGAACCAAGAGATCATGGCAGATCCCGACACATTGACAGAAAATATCACTTCATAAGACACAAGATAGAAGAAGGACTCCTCGTGGCAAAGAGGGTATCGTCAGATGAGAACCCTGCAGACCCCCTTACGAAGGGACTGACGAGGGTTAGGCATTTACAGCATGCGAGGCGCATCAGGATGAGGGACGATATTAGTTTTACGGATTAGATAGTTATTACTGAAACTTGTAAAATGTAATCGACGTTTGATGATGAATAAAAGTTGTTATTTATTTATGAGTAAGGTGTTGCTATCATTGTCAATTATTTACTATTGTTTCAGCTTTGCATGTTTTGACTTCCAGGATAATAAATTTATTCAAATTCTCCACAGTCGGTCATATGTCGGAAGTAGGTATGAATCAAGGCTGTCATGAATTGGGTTTGTAGATAACTAAAAGTGTTTAGGCATAGCAATGATTTCTATAACATTCATGAGTGCTCATAAGTTATGAGTATTGGAATAAACCCACACTCACTTGTATCACTTCATGGAATTTATCTCGAGTGATCGTGAGACGGTAATATCATATAAGTCTTCAAACCTAGAGATATGAGTTGTTGCCTATGAGTTGGTTGTGCATTGATTGCACGAAAACGCATCAGTAACTTGATGTTATAAAACGTGACTTTGTGTACAATTCAACAAGTAGTAGAACAAGCATATGAGTCGAATTTTATCTGTTCCTTCTTGGATTAGAAGCGATATCTGGCCCCCTCGATGATTTTGTTTTGACCTATGTACCGGGCCCGGTCAGAACTAAATTGATGTGTTCGATTAAGTTCTTTGTCAAACAAATCAGAAATCGGGAAACAAATTGCTGGACAATAAGTAAGACATTGTTCCATGTATTTTTCCGGCTGATATCATGAGAGCAGAGGATTATATGATCACTTATCTAAATTGGCGCTTCATAGTTCAACAGAGTTTTTGAGAGCTACGATTGCCGGTTGGTTCCTGAAGCTATATAGGCAAATACAGTTATCAGACTTATCCAAGTGGGAGACTGTTGGATAAGGTGTCTAAGTCCATAACTTATTTGGTATATACTTGACCCGACCCGACATGGTCCATTTGGGTTGCACTTCACCCGAACTATTTATATGGATAATATTATGAGAATAGTATGCTTATGACTTATTAATATATTATAAGTTATAATATATTAATATGAAATCACATTATTTAATTAGTATTGATCTTAAATTAATTTAGTGATCAAAAGGTGACTAATTAAATATGGGCTATTATATTTATATAGTGTGGGCTAATACTCATTAGGAAATGGGCTAAGCTTGCATGGGAGTCCATGGATGATCCATGGAGCTTTTAACCCATGGATCCTTGGAAAAGGAAAAAACATGGGTTATTAGGGTTTACATGGTTCATAACCCTAATCATCTACACTATATAAAGAGGCTTGTGATGCTTGAAATGACACTAGTTGTGTGTGTGCAAGAAGGTGGCTGATTTCTATAAGCTACATACACTCTCATTGGTTTTTCCAAGTTTGTGGTGATTTGTGATTTCCATTTGAGGCATCCACATTATTGGTGCTTGGCTCTCAAACTCCAAGAAATCAACTCATTATTGAAAGGTATGTAACTATTCTAGCTTTTATGTTGAAAAGTTCCCCATGCCATGCTAGATAGGTTATGAACCTTGGAAAAACAAATTTGCATGTATTCATAGTAAAACATAGATCCAAGGTTTTAGGGTTGCATGTACACCTTAGGAGTGTTAGGATGCTCAAAACCCAACAGGATCGACCAGTATACCGTTCTGGTTGATGAGATGCCCTAGAAACTGCACCTCACGCAACCAAAACTTGCATTTGGAGAACTTTGTGAAAAGTCTCTCCCTCCTCAGTATCTCCAGCACCTTCCTCAGGTGCTCCTCGTGCTGCTCTTGAGTCTTGGAATACACCAAGATGTCATCGATAAAAACTATCACAGACCGATCCAGCGTCGGTCCGCACACGCAGTTCATGAGATCCATGAACGCGGCATGAGCATTGGTGAGCCCAAACGGCATCACCAAGAACTCATAGTGACCATAGCAAGTCCGAAAGGCTATCTTCTGCACATCGTCATCCCTGAATCGCATCTGGTGATAACCTGATCGCAGATCAATCTTAGAGAACCAAGATGCACTCTGAAGCTAGTCAAATAAGTCATCAATCCTCAGGAGGGGATAACAGTTCTTCACCGTTACCTTATTCAACTCCTGGTAATCTATACACATCCGATGTGACCCGTCCTTCTTCTTTACAAACAGGATCGGTGCTCCCCATGGTGAACTATTCGGCCTTATAAATTCCTTGTCTAACAGCTCTTACAGCTGTGTAGACAACTCCTGCATCTCGGGAGGAGCCAACCAATATGGTGCCTTGGCTATCGGAGCCGCACCAGGAACTAGGTCAATCCTGAACTCGACCTGCCTCTCTGGAGGTACCCCAGGCAAATCCTCCGGGAACACGTCCGGGGTACTCCCGTACGATCAGTACATCGTGTACGGTCACCTTACCCTTCTCCCAGGTATCCATGACATAGGAGACATAACCTGCACAACCCTGCTGAAGGTAGCGTCTCGCCCTAGGTGCCGAACACAAAGTTGGTCCACCGTGCGACCTTTCGCCCTGAATCACCAACTCTCCCCAACGCTGGGTCCTAACTCACACTAGATGCCGCTCGCAGTCGATCACTGCCCCATTGGGGCTCAGCCAGTCCATACCCACGATAACCTTATTCCCTCGCAGGGGAATAGGGACTAAATCCACGGAATACTGCTCATCAAACAACTGCGGTGAACATCCCCGGTGAACCCTCGCGACCTGAACGGTCCTATCATTCGCAATCTCTACATCAAGGGGACAGTCTAACTCCCCAGGAGCTCCAACAAATCGCTTGCTAAGTGCGAGCGATACAAAGGATTGGGTAGCCCCCGAGTCAAATAATACCAGCACTGGTATACCGTTCACATGGAACGATCCTAAAACAAGATATATGGAATATAAATATCAAAACTGACATATAATAAAAACTAGGGAGAAGAAACATACTAGTCACCACGTCTGGTGCGACACGCGCCTCCTCAGCGGTCAGCTGGAAGGCTCGGCTCCTCACCACAGGAGCATCTGACTTGCCCTGGCAGCCATCTGTGATCTGCAGGGTAGCTGGAGCTGGCACCGCCACTAACGCTCCTGATACCAATCTCGGGCAGTTGGCCTTTATATGGCCTCACTAATTGTAGTGAAAACAAAGCAGGTCTGATGTCTAAATGGTGGGGGTAAGGGCAGTGCAATCCCTGTTAAAGTGTTCCAACTTGCCGCACTTATAGCAGCCTGATCCCCCTACTCTGCAAACTCCCTCATGCGTCTTGCTGCATTTCCCACAGTGGCTCCGGCCCTGCTGGCCCTTCGACCTTGATTCGAATCCCTTGGGTCTCTTCACCGAAATCCCAGTCGTCTGCCCAGTCTCCGCCTTCCTCTTCATGATGTGCTCTATATCAATCTCCCTCTCTCGTGCCCTGGCTATCATATCATCCAAAGTCAGGCACGCCGAATAGCTGACATATTTCCGAATGACAACTCTCAACATATCATGGTACTAGATTTTCTTCATCTCCTCATCACCCACGTACTGGAGCACCAACAAGGCCCTCTCCCTGAACTTGGGGGTAATCTCCGCCACCGTCTCAGTAGTCTGTCTCATATCTAGAAACTCCGTGGCTAGCTGCTGAACCTCCACAGCTGGCACGAACTCCGCCCGACACATAGACACAAAATCCGATCAGGTCATGGCCACAATGGCTGGGGCTCCCAAAGTATCACCGACTGCCTCCCACCAGTCTCTAGCTCGCTCCCTCAAACACCCAACAACAAATCTGACCTTCGAACCCTCAGGGCAGAAGCTCGTCACCTGTGCAGACTCAATGTTTGCGATCCATCGCCTAGCCACAATGGGGTCTTTCACCCTGTAAAATTCTGGTGCTCCACATCCCATGAAATCCTTGAAGAAGAGCGTATGAGTCCCTGACTGGCCAGGTGCTATGTTACTCCTAAATGCCCTAAGGCGATCCTCCATCAGCTCAATGATACCCTCCTTGATCGACCTGAAAATCACCAGGGTCGACTCAAGGACTCCTCTCGTAATCTCAGATGCAATGAACTCGCGCAATCCATCATCAACTGGTTTGGAACCCGTACCCGAACCTAACCCAGATCCTGAGCCCCCTGCTTCATGACGCGTCACCACTATTCTGAAACAAAACAAACAATCGTCAGGGTCATACATAACATCGAGAGGTATCACACTCTTCCACTCTTGGTTCCCCACAACTTTCCAAGAGTCAAGTACGGATCCTATGCTTTCAGTAGTATGGGCCCATACTACCTTCCACATATATCCATACTTTCCTCGTAGGTTGCCTTGGGTTACCAAAGCCGATTCCTATCCATGAATACAATTCTCAATCGAATAGCTCCTGTTACTAATCTCATCCTAGGCTTGCCCTAGGGTAATATACGACCCACTCTCCGCCATCAGCTGCATAAGAAGTCCCTGCTATCTCTCCCTAACTAGCTCGCGAATACCATTACATATCTCTAAGACCAGATGATTCTTCGAATGAGAGGTCCTACCCTACAACGGTTGGACTCAGACAAGAGCTGTGAAATAGGGCTAGACCTAACATTTTAAAATTATTTAGTCCTCGTAATATGTAACTTAACGTATTCGTTCACTAGTTAATTAAAGATAACCATAACTCCTAAAAGCACAAAGAAAGCAATATTCAAGCATTGAGTAACCAAACCCAGGCATATCCTAAACATGTTATCATATCACTGACTAATCAGTACTAGCATGTAGTTCAATAAGCACATACAATAGGCATACAAGGCATCCTCCCTAAATCCTTAGCCCTAATCTAGCATGCAGTTCACATATTCACACTTCATATCATAATATAACATGTATGGGTATCTTGGGAACAACTTACTTGAGCCCGGCCGATTGCACGCATCACACTCCTTGTTCTTTATAAAAACCCTTAATCTTAATTGTAGAAAAATTATTTTTCTTGTAAAAACTATCAATGAGTCCAGGCACCCCCCGAAGGTGCGTCCGAATCCCTCAAACCAAGGCTCTGATTCCAACTTGTAACATCCCAAAATTCATGACCAAAAATTTCACTTTTAATTACGTAATTATAAAAGCCAGTAGTCTAAAAATATCAATAGTGTCATCACATGTCATAATCAAAATCAATATCCAAAACATGTCATAAGAAAACAATATCAGAGTACAACTCCCAAAGATCTCATGTGCGGAAAATTATAGTGTGATGCGCTGCAATCATGCGGACACCTTTCCTTTCGAAGAAGAAGCACCTGAAACCAAAAGTGAATATCGTAAGCACGAAGCTTAGTGAGTTCCCCCATCATACCACATACCATACAATAAACATACTGCCTAGCATATCCAGGTGCTGGCCTACCCCTTCGGTCTCTTTCAACCGGTAACTGCCTAGCATATCAGGGTGTTGGCCTACCCCTTTGGTCTCTTTTAACCGGTAACTGCCTAGCATATCCGGGTGCTGGCCTACCCCTTCCGTCTCTTTCAACCGGTAACTGCCTAGCATATCTGGGTGCTGGCCCACCCCTTCGGTGTCTTTCAACCGGTTATGGGGTCTATTTCACCCCTACCACTACCACAAAATATCCTAGCATATAAGCACATAAATCACATACTGCCTAGCATATATGGGTGCTGGCCTACCCCTTTGGTCTCTTTCGAGCGGTTACGGGGTCTAATTCACCCCTACCACTACCACATAATAACATAACATACAAGCACATAAATCTCAACAGATAGTGACATACCAGACAATTATCACAAAGACACTCATCTCTACTGTAAACAACTACTAGTGGGTCGACATTCGTGCCTTCGACCCAGTTATACCGGGAAGGTAACTCACCTCAATTGTGTGTGCCGAAATCGTACTCCTCAGATGGGCCGGGACTCCTCTCCCTAAAGCATAATAAGTCCTTAAGTTAGTTATTGGGTCCAAGTATGACTCCCGTATGGACCAACTTCTAATTCATGTCCCAATGCAAGGTCCCCTAGTCCTTGCCCTAATAGGCCTTTTCCCCCAAGGTCCAACCTATAATCAATTTAAGGTCCAAGTCCATTCCTTTAAGCTTTAAAGCAAAATAAGGCCCAATACCATAAATCCCAGTCCTAGGCCCAAAGGCCTACTCCACAGTGGGCCATGAGGCCCAACAAATTCAGGCCCAATCTCCCAAGGCCCAAGACCACGTTAATCACTCTGCATGCATATGTGCGGCGTAGCTTGCACGTACGCCCGACGTACGGTGGTCTTTACCAGAAGCGGGAAGCTTACCCAGAATACGCAGTGTAGTAGCGGGTATGCCCAACGTTCCTGCCAGTCAGCCTAAATCCTTCTTTTTTAGATCTTGGCTCCTAACAACGTCCTTAACCATAAATTTATGAACTTTATGTTTTTGCATCCGTGGATGGGAATTAAGACACCCATTAAGTCCATAAGCTCGCTTTATGACCATCTATCACATGCATGGTTGGGGCTAAACCATCAAGATTCGATTTTTATGGTTCTAAATGCTTCCAAGAGCTCAAAAGGACAACTCTTTTGAACAGATTCTTTTAAAACTCAAAGGACCTCAAGTATGGGACCAAAATGTGACATAAAACACCCCAAAACTACATCTAAGCATTCAATGGTCAAGGTTGGAGGTTGATACCTCAAATGAGTCAGAAAAGATGCCAAACTTCTGGATCTACAAGATCTCTTCAAGTCCTTGCTCCTTTTTCAAGCTCATTGCTCTTCAAAACCACCAAAACAACACCAAAATGCTCAAAGTAAGCTCAAGATACATGTAATGGGTTAAGGTTCAAGTTGGGCACTGTGAGGACAAGGGAGGCTGAGAGGACAAGGGTTTAGAGGGTTATAAGTTGCTTAAATAGGGCACAAACCTTAAAATTTAGGGTTTACATCTTATCAACCTACGCCCAACGTACGCATGGGTACGCCCAGCGTACGCATGGGGACTCCCCGTTCCGTGCCTCGTATATGTACACCGTGCGTACACCTTGTACGCCGAGTGTACGTCTCCGCCCCAAAATTCCAAACATATCACAATTATAACTTGAATAAGAAGCAACATAATACGTGAAAAATCCTGGGCGTTACTGCCAAATCAGAGCTACGTGGCACCATATGATCATCACCTTGAAAGGAAATGGAGGAAGAGTGTCCGGAAAAGATTTAGACCACAAAACATTCTTTTCACATGTCATAGCATTACCACTAGACTAGCCCACTTGATTTTAATATGATCATCTATCATAAATTATTAAAAAATGTTAATACGATTCATATAATTTTTCTATCAATTTGTTTTTCCTCATTCTTTTGTATTAAACTAACCATTTTTCTTAATTAACATGAAATATAATGTGATTGTCAAAATATAAAAGACTAAATTCAAAACATAACATAGTATTTGTAGTTATTGTTATATTATAATATCATATTTTAATTCTTTTGAATATATCAATGCATTTTTTTTCTTCATAAAACAATATATTTTCTAAAAACTATTAAACTACAATAATATGTATGTTCATTTTCTTTCATTTTATACATTATTACATGAAATATTCTTGTATTATAGTGAAGTTACTATAAATGCATAGATTTTTCAAAATATAATGTTATAAAAGAAGGAAATAAAAATAAAATATCATCATATTAAAGGAATGGAAGCAAATTACTATTTTATAAAATAAATGCTATAATAAACAAGTTAATAACGATACATGTTCATTTATTTCATTTAATAGTAACTAGAAATTGTGCACTTTCCACTTCGCCGGGGACATAATTTTCACGTCCGCATTTCTCGTTAGGCATTGATGAAATATGTAATTGAAGTCGACTAACAATTGTAATCCATTTGTGAATAATTGAAAGAAATTATCTGAATTTATGTGAATTTGTGTATATAATATTGAGTGAAAATTTTAATAATAGAGTTAAAATAAACGTTAAAAATAATATATTAATTAGGATAAATAGTCTTGATGAAAGTTGAAGTATTCATGATAAGGTTTTTAGGGATATAAGCAACACCTAAATCTAATTTCGTACGAAGAAGTTATGATCCTTTGAAGTTTCACGTTCAACCAGATACGACAAAGTATGTCGTAAATAGTGAATTGAAGATAAGTTGCTTATTAGCCTAAGAAATCTAAATCAAAGTCGTAGTAATCGTAAACGCGAACTGGTGCATATAGAGAACGTCCAAATCTGACTTCATATGAGGAAGTTATGATTTTTCGAAGTTTTAGCGCAATTATGTTAGCACATAAATTGAAGTTGAAATCTACTGATTGTTAGCCACAACAATCTAAACGATAGTTGAAGATCTTGTGCTTAGGAGTCCATCGATATAAAGTCAGTCGAGAACGGAGTCCGTATGAAGATGTTATGAATTTTACATGGTCCTTTGCAGTGTAATCTTCGTAGACTGTTAAATTCAAAATGGATCGGAAATTAGCCAACAACATCAAAATGAAAGCTGAAGTAATCGAAAATACCTACATGTGAGTATAAAGTACGTCGAAAACAGAGGTCATGTGAGAGAGATATGAATTTTCGAAGATTTAAGCCGTACCTACCCTTTCTACCACGCAACCCCACCAGATGAACACCACGTGTCACGTTCTGGGCGGAGGAACCCCCACCTACCCAGGGCGCGACACGCCTGGTACGTGGTGCAATGCGTCTCCTTGAAAATTCCCCAATAAATTGCTTTTAGCCCTCATTCATTCCTCACACATTCTCTAAACACTCTCTCAACTTCTTAGGTTCGAAACTAAGTTCTTTTTTCGGGATTTTAGAGTATTTTAGCTTAGCGAAACTCGGGATATCTAGGATCGACTAACAACATCTTTCGAGTCGGAGTTCTACTAATGCAATTTCCGACTTTTCACTAGAAAAATATCTATAAGTTAAGCTGCACTTATCTTAATTCAAGTGTAACTTATATTTTTATATATTAATAGTTGTTGCTATGACTTTATAAATAGGGAAAATGACATTGTAGCACATCAAACTTTTTCCATTTGGCCAATTTGGTCACTAAAGTTATTTTTTTGGTCAATTAATTCACTAAAGTCGGGTTTTACCTGTCAATTAAGTCATTTCCCCCCATTTTAAACGGTTTCCCTGTTGATTTTGTCTATATGTAAATAACTTTGATTTAATAGTTAGTTTATATAGTAAGTAGATTACACGTAGGATTTGCCATGTCATATAATGATATAAGACTCGATACTTAAACTCACTTGCTTCACCCGTCGACCTGTGTTCTTCCCTTATCACAAAACATGAAACTGAGCTAAGGTTTTTCAAGGATATTTGTGGTTAAGCTGAAGAATCAAAGCATTCGGTGGAATGGTACAACCGGACCCTAATGGACTGTTTGCGATGGTGGAACTCAACTATTACGGGGTATTTACTCGTAATCCTTTGTCTTACACTGGTGGTGTCAAAACCATGTTTAATGATGTTGATTTTTATTGAATGACATTTTCTGAGTGTGTCACTGTGACAACCCAAAATGTTTTGTCTTGTAAGTCCAACCAATCAATCGAGAGCCAGACTCATTTCTGCTACCTTTTAGCATTGTTTAGGATCTGTTTGAGTGTTCCGAGCATAGCACATTCAAGTTTTGGGTTTAGGGATGAGTTAACTTATGTTCTTCAAGTTGCATTCGAGCCAAACACTCCATCAAGTGGAGTGTATGGCCGTACACATGGGTGTACGACCGTACACTCAAGGTGGCCGTGAACCCATGGCCATATATAAGCTATTCCTTCATTTCTTATCACTTTTCACACTTCCAAGTCTAGAAAATCGGTTCTCTCTCAAGTATCATCAAGATTCTTCATCCTAATCCTCTAAAATCGTAAGTGATTCTTCTATCCTTCTTGATATCTTCCCTAGTTATGTATCATCTCATGATTCATCCATGAAAATAACTCTTTATGATAAATCTTCAAATCTTCATCCATTTCACCAAGAACACCAAGAACACACACTTGTTCTTGGGCCGTAAACCCCCTAAGGACCCTCAAAAGTGTGAGTATTCCCTCACTCATCTAGTTAGACATGTTAAACACTTGATTCATAGCCTTAAAACATCATCAAACTCAAGATCATCAAGGGTGTACGGTCGTACACACTTGGTGTGGCCGTACACACCTCAAGTCCTTCCAAAATGAAAGCTTTGTTCACCCACTTGTTGTGCAATTTTCACACGAGTTTCTCCAAGGATTAAACACCCTCTTTTTGCATGTTTTCCCATGAGTGTACGACCGTACACTCCATGGCCGTACACTCCATTGTGTGGCCGTAAACCCCCTTTAGTCAATCACATGTGATTGTAACACTTAGTTCAAGTGTTTCCTAGTCCCTAAGGGTGTTTCGTTCCATGTTAGTTGTTTAAAACACTAATTACATGCCTATATATACCGTTATATGTCATTTAGGACTCGTTTGTGTCTCGGGAATTCATTCGTGGAACTTCTCATCCTTACACGAATATGCAATTGAATCACCCACATAAGGTGAGTTCATACCCCTATAATCAATCTTTTAAATGTTTTAAATGATTTTAAGGGGGGGGGGGGGAATACAAGTTGAACACAATGATAATTGTGTAAATGTTATTTGTGACAACTATTATATTCAAAGGATTTCTTATTCTTTATAAGTGATCAAAACCATTTCAAAAACTCTTTTAAAGTTATGTTACTTTATTGTTTATAAAACACCATTTTTAAAGTACAATCATGACTCAATAGATAAATGAGTCTTTTCTTCAAGTCAGTAACAGTTCAAATAAACATACTAGTAAACTATAATAGGTATAGTTTAGGATTTCAGTTCATACTACAACTAGTACATGGAGGAACATAGTATACAAATACAACAATACTATAACATTAATGTGAGCCACTATTTCACGGCTTAGCAATACAATTTCTAGGTCGCGTTTTGTAACCAGAGTCTCCTAGAGGGAGAGCATGAGTTTGTGTATAGATCTATACGGGATTGACACCCCACACTTTGCTGCTAGCTACAGTGGGACTTGCAAGTCTACGGGTGACAAATATCACATCAGTTCGGCGCCTTAGGTCGTCGTGTTAATCACGTGTCATATCAGTATGGTTATAATCACATCACATTTTAACCTTAATTAACAAACTGGCTTTAAGGTAGTAAGTGCTTCAGTAATTACTTGGGAAAAATTACATCATTACAAAAGGCAAAAAGTACAGTCGAGTCTTAGTACATTTAGTAAAAAAGGGGCCTATAATGCTAACTTTATGATTCCTCGGTAGATACATCAGGGATATATATTAATCGGGTCCAGCAGATAGTAGGATGTGTGCCTTCCGCTTCATTTCCTGTTCCTTGTTTGGTTGTGGGCTTAGAGTAGATGCACCCAGTTTACTATCTATCCGATATTAGTTATATATATATTATGTATACACCAAGTAATCATAAGGAGTACCAGGTATGGGTTAGGTCATAGTATACAAATTTAATACACCGTTTTCAAGTACAAACTCGTACTTTTCAGATAGAACATTTAGTAGACTAAACTAGAAACTTATCGTTAAAAGGGTTTAATTCATTTTATTAAACCAATATAACTTAAAGGACCTTTAGTGGTTAATTCTATAATACCTTAGTTTATACATCAAGGTTATCTATAATTAATATCCGACAGGTAGTTGGATGTGTGCTTTCCGCTTTACTTCCTGTTCCTTGTTTAGTTGTGGGCTTAGGGCAGATTCACACAATTAACTATCCGTTCGATGTTAGATTATATATATCTTGTATAAATTAAGTGATTATAGAAGGAACTATTGTGGTTACCATTTTACTAAAGGAAATATGGGTTTTTCTTAAAGAATGTTTTCATCAAATATAAAGGAACTATTATAGTTAACTCTGTGAGTACCAAATGAATACACCAGGGTTATGTACAGTAAAGATCTAACAAACAATGGGATGTGTGACTTCCGCCTCATTTCCTGTTCCTTGTTTGGTTGTGGGCTTAGGGCGGATTCACACCATCGATTGTTTGTTTGATCTGGATTCTATATAACTTGTATCCATTTATCATTCATAGAAAGGTTTGTAGAGTCATTTTTACTTATCTTTCATCACATCAGAAGATATAGGATCTTCTGGAGGAACAGGCGAACTTTTCTAAAAATAACTTACAACTTACTTTACATCACTAAAATCTTATGAACTCACCTGCTTAAATGCTGATCTACTCTTTCAAAATAACTTGTATTCTCAGGAGACTAGTAGACAGGTACGCGCGCTGGGATTCAAAAGCTGAAGTATAGTAGCTTCATGTCTTGTTTTGTTATTTACTTTTGGATTGAATCTTTTGTGAATCACGACTTGTAAACACTTTAATATTAATACAATGGTTGTTTGTTACTATGATTACTATGATACATGTGTTGTGATACTAAACATGACGTCCTCCGCCCCCGAACGTTTCCGTCGTTCTGGTTTGGGGGTGTGACAGATTGGTATCAGAGCATTGTTTATAGTGAACTAAGTATATCAACCTATAAAATATATACAACTATAAATACAATGGGGCCGAAGTGCTCTGAATAATAATATATTTTAAGAATATAACAATACTTTATAAAAGTATACATACTTTCTTATACATACATACATACTAGAACAAGTATCACAAGAAGAACAGAACATAAGTATTTAAAAGTTGAACACTGCAGTCAAACCTGGACAGTTATGTAATCATATATGGGATCAATATAGCCTGATCAACTATATTCATTTGAGATGTGACCGACATGTGTTTGGGAGTGATGTGGTGTTGCAACAGTCTTAAAACTTACCTAACTCTATTCAAGGGATTTCTAGATCAGTACATAAAGTTAGAATACTATGGGAGTATTTTATTATACTACAAGACAACATCAAGTTTAAAACATACCAGGTTCATTACATTAAAATACTATAGGAGTATTTTAGGCACTATAATTAACTTATGTGAGAATTTAAAAGACCCTTCTGGTAGGTCTATGATTTCGGAGTGTATACTTCCAAGGTTTTATATAATTGAGGTTTTATAGACATAGAATTTGTGATCTATGCTTCACTACCTGTTCCTTGTTTGGTTGTGGTTTTAGAGTAGGATCACTTATTCGAAGATCTATTTAATCTTAAATTATATACAACTTGTGTATACATTTCGCAATTATAGGAGGACCCAGTAAGGATCACCCCATAATGTAATACTTAATCTCATAGATTATTTAGACACTTCCGTCCTCGTACGACAAACCCTGATAGATATAACCACTCCATCATGGTGGTTAGCAGAGGAGTCAAGGAGAGACAAAAAGATATTTCCAAGAAGTGATCAGCCGGAGAAACTGAAACGTCTTATGCGTCACACTAATAAATAATTACCTTAATTGACTTCATGAGCTAGTGAATACACTACTCACACTATGTGTTAGAATTATTTCTTTTCATGCAGCCAGTATCAGTTGTTCAATTTACAGAAATTCATTCGAGATAGCCACTTGTGATTCATAAAGTTTATTTTATATAGACTCCCTTTTATGAATTGTCTCCGGAACCCTATGAAAGTCAGAACCAGATGCACTCAGAACTAGGATAACTTTTTCATTCATCTTTCGGATTATAACCACCGCTATAGACTTATTTCCATCGTATCTGTGTATTCTTTTTAACAAGATGCCTCCACGTCGATCAGCAAGACACACTACTCCGATAACTCCAGTTCAAACTCCACTACCTCCTCCACAGTTCGATCCTGCTGCTCTCCAAGCAGCGATAGCCGCGACAGTAGCAACTGCTTTAACCCACATCAGCGAAAGTGGTACCACCGAAACCGGTAGCGGTACCCACATAACAAACCCCGGAGTTACCCACGGACACCCACGGGAGTGTTCGTATAAGGACTTCATGAGCTGCAAACCCAAATCCTTTAATGGAAATGGGGGGGGGGGTCATTGCTCTGATGCAATGGTTCGAGAAAACAGATTCGGTCTTCGCAATATGTTCGTGCACAGAAGGGAGCAAAGT
Organism: Lactuca virosa; assembly: GCF_052849685.1. Lineage (NCBI taxonomy): Eukaryota > Viridiplantae > Streptophyta > Magnoliopsida > Asterales > Asteraceae > Lactuca > Lactuca virosa. The sequence goes on along the minus strand of NC_136432.1, from coordinate 231,245,238 downwards.
TAAGTTTGCTGCTTGCACCTTCTCCGACAGAACCCTGACATGGTAGAATAGCCATGTTAAGTCACTGACCCTATCAGTGGTTAACTTAATAGGTTGGGAGAACCTAAAAGAGATGATGTTGGAAGAATACTGCCCAAGGGGCGAAGTACAAAAGCTGGAACAAGAGCTATGGGAGCATACCATGGTCAGCTCAGACATAGTGACCTACACTGACAGGTTTAGCGACCTGGCAGCACTATGCCCTGAGATGGTTACCCCGAAAAATAAGAAGATAGAAAGGTACATCTGGGGTTTATCTACCCCAATTCAAGGATATGTATTGTCTTCTAAACCAACTACATTCGATAGCGAACAACCCAGGAAACCCCACAGGAGCAACAAATAGGTACTATATACGCCGCCACAACACCTGCTATTCCAACACCTGCCAGTCGATATGCTGGAACTCTCCCGAAGTGTGGAAAGTGTAACTACCACCACACCGGAGTATGTCGGGAAATGCATTGCCTGAATTGCCACAGGAAGGGGTACACTGTGCAGTTCTGTAGGGCACCGACACAACCAATCTCCCAAGTCCCCAGAGTTGAAGTAAACCAGGCGTGATATGGCTGTGGTGAGACAGGGCATTAGAAGATGGATTGCCCAATAACGAAGAACTCAGGCGCAGATGGACGGATTTTGATGAGCACCGCAGGAGAAACTACCACGGAGTCCCCAGCGACCAGCGGTACGTCTTCGAAATAATAATTGCTTTAAAATTTAACTTATATTTATATAAGAATAAAACTTGGGGAATTAATTAAAAGTAATTATAAATAACTCACTCATAAGAACAAGTCACAACATTCATGAAAGAACTAAAGATCCGTTCAGGGAAGCTATGATGGCTTAGTATGTACATCAGGGTTGTGCATAGCTAAGATTTCGCAGACTTAGAGTGAGTGATTCCGCCTTAATTTCTGTTCCTTGTTTGGTTGTGGATTTAGGGCAGAGCCACTCAGTCGACCATCTTATTCATCTTAAATTATACATAACTTGTATATGCCAGGCGATCATAGAGGTACCGAGGAGGATCATAATATAAAGTATCAACACCAGTTATCAAAACACTTGCACTATTAGTACTCGCTCGTCGCGATACGATTTGTGGCAGTGGTAATATCAAGGGAAAACTGAAAGCACTAGAACATTTACACATAGTACATTGTCGAACACACTCGGGATACACCGTCGTATAACAAATGTTTCTTTCAAACCGGCCTAACTTTTGTTTCTGTAAAGAGTCCGTTGTCATCATTCGTCATGAATTGGCGTGGTCCTCACCATACTAAGTTCATATGTTTCCATCGCCTTGACCTTCAAATTCACGAAACCCTCGTCATTCGTAATGACAAACCGAACCAGACCTCGAAATCGTCTACCTCGTATTCTAAACCACGAAGTACTCATGCGAGTAGTACCTTGCCCTTTGAGACCTTGACGACCGTATAAACCACAGACCTTCCCGAACTACCACTCGTCCAGCAGATCAAGTTCAAGCACAGAGGCTAAGGACGAATACAGCCCACTTATCACTAATAAGTGTATACGCGAGAGTGGTATATAATTATGATTATGCAGATTTAGTATGTGTGTTTCCGCCCTATCTCCTGTTCCTTGTTTGGTTGTGGACATGGGGCAGAGTCGCACATCCGACTGTCTTACTAATCTTAATTATATACGACTTGTATACACGAGGTAATGATAGATGGACCATGTATAAATCCTATCATGGACATTAGGACAAAGTTGCCCAGGTCTACGAGTGGGTGTTCTGCTAATCAGAGGAGCACAACCCCAGTAGTACTGCTAAGAAAGCCAATTTCGGGACGAAATTCCATCTAACGGGGGGATGATGTGACAACCCAAAAATTTTTGTCTTGTAAGTCCAGCCAATCAATCAAGAGCCAGACTCATTTATGTTACATTTTAGCATTGTTTAGGGTCTGTTTGAGTGTTCCGAGCATAACACATTCAAGTTTTGGGTTTATGGATGAGTTAACTTATGTTCTTTAAATTGCATTCGAGCCAAACACTCCATCAAGAGGAGTGTATGGCCGTACACTCAAGGTGGTCGTGAATCCATGGCCATATATAAGCTATTCCTTCATTTCTTGTCACTTTTCACACTTCCAAGTCTAGAAAATAGGTTCTCTCTCAAGTATCATCAAGATTCTTCATCCTAATCCTCCAAAATCGTAAGTGATTCTTCTATCCTTCTTGATATCTTCCCTAGTTATGTAGATCTTTAAATCTTCATCCATTTCACCAAGAACACCAAAAACACACACTTATTCTTGGGCCGTGAATCCCCTAAAAACCCTCAAAAGTGTGAGTATTCCCTCTATCATCTAGTTCGACATGTTAAACACTTGATTCATAACCTTAAAACATCATCAAACTCAAGATCATCAAGGGTGTACGGCCGTACACACTTGGTGTGGCCGTACACACCTCAAGTCCTTCCAAAATGAAAGCTTTGTTCATTCACTTGTTGTGAAATTGTCATACTAGTTTCTCCAAGGATCAAACACCCTCTTTTTGCATGTTTTCCCATGAGTTTACGGCCGTACACTCCATGGCCGTACACCCTTGGCCGTACACTCCCTTGTGTGGCCGTAAACCCCCTTTAGTCAATCACATGTGATTGTAACACTTAGTTCAAGTGTTTCCTAGTCCCTAAGGGTGTTTCCTTGCATGTTAGTTGTTTAAAACACTAATTACATGCCTATATATATTCCGTTATATGTCATTTACGACTCATTTATGTCTCGGAAATTCATTCGTGGAACTTCTCAACCTTACATGAATCTTCAATTGAATCACCCACATAAGGATAGTTCATACCCCTATAATCAATCTTTTAAATGTTTTAAATGCTTTTAAGGGGGGGGGGGGGAATACTAGTTGAACACAATGATAATTGTGTAAATGTTATTTGTGATAACTATCATATTCAAAGGATTTCTTATGCTTTATAAGCGATCAAAACCATTTCAAAAAATCTTTTAAAGTTATGTTACTTTATTGTTTATAAAACACCGTTTTTAAAGCACAATCATAGCTCAGTAGATAAATGAGTATTTTCTTCAAGTCAGTAACAGTTCAAATAAACATACTAGTAAACTATAATAGGTATAGTTTAGGATTTCAGTTCATACTACAACTAGTACAGGGAGAAACATACTATACAAATACAAGAATACTATAACATTAATGTGAGCCACTATTTCACGGCTTAGCAATACAATTGTTAGGTTGCGTTTTGTAACCAGAGTCTCCTAGAGGGAGAGAATGAGTTTGTGTATAGATCTATACGGGATTGACACCCCACACCTTGCTGCTAGCTACAATGGGACTTGCACGTCTACGAGTGACAAATTACATTAGTTCGGCGCCATTAGATCGTCGTGTTAATCACGTGTCATATCAGTATGGTTATAATCACATCACATTTTAACCTTAATTAACAAACTGGCTTTAAGGTAGTAAGTGCTTCAGTAATTACTTGGGAAAACTTACATCATTACAAAAGGCAAATAGTACAGTCGAGTCTTAGTACATTCAGTAAAAAGGGGGCCTATAATGCTAACTTTATGATTCCTCGGTAGATACATCAGGGATATATATTAATCGGGTCCAGCAGATAGTAGGATGTGTGCCTTCCGCTTCATTTCCTATTCCTTGTTTGGTTGTGGGCTTAGAGCAGATGCACCCAATTTACTATCTATCCGATCTTAGTTATATATATATATATATTCCGTATACACCAAGTAATCATAAGGAGTACCAGGTGTGGGTTAGATCATAGTATACAAATTTAATACACCGTTTTCTAGTACAAACTCATACTTTTCCGATAGAACATTTAGTATACTAAACTAGAAACTTATCAGTAAAAGGGTTTAATTCATTTTATTAAACTAATATAACTTAAAGGACCTTTATTGGTTAATTCTATAATACCTTAGTTTATACATCAAGGTTATATATAATTAATATCTGATAGGTAGTTGGATGTGTGCTTTCCGCCTTACTTCCTGTTCCTTGTTTGGTTGTGGGCTTAGGGCAGATTCACACAATTAACTATCTGTTCGATGTAGATTATATATAGCTTGTATAAACTAAGTGATTATAGAAGGAACTATTGTGGTTACCATTTTACTAAAGGAAATATGGGTTTTTCTTAAAGAATGTTTTCATCAAATATAAAGGAACTATTACAGTTAACTCCGTGAGTACCAAATGAATACACCAGGGTTATGTATAGTAAAGATCTAACAAACAATGGGATGTGTGACTTCCGTCTCATTTCCTGTTCCTTGTTTGGTTGTGGGCTTAGGGCGGATTCACACAATCGATTGTTTATTTGATCTGGATTATATATAACTTGTATCCATTTAGCATTCATAGAAAGGATTGTAGAGTCATTTTTACTTATCTTTCATCATATCAGAAGATATAGGATCTTTTGGAGGAACATGTGAACTTTTCTAAAAAGAACTTACAACTTACTTTACATCACTAAAATCTTATGAACTTACCAGCTTAAATGCTGATCTACTCTTTCAAAATAACTTGTATTATCAGAAGACTAGTAGACAGGTACGCGCGCTGGGATTCAGAAGATGAAGTATAGTAGCTTCATGTCTTGTTTTGTTATTTACTTTTGGATTCAATCTTTTGTGAATCATTACTTGTAAACACTTTAATATTAATACAATGGTTGTTTGTTACTGTGATTACTATGATACATGTGTTGTGATACTAAACATGACGTCCTCCGCCCCCGAACGTTTCCGCCGTTCCGGTTTGGGGGTGTGACAGTTACTTTCTTCAAATGTTTCATGCATGAGGAGTGTAAAAAGATGTACTACTATGAACCAGACCTTTCCGTGATGGATGGGCTTAATCTCATTTCAGATGATGTAGAATACACTACTTTTTATATTTGATGCTTATGGAACAAATGGTATAATTTCTGTTTATAGCGCTCATGTTGGAGTTGCAGTAGATGGGTGGTTTGATGATGAGGTGGAGGATGATGATGATCATGAGTCTTGTATTGATGGTGAAAATAAGGATAATATAGATGAACTTAGCAATGTGAATGTGGAATTTAATGAGGATGTAGTTATTATGAATAGGACATCAAATGATCTTTTCCTGACTAAGTTATGTGTTCATGAGGGGGAGGATAACAACATTGTAGATGATGATGAACCACTTATGCATTCAATTTTTAATGAATTGATACACTTGAAATAACAAAAAGCAATTCTAGGAATGAGATTTAAGGATCCAGCCCAAGTTAAATCAATCTTGTGTAACTATGCAGTGGCTAATGGATATCAACTTTGTTTTGAAAAAGATGATAGGACAAGACTTTTGGTTACGTGTAGTAAGGATGCTTGCACATTTAGACTATGGGCTTCTTGGATGAGTGATGAACAGAGTTTCCAAATCAAGTCACTAAAAGCTTATCACAATTGTGCTAGGAACTTCTAGTTTGGGTTACTAGTGACATATGCATGGATTGGGAGTCATTATACCAGAGAGATTATGCAGAGTCATAAATTTAGTGTAAGGAAGCTTAGGGTAAAGGTAATGACAAAATTTTGTATCCAAGTTAGTATGGGCCAATGCAGGAGAGCAAAGAAGTATGCACTAAAACTTATTGAAGGTAGTCTTGTTGAACATTATGGTAGGCTATGGTCATATGGTCATGAGATCCTGAGGACTAATCCTGGGTCAACTGTAAAATTAGATGTGGAGACTGGTCCAGATGGAAAGAAGTAATTAAGCAAGTTCTATGTTTGTTTTTGTTGGGTATTTTATGTTGCGTCATGGGCTTAGTTTTGTGTATCCGGATTGGGCCTGTCCATCCGTGATTATTAAGTAGGGTTAAGCTATAAATAGTGCATGTATGTATGCCTTAGATACGGTCGTGAACATAATTATTATTGCTTTGTAACCCTAAACACCTCTACAGTCGAAGTTCTTAATCGAGCTCTTCTGAGGTGTTAAAGCTTAATCATTCGACATCAGTTCAACCATTCTTGTGTTCTTCATTACGTCATTTATTGTTTTTCTGCTTAGAATCTATCGATCCTACTAGAACTTTGTTCTAACAATTGGTATCAGAGCAGGAGACTGTGTGATCAATACACATTCCTTCTGTGTTAAGAATTCTTTAGGGTTTCCACTTTTGTCGAATATAAAGAAGCCGTCCTCTTCCTGTCGACAGTAACTCTTGTGTTTGATAAAACCCTAATCTCAAGTTTACAGGTCTGATTCTAGCAATTCTAAGGAAAAGCTCACCATGTCTTACGAAGATTCTCAATCAAATCCCATCAACATCTCCAACAACATTGGATCCACTACAAGGGTTCCCATTCTTTACACTCAAGACTATGAAGTGTGGGCGCATCACTTTGAAGATTACGTAGTTGGATATGAAGATAATGGTTATCTCATCTGGGAAGCTATCACGCTTGGGCCGTTTGTTCACTCTGGAACGAACAGGACAGTGAAGACTCAAAAAGAATATAATCAGCTCGTGGCGGACGTAGATAAGATGCCACAGGATGAAAAGGACAAGGTGATATGTAACGTGAAAGCCATGAGAATGATCAGATTCGCACTGCAATCTGACACTTTTTGGTTAGTTGGTTCATGCTCGACGGCTAAAGAAATCTGGGATAGGTTGAAAGAACTCTACTCAACCGATGAGGATCTAGAACACTCAATTCAAACCTTGTTGCTCTCAGAATTTGGAGTTTTCGAACAGAAACCTGATGAGAAACTGATACAAACCTTCGATCGCTTCAATCATCTTCTTATCAAGATGATCAAGCATGGTATTGAAAGAAAATTGATCGAACAAAAGGTAACCTTCATGAATGGTTTAAGACCAGAATGGATGGCATTGGTTTCAACAGTGAAAGCTCACGAACAATTTAAATCATACTCGCTAGCGAAACTGGTGGGTATACTTAAATCCCATGAGAGTGTGGTAACCAAGGAGTCGAAGATAGTTTTGGGTGTTGGATCGCTGGCCTTTGTCTCAAAAGGCAAAAGTGTTGCAGAAGAAGAGGAGGAGTCAGATTTGTCTGAGTGTGACCTTACAGGGGAAGAATATGCAATGATGATCACTAACCCAAAGAAGTTTGCACGAAAGAAGTTCCCTGTCAATAAGAACAGAAAATGGCAAGGAAGTTACAGTTCTGAGAAGGTGAAAGAAGAAACAAAGAATACCTCTCAAAAGGATGACGACAAGAAGGAAAGCAAGCTTACAGAAAACTCTGGGTTCGACTGCAATTACTGTCATGGCAAGAATCCCTTTGCCAAAGATTGCATGTTGAGAAAGATGGCTGAGTAAAGGGATGGTGAAGATGATGAGGCGTATTACATGCAAAAGTTTGAAGAAATCAAGAAAAAGAAGGCAACTAACAGTTCAATGAATGCCTTGATTGTGCAGGAAAATATGGATGAAGATGAGTTCGGTGGCGTTGAAGTCTGGTCAACCGATTATGAGGATGAAGAAGTGAGAAAACCCACACATGGAAGAGCTTATATAGTGAAAGATACTGGTTCGGCTGGAAAATGTTTGATGGTTACAGCTGGAAGACCAACCGAATGTGAGTTTAAGGAGCCGAACCTGACTGAGGACAAGTGCTTTGCAGCCAAGCCCGTGAGTGAGAAGATCAACGATTGTGATCGGCTGATCAAAAAGGTACAATCCATCCTTGAATCACTTAAACTTCCAGTATCAAATTATGAAGAAGAATTAAATGAATTAAAATTTTAATTTTCTAACTTAAGTGGTAGTCTCATGCAAACTCGCTTTGCGAACTCTAACCTAACTGACCAACTCAGCAGGGTGTCCTCGAAGAGTGAGGAGAGAAGGATGTGGATTGAGCTGAAGGAGACGGAGTTAAATAGGGCTAGGGATGAGATTATTTATTTGAAACGAGACAATTTAAAGTTTTTAAAACAACATAATGTTTTTTGCTTGATTGCTAAACGCTTATATACAAATATTGCTCAGTTGCACTTAAATTGTGAAATAGGGAAAAAGATTCATAAGATGATCTTACCCTTCCTTGAATTTAAGGAGGATGTGGTCATCGCTGAATGTGAATCCATAATGTCCTCAGAAGAGACATCCATCGCTTATAAAATCGGACTAGACAAGATAGAGACCTTCATTGACTCTAAGGAGCATAAGTGTATGCTCAAAAATCTTTTAGATGAAAATGATAGGTTAAAAATTAAGTCCGAGACCATTCAATCATTTGACTCGTCTAACGCCAAATTAATTTCAGAACATAAAATGAATATAGAAAACACGTCTGAATTTGATGAGGAAAGTGAGATGAGCGAAATTTTGGTAGAAGATGTGGTTGATTGCTCTGAATTTATGAAGAGCGAAACTGAGAATGAGAAACCCCTCATATCCGAAAACTCGGTTGAATACGCTCGCCTGTCAAAGGACAAGCCACAGAAACTCAAAGAGAAAGCAATGGTTTATCAGAAAGTTCAAACATTACCAAATCAAGTATATTCCGTCACAGGGGTCACTGAAAAACAAACAGCAGAATTGAAAATCTTGGTCGACGCAGATAATGCTGAAGGGTGCGATGATTACTTCTGGTCTGCCCCTATCGATAATGCAGACGAAACCGTCGGCTTATCGGAGCAAACCTCGTGGAGGGTAAAGGGTAGATATGTTGCTGAACCAATCAACAAACCTTCAAGTTTTGATAAACCAAGAACGAGTGGAACAAAAGAGATACCAGAAGAACCAAAGAAAGTATCCAATGTATCTTCCAAGACAACCGAAACTCAAAAGGAGAAGCCAAAATCAAGCTTCAATATTCATAAATCTCAAAAACAGCTGGCTGAACAGAAACGCCAAAGAAATCAGAGATACATGAAGAATTTGAATGAGTGAAAACGGTTTTGGCAGTCTCAAAACCCTAACCACGTTCCTTCCAAGAAAGAGTCAAATGTCAAAGAAAATGACAAGCCAAACCGAAAGGAAAATTTTAGTCCAAGTTCCTATTATTCTAAAGCTCAGAACCGAACATCCAGTAGCGGTTCCAACACCAGTTTCGGTTACAATACCAGATCTCAAAACCGAACATCTAGTTTCGGTCACAACATCAAGGTTAACAACCGAAAGTCAAGTTTCGGTCCTTCCAACTACCAAAGAAAACCGAATACAGTGAAGGACATCAAAGGAAAGGGAAAGCTTGATTCAGATACTGATATCAACAATAAGAAAAAGTCAGCTAACCCTAGGATTCAAAAGAATATTCCAAAACCATCTAACAACACACCATCTGATACACCACAATTTAAACTAGATGAAAACAAAATCAAGGTGTATACCATCAAAAGAAAAGACCAAACCACTCTAATAAAAAGAACTTATTTTGTTGATATTTCTACTGCTATTCCTTTTTCTATAAAAGACTCACCAGGGCCCAAGAAACTTTGGGTTCCTAAATCTGCTTGAATTTGTAGGTTATAAGTGACGAGCAGTTCGATGACGAATGGTACATAGACAGTGGCTGCTCGCGTCACATGACAGGAAGGAGGGAAGAGCTAAGGGAGTTTCGGTCCCTTAAGGATGGTGGATGTGTGAAGTATGGAAATAAATCTTATGGGACAATCAAAGGATATGGAATGATAACCAACGAAGACTTCTCGATTCGAAAAGTAGCTTATGTGGAAGGGTTGCAGCACAACCTCATCAGTGTATCTCAATTGGTTGTGGGAACTGGTTTGAAGGTTTCATTCGATGATGAGGGATCAGAAATAATTGAGAAGCAATCCAAAAGAATTCTATTGAAGTCTGAACGCAAGGGAGAGATGTATCCTTTAAATCTCAACCCAATTCGAGGAAAACCAGCAATATGCCTGCTGTCAAAGGCGAACACTGATGAAAGCTGGTTATGGCATCGACGCCTATCGCACCTGAACTTCAAAGACATTAATAAGTTGGTTCTTGGTGATCATGTTCGAGGCCTTCCTCTTCTCAAGTTTGATAAGGAACACCTATGTGCAGCGTGCGAGATGGGCAAACAAAGCAGAAAGAGCCATCCTACACGTATCAATACAAAGATTGTTAAAGCTCTTGAACTTCTGCATATTGACTTATGTGGACCTTCGGCTATCGAAAGCTTCGGTGGTAGTAAGTTCATTCTTGTCATAGTAGATGATTTTTCACGCTTCACCTTGGTTTTCTTTCTTAAACAGAAATCAAACGCGACTCCCAAGTTGAAAACGTTTATCAAGCAAGTGGAAGTGCAGCTGCGAAAGCTGGTGAGGAATATTAGAAGCGACAATGGGCTTGAATTCAAGAATAAAGATATTGAGGATTTTCTGGCTGAAAAGGAGATAACTCACAACTTATCGGCCCCCTATACACCACAACAGAGTGGAATTTTTGAAAGACGAAACCGTTCTTTATGTGAGGCAGCCCGAACCATGCTAAGCTTCGCTTCTCTTCCGCTATACTTCTGGGCTGATGCAGTTGCAACCGCATGCTATACTCAGAACCGATCCTTACTTAAAAAATGATTCTCCATCACTCCGTATGAGATTCTGAACAATCGAAAGCCCAACGTTAAGTTTTTCCATGTGTTCGGTTCAAGGTGCTTCATTTTCAATTCCAAAGAGAACCGAAACAAGTTTGACGTCAAAGCCGATGAGGGAATTTTTCTTGGTTATTCACTCACTTCAAAGGCATACAGAGTTTTGAACAAACGCTCCAAACGAATTGAAGAAACATACTATGTAACCTTTGATGACAACTACATGAAGAAAGTTCAGAGAAGCGAGAGTGCCTTGGGGGAAATATTTCCTGAATCAGGACAAGTCTCGGTTCCTATTTCCAACTTGTTTGAAGAATATATATAAGGCTATTTGATGAACCAGAGAAGGCTGTACACTCAGAGGCGAAAGCAGCAGACAACAAAATCGACAATCTGAAAAAGATCATTGATGAAGCTGCAAAAGAGATGGAAAATGAAATTCCTAAACCGACTGGTGGTCAACCCTCATCTAATCCTGCAAACAACGGCTCAACGTTTAAGGGGGAGGTTTCATCTGCACCAAAGACAACCGATCTGTCTTTCGAAGGGGAGAATCCAACTCCAGCCCCAACCAATGAAAGTCCAGTCGAGGGGGAGAATCCTACTCCATCCCCACCAATGATAGTCCAATCGAGGGGGAGAATCCAACTCCAACAGAGGAGGAAAACTCTGAACCTAAAAAGGGATACGCTTCGCCATTTGAGGAGGAGAATGAGAATACAAATGACGAAGGTGATCAATCAGAACTTGAAGAAGAAGTAAATTCAGAGTTGGATCCAGCCTATGACCCTAATTACCATCCTCTAACGAAATGGACTAAGGATCATCCCAAAGCACAAATTATTGGTGAATCATCTGAGCGAGTTCTCACACGTTCTCAATTGAAAGCGAAACAAACTGCATTATTCTCTAATGTTGAATTCTGTATGTTTAATTCGTTTGTCTCCAAAATCGAACCGAAGACGGTTAATGCTGCACTTGATCATGCTGATTGGGTACAAGCTATGCAAGATGAACTCCATGAGTTTGAACTTAATCGAGTTTGGAGGCTGATTCCCACTCCAAAGGCTGCTTTAGTGGTTGGCTTAAAATGGGTCTTCAGGAACAAGTTGGACAAAGAGGGCAACGTCATACGCAATAAGGCTTGGTTGGTGGTGAAGGGATATTGCCAAGAAGAAGGGATAGACTATGAGGAGACCTTCGCTCCTGTAGCAAGGTTGGAATCAGTTAGAATCTTTCTGGCATATGCTGCTCATAAAAACTTCAAAGTTTTCCAAATGGACGTGAAATGTGCTTTCTTAAATGGAGAACTAGAAGAAACGGTGTTTGTTGAGCAACCACCTGGGTTCGTGAACGAGAAATACCCTGATCACTGCTATGTGTTGGATAAAGCTGTATATGGTCTGAAGCAAGCACCAGGGGCCTGGTATGAAACTTTAACTCGCTTACTTAAAATGTCAAAATTCAAGCAAGTTTCGGTTGACTCAACCTTCTTCCGAAAGAAAGAAGGCGAACATCTAATGATAGTTCAGATTTATGTCGATGACATCATCTTCGGCTCCACGAATCCTAGCTTAACGGCTGAATTCAGGAAGTTGATGGAGACTAAATTTGAAATGAGCGCAATGGGTCCGATTAATTTTTTCCTTAGTTTGAATATAAGACATGGTACAGAAGGCATTTTTATCAACTAGGAGGCCTACACGAAAAACTTGCTGGCAAAGTTCGGTATGACGGGAGATTCGAAAGTGAAGGTTCCTATGACGTTTGGCACAAAGTTAACACCGTCTCTGGAAAAACCTGTCGTTGACGTAACACTCTATCGTCAAATGATAGGGTCTCTTATGTATCTAACAGCTAGTAGACCAGACATTATGTTTTCTGTTTCTTATTGTGCCAGGTTTCAAGCAAATCCAAGAGAACCTCACATGGTGGCAGTGAAAAATATCTTCCGTTATCTAAAGCGAACCTCTTCTCTCGGTCTTTGGTACCCTGCTAGATCCGGATTCTTTGTTCAAGCCTTTGCTGACGCCGATCTTGGAGGATGTGGTCCGGACCGAAAGAGCACAACTGGAGGATGCCAATTCCTTGATGGTAAACTTGTTAGCTGGCAGTCCAAGAAGCAAACCTGTGTGTCTTTTTCAACAGCCGAAGCTGAGTACATAGCTTCAGCATCCTGTACCTCACAAGTGATATTGATACAAAGCCAACTAAGAGACTACGGACTAAGTATGAAGAAAATACCTCTCTATTGTGACTCAGAAAGCGCGATAAGAATATGTCACAATCCAGTGCAACACTCAAAGACAAAGCATATTGCACTGAGATACCATTTCATCAAGGACCATGTAGAAGATGGGAACGTAGAAGTACATTTCGTTCGGTCCTCTGATCAACTGGCTGACATCTTCACTAAAGCCTTACCAGAAGCAAGCTTCAAAATTTTTTTACAAGGTTTGGGAACGATGGAAGCAGAGTCGGTACCGAACCCTCAAACCTCTCTCTAAAAATTAGACAAGTGAAATAGAGCGAACGCTCGGTCTATTTCGGTTTCGGATTTTTCGGGAACCGAAATGAACCGAACGCTCGGTCTATTTCGGCTCCATAATTTTTGGGAACCAAAATGAACCGAACGCTCGGTCTATTTAGGCTCCGGAATTTTAGGGAACCGGAATGAATCGAACGCTCGGCTTATTTCGCTTCATTCCTTTTAAGGTTTGGTTTCGGCTGTATACTTTGTAAACTCTCTTTTAAATCTTTTTCTTGCTCTATTTTCTCTTTCATTTTTATTTTAAGTGTGTTTAGTATTAATTTCGTTTTGTTTATTTTTCTGTTTTTATTATTTTTCAGAAACTTCAAAAATCCAAAAAATATTTTTCTGTTTTTATTATTTTTCAGAAACTTCAAAAATCCAAAAATATTTTTCCAAAAGATTCTATATTTTATTTTTTCTCTTAATTTTTTTTGTTTTGTTTGTTTTGTTTGTGTGGTTTGTTTGCTTGTTTGCTTATTCTCTTTACTAGGTACCAAGTACATCATTGCTACATAAATTGGAGCTAAGGCAGGTATGATTATTTTAATATTAACTAGTATAGTGTCCCTAGAAGCATGCTGCTGCATGTAGACCGAAGCCTCTAAGACTAGGAGCAAGGCCTTAATGATTCGATCTATACCTATCGTTTCTTCCCAATCAGGCTGATAAATCCACTCAAGTCATGAGCTACCTTACTCTTCTCATATGAGTTAAGAGTTTTCTGCTTTGTCACGTTTAAATAGCAAAGGTACTTTCGGTTCCTAAACCACCTCCTTTATGTTCTCCATCAACTTTCGTTTCATCAAGGTAACCCTTGAGACTCTCAAATATTACCACTGAGGTTTATGGTTACATAAAATCTGTGTTTATGATCTTAGATGCGTACAACACGTGCTAACTGAGACCCAAAATCCAATACCAATAATGAATTGACGGTGAATATTAATATTCAAGATCTCACTTGTTACCTAACAAAATCTCATTTTATTTTTTGAAGTGGTCTTTTATGAAATTGTCTAACACCAAGGCATTTCTTCCCAAAATGATCCAGTTTGTTTTTTGTTTTTGAGATTCTTATAACATCATTAGTCACAACAAATTGTATCCAACCTACTTGTTCAACAGACCACATCGGTCTCACAAGTACTTCATCCAACGTTCGGTCTTATGTTAAGAATCGATGTTCGGTTGAAGATAAGCCACCCTTTAGACTATTATTTAAAAGAAGCCTTTCGGTGTTTCTTTACAAACACTTGATCGTATTTTCTCGAGGAACCACGCAAGCACTTCATGTCTCTCTTGACTTTGAAGGAAGAGATTCTTGCCCGGAATCATCTGCTTTATGTCTTATTAAAGACATCACTCACATCCTATACACATTTTGCTTTATTTCTTTATTTTTGGAACACTCTTACACAAAAATACTTTGTGATTTTCCAAAATTCTGGTTAATGTTCCTTATGGCTTGTTTGAAGTTTGTTTTAGGTGCGAATATGGTTCTTATAACATCTGGAGCGAAAGTGAATTTGAAAAGACGATATGTGGATAAGATTTTGGGCGCGTAAATTTGAACGGTTCCTAAACCCACGCTTGATGACGTCTATCTGGGGGAACCAACCTGTCACATCGCGCTTTTTCAGTCGACGTTTCAGTGATCGTATCATCATCACGACGATACTTTCTCTCTCCTGGCAACGATATATAAAGGGTTTCTCGCACAAATTGTACCTTCTTGCCTTCTGCAAACTCTCTCAAATACACAAGGCGATCAGAAACTGTTCATCTTCTTCCTTACATCAACAATAGCGGACTCATCATCTGTTCAAGATCAGATTGCTTCATCATCCTTGCTTGTGATCAAACCAAATCAGAACATGATCATTCAACTGAACCCCTTTATGTATGATTCTTACATGCTCCAAGTTGTCAAATGTCTCAAATACTCTCCTCTGGTTATCGCACTCACGCAGGTGGAATATGTTCCAATGTCTCTACTATCCCAAGTCTATTCTACTGCAACCTATGACAAGAACAAGGATAGGATCTATTTTCAAATCTTCTCTCACAAGGCATCGATTTCAAAAGGGCAATTTTGTTCCCTGTTAAAGCTTGTCGTCGATGCTTCTGTTGTTTCTCCTGATTTCGTCACCACAACCCAGCTATTTACAATACTTTATGAGATGGGGTACACTGATGTTCTTACCACAGTGATGAAGTTTAAGAAATCATGTTTGCCGCCGCAATGGAATGGGTTACTTACTCTTCTCAACAAGAGTTTAGCGGAGAGGGTTGTTGGGTCAGATGGTACCAGTAAGGCTTTTCTGACCATTCTTTATGGTCTCTACAATGGCATTAACCTCGATTATGGGTCGATTATTTGGTTGCAACTGGTGCAAAGCCTCAACACATCGACGAGACATTCAAAGATTTCTTGTGGTCGTTTCTGGACCATCGTCACTAGAAGGGCCATTGACACTTTGCAGATTCCAGTCATGAAAGATGCATTGGTCTCCTCTGTGGCTACTTTTCATACGAAAAAGATCATTTTCTCAGATGCAACCAAGTTCTCACACATTGGTTCAATACCTGAAACGATGTACAAGAATGTTACCATCGAAAGTAAGGTGATGGCTGACTATCGAAAGCTTCCTCCAAAAGGACCAAGAGAACTGACTCCTGAACAGCAAACTGCTTTAGATGCTGTGGAGAAGCCAGCCAACCGAGGAAAAAGGGCAAATACCAAGAAAGTGTCAACCGAAGGTCCTTCATCTAAGCCTGTCAAGTCTAAAAAGCGAAAGGCTGACAAGGCTGATTCTTCGGCTCCAAAGAAAGTTAAGAAGATGGCAAGGAAATCAAAGAGTCCTTCTCCTCCAAGCTCAGAACATGATGAGGAGCGATCATCAGATGAGGAAGAAGAAGTTCAGCATCATGGTTCACCAAGAGGTAATATACCTCCACGTTCTCCAACTCCTACTGAACATCTTCATGACAAGATTCCAACACCTCCTCCATCTCCACCGAAAACTACTGTTCCAGTTTCGGTTGCTCCCATTCCACCACCTCCTACATCACAAACCACAACTTCTGTGCCACCACCACCACCCGTTAGTACCATACCAACCTCTACAACTCCCTTATCACCTCCCATCTTTTCCCAAGAAACTACCACAACTACTCCTACCACCACTACAACCGAACCTCCAGTTAACGTCAACGTATCTGATACGGGGGCTAATACTGAAACCGAACCTCCTGTTACATCGAAACCTCTTTCACCCTCACCCTCAACAGATTCTGGTGATACTCTCGGTGGTGCCAATCTTGAGTTTTACTCAAACTATTACAGTCCTTATCGGATTCCCACTGATGAAGAGGAAGATGCTCCCGTCACTAGACAACAAGTGCAGAGTCTTGATGCAAAGCTTGATCAATTGCTCGCCTCTACAAGGACGTATAACGATGTGGTGCTCAAGGCTTTTTTGGACACTGCTTTTGAGCAGTATACAGAGGCCATCGACAAATCAACAAAGGTGGTTGAAGCATCCACTTCTTCTTGCCAGAAGGCTACAACTGACGTTGCAGAACTTATTCACAGTTCCCAGATTTTTCTCGAATCCCTCAAAGGTCATGCTGATTCAAATGCAGCTAAAGTAAACGCTTCAGTTGATTCTTTATCCAAGTCACTTCAAGAAGAGCATGCCAAATTCGAGAATGTTAGTTCTTCAGTTCAAGCTGAGAACACTTCTCTTCTTAGCTCTGTGAATTCTCAGCTTGAAAAACTCCATGCTGATTTGGCAAAGGAGAGTGCATTAAGGGAGGATCTTGCACGGAAAACCTCTACCATTGAAGTTCAGACAGTTCAATTGGCTCAAGCTGAAAGGGAGATTTCATTGTTGAAGGCTGAGCGTGCTGTATTCCGGAGTTGTGCTGGTGATGTTCAGAATATGCTAAACAATATTCTTAGTGCTCATGATCCGATACTTACACTGACCATCCGGAATCATCTGACTTCCAAGCTTCTTCCTGCCCTTGCACATTTAGATGAAATGAAGGGTGTTTCGGAGCGATTCGTACCTCCAAAACAAGGGGGAGAAGGTGTTCAGACAACTCAACCGAAAGTCACTGTCAAAACATAACCGAAGGGTAATGAAGCTTCGGGTTCTGGTAATCAAGATAAGAAGAAGGGACTTGCTGATGATAGTGATGAAGAAGAAACTATTGCTGAGGCCCTGAAACGAAAGAAAAGGGATAAGGAATTGGATGAAACCCTTCGGGTTGCAAAGGAAGCAAAAGAAAGGGAGCGAAAGAACAAGGAAGAGCAAGATGCCTTAATTTGCAAAAAGGCCTTGTTTCCTCCTTGGACTAGGGAAACGTTCATCAAAGAAGCAATAGAGTTTCCAAGCGTGTACTGGTTGGAACCTGTAGCTTCGTTTGATTGTGAGAATTCGAGGGACTCACAGTTTTATATGCCTATAACACGAAAGGCATTCACTTTTCACTTCTTTGATTCGACTGTTCAAGTTCCCTCACCTCACCCTCAGGTTGATCGTGAACTTATCGATTTTTATCTCAAGTTCGGTCAGCCTCAGTACCTGACATGGAGTGCACAGAAGATTATCACTGTCAAGGTGCTGAAACCTTTGCCTGCAGGGAAGTTTGTCAATGTTAACTTCAAAATAACCCGAGGTTCAGACAACTCGGTTTCTGTTATATCTCTGGCAGATCTTCCTAACTTGAATCCTCATGATTGGATCTTGTTGTTTAACATATTGCTCACTAATGCGAAAGAGTATGAGCCGATCCTAGATCATCTGAAGAGGATGTTGGCTTCCTATATCCATGAAGTAGCTGCAATGGATCAGGAGATTGCTAAAGTCTTAAAGAAGAAACCCACTGTAAAGCCAACTGCAAAACCTGGAAATGTGAACAAGATGAAGATGGGCCAAATTGATTCTACACATCTCACAGTGATGTTCACAAGAGGCGAAGCCAACAGATTTCTTTTCGCTCTTGTTGATAAGCATCTATTCTCAACGGACTGCTTGGAGCACATAATTAATATCATCCATCGATGCAAGCAGAACACTGAGGAAGACAAGAAGAACTTCACGGACATGCTTCGGTGGTATATCACTTTTCTTCATACTCTATTGGCCATTATACCGAAGGTGTTCAAGACTGTCAAGAAGTCTTCTATAGCTCAACCGAACTGAGCTTTCGGCTCCATTGACGCAAAGGGGGAGATTGTTAGGTATTTTATGTTGCGTCATGGGCTTAGTTTTGTGTATCCGGATTGGGCCTGTCCATCCGTGATTATTAAGTAGGGTTAAGCTATAAATAGTGCATGCATGTATGCCTTAGATACGGTCGTGAACATAATTATTATTGCTTTGTAACCCTAAACACCTCTACAGTCGAAGTTCTTAATCGAGCCCTTCTGAGGTGTTAAAGCTTAATCATTTGACATCAGTTCAACCATTCTTGTGTTCTTCATTACGTCATTTATTGTTTTTATCCTACTAGAACTTTGTTCTAACAGTTTTCAAGGAGTCAAACAAGGTTGGATGGAAGGATGTAGAAGGATAATATGTCTTGACGGTTGTTTTTTGAAAGGTGTTTGTAAGGGGGAATTGCTTTGTATAGTTGGGAGGGATGCAAATTACAAGATATATCCTATTGCTTGGGCTGTGGTATGTGTGGAGAAGAAGTAGAATCAGAAGTGCTTTTTGGAACTTCTCATTGAGGATCTACACTTGAATTTAGGAAATGAATTCAGCTTAATGTCAGACCAACATAAGGTTAGTTTATTACATTGTAATTCAAGTATACTTAATTTACAATATCTGATTTTAATATTCTTCTTTTTACAAGGTTTGATAGAGGTTGTTAAGGAGTTGCAAAAATTTGCAGAAGAGATTTAGTGGGTCCATATACCATACATTGTTTTGGAGAGCATCAAAAGATACAACTGAGAATGCTTTTAAAGTTGTGATGAAGGAAATTGAGACATTAAACCCAGATGCCCGTCAATATCTCATGGACAAAGATCCAAAAACCTGGTGTAGAGCTTTCTTTCAACTTGGAAGGTGTTGTGATGCAGTTGAGAATGGCTTCTCTGAAAGTTTTAATGCTGTGATAGTAGATGCCAGGAAGAAGCCCATAATCACCATGTTTGAGGAGTTAAGATTGTTGTAACATCCCAATTTTCAAGACCAAAAATTTCATTTTTGATTAAGTAACTCATAAAATAGTTTACCAAAAACATTACCAATGTCAAATCAATTTATAAAACTGTAAGAACGTGTCTCAAAACCATATCATCAATAGTAATAAAAATCATAGTACAATCCCAGAACACTGAATGCGGAAATCCTACATGAGTGTGATGTGTCACTACCGCACCGGCTCCTTCCCCTTCGCTGAAGAGGTACCTGAAACAAAACTGGAAACTGTAAGCACGAAGATTAGTGAGTTCCCCCATCATACCACATACCATACAATCACATAGAATACATACTGTCAGGCAGATCTGGGTGCCCGGCCTACCCCTTCGGTCCTCTCGACCGACGACCTTGCCTAGCATCCCTGGGTGCTGGCCTACCCATTCGGTCCTCTCGACCGGTGACCTTGCCTAGCATATCTGGGTGCTGTCCTACCCATTCGGTCATCTCGATCGGTCTATCACATAATCATAATCTAGCATAGTTGGGTACTAAACTACCCCTTCGGCCCTATCGACCGGTAACTTGGGGACTATCTCCCCCTACTGCTAACCCTATCACATAACATCATATCAGGCTAGCACATAGAACATAACAGATAGCAGCAAACCTAGATGAATATCACATAGACAATCATCTAACATACGTCTCCTACCAGTGGGCTGGCATGGTGGCCGTAGACCCACCAATACTGGAAGGTAACTCACCTCGATGTCGCGTAGTGTCTGCACTGATCTCGATGTGCAAATCGACTCTCCCCGACTCCTCAATCCCTACACGACAACTCTTCCAAGTTATCAACTCATACTCATACTCGCAACCCTTACAAGGGTCAACCCAAAACCAATAAATGTCCAAGTCAAATCCATGGTCAAAGTCAACTTTAGTCAAAGTCAACATTTGGTTGACTCGACTCGCCGAGTTGGCCCGCCAACTCGTCGAGTCCCCATAACCACAAAATGTGATAAACCCGTCCCTACCCTTCGAGTCTAGCAAGAGCTCGACGAGTTCGCCTTCAACCACACATCAGACAATCTTCAAACGACTCGCCGAGTTCATTCTTGAACTCGCCGAGTTCATCTTTATTCATAAGAAGATGTTCAATCTATGAATCGTCGAGTTCCTCTTGAACTCGCCGAGTCCGTCTTCATAAGTTGGGAGATTGCCTTGGACTCGCCGAGTCTGTTCATACACTCGTCGAGTCCTATGATTTTCAGGTCCAAAACAAACCCCTAGCAGGCTGAGTGTTCCTTCCACTCAACCAAAACCATTTCCAGAAGACGTTTTGGGGGAAAAAGCGTCCCGACTCGCCGAGTCACCCAAGTGACTCGCCGGTCCCTCTTTGTCCAAAACTATACAGTCAATTCCAGTGGGTCTTAACGCATCCCAATCATAGATCTGACCTCCTAGGGTCCCTTTTATACGTAAAGCTACGAACTTGATGCCCATGCATGAGGTTTTTGGCTCAAAAGGCTATAAAATGGGGTTTATATGATGCATGGGCTTCCCATGGCCATAAATTTGGCACCTTTATGCCATGGGAACCCTCAATGGTTCCAGATCTGAAGCACAACCCACATATACAAGCAAAACTGAACATAGCTTCTCAAAAGCTTAGAAAAGGTGGAGAAATAGCCCCAAAACAAGATCTAGGAAATAAATGGTCAAGGTTCAAGCTTTTTACCTTGAATGAACTGAGAATGAAGCAAAACCTCGGGATTTACTAGTTTCCTCTTGATCTCCTAAGCTCTCTTCTTCTCCTTCAACTTCAAACACATACAAAAAGGCACAAAAGAGCTCAAAATCACTCAAAAATGGTTTAGGGTTTCAATCTAGGGTTTCTCTGAGTTGGGAGGGTGATGGAGGCTAGGTTGGGACGAGATAAAGTGTTTAAATAGGGTGCAAACTCTAAATATTAGGGTTTTGTCCAGACAGCTCCTACTCGCCGAGTCGGTCTTCCGACTCGTCGACTAGGTCACTTAATCCCCCGATCGCCAGTCGAGTCTACTCGACGAGTTGGGCCTTCAACTCGCCGAGTCCCAGAGTAAATTGCAACATTTCATGAAATTAAATACGTATGAGGAACTGGGTGCTACAATTGTACATGATGGACAGATTGTACAACATGAGGTTGAAGGGACAACAATGGGGAAACCATATTTGTCCAGAGGCATTATCATGTACCGCCTAGCGGATTAATCCAGTTTGAGGTTAGGGGAGCACTAGATGCATATCGGGTGGACTTAGAAAGGAAAATGTATTCCTATAGGTTGTAGCAATTGAATGGATATGTATGTGCTCATTCTATAGCAAGCATATCCTATCTTAATAGGGATGTAGAAGTCTATGTAGACAACATGTATAACACCACAACATTTAGGAAGGCATACAGTTATAGAATTGCCCCTATGAATGGGAGTGACATGTGGCCATAGATCAACTATGATCCACCATGGCCTCCTATTAGTAGAAGGATGCCTGGTAGGCCAACTACTAGTAGGAAGAAATCCACTACAAAGAATAAAGGAAAATACAAGGTTTCTAAGGCAGGAAAGAAAATCAAATGCAGTATATGAAAGGAGATAGGTCACAACAAGGCTACTTGTCCACAAAGAAGACCCCAAGATATAAATGTGAGAAAAAAAAGAAACAAAAACTTTGTCCATGGAAAAAAGCAGGCTAGGTAAATCCATTTTCAGTTTAAAGTTATTTACATATGCTTATCCACTTACATAATTATATCCTCTAATATAGGCAAGTACAAGTGAACCTAAACAGCATGATGAGGTTGAATTGACTCCAATTCAGGTGGATACTACTAAAAATGATTTCCAAGCTACTCCTAATGATTCTGAATCTAGTGGTGCAGGGGGTTATCATCAATATATGCAAGTTACTCCTCCTAGAAGTTATTGTTGGATTAGATGTCTAAGCCCATAACTATTATTGGTATGTATTCGACCCGCGAGTAGCATGGTCCATTTGGGTTGCATAACACCAGGACAATTTGTTAGGATGGACTCTTGAGAGAAGGTTATATATGATTTGTTAATATATTATAAGTTATAATATATTAATATGAAATCATATGTTTTAATTAGTATTGATCAAGAATTAATTTGGAATTAATTTACTGATCAAAAGAGACAAATTAAATCTATGGGGACTAATTATGGCAATTAGTTATATTAATATGTGTTGGGCTTATGATCCATGTTGGACCAAGTTTATGTATGGATACATAAAGAGTTGGGCCACATGAACCATGGATCATAATAACCATGGGTATGGATTTGGGTTATACCCATGACCCTTGAAATACCACATATAAATACATACTCCATTGCCAAAAATCGGCACTTGCAAGTGCTTCTTTTCTTAGAGAAATATGGAGGTGTTTTGTGCATGGAATTATCTCTCAAGAGTCACCTTTGTCCTAGGTGAGTTGTGATTCCATTTGAGGTGCAACACTTGGGGCACTAAGTTCTTAAAGGCCAAAGTCTTTCTAGCAACACCAAATACATCAATACTTCAAGCCACATAAAAGGTATGTTACTCTAACTAGTATCTTGTATTGTTTATGTCAAATTGCATGCTAGTTATAGGTTGAATGCCTTGGAAACTCCTTTGCATGTATAATTAGTGAAAACATAGATCCAAGGTATTTAGGATTGTATGTGCACCATAGGATGTTGTAGTATACAAAACCTATCAGTGGTATCAGAGTCAGGTTTGTTTACAATTATACTTGATGCAAATTGCTGAAAACGCTTAAAAAATCGAGTTTTTTGCTGTATGGACAGGGGACTCGACGAGTCCATGTACAAACTCATCCAACTCGTCGAGTTTTTTCTTGCACTCGGCGAGTTGGAGCCCCTGACAGCAGATTTTCGAGTCATTTTGGTTGGAATTGGACTAGGAACAATACCCTAAGCTGTTTTTGAACTTATAAACCTGTTTTTGATGTGGTAATGTTCATGCTAATCCAATTTCAAAGTTAATTGTCATAATTTCAAGATTTGTATTAGTTTATATGTTCATGCTAATTTCTTGAAGATTGATGATATGAATTATCTTGTTCTTATGAGTTGGTTTAGATTAATAGAAAAATTATGTGATAATTTGTTTTCGATCCAAATTGATCTAAAAGTTGTTTATAAAATGTGTTTTTGTAACTTGTCCTCAAGTTATATGAAAAGTCTCATTTATGATTTTTAAAACTCATAAAATTTCCATAAGTTATCAAAATGAAGAGTCTCATTTTTAAATATTTTAAAGTTTTCCATAACTAGTCCTCAAGTTATGGAACTTGAAGAGTTTTTTCATTAAAACTACTTTAAACTCATAAGCTATGGAAACCAAAAGTTTTTTTGAAATTTTCAAAACTTGCCCTCAAGTTTTGGAATTTGTAAAGTTTCCCCCATGAATACTTTAATTCCAAGTTAAACCCTTAGAATTTTAAAAGTTAAAATTCAACCCTTATACTATTATAATATTAATAGTTAATAGTTATATATATATATATATATATATATATATATATATATATATATATATATATATATATATATATATATCTGTATAAGAACAAAGTCAGTCTTACCGTTAGTAGGCCTCATTCACGAAGTCGGTCTATAAGGGGGGTATAAGGTTACTGCCTATAAAATGGCAGTTTAATGGGTGTCCACTCTCACCCACCGCTTCCTTGATTGGTGGAGGGTCGTTAGCCGAACGGGTTTGACAGAACATTAATTCTCCCTTCATTAAAAGTATAATGATAAATACTAAGTAACTAAACACTTATAAATTCCCAATCTTAGTTACTCAGGAAAATGTGAATTTGGTGCTAACCCATGAAATTACACTTTGTACCTTACCAAGTCGTTGGTGGAGCGTGTGTGGGTAACCGACACACTAACATAGACTAGTAAGAGTGGCAAAGGGTGACTTAATGTTTATCATATATCGGTGGAGCGCGTGTGGGTAACAGGCACATTGATTAGGTGATAAAAATTAAGTGTACCAAGTTAATTTGCATGGTTATTCACACCTTGTTTGTGATCCTTGGCATCCCAACCACAAACTTGAGAGGGCACAATCGAGATTTAAACATACCATTGAATAGTTCAATGAATCTCAAAGGATCTAGGAGTTCCAATCCAATTAAAACCCAATAACCTATTAGGTTTTCATGGTGGAAATTGGTGAATCGTCATTCGCATACCTTCAAATATTTTACAGCTTGGATTACAGCATCCCTCTTCCAAGTTATAAAATATTGTGTTGGATCCTAGCCTTAATATTTCATATTGGGTGTTATATTAAGGACTTAAATCAACTAACTTGAATTTCTCCCATTGTAGATGTCTGGTTCAGACAACTATGATCTTCCCAAATCTCTTGGAACAAGCTTTCCTAATGAAGATGATGTCCCGCGATTGGATTATGGAAATCATACTTCACTTCCTCCACCTCCTCCAATTATTCTCCCTAACCCACAAGTTCTTGAAAAGTTCAAGGTCACTCAATCCCTATTGTGTCACACCCCGAACCAGACGGTGGAAACGTCCGGGGGCTTGTGCGTGACTTCATCTTGAAATATCATTACAGTGAATATAAATGAATCATAACATCATCACCACCATGCATAATATAATACAACTGCCATTGTTAACATCGAGTACAATCTTTTAAATTACATGACCAAAACATTCAATGTATGATGTTTAACAGTACACAAAACAAAATCCCATATTCTTGTTGATTCTTCCGTTTAACGAGTCCCTGAGAATACAAGTTATTTTGAAAACGTCAACATATATAATGTTGGTGGGTTCATAAGAATGTTTGAATGAAAAGTTTTGTATGGTTTGTAAAACACCAGAAAATCCGATATTTTCTGTAAAGTAGTTTGAAAGTAATGTGTCAAAATCAAGTATTAATGCATGTGTGTTTGCTGCTTTTGGAACGTATAGATAAACCAAAATGTAATCCGGATAAAATCCTGTATTTTCTGTTGTAAGTAGAAGGTAGTGTATAAATGTATTTATCCCAGAAAATCCGATATTTTCTTCTTACAAAAGTAACGTAATCATAAAATCACAAGACCGTGTATCGATGTATGTTTTTAGTATAGTCAAGATTTGTATAAAGATACCGAAATCTTTGATGAAGTTAGTCTTGTGAGCCGTTACAACCACGCTTGATAATGACTAATTCGCCTGTCTTGGCGTTTTCAGGCGTTGGTTTTGATGTAGGTAAGGTTTGTCGCCCTAGACTGGCCTAGTCTAGCTGTAGCGAACAACTAAGGCGTGAAGGGTCAGCCCGTATAGATCTATACACAAACTCCCGCTCTCCCTCCAGAAAACTCTGGTTATAACTACAGGCTACGATCATACACTCAAAGGTGTCAACCGACAAATCTCACTAGATTCTCAACTTGTTCATGAGTAATGTATTTCACCAGGTATAATGTTTATGTGTATGTTTTAAGTTTTCAAATCTAAAAGTATGTATATGAATATATGAAGTTCAATAAATATGTAGAGGTATAGCTAAGATCCACTAAGCGTGTGATTTTCAGTCCAAGCCCAATTAGCATGTAAACGGACCACTAAGGCCCTATAAACATGTAAAAGGGTAATTTAGGCCAAGTAGGCATGTAAATGGATCACTAAGGCCCAATAAACATGTGTTCCATAGTTTAGGCCCAAATTAACATGTAAATGGGCCGCAAGGCCCAATAAGCATGTCATGGAAAATATTAGGCCCAATATACACTTAAATGGGCCCTTAAGGCCCATTGGCCATGTAACGAGAGTATTAGGCTCAATAAAAATTATTATCGAGGTATTTCGTCCATTCGTTATTATTTCGTTGTTTGTTTTAGCTCGAGGTTTACCAAGACAACAAAAATATCTAATTTTTGTAATAGTGACACTTTTGGCCCACTAGACTGAAAATATACATTTTCAGACCATTTTTCACCGAAAATTTTATTTTTAACCCTTGTTTAAATAAAAAGACATTTTTGGTCCGTTTTGGTTAAAGTAACATTTTTAGCCCATTAGACCATTAAACTTAGCATTTTCGGCCCAATTATAAATTTGTTTTACAATTTCAGTCCAAAATACGTTTATTGACATTTCCAGCCCTTATTTTGTAGAAATTTACATTTTTGGCCCAATTTCCGAAAACTTTACATTTTTGGCCTAATTTCCGAAAACTTTACATTTTTGGCCCAATTTAGAAATAGGTGTCAGTTTTAGCATTTATTTTTGTTCATTTCCTGTTTTTGGCTCAAGTTTTGATTAAATAACATTTTAACCCCTAAAAACTTACATTTTTCACATTTTGGGCCCAACAACCGTAAGGCCCAATTTTTAAGCCTATTATGCTAAAATTTACCCCTTTGGTCCTTTGAAAAGTGTGATTATCATAAAAACCCAATTTTATGCAAATATGACCTTTTTGATCCTTATAAAAACCGTAAGTGGCAATATTTTCCCAAATCTTTTGTTTACTTGTCAAAAATGATCCTTATACAAGATCTTTGTTTTGTTTTTCACATCTTAGGCATGTATAACACTTTTACACTTGTAGTATGATCTTTAGAGTGTTTTAGTTTATGAATCTCGCCCATTTTTGTTATAGTATTCGAGATTCATCTAGATTTATCACATAATCACAACATAAACCAAGAAAATCACACATAACATGCATAAATACATAGATCTACACATAAACACTTGTATTCTCCCCCAAAAACATGTAAAAACCGAAAACAGGGGGTATGAACTCACCTTTGCTTTGATGTTTTGGTTTTAAAGAAGAAATGGACGAAGATGATGTGATTTTCGGCTCTAGCTAGCTCCTTGAGTGGACTTTCGAACTTAGATGAGTTCTAGGAAGTTAGATCATGGAGTAAAGCAATGTAAGAAGGAGTTATTAATATTAAAATGGAAGTAGATGTTTGTCTTTGATAACAACTTACCAAAGGTTAAAAAAAACTTGATGAAGATCCTTGAAACACAAGCAAAATTTCGAGATTCTTGATGGAAGAAGGAGGATGATCTTGAAAGTATTTTGGAGAGAATTTCAAAGTGTGTGTGTGTCTTGGACGAGCTCTCGGCCGAGAGAGATAAAGAGAGAGGGAGAGAGGAGATTTTACATGGAAACATGAGAGTGTATTGTTGCATGTTATATAAAATGCCTTGTTGTCCTCTAAACAACAATGTGTCATGGATTAGGTTAATTAGCCATTTTTTTAACACATGGCCGGAAATGGCCAAATGGAAATGAAGGAAATTAGTTTTGGGCTCACTCCTTGGCTTTGATCGAAATCATGAGGTCCAATAAGTTTCTTTTCAGCCCATTGAGCCCTTAGGATGGTTCATGGCCCAATAAGAGTCCATTAAGGAGAATGGAATCATTTATGGCCCATCAAGGTCCAATATAGGTAAACCAATCCATTTTAGGCCCATTATGGCCCAAAATGTTAAGTGTTATGAATGTGGGTCCATTTAGAGCCCATTAGGGTTAGAATGAATCATTTTAGACCCAAATGGTCCAAAATGTTATAGATTTGTGAATTGAGTCCATTTAAGAAAATCCTAGTCCATAAAGAACCTGAACCGAGATTTTTAGGGTTTTCAACTCCCAATTGACTTTCTGAAATGTTTTGCATAGAGTTTTGAACTACAATTTTGGATGTTGACTAAGTTTGTTGTCATAGAATGAATATAGTGCATATCATCAAGTTAGGGTTACAAGGATTATCATAGTTAATGTTTACATGATCACATAATTTCCTTGCTAAAATTCCAGTTGTGACATCATCCCCCCGTTAGAGGGAATTTTGTCCCGAAATTCTTTTGAAAACTAGGATTATGAAGGAGCGAATAAGTGAGGGTACTTCTGCTTCATTTGGTCTTCGCGTTCCCATGTGAATTCCGATCCACGCTTAGCGTTCCATCGAACCTTCACAATCGGAATGCGGCTCTGCTTCGTACGCTTCACTTTTCTATCCATGATTTCGACTGGTTCTTCAATGAACAGGAGATTCTCGTTTACTTCGATCTCTTCTAAAGGAATGACAAGGGTTTCATTTGTTAAGCACTTTTTCAAATTTGAAACATGGAATGCGGGGTGTACGTTGTTGTGCTCGACAGGTAGTTGCAGCTTGTAAGCCACTGGACCAATCCGGGCAAGAATCTCGAACGGTCCAATGTATCGTGTGTTCATTTTTCCCCATTTCCCAAAGAGGACCATCCCTTTCCAGGGAGAGACCTTCGATAACACGCGATCCCCAACTTGAAATTTTAATGGCTTTCGCCGCTTGTCACCATAACCCTTCTGTCGGTCTCGTGATGCTTGAAGTCGAGCTCTGATTTGGATTATCTTCTCTATCGTCTCGTGAATGGTTTCTGGTCCTGTAAGTGTGCTGCTTGGTGATTGCCTTTTTGCCAGCTGGGTTTTACCCACCTCAACCCAACATAGAGGCGATCTGCATTTGCGACCATATAAGGCCTCAAATGGAGCAACCTTGATACTTGTGTGATAGCTGTTATTGAACGAGAATTCAATCAAGGGCATTTGGGTACCTCATGACTTGCCGAAATCAATCATACAAGCTCGGAGCATGTCTTCGAGTGTTTGGATGGTTCGTTCGCTTTGGCCATCGGTTTGAGGGTGGTAAGCAGTGCTCATGTCTAGCTTTGTTCCCATTGCCTTCTGAAGTTACTACCAAAAATTGTGAGGTAAATCTAGTATCCCGATCCGAGATTATAGACACTGCCACTCCCTGGATGTCACAACTAGGAATTTTGATGCTTTGTAACAACAACAATGATAACAATTGTAAATCAACAATGTGAAAGCATGCATGATGCTTATTCAATAACAACAAAACTTCCATCAAACACTTTATACAAGCACTGCATATAGTCAACAAAGAATTAGAAGCCCTAGAAATCCCGGTTTAAGTCCATTTTGGACTAGGATTTCCTTATTGGGCCTAATGGACCAATAAGCTTCCAATTTAACTATCATGAACATAGAACTCTCAAATGGACCCTAATTGGACACATATACATGAAACATAATATTTTGGGCCTTATAAGCCTAAAATGAACTAGGTTATCGTTAATGGGCCTTATTGGACCACAACAAATTTATGTAGCCCTAATAGATCATAAAAATCATTCCTTGATTTATTTTGGGTCAAAAATCACCTAATTGGGCCATAAGATGGACTTAAGCACAAGAAGCCCAAATTCTCTTTCTCCTCTTCTCGGCCCAACTACACAAAGGAGGGAAGAGTTGACTTCCACATGCCACCTCATTATTATATGTTGGTCTTCCATGCATTCATATCATGTTCCCATGCAACATCCTTTCAATTCTCTCTCTTTCTCCTTTCTCTTTTTCTCTCGGTCGAAACCAACTCAAACACACACACACTCTCAAAAATCTCTCTCAAACACATAAGAACTCTCTTCATTCTTCATCAAATTTTCGAGATTTAGGAGCTTTTCAAGGAGATTATTCCACAAAAATCATCATCTAAGGTAAGTTCATGCTTGGATCCATGATCTAGATTCTTTGTTATATCAAAAATCTCTTCCTAATCTATTCAAAGTCATGATCACCATCTTAGAAACCTCTAAGTTCGAGATCTTCCAAGAAGGCTTGCTAGGATCGAAACTTCTTCACTTCTTCCTTCTAAATCGAAAACAACAAGCAAATGTGAGCTTCATACCCCTCTCTTTTTCGGTTTTCATAAGTTTTATGGGGGAGAAAACAAGTAAAATATGTAGATCTATGTGTATGCGTATGCTATGTATGATTTTATGCATGTATGTGTGATTTTATGTGTTTTTGTGTTGAATATGTAAACAAAAAGGGAAGAAATCTCGAGATCTATGTTCTAAGAAGGAAAATAAACATGATCTAAGTTATATTACACTAAACAAGTCAAAAATATTAACTTACAAGATTGTGATAAACATATTTCAACATAAAACCCATTTTTGGGCTTAAATTGTCAAAAATACAAAAGTTGGGTTAAAAATTGCCAAATCACGGTTTCTTAAAGTTCAAAAGAGTCAAAACAGTTACAATAATTGTTTTTATGAACATTATAACCTCCAAAGGACTTAAAATGTAAATATTAGCTTAATGGGCTAAATTTTGGGCTTTTCGGCCCAACAAGCCCAAAGTTGCGAAAATATGACATTTAAAGGGGCTGAAATGGTAAATTCTTCAAAACAGGGGATAACAAGTGTAACAAAACTATTTCAAGGGTTAAAAATGCTTTTCTTTTCCAAAAAGGATCAAAAATGCAAAGTTTTTAGATTTTGGGCTAAAATTGTAAAAATTGCAAAAATTTGGGTTTTAACCGAAAAATACTATTTTGGAAGGGCTGAAACTGCCAAAGAATAAGTCTTGAGTTAAAAATATCATTTAAACAAGTCTATGATGCAAAAGTGTCAAGAAAATGTTTTAAGGGCCTAAAATGACTTTTCTTTTATATAAAGGACTAAAATTGTTATTTATAAAAAGAAGGGGGCTGAAAAGGTCAAACCACTATTTTAAACCACTTATTTTAATTATAGATTATTGTGACAAAAATACTAATCTACGACTTACAAAATCGAAAGACAAATACACATATAACTCCAAATACCGTTATAAACAAATCGCTCGGTCTCGAGTCGATACAAAAATAACAAATCGTTCAATCGAACCCTCCAGTAGTTATGCGATACCTAAGACAAGTAAACATTCGACACTTGGGCTTGAAAGTTTCAAATCATGCTTGTTGGATCTTGCAAATCCATTAACATGATCTTTGGGGCCCAAGGGAAAACGATTATATGTTATTGGGCCTCCTATGACCCAATTCCGTATAAAGGGACCTTCAATGGCTTTTATGTGCTATTGGGCCCTAGTGGTCCATTAGTATTGCTAGTAAGGTCAAAGTAATCAAATGCGAGATGGGCCAACGTGTTCTTCGCATCCCCGACAGCCTAAAGTAACTCACGAAAGTAGTAGGACTTCATACTCCTCTTCTCTCGGTTGCTAAGGCTTGTGAGTAATCAAAGTAAACAGACTCAGGTCGTTAATCAATAGTAATCAAGGTGGTTTGGATTAAGTGAGTAATAACGGACGGCACCTCTAAGGGTCGTTTGTAGTTGGTAGTTATAACCAGTCATTATCAGGCATAGTTATAACGACTCACTAGAATTGATAATCTCCGACACCACCCGAGTAATCAAGGAAGAGTAATCAAAAATCATTCGTTGTGGCGGTATAGAAATTAGTAATCAGGTATATCTTTCGTCATCGGAAAACATCGGGTTTTTCGGGGAATTCAACAACACTCGCTCGTAATCTAAATAATTGTAATACAAAACTCCCTTTTTATACACGTTATGAAATCATTCATGCATCAACTTATGGATCTTCACACTTTGATAAACTATTGTCTTTTTAGAAAATATCGGATTTTCTGGGTTTTACAAACTACACAAATCATTTTTATCACAACATTGCTTATGAACTCACCAACATTTCATATGTTGACGTTTTCCAAAATAACTTGTATTCTCAGGTAACAGGTAAGCGGAAGGTAATATCAAGTAATGTTAGGACGTTATGTTTTTGAAAACTCTCAAACAATTTATGTTATGAGTGTGTAATATTTAAAACAATGTACTGGATGTAAACAATATCAGTTGTAATGTATTGATGCATGGTGATGTTTATGTTATGATTCATGTATATTCATTGTGATGGTATTCAATTTAAGTCACGCGAGCCCCCGGACGTTTCCGCCGTCTGGTTTTGGGGGTGTGACACTGGAGTCTCACGGTCTCTTTGGTATAGATCCGTGTTAATTATTCCATCTTGTACGATTCTTTTATTGGCAGGAAATGAACAGATTTGGTTAACCTATCAACGATCACCCAGGTAGTGCCCAATCCAACTTTTTTTTAATAATAAGCTTCGTCTTGTTGACTTCGAGAGTTTTATCCAATCCACGCAATGCTTCCTTCACGATCTTCTACGGCTTCGATGCCTCCCAAGTCGGTCGTAAGTGTTAACAGTGTTTGTTCTTGTTTCATGAGCAGACGAGTATGTTATCGATGAAAATAATTAAGAGGTTGATTAGGAATGGTTGGGAAAACTCGGTTCATAGGGTCCATGAATACCGTAGGGGCATTCGTTAGACCAAAGGGTATCACAACGAATTTGAAATGGCCGTATCGAGTTCGAAAAGCAATTTTTGGAATGTCCCCTCCTCGTACTCGGAGCTGATGATAATCAGACCTTAGATCTATTTTGGAGAAGTAACTAGCTCCTTGAAGCTGGTCAAATAGGTCGTCAATCCGAGGGAGTGGGTATCGGTTTTTGATAGTGAGCTTATTCAATTCCCTAAAATCGATGCACATTCTGAAGGATTTGTCTTCTTGATGAACAAGACCGGAGCTCCCCAGGGTGAGAAGCTTGGTCCGATGAATCCTTTGCTCAACAATTTTCTTAATTGACTGGATAACTCCTGAATTTCGGCGGGAGCTAACCTGTAGGGTGAATTGGCAATTGATGTGGCTCCTGGTATGAGGTCGATTCGAAATCCAATCTGTCTTTCTGGGGGTATTCCCGGAAGGTTTTCAGGAAATACATCCGGAAAGTCGTCTGCCATTGGGATGTCTTTAATGTTTATTTTCTTCTTTGGCTTCATCTACAACATAAGCGAGGAACGCATAGTTCTTCTTGTGCAGGCACTTCTGTGCCTTGATGCATGAATTGAGGCGAATATTGGCTCCAGGTTTATCACCATAGATTATTAGGGTTTCGTGATTGGGGAGGTGAAGGCAAACGACCTTCTCACGACACATAATATCAGAACTCCTAATATTTACTGGCATCAAATCTATTTGAAATGAATGGTTGTTTATGTTGGATTAGTGTCTAAGTCCATAACTATTTTGGTATGTACTTGACCCGATTGTGAGCATGGTCCTTTTGGGTTGCCTTCACACGGGTGACTAGACAGGATGACAGTTAAGGAGAGAGGTTGATTAGGGCATAAATATGATTTATTTATTATATTATATGAATAATATATTAATTTGGAATCATATTATTAATTAGTATTTAATCAGAAATTAATTAGGAATTAATTTTGGGATTAAAGGAATTAATTAAAAGTACAGGGGCTGTTTTGTAATTATTTGATAGTTGAGACTTTGGGCTATTGGATCACCTTTATTAAGGCTTGAACGAAAATCCTAGAAGGATCTAAGAGTTTTCGTCCAAGGGCTTAAGGAAAGGAGTCCATGGACTTGCTTAGGCCCTAAGCTAAGGGATTAGGGTTTCCACCTTGAAACCCTAACTAGCCTCAAGTATAAATAGCACCCTAAGGCACTAGAATTCGACCACCCCCTTGGGAAAACCCTACTAGGGCCGAATTTGGAGCTTAGTACCTTTCCTCCTCTCTCTCATATTCATCCTCTCACTCAAAGTGTGTTTGTGAGCCATTAGAGGTACTACACTTGTGGTACTTGCTTTCAAGAGCTAAGGAAATTCAAGAAACTAGTTGTTATTGCTATATAACAACAAAAGGTATGTATTCTATTCTCCTATGTAGATTTCGAAAATTAGAGGAGAATTCCAGGTTTCTTTTTGTGTTCATAAAGTTGTATGTCTAATAGTGAAAACATAGATCCAATTAGGGTTGCATGCACACATAGGATTGTTTGTATAAAACCTATCAGTGGTATCAGAGCCTTAGGTTTTTGTTTTCAATTAGATTTGATACAAATGTATGAATATGACAATTAGGGTTTATGGCTCATAAACCCTGGAGGCTTGATTTTCGAAATTAGGGTTTCTAAACCCTAGATTTCGAAATTTTGGTAGGGTTTCCTAAACCCTTTCCTTTGGCCCCAAGATTTCGATTTTAGGGTTGTCTAACCCTAGAATTTCGAAATTTGCCTTGTCCCCTAGATAGGATTCCCAAATTTTAGGGATTTGGATAATGCCATATCTTGTAATTATTCTTGATTCCTTAAATAGATAATTAAAAGATCTTATGGATTATCTCATTCCATAAATTTTCAAATCTTAGGGGATATGGGATTAGATTAAATTAATTGTCTAATTTAATAGATAACCCTACAAGATTTAATAATTTTAAATTAATTGTTTAATTTTGGATAATTATTAAATCAAAATTTTTTATTATTTAAGAGTTTAAAATTAAAAAGTTTTAATTTTTCGAAAAAGTTAAATATGATTAAAACCCTAGTATTTTGAAAAGTTCAAATTACACCCTTATGGTTTTATTAATTAATTAAAATGTATAATTAAAAGAGAGTTAATAATTCCATAAAGTTTTGGTTTAAATTTAATTAAATTAAAAGTATAATTTATTAAATTAGACCACCTAGTATTTTAAAAGTATAAAATACACCCTATACTATATATAACATTAAAAGTCTAAAATTATATATGAGTAAACAGTCAGTCTTACCGTTAGTAGGCCTCATTCACGAAGCTGGTCTATAAAGGGTGTTTAAGGAAATTGCCTATAAAATGGCGATTGAATGGGTATCCACTCTTACCCACCGCACTCTTGACTAGTGGAGGGTCGTTAGCCGAACGGGTAGGATAGGACGAAACCTTACATTATAAGTATAATGAAGTACAAAGTAACTACATGCTTTTACAAATTCCCAAATTCTAGTTACTTTAGGGCAAAATGTGAATTTGTATGCTAATCCATGGAATTACACTTCGTACCCTTGTCAAACGTTAGTGGAGCGTGTGTGGCTAACCGGCACACTAATTTGGGATTGACATTGGTGGCGAAGGGTGGCTCGATGTTTATCATAGATCAATGGAGCGTGTGTGGCTAACCGGCACATTGATTAGGTGATAGTAGCAATTGGGTGCACCACGTGATTCGTATGGTTATTCACACCTTGTTTGTGATCCTCGGCATCCGAGTCACAAATAGAAGGGCATAATCGAGATTAAACATGCCATTGAAAAGTTCAATGAATCTCAAAAGATCTAGGAGTTTCAATTCATTTAAAACTTAAATTTCTTTTTCGTTTTTCATGGTGGGAATTGGTAAATCGTCATTTACCTACCTTCAAATATTCTGCAACTAGATTACGACATCCCTCTTCTAGGTTGTAGAATGTTGTGTTGGATCCTAGCCTTGATGTTTCATTTGGGTGTTACATCAAGGATTTTTATCAACTAACTTGAATTTTCTCCCGTTTTGTAGATGTCTAAATCTTACAATGGTCTTCCAAAGTCCCTTGGAACAAGCTTTCCAAATGAAGATGACGTTCCACGATATGATCAAGGAAATGAGAGTCATGCTTCACTTCCTCCACCTCCTCCAATTATTCTTCCTAACCCACAAGTTCAAAGGCTTGAAAAGTTCAAGCTCACTCAAGCCCTATTGGCAAGTAAACACGAAGATGGGAAACCTGTGTGTGCACACATCTTAGAGATGAAGTCACACATTGATAGGTTAAGGATGATGGGTGTCGATATCTCAAAAATGTTGGCTGTTGAATGGGTTCTTCAGTCACTTCCTGAATCATATAGTGAGTTCGTTAGAGAGTACTATATGATGGACCATGACGTGACCCTCATTGATTTGACCTATTTGCTTATAGCTGTTGAATTAGAAATGATTTGGCGTGCTAATCAAGCAAATTTGTCTGGCAAATCAAACTCCCAAACTTCAATGGACATTGAAAATAGTGACATTGGAAATCCAGAAAAGGTAAATTCTGTGATAGTTCCTTGTGCCATTCCAAAAGAGTCCATCTGTTTCTACTGCCAAGAGAAGGGGCATTGGAGACGAAGCTGCCCTGTTTACCTGAGAGATCTAAGAGATGGGAGAGTCAAGACGTATGGCTCTACTTCAGGTAAAATCCAATAACTAACTCTATAAGTTCCTATTCTTTGATTTTCAATACATGATGCGATAAGATTACATTTTGATGTTTTGTAGGATCGAAGAAAAGAGAGGAAGCTTAAGGGAAGAAGTAAGTTGAATCTGATCGTGAAGAAATGGATTTCGATCGCATTGCTTGAAGATCGGATTTTTGAGCTACTACTTTAGAGTTAGAATAGATTGCTTAGAAATTGAAATAGCATAGTTTTCATTTGAATTGCATTGTAAGGACAAGTTTTTCCGCAATAAAATGAATTTTGATTTCGTCCTATTTATTTATCCTTGCAATGGCATATGTGAAAATGGATGTTTATGTATTTCTAATTTTAGCAATGTTGAATTGGATGTGATTCTTGATTATGTTATTTATGAAATGTCGAGGATTTGCCAAATAAAGGAAGATTCTTATCGCCCAAGTTTCAATTGGACAGAAACTTGGGATCATACAACTTGGTTGCGTGATGAATGAGAAACTTCATATTTTGGAAATTAGACTAATTCTTTGGCAAAGTGTCAAGAGAAGGACCAGGAGATCGAGTACACTAGGTTGTGCGTTGATCAAGTCCACCACAAGAGTGATAAAGATATTCGTCATGATTTACTAAAGGTTAGTAAATATGATTATACTTATAAGATTAAGTATAATTCTGAGTTGATTGAAAGAGTTTCAATCAATAGCAGAACGAATAAGAAGAATCAAGTAGGCAGAAAGATAAAAGTTTCTCTATTCTAAGAAGAAGGGAAAGTACCTTTTATTGTGTTTTATGATAAGTCTTAATGATTAAGAACCATATCTCAATTGATCCTCTAAGTGAGTCTTAGTGCAATTGCATGTATAAGAAGAGGAATCGAGAATTGTAGAAATGGTTAAATCAAGAAGTCAATCATACTTCGTTCCAATATCAAGTCTTAGAGTCAAGATTCTGACATGAGTGACAAGTCTTAAGTAGGTTTATAACACTCGACAAATGTGGAATTTGAAAAGTTTTCTTATTCTTGCACATTTGAAATTGGTAAGTTGTGATGTCTTGGATAAGACAAAGACCAACCAGGACCGATTGTGTAAAGTGTTAAACTTGACAAAAGGCTACACTAACTCTTGAATATTTGTTTGTCAAGAAATGTTTCTTGACAAGAGAATCTTATATGTCAAGGAGCCAGTGGGAGTCTTAATGGTCTTGAAAAGTTTCAAGAACAAATCAAGAGAAAACCTAGTTGATCATCACTAGCACACGAATTGAGGTTTAAAGCCTATCGTGGATGACATACTCTTTTTCTGTGCCATTCCAATTGAGTTAATTATGTGTGTGAGTTCTATGAGTTCTCATTTGAATGCATAAAGACAAAGGACCTTGATCAATGGAAAGTACATTGATATGAAAGGATGAGTTGCTTGGAAGACATGGTGGGCATTCATGTTACCATCAGGCAAGAAATCAAGATTGAACAAGTTCAATCCATATGGTTTTGGATTTGTCGCAAACTTTTTGTTTTGAAAAATTCACATGGATAGGAACACATACATCATAAAATCTAAGTGTTATAAGGTTTTCCTCCTTCATGAAAATGATTGTGAGGAAATGCTTTCACTAAGAGAGATTTTAAGAAGATAGCAATTGTGAAAATTGTATTCTCAAATTCGATTATGATTACGGCATCCCTTTTCATAGTTCGAATTGTGAGATTTGGCAATTGATCTGAACATTTGGGACTTAGTAACATAAATTCTGAATTGTTTAGACACACATGTGAGCTATCTAAGGCAAAGGTGTATGAGCTTAAAAAGCTTAGATAAAGGCTTATCAAAGCATTAGGTATTAGAAGTATGAACTTAAGGAATTCAATAAGCATTGTTTTCTAGAAGTTCAATTGTTTTCTGAATACATGTCAAAGCTAGTGGGAGCATAAGTGTTATGCTGGTAAGAAAATAATCGTCATGTTAGTGGGAGCATGATTATTATGGTAAGTATTGCAAGTTAGCAATATTAATTATAGAAAACAAAGATTCATTTTGCAAAGTTGCAAGGGTTGAAAAATTGTTTTGCTATAATTAAGGGAGAGAATATTATACTTCGTTTCAAAATTCTAAAGCTTAGATCGAGAAATGTTAATAAATTTAGTCAAGGATACATAGTGCATTCTCAAAATTCGATTAGGATTATGGCATCCCTCTTCATAGTTCGAATTGTGGGAACAGGGCACATAAAATATTATGGCAGAAGGATGATGAAGTATCATGTCTTTATGTGAGACATTATGCATCGTGTCCAATACGCTTCGGGTATAGGATCGATTGCATATGCTATAATATTTGACCATTCTAAAATTTTCCAAATGCCTAGGGCATTAAGAGGGAAAAGGGACTAGAACTGGTTTTGACTAAAATAATTAAACAACTATCAAAGGACGATCTGAGGTTCACTGAGGATTTGTCGCTTGTGAGTAGTTGGAAGTATAGTACTGGATAGACTATATTGACATTATTATGAATAGATAAGATTCTATTAAGAATGAGTTGTCATATGGCAAATATGAAAATGTTTCCATTAATGGGAGTTGGATATTAAGAAATATGTCTAGATTAGAAACTTTTATGCGAGAAGCATGTTCAAAGGAATCTACTTTGAATGTGAGACTTCACGTCTATGGAATTGTCTTGTAACAATTTCTGATAGAATACCTTGTAATTTCATTAGCCGGGTCTTGGTGACTTTTGTGCTATGACATTACGAAAGAATCATTGCATAAAATGTTAGAATCTGACATATTCTAAAAGTGGCAAGAATTTGGTATTCTTATACTAATAATAAGGATTGGGGATTGTGAAATGAGTTTCATTGGAAAGTTTTCAACTGATCTATTTCACAAAGTATGGACCATAGGAAACCAAAGTGTGCATGCTTGGAGCATGGGACAATTGTGGTTATAATTCAAGTAATAAGTTGATTTTCTGAACAGTAAGCAATGAATAATGAGTAATCAATATGGTGTTTAAATAAAAGTGTTTTTATTTACGCTCAAAAGTTTTGGGGCCATATAGGATTAATATTATTATTGCGTTTCACTTTGCATGTTTTGACTTCCAGAATAATTGGGTTATTCGAACCTCCACAGTCGGTCATACGTTGGAAGTAGGTATGAAGGAAGACTGTCATGAATCTGTCTGCAGATTGTCTAAAGTGTTTAGACATAGCACAAGTTTGCTGCAGAGTTCATGAGTGCTTTGGTAAGATTAAAGTATTGGATTAAACCCATGCTCACTTGAATCACTTCATGGTTTTATCACGAGTGATTGGTGAGACGATAACATTGTATATTCTTGAAACCGAGACGTGTGAGTTGTTATTTGCTGGTCGATTGCACATTGATGATAAGTAAACACACCAGTAACTTGGTGTTATAAAACTTATTGTTGTGTGTGATTCGATTAGTAGGTGCAAGCAAGCATTTGAGTCAAAGTTTATCCATTCCTTTTACCCAAGGTGGGATAAAAGCGATATCTGTGGGCCCCTCGTTGATTTAGTGATGACAAAGGAAAGTGCTCGGCCGGGCCAGGACTGATTTGATTTGTTCAATTAGTCAGTCGTCATAAATCGGAAATCGGGAAACGACACATAGACTGAGAGAATGATTTCAATCCATGTCTCATGTCTATACGATATCTCGTAGAATGGAGGAATATATGATCCCTTATCTAAAGGAGACGTGTATCTGATAAGATCAGAGTTGACAGCGGCTTTTGGAAGCTACGATTGCTGATCAGGTTCTGAAGTCATACGCGGAATAGTTATTAGACTTATCCAAGTGGGAGACTGTTGGATTAGTGTCTAAGTCCATAACTATTTTGGTATGTACTTGACCCGATTGTGAGCATGGTCCTTTTGGGTTGCCTTCACACGGGTGACTAGACAGGATGACAGTTAAGGAGAGAGGTTGATTAGGGCATAAATATGATTTATTTATTATATTATATGAATAATATATTAATTTGGAATCATATTATTAATTAGTATTTAATCAAAAATTAATTAGGAATTAATTTTGGGATTAAAGGAATTAATTAAAAGTACAGGGGCTGTTTTGTAATTATTTGATAGTTGAGACTTTGGGCTATTGGATCACCTTTATTAAGGCTTGAACGAAAATCCTAGAAGGATCTAAGAGTTTTCGTCCAAGGGCTTAAGGAAAGGAGTCCATGGACTTGCTTAGGCCCTAAGCTAAGGGATTAGGGTTTCCACCTTGAAACCCTAACTAGCCTCAAGTATAAATAGCACCCTAAGGCACTAGAATTCGACCACCCCCTTGGGAAAACCCTACTAGGGCCGAATTTGGAGCTTAGTACCTTTCCTCCTCTCTCTCATATTCATCCTCTCACTCAAAGTGTGTTTGTGAGCCATTAGAGGTACTACACTTGTGGTACTTGCTTTCAAGAGCTAAGGAAATTCAAGAAACTAGTTGTTATTGCTATATAACAACAAAAGGTATGTATTCTATTCTCCTATGTAGATTTCAAAAATTAGAGGAGAATTCCAGGTTTCTATTGTGTTCATAAAGTTGTATGTCTAATAGTGAAAACATAGATCCAATTAGGGTTGCATGCACACATAGGATTGTTTGTATAAAACCTATCAGTTTAGTGTTAAGGTGCACCCTACATAAATATCTGTGGTTGATTCGGTTTTTCCATGTTAGCTATCTCCACCGTGAAGGCTTTGTTTAGCTTCTGAGGTTGTTGTTTTAGTAAGTACTTGAATTTGTTACCAACAAAGCTTCGCTCAGCTCCACTATCGAATACGATGCAAGAGAAAGAGTTGTTAAGTGGGAACATACCAGTAACAACTGTCGGGTCATGAATTGCTTCGCCTTGAACTAGGGTTATGACCCTTCCTGATCCTCTTGCCCCTTGATTGTTAGTCTTGGGGCAATTGCGTCGGAAATGGCCGGTTCCTCCACACCCATAGCAGGTGTGACTGGCCCCAGTATTGATGTTGTTGTTACTGTTGTTGCGATTGTTGTTGTTGTTTGGCTGCTGATTCTGTTGTGGATAAGTTCTACAGTATCTGGCGGTGTGACTCTTTCGGTTGCTTCTATTACAATACGGCTTCTAGCAGGCTCCCTTATGATGGAAATTGCACTTGTTGCATTTTTGAAGGCTTCCAGCATATGGTCTCGCTAGTGTTGATGTAGTAGGTGTCATGGTCGCATGGACAGCAACAACATGTTGCTTCTTCGAGGACCCTTGAGTTGGCTGTCCCTTTCTCTTACTTCCAGACTTTCGCTTCCTGCTCTTAAG
The DNA here is from genome assembly GCF_052849685.1 of Lactuca virosa. Taxonomy (NCBI): domain Eukaryota; kingdom Viridiplantae; phylum Streptophyta; class Magnoliopsida; order Asterales; family Asteraceae; genus Lactuca; species Lactuca virosa. Next base: position 231,203,564 of record NC_136432.1, on the reverse strand, counting down.
CTTGGGGTTTGGAGTGCCTTGATAAGCTGTCACTCGCTGGTTTCCGTGCTCGTTTCTTCGGCTGGAGTTGTCGATGCTATTTCCACCTCTATTGCTGTAGTTTGCGTTGAGTTGTGCCATAGCAGCGGTTACTGCCGCTGTTACAGCAGCTTGGAATGTAGCAGAGTCCATCTGCAGGATCGGTGTCTCGTGGGTGTGCTTGTTATTTCGGTGGGATGACATTTTCCTACTGCATGATGATAAGCCAGATCGTAAGTAACGATCGTTATTCCTGGTTGTACTCTATAAATTTCGCGTTTTGTCATATGATTCACATTGTTTCCATCCACATCCCTATGATGTATTTACGGTAGTAGGTAATCGCAGTTTTTGCATGAATTTTAAGTCTATCCATAGAGTTTATCCATAGATAAAATTAATAAATGAATAGTAGCCCTAAAATCCATAATATTCGGTGGGGTATTGGTTTTAGGGTTAAAATGTAATTTCGGATTTAATTTGAAAAAGGATTTTAGAAGTGGGGGTTGCTTGGTAATTATTAGGACCTAAATTGAAAGGACTTGGGACTGATGGGGGCTAAATGGTAATTTATGGATATGTTTTTGAAGAGTTTATGAGAAGGCGGGACTAGAAGTGTAAAACTCGCATGGAGTTTGTATGAACACGGGATTAAACAGGAACCATCCATTCCCTCTCGTTGCACCATCTAACCCTAAACCTAGATGAGTTCAGCCGCCACCACCGTTCTTGGAAGTTTTCTCAGCACCGCTTGCGAGCAAAGTTTCACAGCTGCCGTTGCAGTGCCGATGATGATCGCCATCGCGATGTCTTCTGTCGGAAACGTCATGGGAAGCCGAAGAACCACCGAGGACCGGAGAAAACCCCGTTGTGCCGTGGTTATGCAAGTCGTGAGCCACCGGAATGCACAGTATGTCACCCTCAACCTATCCTTCCTCTTTCTCACTCGTTCTTTGTGGGTGTGACGCCGGAATTGTCACTATCGCCGTCGGTGGCCATGAGGGGTCAATGTTGCGTTTTTTCGGCGACGTCTGCTGCCTAAGAGGTGGTTGAATGGGCATATGTTAGAGTGTAGTGGTTGTTTTCGATATTTGTGGTTTGGGATGTGTGTATTTTTGGCCGAAAACCCACTGCCACCACCATGAGGTGGTGGCTACCGCCTCCTGCCACCGCTTCGCCACCGCCAACCACCATATGGTGGTGGCTGTGTGTACGATGTGATATTATGAGTATGTTTAGTAAAATAGGACTTGTATAAACGTTTTTGGCAGAAGGATTGAAGGAAAAGCCACCACCACCACCGTGAGGTGGTGGCTGCCGCCGTGTGCCGCCGTTGACCACCACCGCCCGAGGTGGTAGTGGGTGGTGCTCGACATGGTGAAACCCTAATCGGCCCAATAGCTTGATGTTGGACTTCATTGGCATGTGCTTGGGTTAGAAACCCCAATTAGGGTTTAGAAAACCCTAATTTTAGAAAATGTTAGTTTTGAATTGTCGGGAACCGCGTTTGAACCAGTGGATAGATGTATGGCTTATGGCCAATTACACTATATGATTTACCTAGCAGATTGAGGGACTTAATGGATTAAGTCCTTAATGGGTTAAGTAAGAAACACTTAACCCTAATCGTCATTTCATGTGAAAACCCTAATTGTGTTGGGTTTTGAGTTGGGCCTTTTCTGTTGGGCCTAGATGTTTGGATTATTGATGGGCCATCCAAGAAAAAGTATAAGGACTAGAGTATTGAGTTGGGCCTTAGGATAAGGCCCATTGGAAAGGCTTGGGCCCAATTTGGAAAACTGGGCTATGGATGGGTCATAGTTGGGCCTTGGTTCATTATTTAACTTTTGGGCCTTCAGAGTATGAGTTTGGGCGTTAATATTGGACCAAGCTAGGTTAGGGGTAAAATGGTCCTTTTACCCCAAGTGGGGATTTTAGAGTTATGCATGGGAAGCCCAAATGGTTAATTGGGTTTTGTTTTGATGTTGACAGCTTGTGGATATGTCAGCCAGCAGCCCGAGATTTATTCACGAGACTTTAGTAGTATTATTTGAGTATAGATATATGACTGCTTGATAGGAGTAGTTATACTTGTTGTGTGTGTGATACTTGTATGCATGTTAGTTGTGGAGTGTGGTCGGGGTCCAAATCTCCTAGACAGTGGAGTCTGGGCGGAGCCCGAATCTCCTAGACAGCGGAGTGTGGGCGGGGCCAGAATCTCCTAGACAGCGGAGTGTGGGCGGGGCCCAAATCTCCTAGACAGCAAAGTGTAGGCGGGGCCAGAATCTCCTAGACAGCGGAGTGTAGGTGGGGCCCGAATCTCCTAGACAGCGGAGTGTGAGCGGGGCCCAAATCTCCATGAGCGTGGGCGGGGCCCGTATCTCCTAGTTGCATGTTATGTGTATGGTATGTGGTAGTTTAGGGAGGCTCACTAAGCTTCGTGCTTATAGTTTTTAGTTTTGGTTTCAGGTACTTCAATTTTCAAAAGGAGTGCTTGGGATGATTGCAGTGCACACACCATTTGTTCAGCCTGGGACGTTTATACTCTGATATATTTGACAGATGTTATGATATTTTTGGGATACATGAATTATAAATTTTATATGTCAAATGATAATTATGGTTTTATTAATGATTTAAAATGAAATTTTTAGACTGTATTTTTGGGATGTTTCAAATTATGTGCATGAATGTTAACGTGGTATATGGTACCAGATATGTTACTTTAATAGGTTGAAAGGTCCCATTTCCCCAATTATAAAACATCCACTATGTATTAACTGCAAATGGTCCCCATACAATTGGTACTTTCACATGGACCACTACAACCAATATAATTATATTAATATAGGGAAATGAAAACCATACATGCATGTTTCCTTTGAATAACATAAACAATTCCATTAACATAAACAATTCCATTCCACTATCCACATAAACATTTCCATTCGAGTTATATGTCGTCAGGACTTTACATTCAGGATAGTTAGCAATTGTCATTGGGATTTTACAAAAGATATAAAATGCAGCACAATACCACTTTAGGATGACTTTACAAAAGATACAAAAAACCTTCACATTCCAATACATACACAAAACACTAATAGCTACACAAAAAGCTTCACACCCCAATACTAATTAGCTAACTTAAAAAACAAAACAAACATACCCAAGAACTAGAACAGCTACCAACAGCTTGTACATACATATTCTCTTCTTGGAATCACATATCCCCTTCTCCATGCTTCCCATTAGACTCTTCTCCTTACTCAGTAGAAACTCCAACTTAGCATTCCTAGTCCTCAAGTTTTTTATGATACCAAGATCCTCTTTGGAATCCAACTTCTAATTCATGGAATAGATGAGGTTTTTGTAGTAACCTTCTTCCAGTGCGACATCTTTCCATTCAAAGTAATCACATTTCGCCAGCCTTTTCTGTATCAAACCCACATGAATACAACATCAAAACGTAATCAATAATCACCAAATGCAATTTAACAAACCACGAAATAAAAAATGATTAACAATACGAAACCATTTAAACAATCACGATCATACATGTACTTTCAGAAACGAAATCACAACAACAAACCAATATAATCAAAATTGCTTTTAGGGTTTTTTTCATAATGTAAGGGTTTTTGATAGTGAAACCCTAAAAAATCTTTCATTAGCGAATCGAGATAGATCGAAGCTTACCATCTTGTTGTTGCAGTTCCAAAAACGTCTGCCAGGGTTAGTGAGCTTCCAACATATCTGTTCCTTAGTTGGAACATTGCAGTCACAGTTGGTAACACCGTCTTGAACAAACACACGAGCAAATTGGAGGCGATTTCTTGCATTGGACGAGCTCGAATACATTGTGTTGAAGAATCGAAAAATTTGATTATGTAAAGGTGGGTTCTTGCTTCGACTTTTCACGAATGGGTAAGAAAGAAATGAAGGATGTCCAAATTGGGGTTTTAATTAATAGCGTAAATGGGTAGATAAATCGCCAGGTGCCACGTTGGAAGTCCATGTAAGGGGTTTTTGACACATCACTTAGCCACATAAGAACGAAACCAGGAAACCGTTTAATTTTTGGAAAAATGGTGTTATTGGTAGGTAAAACCCGAGTTGGGTGACTTAATTGACTAAAAAAAAAATTTAGTGACCAAATTGGCCAAATGGCAAAAGTTTGATGTGCTACAGTGTCATTTTCCCTTATAAATAAGATTTATCATTGATTCCAAGTCATTATATTGATTGATCTACTTACGAGGGTGATAGCTAGATTTAGTGAGGTGTTTAAAGTGGGATTTCCACTAGATGTAATGTGTAATGTTGTTTTGAATTAAAACCCTTTGTATAAAAACCCTCTCTATCACCAGTAAGTATAGAATGTTCTGTTTGAAACCCTGGTTACCACTAGTATGTATGGTAGTTTTATTACTTAAAATAAAACCATGTATTGAAATCCCTAGAATCCTCCAGTTGTAGTATGTAGTAGTTCTATTAATGAAAATAAAACTAATGAAGAATGAAATCCCGTAAATAAAAGGTTAGTTTATACTGTTGTGAGTTCGTATAACCATTCTTGATATGACCTAGTGACCTCTACGACGTTCTTCAGGCGTCGGACGTTATGACATTTGTTACCCCAGGCATGCTTGCCTAACTGTAGCTAGCAGTTCAGGTGTGGAATAGTCAATCCCGAATAGATCTATTCACAAATCTCATGCTCTCCTTCCAGGAGTCTTTGGTTATACTATGATAGGATTTAGCCCGCATCCCGAAGGGTACAATTGAAGTGATGTCTCACAACCCTGTATTAACTAGTTTACGTGCGGTTCTGTATTGTTCTCTTGTATTTGAATCCATTTGTATAATTATAGTGTAACAATAATTATACTTAAATAATTATCTAATGTTGTACTCTTGAAATCTGTATGTAATAATTTATATCATAAACTAAGTCTGTCATAGTTTATATGTTTGTTACTGTATACGCTCTGAATTTGTAAAACTATGTAATGAATTCCCAAACTATACCTATTATAGTTTGCATATATGTTATGTACTCGGTTCGTGTATTGATCTGAAAACTATGCAATTTTGACTGTAAGTTGGAAACATCCCTTATGCTCATCATGTTACAAAAGGGATAAAATATCTAAATATTTTATAAAATGTAGTTTATCAAGAGGATAGTGGGAGTCTTAAAGATCTTGAAAAAGCTTCAAGATCTAATCAAGAGTAAAAACTTGTAGTTTATCACTAGCACACGACTTGAGGTTTATAACCTGTCTTGTTGACATATTCCTATTTCTATGCCCATTCCAGTTAAAGTTGGCTTTGCATTGGTTGCATAACAACTTGGAAGCAATGGCAGGCCCTTATGCTGCCAGGTGCCAAGAAATTAAGACTGCACAAGTTTAATCCATATGAGTTTGGATTTATCACTAACCTTGTCTTGTGATTATGGTTTTGACAAATTCACATGGATAGGAACACATACACCATAAAATCTAAGTGTCATAAGGTTTTTCTACGATTCATGAAAATGATGGCGAGGAAACGCTTTCACTAAGTAGATTTTAAGTAGATAGCAATTGTGATATTTGCATTCTCAAAGTCGTTAGTGGAGCGTGTGTGGTTAACCGGCACACTAACATGGACTTGTGAGGAATGGAAAAGGTCTAAACAATTGAGACTATGATTACGAAATCCCTTTTCATGGTGCTGAAAATTGTTTAGACACACATGTGTGCTATCTAAGGAAAGGTGTATGATTTTGATAAAGTTTTTATCAAAGCATCTCGTATCAGAAATTTGAACTTTGGTAAGAAAGTCAATAAAGTATTGATTTCTAGAAGTCCAGCTGATTTTTGAGTACATGTCAAAGCTAGTGGGAGCATAAGTGTTAATCTAATAATCATCATGTTAGTGGGAGCATGATAATTATGATAAGTGTTGCAAGTTAGCAATGTTAATTATAGAAAACAAAAGGTTTCAATTGGGAAAAAGTTGTTATGCTATAATTAACGGAGAGGAAATTATACTTCATTTCAAATCTAAAAGCTTAGATCGTGAGATTTTAATCAAATTTACTCAAGAATATATATGAATGTTATGTTGGAATGGTTCAACATAAGGAAATTCTATATATGGGAACATTATTTGCGTTCTAAAATTTGATTATGATTACGGCATCCCTTTTCATAATCTGAATTATGAGAACATGGCAAATAGAAATAGAAATATTATAGCAAAATACTGGTCTAGTATCATGTCTTTATGTCAGACATCATGAATCGTGTCCCATATGCTTCGGATATAGGATCGATTGCATGTGCTATAATATTCATCTGTTCTAAATTTTTCCAAATGCCTAGAGCATTAAGAGGGAAAGAGTCTAGAATTGGATATGAGTAAAATGATTAAGCAATTGTCGAGGACAATCTAAGGTTTACCAAAGATTGGTTGCTCAGGGACAGTTGGAAGTATAGTGTTAATTTTTGAAGGACCATATTGACATATTCTGAAAAGAGGCAACTCTTGTTCAGAAGTGATAGTCAAAATGGGAATATGGAAATGTTCCCATAGGTGGAAGTTATTCATTAATTCTGTGTAAGATTAGGAAACTTAATGCAAGAAGGATGTTCAAAGCAATGTACTTTGAATATGAGACTTCGTTTCCATGGATTTGAACTACTTTGGAATACTCTGTAATGTCTGTTGACAAGTCTTTGTGACTTTTTTGCATAATCATTACAAGAGGATCAATGCATATAAGTTTAGAATCTAACAGATTTAGGTAAATGGCAGGATTTGGAATTCTTGCATTTGTGGTAAGGAATTGGGATTGTGAAATGATAATCATTGGAATTATGTTCAATCGATTTATTTCACAGAGTAAAGATCATAGACAAACTTAGTGTTCATACTTGGTGTATGGCATAACTAATGTTTAGACAAACATAGTGTGCATACTTGGTGTATGGCATGACTAGTGTTTAGAAAACATAGTGTACATGCTTGGAGCATGGGACAACTATTGTTTTGATTCAAGTATAAAGTTGATAGTTGAAACAGTATACAATGAATAATGTGTAATAAATATGGTGATAAATAAAAAGTGTTTTATTTATATTCATAAGTTCTGAGACCATATTGGATTCGATTATTCTTGTGTTTCACTTTCCATGTTTTGACTTCCAGAATAACTAGGTCGTTCTTCCCGAATAACTAAGTTATTTAAACCATCCACAGTCGGGCATATGTTGGAAGTAGATATGAATCAAGACTGTCATGAAGCTGGTTTGTAGATGACCAAGGAAGTGGACATAGCAAGAGTTGCTGCAACATTCATGAGTGCTCATAAGTTCTGAGTATTGGATTAAACCCACGCTCATTTGAATCACTTCATGGATTTTATCACGAGTGATCATGAGACGATAATATCTTATATTCTTCAAACCTAGAGATATGACTTGTTGCCTATGAGTTAGTTATGCAATGATTGTACGAAAACGCATTGGTAACTCGATGTTATAAAACGTGCCTTTGTGTATGATTCAAAAAGTAGTAGAACAAGTATATGAGTCGAAGTTTATCCATTCCTTTTACCCTTGAAGGGATAAAAGCGATATACATGGGCCCCTCGATGATTTAGTGATGACACCCCCGAAGTGCTTGGCCAAGCCAGGACTAATGTGATTTGTTCAATTACTCGGTCGTCATAAATCGGAAATCGGGAAACAACAAATGGACAGAGAGAAGGATTATAATCCATGTCTCAGTCTATATGATATCTAGAATGGAGGAATATATGATCCCTTATCTAGTGGACGTGTCATTGATTTGTTCAGAGTTCGACAACAGCTTTTAAGAGCTACGATTGCTAGTCGGGTTTTGAAGCCATACACAATAATAGTTTTAGACTTATCCAAGTGGGAGACTATTGGATTAGTGTCTAAGTCCATAATATAATTGGTATGTACTTGACCCGATTGGCATGGTCCATTTGGGTTGCATGGCATCGGAACAATTTGGATAGACTTATGTGAGAAAAGGATATTTATGATTTGTTAATATATTATAAGTTCTAATATATTAATATGAAATCATATTATTTAATTAGTATTGATCAAGAATTAATTTGGAACTAATTATGTGATCAAAAAGGAGACTAATTAAATATATGGGGATTGATTGTGTAAATCATTCATTCTTATATACGTGGGCTTATGATCCATAAGTTCTTCATGTTGGGCTAAACCCATGGAGTAACCTATGGATACTCCATGGAGGTTTTAACCCATGGAGCATGAAGAATATGGAAAGACATGAGTTACATGGTGTAACCCTAATAGCCACCATATATAAGGACCCCATGGCTCAAGAAATTGGCACTAGTGTGTGTACACATGAGGGCTAGCCAATTTGAGCATAGGAACCTTTTCTCTCAAGTTATTCCAAGATGTTGGTGATGTTGTGTGAACCATTTGAGGTGTCACACTTGAGGCACTAGGCTCTTAAGCTCCATGGAATCAAGCTACAACAAAGAGGTATGTAATTCTGCTAGAATTTATATTATATGTTCTTCATATTATGCTAGTTAGAACAATACCTTGGAAAAATTGATACTTGCAAGTATAATAGAGAAAACATGTGTTAGAATGCTCAAAACCCTTCAGGTATATTGGTCCGTTCAGGGTTGCACCCCGGGTGGACAAGGTTGGGTTTCATTTGGAGTTACCTAACGAGCTCAGTCAGATTCATAGCACGTTCTATATCTCTCACATGCAGAAATGCTTGGTTGATGATTCCGCAGTTGTGCCATTGGAGGATATTCAGGTTGACAAACACCTGAACTATATAGTGAGACCGGCTGTGATCCATGATAGGAAGATGGAGATGTTGTGAAACAAGGAAGTAGGGTTGGTAAAGGTGTAGTGGCAGCACCAGAAGGGTTTAGAGTGGACATGGGAACCTGAGGAAGAGATGAGAGAACACTATCCAGAGTTATTCGTAGTAGCGGACTTCGAGGACGAAGTTTGATTCAAGTGGGGGAGAATTATAACGCCCGTCTTTCAGGAATTTTTTCAATTTGAACCTTTCATATTTTATTCTTAAAAGATTGGTCCTTATGCGGGGCGTAACTTACTTCCTACGCATGGCGTAGGAAGGGGTGTGATACGCGAGGGTTCTAAACCCTATGCAGGGCGTACTAGAAGTATGCAAGGCGTAAGGCCGTAGTGCTCAAACCCTAATTTTTGGGGTTTAGGCCATATTCAATGTACCTTAAGTTCTTGAGAGCCTCCCTTGCTCAGCCTCCACCCCCATTTCCAGAAGCAATGAAACCCTAGCTACCTTGTGAGGATCTTAAGCCTTAAGTTCTTGAGAGCCTCCCTTGCTCAACCTCTACCCCCATTTCCAGAAGCAATGAAACCCTAGCCAACTTGTGAGGATTTTAAGCCTTTTCAGTGTTCTTTTGTGTGTTTTGTGAAGAAGGAGATCACTGGAGGAGCTCTTGGGATCCTACTGCTTGTAGATCTAGACTTTGCTTTTTTCATCTAACTTCTTCAGGAGGTAAAAAATCTCTCACCTTGGTTGTTCATTTGTTAGATCTTGTAAGTTGGTGGGTTTTTATGTGTTTTTATCCCTTGACCTTGGTTCTTGTGAGTATGAGCTAATCTAGAAATATTGAGCACCATTTGTAGCCATTTATGAGCTTGTGAAGTCATAAAAATGGGAACTTGGGCACTCCCATTCTTCCATGCATGAGATTTTAGACTTTAGAGAGTATTTTGGATCTAGGGCTTGATTTTATGCTCTATTAAGCAATGCAAAAGCTTGAAGTTGATGAATTTATCAGTTAAGACATCCCTTAGATAAAGATCTATGAGTTGGACATCTAATATTTAGGTATTGAGGACTTATTGAGGAAGTGGATGAAGCAGCGAGTTACGGAGGGTGTAAACCTAGCAATATAGCACGTAGCTTGGTTCGACTCCATTTTCTGTGGAAACACACTACACAAGGCGTAGTGAAGGAGTATCCATGATGTAGTCCCAGAGGAGGAAATTAGTCATTTTAGGGCTTTGGGCCATGTTTTGAAGGGACTAGCTTTGGAAGGGTAAAGTGGTCTTTTACCCTAGAGAGAGAGAGAGAGAGAGAGAGAGTATGTAGTGGACCCTTGATTATGATCTATACCGTAATTATTAATTATGATTGGTTTGATATGTATAGTGTGAGAAGGTCCTCGTACCAATAGTTCGGTGTGAGATTTATCTGTTATCGATTGAGGTTAGTCTCTTAACTGTACTTGCGGGTCGAAGGCAACAATGTCGGGCCATTGGATTATGTTTGTAGGATGCTAGCTGTCTTTCTGTCTCTTGCATGTATTTGTTTGTATGTTGGCGGGGCCCTTTATGAATGTCGGACGGGGCTAGTATGTATGTATGGTATGTGGTATTTTTGGGGAAATCACTAAACTTTGTGTTTACGGTTTTATGTTTATGTTTCAGGTACTTCTGGTACGAAAAGGAAGAACTCGACGTGATTACATCGCATCCTCCAGTGTTCCGTATTTATGTTATGATTTGTACTCTGATAATTATTTTATACATTTTCACACTTTGATGAATTTTTGAAGGAATGAATGATAATTTTAATAGACTTAAAACAAAAAAAAATTATTTAGTAATTTTTGCGATGTTACAGATAGGGATTAACGTGGCATGATGCCAACATGATATACATCCAACTTCTAAATTCAACTCCTGCAATCTAGAATGTAAGTGGCAACATTGCCATTTAGGTTTTATTTTCAATAATAATGATTTTTAGATATAAATAATGATTTAAAAAATGATTTGGTTAAATTTGATATTTTAAAAGCTTAAAAATGATAAATATGATATTTTGAAATTAGGTAGGATAAATATAATATTTTAACTTTAAAAATGATATATGCGAAATTTTTCCTTATTTTTTTCTTATAATTCAAACAAAAACAAACACCATATAAAAAATATAAAAGAAAATAGAAAAAGAAAAAACATCATTTTACCTAACAAGAATGAGGAATAAATCAAACCATAAGGACTAAACAGTTAAACTGAATTAACATGTTTTTGGCCGGCAAACCATACAGACATAGTTTTTTCAATATAAAACTAAAGGTCTTCTAGTATTTGGTATAGTATATAGAAATCATAAAAAATAATTTATTATTTTTATATAATAAAATAAGTTTGTTGTTGATCGTTTTACAAAAAAAAAATTATTATCTTTTTTATAAACACAAAAGATGGTTAAAAAGATTGATTTAAACTAAGGTTTTAAAAAGCCCATCATAACTCCAATACTTGTATTCGGCGTCAAACTTTAACAAAATACCGTCTTAAATCATATATGTATAAAAACTGCATAGTAGTAGAAAATCAGAGACGAGTTTATGTAGAATCTAGGTAGGTCTTAGGACCTATCTAATTTTTCAAACTTAGTTCAAATATTTATAGAAAGATTTTTAGGAACTACCTTAGAAAAAATGTAAAAATTACCTTGTGTTGAACAAAATAGATGATCAGATAAGAAAATATACAATCAAATAATAGAAAATCAGAAATTTTAAGATACCAATCGCTTACTCAACAAAAAGTATATAAGCAAACTAGAAAAATATTCTAAAGAATAGCTAGTTTGCTCAAAAATCCAAAAACAATTGCTCATGAAACTACAAGAAAAACGCGATTTTGCTAGGGAAAGTCGCTATGGAACGTATTTTCGTTGTTAATCTGCAATGGATCGTGCAATGGAATGTCGTTCCATAGCAATGTTGCTACCACATTGTCTACAGATTTTATTTCTGGTAGCGAGAATAGGACTTGCTAGGGAAAATGCTACCGACTCCATATCTGTTGGTATTATGCTACCGATAGTTCTATGGAACAAAAATTCGTATCAATTTTCCAACTGCATTTGTTACGAAATCACTTTCCATTGTACTGCTGCTATGGAATTCATTATCGTGGTTACCATGCAACGGAGTTTGTGACGGAAAACAATTCCATAGTTGAATTGCTATGGAAGTACCATTCGTAGTTATTTGCTAGGGAATTCTGCTATAGATTATGATTTCATTTGCTTGTTTTGCTATGGAACAAAACGCGTAGCTAATTTGTGACGACATTTGTTGGGATGTTGTATGCTTAATTAATCTTCTTAGACTATGGATGAATTATTATGATCAATGGAATTTGTAAGATATGGTTTGAATGAAATGTTTTTGAATTGGTAATATGTTTCATAAACTAATGGCTAAAAAATGTAAAAATGAATTATAAAGTTGATATTGTTGGCAAGCGGACTCGAACTTAAGCTTATGCTAGAAAAGGGCACGGTTAACCCAGTTGTGCTAATCAAGTTATGTATAGTTTCTTGAAAACATAGTATATAATGAATAATTAACAACGAATTCATTACAAACTTATTTTTAGTTACATTAACCGGGCATGTTAAAGTATATAATCTATGTAGATTATTTTCCTTAATAATGAATTCATTACAAACTTATTTTTAATTATATTAACTATACTTCATCACAAAAATAACATGGGTTTTACGTATACTTCATCCTACTCAAGCAACATAGCAAGCAAAAATGACTAAAATGCCCTTTTAACAGAATGATGTAAACACAAAACCAAAATAAAATTATAGTAGTACTATACAACTTCATATACAATACAATAAGAACACTAATATTCAATGTCCAATCTATTATCAACCATTAATATTTTCAAGAAATATACAAAACCTACCATACTCTACATACCAACGACAAACCGTGCAATATCTTTGTTGATCCTCATCCTCTTCATGACCTATTGCAAATGCACCTTTAACAGAATGAAGTGGGTCTTCACATTGGAATGTGATGTTATTCGTTGTAAGTCTATGAACAACATCAACAGCCCGTAACAACTCTTTGGCACTATCAACAACAGCCGTGTACTCCCCATCATCCGGAACTGCCCAACCAAAATAGGCATCAAGTAATTGTAAACCTACACATTAAAATATCCATCAATTAATCCAATGTATCCTTTTCAATACAACAGTAAATAATATACAACACAACACAACTAAATACTAACCCCAAACTACAAACATGCCTTAATTAACTATATACATAATTTAATTTACATATATACCATATATACATACTTTCATCACATTGATGAGGCCCTCTTGAAATGTAGATCATTCCAAGCAAATAAATTGCCTCAAGATGATCTTCATTTGCTGCTTGTCTCAACAAAGACAATCCTAAATCAAAATTGTCATAATAAAAGCACTCATCCTGTTGACAAAATAACAATATCAATATATAACATCAATGACACAAAACATTAATAAATGGTATAAATTACATAAAATTCCTCGTCTGAACATGACTTCAACATTATTATGCAATGCACATGTGCGTATAAATGAATCAGCATTCTGATTTTTGGGACTCATTCCTTCAATCATGTCAATGCATGCTGTTCTGAACACTTGAGCATCACCCCCCGCTTGATACATCTATTTTGAACTTCAAAAATTTAAATACACAGTAAATAACAAATAAATAAGGTTGTATTTCATCAAATATACATTCATTAGTTGATGTTTATTGAGAATTACCAAAGTCTTGCAGAGACGATGTCTTTCGCACCTAATACTACAAATATCCGACTCAAAATCTCTAATCGGAGATCATCTAACGAACGGCGACTTCTAGTATTCGACATTCTACTTACAAAATAGACATTGGAGTAGTTGATTTAAATTCATTTTTAAAAAATAAGTGTAACTATGAAAAACAGTGTAACAGGGTACGGAAAAAAAACTTACTTTATGATGATCTGGTCCCGAGGAGTACAGGAGTGTCTATTATCAGAAAAATTCGATTTTAAGAACGATTACCCTTCGACAATTTGGGAGTTTTAGTGTTTGTATAGAGATTTATCATCCAGAAAAGTTGAGACGTTCTGAATGGTTGAAGAACTGATAACGCCGGTGTGACGTTAGAGGTATGATAGCGCCTTAATGCTTTAGAGTGCAAAAAGACCAAAGTGCCATTGAAATCATTCCAAATATGTGAATACTAAGGATATTTGTGTCAAAACACATTATTCAAATATTATAACATTTTATAGATAATAGTCGAATTTTGATTGTTGAAATGGAAAAGACAAAAATAACATATATATATATATATATATATATATATATATATATATATAAAAGCACAAAAGAGGTAGCAATAGGAATTTTTTGGGCATTAAGATTTTTGCCACATTTTTTGGTAACTTTGACACTTTTGGCCCTTGGAAACAATACTTTTACATTTTGGTAAAAAAAACACAAAAAAGTTTAGATTTTTGCCATAATTTTTTAGCCACTTTGACAATTTTAGTCCTTATTGTAAAAAAATTATACATTTGGCACAATATACACGAAAAACATTTAGGTTTTTTCCACAATTCTTTAGCCACTTTGATACTCTTGGGCTTTACAGTCAATAGTTTTACATTTCGACATAAAAAACACAAACAAAAACATCCCGGGGCTCAGGCTTTCTTCCTACTTTACATTTATGTATTGATATTAAACCAAATTACAAATTAACTTCATCTGAAAAAAAAACATTAAACCCAAAAACATCTAGTCATTATCTTCTTCCGCCTCTTCTTCTTCATCCTCTTCTTCTTCATTGCTCGATGTACTATACTCATAACTACCCTCATTGTCAGGAATACCATCATCGTCATCCTCATGAATTTGACCTTCTTCATCAATATTATTTTCATTATCTGAACCGTTGCTTGACATTTCGCGATCATTAGAATTGTCTGTATCGGCTGCACTTGGTATAATGATTTCATTTTATTCAACTTCATCTTCTTGGAAAGAAACATCTTTCTGAGGACGATTTTCATCGGTCCAACCACGAGGTTTAACTTTAAATACAGCCCACCAGTCCGAGTTGTTTGTTTTCGAACTTAGGTAAGGAATGTAATACACTTGAGTGGCTTGCATGGCTAAAACAAATGGCTCGAACTTGTTGTATTTTCTTTTGACGTTTATCTCGACCAAGTTATATTGTTTGTGAACCTTAACTCCTATGTTAGGTGTTGGATCGTACCAATGACATTTAAACAAAACTATGGTTTTAATTGGGTAACCAGGGTACTCGACTTCTAAAATTTCCTCTACCTTACCCTAATAATCACCTCCTTGGCTACTAACACACAATCCACTATTGGTTCTTGATTTGTTCAGACTATGAGCTTCTGTGTTAAACTTGTAACCATTGACAAAGTATACACTATATAATTTCACTTTTTTGAATGACATTTTGGAAAGGTCAGATATATACTTTTTGTTTATCGGGATCTTACGTGCCTATATGAAAAATGGTAAAACACTTAATTAGAGTTAATTATAACCATAACAAAATAATAATAAATTTTAAAAAATACAAAAATAACCTCCACATAGTTTTGAAACCATACTGCAAAAGTTCTTCTCAACTTCAGCTTCGTATGGAAAATGTACTGGTAAATGTTCCATGGAGTTAAAAATACCAGGGACAAAGATGGTCTCTAATTTACATAGTATTATTTGGATCTCGGTTTCAATCTTTTCCATGTTTTTTGTTGTGATTGATGTTGCTGTTAATGTTTTGAAGAAAATACTCAACTCTGTTAATGCTTCTCACGCTTGTTTTGGCAACATCTCACGAAATGCAATTGGCATCAATCTTTGCATAAAAACATGACAATCGTGGCTTTTCATTCCGAACAGTCTACACCCTGTTAAATCAACACACCTCCCCAAATTAGGAACATAACCATCGGGAAACGCAATTTCTCCACCCATTGGCATATGGCTTTCTTTTGATTCTTGTCCAGAGTGTAGTATGCTCTTTCATTATCTTCGACTCCCTTTCTCTTCCTACAATAGAGCTTTAGATCTCTTCTGGCCGCTACATTGTCCTTCGTCTTCCCTTTGACATCCATTGTAGTGTAAAAAAAGTTTTCAAATACATTTTTCACAATATGCATAACATCAAAATTATTTCTAATGAGGTTTGTTTTCCAATATGGTAAATTCCAAAATATGCTTTTCTTTTTCCAACCATGATCGCCACATCTTTTGTTTACATCATCAACATTTAGTTCAGTCACTTTTACCAAACTTAATTGTTCAATCTCCCTTAAAGTTTGTTCACCATTCTTACTTGGAGGAGGACCATCTATCACTTCACAATTCTTCTTGAACTTATTTTTATCCTTTCTATATGGGTGATTTACCTGTAGAAATCTTCTATGGCAGTCAAACCATGACATCTTATTACCATTCTTTAATCTGAAAGCTTGTGTATCTTTCCCACAATGAGGACATGCTAGCTTACCTGCTGTAGACCATCCAAACAACATTGCATATGCTGGAAAATCGCTTATTGTCCACATCAAAGTTGCTCTTAGATGGAAATTTTGTTTTAAAGATATATCATATGCTACTACGCCTTCTTCCCATAATTGTTCCAACTCTGCAACAACTGGTTGCAAAAATACATCTATTTTATGCTTAGGGTTTGACGGTCCTGGCACAAGTGCAGTCAAAAACATGTAAGGCTCTTTCATGCATATAAAAGGTGGCAAGTTATAAGGTGTTATAATAATAGGCCAAGATGAATATTGTTTTCCAAATGCTCCATGTGGTGCAAACCCATCTCTACTTAGGCCTAATCCTACATTACGTACTTCTACTGCAAATGAAGGATGACTTTTGTCAAAGTGCTTCCAAGCTTCTGAATCGGATGGATGACACATTACTCCAGCATCATGTCCATGATTCTCGGAGTGCCATCGCATGGAAACCGTTGTGGCTTGCGAAGCATACAGTCTCTTCAACCTTGGAGTCAAAGGAAAGTAATGCATTTTCTTGAATGATACGCGAGAACATCTGGCCAAATTTTTTGACCGTTTGTACCAATCTGCGTTACAGAATTAGCACCGATAAAGATCTTTTTCTAGCCTTCAATATATAATACATCCATACCTGCAGCAGTCAATCATCTCCATAGGCAAACCTAGTGCTTGTATTAACTTTTTGCTCTCGTATAAACTACCTACCATATTATTCTCCTCCGGATAGCATCATAACTTTGTTTACGTATGCGATACTCTGATTTTATATTTAATAGTCTAGCTACAACAGATAGTCGTGTCACTTTTTTACATCCAGACCACAATTCTTTATTGGCTGCATCTAGCATATCAAAGAATTTTTTATCTAGTGCATTTGGCTCCTCTTCAGGATCACTATTATTTAAATCAAGAGCCATTGCATCTATGACCATTTCTCTATAAGAACATGCACCTTCACTAAAATTTGTGTTTGAATCATCCACCCCTAAAAATGTATTGTCATCATCAATTGATGCTTAACATTATTAACTTCGGTATATGGTATGTTACGACATTTTATGCATGGGAATTTGATTTTATCTTCGTCCATGAACCTATGTTGACTGGTAGCAAGATCTATAAATTTTTTCACTCCTTGTACGAAAACAAGCGATATACAACTACTACTATCTTTTCTTTTATACATCCATTTTCTACTTGGATTGTTCATTGTCTTAAATCTGTAAAGTATAAATTTAAATAACACAATATTAATTGTATGTTCATTAATGTTGATTTGAATTCATATATGACATTTGAAGTGAATATATAGTTATCATACAAACATCACAAAGGTACCTTAACAACGACTCGTTTCACAAAGCTAATGACCGAATGCTGAACAAATCTTCAAAGTTTTCTAATTTGAATGGTTGAATAATTTTTATTATTGGATAAAGGCATAGAATATGAGTAGAATGGTTTAATTGAGATCGACACTTGCAGAACACATATTCAAACAAAGTGTATATCGATTAGGGTACCTTCGACAACCCTTGATTTCAATGTGTTGGATGGATACTAGGTCGTATTATAGGGTCGATATTATTCAATACCAGGTTAAAACCCATGTAGTATACGGGTAATTATAAATTTAAATAACATTCATAATAAATATAGATATAGACCTACTTAAAATATAAATTCTATATATACAGTTTTTTCCTTAATAACGACTTGATTAAACATTTTTTTTTATTTTCATAGCAAAAATGGCGCCTTCACTTTAGAGATTGCAAATAGACCAAAGTGCCCATAAACACTTTTTTTTATTTCCATAGCAAAAATGGCGCCTTCACTTTTGTCAATACCTACGGGCATTTTTGTAAATAAATTAACATTCTAAATTTAAAAAGATGATGTTAAATAAAATTATTGATTAAATTCAGAGAGACGAATTTAATTAAAAATATTGACATAAGTAGGATTCGAACATGCGGCTTCGGGTAGGAAGAAAGACGCGTTTGCGAGCAAAACTAAATTAACTTCCGTTTCTTCTAATTGAAAAACCATAATATTATGTTCATTAATATTGCAACCCCTATGTCATCCATATAAACCATAAGCCACTACCATGTTGACCAATGACCCATATGTCATACATGGACACATTAAGCCACTACCATGTTGACCAATCATCCATATGTCATCCATGGACACCATAAGCCACTGCCATGTTGACCACTGACCCATATATCATCCACGGACACCATAAGCCATTACGATGTTGACCAATGACCCATATGTCATCCATATACACCATAAGCCACCACATTGTTGACCAATGACCCATATGTCATCCATGGACACCATAAGACATTACCATGTTGACCAATGGCCCATATGTCATCCATGGACACCGTAAGCCACTACCATGTTGACCAATGGCGCATATCTCATCCATATACATCATAAGCCACTACCATGTTGACCAATGACCCATATGTCATCCATGTACACCATAAGCCACTACCATGTTGACCAATGACCCATATCTCATCCATGTACATCATAAGCCATTACCATGTTAACCAATGGCCCATATGTCATCAATATACACCATAAGCCACTACCATGTTGACCAATGACCCATATGTCATCCATGGCCACCATAAGCCACTACCTTGTTGACCAATCAACCATATGTCATCCATGGACACCATAAGCCACTACCATGTTGACCAATGATCCATATGCCATCCATGGACACCATAAGCCATTACCATGTTGACCAATGGCCCATATGTCATACATATACACCATAAGCCACTACCATGTTGACCAATGACCCATATGTCATCCATGGACACCATAAGCGACTACCATGTTGACTAATCGGCCATATGTCATCCATGGACACCATAAGCCACTACCATGTTGACCAATGACCCATATGTCATCCATGGACACCATAAGCCACTACCATATTGACCAATCATCCATATGTCATCCATGGACACCATAAGCCACTACCATGTTGACCAATGACCCATATGTCATCCACGGACACCATAAGCCATTACCATGTTGACCAATGGCCTATATGTCATCCATATCCACCATAAGCCACTACCATGTTGACCAATGACCCATATGTCATCCATGGACACCATAAGCCACTACCATGTTGACCAATCATCCATATGTCATCCATGGACACCATAAGCCACTACCATGTTAACCAATGACCCATATGTCATCCATGGACACCATAAGCCACTACCATGATGTCCAATGGCCCATATGCCATCCATGGACACCATAAGACATTACCATGGTGACCAATGGCCCATATGCCATCCATGGACAAAATAAGCCATTACCATGTAGACCAATGGCCCATATGTCATCCATATACACCATAAGCCACTACCATGTTGACCAATGGCGCATATGTCATCCACGGACACCATAAGCCACTACCATGTTGACCAATGACCCATATGTCATCTATATGTTATCCATGGACACCATAAGCCACTACCATGTTGACCAATCATCCATATGTCATCCATGGACACCATAAGCCACTACCATGTTGACCAATGACCCATATGTCATCCATGGACACCATAAGCCACTACCATGTTGACCAATGGCCCATATTTCATCATGGACACGATAAGCCATTACCATGTTGACCAATGGCCCATATGTCATCCACGGACACCATAAGCCATTACCATGTTGACCAATGGCCGATATGTCATCCATATACACCATAAGCCACTACCATGTTGACCAATCATCCATATGTCATCCATGGACACCATAAGCCACTACCATGTTAACCAATGACCCATATGTCATACATGGACACCCTACGCCACTACCATGATGACCAATGGCCCATATGTCATCCATGGACAACAGAAGCCATTACCATGTAGACCAATGGCCGATATGTCATCCATATACACCATAAGCCACTACCATGTTGATCAATCATCCATATGTCATCCATAGACACCATAAGCCACTACCATGTTAACCAATGACCCATATGTCATCCATGGACCCCATAAGCCACTACCATGATGACCAATGGCCCATATGTCATTCATGGACACTATAAGACATTACCATGGTGACCAATGGCCCATATGCCATCCATGGACAACATAAGCCATTACCATGTAGACCAATGACCCATATGTCATCCATATACACCATTAGCCACTATCATGTTGACCAATGACCCATATGTCATCCATGGACACCATAAGCCACTACCATGTTGACCAATGACCCATATGTCATCTATATGTCATCCATGGACACCATAAGCCACTACCATGTTGACCAATCATCCATATGTCATCCATGGACACCATAAGCCACTACCATGTTGACCAATGACCTATATGTCATCCATTGACACCATAAGCCACTACCATGTTGACCAATGGCCCATATTTCATCCATGGACACCATAAGCCATTACCTTGTTGACCAATGGCCCATATGTCATCCACGGACACCATAAGCCATTACCATGTTGACCAATGGCCGATATGTCATCCATATACACCATAAGCCACTACCATGTTGACCAATGACCAATATGTCATCCATATGTCATCTATGGACACCATAAGCCACTACCATGTTGACCAACGACCCATATGTCATCCATATGTCATCTATAGAGACCATAAGCCACTACCATGTTGACCAATCATCCATATGTCATCCATGGACACCATAAGCCACTACCATGTTAACCAATGACCCATATGTCATCCATGGACACCATAAGCCACTACCATATTGAACAATCATCCATATGTAATCCATGGAGACCATAAGCCACTACCATGTTGACCAATGACCCATATGTCATCCATGGACACCATAAGCCACTACCATGTTGACTAATCATCCACGGACACCATAAGCCACTACCATGTTGACCAATGACCCATATGCAATCTATAGACACCATAAGCCATTACCATGTTGACTAATGGCCCATATGTCATCCATGGACACCGTAAGCCACTACCATGTTGACCAATGACCCATATGTCATCCATGGACACCATAAGCCATTACCATGTTGACCAATGGCCCATATGTCATCCATGGCCACCGTAAGCAACTACCATGTTGACCAATGGCCCATATGTCATCCATATACACCATAAGCCACTACCATGTTGGCCAATGACCCATATGTCATCCATGGACACCATATGCCATTACCATGTTGACCAATGGTCCATATGTCATCCATGGACACCATAAGCCATTACCATGTTGACCAATGGCCCATATGTCATCCATGGACACCGCAAGCCACTACCATATTGACCAATGGTCCATATGTCATCCATATACACCATAAGTCGATGGACACCGCAAGCCACTACCATGTTGACCAATGGTCCATATGTCATCCATATACACCATAAGCCACTACCATGTTGACAAATGGCCCATATGTCATCCATGGACACCATAAGCCATTACCATGTTGACGAATGGACCATATTGTTGGGATTTGAGCATTCTAACACTCCTATGGTGTACATGCAACCCTAGAAACCTTGGATCTATGTTTGACTAAGAGACATGCAAAATGATTTTTCCAAGGTTCATAATAACTTGTAATACAAAACAAGTAGAATAACATACCTCTTAGAAGCTTGGATTCCTTGATGACTTTGTGAGCCTAGCACCCCAAATGTGATGCCTCAAATGCTTCACACAACACCACAATTCTTGGAATAACCTTGAGAGAATTACACTAAAATAAAAATTGTCTAGCCCTCTAACTTGCTTGTAGTAGTGCCAATTTTGCTAGACAAGGAGCCTTACATAGTTGTGACACAATTAGGGTTACACCATGTAAACCCTAATTGTCATGGCTTTCCATATTCCATGATCCATGGGTTTGTAACCCCCATGGACTATCCATGGAGCACCTTATGGGTTTTAACCCAATCCATACAAACCATGGATCATTAGTCCACTATACAAGAATAGATTATTTACATAATCAACCCCATATATTTAATTAGTCTCTTTTTGACCACTTAATTAATTCAAGATTAATTCTTTGATCAATACCAATTAAATAATATTATTAATATATTAGTACTTATAATATATTAATATAGCTTAAGTGTCCTTTGTCTCATTTTGGCCTATCCAATTATTGCAATGCCATGCAACCCAAATGGACCATGCCGGGTCGGGTCAAGTACATACCAAAAATAGTTATGGACTTAGACATTATATCCAACAGTATCCCACTTGGATAAGTCTAATAATTATAGTTGAAAATATGACTTCAGAATCCGACTAGCAATCGTAGCTCTTTCAAAGTCTCTTGGAACTAAGATGATGATGATGATACGCCATTTAAGATAAGTGATCATATAATCCTCTGCTCTCAAGATATCAGCCGGACAAATACATGGAACAATGTCGTACTTATTGTCGAGCAGTTGTTTCTCGATCTCTGATTTGTTTGACATAGAACTAAATTGAACACATCAATTAGGTTCTGACCGGGCCCGATACATAGGTCAAAACAAAATCATCGAGGGGCCCAGATATCGCTTCTAATCCTAGAAGGAACAGATAAACTTCGACTCATATGCTTGTACTGACTACTTATTGAATTATGCACAAAAGCACGTTTTATAACATCGAGTTACCAATGCGTTTTCGTACAATCAATGTATAACCAATTCATAGTCAACAACTCATATCTCTAGGTTTGAAGATTTACATGATATTACCGTCTCACGATCACTCGAGATAAATTCCATGAAGTGATACAAGTGAGCGTGGGTTGAGTCCAATACTCAGAACTTATGAGCACTCATGAATGTTGCAGCAACCATTGCTATGTCTAATACACCTTAGACAGTCTACAAACCCAATTCATGACAATCTTAATTCAATACCTACTTCCTAAGTATGACTGAGTGTGGAGAGTTTGAATAATATAATTATAATTATCCTGGAAGTCAAAACATGCAAAATTGAAACAATAGTAAACGATTAACATAAGATAGTAACACTTTACTCATAAATAAATAACAACTTTTATTTAATCATCAAATGTAAATTACATTTTACAAGTTTCACAACTATCTAATTATCAAAACTAATATCATCCCTCAGCCCGATGCGCCTTGCATGCTGTAAATGCTTAACCCTGGTCAGTCCCTTCGTGAGGGGATCTGCTGGGTTCTCCTCAGATGATTCCCTCTTAGCCACGAGGAGTCCTTCTTCTATACGATGTCTAATGAAATGGTATTTTCTGTCAATGTGTCGGGATCTCCCGTGATCCCTTGGTTCCTTAGCTAAGTGTGACATCCCCATTTTCACGGCCAGAAAAGACCGATTTTTGTTTATGCTTTATAAAAATCACAGTACTTCTTTTAATAAAAATGTTGCGGAATTTGTTCCCAGTAAAACATGAAAAATACGTTATCAAAGCATTTCCGAAGAAATGTATTTTTATTCAGTTAAAACATTTGGGATGTCATCGTCAATACAGAAACATAAGCATAAACAGAACTTACATTCATTTACACTAGTGATCTACATCTCTTTTAAATCTCTCAGTGCAAAGTAGCTTCGTATCGACACCTGTGATACAAATAAGCTGGAGTGGGTCAGGTTGGGAAACCTGGTGAGTACATAGGGTTTTCAACCCACAATAATATAATTATTATATTTAAACATCAAACAATCAACCCGATTACCAATCCCCGTTATCTTCTTTAATATTCCTTAAAGAATTATCTTAAGGGTCATCTCCTATATCATATTTACCTCTCATCTTTCTACCTCACATTTCCTTATATGCTCGTTCCTAAGGCATGAATACGTAGTTACAACGTCGCCTGAACTCGTAATTCATAGTAAGGGTTAGAGTATCATCGCATGAATATACAGTCACCACATCACCTGAACTCGTAATTCATCACCTACAGGTTATAAGTCTGCTGGTGTTTCCACGGGTTGTCTAGAATATTCCGTGGTCGCCATCTATACTCTAGTAGATGACTACATCTCCAAATTTTCGGACAAGGTTATAGTATCTTTCATCCTACATCACCGATTCATCATCACCTATCCATCACCTAATTATCATCACCTTCCTATCATCACCTATCTCTCATCATTTTATTTCATCACACACCAACTATTTCGTCTACCCATGTTTTATCCCAACGTATTTGTAGATATAAAATAAATATATATTTAAATCATTTAAAACATGTATAAAATCATTCATCCATCATAGACAGCAAGTATTCAGATAATATGCACACATAGCACGTAATTTATATAAAATACTTCATATCTATGTGTAAGATGAAAGAGACCATGCACTCACCTGTTAAAGTGATGATTCCAAACTCAGACAGCGCTTCGTTACTCTTAAAACAATTTCCTTCGACAAAACCTAGTATCAATACCACTAGGGTTTAGTCTAACGTTAACCGCGACTAATTAATAGTCTAGCTATTATTATTATTATTATTATTATTATTATTATTATTATATAAGCGTTAAACAACACTCTTATATAACTCATAATAATATCCCAAATAATTGTTTTAAGGTCCTAATAATGTTACTATAATTAATTAGAAGTTATATTAAAAATAGCGTAGGCGTAGCTCACTTACAGCGAGTTTTTATTAAAAACCGGGCTTCGCTGGAGCAGCGTTTCCGAGCCGAAAGCTTTTCTTCTCGGAGCCGTTGGGCGCTCCGGGGCTTTCTTCTCGTGCTAGGGAGGTTCCCTAGACTTGGGAGGGGTTTAGGGAGGTTAGAGAGAAGTTAGAGAGAGAAAGAAAGGTTTGAAGGTGTGAGGAATTATGAAGAGTTCATCTCTTATTTATAGGAATTGTATAGTAAAGTAGTCTCCAAGCTTCGTCCGTAACTTTCGCATACGAGCTCCGTTTTTGTCTGTCTTTTTACCGTTGAGTTCCTATTAATGAGATCTTCAACACTCATTTAGACCTCGTTGGCTAATTCTCATTCTATCTCGGATTTACAAAACTGTATCGAATTCGCTGCGCTCGAAAAGTAGAGACTAAGCTTCGTCCATAACTTTCGCATACGAGCTCCGTTTTTGTCTGTCTTTTTACCGTTGAGTTCCTATTAATGAGATCTTCAACTCTCATTTAGACCTCGTTGGCTAATTCTCATTCTATCTCGGATTTACAAAACTGTATCGAATTCGCCGCGCTCGAAAAGTAGAGACTAAGCTTCGTCCATAACTTTCGCATACGAGCTCCGTTTTTGTCTGTCTTTTTACCGTTGAGTTCCTATTAATGAGATCTTCAACTCTCATTTAGGTCGCGTAAGCCAAAAACCGCTTGAACAAAAATTCGAGTTTCGGGCTGTACACTGCTAAGCCGAAACTTCGAAAAATCATAACTTCCTCATACGAAGTCAGATTTGGGCGTTCTTTTTGTGGACGCTCTAGGTTGAACGTTTTCTATGACTTTTGTTTAGATCACTAAGGCTAAAAGTCGCTCCATCGTAAATTCACTATTTACGCTTCCCGGTGTCGTGCCGGTTTTGCCGTAAAACTTCGACGTGCCATAACTTCTTCGTTATAACTCGGATTTCGGAGTTCTTTATATGTACGGAAACCTTGAGAAATATTCTACAACTTGGTTAAGATTATTTATTATAAATAATATTTTGCCAAAAATTCGTTTTCGACACTCATTCCCTCTAAATTGACTAGCCTGGATCTACGGGCGTTACAATTATCTCCCCCTTAGGATGATTACGTCCCGAAATCATCAACGAAACAGGGTTGTATAATGACTCCATACGTTATCTCTTCATCCTAGGTATTAATCGTAACTTCTATGTTCCTTCAAATGTGTATCTAACTCTTGGTCTTCTTGACTGCAAGCGGTGCTCGAACTTGCACCTACTCGTTAGACTCCAAACTATGACATTCGAGTCACAATCTCGATCCTTGATGGAGACTCCTTCTTCTTCTTAGAAAGCTTAAGATAAGCTCCTCTGTTACTACAACGTACCGATGTGTCATATTCTAATGACCTCTCATCGTGTGCTTAAACTCAAATCTCTTAGAGTTAAATTCCAGAACAGACTATACCTTCCTTCATGTTCTAATGTGACATAATCACATATTAAAACTTAGTATCTCTAGCTACAAGCCTTTTTAGCGACAATCGCGATACTTCTATTGATCGCTTTGATTTCAATCTTTTGGTTTAAGTCGGACGCTACATCAAACTTGGTTCTCTGAACCACGTAACCTACTTATCGTAGTCGAACTCAATTTGATATGACCACTACGGTCGGAATAACAATCATCTTCGATGGTAACGACATACTCGAATAAAACGAAATCAATTACTAGCTTCTTGGTAACCTTGTGACTTTCCCTGATCCAAGCGTGAGTCATGTGCTTCCGGTAGTATAGGCCTCTACTACCATTCACACCTACTCATACTCGTCCCAAGTATTGTCTCGCAGTTCCCCAAGTTATTATCACAAAAACAATTTTAACACATACAAATGTGTCCAAACAATCATATAATTTTTCCTAGACTCTACTAGGACTTCTTTCATGCGTATCTTTGATCGTCAATTCTGCTTCAACTCGGTTGGTGGTGGAAACTCCATACGATGGGACAACTTCAGGAATTACACCAATCGTTCCATCATCCTGCCGATCGAAGGTGTACTTCGGACGTACCGTACTCCTCTAAACGTACCGCTTGACATTTTCTAAAGCCAAGATACCACTCTTACAGTATCTTCCGATAGGTGTCATTCACTATCATAATCCTTTTCATTTCCTCTATTTACTCAATTCTCTATGAGTCTTTCACCATGACGTTATTTTCACGGAAGCATGCATTCATTTCATCGAGACGAGAATATAGATAGAGAAGATTTAGACGCGTAATCCTGCTTATTACTCTGAAAAGTTACATGCCAGTTCTAATACCGTATTTAAACGTTTAGAAATCTGAACACATAAAATTTCCAGATCCGGTCGGCAACAGACCATAGATCCGATCAAACGATAACATCATAAAACATCACAATCATTTAGCACATAAAGCAATTTAGGCATCTTCCCTAAATGAGCTAGTGCTCGTGTCTATTTAGGTGTACTTTCCTAAAATTTATTAGACACACTCCTCACCATCATTGCTTAGCATTCTAAATTTAAGTCTATAAATAAATCCATATTCCTAGTTCGCTTAAAATAATGCTCTGATACCAACTGTGACATCCCCATTTTCACGGCCAGAAAAGACCGATTTTTGTTTATGCTTTATAAAAATCAGAGTACTTCTTTTAATAAAAATGTTGCGGAATTTGTTCCCAGTAAAACATGAAAAATACGTTATCAAAGCATTTTCGAAGAAATGTATTTTTATTCAGTTAAAACATTTGGGATGTCATCGTCAATACAGAAACATAAGCATAAACAAAACTTACATTCATTTACACTAGTGATCTACATCTCTTTTAAATCTCTCAGTGCAAAGTAGCTTCGTATCGACACCTGTGATACAAATAAACTGGAGTGGGTCAGGTTGGGAAACCTGGTGAGTACATAGGGTTTTCAACCCACAACAATATAATTATTATATTTAAACATCAAACAATCAACCCGATTACCCATCCCCGTTATCTTCTTTAATATTCCTTAAAGAATTATCTTAAGGGTCATCTCCTATATCATATTTACCTCTCATCTTTCTACCTCACATTTCCTTATATGCTCGTTCCTAAGGCATGAATACGTAGTTACAACGTCGCCTGAACTCGTAATTCATAGTAAGGGTTAGAGTATCATCGCATGAATATACAGTCACCACATCACCTGGACTCGTAATTCATCACCTACAGGTTATAAGTCTGCTGGTGTTTCCACGGGTTGTCTAGAATATTCCGTGGTCGCCATCTATACTCTAGTAGATGACTACATCTCCAAATTGTCGGACAAGGTTATAGTATCTTTCATCCTACATCACCGATTCATCATCACCTATCCATCACCTAATTATCATCACCTTCCTATCATCACCTATCTCTCATCATTTTATTTCATCACACACCAACTATTTCGTCTACCCATGTTTTATCCCAACGTATTTGTAGATATAAAATAAATATATATTTAAATCATTTAAAACATGTATAAAATCATTCATCCATCATAGACAGCAAGTATTCAGATAATATGCACACATAGCACGTAATTTATATAAAATACTTCATATCTATGTGTAAGATGAAAGAGACCATGCACTCACCTGTTAAAGTGATGATTCCAAACTCAGACAGCGCTTCGTTACTCTTAAAACAATTTCCTTCGACAAAACCTAGTATCAATACCACTAGGGTTTAGTCTAACGTTAACCGCGACTAATTAATAGTCTAGCTATTATTATTATTATTATATAAGCGTTAAACAACACTCTTATATAACTCATAATAATATCCCAAATAATTGTTTTAAGGTCCTAATAATGTTACTATAATTAATTAGAAGTTATATTAAAAATAGCGTAAGCGTAGCTCACTTACAGCGAGTTTTTATTAAAAACCGGGCTTCGCTGGAGCAGCGTTTCCGAGCCGAAAGCTTTTCTTCTCGGAGCCGTCGGGCGCTCCGGGGCTTTCTTCTCGTGCTAGGGAGGTTCCCTAGACTTGGGAGGGGTTTAGGGAGGTTAGAAAGAGAAAGAAAGGTTTGAAGGTGTGAGGAAATTATGAAGAGTTCATCTCTTATTTATAGGAATTGTATAGTAAAGTAGTCTCCAAGCTTCGTCCGTAACTTTCGCATACGAGCTCCTTTTTTGTATGTCATTTTACCGTTGAGTTCCTATTAATGAGATCTTCAACTCTCATTTAGACCTCGTTGGCTAATTCTCATTCTATCTCGGATTTACAAAACTGTATCGAATTCGCTGCGCTCGAAAAGTAGAGACTAAGCTTCGTCCATAACTTTCGCATACGAGCTCTGTTTTTGTCTGTCTTTTTACCGTTGAGTTCCTATAAATGAGATCTTCAACTCTCATTTAGACCTCGTTGGCTAATTCTCATTCTATCTCGGATTTACAAAACTGTATCGAATTCGCCGCGCTCGAAAAGTAGAGACTAAGCTTTGTCCATAACTTTCGCATACGAGCTCCGTTTTTGTCTGTCTTTTTACCGTTGAGTTCCTATTAATGAGATCTTCAACTCTCATTTAGGTCGCGTAAGCCAAAAACCGCTTGAACAAAAATTCGAGTTTCGGGCTGTACACTGCTAAGCCGAAACTTCGAAAAATCATAACTTCCTCATACGAAGTCAGATTTGGGCGTTCTTTTTACGGACGCTCTCGGTTTAACGTTTTCTACGACTTTTTTTTAGATCACTAAGGCTAAAAGTCGCTCCATCGTAAATTCACTATTTACGCTTCCCGGTGCCGTGCCGGTTTTGCCGTAAAACTTCGACGGGCCATAACTTCTTCGTTATAACTCGGATTTCGGAGTTCTTTATATGTACGGAAACCTTGAGAAATATTCTACAACTTGGTTAAGATTATTTATTATAAATAATCTTTGCCGAAAATTCGTTTTCGACATTCATTGCCTCTAAATTGACTAGCCCGGATCTACGGGCGTTACACTAAGGCAACCGCACTTTCACTGTCACAGAAAATTTCCATTGGCTCTTTTATAGTTGGTAAAACTCCAAGGTCTCCAATGAAGTTATTTAGCCATATCGCCTCTTTTGCTGCCTCGCTTGCTGCTATATACTCTGATTCGCAAGTTGAATCAGCTACCGTCTCCTGTTTGGAACTTTTCCAAGTAATTGCTCCTCCATTTAGGATAAAGACCCAGCCTGACTGAGAGCGGAAATTATCCCTATCAGTCTGAAAGCTAGCAGCGCTGTATCCTACCACTCTCAAGTCATCACTGCCACCAAGGGTAAGGACCCAGTCCTTAGTCCTTCGCAGATACTTGAGAATGTTCTTTACCGCGGTCCAGTGAGCCTTGCCAGGATTCCCTTGATATCTACTGACCATGCTCAAGGCAAAGGCCACATCAGGGCGAGTACAAGTCATAGCATACATGATTGAGCCCACAACGGAAGCATATGGTACATGACTCATCTCAGCTATCTCGGCCTCTGTACTCGGACTCTGAGTCTTACTCAGTTTGGCGTTACTCTGGATTGGTAATTTCCCTTTCTTGGAATCCTGCATACTGAACCTCTTCAGTACCTTATCCAAGTAAGTACTCTGACTAAGTCGAATTAGTCTCTTACTCCTATCTCTCAATATCCTTATCCCTAGGATATAGGCAGCTTCCCCAAGGTCCTTCATAGCGAAACACTTCCCAAGCCAGGACTTAATCTCCTGCAAGGTTGGGATGTCATTTCCTATGAGTAGTATGTCATCCACATACAACACCAAGAAGCTAACTATACTCCCACTAGCCCTAACATATACACAAGACTCATCCTCACTCCTCGAAAAACCAAACTCTTTGACTTTCTCATCGAAGCAAAGATTCCATCTGCGAGGTGCTTGTTTTAATCCATAAATGGATTTCTCAAGCTTACACACTCTATTAGGGTACTTTGTATTGACAAAACCCTCTGGCTGAGCCATGTAAACATCCTCAGCCAACTTTCCATTAAGGAAAGCAGTTTTAACATCCATTTGCCATATTTCATAGTCATGAAATGCAGCAATGGCTAGCATAACCCTAATAGACTTAATCTTTGCTACTGGTGAAAAGGTCTCATCATAATTAACTCCCAGAGTTAGAGAATAGCCCTTTGCAACCAGTCGCGCCTTATAAGTGTGTATATTACCATCCATGTCGGTCTTCTTCTTGAAGATCCATTTGCACCCAACTGTCTTACGACCTGGTACATTGTCAACCAAGTTCCAAACTTGATTGTCATACATGGACTGTATCTCGCTGTCCATAGCCTCTTTCCATTTAGCAGCCTCAGGGTCTGCCATGGCTTCCGTGTAGCTGTTAGGTTTATCCAGACTTACTAGTGTACTATCACTGATAAGCGCATCACCTTCCGCAGTAATATGGAAACCATAGTAATACTCAGGTGCATTCCTAACTCTCGTGGAACGCCTTAGAGGTATGGGCTCATCTATCGGATCAACAGGAGTTTCCTCCTCAGGTTGGTTGCTAGTGTTTGAGGTTCCTTCACTGCTTGACTCTTGAAGCTCTTCAAGGTCAATTTGCCTCCCACTTTCTCCTTGGTTTATAAATTCTCTCTCCCGAAAGACTCCTCTCCTAGCCACAAAGACCACATTCTCACTGGGTCTGTAGAAGAGGTAACCAAAGGATTTCTGTGGGTAGCCTATGAAAATACACCTCTCGCTTCGAGGTTCGAGCTTGTCGTGAGACTCGCGCCTTACGAAAGCCTCGCAACCCCAAATCTTGATGTGGTCCAAGATGGGAACTTTCCCAGTCCATATCTCATGAGGTGTTTTGGCAACCTTCTTTGTAGGGACTAGATTAAGGATGTGGGCGGCAGTCTCTAAGGCATACCCCCAGAATGAGATTGGTAACGAAGCTCGACTCATCATGGAACGAACCATGTCCAATAAGGTTCGATTGCGCCTCTCTGCTATACCATTCAGTTGTGGTGTCCTAGGAG
The DNA here is from genome assembly GCF_052849685.1 of Lactuca virosa. Classification (NCBI taxonomy): domain Eukaryota; kingdom Viridiplantae; phylum Streptophyta; class Magnoliopsida; order Asterales; family Asteraceae; genus Lactuca; species Lactuca virosa. The sequence continues at coordinate 231,171,381 of NC_136432.1, read as the reverse complement.
GTGTCAATTGTGAGACAATCCCACACTCCTTGATATAGTCAAGAAACTCAATACTAAGATACTATCCTCCCCGATCGGATCGGAGCATCTTGATGTTCCTGCCCAGTTGATTCTCCACTTCCTGCTTAAACTCTTTGAATTTCTCAAAGGTCTCTGACTTATGCTTGATTAAATAGATATATCCATATCTACTATAATCATCAGTAAAAGTCACATAATACCGATTAGCATCTCTTGTGGCACTCTTGAAGGGTCCACACACATCAGTGTGTATGAGGTCCAACAAGCCCTCACCCCTCTCACAAGTACCAGTGAAGGGTGACTTTGTCATTTTTCCAAGTAAACAAGACTCGCAACTATCATCCGACTTTAGATCAAATGATTCCAAAACTCCAGCCTTTTGGAGTTGGCCTATGCGCTTCTTGTTGACATGTCCAAGACGACAATGCCACAAAGATGATTGTCTAAGCTATCTGAAGAATCAATACACAACACATTATTTCCTAGATTATCTACAACATTCACAGCTTCATATACACCATCACAAGGTAATGCTTTAAAGTAAAATACATCATTGTAATAAACATTAATAGCACCATTATCATTATCAAACGAAAAGGAAAACCCTTGTTTGTACAAGCCATGAAAGGAAATAATATTTCTCGCCATTTCAGACGAGTAATAACATTTATTCAAATCTAACATTAACCCATTATTAAGCAATAAAGAATAAACTCCTATCTTGGTAACATGTGATGCTTTCCTATTCCCTATGATTAAGTTTATCTTCCCGTGCTCCACTTTCTCACTTCTTCTTAGGCCCTGCAAATCAGTACACATGTGAATACCACAACCTGTATCAAGCACCCAAGAGTTAGTTTTCAATGAGTTATTAGACAATATAGTGTAAATACCTGCATGGGTGGGTTTAACTTTCCCATCCTTTACGTCCTGCAAGTATTTGGGGCAGCTTCGTTTCCAGTGCCCCTTTTCCTAACAGTAGAAGCATTGTGCTTCCTTTGGGTTTGAAGAAGGAGGAATGGAACCTTTCTTGGTTCCACTTGAAGAGGAGCCATCAATAGACTTTCCCTTGGTACCCTTTGAAGGGGTGTTTCTCTTCTTCCCCTTTCCCTGCCCAATTGCCAAGACAGGGGCGGTAGTAGGAGTAGGTGTAACAGCTGATTTAAGGCCACTTTCAGTGGTCCTTAAAAGTCCTTGAAGTTTACTTAGTGTGACTTCCTCCTTGTTCATATGATAAGTCATACGAAACTGATCATGACTTGGAGATAAGGAATGGAGAATGATGTCAATCGCCATGTCCTCAGGAAAGTCCACATTAAGCTTCAATAACCGGTCCACGAACCTTTGCATTTTCTGCAAGTTACCGCTGAGGGATTCTCCCTTTCTCATCCTAGCTGTTATCATGGAGGAAATGATTTCATACCTCTCCTGATGAGCACTGTGATGGTACCTATCCATCAGATCCTGGTGCATCTCAAAAGGGTAGAAATATTCATAGGATTTCTAGAGTTCTGCTGTCATTGTGGCCAACATGATGCAAGATACCTTAGTGGCATCTTTCTCATGGGTAGTGTACTCAGCAATCTCCTCAGGAGTAGCAGTTGACTCATCAATAACCTTTAGCTCCTTATCAAGGACATACTCTTTGCCCTCATAGCGAGTAATCATTCTGATGTTCCTGATCCATTCATTGAAATTTGAACCATCAAAAGTGATTTTCCCACACAAGTTCATTAGCGAAAAGGAGCTTGTAGGGTTTGAGCCAGTAGCAGTGTTGGAAGACATCTGAAAAGAAAGAAAGACAACTTTTATTAGATAAAGAGTCCTTAATAAGTCACCCAAATGAAGTATTAAGGATAGGACCCAACAAACTATTTATAGTTGGAAGAGGGATGCCGTAATCCAAGCTATAAAATATTTGAAGGTAGGTAAATGACGATTTACCAATTTCCACCACGAAAACGAAATTAAATTATTAAGTTTTATTGGATTTGAAATTCCTAGATCTTTTGAGATACATTGAACTTTCAATGGCATGTTTGAATCTCGATTGTGCCCTCTCAAGTTTGTGACCGGGATGCCGAGGATCACAAACAAGGTGTGAATAACCATGCAAATTGACTTGGTACCCTTAACTTTTTATCACCTAATCGATGTGCTGGTTAACCACACGCGCTCCACCGATCTATGATAAAATTAAGTTACCCTTTGTTACTCTTATTAGTCCTTGTTAGTGTGCCGGTTAACCACACGCGCTCCACTAACGACTTGGTAAGGTACAAAGTGTAATTTCATGGGTTAGCACCTAATTCACATTTTCCTAAAGTAACTAAGATTGGGAATTATTAAAGTGTAGTTACTTTATAATTTCATTATACTTTTAATGAAGATTTAAAGTCCTTGTCCTACCCGTTCGGCTAACGACCCTCCTCCAGTCAAGGAAGCGGTGGGTGAGAGTGGACACCCATTAAGCTGCCATTTTATAGGCAACAACCTTATAACCCCCTTATAGACCGGCTTCGTGAATGAGGCCTACTAACGGTAAGACTGACTTATTCTTATACATATCTATATATTTAAACTTTTAATATAATAATAGTATAAGGGTTGAATTTTAAACTTTTAAAATTCTAAGGTTCAATTTGGAAATCAAAGTATTAGGGTGTAAGACTTTGCAAATTCCAAAACTTGAGGGCAAGTATTGAAACTATTCAAGACCTTTCATTTCATAACTTATGAGCTTAATGGTTCATTAAATGAAGACTCTTTATTTTATGTAACCTCTTATTCTTTAATGACACTTTTAAAGAAGTGACTTTTGGTTATCCATAACTTGAGGACAAGTTATGGATTCCATGATTAGCCATTAAGATCAAGAATCATACTTACAAGCAAATTACACATAATTCCTATGATCTTCTAAAACTCATAAGAACATGAACATTCATATCAAAATCTCAAGAATCATATTAACACATATAAAACATGGAATTTTGATATTAGCCATTGTAAATGGATTATCATAAGCATTACTCCATCTAAAACAAGTTTTATAACACCAAAACAGTTTAGGGTAATGTTTTTAGTCCATTTCCAGCAGCAAAAATCAAAAATCTGCACTCTGCATGGCCAACTCGTCGAGTGCAACAAACTGACTTGCCGAGTTGGTTGAAGATATGCTTGGACTCATCGAGTTCCTCTATGGACTCGGCGAGTCTCCTATGCAGACAACAAGAATTTCGATTTTTTCAGCTATTTTGCATCAAGTATAACACAAACAAGCCTAGGCTCTGATACCACTGTTGGGATTTGAGCATTCTATTACTCCTATGGTGTACATGCAACCCTAGAAACCTTGGATCTATGTTTGACTAAGATACATGCAAAATGATTTTTCCAAGGTTCATAATAACTTGTAATACAAAACAAGTAGAATAACATACCTCTTAGAAGCTTGGATTCCTTGATGACTTTGTGAGCCTAGCACCCCAAATGTGATGCCTCAAATGCTTCACACAACACCACAATTCTTGGAATAACCTTGAGAGAATTACACTAAACTAAAAATTGGCTAGCCCTCTAACTTGCTTGTAGTAGTGCCAATTTTGCTAGACAAGGAGCCTTTATATAGTTGTGACACAATTAGGGTTACACCATGTAAACCCTAATTGTCATGGCTTTCCATATTCCATGATCCATGGGTTTGTAACCCCCATGGACTATCCATGGAGCACCTTATGGGTTTTAATCCAATCCATACAAACCATGGATCATTAGTCCACTATACAAGAATAAATTATTTACATAATCAACCCCATATATTTAATTAGTCTCTTTTTGACCACTTAATTAATTCAAGATTAATTCTTTGATCAATACCAATTAAATAATATTATTAATATATTGCAATGCCATGCAACCCAAATGGACCATGTCGGGTCGGGTCAAGTACATACCAAAAATAGTTATGGACTTAGACACTATATCCAACACATATGTCATCCATATACACCATAAGCCACTACCATGTTGACCAATGACCCATACGTCATCCATATGTCATCCATAGACACCATAAGCCACTACCATGTTGACCAATGGCCCATATGTCATCCATGGACACCATAAGCCAATACCATGTTGACGAATGACCCATATGTCATCCATGGGTATACCATGTACACCATAAGCCACTACGATATATATTGACATGACCCGTACGTCTTTTGTATATAAATTTCGTTTTAAACATAAAAGCATAAAGATGTATAGTTTATTAATGTTTAGTCCTCGTATATAATTTTAAATTAAAATTATACTATGAACACATCGTTAGTCTATGTTCTTTCTTGACGTTATTTATATGGATATACCATATGTATCAATCTGTAACTAATTTAAGAAATTTGAATTACTAAATATTTAGCGGTAATTAGCACAGTTCGAATTTTTTATTAGCCGATGTTCAAAATATTTCACAATTCCTTTCCCTCCAACCTACACACGTTTATGCTTCATATTAGGGTAAGTTTACTGATTAGAAATAGGGTTTACATTTTGTGTAATCATCATCTCCGGCGGCTAATTGATCGAAATCTTTGTTCATTATACGTTTGTGCACCGACTTTGGCGATATAGGTTGTCACTCATCTAAAATTTATTTTTATTTAATTTACTGTTATTGTGATGATCGATCGTTTTTTGTTCTCTGATCATCTTCATGTATATTATCATCTTAAATTACAAGTAAATTGGTTTTGATTGTATTCAATAGTTTGCATGCAAAATAATTCCTTCATATATAATTTATTTTTATTGTTTATGTCTCTCTTGTCATCAGTAGTTTATCATCTTTAATACATTGGTATTGACTACAATTTTTTGTTAATTTTTAAGCCAGAAAGATGTCCTCCTCGAAAGCAAAAGGAGCATCCGGTGTGAAGCCAACTAAATTCATTGCACCACAAGTTATGAAACGCAACAGGATTTCAGCTGAAAAATTCGTAAACAGACAGTTACAAGATGAAGAAATCGACTTCCCAATACCAACAACCACATCCAAAGCACCTATAACATCTACCAACAAAACCCCTAAAATTATATCATTAACATCACCCATGACTACCACTTCCTCGGCATCACTTACAACATCCACACCCTCCTTAGAAAAAACATCTAAAACTTCAGAAACTGGAACAATACAATCCTCAACACTTACATCAATAACCAAAACTTCAGCACCTACATCATCTAAACCATCCTCAACACCGACACCCACTACCACATCATCAACACCTATATCTACTACCACAACCTCAAAACCTGCATCTACACTACCATCCTCCACAACTACAGTAACTACCACACCCTCCTTAAGTAAAGGAACTACCACATCCTCAACATATACATCTATCCCAACACCTACCCCAGAATATACCCCATCAACAACACCTATCCCAGAATCTTCCCCCTCTCCAACACAACCAACCATGAATGGATCTGCAGTGGAAAGTGTAGAAGGTGAAAACAATTCATCTGAAGATCGTGGACCAGATGGACGTTTAACTGTTCATGTTTGAAAAAAAAAACGTGAGTTACCAATCAAATCTTAATTACAACTTTTTCTATGTATAAACTTTTGGTTTACATGTACATATCAATTCATAACTTAACACATCACATGATTACTTGCAGGCTAATGCCACCAGGTCCTTGTGCACACTTTATTAGTCAGTCCTTTAAACAAAGAGTAGATCCAAAAGGGTACGCTTGGGCAAAAGTAAGAAAATAAATGCGCAAATTATATTGGGAGGAGTTTCAGGTAATTAACTATATGTGATAAATTGTTGTTTGGTAAACATTTACACTTAAACTTATGTTTATATTGTTAATGTGTAGAAAAATGTTGTTGGGATGAAACAATAGACTCGGTGGTGAGGTAAGCTTGGGCAAGGAAAGCGGCAGAAAGTTATGGTCAATATCTCTTCAGCATGAGGAGCCCAAAAAGAAACACACATGACTTTAAACCAGCTCATATTCCACAGGAAGTCTGGAACTCCTGGAAATTAAAATGGAATACAGAAGAATACAAGCTAAAATCTGAGCAGAACAAGAAAAATAGGCGTAACGGTGTGGCTGATGGAGTAGCAAAACCTACACATAAAGCTGGATCCGCAAGTCATTTGAAGATAGCTTCTGATTTGGTAATTTTTTAAATGGTACATCGTATCAATGTTTGTATATGTTTATCTGTATATTTGACATTTTATATGGTATTTATGCAGAAGAGGAAATTAGGACATGAGCCACCCTATAGTGAATTGTTCCTGTATACACACACGAAGAATCACGATGGAGTCACTTTCACAAATGAAAAAGATAGAGAAATACATGTAATATTCATTTCAGTTTAACCTTTTATATTGTAGCTACTCCATAATATCATTCCTAAATTTGATATCTTTTAACTTATAATATTTTTATTTTGTAGGCGGCCTATACAGAAAAACGGGAAGAGTTGGAAGCTGAAGGTGTTGAATTTGAGGAGGACAAGCTATTTTATGCTGTTGTTGGTGGTCATGATAAAAAAAGAAGACTTTATTGATTAGGCTCTTTTGCAAAGGCGGTTCCCAATAGGAATGGTAAAACGGATGTATCTTACATTCCGGAAAAAATGATGAAATAGAAGAAATGAGGGAGCTTGTTGCTAAACAAAAACAACAAAACGAAGAGCTTAAAGAAATGATGAACGCCCAACAAGAGGAAAACAAAGCAATGGTCGGGCATCTTGAAAAACAACTTCAAACGACATTGGATCTTATTAATGGCTTTACAAAACAAGAGTAGTAGGTTGATATATGTTTATTGCAGATTATGTATTTTAGAGTAGCAACTACAAAATTATTTAGATATAATTTATAAATCAATTATTCATCGGTCCATATGAAATCTGGTATATAATATACACCACTAACATTGCTAGGGATTCATGACCACAGAATTTGCTAGGAAGTCATCAAACGAAATTTGCTAGGGATTCATGACCACATAATTTGCTAGGAAATCATCAAACGGAATTTGCTAGGGATTCAGCACGACGAAATTTGCTACGGAATCACCACCACAAAATTTACTAGGGAATGACCACCATGAAATTTACTAGGGAATGACCACCACGAAATTTACTAGGGAATCACCACCACATAATTTGCTATGGATTCATCACCACGGAATTTGCTAGGGAATGACCACCACGAAATTTGCTAGGGAATCACCACCACAGAATTTGCTAGGGAATCACCACCACGAAATTTGCTAGGGAATCACCACCACAGAATTTGTGATGAAATAACTACCACGGATTGTGCGATGGGATCCTACTACGGAATACACGACGGAATACCACCTACCACGGATTTCATTCCGTTGTCACATTTGTGACGGAATTATCTTTTTCGTTGCAAACCCTCGATACGGCGTTTTTAGGGACGGAAATAGGTCGTTGCAAATTCCGTCGCTATTCGTCCTTTGCAACGGAATTTCAGCTTTTCGCAACGGATTCCTTCCGTAGCAAAAACGTATTTTTCTTGTAGTGTGAGAAAAAATCGTCACCACCAGAGTAATCAACTCCGTCGGACACTTATAGAAAAGATATGAACACTGTCTTTGGAATGCTCAACATACCCTCTCCTCTTCACGTCTGCTCGTTGGCTCTCTTCTGTTGTTTGTTGAACTCATTCTGAAACTCTGACAAGCAAATAACAACCTTAGTCGTCACCGATGTGTTCCTCTCTCCTCTTTTCCATACGTCGATCTGTAAGTTCTCTTTTTCCTCTCTTTTTATCTGTCTCTTTCTTTCTCTTAGTAAACACTAGAAATGAGTTAATGGAGTTTTGTAGAAAATTAAATGGCTATAACTCTATTCTAGCCTATAATGTATTTAAAATTTATACCTAGTGCCTTAACTACTAAAAGGTTGCAATGCAAATGCTAAAAATAATAATTATTATTATTTAATATTTTTGTAATTGATAAACTTTTTTTTTTTATAAACAAAACTTCCGAAAGTTATTAGGAAAATAAGGATGTTTTTATTTCATTTTCACACAATTATGTAGAAAAAAAATCAAACTCTAAAGAAAATATAAACACGAGACAAAATGAGCATTGTTTTACTTCTTCTAATGTAACTTTTAATGTCATATATTTAAAAAGAATTATTATTTTAGAAATTATTATTATCAATATATTTATACAAATATTGTATAAGTCTGTGTCAGATATATTAAATATAAATATTGCATATACATTTAAATATTTCAAGATGTAGAATTCGACCCGTCAAAACTATTGTTTACTCTTTTATTTTTACTGGTTGCATTTAATTAAAGAACCACATAGTTTTATATTTTAGAGTCGTCACTGTAGAAAATATATATAAAATTATTTATTATGTACAAAATTACTGACATAAGTCATACCTTACAAACAATGTGTAGGTTGCCACGACTCGTAGAAACTTAAAGTTTAACATTGTCGCAAAGCCACGTTTAATTAACGTCGTTTAGAACCTTTATTTAAACACAAAAATGGTTAAAAAGATTAAATTTAGATATTTCTCGTCATGTTTATGAATATCCATGCAATATTATGGTTCAAATAATTAGCGAAGTTAAAATTATCAACCTATAGCAATATGGTTGATGTTGGATATAGTTTCCAAATTACAAATTTTACAGTTTAACTAAAACATAGCGAAAAACACACAAGGAGAAAAAGCTATATTTGGAAGAGCACAAGACCATTTCGTGATCCTTCTCTCCCTTCCGCTATTTTAGGTTGAGATTTCTCAACGCCCAATTTGTAAGTAAAAAATTTAACGAATCTGGACGCAATTTCGTTCTAAGGATTATACTCAAATTTCACAAAAATATTAACACAGATCATCTTTGCCACCCAAGCATATCGCTGTTTGCCCTTCCAGACCTATGAAAGGTAACGTTACACACCCCTAATTGCATTAATCTAATCTTAATTGTTCTTTCAGCTACTCTGAGTTTGAATAGTTCTTTTATATATTATCTTCATCCGATTCTTGATTATTTAAATGCTTCGAACACTGTGTTTGTTTATTTGTGCAATTGTGCGTATAAGCTATATGATTGATAGTGATTGAATTGGAGTTTTAAGTTTTTTTATTCAGATAATGTAAACACATGACATGCTCAAATGGATAAAGGAAATAGGGTTTGCTGAGTTAATTGATTCACAGACACATCGACACGTTGACCCAAAAGGTTTCTAAAAGTTTCTGGTGGAGCCATGGAAAAGGATAACTTACGAACCTCTGACTTTTTCATTGGTCTCTGTGTTTATTAATCTTTGTCATCCATCCGTAATATCAAAGTGACACCACACTCCTTTTTAGGGCTACATCCACTAAATTACAATTTGGATCATTTTAACCTAAAATTACTAGTTTCTGCTTAATGAATGATTGCAAGAATCAAGTTCACAAGCTTAATTACATATTTTGTCATTATTAAAAATGCTTTTAACTGATGGATAGTTATATCACACTTCTTCACTTACAAATTTTGGTGTTAAACTATTGAAGAATATAAAAATAGGTCACTTCCAAATCATATTTTCTCCCAAACTACAAGTTAGAGAGCCTAATTATACCAAAAAAATGTCATATATAGAAACAAAGTTAAGTTATGTTGGAATGTGAGATCCTAAAGAAGCTTTGTAACTTTGTTAGTGAGAGAGGATCTTACATATTTGTTTATTAGCATTGGCCCCAATAGATTCTCCTCACTTTTGGTTATATTTGTTTAATGTCTAGAGTGATAAGCTAGTAATTTAGTTTTTTCACAAATCACAACCATATGTTCTATTGAAATGGTTTTGATCAATCAAGAAAAAACATGGTCTGTTACCCTTCATTCTTTCTTTTAAAACATATATTCACAATGAAAACTTTGTCTGATGTTATTCCTGCCTGATTTTGGATCCTTTTAAAATCCTCAAAACATTTGTAAAACCCTTGTAGATTTGATTTGAGTATCAAATTTTTATTTTTCCCTTTCTATGCTTCTCTCCCTTAAACATTACAATGTTTCTTTTGGAAAATAGTTCAACTGCAACATCTGGCTATTTGTTATATATTTAAAATACACTAGAATAAAAACAAATGCAGAAAGTACATGGATAGATGGTAACTTACAAAAAGGTAATTCTAGTTAGGAACTTCCATAAAATGAAATGTTGCAATTAAATGGGAACATGTGATGAACTGATGATGGATCATTATGGAAGAAACTAAGAAACTAAATTCATAAAAAAGATGGTAATTCGGCTCATATCCTGAACATGGCAACGTGCAACTTTGTTTACATCAGGGTTTATAAAAACAAGAAAGTCAACAGCATACCCTACAAAAAATAATTTATCTCCAACATGTATGTAGTTTAGTATTCTTGTTCCAATAATTGCTTAATAAACTTTATCAGTTACGCCATTATATATGGGGCCTCTATGTTTTGGATAAATATGATGCATATGTTATCTGGATTCATTTCTTTATAAATGTTTCTAGTGGAGCCATGGAAAAGGATAACTTACGAATCTCTTGACTTTTTCATTGTTCTCTTTGTTTATTATCATTTACCATGTATCTGTAGTTTGAAAGTGACACCACACACCTTTTTGGGGATAATTCAACTAAATTACAATATTTTTGGATCGTTTTTAACCTAATACTACTAGTATCTTTCTCATGAAATGAATGCAACAATCAAGTTCACAACATTTTATACTTTGTCGTTATTAATATATATGCTTTTTAACTAATGGACAGTTATGAGTTATCACACATCTTCACTTACAATTTGTGGTTAAAAATTGTTAAAGATTAAAAAAGATTAGCTCACTTTAGTCTTTAATTATACTAATTTCTGGAGAAATTAGGGTCCCACATATTTGGTTCATGAGAATTTTGAAATATTCTCTTAAATTACAATTGGTCCCCTTTGGATTCTCCTGGGAGGCTGGGACTTCTTTCTTTATGTTTTTTAGTGGATAAGAGTGACAAGTTATGTTTTTGTGAGAAGGATTTATCAATAAAGCAAAAACATGATCTCTTTTCTTCCCTTCTTTCTTTCTTTCTTTTTTACCACTTTTTACCTTGAAAACGAGCATAAATTATGATTGGCCACCCAATTCACTGGAATGAAAGAGCATGTGATGATTATCATTGTCGATATTAAAAACTTAATTTATACAAATTTCTGTTCACATCAAGGTTTATAAAATCACAAAAGTCAAACCCTACAAAAAAAATTATTTCCAATTTTGATTTATTATAATACAACTTAATTGTTGCAATAATTGCATATTAAACTTCACCAGTTGCACCCTCAGAAACTATTACAGCTCTATACGTTTGTGAAGTTTTGTATTCAGCCTTTATCTTGTCTAGATTCATTTCTTAATAAACACTAGTATTATATACTTTGCTTATTGTCATAAGTTTGACTTACCAATCTTATAAGTAGGATCACCTTAATCACCACTTATACCACCCCAAGCCCTTTTCAGAAATATAATTTCATAGGTAAGACAACTATACGCCATAGCTCATATTATATATACATATAACTTATATATGCATGTATCTTTATCAATATCTATGCTAACAATTAGTATGTAATCGTTTTTCTTGAAATTATAAAGGTGAAAACAAGAATCCAACCACAATGAGTGGGAGGGTTGCTGCTGATGTTGAAATGAAGGATTCTGATATCTGGAGTTTACCTTCTGCACGACACAATACAGATGAGTTACCTTATGTTCATAAAGTGGGGAAGCCTCCAAAACAAGATTTGTTGAAAGAGATCAAAACTGCTCTCAAAGAAACTTTTCTTTCAGATGATCCATTGAAACCCTTCAAAGATCAACCAAAAAAGAGAAAGCTTGTTCTAGGGTTTCAAACCCTTTTTCCAATTCTCGAATGGGGTAGAGAATATAGTTTCTCTAAGTTTAAAGGCGATCTCATTGCTGGATGCACCATTGCAAGTCTCTGTATCCCTCAGGTAAATTTACAAAATCACAATCTTGAATCGAGATGCATCAAGTAATTCTTTCTAATTTTTTCTTCTTCATCTTCAGGATATTGGATACGCGAAACTAGCAAACCTGGATGCGCAATATGGATTGTGTAAGATTTCATGAAATTTCATCTCATTTCAAGTCAACAAGTGATTCTTCAAAATTTTGACTAATTTGTAACTACAGATTCAAGCTTCGTTCCACCTCTGATCTACGCCTTCATGGGAAGCTCAAGAGATATCGCCATTGGACCAGTTGCAGTCGTCTCTCTTCTACTTGGAACTATGCTTCGAGAAGAACTCGATCCCGTGACACAAAAACACGATTACGAACGTCTCGCATTCACTGCAACTTTCTTTGCTGGCGTCACTCAATTCACACTAGGGTTTTTCAGGTATGTTTATATTTATATATAGTCACATCAAAACGATGTCGTTTTAGTCCTAAAGATTTGTTTATTTCTTTCTTTCTCATCAGATTGGGTTTCCTGATCGATTTCTTGTCGCATGCTGCCATTGTTGGGTTCATGGGGGGAGCTGCTGTCACCATCGCACTTCAACAGCTGAAAGGATTGTTTGGAATCAAAGACTTCACGAAAAAGACTGACATCATCTCTGTCATGCGTTCTGTGGTTCAAGCTGCACACCATGGGGTGAGACTCTGAGAGTTAAAAAGACAAAAATGTCCCTGAAAAACATCGTTTCACTGATTTTTACTTTTTTTTCTTTTTGTATGTTAGTGGAACTGGCAGACTCTAGTAATCGGAGTTTCGTTCTTGACTTTCCTCATCGTTGCAAAATTCATCGTAAGACTGTTTCCGTTTCCGTTTTGGTTTCCGTTTCTGATTCTGATTTCTTGAATTTACATTTTTGACCCAAATTCAAAATTTGTTTTACAATTTGGTCAGGGGAAAAAGAACAAGAAGCTGTTTTGGGTGCCTGCTATAGCTCCATTGATATCAGTTATTATCGCGACCTTTTTCGTCTTCATCACTCACGCAGACAAAGACGGGGTCCAAATCGTAAGTTAATTAATTTTGTCTGCATGTATCACTTTTTTTTATTTACTAAAATGCCCCTTAACAATCTTTCCATTGTCCAGGTACGTCATATTAAGAAAGGAGTCAATGAATCATCAGCACATTTAATTTTTTTCAATGGCCCCTTCCTTGCCAAAGGTTTCAAGATTGGAGTAATTGCAGGATTGATTGCACTCACGGTATATCACTACCCACACACACACACACACACACACACACACTCACACACACACATAAACACACATGTATATATATGAGTTATATGCTTAATTATATATTTATATAAAACACAGGAAGCTGTGGCAATTGGAAGAACATTTGCTTCAATGAAGGATTATCAGATTGATGGAAACAAAGAAATGGTGGCTTTAGGCTCCATGAACATAGTTGGTTCATTGACAAGTTGTTATGTTGCAACAGGTATTAGTTAATAACAATTTTATTTTTTCAAACTAAAAAAAAATGTATATTATGATCATAATTTTATGTGGGTTTTAATGAGCTTTTATAGTGCTTAATTTTTGTAAATAATATATATCTTATTGATTATAATTCAATAATGCAAATGCTAGAGTTAAAAGTAGGGAAAATTATAGAAAAACCATTATATATTAGTCTTTTTTACTAAACGTTAAGTTTCATACATTTTTCCAATTTTCCAATTTTGACATGATGTAGTCATTCCATTCCTACAAACCAACTAAACCTAAGCACGTACGGAATGCAATAACTGATTCCATTCCACCCTTTTTGCCTTACAGGATCGTTTTCTCGATCAGCGGTGAATTACATGGCGGGATGCAACACCGCAGTGTCCAACATCGTGATGTCTATTATCGTATTATTAACTCTTTTAGTCATCACCCCATTATTCAAATACACCCCAAATGCAATCCTAGCCTCCATCATTATATCAGCAGTTCTAGGTCTCATTGACCTTGATGCAGCAATCCTACTATGGAAAATTGATAAGTTTGACTTTGTAGCTTGTATGGGTGCCTTTTTCGGTGTTATTTTCGCTTCTGTTGAAATTGGCCTCCTCATTGCGGTAAATATAGCATCATACTTTGGATTTTGGAAAATTTTTGGTTATAATTCAAGAGATTAATTGTTTTTTGAATTTTTTTTTAGGTTGGTATATCTTTTGCCAAAATTTTGCTCCAAGTTACAAGACCCCGCACGGCGGTGCTCGGTAAGATCCCACGGACTAGCGTGTATCGGAACGTAGAGCAGTATCCCGGTGCAACTAGGGTTCCCGGTGTTTTGATTATCAGAGTTGATTCTGCTATCTACTTCTCGAATTCTAACTACGTAAAGGAGAGGTATGAAATGAATCTTACCAGCTACCAGTTACCAGTTACCAGTTACCAGTTTGGCTATTGAAATAGTCGTAGAAAACTTTTCTCATATATGTTGCTTTGATTATTGATGATTTGATATTACTTGTTATAATTGTAGGATTTTGAGGTGGCTATCAGACGAGGAAGAGATGTTTAAAGATCAACCGAGAGTCGAATATTTGATAGTTGATATGTCACGTAAGTAGCATTATTGTAATTTAGATTTTTTTTAAATGATTTGATCTAATTTTGCGTCATTAATTTGTTGAGTTTGTGTAATTTACTCTTAATGTTGCAGCTGTTACTGATATTGATACGAGTGGGATTCACGCGTTGGAAGAATTGTATAACAGTCTTAAAAAGAGAGATGTTCAGGTAACTAAGCTAAACTAGCAACCATCATTTTTCCCATTGGATAAATAACGTTTTAAAAATATTTAATGAAAAAAAGGATAAATAAAGACATTTTTTTTAAAAGTGAGATTTTGTGTAAAGAAAACAATATCTGACATGATTTTGTTTTCAAATTGACACAGCTTATTTTAACGAATCCGGGACAAACTGTACTTGACAAGCTACACACGTCTAATTTCGCGGATTTGATTGGGGAAGACAAGATATTTCTAACTGTAGCTGATGCTGTTCTAACCTTTGCTCCAAAAATGGAACAAGCATAAAAAAATGTTTTATATTTCTCTGGGTTTGTACATGTTTTGATTATATATTATATGCGAAATATTCTAACTTGTGGAAAGGGGTAAAAATGTAAATTAACCAAGAGGGAATGGATGTTGTACATAAACTGGAATCCGTTTTGCATTTGAGATAAGAAGCTCTAAAGATGCAATCGAACGCGGCTACTTCTTCCTTCGATGTGTAATCAAAAGCTTATTCTTTAAATGTTTTTCAATTCAGTAATCTATAGACTCTTTATGTTCTTTTGGTGTTCATCTTTTATTGATCGTTTGTAAGGAATTTTTATTTTATTTTATTATTATTATTATTTTTTTATGATAGTCGTATTTGACATTTGTTTATCTAATGATTAATATATGAAAAGAATTACTTGTAATATTATTATTAAAAATCATTTTGGACATCAAATTCCTTGTCTTGTTCAAAGTTGAAATGGAAAGACAAATGTAGATTTGTATTCACCTCTTTGATACCTTTAATTTTCTATAATGAATGCCTAAAACGGATATTGGATGGATTCTAATAAAATCATCAAACTATGGAAAGACAAATGTAGATTTGTATTCACCTCTGTGATACCTTCAGTTTTCTATAACGAATGTCCAAAACGGATATTGGATGGATTCTAATAAAATCATCAAATTATGGTGCTTGAGTGGTTGAAACGAAAATTGTAATAAATTTCACGAAAATTGTAATAAAATCATCAAACTATGGATTCTTATGTACAAAAGATGTAAATGTTGTCATCATCCCTAAAAAAAACTTGTGTCTATTGTAAGGAGTAGGGATGAGCAAAGGAACCGACCCGGTTGGAACCTGCTCGAACCGGACCCGGCCCGTGAACCGAAGTTGGCCGGAATTAAGAACCGAACATGATCGTCGGTTCTACCGGTTCCCATTTACTACCGGTTCTTGCCGTGTCTTTAATGTTGGAACCGGTCATCGAGAAATAGCAACATACGGTTCCGGTTTTTGCCGGCTCTACCGGTTCCGGTTCCTACCGATTCCCGGTTCCAAAAATCAACAAGAATATCGTCCCGGTCCCGGCCCGACCGGTTCCATCGGGTTCCGGTACCAGTTTCGGCCGGTTCACCGATCCAAATGCTCATCCCTACTAAGGAGTCTCATATATGCTATTTTGATTATTGATGATTTGACACTTGTTATTGTAGTAGGATATTTAGGTGGCTAACAGAGGAGGAACACTACAAGAAATACAGCCTTTAGCGGCGACGTATTGGAAAGTCGCCGCTAAAGGTCCATGTCGCCGCTATTGGTGTTGCCGCTAAAGGGCCATGACACGGATCCGCACTTTGACGTTCTGGTAAACAAGAATCATCCGATCGTGTTTCTAATCCAACGGCTGGGGTACTCGTGGAACGCACAAAAGCAATACCGGCGACTCTTGTCGCCGCTAAAGACCTACAACTATCGCCGCTAGAGATCGAATAAATGACGCGACAATAATTCCCTCCGAAGCGTTGTCACAATTGATAGAAGTCGCCACTAAATCCTCAAGCATCGTTGGTAAAGGTGTCGCCGCTAAAGGTCGACGCGGTTAACCCAAAAAAATCGACACATTTTCCTTTTCTTTCTGTTGACTCCATTATCGCTGCTGCGTTTTTCTCTTCTGCATATCCTTCGTCGATTCGTCGGTTCACAAGAAGAAGATACCGGCGACTACCGCCACATAGAAGAGGATTCCGACGGGTGAGACTATTTTCCGATGAGGACCAATTTTTCCGGCGACATTGAGTAATTTTCGGCGATTGAGAGGTATTTCCAGCTTAGTTTCCTTTTCCTTTTCTCTTGTAACATCGATTTTAAGCTTATTTTAGTGGTTAATTGCAAAAAAATGTCAATTTCAGTTTTTGATTGGGTTCCCGACCACCACCCGCGACTACCGCCACCCTTGTACCATTTTCATTGATTTCCGCCACCACAGGTTCTATTTACTTCTATTTATTGTAAAATTTGAGTTTAATTGCAAAATATTTGTAGTTGTATAAATTATGTGAAAATTCGCATATGTGTGTATATTTGATATATGTATGTAAATCTGTGTAAATTTGGTGTATATATGTCAATGTATGTATGTTTGGTGTATATGTGGTATATGAATGTGAAATATGTGTATTTGGTATACGTAGGATGTTATTATCTATATATGTGAAAGTATGTGTATTTGGTACAAGTAGTATGTTATTATGTATGTATGTGAATGTATGTGTGTTTGGTGTATATGTGGTATATGAATATGAAATATGTGTATTTGGTATAAGCAGGGTGTTATTATCTATATATATATATATATATATATATATATATATATATATATATATATATATATATATATATATATATGAAAGTATGTGTATTTGGTATAAGTAGGATGTTATTATGTATGTATGTGAATGTATGTGTATTTGGTGTATATGTGGTATATGTATGTGAAAGTATGTGTCTTTGATGCTCTTATTGTCACAGCCCAAAACCGGAACGGCGGAAACGTTCTGGGGTGGAGGACGTCATGTTTAGTATCACAAGACATGCATTATAGTAAGCAAAGTAATGAACAACCATATCATTAGAAAGAAAGTGTTTACAAAGTGTGTGTTCACGAAACATAGAATACATAAGCAAATAACAAACAAGACTTGAAGCTATACTGCTCAATCTTCTGAATCCCAGTGCGAGTACCTGTCTACTAGGCTCCTGAGAATACAAGTTATTTGAAAGAGTTGATCAGCAATTAAGCTGGTGAGTTCATAAGATTTTAGTGATGTAAGTAAGTTGCAAAATGTTGTAGTAAACTGCTGTTGAAAATGTAGTTGAAAAATGTAGTTGAAAAGTGTAGTGAGTTGTAAGTTCTGTTTAGAAAACTTCGCCTATTCCTCTTAGGAAATCCTATATTTCCTACCTTGATGAAAGATACGTAAAAATGATCCTACAATCCCTTCTATGAGTACTAAATGGATACAAGTGATATAAAACTCAGAGTAAACAAGCAATCGACTGAGCGCATCTGCCCTAAGCTCTCAAACCAATTAAGGAACAGGGAGTAAGGCGGATAGCACACATCCCATTGTTTGTTAGATCATTGTTGTATATAACTCTGGCGTGTTCACTTGTTACTCATGGAGTTAATTTTAATGGTTCTTTATATTTAATGAAAAGATTCTTTAAGAAAAACTCTTATCTCTTATAATAAAATGGTGACCACAGTGATTACTTCTATAATCACTTAGTTTATACTGACTATATATGATCTAATATCGGATAGAGAGTTAATTGGGTGAATCTGCCCTAAGCCCACAACCAAACAAGGAATAGGAAGTAAGGCGGAAAGCACACATCCAACTATATATTGGGTATTAATGATATATAACTGTGATGTATAAACTAAAATATTATAGAGTTAATCACCTAAGGTCCTTTAAGTTTATACCGGTTTAATAAAATGGATTAAACCCTAGCTGGTAAGTTTCTAGTGTTGTATACCAAAAGCTCTGATTTAGAAAGTATGTTCTGTACTAGAAAACTGTTCATTGACTCTGTGTCCTATGACTTGACCCATACCTGGTACCCTTATGATGACTCAATGTATACTGGACATATATATCTAGAATCGAATAGATAATAGGCTGGGTGAATCTGCTCTAAGCCCACAACCAAACAAGGAACAGGAAATGAAGCGGAGAGTACACATCCTATTACCTGTCGGATCCTATTGATATATATGTATCCTTTGATGTATACATTAAGGAATCATAAGGTTAGCATTATGGTCCTCTCTACTAAACGTAGCCTTCTACCAAGGCATCAAATGTTATGTATGTATGTTTCTTGTATGAGTGTGTATTTTCCCGAGTGAAACTATCATTATTAAAATATAGTTTATACATTAATGAATATGTGAGAAGATCACAAAGTAAATGTAATAGGGAAAATAATGTTTTACCTCAGCAGTGACACTGCTGGCTATAAAGTAATAAAATACCGACTCCAGGTAGTATTAAATGTACTATACACCTCGGGGAGTCGTTTTGATAAAATACAGACTCCAGGTAGTATTAAATGGACAATACACCTCGGGGAGTCCTTTTGTAATAAAATACAGACTCCAGGTAGTATTAAATGGACAATACACCTCGGGGAGTCTAAAGAAATAAAATACAGACTCTAGGTAGTATTAAATGTACAATACACCTCGGGAAGTCTAAAGTATCCTTTAATCCCAAAATGGTAAATTAAAGGTTTTAATGTGAACTCGTATGTAACCATGCTGATCGACGACTGAATAAAAGATGACCCTCCGGTGTCATATGTAGTGAGGTGACATTTTGTCACCCCATGGCCTTATCGGCTGGGACTGTAGCTAGCAGTCAGGGTGTGGGAGTGTCTGTCCCGTATAGATCTATACACAAGATGCCCGCTCTCCCTCCAGGAGACTCTGGTTACAAATTGATACAACACAGTGTCGTTGTATCCTTAAATGGTTTGTCGCATTAATTTATCGTATAACATTGTTTGTATAGTAAGTTATAGTGTAGTAATGTTCTCTCTGTACTAGTGTATAGTATACTCTCTTGTATAGTGTGTTGTGTGAAATGTTTCTCAAAATAGTGTGTTCTGACTCATGTATGAACTGACTCTAAACTATACCTATTATAGTTTACTAGTAATGTACTTGAACTGTTGTGGAAAAGACTCATTTTACCACTAGGTTATGATGGTACTTTAAAAATGGATATTTGTTAAACTATAAAGTAACATAACTTGAAAAGAGTCTTTGAGATGTTTTGACAACTTATAAATGACATAAGTAATCCTTTTGAAAATGTTTATAACAAACAATTACACAATTAACATTGTGTTCAACTTGTATCCCCCCCCCCCCTTAAAACATTTAAAACAGTTAAAAGATTCATTACGGGGTATGTGTTGGATTAGATGTCTAAGCCCATAACTATTATTGGTATGTACTTGACCCGAGAGTAGCATGGTCCATTTGGGTTGCATATCATCATGACAATTTGTTAGAATGGACTTTTGAGAGAAGGTTATTTATGGTTTATTAATATATTATAAGTTATAATATATTAATATGAAATCATATGTTTTAATTAGTATCGATCAAGAATTAATTTGGAATTAATTTAGTGATCAAAAGAGACTAATTAAATCTATGGGGACTAATTATGATAATTAGTTATATTTATATGTGTTGGGCTTATGATCCATGTTGGACCAAGTTTATGTATGGATACATAAAGAGTTGGGCCACATGAACCATGGATCATAAAACCCATGGGTATGGATTATGGGTTATACCCATGACCCTTGGAATCCTACATATAAATAGGTTACTCCATAGCCAAAATCACCACTTCTTTTCTTAGAGAAATATGGAGGTGTTTTGGTGCATGGAATTCTCTCTCAAGAGCCACCTTTGTCCTAGGTGTGTTGTGATTCCATTTGAGGCATTTCATACTATTGGTGCTAAGCTCTTAAGGCCAAATACATCAAGACTTCAAGCCACATAAAAGGTATGTTTCCCTAACTAGTATATTATATGGTTTATGTCAAATGCATGCTAGTTATAGGTTTAATGCCTTGGAAACCATTTGCATGTATAATAGAGAAAACATAGATCCAAGGTATTTAGAGTTGTATGTGCACCATAGGATGTTGTAGTATACTAAAACCCAACAGTGGTATCAGAGCCATGGGTTGTTTTCTATTATATTTGATGCAAATGTATTTTTTTTTCAAGTTGAAGGAAAAAAAAAAGAAAAAAAAACATAAAGTTTGTCAAATTTTATGATAATTACTTGATTTTATGAAAAACTAATTATTTATGAAATTTGAGTCACTTTACTACAAGAGTTGAATTAGGTCAATTTATTAAAAGATAGAATGATATGATTATTTTATTTGTTTTAAAAATTTGATCTAAATGGTTTTAAGGAGTTACAAATTTTGCATTAAAATTTTGGAACTCAAAAGTTTTTTTTTAAAGTTATGATCTTAAGAGTTTTGAAACTTTCATAAGTTATGGATGTGAAATGTCTCATTTATCAACTCTTTAGGTTATGAATTCCAAGAGTCTTCAAAGGATAATTGTCAAAGTTTCAAGATTTGTATTAGTTTATATGATTGTCTAATTTCTTGAAAATTGTTGATGTGAATTATCTTACTTATGAGTTTAATCTAGATCATAGAAAAATTATTTGATTATTGTGTTAATTGGAATATTTGATCTTAATGGTTTTTATGAACTCCATAACTTGTCCTCAAGTTATGGAAAGTGAAGAGTTTTTCTTTTTAAAGTGTCATTAAGTCTCATAGGTTATGAAAATAGAAGAGTCACTATTTTTAATGTCATCATTAAATGATTTAATGTCTTCCATAACTTGTCCTCAAGTTATGGAACTTGAAATTTTTTTTTCATTAAACCTTAATTAAACTCATAAGTTATGAAAAATCCAAGAGTTTTGAAAGGTTTCAAAACTTGTCCTCAAGTTTTGGAATTTGTAAAGTTACCCCTCATGTATACTTTAATTCCAAACTAGACCTTAGAATTTTAAAAGTTTAAAATTCAACCCTTATACTATTATTATAATTTTAATTATATAGATATGTATAAGATAAAGTCGTCTTACCATTAGTAGGCCTCATTCACGAAGCCGGTCTATAAGGGGGGTATAAGGTTACTGCCTATAAAATGACAGTTTAATGGGTGTCCACTCTCACTCACCGCTTCCTTGACCGGTGGAGGGTCGTTAGCCGAACAGGTAGGACAAGGACTATAATTCTCCCTTCATTATAAGTATAATGATAAATACTAAGTAACTAAACACTTATAAATTCCCAATCTTAGTTACTTAGGAAAATGTGAATAAGGTGCTAATCCATGAAATTACACTTTGCACTTTGTTTAAGCTGTTAGTGGAGCGTGTGTGGTTAACCGGCACACTAACCTGGACTTAACAAGGTAGGCAAAGGGTAACTTAATGTTTATCATAGTATCGTTGGAGCGTGTGTGGTTAACCGACACATCGATTGAGGGGTAAATATTAAGGGTACCAAGTATATTTGCATGGTTACTTCACACCTTGTTTTGTGATCCTCGGCATCCCAGTCACAAAACCTGAAGGGCACACTCGAGATTGAAACATGCCATTGAAAGTTCAATGAATCTCAAAAGAATCTAGGAGTTTCAAAACCAATTAAAACCTAATAATACATTTCGTTTATCTTGGTGGAAATTGGTGAATCGTCATTCACCTACCTTCAAATATTTTATAGCTTGGATTACGGCATCCCTCTTCCAAGTTATAAAATAGTTTGTTGGGTCGTAGCCTTAATATATCATATTGGGTGTTATATTAAGGACTTAAATCAACTTTACGTGAATTTCTCCCATTGTTGATGTCTGGTTTAGACAACAATGATCTTCCCAAACCAAGCTTTCCTAATGAATATGACTTCCCGAGTTTGGCTCATGGAAGTCATACTTCTCTTCCTCCACCTCCTCCAATTATTCTCCCTAACCCACAAGTTCAAGGTCACTCAAGCCCTAATGGCAAGCAAGGTCTATGTGTGATCACATCTTAGAGATGAAGTCACATATTGACAAGCCGGGAGAGTTGGGTGTCAAAGTCTTGAGAAAGTTGGATGTTCAATCACTTTCTAAGTCACATAGTGAGTTCCTTTGGGACTACTATGAAACAGACCATGACATGAACCTTAATGATCATATCTATTTGCTTGGTGCTGCTGAATCAGCAATGATTTGGAACGATAGTAAAGCAAATTTGATTAGAAGATCAACTTCCAAAAAAATTTATGGACAGTGACAATGGTGACACTGGAAATCCAGAAAAAGCATTCTCTTCCCAATGGAAAGGGATTGGCCATAGTCAACCCGGTTGACCAAATGGTAAAGAGAAAGACTAAGTCTGAGATAGTCCCATTACCAAAGGGTCCATATGTTTATTTTGTCAAAGGAAGGGGCGTTGATTGCAAAGCTACCAAATTTACCTAAGGATGTTAAAGTCAATAAGTTTGACTCTACATCAGGTAGAGCCCATTATCTAACTCTGTTAAGTTATATTATGAGATCCTCATTACATGATGTGACTGGGTCACATGTTGATGCTTTAAGAATCAAAGAATAGAGAGAAATCTTAAAGGAAGTATATGCTGATTCTGATCACGAAGGTGGATTTCGATCGCATCAGAATTTTGAGCAGTTGCTTAAGAAGTTATGATATATTGCTAAGGAATAGATAACAACAATTTTCCGTGTGGATTATAAGGATAAGTTTTTCCGCAAAGTTTTAAAATAAAAGAAAATTGTTTAATTTTATTTATTTGAAGTATCCTTACAATGGCATTTGTGGAAAATTGTTGCTTATATGATTTCACTGACAGCAATATTGGAAAATGGATTTGATTCTTTCATTTGTGGTAGTGTCTAAATTTACCAAATCAGGAAAGTTCCTCATCACCCAAGTTTCAATTGGACCGAAACTTGGAATCATGCAAGTTGAATAGTATGATGAATGAGAACTTTCAAGCATTGGAAAATCAAGACTAATTACTTGTTCACATGGATGTGTGAGTCAAGTGAAGGACTAAAAGGATCGAGTACACATTCTTGTGCACTTGTCATGTCCACCACAAAGCTCGTTAAGACTATTTGATTTACTAAAGTTTAGTAAATATGGTTATACTTACAAGTTTAAGTATAATTCTGAAACATTGGAAAAGTCTCAATGTATGGCAGAACGAATGGGAAGAATCAAATTAGGCAGAAAGATAAAAGTTTCTCAAATCTGAAAAGATGGGAGAGTACTTTAGTATCATATTTGTGATCATCTTAATGATTTAGAAATCATATCACAATTAGTCCTCTAAAGGTCATCTTAGTGCATTCTTATGACTAAGAAGAGGAGTCATGAATTGTTGAAATGGTTAGATCAGGAAGATGAGTCATACTTCGTTCCAAAACAATTCTTAGAGTCATATTCCAAGATTGTAACTTGAGTGACATATCTTAAAGAAAGGTTTAAAACACTTGTCAAATGTAAGAGTAAAAGTGTCCTACTCTTGTACATTTGAAATTGGTAAGTTGTGATGTTTTGGATAAAACAAAGACCAACTAAGGCCAATTGTGTGAAGTGTTTGTCTTGATAAAGAATCCGCACTATCTCTTGAATATTTGGCAAGATAGTCTTATATGTCAAGAGGATAGTGGGAGTCTTAAAGATCTTAAAAAGAATTTCAAGAACTAATCAAGAATAAAACCTGAGGTTCTTCACTAGCACACGACTTGAGGTTTATAACCTATCGTGTTGACATATTCTGTGCCCATTCCAGTTAAAGTTGGCTTTGCATAGGAGTTCTGAAAGTTCTCAATTGGTTGCATAACAACTTGGAAGCAATGGCAGGCCCTGTACTGCCAGGTGGCAAGAAGTTAGGATTGCATAAGTTCAGTCCATATGAGTTTGGATTTGTCATTATCCTTGTCTTGTGACTATGGTTTTGACGATTCACATGGATAAGAACACATACACCATAAAATCTAAGGGTCATAAGGTTTCTCTCCGATTCATGAAAATGATGGTGAGGAAACACTTCCACCAAGTAGATTTGAAGCAGATGACAAAAGGTCTAAACAATTGAGACTATGATTACGACATCCCTTTTCATAGTTCTGAAATTGTTTAGACACACATGCATGCTATCTAAGGAAAGGTGTATGATTTTGATAAAGTTTTATCAAAAAATCTCGTATCAGAAATCTGAACTTTGGTAAGAAAGTCAATAAAGTATTGATTTCTAGAAGTCCAGCTGATTTCTGAGTACATGTCAAAGCTAGTGGGAGCATAAGTCTTATGCTAATAATAATCATGTTAGTGGGAGCATGATAATTATTGTTAGTGTTGCAAGTTAGCAATGTTAATTATAGAAAACAAAAGTTTCAATTCGTGAGGCTGCAGGGATTGAAAAAGTTGTTTTGCTATAATTAAGGGAGAGGATATACCTCATTTCAGTTCTAAAGGCTTAGATTGAGACCTTAATCATCTTTAGTCAAGAATATATATATGAATTTCATGTTGGATTGGTTCAACTTAAGGAAATTATATATATTGCGTTCTCAAAATTCGATTATGATTACGACATCCCTCTTCATAGTCAAATTTTGAAAACATGGCAAATAAAAATATTATAGCAAAAGACTGGTCTAGAATCATGTCTTTATGTGAGACATCATGAATCGTGTACCATTTGCTTTGGGTACAGGATCGATTGCATGTGCTATAATATTTATCATTTCTAAATTTTTCCAAATGCCCAGAGGCATTAAGAAGGGAAAAGGTATAGAATTGGATATGACTAAAATGATTAAGCAATTGTCGAGGACAATATGAGGTTTACCAAAGATTGGTTGCTCAGGGACAGTTGGAAGTATAGTGCTAATTTTGGAAGGACCATATTGACATATTCTGAAAAGAGGCGTCTCTTATTCAGAAGTGATAGTCAAAATGAGAATATGGAGTTGTCTCCATAGGTGGAAGTTATCTGTGTAAGATTAGAAAACTTAATGCAAGAAGCATGTCCAAAGCAATGTACTTTGAATATGAGACTTAGTTTCCATGGAGTTGATCTCCATTGGAATACCTTATAATGACTGTTGACAAGTCTTTGTGACTTTGTACATATTCATTACAGGAGGGTCAGTGCATATAAGTTTAAAATCTAAACATATTTTGATAAATGATAGGAATTTGAAATTCTCACATTTTTCGATAAGGATTTGGGAGTGTGAAATTAGAATCATTGAAATTATGTTCAATTGGTTTATTTCACAAAGTAAGGATCATAGACAAACATAGAGTGCATACTTGGTGTATGGCAAAGCTATTGTTTAAGAAAAACATAGTGTACATGCTTGGAGCATGGGACAACTAGTGTTTTTAATTCAAGTATAAAGTTGATAAAACCGAAACAATGAATAATGAGTAATCAGTATGGTGATAAATAAAAGTGTTTATTTATATTCATAGGGTTTGATACCATATTTGATTCATTTATTCTTGTGTTTCACTTTGCATGTTTTGACTTCCAGAATAACTAAGTCGCTCTTCCTGAATGATTAAGTTATTCAAACCATCCACAGTCGGTCATATGTTGGAAGTAGATATGAATCAAGACTGTCATGGGTTGGTTTGTAGAGGTCCAAGTTGGTGGACAAAGTGGTGCTACAACACTCATGAGTGCTCATAAGTTCTGAGTATTGGATTCAACCCGCGCTCATTTGAATCACTTCATGGATTTTATCACGAGTGACCATGAGACGATAATATCTTATATTCTTCAAACCTAGAGATATGAGTTGTTACTATGAGTCGGTTATACATTGATTGCATGAAAACGCATTTGGTAACTCGATGTTATAAATCGTGCCTTTGTGTATGATTCAACAAGTAGTAGAACAAGCCATATGAGTCGAAGTTTATCCATTCCTTTTACCTTCGGGATAAAAGCGATATCTGTGGGCCCCTCGATGATTTAGCGATGACACATGTGAGTGCTTGGCCAAGCCAGGACTGATTTGATTTGTTCAATCAGTCAGTCATCATAAATTGAAAATCGGGAAACAACAAATGGACAGAGAGAATGATTATAATCCATGTCTCAGTCCATATGATATCTAGAATGGAGGAATATATGATCCCTTATCTAATGGACGCGTCATTGATTTGTTCAGAGTTCGACAGCGGCTTTAAGAGCTACGATTGCTAGTCGGGTTATGAAGTCGTACTTGCAATAATAGTTTTAGACTTATCCAAGTGGGAGACTGTTGGATTAGATGTCTAAGCCCATAACTATTATTGGTATGTACTTGACCCGAGAGTAGCATGGTCCATTTGGGTTGCATATCATTAGGACAATTTGTTAGGATGGACTTTTGAGAGAAGGTTATTTATGGTTTATTAATATATTATAAGTTATAATATATTAATATGAAATCATATGTTTTAATTAGTATCGATCAAGAATTAATTTGGAATTAATTTAGTGATCAAAAGAGACTAATTAAATCTATGGGGACTAATTATGATAATTAGTTATATTTATATGTGTTGGGCTTATGATCCATGTTGGATCAAGTTTATATATGGATACATAAAGAGTTGGGCCACATGAACCATGGATCATAAAACCCATGGGTATGGATTATGGGTTATACCCATGACCCTTGGAATCCTACATATAAATAGGTTACTCCATAGCCAAAATCACCACTTCTTTTCTTAGAGAAATATGGAGGTGTTTTGGTGCATGGAATTCTCTCTCAAGAGCCACCTTTGTCCTAGGTGTGTTGTGATTCCATTTGAGGCATTTCATACTATTGGTGCTAAGCTCTTAAGGCCAAATATATCAAGACTTCAAGCCACATAAAAGGTATGTTTCCCTAACTAGTATATTATATGGTTTATGTCAAATGCATGCTAGTTATAGGTTTAATGCCTTGGAAACCATTTGCATGTATAATAGAGAAAACATAGATCCAAGGTATTTAGAGTTGTATGTGCACCATAGGATGTCGTAGTATACTAAAACCCAACAGTATGAACTCACCTTATGTGGGTGATTCAACGAATACGCATGTAAGGATGAGAAGTTCCACAAATGAAGTCCCGAGACTTAACGAGTCCTAAATGACATATAATCACATATATTGGCATAAATACAGTGCTTGGAAGCAACCAAATGCAAGGAAACACCTCACGGGACTAGGAAACACTTTGTCCAAGTGTTGGAATCACATGTGATTCACTAAAAGGGAGTGCACGGCCACTTTGAGGAGTGTGCGGCCAGGGGAGTGTGCGGCCGCACACTCATGGTAAAGAGTGCACAAAACGTTTTCCAAATGGTAGGGAGGCTTGTAGGACTGATGCTCATCAAGTGTTGAAGCTAGAAAGGCACTTTGGAGGCCCTAAAGCACTAAACAAAGGGGTGTACGGCCACATGGAGTGTGTGCGGCCGCACACTCCTTGATGAACATGGTTTGGACGTTTTCTAAGGCTCATATCTGGTAAGTAACAAGCTTAGGGAATGGTACTCACAATATGGATTCCTTTAGGGGTGTTTTGAGGGTGTTTAAGGGGTGTACGGCCACATGAGTGTGTGCGGCCGCACACACCATATGCTCTTGAGTTTTGGGCAGTTTCAAGGGCTTAAACTAGTGTTCTAAACAAGATTCAAGTGTAGGGAAGAAGTACTTACGATCCGGAAGCTCGAGGAGGCCCAAAATCGCCAAGAACAAGTGTGTGTTCCTGGTGTTCTTGGTGAAATGGATGAAGATTTGAAGATCTAGCCAAAACATGATTTCAAATGGATGAAATCAAAGGATGTAACTAGTTTATGAAGATTAACAACAAACCAAGTGAAGAACACTTACATTCTTGAAGATCTAGGCTGAAAATCAAATGATAGTTGAGAGAGAAATCGAGTTCTAAGCCTTGGAGAGTGAAAAAGGATGAATGAAGGCTAAACCCCTCCTTTGTACACGTGAGTGTGCTGCCAGGAGAGGGGTGTGCGGCCGCACACCCAGTGTGCGGCTGTACACTCCTGATGTTGGAGTGTAAGGCTCGATTTTGGTGCTAGAAGTTTACGCGATCCATTCCTATGCTCAATGCTGGAATGTACTGAGCTTTAAACCTTTAAACAGACTCTAAACGAGGCTAAATGATAGCAGAAATGAGTCTGACACTCAACGGAGTTGACTGGCTGGGCTTTGCAAGGCAAAAATTTAAAAATTTTCGGGTTGTCACACTTATGTATTATGTGAAAGTATGTGGTTTTGCTATAAGTAGCATGCTATAATTGAAAAAAAAAACAAAAATAAAATGTTATAAAATTGTTTAAAATACAATCTTATAATTGGAATATATATATATATATATATATATATAAAAATGTTATAAAATTGTTTAAAATACAATCTTATAATTGGAATATATATATATATATATATATATATATATATATATATATATATATATATATATATATATATATATATATATATATATATATATATATATATATATATATATATATATAATGGAGAAAAGCTAATCGCTAAACATATAGCAAATTATTAATTTTGATTTATTTAATATAAATGTTTTTCATAAACGTGTGGAAAAAATTGTTGGATCTTTGACATTTTTATTTAATACTTACATGTTTTGCCTATATAAATTACAAGTAATTGTAATTAAAATTAATTAAAAAAACGCATAAATAAAAAACTTTAATATTAATTTTTTTTTAAATTGTAATATCTACTTTTTCGAGTCACATGTGTATTTTTAAAACAAAAGTTAGAAATTGTTAGATTTTCATGTCTTTTTTAGTTTTTAAATTTTTTATTTGCAACATATTTATACAATGCTATAAAAAAATATTTTTTAATCTCGACGGTAAAAAAGAAAAACATAATAAATCTACACACACACACACACACATATATATATATATATATATATATATATATATATATATATATATATATATATAATTGTTTAAAGTACAATGCTATAATTGGGGAAAAAAATGTTATAAATAAAAAAAATATAAAAATCTATAATAGTAAGATGCATGTCTTTGAAAACATAAAGTAAACCACTATAATAGAAAACTAGAACATAATATAATTGTTTGAAGTACAATTCTGTAATTAGAATAAAATGTTATAAATTCAAAAAATATAAAAAGATACAATAGTAAGATGCTATAAAAGTACAATGTCACAAATAAAGTAGGATGTTAATTTTTGTAAAAAAAAAACAAAAAAACAATATGGATTGTAAAAAAAACTATTCTAATTCCGTAGACTAAACTCTAAACCCGAAATTATGTTTCAACAACATCATGTCTATTGATAAAAGCTGGACTAGTAATCCACATCGAAACTATCCCGAGTTCCAAGCAGGACTCAAAGCTTTTATCGAGAAGTCCAAGTCACACCTTGATAGTAATGGTAAAATCAGATGTGTGTGTCAAAAATGTGATAACCGTTACTTCAAGTACCCGACTGTAGTGGAACGCCATATATTTATAAATGGTTTCAGTAAGTCGTACACAACTTGGATCTATCATGGTGAATATTTAATTCCTCCAGTCGTCTTGCCAAGTAACGAAATGGCCGATTTAATCGACAATGTGATGTGGGTGTAACATCCCCCTCTGGCACGTATCACAATATTGTCAGCTTTGGGCTCCCAGCACGAAAACTTCCCAGGAGGTCACCCATCCCTGGATTGCTCTCGCCCGGGCATGCTTAACTGTAGAGTTCTTATGGGATATGCTGCCCTCACGACTTTAAAACGCGTTGTGATAGGGAAGGAATCCACACCCCTTATAAGGAATGCTTAGTTCTCCTTCCCAGCTGATGTGGGATCAGGTGCAACCCACATTCACCCCCTATTATAGGTTTCGACGTCCCCACCGAACACATCAACTCGTGCCCTAGCTCTGATACCATTTGTAACATCCCCCTCTGACACCTATCATAATATTGTCCGCTTTCGGCTCCCGGCGTGAAAACTTCCCAATGGGTCACCCATCCCTGAATTGCTCTCGCCTGGGCACGCTTAACTGTAGAGTTCTTATAGGATCTGTTGCCCTCACGGATTTAAAATGCGTTGTGACAAGGAAGGTATCCACACCCCTTTTCTTTTTTATCTTGCACCTGATCACACATAGGCTTGGAAGGAGAACGAAACATTTCCTTAAAAGGGGTCTTTAATTTATCTGTTTTGCAATTGTTGGAAGAAACTTTTATGATATCTCATCTTACCATGTCATTTCAAAATGTATTTGATTATTCATATATCTTTTTCAATGAACTAGATTTTATTTTAAACTTACCATTACTTTGTAGCGCCATGATTTTTTCCTAAACAATCAAACTCGAATATTTTCTTGATCATGGTCATAAGAATTCCAAATACTTGTCTTAGGTTAAGCTTTTTACCAAATGCCATTTTTGCTAACTATTACTATCAAATTAACTACCACCCAATTGAGTTGATTCCTTAGCATTTTCAAGTTATTACATGTAGTACATTATATAAGTCAATTTCCACTTAGACCAAAGATATTCCAACTAATTCCTTTGTAAACCATTGTTGGACTCTAGTCTAAAAAGTCAGAGTTGTCAGTTTTTTTTCAATTACTAGTTTTAGTGTTCCTTCTTTTTTACAAATGAAGCTTAACTTAATAGATAACTCATGAATTTTAGCAAATCTTAGCATACACTTTAAAACATCCACATGTCTATTTAAGTATCAAAATACATCAAATATTTTAATTTCGAAATTTATCTTAACCTAGTTTTAAATTTATCTATAGATAATGTCTTTACAATTTTATCAATAATAATTATTGATGCTGCTACCTTCCTTTTCTTTCCCTCGCACTTGATTTCTTGCTCACTATTTAGTTTGAGATCTCACACACCCGTGATAATAACATAATACATGGTGTAACTTTATTTGGTCTAATGTGCTTCCCTTGATACCCTATTCGTACGCATATAGACTAGAAGTCTACATTTTCGTTCTGAGCAATTAATGCATATATATATATATATATATATATATATATATATGTATATATATATATATATATATATATATATATATATATATATATATATATATATATATATATATATATTCATGAGACATAATTTTGACTTGGTCAACTTTTATATATTTAACTACAGCTCTTAACATATAAAATTTTGTTTTTATTTTGAAGTCAACCATAAAAGAGTAATTCTTATCTTCATTCCTTCTTTCGTTTTAAATTTAAAAAATTTGATAAAAAATGAACTTTTCGTTGTGTTTTCCTTATATTCAATAAGTAAGATAAATACCCATGTGTTTATCATATTTCTAAATACGAAAAATATCTGTGAAGAGTTATATTTTATTACATTTCTTCTTTTCTTTATAAACATAAAAATGTTTTAAATGTTACGATTTCCTTTTCTACAAAAGAATGTTGTCCAAGAATCACTAATTGAGAATGCACCATTCTCAATGATCAATATTTTTACACCTTTCTTAAAGTAGCATTCTACTTTGCAATTTCCAATGTGTTTCTAACTCCTAAACTTGTTTCATAAATATTCTGACTCCTTGAAAATTCATATTGGCTCGACTTAAACAATTGGATGATTTTTCAAAATATTAATGTGATTATTTCTATATAAGTTCCCTCATTGACGACTTAAACATTTATACATAATAAATTTCACTACTAGAAAAACAGCCTTTTACGACGCGCAATGCGTGTCGTAAACGCTCAGACGACGCGCAAATGCGTGTCAAGGAAGACCCTGTCATAACGAGAGACGACAAGCTTTTACGCGTCGTCTATTTACGAAGCGCATTTACGACACACATTTATGACGCGCAGTTATGACAAGCAATGCGTATCAAGGAAGGCCATGTCATAAAGGAAGACGACACGCATTTGCGTGTCGTAACCTTACGACGCACATGTTTATGACACGCAATGAGTATCAAGGAAGCCCCGATCATAAAGGAAGACGGCACACATTTTTGTGTGTCATAATTTTAAATGTTTTTAAAATTATATATTTTTGATAGATTTACTAATTTTCAAATTAAATAACACATTAAAAGTCTCATAATACAAAATAAAATACCTTAAACAATAAAGATAATTCATTGCACTAATATGTCAAATACAAATAATCATTCCAATAATAAGTAAATGTAACACATTGCTAATATTGCATAATTTTTATTATAGAAAACAAAACATACACAACATTAAAAGAAACCCATGACTAAATTCTCCTTTGACAATTTCCTTTCTAAGAGAATAACCTGAATGCAGGAACTTTGAGAGGCTGCAGGGCATGGAAGGAGGTTGCTAGAGCTGTCAGAACCTGCACATGGCAAATCGGTACAAATAAGAAGCTTGAAGTTGAAGGACCTATGGTCGATTTGAAAAACATCCTAGATGAAATTTGTTTAGTGTTGTCCACCATTGTTACCATAAACATGAGAAAAATTACTACAAATTTCAGAATTTGCAGACAAGTTGTTGAATTGACATACAAAAGGCACCAATAATAAAATAACTTGACTCATATGTTGTGAAGTATATGCAACAGGACCTCCACCATAAATTAATATCTCAGATCCTTTAACCTAAAACCATAAAATTGTGATGATTGATGATAGTTAAAGAGTCAGATGCTAAAAGTGTTCAAATTTGAGATGTGATAAGGTTTACCCTAAACTCTCTACAAACGATACAAACATCATATATTCTTAACAAAAAGATAAGACCTTGTTATAAAAACTCTCAATCAATTGACATTGTGTTCTGATAAAAAGATTATGACCCTCCACTTACGCAACAAATCAAACACTTCAGAGTCTAAAGACAGAACCTAAGAAAAAAAAGTCCTGGAGTTTTCACTTTCTTAATAATTTTGAGTCCGGTATATGAATGATGAAATCCCTATTTCGTATCAATAATAAACTTCAGATTCAAATAGGACAACTCACTTGTTATATATAATGACAATCAAACTATATCAAACACAAACAAATTAACCACTGCACATGTTAAATGAAAAAATTAAGGCATATGACAGTAAGCAATTAAAAAAAATAGAAAAACCTACCCAAGATTGAGAAAGAAAGGTTTGGCTCTGCTTCTTAGGTATGAGTATAATGGATGAGCGGAGAGACATATATGATTCTGGTTATCCCAATGTCATACGTGGTGGGATCCAGACTCGTTGCAGGCAAAGTCTCTCCAACGGCTTCAATTTCTCCTGCAGTGTTTCCATTTTACAATGTTATTATGTTACAATGTTATAAGATCCCTCCCTCTGTAATACCCAAAATACCCTTTTGAAATTTTTGTAAAACTTGCATATTATTCTTCCAGATTTCCATTATTATCATCTACTATCAAGTTCAAATCTTCATAAAGAATAATGAATTAATAGATATATGTATATGTGTATACATATATACACATACATATACATATATACATATAACGAATAATAATAAATTTTACTTTTACTTTTACCCGTGGATCATCTCCTACAGCTGGACCAGTACTCAGCAACAAGCTTTGAGAAATAAGAATCTGACTCCATTAGCTTGGAGGGGGCGTCATATTCCATCATTTCACCTATTATACATGAAATTTTACTATTTTGTAGAGGGTAATTGTGTCATTTTATGAGATATATGGGTTTCTGAAGAATAAGATACATACCAGAGGAAAGGACCATGACCATGTCACTGTCTATAACAGTTGGAATCCTATGAGCAACTGTTCCAAGTAAAATGGTTGTATTAGTGGGAGCAAAACTGAAAAAATCAGTTATACTCAGGGACCAAAAGCAAGTAACCATTAAACTCCATCACTGATTCAATCATACTGAACACTACCTTAGCTTTGTACAGGTAGGTATAGTTTAAGAAGGACACTAACCAGGTCCAGGTGGAGGCTTTGACAAATCAAAAGAAGCATGCGAGCCCCCATCTCTTTTCTTTTCATTTGATAAGATCTGTGATTCGTCATGGCCCTCTGATGCTTCTGCTTCCGGTTGTTTATCTTTTAAAATTCCCAGTCCCACATCAGACATTGCATCCATTGGTGGCATTCCTGCTCCATTAATCCCTCACAAGTCACAATCATTACTATACAAGAAAATAGTATATTTTTTATGAGTTTTACTCTTACACGATGTTGGTTTTGTTATGGTGGGTAAGTTGTACATGAGATGAGAACCTAGGTAAACAATTATGTACACATGCTAAAATATAACTTACAGCAAAAAAACCACCAACTCCATTCCCAGCATCCACAACTATATGAAATCCTTCTAATGGCTTTTCTGTAATCCACAGCAAGTAAGAAAATAAGCATGAGAGAAAGAAAAAAAAAAGTAATCTTCACATATACCTATGTTTCCTCAATCTTTGCGAACTGCTGTTACAAGATTAGAAGCGTAAATAGCCATGTAGTCAACTTTAGTGATGGAAGATGAAACTTTTCTTTCTGCTTCTTCTAGAGATTCTGGTGTAAATCCATTGTATATGTTTGCAGCACGCTCCAGAATGTCTTTAATGTCGGGTTTTCCAAGGCCTCCTTCATTAGTAAAGAATTTAAAACCATTTCTATTATAAGGAAGATGGATTGCTGTTATCATGATAGCTCCATCAACTGGACATAGAAAGTCTTCATTAGTAAAGAATTTAAAACCATTTCTATTGAACATTGCTGGAGTAGATGCTAATCTACGAAAACATCACTGAAAATAATTAACAAGATCATAACACCCAAAAAGAAAATAATCAAAATAAATGAAGAAATGATTACAATTACATTACCCGTATTGCACAACATCAAAGCCTACACCAGCAATTCCCCGAGAAGCTGCATCCTGGAAAAAAACATTAGGTTAATGTATTGTTTCATGCTGAAAAAGATGAGGTGTCAACAGGGAATTAGATACTATTCACATTCTCATAATTAAAAATAGCCCTAAACAAAAGTAGCCATAAATATGAGACTTACCTCTGTGTCTATCTGTGAGGATTCACGAGACACAGGATGATTTGTGTATGTGACAAAGTCATAATCAGCTCTAATATGTTCTTGAATACAATACCAATGCATAATGTATCATGATTCCTGTTTTTATATGCTCTTTCATTCCATTTAGAAGCCCAAACCTGAACAAAATGGGTAAGATAACAAATGTTAAACCATTCCAATTTTTGATGCAAAATTTCAATAGGTTTGACCATAAAGTCAAACCACAACTACGTTTTGGGAAGAGGGGGAAAAGTATCAAATATACCTTCTTCATTGCTTGCTAGATTTGATTCCATGTATCCTCTGCGGGACCTTGAGGCAAAGGAAAACTTGAAAGATCGATTATGATACAAGTGCTGCGGGATTCAATAGTTTGGAGGTGGGTTCAATAGAAAGGGAGGATTGTCGGAAATTGTAATAGAGTAAAATGGATTCGAATATTTTCTAATATGGTTATAGTTATGGGGAATTGAAGCTATAGAATTGGTGTATATGGGATAATGGGATCAAAAGTATATGGTTTTAGGCTTTATTATTATATAACTGATCTATATATAGCATAATGTAGACTCTTTTGTATGAGTACTCAAGTAATAGAGTCTATATTATTTATTGCTTACAATGTTTTTTGTCTAGTTTAATAATAATAATCATAATAACAACCATTAATAATAATAATCATAATAACAACCGTTAAGTTATGAGGCGTATTTAACCATTAGAATAGAGTTTGAATTATATTCGAAAGACTATATTGATAATTATATTAGAAAGACTATATTAACATAGTCATTTAATAATTATAAGATTTGAAGTATATTGCTAAAATAAATTAATTCGATAAAAATAAAGGATAAGATGTTAAAATGTGAATAAGAGACTTAAACTGTAAATGGTATTTAGCAAACGTATATGATATGACTACTTTACTAAACTACATGAAATTTAATTAGTGAAGTATAATATTATTTAATGTTTCGTAGATGTGAAAGTAGCCTCTTGTGATGATTATATAATTTTATAGATAAATGCTTAGGTATGAAAAGTGATTTTATATATGTGGAGACAAATCCCTTTCTTGATTCGCAAATTAGTTTTTGTGAAACATATGTTCATTATTTGTTTCTGAAAGATGTTTTGCAGACAACTTGATGAGGATATTTTCTATGTACCACAAAATGAAACCTCTTACCGAACAAAAGGCTATGACCTTGAGCCCCTTTTTAGGGTACTCTACAAAACCTACCTGTTTGATTGCCCCATATGCCTCAAAATCCCTTTTATTTCTGTTCTCTGTTGTCTCATAGTTCTGAACATTTAAAAAAGAAACATTAATTTATTTAAATCAAGAAACTAAAAAGACATAAAGCCTTAAAAGGCATCAATGCAAAAGAGAGTAATGCTCACAAGCCAAGCAACAAACATTGTCTTGTATGGATCTCCAGATTTATTTGGTGTCTTTCACTTCATGTTTGATTTTTATAAGAAAAAAAAATAACATAAGATTTATATAGCAAGCAGTTTACCTTTTATACAGCTAACTCCCCCAAAGAAAAAAAACCTGTTATGCAAAATTTATTTAAAGATTTGGACTTTTCCACCACTGCAATTGTCTTGTTAAGACCCTCGAATATATTATCAATAGCAGCTCTCTTGTGAGATAGGTTCACTTAATATGCTAGAAAAAATAATTTTAAGTTAAACATAAATATGAAGTCACACAAAATATATGTTTTTTTATGGAAAATGACAATATTGGGTCTCTTACATTTAACTTTAGCAAAGAAGATGTCAAAGAAGCAAGTCGTTTAGCCTTAATTTGTCCCTGGAAAACAATTAGTTCACATACTCTTCTGACCCTGAGGAATTGACTGATTTGCCCCTTCCTCTGCACCTTTATTGATTATCCCGTTTTGCTTTGCAGAAAGAGCTATTCTTCCACCACCTTCATCTTGGAAAAAGAGATCATAGAGTTGTTTAGATTACATTTAGTCTAAAACATCTGAATATGATCAACAAAATCAGATTAAATAAAATGCATTTTATATGGTGAATTACCATTAGACATGTGGCGAGATGAGTAGTTTCCTCTGCCACCCCTATTCTCATGTCCCTGCATCCCAGGTTTCCATCTAGGCTCTATAGATTCTTTACTCAGATTCTGCTAAAAGAGAGAATTTTAACTATCCACTATAAAGTGAGAATTTCTGTTAAAAACATTGAACTCCTAGCTTGTAAATCAAGGATCACAAAAGGTAGCACCAATCAACTATACAGAAACATGAAAAAACCACATAAAAGATAAAACTTCAAGAAAAATTATAACCAATCTAACGAGCAAGCTCGGAGTTAAAAGAGAGAATAAGAAACAAAATAATAATAATCCCAAACTAGGCACATAGAACACACAATTGCAAAGAAAAATCCCTAAAATCAACAAGCACCCAAAAATGCACATGCCAGGACCCAGAAATTTCCAATGGGGAGTCTTTAGGTATTTAACATTTTCAATTTGTGGGTCCGGATTGATTGAGGGTACCGAGAGAAACTAAGATAATGAAGGAACATACCGAGAAGTATCAACGACTCAGGAAGGAAACCAAGAACTTGGAAAGCACTTGCACCGAACATGCCACGATCCAGAATCTGGACAATCCATCAAAAAGAGTTTCTATCGTAAAGAAGAGAGATTTAGGGTTGTAGTGGTTGACTGTGAGAGGGATTTAGGGTTTCCTTCGGTTACCCCCTTCGCATCTTCGTAAATCTTCATATGGTCGAGGATAGAGATGAGAGAAAACCTGGTGGAGAAGGAAAGACGAGAAGGTGGAGG
This sequence comes from Lactuca virosa, assembly GCF_052849685.1. Taxonomy (NCBI): domain Eukaryota; kingdom Viridiplantae; phylum Streptophyta; class Magnoliopsida; order Asterales; family Asteraceae; genus Lactuca; species Lactuca virosa. The sequence goes on along the minus strand of NC_136432.1, from coordinate 231,132,644 downwards.
TGTCGATTAGGGGTTGTTCAACTGGTAGCTTCGATTGATGGTTGATGAGTCGTAGTTGTCGATCGGCGCTACAATCGAAAGGAGTTGCAGTCGCCGAACCATTTAGTGTGAGGATCGATTTAGAAGAAATATCAAACCCTTAACCTTAAACATGATGTGAAGCAATTGATCCAGTGGAGGCGAGGGAGAAGAAGGCGGGGGTTTAAAAAATTTGGGGATTTCATTTTCCCTCTAAGGAGATGCGCGTTTCTTAAAAAAAATATAAAACGACATTCACAGAGGACGCACAATTTAGATAAAGTGCCCTCCGTGTTTTTTTTTTTTTTTTTTACATGAGACACTAATTTAAGGGCGCGCAATAATGCGTGACCTAAATCCTTAAATTTTTTGAAGAGATGACACTTTTTTAATGTCACTCTCTTTTGCGTAACATAAATCAATGAGTGTCGTGGTTTGCGCGTCGTAAATGGGTCTTTTTCTTGTAGTGTTTCTTTATTCTTTTACTACTTCTTTTCTTCACCACACATGTATCTTCATTTTCTTGGAATTATTACAAATTTTGATAACAGTGAACTTACTTATCATTTCTAAACACTTCTAATACTATATAGATAATGTGATCTAACTTATCCTAAACTTTCATCGCCTTCATTTGAAACAACAACTCTCTAAATATATTCTACAATTATTGTTCTATTATAGTAAGAGTACCCGTAATAGTAATTATAGCTTTGGAAATCCCGGATCATTTCGTAATTTATTTTATAGACGACACTTGAATAGTCTTTAAATTTGAGGTATACCAAAACTTTGTTGCCGATGCTTAGTAAGTATATTTAGGAACTTACCCTCAATTTCTTCTCTTTCATTCATACTATCTTGTCCTATTTTTAAATATATCTATGCTAGATATAGTAGCCAACCCACAAATGAGCAATTTGTCCTTAATCTCTTCTTAATTAGGCGGCAGATTTAAACTTAGTATGGATTTAGAATGTGATTTAAAGATCAACACAGACTTAGCAATCAATGTAGTAGGTGCTTCAATAGAACTTACTACGTTCTCTTAAGTAAGAAAATCTCTAACTAGATAATCTTTTTCAACTTGGTCGCCATGGTTAGATCATGATTTCCATGATCCTAATTTCCCATAATCTAGGCTGTAGAACGCGGATTAGGGAAACACTAATTTGATTATAGCTAAATGATTGGATTCTCCCGTGAGTAACGAATCCAAAATAATCCAAAGATTATTCAAGTCACCATCTCTCAAACTATATACTTGTATTTGGCTAAGTTCTAATCGAATACGACAGACGTTGAATTTCGGGACGAAAATCTTTCAACTGGGGGAGACTGTGACAACCGTAAAAAATACGAGTATGTTCTAGATTTGAATAAACTCAGTTTCATATGTAGGCACAACGCACACTCGACTTAATAGTTAGAGGTTAAGTTTTGACTTATTAGAAACTTGGAAACAATTGGAAACGAGGGATAGTGTATTTAAATTTCACATTGATATGTGAATTCTACAACTACTTTAACTGTAGCGACTGTCAAATTCAGGTCATTCCTTGACTCGAGTATCTTTGTATAATCATGTAGAAACTTAATTCCCTTGACCTAGTAGTATAAATTAGGTCAGAGTCTCATAGGAACTTAAGTCGGAGTTGAAAATAAGACTAGTATACTTGATTCTTTAATTTCACTTGAATCTCAAAACCACTATATAGAATGCCAATAATCTGATTACATCAAACTATGTAACTTGCTACAAAATATAAGTATTTTATATTGAGAAATTTGATTATTTCAAATATTAAACTGTCACAACTCCAAATTTTAGACCTAGCATGGTCTAAACCCTAACCAAGTACAAGTGAAATTGCATTGCAATTCTTGTTACATTTTATAATCTATAGCCTTGGGGCTTGTTTAAAGAATTAACAAAGAGGTATGGATTGAAACCTAAGCTAAACTAGAGGATTATAAAAGAACATAAGATAAAAGACTAAGGGTGTAAATCATAAATATAGCCATTAAATATAACCATTAAATGAATTTTCACCCAAATTAATTAAGGGGAAAAGATGTTCACGGCCAAAACAAATAAAGGAAAGATGTTTACGGCCAAGGTAAAAAGGAAACATGTAGTTCACGGCCAAGTTCAGCCATGAACACCCTCTTAATGGGCTGAAAACCCATTTCAAGTCCAATTGTGGACCATAAACCTTATGGCCCAATACCATTCCAACCGTAAACACCCCCTATATATGTGTTTACACCCTGAATCAATTCATTTTCCTCATTTCTCAACCGTGAACCACTCCAAAATTCTCTCAACCTTCAACCGTGAACAACCCCATTTCCTTCCAATCTTCAAAGGTTTACGCCCAGAATCTTCAAATCTTCATATTTCCCCACCAAGAATATTCAAACCCTCATTCAAATCTTCAAGCAATCTTAAAATCTTCATAATCCTCAACATCCAACCGTGAACATCAACCCTCCAGCTGTAAACCCTATTTTCCCACCCGAAAACACATTTCCAAGATCACAATTAATCCCAATAATGATTGTAAGTCCTTCTTACATAATTAGAGTGTTGTCTAACACTTTAATTATTATTTACAACATTATTTAATTTATTATTTAAATTAATATCTTATTAATTTAAATACGACGATTGGGTATAATTATATTTAGGATACGACTACTGTCACGTATTCTAATCCGAGGATTACCGTTAGCACTTCGCAACTCAACCGAGCACATACATTCGAGGTGAGTTCATACCCCTATATTTTTCCAAGCTTTTTCAATGTTTTTTTTTTTTGGGGGGGGGGGGGGACACAAGTAAAACACAAGAAATCTTGTGTTTAAAAATATAAATTTTCTTATTATATTTTCTTACCGTTAACATGCATTTGAACGTGAAACGTATTAAATACGGCAAACATTGTGACTACTAGACTTACAAACAATTTACAAAACATGTTAAGACAACTATTTTACAAGCACAGATTATAACACGAAAAACAAACTTATAAACTATATTAGGTATAGTTTATGGAACGAACAAACGAACTACTTTTACAAAGTTACATGTTATTTATAAAAAGGTTTTCATTGTCTTATTCGTGAATCCGTTGAGGGAAAAAATTTGTGAGACACGTCTTCGAGTACTTACCTAAGTACCAAGGGAAGTCTAACCTTATGAACCAGAGTCTCCTGGAGGGTGAGCCTGAGTTTGTGTATAGATCTATACGGGTCTGACAATCTCGCGACCTGACTATTAGCTACAGTCGTTCTGAGTGACAAAGGCCATTAACATTAACGACGTCCGAAGAACGTCGTAGGGTTTAACGTCCATCAGTATGGTTATAAGAACTCACATGGATATAATATGGCCTCGTTCACAAAATAATATACTTAACAAACAGTCATCCGGTTTAGTAACTTTGTGATTACTTAGTATATACATCAGGGTGATATGAAATTAACATCCAACATGTAGTGAGATGTGTGACTTCCGCCTCACTTCCTATTCCTTGTATGGTTGTGGGCTTGGGCCAGAATCAACCGATCGACTGTCTGTTCGATCTAGATTTCTATAACTCGTAGGTACTAAGTGATCACAGGAGGGTATTAACATCACTTCAGTTTACAGAACAAACACGTTTTCGGCTAGTTTTATATAATAATAAAGCTACACTTTAACAACTTAAGTATGGGAAAATACTTGTACTTTTCAGTTTTGGAACATTTAAGACAACAACTCACTTTTATGGAAAATATAGGATTTTCCAGGACAAACATCAGTATTTTACAAGCAAACGGTTTATCATTCACCTAACGAACAATCATTGTTAATTCTATAATTACCTAGTTTATACATCCAGGTTATATATGAAGAATATCCGATAGGCAGTGGAATGTGTGGTTTCCGCCTCATTTCCTGTTCATTGTTTGGTTGTGGGCTTAGGGCAAATCCACACATTCAACTGTCTGTTCAATATTAGTTTATATATAACTAATATAAATTAAATGGTTATAGAAGGAACTGGTATCATCATAATTCTTACTAATAAAATATAAGATTTTCATAAGGAATACATTCATCACATCTTAAAGGACCATTACAGTTAACTCTGTAAGTACTTACTGAATACGCTAGAGTGATATACAATGAGGATCCGACATGCAGTGGAATGTGTGGCTTCCGCCTCATTTCTTGTTCCTTGTTTGGTTGTGGGCATGGGGCAGGACCACACAATCAATTGTCTGTTCGATCTGAATTGTATATAACTTGTATACACTAAGTACTCGTGGAAGGAACTAGTACGATTCATTTTACTTATCATTCATTACATCAGAAAATGTAGGATTTTCTGGAGCAACACCTCATGTTTTACAAAGAATAAAGAATATGTTTCCTAAAACAAAACGCTTATGAACTCACCAACTTTAATGTTGACACTCTTTCAAAAACTACTTGTATTTTCAGGACACTAGTAGCCAGGTACACGCCCAGGTTTCTAGAAGACGGAGCATAGTAGCTTCAAGTCTTTACTTTACTATTTACTTTTGGAGTAAATCATATATGATTCGAATACAATGTAAACATTTTAATATCAATACAATGGTTGTAGTTGCTTTGATTACTATTATTCAATTTTTGTGATACTGTACATGACGTCCTCCGCCTCCGAACGTTTCCGCCGTTCCAGTTTGGGGGTGTGACAGATTGGTATCAGAGCATTGTTTATAGTGAACTCAGTATATCAACCCATAAAAGATATATAACTATAAATACAATGGGGCCGAAGTGCTCTGACTAAAAGTATACTTTTAAAATATAAGTATTTTATGAAAAGTATACGAACAAGCATACACACTAAGAACAAGTATCACAAGAAGAACAAAACAAAAGTATTTAGATGTTGGACACTACAGGAAAACCTAGGCAGTTATGTAATCATATCTGGGATAAATATAGCCTGATCGACTATATTTATTTGAGATACGACCAACATGTGTTTGTGAGTGATAGTGGTGTTGCAACGAGTCTAAAACTTACCAACCCTATATACAAAGGATCTCTAGAACAAAACATAAAGCTAAAATACTATAGGAGTATTTTATGGTACTATAAGATAACAACAAGACTGAAAACTTACCAAGTCCATATACCAAGAAACTTTAGAAACAATCATACAATTAAAATACTATAGGAGTATTTTAGGCACTATAACTAACTTATGTGAAAACTAAAAGACCCTTACTGGCAGGTCTATAATTGCGAAGTGTATGCTTCTAGGGTTATACATAATTGGGATCTTATAGACTTAGAATTTGTGATCTTCGCTCTACTACCTGTTCCTTGTTTGGTTGTGGTTTTAGAGTAGGATCACTTATTCGAAGGTCTATTTGATCTTGGTTATATACAACTTGCATGCACTGCATGGTTATAGGAGGACCCAGTTTGGATCACCAAAAACTTCAGAAGAAATGTTTTACTTAATCTCATAAGATTCTTTAGACACTCCCATTCTTGCACGAACAACCTAGATAGATATAGCCACTCCACTACAACAACCAACAAAGGAGTCAAGGGAGAACAAGAGAGGATTCATAAAGTAGATTCCGAGAAGGGATCAGACGAGGAGTGAAGAGCTAGAGAAATCACTGGGGACCCTACCCTATCAGAAGCAGACATGATGAGTCCACTGGGTCATTCGGAGTCAGACTTTCAATCATGAAGTGACGGGGATCAGTGATAAAACCCGAAGCCTTACAGAGTAAGGATTCGACACACCCATGGAGAACAAGAACACCTTAGGAAAGTTCAGAGACAACAAATTCCCACAGCTGAAACCAGGGCAATCATAACTAGGGCAGAGAACAGAGGAAACCACTCACGAGGCGTGCTATGTGGTAAAACACCATATGCGTCACACTAATAAATAACCAAATAACATAACCCAGTGAGTTAGTGATTACACTACTCATATTATGTGTTAGGCTTATTGCCACTTCAGTAAACAACTAGTAACAGTAAACCAGATCACAAGATTTCACCTCAAAGGTGGTTACTATAAAAAATTCATAAGTCTATTATACGTAGACCTCTGTTATGAATTGCTTTCAAAAGTTTGAACATGATACACTTAGGACTAAGATAACTTAGATTCAAATAACACTCGACTAGTAACCACTACTAAAGGCTTACCACCATTTCACCTTTTAAACCGTATAACAGAAAGATACCTTCCCGTAGACTCATCAGGTGCGATCATACCAGCATTAATGTACCGGATCCCATCAGAACTCCGCAGTTAAGCGTGCTTGGGTGAAGGTGGTACCAGGATAAGTAAACTTAACACTCGTCCAATACCTATTTCCACTCACTACCATAAATACATCATAGGGATGTAGGTCGAAATATTTAAAACCGTACAATAAAATGTGGAATCTATACGTATATATAAATAAATAAAGTACGACTAGCAACGACCATAGTTACATACGAACTCGTTTCACATCATGCAACAAAATCATGTCTTCACATGGAAATAACCGGCCAACCGACGAAACCCCAATTCTACATATAGACTCCGCTACATTTCAAGCCGCCGTAACAACTGCCGTGACAGCTGTCATGGCGCAATTCAACGCTAAAAACCCAAACAAAAATAGAAACCGTGTCGACGGTTCAAACCGTAGTAACAACCAAGGAAACCAACAAGTGCCTACCTATAATGATACCCCAACCCACGAACCTAAGAGCAGGAAACAAAAATTCTGGAACAAAGAGGAGCGTAAATTATCTCAAAGACTTTCCAAAAGACAGCAACCTGTGGCAGCCCCTGCGGCCACAACATCTGCCACCCCTATAGTCCCAACCTCTGCCACTCCGATACCAGCAAATCGATATGCTGGAACTCTTCCGAAATGTAATAAGTGCAACCTTCATCATACCAGAGTGTTCCGGAAGATGTATTGCAAGAACTGCCTCCGAAGGGGACACACTATCTGTTTCTGCAGGGCACCGACACGACCAATCTCCCATGTCCCATACGATGGAGTAAGCTGGACCTGTTACGAGTGTGGTGATACGGGACACTACAAAAGAGATTGTCCAATGATAAGGAAGTCTGGCGAAGATGGAAGAGTGATGATGATTACCGCAGGAGTGACTATCCCGGACCACCTGAGAACAACAGTACATTTTCCGAATGAAAATAGGTTTAAAACATTAAATTTTCACGAAAACCGTTACCAACTAAATCTTAACCGTAAACTGCTTCCTCGTCTAAACAAAGCACCTCATTCAAATAAAATTAAGTATCCTTACAGGTAAGCTATAATGTCTTAGTGTAAACATTAGGGTCATATATAATTAAGAACCTATAGACTTGGAGTGCGTGATTCCGCCTTATTTCTTGTTCCTTGTCTGGTTGTGGATTTAGGGCAGAGTCACTCAGTCTACTGTCTTCTCAGCCTTAATTATATATGAATTGTAGAAAACAAGCGATTATAGATGGACCTGGTGGGGATCATAATATTAAGTATCAATACCATCCATCGAAACACTTCTACTGTTAGTACTCACATAATGCGGTACAAAATGCTTGCAGTAGTAATAACAGGGATAGAACTGAAAACACTAGAAACGTACACCTAAGATGCACTATCGCTTTGACCAACACTCTTCCGAACCGACCTAACACGTGTGTCAATAAGAATTTCCGACGACGGCATCCGACGTGGATTGGCTTGGTCCTCACCATACCAATCACGCATACTACCGAACGACCATTCGCTTTAACCGACCGATTAAAAAAACTCTCGTCACTTTTAACGACAAACCCGACACCGACCTTAGAATCGTCTCTCGTTTCAAACCCCCAAAGTACTCATGCGAGGAGTATTATATCCTTCCACAACCTTCCCGAAGTATTCCCAGCAGATCTTTTGGGAATACCAAATATGCAGCAAGTCAAGTTCAAGCACAGAGGCTAGGGAAAAATACGGTTAACCTATCACTGTTAAGTATATACGCGAGGGTGGTATATAATTAAGATTTTAAGGACTTAGGATGTGTGTTTCCGCCTTATCTCATGTTCCTTGTCTGGTTGTGGACTTAGGGCAAAGTCACCCATCCGACCATCTTGTCAATCTTAATTATATACGACTTGTATACATGAAACGATGATAGACGAACTAGGTATGAGTCCTACCATGAACTTCAGGACAAAAGGTTGTCCAGGATTACGAGCGTACATGCTACCATACAAATGAACATAGACAAGTGAGTCAAACCCACACACTTCCTACCAATTAAAACAGCAGGCCCAACAGTGAAGATCCTTTGGATTGTCAAGCGAGGATCTGAATTCACTGGAAAACGCAAGGATCAGATAGAACTGAAGTACCTACCACTTTCCTAATTCCTAGTAACCACTTAGGAGTTGAATTTCGGTACGAAATTGCCTTTAATGGGGGGATGATGTCAAAACTCCAAATTTTAGTCCTAGCATGGTCTAAACCCTAACAAAGTACAAGTGAAACTGCATTGCAATTCTTGTTGCATTTTATCATCTATAGCCTTGCGGCTTGCTTAAAGAATTAACAAAGAGGAATGGATTGAAACCTAAGCTAAATTAGAGGATTATAAAAGAACATAAGATAAAAGACTAAGGGTGTAAATCATAAATATAGCCATTAAATGAGTTTTCACCCAAATTAATTAAGGGGAAAATATGTTCACGGCCAAAACAAATAAAGGAAAGATGTTTACGGCCGAGGTAAAAAGGAAACATGTAGTTCATGGCCAAGTTCAGCCGTGAACACCCTCTTAATAGGTTGAAAACCCATTTGAAGTCCAATTGTGGACCGTAAACCCTATGGCCCAATACCATTCCAACCGTAAACACCCCCTATATATGTATTTACACCCTGAATCAATTCATTTTCCTCATTTCTCAACCATGAACCACTCCAAAATTCTCTCAACCTTCAACCGTGAACAACCCCATTTCCTTTCAATCTTCAAAGGTTTACGCCCAGAATCTTCAAATCTTCATATTTCCCAACCAAGAACATTCAAACCCTCATTCAAATCTTCAAGCAATCTTCAAATCTTTATAATCCTCAAGATCCAACCGTGAACATCAACCCTCCAACCGTAAACCCTTATTTCCCACCCGAAAACACATTTCCAACATCCCAATTAATCCCAATAATTATTGTAAGTTGTCACACCCCGAAACCGATGGCGGATACGTTCCGGGGCGGAGGACGTCATGCGTAGTATCACAACAGTTGTATCATAGTAAGCGAAGTAAACACAACCATTACATTATAATAAGAATATTTACATTGTTTGAAAGCATGGTTTATATATAACATTATATAACAAAAGTAAAAGACGTGACTCCAAAATGCTCCGTCTTCTCCAAAAGTTGGCAAGAGTACCTGTCTATTGATGTCCTCAGAATACAAGCAGTTTTAAAAATATCAGCATAAAGCTGGTCAGTTCATAAGCGTTTAGTTCTGGTGAAAGAAATGTTTCTTTGATCTTTTGAAAAATGTTTCCCAAGAAAATCCTATATTTTCTTATGAAAGATGTTTGATTATCCATTCGTTATTTGTTTAACAGCCGGTTTATGTAAGGTTGAGTTATCCCAGGAAAATCCTATATTTTCCTTAAAAGTTGATAGTTGGTTAACTGTTCTGAAATGAGGTGTACAAGTATCTACCATACTTGTATCTTTAGATGTAGTTTCCTTAAAAAAACCATGTTTGCTCTCTGTGAGGTGTATTAGCCTTATTACATAAATAAAACTAATAAAATAGGTAGTGAACTAGATCCTAAGGGTATTATAAATACCCTCTAGCAATCAAATCAGTTATTACTTTGAGGTTAGTTCACTTGTTTCATTATTACAAAAGTAAATCTCTGTTATCTAGGTTGCGAGTTTTATAACCATACATTAAACTAGATATGACGCGTAACGGGGCCAGTATCCTTTTATGACTTTGTCACCCGTAGACCTGACGGTCCCACTGTAGCTAGCAGCGAGGTGCGGGGTAGTCAGTCCCGTATAGATCTATACACAATAGTCACGCTCTCCCTACAAGAGATTCTGGTTACAAGGGTTAGTCCTACACTCACGAATCCGGTGGAGTGTTACCAAGGACGTGTCTCCAACTTAAAATAACAAACTTACAAGTAATAATATAGAAAATCCTGTTTATGTTTGTATGAATCCTTTGTAAAAATATCACATTTCATGACAAGATTCACAAGTTTCCTTGCTTTAGTTCTGAAAACTGTTTCTACGAGTTGATTTCTTAATCGTTTGGTAAAACTGTTTTCTGTGTTAAAAGCATACTGAACATGTAAGTATTTTATACAAAATAATATACTTTGAGTACAAGTTTCCTTGTACTTTTGCTTGTATTCCCCCCTGAAAACATGAAAAACTCGGAAAAGGTGTAGGGGTATGAACTCACCGTTTGACGTGGGATTCAAGTGTAAGTTGCTAGGAATTGTTGAGTGTCAATTAAAGCCTCGGACACAAACGGGTCCTATTTAGCATGAAGAAGTACATATATGCATTAGGTGAGGGCATAACACTATTCGTTATGGAAGGAACCCACCTTAGGGACTAGGAAACACTTAAAACTAAGTGTTAGAATCACATATGATTTGAAAATGGGGAGTTTGCGGTCGTAAAAGGGGTTTACGGTCCATGGGTTTACGGCCGTAAACTCTTGGCGAAAAGTGCGATTTTTGGTGTTCCAAGGTCCTTTCTAGCCTTCTGGAAGTGTTCTAGGCTTAGGAGGGTGTTGTGGCAACTTTGCACCATTAAAATAGAGTTTACGGTCAAGGGAGATTGCCTTGACCGTAAACACCCTTCCGGTCACGATTTCTAGATGTTTAACAAGTGATTCTTGTATCCAACAAGCTAAGGGTAGAGTACTTACGTAATGGAAGCTTGAAAGGGTGGTTAGAGTCCAAAAACACTAGTGTGTGTTCTTGGTGTTCTTGGTGAGAAAGAAAATCTAGAAAAAGATGAGATTCATGAGATAGGAGCATGGATTTACCACTAGGAGTGAGATAGAAACACAATCAAGGTGAAGAATCACTTACATTCTTGAGGATCTTTGAGCAAAATCGAAGTTTGTAGAGAGAGAGAGAGAGAGTAGAGAGAGAAAGCTTCTGGAGTGTGTAAAGTGAGAAATGAAGGCTACTCATCCCTTATATAGGAGTGAGTTTACGGACAAGGGGTGGGGTGGAGGGTTTACGGCCGTGAACAGTGTTTACGGTCGTAAACAGAGTTTACGGTCGTAAACTAAGTTTGCGGCCGTAAACTCCTCTTGAAGGTTTGTTTGGCCCGAATGCTATGTTTTGTCTTAGAAAACCTCGTTTTCGAATACGGAACTCGATCGAACTAAGTTTAGAATATTCCGTTAGACCAAAAACAATACTAACGTGAACGGAAATAAATCCGAATTGATTTATTTAAAAGTAAAGTCCTTCTTAAACTATCAAATTTGACGGAATTAAATAAAGACCCAAATTTGATTAACGAAAATTGAGTAAAGATAACGGAAAAAGTTTCGGGTTGTCACATCATCCCCCCGTTAGAGGGAATTTCGTCCCGAAATTCGAACATAGAATACAAATCATGGATTAGAAAAGAGATGCGGATACTTCTGTTTCATCTGGTCTTCGCGCTCCCAAGTGAATTCAGGTCCGCGCTTGGCATTCCAGCGAACCTTCACTATCGAGATGCGACTTTGTTTCGTTCGTTTGATCTCTCTATCCATGATTTTGACTAGTTCTTCTACGAAGTTCAGATTCTCGTTGATTTCAATCTCGTCGAGAGGAATCGTAAAGGTTTCGTCGGATACGCATTTCTTAAGATTCAAAACGTGGAATATAGGATGAATGTTGCTAAGTTCTTACGGTAAACGAAGTTTGTAGGCTACGGGACCGATCCTAGCGAGGATCTCGAAGGGTCCTATGTATCTTGGATTTAGCTTTCCACGCTTTCCGAAGCGTATCATGCCTTTCCAGGGTGAGACCTTCAACAGAACACGGTCTCCAGCTTGGAACTCCAAGGGTTTTCGTCGCTTATCTGCGTAACTCTTTTGTCTATCTCGTGAGGCTTTGATTCGTTCCTGGATTTGTACGATCTTTTCGGTGGTTTCGCGGATGATTTATGGGCGAGTGAGAGTGCTGTTAGGGACTTGCCCCTTGGCTAGCTGCGTGTCGCCCACCTCAGCCTAGCACAGAGGGGATCTGCACTTGCGGCCATAGAGAGCTTCAAAAGGCGCAGCCTTCATGCTGGTATGGTTGCTGTTGTTGTAGGAAAACTCGACCAAGGGCAAATGGGTGTCCCACGACTTACTGAAGTCAATAACACAAGCTCTCAGCATGTCTTCCAAGGTCTGGATGGTTCTCTCACTCTGCCCGTCTGTCTGAGGATGGTAAGTTGTGCTCATATCCAACTTAGTTCTAAGAGCCTTCTGTAGTGACTGCCAGAACCTCGAAGTGAACCTGCTATCTCGATCGGAGATAATGGACACAGGCACACCATGCAGTCGAACTATCTCTCGGATGTAGATTCTCGTGAGTCTCTCCATTTTGAAGTTTTCCTTAATTGGCAGGAAGTGGGCGGATTTTGTCAGTCGGTCGACAATTACCCAAATGGCGTCGTGCCCACTCGGAGACTTGGGTAATTTGGTGATAAAATTCATAGTAATTCTCTCCCACTTCCACTCAGGTATCTCCGGCTGGTGGAGTAGACCTGAGGGCTTCTGATATTCGACCTTCACCTTGGCGCAAGTCAGGCACTTGCCTACGAAGGTAGCGATCTCTGCTTTCATGTTCGGCCACCAATACAGTTTCTTGAGATCGAGGTACATCTTGTCCGAGCCTGGATGAATGGAGTATCTAGTCTTGTGAGCTTCATTCATTACAACCTCTCTGTAACCACCGAACCTTGGGGTCCAGATCCGGTCCATGAAATAACAGACTCCGTCCCCCTTGATTTCTAGGTTCTTTTCCATTCCTCTCAAGGATTCACCCGACATGTTCTCTGGTTTTAAGGCTTCTAGCTGAGCCTCCTTGATTTGCGCGGACAAATGGGAATGGATAGTCATGGTCAATGCCTTCACTCTACGACCTGAGTACTCCTTCCGGCTGAGGGCATCTGCCACCACATTGGCCTTGCCGGGATGGTAGCGGATTTCGCACTCGTAATCGCTGAGTAGCTCAACCCATCGCCGTTGTCTCATGTTCAGCTCCTTCTGGTCGAAAATATGCTGCAAAATTTTATGGTCAGTGAAGATAGTGCACTTGGTTCCGTAGAGATAATGTCTCCATATCTTCAATGCGAAGACCACTGCTCCCAATTCTAGGTCGTGCGTTGTGTAGTTGACTTCGTTTGCTTTCAGCTGTCTTGAGGCATAAGCAATGACTTTTCCCCGTTGCATGAGCACACAGCCTAGGCCCTGATTGGATGCATCACAGTAGACAACGAAGTCCTCCGTCCCTTCGGGCAGGGACAAGATAGGTGCGCTGCATAGGGCCCGCTTCAATGTTTGGAACGCAGTGTCTTGCTTCTCACTCCAACAAAAGGGTACGCCTTTCTGAGTCAGAGTGGTTAAGGGTTTGGCAATTCTGGAGAAATTCTGGATAAATCTGCGACCGTAGCCAGCGAGACCCAAAAATTGACGGATTTCTATGGGTGCCTTCGGTGCTGACCAGTTCTCTATCGCTTTGATTTTGGAGGGGTCCACGTGTATGCCTTCCTCGCTTATCACGTGACCTAGGAAGGTTACTTTGTGAATCTAGAATTCGCACTTGGAGAATTTTGCGTACAACTTCTCCGTCCTTAGGGTTTCCAGCACCGATCTCAAGTGTTGTCGATGATCTTCCTCACTTCTGGAATAGACAAGTATATCGTCGATGAACACGATTACGAACTTGTCCAGGAAAGAACGGCACACCCGATTCATCAGGTCCATGAATACTGCCGGTGCGTTGGTTAGACCAAAGGGCATTACTACAAATTCGTAGTGTCCATAACGAGTTCGGAATGCTGTCTTGGGCACATCATTCTCGTGAACTCGCAACTGATGGTACCCTGATCTTAGGTCTATTTTGGAAAAGTAACTGGCTCCCTGAAGTTGATCGAAGAGGTCGTCGATTCGAGGAAGAGGGTAACGATTTTTTACTGTAAGCTTGTTCAACTCGCGGTAGTCAATGCACATCCGAAAGGATCCATCCTTCTTTTTCACAAACAAGATTGGGGCTCCCCAGGGTGAGGAACTCGGTCTGATGAATCCTTTGCTGAGCAGCTCATTGAGCTGACTGGATAACTCCTGCATTTCTGCCGGTGCTATTCGGTATGGGGATTTAGCTACGGGGGTAGCTCCGGGGACTAAGTCGATGCGAAACTCGACTTGGCGTTCGAGAGGGATTCCCGGGAGATCTTTGGGAAGAACATCGGGAAAGTTGCAGACTTCGGGGATGATCTTGAGGTCTTTAACTTCCTGCTTCTCGTTAATGACGTGGGCTAGGAATACATAACACTCCTTTCGCAGGAGTTTCTGGGCTTTGATGCACGAAACGATACGGAGGTTTGAACTGAGTTTATCGCAGTAAATCATGAGGGTTTCACCGGAGGAAAGATTGAGACATATAGCTTTTTCGTAACAAAGGATATCAGCATGATTGGGGCTCAACCATTCCATGCCGATGATGACATCAAAGCTTTTTATGGAATCTGGCATAAGGTCGATAGGAAAAGAATGATCGTTCAAGGTAAGGGTACAACCTACGTATATATCATTAGTGCTCTCTTTCTCACCGTTAGCCATCTCGACGGTAAATGTTTCAGTTAGTGGTTGAGGTTTATGTTTAAGAAGATGTTTGAATGCATGACTAACAAAACTTTTCTCCGCACCAGAATCGAAAAGAACGGATGCATAAGAGTTGTCGAGGAGGAACGTACCCGTAACAACGGTGGGTTCTGCAACTGCCTCTTCTTGACCCATCGTTAGCACTCTCCCTGTGCCACCTGCTGTTGTTGCCTTCGGGCAGTTTCTCTTATAATGCCCGACTTCCCCACAACCATAACAGGCTTGACCGACGCCTGCTCCAGATGCCTGATTGGTTGCTTGGACTGGTATCTTGCAAAATCGAATTGTGTGTCCCTTTTTGCCACAGTTAGTGTATGACATCTCACGACATGGGCCGGGGTTATGATGGAAATTGCATTTGTCGCATCGAGGAAGGGTACGAGCATATTTACCGGTAGGAGCTTGAGTGGCAGGAGCAGCGGCAGGAGTAGTAGCAGCGTGGACTGCCACCGTTTGCTGTTTCTTTGAGGGCTCCTGTGAAGACTGGCCCTTTCGCTGCTTCCAGAATTTCCTTTTCTCACCACTCTCTTTTGCTGGCTCAGGAGCGGTTGCCACTTTATCAAGATCAACTCCATGATCTATGAGAGTTTGCGACAGGCACTTCGCGCTGTCAAAGGTGTTTGGCCTAGCAGCCAAGACATTTCCTTTGGTGGGTTGTGTCAGTCCCCAAATGTATCTCTCAATCTTTTTGCTTTCTGGGGTGACCATTCCCGGACAGAGAAGTGCTAGGTCTTCAAACCTAGAAGTGTAGGCAGCAATGTCAGATTCCTTCATCCTTAGGTTCTAGAGTTCATGCTCTAATTTCTGCATCTCGCCCCATGGGCAGTACTCAGCTAGCATGAGTTCCTTTAAACTTTCCCAACCCATAGCATTTGCCACTGGCAGGGTTAGGGATTTGACCCGACCATTCAACCAGGTCAGTGCCCTGTTAGCGAAAGTGCAAGCGGCGAATTTTACTTTGTTGGTTTCAGAACAGGAAAAGATTTCAAAAATGGACTCGATCTTTTCAAACCATTGAGTCAGGGAAATGATACCTCCTTTGCCATCAAAAGATGTGGGTTTCGCATTCATGAAGTCCTTATAGGAGCACTCCTTTCGGTGTCCCTGACCACCTTCATGATTTTGGGGATGAGTGCCACTTCCTTGCCCACCAGATCCGCCAGGATTGATCTGTGACATCGCGGCAGCCACAGCAGCAGTAACAGCTGCCTGGAACATAACGGGATCGAACTGAGGGGGCGGTGGTGGTGGTGGAGTGTCATCATTTCTTCTGATGGGTCTTTTTCGGGGAGGCATCTTGTTCTACAAACAATCAGGAAGAAGAGGATGGTAAGTCCTCAAGATATATGAAACAAAATATATCTCGTCCTGATAATAAAGTGTTCTACCAAGCGATAAGCAAAGAAAGGTTACTAATACAAGTAAGTTATCACTAAGAAACGAATAGGTAGCAACACTAGGAATGAATTTTTACAATGTATTCGGCTCTGGCTAAAATACTCCTACAGTATTTTAAGTTGCATGTTTTGTTCTTTTGATATCTTGTTGAATGGATACTGGGTAAGTTTTAGGCCTGTTGCAACGCTAAAGTCACTCCCAAGCACATGTTGGTTATGTCTCGAATAAATATAGTTGATCAGGCTATACTGACCCTAGACATGATTACATAACTTCCCAGGTTTAACCGCAGTGTTCAACATCCAAAATACTTTTGTTTTGTTCTACTCATGATATTGTTTCTGGTATGTAGGTATACTTGTTTACTTTTGTAAAAATACTTATATTTTAAAAGTATACTTTTAGTTTAGAGTGCTTCAGCCCCTTGGTGTTTATAGTTGTATACCATGTAAGGTTCGGTATACTTAGTTCACTATAAACAATAGCTCTGATACCAATCTGTCACACCCCGAAACCGATGGCGGAAACGTTCCGGGGCGGAGGACGTCATGCGTAGTATCACAACAGTTGTATCATAGTAAGCGAAGTAAACACAACCATTACATTATAATAAGAATATTTACATTGTTTGAAAGCATGGTTTATACATAACAGTATATAACAAAAGTAAAAGACGTGACTCCAAAATGCTCTGTCTTCTCCAGAAGTTCGCAAGAATACATGTCTATTGATGTCCTGAGAATACAAGCAGTTTTAAAAATATCAGCATAAAGCTGGTGAGTTCAGCGTTTAGTTCTGGTGAAAGAAATGTTTCTTTGATCTTTTGAAAAATGTTTCCCAAGAAAATCCTATATTTTCTTATGAAAGATGTTTGATTATCCATTCGTTATTTGTTTAACAGCCGGTTTATGTAAGGTTGAGTTATCCCAGGAAAATCCTATATTTTCCTTAAAAGTTGATAGTTGGTTAACTGTTCTGAAATGAGGTGTACAAGTATCTACCATACTTGTATCGTTAGATGTAGTTTCCTTAAAAAAACCATGTTTGCTCTCTGTGAGGTGTATTAGCCTTATTACATAAATAAAACTAATAAAATATTTAGTGAACTAGATCCTAAGGGTATTATCAATACCCTCTAGAAATCAAATTGGTTATTACTTTGAGGTTAGTTCACTTGTTTCATTATTACAAAAGTAAATCTATGTTATCTAGGTTGCGAGTTTTATAACCATACATTAAACTAGATATGGCGCGTAACGGGGCCAGTATCCTTTTATGACTTTGTCACCCGTAGACCTGACGGTCCCACTGTAGCTAGCAACGAGGTGCGGGGTAGTCAGTCCCGTATAGATCTATACACAATAGTCACGCTCTCCCTACAAAAGATTCTGGTTACAAGGGTTAGTCCTACACTCACGAATCCGATGGAGTGTTACCAAGGACGTGTCTCCAACTTAAAATAACAAACTTACAAGTAATAATATAGAAAATCCTGTTTATGTTTGTATGAATCCTTTGTAAAAATATCACATTTCATGACAAGATTCACAAGTTTCCTTGCTTTAGTTCTGAAAACTGTTTCTACGAGTTGATTTCTTAATCGTTTAGTAAAATTGTTTTCTGTGTTAAAAGCATACTGAACATGTAAGTATTTTATACAAAATAATATACTTTGAGTACAAGTTTCCTTGTGCTTTTGCTTGTATTCCCGCCCTGAAAACATGAAAAACTCGGAAAAGGTGTAGGGGTATGAACTCACCGTTTGATGTGAGATTCGAGTATAAGTTGCTAGGAATTGTTGAGTGTCAATTAAAGCCTTGGACACAAACGGGTCCTATTTAGCATGAAGAAGTACATATATGCATTAGGTGAGGGCATAACACTATTCGTTATGGAAGGAACCCACCTTAGGGACTAGGAAACACTTAAAACTAAGTGTTAGAATCACATGTGATTTGAAAATGGGGAGTTTGCGGTCGTAAAAGGGGTTTACGGTCCATGGGTTTACGGCCGTAAACTCTTGGCGAAAAGTGCGATTTTTGGTGTTCCAAGGTCCTTTCTAGCCTTCTGGAAGTGTTCTAGGCTTAGGTGGGTGTTGTCGCAACTTTGCACCATTAAAATAGAGTTTACGGTCAAGGGAGATTGCGTTGACCGTAAACACCCTTATGGTCACGATTTCTAGATGTTTAACAAGTGATTCTTGTATCCAACAAGCTAAGGGTAGAGTACTTACGTAATGGAAGCTTGAAAGGGTGGTTAGAGTCCAAAAACACTAGTGTGTGTTCTTGGTGTTCTTGGTGAGAGAGAAAATCTAGAAAAAGATGAGATTCATGAGATAGGAGCATGGATTTACCACTAGGAGTGAGATAGAAACACAATCAAGGTGAAGAATCACTTACATTCTTGAGGATCTTTGAGCAAAATCGAAGTTTGTAGAGAAAGAGAGAGAGAGAGAGAGAGTAGAGAGAGAAAGCTTCTGGAGTGTGTAAAGTGAGAAATGAAGGCCACTCATCTCTTATTTATGGGTGAGTTTACGGCCAAGGGGTGGGGTGGAGGGTTTACGACCGTGAACAATGTTTACGGTCGTAAACAGAGTTTACGGTCGTAAACAGAGTTTACGGTCGTAAACTAAGTTTGCGGCCGTAAACTCCTCTTGAAGGCTTGTTTGGCCCGAATGCTATGTTTTGACTTAGAAAACCTCGTTTTCGAATACGGAACTCGATCGAACTGAGTTTAGAATATTCCGTTAGACCAAAAATAATACTAACGTGAACGGAAATAAATCCGAATTGATTTTTTTAAAAGTAAAGTCCTTCTTAAACTATCAAATTTGACGGAATTAAATAAAGACCCAAATTTGATTAACGGAAATTGAGTAAAGATAACGGAAAAAGTTTCGGGTTGTCAAATAAGTCCTTATTACATAATTAGAGTGTTGTCTAAAACTTTAATTATTATTTACAACATTATTTAATTTATTATTTAAATTAATATCTTTTTAATTTAAATATGACGATTGGGTATAATTATTTTTGGGATACGACTACTGTCACGTATTCTAATCCGAGGATTACCGTTAGGACTTTGCAACTCAATCGAGCACACATATTCGAGGTGAGTTCATACCACTATATTTTTCCAAGCTTTTTCAATATTTTTAGGGGGGAATACAAGTAAAACACAAGTAATCTTGTGTTTAAAAATATAATTTTGCTTATTATATTTTCTTATCGTTAACATGCATTTGAAAGTGAAACGTATTAAATACATCAAACATTGTAACTACTAGACTTACAAACAATTTACAAAAGATGTTAAGACAAAACTATTTTACAAGCACAAATTATAACACGGAAAACAAACTTATAAACTATATTAGATATAGTTTATGGAACGAACAAACGAACTACTTTTACAAAGTTACGCGTTATTTACAAAAAGGTTTTCATTGTCTTATTCGTGAATCTGTTGAGGGAACAAATTTGTGAGACACGTCTTCGAGTACTTACCTAAGTACCAAGGGAAGTCTAACCTTTCTGGGTGACAAACGTCCTGACTATTAGCTACAATCGTTCTGGGTGACAAACGTCATTAACATTAACGATGTCCGAAGAACGTCGTAGGGTTTAACGTCCATCAGTGTGGTTATAAGAACTCACATGGATATAATATGACGTCGTTCACGTAATGATATACTTAACAAACAGTCATCCGGTTTAGTAACTGTGTGATTACTTAGTATATACATCAGGATGATATGAAATTAACATCCGACATGCAGTGGGATGTGTGACTTCTGCCTCACTTCCTGTTCCTTGTTTGGTTGTGGGCTTGGGGCAGAATCACCGAATCGACTGTCTGTTCGATCTAGATTTCTATAACTCGTAGGTACTAAGTGATCACAGGAAGGTATTAACATCACTTCCAGTTTACAGAACAAACACGTTTAAGGCTAGTTTTATTTAATAATAAAGCTACACTTTAACAACTTAAGTATGGGAAAATACTTGTACTTTTCAGTTTTGGAACATTAAAGACAACAACTCACTTTTATGGAAAATGTAGGATTTTCTAGGACAAACATCAGTATTTTACAAGCAAACGGTTTATCATTCAACTAACGAACAATCATTGTTAATTCTATAATTACCTAGTTTATACATCCAGGTTATATATGAAGAATATCCGATAGGTAGTGGAATCTGTGGATTCCGCCTCATTTCATGTTCCTTGTTTGGTTGTGGGGTTAGGACAGATCCACACATTCAACTGTCCGTTCGATATTAGTTTATATATAACTAGTATAAATTAAGGGGTTATAGAAGGAACTGGTATCATCATAATTCTTACTAAGAAAATATAGGATTTTCTGAAGGAATACATTCATCACATCTTAAAGGACCATTACAGTTAACTCTGTAAGTACTTAGTGAATACGCTAGAGTGATATACAATAAGGATCCGACATGCAGTGGAATATGTGGCTTCCGCCTAATTTCCTGTTCCTTGTTTGGTTGTGGGCTTAGGGCAGAACCACACAATCAATTGTCTGTTCAATCTGAATTGTATATAACTTGTATACACTAAGTACTCGTGGAAGGAACTTGTACGAGTCATTTTACTTATCATTCATCACATCAGAAAATGTAGGATTTTCTGGAGCAACACCTCATGTTTTACAAAGAACAAAGAACCTGTTTCCTAAAACAAAACGCTTATGAACTCACCAACTTTAATGTTTACACTCTTTCAAAAAACTACTTGTATTCTCAGGACACTAGTAGATAGGTACACGCCCAGTTTTCTAGAAGACGGAGCGTATTAGCTTCAAGTCTTTACTTTACTATTTACTTTTGGAGTAAATCATATATGATTTGAATACAATGTAAACATTTTAATATCAATACAATGGTTGTTGTTGCTTTGATTACTATTATTAAATTGTTGTGATACTGTACATGACGTCCTCCGCCCCCGAACGTTTCCGCCGTTCCGATTTGGGGGTGTGACATAAACTCAACTCATTATGGTGTTAACAGTTTTTATTTGTTTTAAAACAATCCAAGACATTTTATATCCATTATGATATTCTAAAATGCCCAAACTTTATAACAAAATGTCAAAATTTTATAAAATAAATGCAAGTTTTATAAAATTTAAACCTCCCCCAAAATTTTATATTATATATGACATCTTTAATTATTTACAAGTCATGAACATAGATTATATTATGGAACAATAATTTATAAATATTAGCTTATTTATGAGCATAAGAGCCAAAATGTCATAAAATTCAATACAAGAATTTATATTTTAAAAACTCAAATCGTATAACTTGTTACACAATATACTTGATCAAAAGTTAAGTCAATTACTACAAAAATAAAGCTTCATATTTTATAAACCTCTATTAAAATTTTATAAAATATAACCACCAACAGTTATAAATCATACCAACTACAAAGAAAATCCTCTTCCATCTCCTTCTCTCCAATCAAAACTCGGCCACCTCTCTCTATTGTAGAACTCAAGTATACTAGTATTATAATTCAATTAGAGACTCACTAGTGTGTACCATTATCGTAGGGCATCGGTAGTAGGTCGTGTGGCACTTAGTTCAAGGCATCGTTAGCATTATCACAAAGCATTGTGAGTATTCACAACCCCTATTTTTGGTTTTGCATTTTGGATGGAAAAACATGTCCAAAAATGATTTATTTTTCGTTGTGTTTAATTTAACTTGTATCAATTTGATTGTTAAATTTTCATGTATATGTATGCAATTGTGAAACATGAGGCCTTATTGTCTTAAGAACCTTACACTTTACTCCAACCATTAACTCTTCAAGCCAATGGTTATTATGGATAGTGCTATTAGGGATTGAGAACTCCTCACTCACCCGTTATATGGAATGCATATTACCATGTCTATGTATGGAACAATAAGCATAGATCTTGATAGGGCATCTGTCATAGGCTTCTTTGTGAACTCATTGTTGATCATTATGCACATATGAAACTTAAATACTTATTATACACATACACACTTTATTACTCATGTTAGCAACGAACTTCCATTTATGGAAACTTTTATCAAAACTCTGTTTATGACTTATATAACTACTATTTTTGTAAACCTGTGAACTCACCAACTATTTGCATAGTTGATCCTCATTTTACACACTTTTTTAGGAATCATCTAGTAAGTGGCACATAGAGACACATCACTTGTAGAAGCATTATGCATGTGTTGTTTTCCAATTGTATTGTAATTCTTTTAAAATTGTTCAAAACTTATTGTAAATTGTAAAATTTTTTAATACTATGGTTGGTGTTGTCTTTTAACTTTTGCAATGAGAACCTTTGTACTCTCATGCCCAGTGTTTCTGCTTTAGCGGGGTGTGACACGTACCATGTTGTGCCTAACACCCAAATGTCGCGACATTCCATTATACACTTGTCACAAAGGAATTTTATAGATCAAATTCCTTAACCATTCTGCTTCCTTTCCATCAGCTGCAAGGGCTACAAATTCAGATTCCATAGTTGAATTTGTGAAGCATGTTTGTTTTTTAGAACCCCATGAAATAACACCTTGACCAAGAAGAAACACCCAACCACTTGTAGAAGAGTGGTCCTCAACATTAGTAATCCAACTAGCATCTGAATATTTTTCAATAACTAAAGGAAACCCTACATAAGTCAAACCAAAGTCCATGGTTTTCTTAAGATACTTTAGCACCGTCATTACTGCTTTCCAGTGGTGTGTTGCTAGTAAATCTACTTAGATTTCCTACAACAAATGCAATATCAGGCCTTGCGTTGATCATAACATACATCAAACACCCAATGACCTTTGAATACTCAAGTTGTGAAGCTACTTCACTAGTATTCGGCATAACCTTCATGCTTGGATCAAAAGGTGTACTCACATGAGAACAATCAAAACAATTGAACTTCTTAAGCACTTTTTCTATGTAATGAGACTATGAAATTGAGATTCCTTGATGTTCATGCTTGATTCTTATTCCAAGAATCACTTCTGCCTCCCCCATATCCTTAATGGAGAATTGAGATGATAAAAATTCGTTGGTCATGTCAACTTGCCTTTGATTAGTACCAAAGATTAACATCTCATCTACATATAAGCATATGATCACTCCTTTGTCAGGGTCATCAAACTTGCTATATATACACTTGTCTGGTTGATTGAACTTGAAACCATGTGACAAGATAACATCATCAAAATTCTGATGCCACTGTTTTGGTGCTTGCTTCAGCCCATACAATGATTTAACCAACTTGCACACCTTATGCTCATTTCCAGACATAACAAAACCCTCAGGTTGTTTCATATACACCTCTTCCTCTAAATCACCATTTAAGAATGTTGTTTTAAAATCCATGTGGTGAATCACCGAATTATGAATTGTTGCTAAGGCAATCAGCAATCTAATAGTAGATATAAGAGCAACTGGATAATATGTGTCTAAATAGTTAATGCCAGGTTTTTATCTGGAACCTTGAATAACCAATCGAGCCTTAAACTTATCAATTCATCCATCAACTTTCATCTTCCCTTTCAGTTTCCACTTGCAACCCAAAGGTTTGCATCCAGGAGGAAGATCAGACAACACCCAAGTATTATTCCCCATGATGGAATGCGTCTCATCATTTATTGCTTCCTTCTAGGAAGCAAAATCTTGAGATTTCATTGCTTCATCAAATGTTTTAGGATCCTCTTCAACACAAAAACAATATGAATATTGATTTGCAATTTCAACTCTCGAACCCTCAACTAGGTATAGCCGAAAATCATTACCAAATGATTTGCCTTTCCTTTGTCTATTGCTTCTTCTAAGCTCATGTGATTCATTTGAATCAGGTACAACTTCCTTGGTGGTTTCACTGGAACTAGGAACCAAGTCTTTTGGTCTAGGTATGGATGAAAATCTGTTCTCATCAAATATTGCATCTCTAGATTCTATAATAGTGTTAACTGAAACATAAGCATTAGGTTCTATAACATAAAACTTATAAGCCTTTGAATGCCCAACATAACC
The DNA here is from genome assembly GCF_052849685.1 of Lactuca virosa. NCBI lineage: Eukaryota > Viridiplantae > Streptophyta > Magnoliopsida > Asterales > Asteraceae > Lactuca > Lactuca virosa. Next base: position 231,108,237 of record NC_136432.1, on the reverse strand, counting down.
AATAAAAATCAATACCTCTTTCACCTAAATTCTTCAATTTTGGTTCAGTCATCCTCACAGCAGCCCGACAACCCCAAACTTTAAGATATCCTAAGTTTGGTTTCTTTTTGTACCAAAGTTCATAGGGAGTTTATCATGTTCCTTTTGTTTGGAACTCTATTTAAAAAAGATAACATTCAATTAGCATAGCTTCTCCCCCTAATCCAACACTCAAACCTGAGTAAGACAACATAAAGTTCACCATTTCCTTTAGAACTCTATTTTCCTTTCAGAAATCCCATTTTGTTGAGGAGTAAATGGAGCAGTTATTTCATGTATAATACCAACAGATTTGAAATAAGTAGGATCATAATACTCTCCACCACGATCAGTACGAAGACTTTTCATTAAATCACTTTGTTTTAATTCAACTTCATTTTTAAAAATTTTGTATTTACCAAGGGCTTCATCCTTGGAATGCACCAAGTATACATTGCATAAACGAGAATAATCAACTATAAAAGTAACTATGTATTTCTTATTTCCTAAGGATGGAGTTGAATGCAAATCACATAGACCACTACGAATTAATTCAAGCAATAATTTTGTTTGACATTAGGAAAAAGTTGTCTAGTTATTTTAGTTAACATGCAAATTTTACATTTTTATATGTTAACATCAAAAGATGGTATTAATCCATTTTTAGACATTTCAAGCATTCTTTTATAATGTACATGTCCTAAACGAGCATGCCATAAAGATGAATCATCAATACTAGAACAAGCCATGTATATAGAATCTGCAACTTTATTGTTAATATTCAACCTAAACATTCCATTACAATAGTATCCAAACCCAACGAATGTACTACACTTAGATAATACATATTTTCATATTCATAGACTTGTTTATATCCACATCTATTAATTACACCACCAGAAACTAAGTTCTTTCTAATCTTAGGAACATGAATAACATTCTTAAGAAGAAGACCTTTTCCAAAACTAAAACATAAAGAAACACATCTACGACACACAACAGGTGCTTTATTATGGTCTCCTATGTACAACATCGATCCATCATTAACTACTTCATAGTCCTTGAACCAATATTGATATTTACACACATAACTCGTCACCCCTGAGTCTATACACCATGCATGAACATCATCATGAACATAGAATGATTCAGGAATAAGTGTTACATGATATATAACAACAGTAGTAGTAATTTCATAAATAAAATTCTGACCTTGTGGTTTTGGACCTTGATCATTAGATCCTTGTCCAGAAGTGCTTGCACCATTTTTTTTCTTCTTCAAATGAAAATCTTGTTTCATGTGACCGGGCTTGTTGCAATTCCGACATACAAGTTTTGCTTTCTTGATTGAACCCTTATGATGGTCATCTTTCTTCTTCCTTTTTCCTTTCTTATTTTTCTGATGTTTTTCATCTTCAACCATGTTCACTGAAGATCCATGAACTTCCTTTTCTTTTCCCTTGCCACTTTCTTGAGCCTGAAGACCCTTTTCAATTCTCAAGTGACTGCCAAGTTGTATTAGAGACAACTCTTCTTTTTGGTGTTTCAGTGTGTGTTTAAAGTCTTTCCAGGATGGGGGTAATTTGTGAATAACACTTGAGACAGAAATGGATTCATCCATTTGCATTTTGTGTTGTTCAAATTATCCCAAAATCCTCATGAGTTAATTGTACTGTTCCATGACATGCCTTGAATCCACTGTTTTGTAATTGTTAAAATTACTCACAACAAAATTTCATACTTGAGGCATCCTCTACTATGTATTTGGATTCAAGGGCATCCCACAAATCTTTTGCAGATTCTTGATTTTTATAGATGTCAAAGAGAGAGTCAGACATATCATTTAGAATGTGCCAAAAACAGATGTAATCATCATTTTCCCATTTGCATATTCTTCTGGTATGTTCAAGGGTCTCATCCTCCATTGGTCTTGGTGCAGGAGTGCTCAGAACGTGAACCTCTTTCAGGGTAGTGACAAGGAAATGATATTTCTTTTGCCAGAGACGAAAATCGGTGTCTTCAAACTTATCCAACTTCCCGAATTTGGAAGTCATATTTTTCATAGATTCTGCCAGAGTTATTCTTTCACATAAAATTACATAATTTGAATGTTAGAAAAATAAGGAATAAAAATAACAATTAAATTAGACTTGGATAGATTCAAGGATCATGTTTATCAAACACTTTCCGAAAACTGTAATGGGATAATCCAAGAATAAACCAATTCGGATTGTAGACCATATTATAATTGAAAACACAAAATACCTTGCTTTGATGTGTTCTTCAAAGATAGAGAAATTATGATATATAATTTCGAGTATATGAAAGTTCAACCCTTTTTATGAAACCAGAGAAAATTTCTTATACTTGAGGGAAAAGTGGTTAAAATTGATTAAACCAAAAATGGCGCCAGAACATGGTAGTTATTAGACACAACCGAAACCTACATCATCATGAGGTCATCAATGGATTTTTGGTTGGAAATTGCACGGCTGGAGTCATACCTGAAGTAAAAATCCATTTAGGTTTCGGGACACAACCATTACCTACACCACCGCCAGGGGCTCTGTGTGACATCCCCATTTTCACGGCCAGAAAAGACCGATTTTGTTTATGCTTGTTTGAAAATCAGAGTAGCATTTTAAATAAAAGTGTTGCGGAATTTGTCCCAAAACAAAATATGATAAAGATTTATCAAAAGCATTTCCAAGGAAATGTATTTCATTAAAAGACTCGGGATGTCATGTTCGATACAGATCAAAAGCATAAACAGCACAACATAAGCCTTACTACATTATTTCATATCTACAGGCCTATATCCGTAATCCCTCATCCAAAACATCACATCTATGCTCGAGCGCCACTACCTGTAATACATGAAACTGAGTGGGTCAGGCTTGGGAGCCTGGTGAGCACATAGGGTTTTCAACCCACAATAAATAAGTTTATTAATTTCATCAATCAACAATAACCCGATTACCCGTTCCCGTTATCCTCACTTTACGTCCCTAAACACCTATCATAAGGGACCTAGCCTAAGGATCATCATCGGGATGGACACTACTGCTTAGGGGGTTCCTCAACAATAAATGTCCGAAAGGCTACCATGAGGGGGATGGAGTACACCGGTGAACACATCGTTCACAAACACCTACAGGTTGCGAGCCTGCAAGCGTTCTTTAAAATACATATACAGTTTAAATTACATCTACCCATTCTTAACTCTCATCATTTTATCACACATCGTCTTATTACATCTACCCATGTTTTACCCCAACATTTTTGTAGATATAAAATACATATACAGTTTAAATTATTTAAAACATGTATAAAAATCTTTCATCAGCATAGCCAGCAAGTATTCAGATAATATGCACACATAGCACGTAATTTATATAAAATACTTCATATCTATGTGTAAGATGAAAGTAACTATGCACTTACCTGATTAGGTGGTGACTCGGTACTTGAACAGCACTTCGTTATCTCAAAACAATTTTTCCTTGACCAAGACCTAGTATTAATACCACTAGAGTTTAGTTTTAACGTTAACCGTGACTAATTAATAGTCAAGCTATTATTATTATTATATAAGCGTTAAATAACACTCAATATAACTCATAATAATAGCCCAAATAATTATTTTAAGGACCTAATTACATTACTATAATTATTTAAAAGTTATATTAAAAATTGCGTAGGCGTAGCTCACTTACAATGGATTTTAAAGAAAACCGGGCTTTGCTCGGAGCAGCGTTTCCAAACCGAAAGACCCTTTTTCTCGGGACTCCGGGAGCCTCGGGGCTTCCTTAGAGTGCTAGGGATTTTTTCCTAGGGTTTAAGGGGTTAAAATGGGTAGTGAGAGAAAGTAGAGAGAGAAAGGAATGAAGAAATGAGTGATTTCCTCGGCAGCCCTCGCATGGTATTTATAGGGGCCGAACTTCGGATCTACGTGGGGCGTTCAGCAAGTTACGCGGGGCGTAACTTCGGATAAGGGTGCCAACTCGCACCAGCTGGCTCGCACTCGCAAGAGGATCAGGTACGAAGGTTCGCTGGGCGTACCAGCCTTGGACGCGAGGCGTAGGGGAGCAAGGGAAGGCTGGGATTGAGCCACATCATCGCGTCTTGCATCAGATTTCGCAAATTGCACTCTCGACTTTAAAAATTCGTTACTTTCACATACGAGCTCCGTTTTCGACGTTCTTTATATCCACGCGTAGGCGGGAACGTACTCTACAACGTTCGTTTAGACTCCGTCGGCTAATTTTGACTTTATTTTAAAAGTTATATTTTTAACAGGCCGGGACCGGATTGGTCCGTTAAAAATTCATAACTTCTTCATCTGACGTCCGTTTTTGTCTGTCTTTTTATCGTTACGCTACTATTAACAATATTTTCGATTCTCGTTTAGGTTATGTCGGCTAAAAACCGCTCGATCTAATATTCGAACTACGGGCTATACACTGCTAAGCCGAAACTTCGAAAAATCATAACTTCCTCATACGAAGTCAGATTTGAGCGTTCTTTTTATGGACGCTCTCGGTTTAACGTTTTCTACGACTTTCGTTTAGATTGCTAAGGCTAAAACTCGCTCTATCGTAAATTCACTATTTACGCTTCCCGGTATCGTGCCGGTTCCATCACGAAACTTCGACGGGTCATAAGTTCTTCGTTATAACTCTGATTTCGGCGTTCTTTATATCTCCGGAATCCTTGTTTCGACCACTACAACTTTATGTAAAGATATCGGGCTTATCCCATACTTTAATTTTGACGCTTATTTTTATTTTTTATTAATTATACATTTATAATTAAATAATAAGCACATAAATTCACATAATTCACAAAATACTCAAATATTTCATCTTTATTACATCAAAAGAGTTAAAATAGTTGACCTAGACTATTACATCGTCTAAAATGCTTAGCCCCGAAACTCGGGCGTTACAATTCTCTCTCTCTTAGGATGATTCCGTCCCGGAATCATGCGTCAGCAAACAGATGCGGATAGCGACTCATTATGTCATCCTCTGTTTCCCAAGTGAGATTCGGCCCATTCGAATGTTTCTACTGGACTAGCACTAAGTCGACCATTTTGCGTCGTAACTTCTTAGTCTTACGGTCAACAATTGCCTTCGGCTCTTCAATCAGCCTCTTGTTTTCATCCATTCTTAACTCAAAGATCGGAATTATGTCGGGAACTTCTCCCGTGAATTTCCTCAGATAACACACATGGAAGGTGTTATGAATACCATCGAGTTCTTCGGGAAATTCCAGCTTGTAAGCTTGGTTCCCAATCTTCTGAAGAACTTTGAACGGTCTAATAAACCTTGGACTCAAGTTTCGTTGTTTTCCGAATCTTATAAGTCCCTTCCACGGTGAGACTTTAAGCAAAACCGAATATCCAACTTCGAAGGTCATCGGTCGTCTTTTCTTGTCAGCATAGCTCTTCTGACGATCTTGAGCTGCTAACATTCTTTTCCTGATCACTTTCAGCTTCTCAGTAGTCTCATGGACTATCTCGGGACCCATATACTGCTTTTCTCCGGCCTCAAGCCAACAAGACGGCATATGACACTTCTGTCCGTACAAGGCCTGATAAGGTGCCATCCTGATGCTCGAGTGGAAACTGTTGTTGTAGGAAAATTCTACCAGAGGTAAGTGCTCGTCCCAGTTACCTTGGAACTCAAGGGTACATGCTCTCAACATATCTTCAAGCATTTGAATCATTCTTTCACTCTGACCATCGGTCTGCGGATGGTAAGCCGTACTCAAACACAACTTCGTACCCAATTTCTCTTGTAGACTTCTCCAAAATCTTGACGTGAAACGACTATCACGATCCGATACAATCGTTAGAGGAAAACCGTGAAGTCTTACAATTTCCTTCACGTAAGCATTTGCAAGCTTATCCATAGACCACCTTTCGTTGGCAGCTATGAAGTGTGTACTCTTTGTGAAACGATCCACGACCACCCAAATCATGTCGTGACCGTTCTTCGTCCTGGGTAGTTTAGTCACAAAATCCATGGTGATGTCTTCCCATTTACCCATGGGTGCAGGTAAGGGTTCTAAACTCCCATACGGTTTCTGATGTTGTGCCTTAACTCTTGCACAAGTTACACACTTGGCCACATACTTTTCAACATCGAGCTTCATCGTCGGCCAACAGTAGTAGGGTTTTAGGTCCCTATACATTTTTGTGCTACCGGGATGAATCGAGTACATGGTCTTGTGAGCTTCTTCCAATAGAAGATCTCTTATTCCTCCCGTCTTAGGTACCCAAATCCGATCTTGGAATACCTTCAGTCCTTGACGGTTTGTACCGAATACCAACGTATTTCCCAAACATTCTTCTTTTCGGTCATTCTTTTCCGAAGCTTCTTCTTGAGCTTTCTTGATACTTTCCATAATTGTCGAGACAACTTCAATTCTCAACGCTCTTGGCCTTTTTCTTTCAAGATTGACTTTCTGACTGAGAGCATCAGCAACAACATTTGCTTTACCGGGGTGGTAAAGTATCTCACAGTCATAGTCCTTGAGTAATTCCAGCCAGCGTCGTTGCCTCATGTTCAATTCTTTCTGAATAAAGAGATACTGGAGACTCTTATGATCAGTGAAAAGCTTGCACTTCGTGCCATAGAGGTAATGCCTCCATATTTTCAAGGCAAATACTACCGCTGCCAACTCCAAATCATGAGTGGGGTAGTTCTTTTCATGCTCCTTCAATTGTCGAGATGCGTATGGTATCACCTTTTCTCTTTGGGTCAGAACACAACCCAACCTGACTCCAGATGCGTCACTATAGATCGCGAAGTCTTCAACTCCATCGGGTAGAGAAAGAATCGGTGCTTCACATAACTTCTTCTTTAGCTTCTCGAATGCCTCATCGTGTTTCTCACTCCATGAATATGTAGCTCCTTTGTGGGTCAACGCTGTAAATGGAGCAGTTATCGAAGAAAAGCCTTGGATAAATCTTCGGTAATATCCAGCTAATCCTAGAAAGCTTCGAATCTCCGTGGGACTCTTTGGACGTTCCCACTTCATTACAGCTTTGATTTTTGCTGGGTCAACCATTATTCCCTCCTGGTTAACCACATGACCCAAGAATTGGACTTCTCGGATCCAAAAATCACACTTGGAGAACTTTGCATACAGCTTCTCCTTCTTCAAGACTTCCAACACTTCTCGTAGATGCTGGCCATGCTCCTCCTGGCTTTTCGAGTAGATGAGAATGTCATCTATGAACACTATCACGGACTTATCGAGGAATGGTTTACAAACCCTGTTCATCAAATCCATGAATGCTGCTGGAGCATTGGTTAGTCCAAACGACATAACCAAGAACTCGTAGTGTCCATATCTTGTTCTGAATGCAGTCTTCTCGATATCCTTCTCTCTCACTTTCAGCTGATGATATCCTGACCTAAGATCGATCTTTGAGAAATAGCTCGAACCTTGCAGCTGGTCGAATAGGTCATCAATCCTTGACAATGGGTACTTGTTCTTCACTGTTGCCTTGTTCAGCTCTCGGTAGTCTATACACATTCTCATGATTCCGTCTTTCTTCTTCACGAATAGCACCGGAGCTCCCCAGGGTGATGAACTAGGTCGAATGAAACCGTTGTCCAATAACTCCTGAAGTTGCATCATAAGCTCCTTCATCTCCGTTGGTGCTAATCGGTACGGTGCCTTTGCTATCGGTGTTATACCTGGTAACAAGTCTATCCGAAATTCCACTCGTCTATCAGGTGGTAATCCGGGAAGATCTTCGGGAAAGACTTCCGGATAATCACACACAACCGGTATATTCTGCACCTCTTTCTTTTCCTTCTTAGCATCGATTACGAATGCCAAGTATGATGCACATCCCTTGGACAAACATTTTCTGGCTTTCATCAGGGAGATGATTCCAGAATTTACTCGGCGTTTGTCCCCGTACACCATAAATGACTCTTTTCCGGGTGGGTTTACCCTTACTATCTTCTTTCGGCATTGAATCTCAGCATCGTTGGCGCTAAGCCAATCCATTCCCAGAACGATGTCGAAACCGTTCAATTCTATGGGTAACATCTCCTCGTGGAATTCGTTTCCGTTTAGGTCAATGACTATGTTCCTAATACGATCACTAACAGGTACGAACTTGCCACTGGCAACTTCCACAATTAGGGTTATCAAGTTTTTCTACAAGCAATGCTAATTTTCCTCCAAATCTATGCGATACAAAGGAATAGTTTGCTCCCGAATCAAATAGTATATTGGCAGGCAATCCATTTACAAGAAAGGTACCTGAAGCGACGTCTGCTGCCTCCTTTGCAGCCTCGAGCGTCATCTGGAAGGCTCTTGCCTTCGACTTCGGTGGAATGTTGGGTCTTCCTGCCTCCTTCTTCTTCGGGCAGTCCCTCGAAATGTGCCCCTCCTCGTTGCACTCATAACAGACCTTCTTAGTGAATGTGCATTCGTTGGCATACTACCCAGGCTTCCCACATTTGAAACAAGTGACTCCTCCCTCACATTTCCCCTGGTGCTTCTTCTTGCACTTGTCGCACCATTTTGTTTCGACTCCTCCTCCTCTCGAACCAGACTTCGAGAATTTACTCTTCTTACCGGACCTCGAGGATCCGTCAAATTTCCTTTTCTCACCAACCTCGGCCCTCTCCAGACCCCTTTCCTTCTGCTGGGTTTCCACATTCTTAGCTGCTCGAACAGCTGATTTTAGAGTGGTTCCCATCTTGACTGTTGGTCCACAGTCGGCTGGTAGTCCATTTACGAACCTCTTAATTTTGGAGAGTTCGGTTGGCACTAGGTATGGAAACAACTTCATATTCTCCGTGAATGCAGTAGCGTAGTCGTCGACGCTCATCCTTCTCTTCTTCAAGTTTTGGAACTCATTGTTCAAATCAATCAGATCTATCTCTGAACAGTACTGCATCTTCAGTTGTTCCAAGAACTCTTCCAATGACATTTTCAGGGTTTCTCCTCGCGGATTTGTATCTGCCAGTAACTTCCACCAGCTCAAGACTCCAGTTTTCAGTTGTCTTAATGCGAAGACGGTCTTCTGTTTTTCGCTACAGCTACAACTCTGGAACACCATCTCTATTTCGGAGATCCAATCCATAATCTCAACAGGCTTTGGGCTTCCTGAGAGACTTGGTGGCTTGGCACCCAAGAAATTCTTATACATCCGCCCATCCTTGTCGTTTCTCCTCTCCGGGTCATTCCTTCGTTCTCCTTGAGTCCCAACTTGACTCACATGGCGGCTATAGTTACCTTCTTCCGATTGCTCGGGAATCAGCTTTTGTTGCACAATGGGCACGGTGGCTTTGTCCCTATTCTCTTGCATCATTTGCCTCATTTCTTCCCTTTGTTCAGCTAACATAGCCCGCATCATGGCTTGTACTCCAGCCATGGTGATTGGCTCAGGTCCAACTTCTACTACGACTGGTATTTGCTGTATCACTGGGGGTTGATCTCGGTTCCCATTTGCATTCACGTTTCCGCTACGGGTCCTTGCCATCTTGATCTATACACCGAATAAGGTGAATTTAGATCATTATTTAGGATAGTCGTTTAAACCGTCCTTATCACTCCGAAACGTTTACATGTTAGTTCTAATATCGTAGTCGTACGTTTAGAATCCTAAACACATAAGGTTTCCAGATCCGGTAGGCAACAGACCATAGATCCGAACAAATAACACCATATCAGGCACAAAGCATTTAGCACATAAAAGCATTTTAGGCATAATTCCTAAAATAAGCTAGTGCTCACACCTCACAATCATCCCTTAGCATTCTAAGTTTAAGTCTAGAAATCCTACAAATTCCTAGTTCGCTTAAACTAATGCTCTGATACCAACTATGACATCCCCATTTTCAAAGCCAGAAAATACCGATTTTGTTTATGTTTGTTTGAAAATCAGAGTAACATTTTAAATAAAAGTGTTGCGGAATTTGTCCCAAAACAAAATATGATAAAGATTTATCAAAAGCATTTCCAAGGAAATGTATTTCATTAAAAGACTCGGGATGTCATGTTCGATACAGATCAAAAGCATAAACAATACAACATAAGCCTTACTACATTATTTCATATCTACAGGCCTATATCCGTAATCCCTCATCAAAAACATCACATCTATGCTCGAGCGCCACTACCTGTAATACATGAAACTGAGTGGGTCAGGCTTGGGAGCCTGGTGAGCACATAGGGTTTTCAACCCACAATAAATAAGTTTATTAATTTCATCAATCAACAATAACCCGATTACCCGTTCCCGTTATCCTCACTTTACGTCCCTAAACACCTATCATAAGGGACCTAGCCTAAGGATCATCATCAAGATGGACACTACTACTAAGGGGGTTCCTCAGCAATAAATGTCCTAAAGGCAACCATGAGGGGGATGGAGTACACCGGTGAACACATCGTTCACAAACACCTACAGGTTGCGAGTCTGCTAGCGTTCCACTGGATTGTCTAGAAGAGTCCGTGGTCGTCATCTATACTCCGCTAGATGACTGGATTACCAACAACATCGTGGCCTCTCATCATTTTATCACACATCGTCTTATTACATCTACCCATGTTTTACCCCAACATTTTTGTAGATATAAAATACATATACAGTTTAAATTATTTAAAACATGTATAAAAATCTTTCATCAGCATAGGCAACAAGTATTCAGATAATATGCACACATAGCACATAATTTATATAAAATATTTCATATCTATGTGTAAGATGAAAGTAACTATGCACTTACCTGATTAGGTGGTGACTCGGTACTTGAACAGCACTTCGTTATCTCAAAACAATTTTTCCTTGACCAAGACGTAGTATTAATACCACTAGAGTTTAGTTTTAACGTTAACCGTGACTAATTAATCGTCAAGCTATTATTATTATTATGTAAGCGTTAAATAACACTCAATATAACTCATAATAATAGCCCAAATAATTATTTTAAGGACCTAATTACATTACTATAATTATTTAAAAGTTATATTAAAAATTGCGTAGGCGTAGCTCACTTACAACGGATTTTAAAGAAAACCGGGCTTTGCTCGGAGCAGCGTTTCCAAACCGAAAGACCCTTTTTCTCGGGACTCCGGGAGCCTCGGGGCTTCCTTAGAGTGCTAGGGATTTTTTCCTAGGGTTTAGGGGGTTAAAATGGGTAGTGAGAGAAAGTAGAGAGAGAAAGGAATGAAGAAATGAGTGATTTCCTCGGCAGCCATCGCATGGTATTTATAGGGGCCGAACTTCGGATCTACGTGGGGCGTTCAGCAAGTTACGCGGGGCGTAACTTCGGATAAGGGTGCCAGCTCGCACCAGCTGGCTCGTACTCGCAAGAGGATCAGGTCCGAAGGTACGCTGGGCGTACCAGCCTTGGACGCGGGGCGTAGGGCGAAGCGAGGCTACGTGGTGTTCATCGGATGCGAGACCGTGGGGAGCAAGGGAAGGCTGGGATTGAGCCACGTCATCGCGTCTTGCATCAGATTTCGCAAATTGCACTCTCGACTTTAAAAATTCGTAACTTTCACATACGAGATCCGTTTTAGACGTTCTTTATATACACAAGTAGGCGGGAACGTACTCTACAACTTTCGTTTAGACTCTGTCGGCTAATTTTGAATTTATTTTAAAAGTTATATTTTTAACAGGCGGGGACAGGATTGGTCCGTTAAAAATTCATAACTTCTTCATCCGACGTCCGTTTTCGTCTGTCTTTTTATCGTTACGCTACTATTAACGAGATCTTCGATTCTCGTTTAGGTTGTGTCGGCTAAAAACCGCTCGATCCAATATTCGAACTTCGGGCTATACACTGCTAAGCCGAAACTTCGAAAAATCATAACTTCCTCATACGAAGTCAGATTTGGGCTTTCTTTTTATGGACGCTCTCGGTTTAACGTTTTCTACGACTTTCGTTTAGATCGCTAAGGCTAAAACTCGCTCTATCGTAAATTCACTATTTACGTTTCCCGGTATCGTGCCGGTTCCATCACGAAACTTCGACGGGTCATAAGTTCTTCGTTATAACTCTGATTTCGGCGTTCTTTATATCTCCGGAATCCTTGTTTCGACCACTACAACTTTATGTAAAAATATCGGGCTTATCCCATACTTTAATTTTGACGCTTATTTTTATTCTTTATTAATTATACATTTATAATTAAATAATAAGCACATAAATTCACATAATTCACAAAATACTATATTTCATGTTTATTACATCAAAAGAGTTACAATAGTTGACCTAGACTATTACATCGTCTAAAATGCTTAGCTCCGAAACCCGGGCGTTACACTCTGCCCCTTGGACCCCGCTAGGGGCGCTTCCCCTAGACCCCGCCAAGGGGTTGCAACCCCTTGGAACCTTGCATCCAGTGGCGCTGCCCCCGGACCCCCGTATTCCCAAGTTCATATTTATCACTTTGAGCGTGCACCCCACACCTCCTATATCTCGGTTAATAAAGTGAGCTTGGTCTATCTTATTATTAGTAATAATTACACCAAATTATGTTGATAATACTAAAATCACCAACAAGAAGGGCTGCCAACTACAACTTTAGAGAGGGACATCCGACAATAGGGTTGAAGAGAGATTACATATGTGATACCATATTAAGCTATGTATTTTCCCCATGAATGATTCTATTAGCACTGAAGTGAATATTTACATATTATAAGAGACATGTGTCTATAATGAAATATACGATATGATCTAAAAAACAGGTTTATGGCCACCTACGGCAACTCCCTGCTTTTGCAAGGGTAGGGGATAAGGCTTGCTCTGTGGATCATATGCTAAGACACTGAAATATGTGACATATCCTATTGTGGCTAACTTCTAGTTGAAACCCCAAGGATAATACAAATGCATATACACTAACATGCGTAACATGTTTCCAACCCTCGTTAAGAAGTTTCCTTTCCAAAAAAAAATAATAATAATAATAATAATAAATAGTTTTAAGGATGTGTACATATGTTTGCAAGAATAAATTCATGTCTAAAATACTAAAATACCGTTGTGCAAGACACGTGAAAATACTTAACAGCGTGTGTACTTTAAAGCCATCCCGAATTGACAAACAATTGCAAGATTAACATTAAAATTGCAAAATTGGTAGTTTAGGTCCCAAAATTGAAAAAATCTATCGAGGGAAGAATCATTCTTGTAATTATTATTATTATTATTATTTTGGCTACCTGTTAATAGTGAACATGATTGTCTACCAATTCGCATGGTTTTAGTTTGTTGTGATTATGTCACAAGAGATTTCACCATTTGTGGGTTAACATATTGGACACTGATCCCATGGAGACTTCCTTCTTCAACTCTTTTCCTTTGATATTCTTTACTTGATCGTCTCTTATATATATATTTCAACTACTAACGAGGATCTTTCTGGCCCTTAATTAGCAGCTGTTTGTTGATGGATTCAAACTCCATTATTTTTAAGTAGGAGTAGATCTAGATGATCTCCAATTTGTACGTCAAAGTTCAACGAATCTGGACGCAATTCAGTTCAAAGGATTACATACAAATTTCACAAAACATTAACACATATCATCTCTGCCACCCAAGCATTGCCGCTTTGCCCTTCCAGAGCAATGAAAGGTAATATTAAACGCCTCTAATACTCTAATTTAATGTTAATTGTTCTTTGAGCTGCTCTGAATTTCAATTGTTTTTTTTTTTAATATATTATCTTAACGCTATTCCTGATTATTTAAATAGTTTGTCCACATGTGTGTTTGTTTGTCTGTATAAGATATAAATGATGGTGACTGAATTGAATTTTGAGGATTTTTTTAATGGGATTCAAAAGGATAAAGGTTAACTTCCTCACGTTGACCTAAAAGGTTCCTAACCTTTGAATATTTTATTGTTCTCGTTGTTTATTATTATTTGCCATTCATCCCTTGTAGAGCGAAAGTGACACCAATCGCTTTTGGGGGATAACTCAGCTAAATTACAATATTTCTTGAACATTTGAATTAATGTTACTTGTTTCTTCTGTCATCAATCATGTTCACAACTCTTGGGGTTTGAAAACTCTTCTATTAAACACGAAAATAGAATTACAATAGGAGGAGCAACTCTCACACTCAACTATTACAAAAGACCAACCCTCTCACTAACACTCTTACTCTAAGTTTTATACCATTTGTGTCTCTGTATTTGGGATGCATACAACTGAAGAATGAAGTCTCTATTTATAGTCTTGGCAGCCACCATTGTAGTTGCGTCTATTAATTGTGTTCATCATAGGGTGGGAAGAAAAACTTGTCCCGTAGGTTTCATTTTGTCAACAATGATGGCTACTGTAGCTTTGGAGGTTTTGGAGGCTGGAACACAACAAATCTCCCCCTCCAGTCTCCGTCCAACAATCCTCATCCCAACTATGTCAGCACATAGTCTGTGTTTCTCTTGTGTCACCACCTTTGTCAACATGTCTGCAGGATTGTTATTGGTGTTGATCTTTAACAACTTCAATTCTCGTCCCTCAATTGCTTCTCTAAGCCAGTGATAACGTATATCAATATGTTTTGTACGGGAATGGTACATCGAGTTCTTACTCAGGTCCATAGCACTCTGACTATCGCAATGAATGATGTACTCTTCTTGTGGAAAGCCTAATTCTTGAAGAAACCGTTTCATCCATATAAGCTCATTCCCAGCTTCAACGGCAGCAATATACTCGGCTTCTGTTGTTGACAGTGCGACACACTTCTGTAACTTGGATTGCCACGAGATAGCTCCCCCTGCCAAAGTAAAAATGTAACTTGATGTAGATTTCCTACTATCAAGATCTCCTGCCATATCGGCATCTGTATAACCTTCCACGATTGGCTTTGCTCCCCCGTAGCATAAACTTAGTTTCGAACTACCCTTCAGGTATCAAAGTATCCATTTGACTGCTTCCCAATGTTGTTTTCCCGGATTAGCTAGATATCTACTCACAACACCGACAGCATGAGCAATATCTGGTCTTGTACACACCATTGCATACATAAGACTTCCTACGGCTGAGGAATAGGGGACTGCCTTCATCTCTTCTTTTTCTTTCTCAGAAGATGGACAATTTTTCTTACTCAACTTGAAGTGGTTAGCCAAGGGCGTACCAACGGGCTTGGCATTTTCCATGTTGAACCTTTTGATCACACGTTCAACATACTCTTCCTGTGATAAGAACAATTTTCTTGATTTTCTATCACGGATAATTTTCATGCCCAATATCTGTTGTGCTTGGCCTAAGTCTTTCATATCAAAGAACTTAGACAAATCCTTCTTCAAGTTGTTGATCATCATTGCATCTTGGCCCACTATCAACATATCATCCACGTAGAGCAAAAGGATGACAAATTTCCCATCTGGAAACTTCTTCAGATAGACACAATGGTCTGCAACAGTTCTCTTGTACTCATGATTCATCATAAATGAATCAAACTTCTTGTACCACTGCCTTGGGGCTTGCTTAAGACCATAAAGGCTCTTCTTTAATTTACAGACGAGATGCTCTTTCTTTGGGACTTTAAAGCCATCAGGTTGCTCCATGTATATTTCTTCATCCAAATCACCATGGAGAAAGGTTGTTTTCACATCCATCTGCTCAAGTTCAAGATCTAGACTGGCAACTAATCCGAGTACAACTCGAATAGACATCATCTTCACAACTGGCGAAAAAATTTCATCAAAGTCGATTCCTTCTTTTTGTTGGAAACCTTTGACAACGAGTCTCGCCTTATACTTCATAATATTTCCCTTGCCGTCTTTCTTCAACTTGAAAACCCACTTGTTTTTCAAGGCTTTCTTTCCTTTGGGGAGGTTTACCAACTCATATGTTTGATTCTTCTGCAAAGAATTCATTTCTTCTTCCATGGCCTTCTGCCAATTTGCTTTGTCAATATGAGATTGAGCTTCTTGAAAACTCTCTGGCTCCCCCTCACTAGTAAGAAGGATGTAGTTTGAAGTCGGATATCTTGTTGATGGAGCACGTACTCGTTCGGATCGTCTAACTTGAGTTCCTTCGTTTGCAACTTCTGGCAGTGGATCTGAATTATCCAGGGGTGGAAGCTCCCCCTGCTCAACACCTTCTTGATCTGCATCATCGACTTCTTCATCCAGTTCTTCAGTGGAAACATCATCTTTATTTTTAGAAATTATATCTGAAACTTTGGAGCTTTGTTGCTTGTTAACCGGTGCCTTGAAATCATAATACTGGTTTTCATAAAAAACCACATCTCTGCTTCGAATAACCTTATTTAGTTCTGGGTCCCATAGCCTGTACCCGAACTCTTCATCTCCATATCCAATAAAGATGCATGGAGTGGATTTGAGGTCCAATTTCTTCCGCAATTCACTTGATACATGTGCAAACGCTTTGCACCCAAATACTCTCAAGTGAGAATATGATATGTCTTTACCCGTCCATATCTTCTCCGGAACTTCAAAATTCAATGGAGCGGAAGGTGACCTATTTATTAGATAGCAAGATGTCAATACAGCTTCACCCCAGAATGGCTTTGGGAGTTTAGTCATGCTGAGCATGCATCGAACTTTCTCAACAATGGTGCGATTCATCCGTTCTGCTACACCATTGTGTTGTGGGGTTCGTGGGACAGTCTTTTCATGTCTGATACCATGTTCCGTGCAGTATTTAGAGAACTCACGGGAATAGTATTCGCCTCCATTATCTGATCGGAGACATTTTAGCTTCTTGCCTGTTTGTCTTTCCACCATTGCATGAAAAGCTTTGAAGCGGTCCAATACTTGGTCCTTCGTTCTCAAACAGTATGCCCATACCTTTCGTGACGCATCGTCAATGAATGTCACAAAATACCGGCTTCCACCAAGAGATTCTACTTCAATGGGTCCACATACGTCGGAGTGGACAAGGCTCAGCAACTCAGAGCGGTTCTTTCTTGTGGAGCTAAAGGAAACTCTGTGTTGTTTCCCGAATAGGCAGTATTTACAAGGATCCAAGGCAACATCTTTTGCCATTGAAATGGACTCCTTCTTTGCAAGAGTCGTCAATCCCTTCTCGCTCATGTGGCCTAGTCTTCTATACCACAAGGTTGGTGATGTCCCTTCTTTAACAACATTGAGACTTGGTTGAAGCAACTTTGCATGACTTTTATAAAGAGTACCATCAAGTTTTCCCCTTGCAACAACCATAACACCTTTCAACAACTTCCAGGTGCCATTTTTGAATTGATTATCATATCCTTGGACGTCAAGAGCTCCAACTGAGATAAGATTCATTCTCAGCTCTGGGACATGCCGAACATCTTTCAACACCAATGTACATCCAACATTGGTCTTTAAATGCACATCACCAATACCAGCAATGCTTGAGAAACTGGTGTTTCCCATCTTCACGGTACCATGGTCTCCGGGTTTATAAGTACTGAATAAATCCCGGTTTGGAGTCGAATGATATGATGCAGCGCTATCAATCACCCACTCATCATCATGAGTTTCAACATGTAGGCATGCTTCCTCCTCGTATGTAACAAGGGCAACGTCTTGTGTTATGGTGACCATGGTTTCACCATTCTCCCTGCTTGGATTCTGGCTTGTCTCGGGCTGCTCTCGTAAGAACCTTCGGCAATCACTCCTTTTGTGGCCATAATAATTACAATGATTGCAATAGCCTTCGAACCATGTATTTGAAGATTTACCTCGCTCTTGCGATTTCCCTCGATCTCGTGATTTCCCATGATCTTGGGATCTTCCTCTACTTTGACCATGTCTACCTCTGCCTCTACCTCGACCTCGGCCTCCAGTTCTGCCTCCGCCTCTTTCTTTGTTTTCTGACACGAGGGCAAAAGACTGGTCTGTACCAGCTTCTTTCCTTCTGGCTTCCTCGTTCATTAGGGCATCTGTGACCATCTCCATTGTCACTTTACCACCGGGGGCAGAATTGCTGAAAGTCACAACAAGCGTCTCCCAATTATCTGGTAGAGAACTCAAGAGCAATATGGCTTGTTCCTCGTCTTTGAGAACCCAATCAGCAGCACCGAGCTGGTTTACGAGATCCTGGAACTGACTCATATGCTCGGTTATGGACGTACCACTTCGTAACTTGTGGTTTACAAGGCGCCTCATCAGCAAGGTCTTGTTGCGTGCCGTCTTTGCCTGATACATATTCTCGAGCTTCTCCCAAAGTTTGTACGCGTCTGTCTCTTGAGAGACATGATGAAAAACACTGTGGTCGATCCACTGTCGAATTTGTGCCACCGTTTTCCTGTTTATTCTCGTCCAAACTTCGTCTGTCTTCGTGTTGGGTTTGACGCCTTGCTTTTCTATAGGCTCTGCTAAATCTTTCAGATTAAGCAAATCTTCCATCCTTGGCTTCCACATGTTGTAATTTGTGGGCGTAAGTCGAACCATCGTAATCGTACTTGTAGATTCCATCGAAAATAATTACAAATTTATTTTACAAATATTTCGTTGAAAAATTAGATAAAACCGAGCTCTCGGTTGGATTCGGAAGCGTCAAAAATGGTGGGGTAGAATTTTTCGGGCTCAAAATATACTTTCTTGAAAAGTTATGTGCTAATTTGTAACTTTTCAGAACTATAGGGGCTAAACTGTAATTTTCGGAACTTACAGGGGCCAATCTGAAATATTTCTGCCAACCAGGGATTTTTCTGAAACTTTTCAGAACTCCAGGGACCAAAACAGATGTTTTCAGAAGAACAGGGACCGAACTGCAGTTTTTCAGAAACAGAGGGACCTTTCTGCAATTTTCTGGAACTTCAGGGGCTAAACTGCAACTTCCTGAAATTCTGGTCAATGATGATCTCACTGATGACGTCACTCCTTCTTCCCCGGCAGTCTTCTCCGGCCACCTGGTTTTTCCGGCGATATTTTCCGGCGATTTTGACCAAACTTTGACCGACGTTTTGGAGGTCTTCCCGTGGTCAAAAAATTACGAAAAATATATTTTCGGAATCCTTGAAACAAGCCCTTTCCAACGGTGTACTCAAAAATGGATTTTGAGACAAAAAAATTTGACGAAAAAACAGAGAAATTCGTAAAGAATTCTCTGGACACCAAACGGGGCTCTGATACCAGTTGTTGGGGTTTGAAAACTCTTCTATTAAACACGAAAATAGAATTACAATAGGAGGAGCAACTCTCACACTCAACTATTACAAAAGACCAACCCTCTCACTAACACTCTCACTCTAAGTTTTATACCATTTGTGTCTCTGTATTTGGGATGCATACAACTGAAGAATGAAGTCTCTATTTATAGTCTTGGCAGCCACCATTGTAGTTGCGTCTATTAATTGTGTTCATCATAGGGTGGGAAGAAAAACTTGTCCCGTAGGTTTTATTTTGTCAACAATGATGGCTACTGTAGCTTTGGAGGCTTTGGAGGCTGGAACACAACAACAACATATATTCAATACTTTGTCTTTATTATAAAAATGCTTTTAAAAAAGAGTTAAATACCACCCTTAAACTAAGTTTGCTGATTTGAGGTTCTTTTGTGCGAATTGTGCACACTTATCACACTTTTAAAGAAAGGAATAAGTGTCCATATCTCTCACAAAAACACTCCAAAATCACCAAACTTCCTATCTGCCATGAAATATGTAATGTTTATAATGGGTCACTTAGTTTAAGAATGATATTTAACTTTATGTTAAAAGCATCTTTAATAACAACAAAGTGAAGAATGTCGTGAACTTCATTGTTGAAAGAAGAAACAAGTGATTTTAGGTTAAAATGTTCATGAAATACTGTAATTTACTTAAGTTATACCATAGGGGAATTGGTGTCACTTTCACCTAATAAACCGATGGCAAATATTAATAGACAAAGAGAATTGTTGTCTATGGTGAACACATGAAGGACACGAGAAGTTTTGAATGAAAACCAAACAAGCAAACCACAAGACGCTCTTTGTTGGATATGCTGTTAAACCCAAATTTGCATGGGAAAATTTTTCTATTTTAAAAATTCCTTTACAAACTGTAAATTAGAGGGTCTTGCATGCACTTTGAGGTTTCTTATTCTATGCAAACTTTTCTGGTAAATGTTGCTCGGGGGATTTGAAGTGTTGCATTGAGGTATAATTCTTTCTCTTCTATCTCATATGGCGGTCTAGGGATTGGGATTAGAGTCAAAATCCAAAAATGTAGTTCAATATAAAGTTTATTAGTTTATTCTAGTAATATTTTAGCATCTAAAACTCCTAAACTTCATTCTAGCTAACCATAATTGATTGTGGTCGAGTTTAGTAAGGAAACTTGAAGATCCATCCATGGAAGAATCATGGATATTTGTGATGATTAAATTTTAATAATTTAATTAACATTTTTCCAATGATTATACAGAAAATCACAAGTTGAATCATCAATAATTCCCTTGAATCTCATCATTTGGATCTATTTGTGTTTATGCATTGATCTAGGGCTTCAACGGGTAATCCGTGTGATTTTGGAAGTAACTTATATGATGATTTGTTAATTATGGAAACTATCATGGATTGAAGAAATAAATCATGTGAATGTTGGATAATTGATGATGGAGTAGATTTGAAATGGGTTTAGAAAAAATTGAGTTTAAGTTGCATCAACTCTATAGTCATCAATTCCAACTTGTGAACTCATTGGAATTGAGTTCCATGGTGAAACAAGTAACCTAATTAGAGCTTATTAAGTGTTTTGGAGCTCATTAAGAACGTATCAGTTTCTTAGAATTGATATGCGTAAAAGCAAAAGATATTAAGAGTTCAAGGACAAAGTTGGTGTTAGAGGTTTACATGAGTTTTTCTATGGCTCTTATGACCTTAATCTTAATCATTAAGTCAATATCTAGGAAGGGCTCAATTGAGAAAAAAACAATGTTTTTAATACTTATTAAAGTCATTAGGACTATATGAAATTTGGTGAAGTTTGGAAGCAAATGGAGCAAAGTACACTTCCATTATGAGAGAAAATTGTTTTTTGTGAAGAGTTGAACATTATGCAACCATGTTTAGTATTACACGACCATGAGTAATATTACACAACCGTGTAATGATTCTTAGAATTGACGAGCTAATCAATACACGATTGTGTAATATCAAGAGTAAATATGTAGTAGTTTGTATGTGTGTAAAATGTTTAGTATAACTTACCCCTTCACCCTTCGACCTCCAATTATTCCCAAACTTTCCATATATACGCTAAAATAGGTAAATTGCGACTATACTAGTTGTAGAATTTTTTAGGAGTATTTTTGTCATTTGATAATATTTTGTATACATCATTAGGGGTAAAGAGGAGGACATTTAAACATTGAAACAATGTGAATTAACACCCTAAGTTGTTAAGATAAGTACATACCTAGAGTACATGTCCATATCATCGTATTTGAATAAGAAATTAAATATTCCCCTATTTTTCTTCTTAATTATCTTCCTACGCATGTAAAATGATAAAAAATGTCTTAAAATATTATTAATTCTATTAAAATGTGACACTTGTTACCATTTCACATTAGTAGGAAGATAAGTATAAAAAAAATAGGAGGATATTTAATTTTTGTTTTGTATATATATATATATATATATATATATATATATATATATATATATATATATATATATATATATATATGATGATGATTACGTGCCATTGGCACGAGTTAGGAATCGTGCTCAGACGCGCCAAAGAACTCCCTATGGCTGGTCAAACCTAACAGAGCAAGCCTGTGGACGCCCCTAAGAGTAGGGCGCTTACGGAGAAGGCCCGACCCTGCCAGGGGTGCCTTCTTCTTCTTCGTGACAAAGTGTAAAGGCTCCAGACGACAAGGAGGATGCTCATCACATTATCACATGAATCAATCGTTAGCTCTGACAGAACAAGCAACACGATTAACCAGTCAGCGCGCCCGATCCTGTCGGGTTTGTCGACCTTGTCCCGTACGTAGTAGCAGAAGACCTCAGTATGAAAGGCCTCCTCAGGTACCTAGGAAAGTAATTCGCTTTTTCCCAGTTCACCCAGAAAGATATCCATGTCTATCCACTGACTTGACCGTCAGAGCGTTTTCCCGGGAGCTTCCTCCCGGAGAACGGCTGACGGTTCCACCTTGTTCTGACCTTGCAGGTTCATCTGAACAACCAGAAGAAGCGGATATAAACACCCGGTGGCCTGGTCGCATCATTTAGCACCATCCGTAGTGTGACGAACAACAAACCAAAGCACACCTCTCAACACTTGAAGATGGCATCTGGCCACACCGGTGGAGCTGGCTGGACACCGACAAGCCCCATAAGGCCTATGATGTCGTTGGAACCAATTACTGCTCAAATTTTCACACTAGTTATCGATAAAACACCACAACAAGAGGCTCAACAATAACTACCACTCCAACGAGCGAATTATGGAGACCAGCCATCGAAGCACCAACGTCCTCCGCCGCCGTGTTCACACAAAGCGGCTCCGTACAAACATAACAACCGAGGATGATCTCAAGCAGCACAACACCACCAACGGTGGACAACGTCAACGATGGTCTTCCAAACATCTCCATTTGTAACAAACATACCCTTCAACACAACAATCCCACAACATTCTTCGTTCATCTCAAACAACTTGCTCGAACCCAACCCACCCCTCCTTTCAACCCATCCACTGACTTTTCCATTTCAACAACAAAGCTTTTACAGCCCAACCCCAGGGTACCTTTCAGCATACAACAACATGCTAGTGTAACCATACCTCACCACCCAATAGTTTAACCTAGAGGGAGATTTCTCCATCCCAAACCAAGATTGTTTATCGCGAAGCGTGACATCTCTGTGCGCGAAGGAACTCCTAGACTACGAAATCCCAAATACAACAAAACTACCACACCTAAAGACCTACAATGGAACCACATACCCAGATAGTCACATCGATACTTACGAAATGCGGGAATGTGGTTCAAGACGTTACATAGATGGAAATGCGGGAACGTGGTTCAAGACGTTACATCCTGGGAGCATTTACAATTTTGGCCAGTTAAAGTACCTTTTCCTAACGAATTTCATGCAACTGCTTAAATACAAAGGAGATTCACACTTAATCATTGGTTGCAAACAGAAAGAAAGGGAGACGGTGCGAGAGTACTTCACCAGGTTCACTAATGTCACGTTAGACGTTCCAGGGTACAACGAACGATTAATAGCAGGCGCCTTTACATGGGGCCTTCTCCCGGGACCGCTGTCCCAGAATCTCATGGGGAAGAAACCCCAGACACGGGCCGATCTAAATGAGAATGTAGAGTATTACCAAAGACAAGAAGAAGGGGAGGCAATCAAGCAAGCATACTTGAACGCCATGACTACCTCAGCCACAAAGCATCACAACCCACCGTCGCACCACCCGGAAACTTCGGGTGGTAGCAGGCACTTCGGACGTGGGAAACGTCCGCAAGGACGTTTTAGGCAATTCCAAAGGGATGATAGGAGAAGCAGAAGACCAGATGTTTTTGCAGTCCCTGGCAGACAACCGGTGAAGGGAGAAAAAGGACGGTATTGCGAGTACCACAAAAGTAAGACACCCGACACTATCAATTGTTCAGTGTTAAAAAAGGAGATGTAGGAGAAACAACTAAAGGGGAACCTCATAGAAGTAGTGAAGTCTACGCGCCAAGTTCAATGATGAAAATCCTAAGGACACGGCAAAAGAGTGCAACCAACCTAATGAGATCCTGATGATCAAATCCAAAATAGGAAGGAAGGAAGAATAGAGCGGGGTAGACAAACTCGTAAAATCCATGCAAGGCTTATCGCTCTCAGCAAAAGACCCCCGAACTACAGGTTGGCGATGAGATGACCCACTCATAATTCAGGGGTCCATCAAAGACATCACTATTCACTGGGTATACATAGATACCTGCAGTTCAACAGACATCATCTATGAGCATTGTTTCTGTCTCCTCCTAGATAGGTGGAAGGGGATCCTCAAACCCGCAACGGGGCAACTGACATGCTTTACAGGACACAACATGTGGCCCCTAGGCACGATCTACCTGCCGTTCATGCTGACCAGTCACGACAAGGAAAAAAGGAAGACAACCCTAATAGAATTCGCCGTAATCCGGAACCCAGCAGAGCACAACATCATTCTTGGGCGAACGACCATACTCAAATTCGGAGGAATCCTGTCAACAATGCACGAAATAGTAAAATTCAGTACAACGGAAGGACCAGGGACGGTCCTAGCGACGCCACCAAAATAATTGCAATGTTACGAGATCATGCATCCGAGAGAGATCACACAGGAAAGTAAAAGATCACGAGCGGAGCAAATAAACGGATGTGAAATCATCAACAGATAACACCCGGATCAACCGGTTAGCATATGGGGAAGCCTTCCCCCTGAGATAGGACAAGCGTTGATCAATCTCTTATAGAAATACAAGCATGTCTTCGCCTGGACTCCTACCGATATTGTGGGAGTAGATCGAGAAGTTATAGAACACAAACTCATAATTAAACCAGATGCCAAGGAGTTCAAGAAGAAAAAACGAGTTCAGGGGGAGACAAGAATAGGGAAATCAATGCCGAAGTCGTCAGGCTAACCAAAGCAGGAATACTCTGAGAGGCAATCTTCCCGAATTGGATCACAAACCCCGTCATGGTCAAAAAACACGATGACACATGGTGTATGTGCATTGACTATTCCGACTTGAACAAAGTCTGCCCTAAAGACTACTACCCCCTACCAGAAATTGACCAAAAAGGTCGAATCCTTACAAGGATTCAGGCTATAATGTTTTTTGGATGCGTACAAAGGGTACCACCAGATTTTGATGAACAAGGAAAATGAAGAAAAGACATCCTTTTACACGGACCATAGTGGGTTATGCTACACCAAAATGTCATTCGGCCTGAAGAAAACATGTGCGACCTACCAGTGTTTCTTCGACTCCATCTTCGCCAAACAGATTGGAAGAAACATTGAGGTATATGTCGATGACATGGTCATAAAAATCTCGGACGAAAGGAGATTACTAGAAGACGTGGAAGAAACATTCAGAACACTAGAGAAGGTTAAGATGAAGTTCAACCCGGGGAAGTGCACCTTTGGTGTTGAAGAAGGGCAATTCATGGGATACTATGTCACCAAAGAAAGAATCCAACCCAGTCCAACCAAGGTGGACGAGTTGATGGAGGTTCCGTCCCCGCACACCCTGAGAGACGCTCAAGGGCTAAATGGTAAACTAACCGCTCTAAGCCGTATCATTTCCAAGTCGGTAGAGAAAGCCATGCCACTCTTCCATACGCTCAAGGGATGCATCGAGAAGAGCAGCTTCCAATGGACACTAGCGGCAGAAACAACGTTTCAACAGATAAAAGAAGCAGCCCTACACAAATTAGCCATGCTATCCAGCCTTATCCCATGTGAAACATTACAAGTATACCTCTAAGCATCAAATCAAGCCATCTCCTCGGTGCTGGTAGTGGAAAGGGAAGGAAGGAAAACGCCGATCTATTTTGCCAGCCGAGCCTTACAAGGAACAGAGACCAATTACCATATCCTCGAAAGACTGGTGCTCGCACTCATCAATGCAGCACGACGCTTGAGGCGGTACTTCCAAGCACACCAGATACAGGTACTGACGAACTGTCCGATCAAACAAATATTACTCAAACCAAAAACGTCCGGACGCCTGGAAAAATGGGCAATCGAATTAGGGGAACATGACATCAGCTACTGCTCATGTACCAGCATCAAATGGCAAGCGATAGCAGATTTCCTCCTCGAGATCCTAGCAGAAGTAAAAGCAACCACTTACGAGAAAGAATTATCGAGCCCAGGCCGGCCAAGAGGCAGCCAAGAATGGAACCTATACACCGACGGGGCGTCTAGAAAAGAAAGATCGGGGTCAGGCCTGATCCTAACAAGCCTAGGTGGAGAAGAAATCATCTACGCTCTCCATTTTGATTTCCATACCTCTAGCAAGGAGGCTGAGTACGAAGCTTTGGTAACCGGACTACGATTGGCAAGACAGATGGGCCGGACACGGTAACGGCCCTGACGGATTCGAGGCTAGCAGCTAACTAAGTTAATGTAGAGTTTGAAGCAAGATACAAACAAATGGAGAAATATGTAAAGGTCTTTTAGAGACTCATCGATCCCTTCAAGAAGTTCATCATCAAGCAAATTCCAAGAGGGGAGAATAGAAGAGCAGACATCCTCAACAAAATGGCATCGACGGGCTTCAGCCACCTATCCAAGAAGGTATTGGTGGAGGTACTTAAGGAGAGAATCATAGACGAACGACAGGTGCACAACTTGACACCAACACGACGCACCTGGATGAAACTAATCGTTGAATACCTACATCATGACGTCCTACCAAATGGTCATGAAGAAGCCAAAAGAGTAAGAATCAAGGCACCACTGTATACGATCATAGAAACGGTGATATACCGAAAAGGGTTCATGACGCCGTTTTTAAAGTGCATAGATGAAGCCAAGGGAAAAGAAGCACTTTGAGAGGCGCATGCAGGCTCAGCTGGCGCACATGAAGGAGCAAGTGTCCTCACGGGGAAGATACTTCAGATGGGCATTTACTGGCCAACCATACACCAAGACGTGTTGGAGGTGACGTAAACATGTGTGGAATGCCAAACTTATTCTACAGTCGAAGGGATTCCCCCGAAACCCCTAACGAGCATTTCTAGTACATGGTATTTCTACCAGTGGGGAATCGACATCGTCGGACCATTCCCACACGCCCCTGGAAAAGTGAAATTCCTAGTAGTCGCCGCTGACTACTTTACAAAGTGGATAGAGGCCAAACCGCTAGCATGCATATTCGGAAGGCAAATGATCAAATTCTTGTGGAAGAACATCATGATAAGGTTCGAAACGCCCAAGGTACTAATTAGAAATAACGGGCGATAGTTTGTTGAAAACCCATTCTGAAGTTGGCGTGCTGAGAAAGGGATTAAACATCGGTTCAAATCAGTGGCACACCCCCAGGCCAACGGCCAAACTGAAGTGTCCTACAGGACATTGGTGAACGGAATCAAGAAGCGCATAAGGAGAGCCAAAGGTAATTGGGTTGAAGAATTATCAGGAGTACTTTGGTCGTACAGAACCATACCAAGAACGACCACGAAGGAAACACCTTTTAGTCTAACTTACAGCACGAAAGCAATGTTGTCGGTAGAGATAGTAGTCAGGTCGCCCCGCACGTCCTACTTTGAAGAAGCAAACAATGATAAGGACCTGAGGTTTAGCCTGGACCTCATCGATGAGAGGTATGAGCGATCGAATATTGGTCACGCGGCTTACAAAAACATAGTGGAAAGATACTAAAACTAGAGAGTCAAAGAAAAAGATTTCAAGATAAGGGATTACGTCTTAAGAAGAAATGAGGCAAGCCATGCCCAGCCGTAGGGAAAACTAGGTCCTACATGGCAAGGACCATACAAGGTCATTGAAGCCCACCACAACGGGGCATATACGCTTGAAACGATGGAGGGGAGGCAAATCCCCAAAACATGGAATGACAGGAACCTAAGGAAATTTCATTTTTAGAAAAAAAAAATTGTCGCCCGGATTGATCACCCGGGACGACATTCAATACTGAAGGCTTAGCGTACCCCTCTGCATAGAACAAAATACTCAGTGTATTTGTAAGGCCCAGAATAGCCAATTTATTTAAATACTCAGTGTATTCGCGAGGATCAAAATAGTCATTTCATTAAAAATACTCAGTGTATTTTGCGAGGCTCAAAACAACCATTTTATTGAAATACTCAATGTATTTGTTGAAACAGTCATTTTTAATACTTAGCGTATTTCTTGGGCTCAGAATAGCCATTTTATTAAAAATACTTAGTGTATTTGTTGGGCAGAACAGCCATTCTATCAAATACTTAACGAATCCATTTGACAGAATAGCCATCCTCATACCCAATATATATGCTAGGCCTAAAACAACGATCTCACGACTAGCAACTTAACGCAGGATGTCATTACGAAGGTTTCGCACATCCACGTACGTCAAAGTAACCACCTAGTGCTATACAATCACCTTACACTCGAAGGGCGAAAAGCAGCGATGACAGAAGTTTAGAACTAAACCACAAATAGAATACAATGAATCACAAAGAACAAGCACATGCAAGCATATCTTACATTATCAAAGATAGAGCAAGTCACTATAACCAAGGCCAAAGGGCCATCAACACATGAGACTACCAAGAGCCATACACAAAGAAAACATAAACAAACAGCGAAAGAGAACAAGCTTCACACCCGAAGGCAACACACGGTATAAAAGTACCTTAAGAACCAATGACATCATCACCACCACTAGAACTTGCATCAACACCACCATACTTTGCACCATCGCCACCACCACCAACGCCCATATCACTGTTGCCAACTGTCGCATCATCGCCACCATCATTGCCTATGCCACCCTCGCCAGCCACACCAATTAGGATGTCATCAGGAACTTCACTACATCCTCCAAAGCATAGAGCTATCACATCCCAACCATATCAAGATGCCCCAAGCCCAAGAGACCAATATGGTCCATTGTGGCAAAAGCAAGCAGTATGGATGGACCGGGAATCGCTGCCATCAGGATCATGAACACCGGAATCTATTTTCCCCTTCAATACAGCACAGACAGATTCATCACCGGTAACGAAGGCAGCATGCCGAATTCGGCTAATCCCAATGGTAAACTCCGGGTGACCGATCAGTTTATCCATGAAACGCATGATACCTACCTGCAAGAGTCAGTCCCGGTCACGGAGGAAGGCTTGTGCTTCAGCTCAGACTTCCCCGATGAATTTATCACGATCGCTAACATCCCGCTCTAGGCTTTCATTCTGAATCATTAACCCCACATTATCCTGTGTCAGGGAGTCCACCTTAACTTCCATGGCAGATCGAACTTCCTCAGCAGCAACCTTCTCCAATGCCAGCAAAGCGTACCTATGATCGGAACTGCGAGCGTCTTTCTCAAGCTTAAGGACCTGGCGCTTAAGTTCAGTTTATGGAATAGTGCAACTGGCATTGGCAATCTCCATCTCATGTAGCAACTGGATATAGCAGGAGCCGACAACCAAATAAAACATCGCCTGGGCAACATCGTACAACATATTGGGTACCAGTGCGAGTGGAAAGGCATGACAGGAAAACTCTATGGCGTTATTACGAACAAACAACCGTGAATCATTTCGCAGATTCCAAGCGGGAACAAAGAGACTAGAGCCGAGATCATTCACAATTAGAGACCGCCGACTTGGAGGAGTCTAATGAGGCGGGACCCCATCGGGGCCTCCAGGGTAGGAAAAATCAGGCTTGGATTGTGAAATAACTTGAATTGGAACAATGGGTTGCTTAGTCGCCTTCTAATCCCCCTCATACTGTTGTGCGTCATCATCAGGTATCACTACAATGGCCTCCCACGTGGAGGAGATTGAACTCAGCAGACAAGTAAAATTACGTCTTGATTGAACACGCCTCCCAATTTTGAAAACATCAGAGGATGTCTCCACTATGGACAAACGACTTTTCTCTTGGCTATGGATCGTCGGATATCCGAAATAATATCGTCCTTGCTATCCTATACCATCTCAGCATGACCAGGATCGGCGATCGGAGGCGTGGAAACCGTAGTAATAAGTTGTGCGGTCAAAGGCTTCTCCCCAATGGTCGTAAAAGAACCCTCAAAGGCCAGCGTAACTAGAGGAGAAGTCACGGCGAACCGATCAGCACGACACGGCGAAGGAAGAGTTTCGAAAAGATCAGTCTCCCGATTCTCCAACTTCCCCTATACCGTTTCCACAAGACGTCGTAAACGGAAAGAGGGGACTCATGAGCAAAGTAGCGATCATCCTCAGACTCAATTTCCTCTCGTTATCAAGGGGGGAGGAAAAGGAACATAAAAGAAATAAAAGCAATCTGATTACCATCTATAACAGTATAGAAGATGGGCATTTTCCCCCGACATCTCCAAGAAGGGCTCATCCTAACTCCGGCAAGAAAAGCGTCTGAGTACTCCTCAGGCACGACCTGGATGGTTTTTAGAAGATTAGCGGTAACCTTTTTACGAGGAAACAGCTTGCGAGTAACATCAGATAAGTTGTTTTCTCCAGTAGTTCCCATGACCTATTTGATCATGGTTAACCCATAGCCATTTGTCTTTCCAGTTCTTTGGGGTGTTGCCATTAGGAACTAAGACATGACCACCGCGTTAAGCATAGAACGTATACTTGTCACCGGTAGCGCTAAACTATAAGAAGAACCTAAGAACAAAGAAGTCATGGAGCACGCCATTTGCCCGTCAAATCATCTCGAACGCCACCACCTTGTTGACAGCGTTTGGGGTATGCATTTGGATGCTGCAACCATTTTTATGAAGAAGCTCCTCTTGGAAGTCAGTGAGAGGAAGACGTTGACCAGCATCGAAAGTCTTCAAGTAAATGTCGACTTTGCCGGCAGGACCTGAAAGAATCGTCGAGTCGGCGTCCGAAATTCCACACCGTCGACCAAAGAAAAGCCATAGGCATCGCTGAGAAGTCTGAACTCAACTTCAGAAGGAAAAATGCCCGGTTGAATAGCCATTAAACAGGAGGGAAGCAAGGAAAACCCTAGACAAAGAAAAATGAGAAATAAGAGGAAAATGTTACGCCGATAGGAAGGACCTCTACCATTATAAAGAATAAAGAAAGGAAATATATTCAAAATCCTGACGCAATGCTGTAACCGACTGTCATAATGGGAAGTCACATCGCCAGAAAAATCAAAGCGGTGATTGAATCAGAACTCAACGCGTGTACTATGCAGCTAAGTCCAGAATATCATAGCTAGTCTAGAAATGCTACGACTACTGGACTAGGGGACTAGATGACGTGCCCTTGGAATGAGTTACCAGTCGCGCCAGAGAACTCCCCAAGGTAGGTTACGCCTAACAGAGCAAGCCTGACGGAACGTCACGCCGGTGGACGCCTCTAAGAGCAGGGCGCCCAGGAAGAAGGCTCGGCCCCGCCAGGGGAGCCTTCTACTCCGTAATAAAGAGTAAGGGCTCCAGCCAACAAGGAGGATGCTCGACGGATTATCACCTGAACCAATCGTTAGCTCTTACATAACAACTAGCACGATTACCCACACAGGGCACCCGATCGTGTCTGGTTTGATGCCTTTGTCCCATACAGACTAGCAGAAGGCCTCAGTATAAAAATCCTCCTCTGGTACCTTGGAAAGTAAATCGCTCTCTCCGAGTTCACTCAAAAAGATATCCAAGTCTATCCACTGACTTGACCATCGGAGCGTTTTCCCGGGAGCCTCCACCCGGAGAACGGCTGACCGTTCCACCCTGTCGTGACCTTGCAGGTTCATTAGAACAAGCAGAAGAAACGGATATAAACACCCAGTGGCCAGGTGGCATCAATATATATATATATATATATATATATATATATATATATATATATATAGGGCTAGGTTATAATGTGGATGGTAAGTATTGTGCGGATGTATGAATCATTGTGTTCCAATAATTTGTGTTAATTTAAGAATGTGATTATCCTTTTATTATTAAATAAAAAATAATAATTAATTGCGTTTAATTAAATAGGAGCGGCTATGTAAGGGCATTTTTGTATATTTCCACCTTCATCAAAAAAGGAAACGTTGTTTGCTATTTGGTAACAAATTACCTTATCCCGAAAATATCGCATACATCCAAATCCATCACCATTTCTATAGTAGCAAAAAATCACCGAGGATTTTGTAGAATCGACATTAAAATCGGAAGATTATTTGAAAGTATTTCATATATAGAGGAATTATTCTTCTGTAGATTAAGTAGATTAATGAGAAGGAGAATATGGTGAAACATATTCTTGAAGAATGAGGAGTACAAGATCGAGTGCATTCAAGTCCAAGTTCAGAAACACCAAGGAAACAGTGTTGAATCTTGATGATGATGATTTTGTATCTCCAGCTCAAACTACGTTTTTTTTTTCGTTTTTTTGAACTGAATACAAATATTTTATTGAAATTGGTTTTTTATGATTGCTGTCGTTTATTTTTCTATCATATGGTAGTAATATTCTACGAGAATGTTTATTTTTAGGTCGATATTCACGAAAAAAATAAATTTCTCGGGCTTGTGGTAATCAGTTGTTTGTTGTTGTTTTGCAGTTTTTTTATGGGAGATTATTTGTGCACAACATTTTTTCTCCATACACAACAATTAGTGCTTTAAAATGTTGTATTGTCCAACTCTATAATACATAAATTGTTGTGTATGGCTTAAAGTTGTTGTGTACGAATCACTTCTCTTTTTTTATTGGTTGCAAATGAATGCAACTATGTATTCTTCCAGAATCATTGACATTCCAATATGTTATTTTTGTGGTTAATTCTGATGAAATGTATGAAGCATCTATGATACAATAGTTTCTTATTGCTTTTAGGTTTCTTAAATCAAAAGCAAAATATGAATTGTACCAGACTGATTGAAGTTACAATAAAGTGCAAATATGGGTTTTTTTGGTTTTTTTCGCTTTTTTAAAGTGTAACTTTTTCTTTGTCAAGTAGCGTAAGATAAGCCTGTTATGAATAGTATTTCTATCAGAATGAAAAAGTTAACATAACTGTAAAGTATATTCTAATTGTTTATGGTGTAAGGATATATAAATGGTGTATAATTTGTTAGAATATTGTGTATTCGTTTAGAATTAGTAATAAATTTTGCTTGTTTTGTTAGAATGATTAAATTTTGTGTTTAAATTTTGTTATTTAATGTGTAGTGAATGTATAGGTTATATAATATGTTAATGGTGATTGTATGCATTTCATTGATTTATGATTTCTTTTTGTGTGATTAATCATTCAAAAGTATTCTACCAGAATGAGTATAGTTCTGATGTATAATGCATATATGATACAAGTATGTTCTAATATGAGAATAATAATTTAGGTAGAATACTATAATTCTGTTAGAAAGACTGTATTCTATTAGAAAATAAAAGTTAATATAACTTATTATTATAACCAGGTCAATGAAAATGGGTTCTAACCGTTTTACTCTGTTGGAATGAGTATATTTTGTTTTATATATGTTTTTTTGAATGTGTATTAAAGATAGAAGTTATATAATATATTAATGTTGATTATATTCATTGTATTGATTGATCTTTTCTTTTTTGTTATTTTGTAGTTCATGTAAAGCGCCCACATGAGGCAATTGAGATTCCTAGTACAAACGTAAAAAAGAAAAAAAAAGAAAAAAAGGAAAATTCAATAAGAGAAAGACCTGAAAAGAAGAATTCAAGAGGTTTAAATGAACTAATTATGGAAACGGAGATGATGTCAAGGAGAAAGTTAGAAAATGCAGATATTATGAAGAATACGAAACAGAATGAAGATGTTGTTGGGAAGGTACAAGGTATGAATGAGAATGATATTAAGAAGAATAAAAAGGGAAAATAAGTACTTAAAGAGAATGAGAATGTTAGAAAAGTTGATGAAAAGGTTAGAAAAGTTAATTGGGACTATCCACCAGGACTTAGAAGACTTCCGACTCAAATGACACCTGGAAGGATAAGTGTAGCTGTAAAAGTGATGTCCCCTGCACAAGATAATGTGATTATACGTATAGGATTTGGATCACTACTGAAGGTTAATATGGACGGTCTTGCGGGTTTACTGAACTACTACCTTTTAGATAACTACGATCCGCAAAGTAGCAGACTAATGCTACAGAATGCTATTATTCATATTACAAAAGATACGATTCATGATATTTAGGGTTTGCCAACTGGAGGGGATGGCTTGATGTTGATGCCAATTTGCAAAAAGGGGAATGTGATTCTTAAAGAAAGGAAGAATAGTATGAAGAAAAAAGTTTAATGGTGAACAATATTTAGATATGATTTGTTGGATTAAGGTGTCTAAGCCAATAACTAAATTGATATATACTTAAATTAAAAGCAAAATCCTTTTTGGGTTTCCCTGAGAAATAGGAATGGAATAGAATGACTATTAGAGAGAGAGGTTGATTTATTGATTTATTATATGATCACTAAATAGAAATAAATGATTTTCTAATATATTATTAGATCAATATATTAATTAGAAATAATATTATTTAATTAAGAATTAATTAGAAATTATTTGGAATTAATTGGATTAATTAAAAGTGCAATGACTTAAGCTATAATTGTTCAATAGTTGAACAAGAAGGAATTCCAAAAGCTTCCATGCCTTGGACGGTTTTGGAACGCATCTTTAGGGTTTCTAGAATATTCCTTAAGGATAACTATGAGTTGGATAATTACCTATTTTGAAATATAAATATTATATCTAAATTAAGGTTTATAACGCTCCTTGTATCAGTTGTAAATAGGACCCTTCGCTCTTCATTTTCGTCCACCCTTGCACTCAAAGGAATAACCAAAATTTTACGCCCCTCTCATCTCTCCTCAAGTCTTCTAATTGTTACGGTTTGGGTACAAACTCTTAGAGGCATTGGATTTATGATGCTTGCTTTCCAAGGCATTTGAAGAAAGGAATTGATTTGATTACTTGCTATAATAATCAAAAGGTATATATAAACCCTAATCCCTTGTTATTTTCGATAATAGTAGGTTACCTTAGGGTTCTTGATATCCACAGATTTTTGCTATCAATTGAGAAAACTTAGTTCCAAATAGGTTGCATGTGAACTTAAGGGTTAAGTTACTTTCGCCTCGTGCATTGATTTATAACCAATTAAACCTATCAGTGGTATCAGAGACTTAGTTTTCTATTTGATTGTGCATAATATTGAATGGACAAAAATAGGGTTTATAGAAATTAAACCCTAAGGGCTTGAATTCTTGCAAAAGGCTAAGGTTCTTGCAACCCTAGCCTCCACCCCCTTAATTTCGAAAAATGCATCTATGGTTTCCTTAGGGTTTATCTTGTTTCCTTAATTATTATTTTAATTGCCTTACAATTTGAATAATTAAAACCTAATAACCCTAAACCCAAATTTTTGAAAATTAGTAAGGTTTTGTATTAGGATTAATTTGAATTATTTTATTACTTGTTTAATTGAAATAGTTATTTAATCCCTAAACGATTTAAATTAAAATCATTAATTGTTTAATTAGAAGGTAAAGATTAAATCATAATTGGTTTAAATATTAATTAATTAAAAGTTTAATTTAGATAATTAACATTTACACCTTGTATTTTGATAAGTTATAAAATACACCTTATATATATATTATTAAAAGGTTTGTAACTATATGTATAAGAAAATTCAGTCGAATCAATAGTAAGCCTATTTCAAGAAACTATGCTATAAAGAGGGTATAAGTAAAATGCCTATAAAATTATCGTTGAATGGGTATCTTTTTCACCCACCGCTCTCCTGTGTGGCGGAGGGTTGTTAGCCAAACGGGTTCGATAGGACATAACCTCATTAAAAGCATAATGCTATAAAAGTAATAGAACCTTCCACCAATAACTCGAACTTCACTATATTGTCGATCATATCGAAAGAGAAAGTAGATGGTCCAAACTACATGGACTGAATCCGAAATCTCAAAATGACTCTTCGATATGAGGGCAAATAGTATGTTATCGAAAAACCCCTAATCAAAGTTGATGAGCCAAATGTTAGTCCAGAGGAACATGCTACCTACAAACAACACTATGACGACGCAAAAAAGGTCGCTTGCATAATGGTTGCAACCATGGTACCTGAGTTGCAAAAGTTCTATGAGGACTATTGGCCATGTACGATGTGCTTGGATCTTGATGAAAAGTTTCACAAGAAAGAACGTCAAGAGAGGTATCAGGTCGTCAAGGCGTTACTGACATGCAAGTTGAAGGAGGGATAGTGTTTCTGTAACCATGTGCAGAGAATGCAGATATAGGTGGAGCATCTGGAAAAGCTTAATGTGAATTTTGACCAAGAGTTTGTCATTGACATGGTCCTTAACTCCTTACCTTCCCAGTTATGATCAACTTATCTTAACTTATCATTTGAACAACACTGAGACCAGATTGACCCAACTCCATAACTTGTTACAGACAACTGAATTAGGGATGAAGAAAAATCAGGTCGCTTTTGTGACAAGTGCTCGTGTCCTTTCCATTAGAAAAAATAGAGAAAAGAAGTGGAAGGATAATCCTCAATTGAACTGGAAGGGCAAAGGCCCATGCTGGAGCGTCTGGCAGTGGGTCAAAGACAAAGCCCAATTCTTACATTCCTGTTGTTAGTGACCCCAAATAGGTTACTTGCTATTGTTGTACTGAAAAAGGGCAATGGAAACGAAGATGCCCCAAACATGTGCATGATATCAAGGATGGCAAGGTTAAGGCATCATCGGTAGGTATATACATTATTCAAGTCAATAACTCACAACTTACTTGTTCTTGGGTCCTTGACACATGATATGGTTTCCACATTTGTTCTGATTTGCAGGGGATAAAAGAAAGTCATCAAGTGGAGCATGGAAGGATGAACCTGAGCATAGGGAAAAAGCGATCTTTACCTATTACCAAGATTAGAATTTATGATCTAGTGCTCGGTGGTGATTTTAGGATAGATTTGATTGATTGTTGCTATTCGTCAGAAATAACAAGAAACATTATTTCATTTAATGCACTTTTCAGACATGGTTTTCGTTAATTCATTTGATAATGTTGATGGTTTGATTTCAGCTTATAAAAATGGTGTTTGTATGATTAAAGCTTTACCTTGTAATGGTGTGTATGAAACTATTATTTGTGTTAATAGTTTAGGCAATAATGTATTTCATATTGATTCGTTTAATGGTGTAGAGAAAGCATGCTTGTATAGTTGTCATCTTGGGCACATAAACAAGAAACGCATCGCCCAACTCCAAAAAGATGGAGTATTGGAATTATTTGAATTAAGGTCTGATGATGAATGAGAGTCTTGTCTATTGGGGAAGATGATAATGTCACCTATCACTGGAACATGTGAAAGAGCTGAAGGATTGTTGAACCTTATCGATAATGATGTATGTGGGCCCTTTAGGTCTGCTACAAGGGATGCAAATCAATACTATGTGACGTTTATGCATGATTATCACAGATATGGATATATCTACTTAATCAAACATAAATCAGAAACCTTTGAAAACATCAAAGAGTTTAGACACGAGGTCGAGAATGAATTGGGCAGGAAGAAAAAGATGCTCTGATCTGATAGAGGCTGAGAGTATCTTAGTATCGAGTTCCATGACTATCTTAAGGAATGTGGAATAGTTTCATAGTTGACTCCTCATAGGACTCCACAACTTAATGGTGAGACTGAGAGGCGAAATCGAACCTTGTTTGACATGGTTTGTTCCATGATGATTCGAGCTTCTCTTCCTATTTCTTTATAGGGGTGTGACTTAGAGTCAGTCTCAGATATCCTAAGTCTTGTTCCTACCAAGAAGATTGCCAAAAAACCTCATGAGATGTGGACAGGGAAAGTACCCTCTCTCACACATATCAAGGTATAGGGTTGTAAGGCTCTCGTTAGACGAGAAACTCGTGACAAATAAGAATCCAAAAAACCTCATGAGATGTGGATACTTGTTCTACAGACCTTGTGATAAAGTGGTCTTTGTAGTTCTAAGGGGATTCTTTCACGAGAGATAGAGAGAGAGAGAGATCATATTCAAAGAGGACAGTGGGGATGCATTAACCTTGAAGAAATTTAGGATTCAACCAATAAAGAAACCTTAGATGGCACTAGATCTCAACCAGAGGATGAGATTCCTATTGAGACCATTGGCAATTCATTACCTCTTTATTGATCCAATAGGGTTAGCATGGCACCCTCGTTCTATGGTTTCCATATTACGTCGGATGGTAACACGTTTATCAGTGATAGAACACTAGTAAATTTGGATGAGCCTGCTAACTACAAGGAAGCGATGACAGGCCTTGAGGCTGCTAAATGGAAAGAGGCAATGAATAACAAGATCTAGTATATGTATAATAACCAAGTTTGGAATGTGGTTGATAATGTACCAAGTTGAAAGACAGTAGTGTGAAAATGGATTTTCAAGAAGAAGACCTAAATGGATGGTAAGGTACATTAAATGTACGACTGGTTGCGAAGGGCTTTACTAATATGCAAGCGGTTGACTATGACGAGACCTTTCACCAATGGCTAAGATTAAGTCTATCAGGATAATGCTAGCAATAATAGCATTTCGTGATTATGAAATATGGAAAATGGATGTTAAAATTGCTTTCCTAAATGGGAAGTTGTCTGAGGATATTTACATGAGTCAGCCAGAGGGTTTTGTACATGCCAAGTTTCTTGGCAGAGTGTGTAAGCTTGATAAATCCATTTATGAATTGAAAAAAACGTCTTTCAGATGGAATCTTTGCTTCCATGAGAAAGTCAAAGAGATTGGATTCTATAGGAGTGAGGATGATTCCTATGTGTATAACAAGGCTAGTGGGAGTATAGTGACTTTCCTAGTATTGTATGTTGATGACATACTACTTATGAGAAACGACATTCCGACCTTGCAAGAAGTGAAATCTTGAATTGGAAAGTGTTTTGTCATGAAGGACCTAGGGTAAGAAGCCTATATTATTGGAATAAGGATTTTGAGGGATAGAAAGAAATGAATTATAGGTCTTAGCCAAAGTACATACTTGGATAAAATACTAAAACGTTTTAGTATGGAGAATTCCAAGAAAGGGTATTTACCCATCCATCAAATTGTTAAGTTGAGTAAGACTCAAAGCTGCAGTACTAATGAGGAAATAGCTTACATGAGTCGAGTCTTATATGCTTCAACTGTAGGATCGATCATGTATGCTATGACGTGTACTCGCCCAGATGTGTTTTATGCTTTGATCATGGTTAGTCGATTTCAGGGTAATCCTTGAAGAGCTCATTGGACGGCAGTCAAGAATATTCTTAATTATCTGTAGAGGATGGACACAGTTCTAGTCCTTGGTGGTAGTGATCTGTTAATAGTGAGTGGATAAAGTGACGCCAGCTTTTAGACAGATCAAGACAACTTTTGTTCTCAGTCGGGCTGGGTGTTTGTGTTAAATGGTGGAGCAGTGACTTGGAAAAGTTCCAAGCACGATATGGTGGCTGATTCTACTTGTGAATCAGAGTACATCGCAGCTAGTGAGGCATCAAGTGAAGTAGCTTGGTTTAAGAACTTCATCAATGATATCAGAGTAGTCCCAACCATTCAAGAGCCAATGGAAACTTTTTTGTGATAATGAATGGGTGGTTACTTTGACAAAAGAAACAAGGGATCATGGTAGATCCAAGCATATCGATAGAAAGTACCATTACATCACACATAGGGTTGAAGAAGGTCATCTCCGGGTGAAGCGAGTATCACCAGAAGACAGTCCTAAAGATCCTTTCACAAAGGCTCTGAGCAGGGTTAAACACAACCAACATGCATGGAGCATTGGCTTGAGAGACGATGTGAGGTTTAGTAGTTAGTTTATAGTTTGAAACTTTGTAACAAAATAAATGTAATTAATTTTGGTGATTGAATAATGAAGAATTATTTATGAGTATGATTACTGCCTTTTCAATTGTTTATTCTTGTGTTTCGTTTTGCATGTTTTACTTCCTGAATGATTTGATTATTCAAAGTTCCATAGTCGCTTATTCTTTTGGAAGTAAGTAGTGAATCAAGACTGTCATGAATAGGTTGTAGATTGTCTATGGAGATTAGACATTGCAATGGGTTTGCTACAATATTCATGAGTACTTAGAAAAATGGAGATTTTGAGTATTGGAAAAACCCACACTCAGATAATTACTCCATGGATTATATCATAAGTAATTATGAGATGATAATATCTTTTATCCTTCAAAAGGAGATATATAAGTTGTACTTTACAATCCAGTTTTGCATTGGTGTTGCGAAAACGCATCAGTAACATGATGTTATAAAACGTAGTGTCATTTATGATTTGATGACTAAAGGATACAAGTATATAAGTTGAAGTTTATATGTTCCTTTTGTCCTAATAGGAAAAGCGATATCTTTTGGTGTGACAACCCGAAAAAATTTTAAATTTTTGCCTTGCAAAGCTCAGCTATTCAAGTCAACTGAGTATCAAACTCATTTCTGCTATCATTTAGCCTTGTTTAGAGTCTGTTTAAAGGTCCAAAGGTCGGTACATTCAAGCATTGAGCATAGGAATGGATCGCGTACACTTCTAGCATCAAAACCGGGCCTTACACTCCAACACAAGGAGTGTACGGCCGCACACATGGGTGTGCGGCCGCACACATGGGTGTGCGGCCGCACACATGGGTGTGCGGCCGCACACCCCTTTCTTGGCAGCACACTCTCGTGTATATAGGAGGGACTTAGCCTTATTTCATCTCTTTTCACCCTCCCAAGCCTAGAACTCGATTTTGCTCTCAACTACCATCCGATTTTAAGCTTAGATCTTCAAGTTGGTAAGTGTTCTTCTCCCGATTTGTTGTTAATCTTCATAAACTAGTTAAATCCTTTGATTTCATCCGTTTGAAATCATGTTTTGTCTAGATCTTCAAGTTACACCAAGAACACCAAGAACACACACTTGTTCTTGGCGATTTTGAGCTTTCTCGAGCCTCCAGATCGTAAGTACTCTTCCCTTATGCTCGAATCTTGTTAAGAACACTAGATTAAGCCCTTAGAAATGCCCATAACTCAATAACACAAGGTGTGTGCGGCCGCACACGCTCATGTGGCCGTACACCCCTCAAACACCCCTCAAAACACCCTTCAAACACCCCTAAAGGCTTCCATATTGTAAGTACTATCCCCTAAGCTTGTTACTTACTAGATATGAGCCTTAGAAAACGTCTAAAACCATGTTCATCAAGGAGTGTGTGGCCGCACACACTCCATATGGCCGTACACCCCTTTGTTTAGTGCCTAAGGGCATCCAAAGTGCCTTTCTAGCTTCACCACTTGTTGAACAATCGTCCCACAAGCCTACCTACCTTTGGAAAACACTTTTGTGCACTCATTACCATGAGTGTGCGGCCGCACACTCCATGGCCGCACACCCATGGTCGGACACTCCTCAAAGTGGCCGTACACTCCCCTAAATTTAATCACATGTGATTCCAACACTTGGTCAAAGTGTTTCCTAGTCCCGTGAGGTGTTTCTTTGCATTTGGTTGCTTCTAAACAATATATTTATGTCAATATATGCCATTATATGTCATTTAGTATTCGTTAAGTCTCGGGACTTCGTTCGTGGAACTTCTCATCCTTACGCGCACATTCGTTTGAATCACCCACATCAGGTGAGTTCATACCCTTAATGAATCTTTTAA
Source organism: Lactuca virosa (assembly GCF_052849685.1). Taxonomy (NCBI): domain Eukaryota; kingdom Viridiplantae; phylum Streptophyta; class Magnoliopsida; order Asterales; family Asteraceae; genus Lactuca; species Lactuca virosa. Next base: position 231,066,892 of record NC_136432.1, on the reverse strand, counting down.
CTGTTTTAAATGCTTTTAAGGGGGGGAATACAAGTTGAACACAATGATAATTGTGTGAATGTTTGCTATAAACATCTTTCGAAAGATAACTTATGTCATTTATAAGTTGTCAAAACATTTCAAAAGCTCTTTTCAAGTTATGCTACTTTATAGTTTAACAAAACTCTGTTTTAAGGTACTAGCATAACTTAGTGGTAAATTGAGTATTTTCAACCATAGTTCAAGTACATTACTAGTAAACTATAATATGTATAGTTTAAGGGTTCAGTTCATACTATAATAAGTATAGAGGAGAACATACTACAACAGATACATAGGGAAACACACTATAACTAATATAGAGAGAAACACACCACACTAAGTACCAGGGAAAAAGCACACCAAGTACCAGGGAAAAGCACAGCACACTAAGTACCAGGGAAAAGTACACGAAGTACCAGGGAAAAGCATACTAAGTACCAGGGAAGAGCACACCACACACTAGGTACCAGGGAAAAGCACGTAAATTATACCTTTCCGGTTTGCATTGACACTGGTACGATTTCACGTACCAGGACTAGCAGGCACGAGGTGATAAACTTAATAATATATCTTTCCGGGTTTGCATTGACACTGGTACGATTTCACGTACCAGGACTAGCAGGCACGAGGTGATAAACTTAATAATATATCTTTCCGGGTCTGCATTGACACTGGTACGATTTCACGTACCAGGACTAGCAGGCACGAGGTGATAAACCTAATAATATATCTTTCCAGGTTTGCATTGACACTTGTACGATTTCACGTACCAGGACTAGCAGGCACGAGGTGATAAACCTAATAATATATCTTTATGCTTACAAACGAGTTCTCATTTAAACCTGTAATTAACCGACAAAGGATTAAAGGCAAAAAGACTCCCCGAGGTGTATTGTACATTTAATACTACCTGGAGTCTGTATTTTATTACTTTATAGCCAGCAGTGTCACTGCTGAGATAAAACATTATTTTCCCTATTACATTTACTTTGTGATCTTCTCACATATTCATTAATGTATAAACTATATTTAGTTAAAGATAGTTCCACTCGGGAAAATACACACTCATACAAGAAACAAACATACATAACATTTGAGGCCTTGGTAGAAGGCTACGTTTAGTAGAAAGGGCCATAATGCTAACCTTATGATTCCTTAATGTATACATCAAAGGATACATATATATCAATAGGGTCCGACAGGTAATAGGATGTGTGATCTCCGCTTCACTTCATGTTCCTTGTTTGGTTGTGGGCTTGGAGCAGATTCACCCAGTCTATTATCTATTCGACTCTAGATATATATGTCCACTACACATTGAGTCATCATAAGGGTACCAGGTATGGGTCAAGTCATAGGACACAGAGTCAATGCACAGTTTTCTAGTACAAAATATACTTTCCAAATCAGAACTTTTGGTATACAACACTAGAAACTTACCAGTTAAGGGTTTAATCCATTTTATTAAACCAGGATAACCTTAAAGGACCTTAGGTGATTAACTCTATAATACTTTAGTTTATACTGCATGGTTATATATCATTGATACGCAATAGGTAGTTGGATGTGTGCTTTCCGCCTTACTTGCTGTTCCTTGTTTGGTTGTGGGCTTAGGGCAGATTCACCCAATTAACTCTCTATCCGATATTAGATCATATATAGCCATTATAAACTAAGTGATTATAGGAGTAATCACTGTGGTCACCATTTTATTATAAGAAATAAGGGTTTTCTAAAAGAATCTTTTCATTAAATATAAAGGAACCATTACAATTAACTCCACGAGTAACAAGTGAACACGCCAGAGTTATATACAACAATGATCTAACAAACAATGGGATGCGTGATATTCGCCTTACTTCCTGTTCCTTGTTTGGTTGTGAGTTAGGGCAGATGCGCACAGTCGATTGTTTGTTTACTCTTTCTAAAAAGAATTTACAACTTACTTACATCACTAAAGTCTTATGAACTCACCAGCTTAATTGCTGATCAACTCTTTCAAATAACTTGTATTCTCAGAGGCCTAGTAGATAAGTACTCGCACTGGGATTCAGAAGATGGAGCAGTATAGCTTCAAGTCTTGTTTGTTATTTGCTTATGTATTCTATGTTTTGTGAACACACACTTTGTAAACACTTTCTTTCTAATGAAATGTTTGTTCATTACTTTGCTTACTATAATGCATGTCTTGTGATACTAAACATGACGTCCTCCACCCCAGAACGTTTCCGCTATTCCGGTTATGGGGTGTGACAGATTGGTATCAGAGCATTGTTTATAGTGAACTAAGTATATCAACCGATAAAAGATATACAACTATAAATACAATGGGGCTTAAGTGCTCTGGATAATGGTATAGTTTAAAGAGTATAACGATAAGTTATAAAAATATACCTACTTGCTTATACATGTACATACTAGACCAAGTATCACAAGAAGAACAGAACTAAAGTATTTAAAGGTTGAACAATGCCGTCAAACCTGAACAGTTATGTAATCATATCTAGGATCAATATAGCATGATCAACTATATTCATTCGAGATGTGACCGACATGTGTTTGGGAGTGATGTGGTGTTGCAACAGTCTTAAAACTTACCGAATACTAAGTCAAGGGAATACTAGAACAAGTACATTTGAGTTAGAATACTATAGGAGTATTCTATGATACTATAACACGATAACAAGTTTGAAACATACTAAGTACATTACACTAAAATACTATAGGAGTATTTTAGGCACTATATAAACAACTTATGTGATAACTTAAAAGACCCTTACGGATAGGTCTATAATCCTACAGTGTATACTTCCAAGGTTATATATAATTGGGAATCTATAGACTTAGAATCTGTGATCTACGCTCCACTACCTGTTCCTTGTTTGGTTGTGGTTTTGGAGTAGGATCACTTATTCGAAGGTCTATCTCATCTTAAATTATATACAACTTGTATACATTGTGCAATTATTGAAGGACTCTATAAGGATCACCCAATAATGTTTCACTTAATCTCATAGATTCTCTAGACACTTCCATTCTCGCACAACAAACCCAGTAGATGTAACCACTTCCTCATAGCAGTCAACAGAAGAGTCAAGGAGGAACAAGAGCAAGTTCATGAGAAGTTTCAAAGAAAGATCAGTCGAAGTAGCCGAAACGTCTTATGCGTCACACTAATAAATAATAATCTTGTTTAACTTAATGAGTTGGTGGAAACACTGCTCATATTATATGTTAGGATTATTTTATTACATGCAGCTGGTAACAGTTATTCAGGTAAAAGATATTCATTCGAGGATAGCCATTCCAAATTCATAAAGTTTATTTGGTATAGACTCTTTTATGAATTGTTTCCAGAACCCTGTGGAAGTCAGGACCCGATACACCCAAAACTAGGATAACCTTGTCTTTTCAGCTTTCGGCTTGTGTCCATTGCTTTAGACTTATTCCATCTCATCTTTGTATTCTTTTAGCAAAGATGCCTCCTCGCAGACCAAACAGACGCACTACTCCGATAACTCCAACTCCAACGCCACAATTCGATCCTGCTGCTCTCCAAGCAGCGATACCCTCCGCAGTGGCAACTGCTCTAGCTCACTTCGGTGAAATTGGTACCCTCGGATCTGGTAGCGGTACCCACTTAACCAACCCCGGAGTTACTCACAGACACCCAAGGGAGTGGTCGTATAAAGACTTCGTGAACTGCAAACCCAATTCCTTCGATGGAAATGGTGGATCATCGCTCTGATGCGATGGTTCGAGAAAACAGATTCGGTCTCCGAAATCTGTTCGTGCCCTGAAGGGAGCAAAGTGAAGTTTGTTGCCTGCACCTTTTCTGACAGAGCCCTAACATGGTGGAACAGACATGTTAAGTCACTGACCCTATCAGTGGCTAACTCAATAGGTTGGGAGAACCTAAAAGAGTTAATGATGGAAGAATACTGCCCGTTGGGCGAAGTTTAAAAGCTGGAACAAGAACTATCGGAGCTCAAGATGGTCGGCTCAGACATAGTGGCCTACACTGACAGGTTTAGCGACTTGGCAGCACTATGCCCCGGGATGGTTACCCCCGGAGAGCAAGAAGATAGAAAGGTACATCTGGGGTCTGACTGCCCCGACCCAAGGAAATGTGTTGTCTTCTAACCCAGCCACATTCGATAGTGCCAAACGCCTGGCCCAGCGACTCATCGACCATGAAGTCCACCATGGCATAGAAGTCCCGGTTCGCGAGCCACCGAGGGAAGAGGACTATGGACAGAAGTCGGGGAACAAGAGGAAGGAGAACCAAACAGCACAGTACACCCCGCAGGAGGAACGAACGAGTACTATGTACACCGCCACAACACCTGCTACTCCAGCACCTGCCAGTCGATATGCTGGAACCCTTCCGAAGTGTGGGAAGTGCAACTATCACCACACCGGAGTATGCCGGAAAATGCAATGTCTGAACTGCCACAGAAAAGGACACACAGTCCGTTTCTGCAGGGCACCAGCTCAACCGATCTCCCAAGTCCCCGGAGTTGAAGAAAACCAAGCCTGCTATGGCTGTGGTGAGACTGGACACTACCAGGAGGACTGCCCGATAACAAAGAACTCAGGAGCGAATGGACGAATTCTGATGATCACCGCAAGGGAATCGACCTCGGAGTCGCCATCAAGCAGCGGTACGTTTTCAATTTAGTAATTACTTTGAAAATTAATTTATATTTATATAAGATTAAAACTTGGGGATAACACTTAAAAGTAATTATAATAACTCACTTATTGAAATAAGTCACAGTACTCAAGAGAACTAAGAGATCCGTTCTGAGAAGCTATGATGGCTTAGTATGTACATTAAGGGTTGTGCATAGCTAAGATTTTGCAGACTTAGAGTGAGTGATTTTGCCTTAATTCCTGTTCCTTGTCTGGTTGTGGATTTGAGGCAGATTTACTCAGTCGACCGTCTTATTCATCTTAAATATTCATAACTTGTATATGACAGGCGATCGTAGTGGTACCGAGGAGGATCATGATATAAAGTATCATCACCAGTTATCAAAACACTTTCATTTGTATGTACTCGCTCAACGCGGTACGATACGTAGAAGTGTTAACATCTAGGGGGAAAACAGAAAGCACTAGAAAATTCACTAAGAGTACACTATCGAACGCACTAAGAGTACACTATCGAACACACTAAGAGTACACTATCGAACACACTAAGAGTACACTATCGAACGCACTAAGAGTACACTATCGAACGCACTAAGGGTACATAGTCGAGCTCACTAAGAGTACATTTTCGAGCACGCTAAGGATACATCATCGTATAACATACATTTCTTTCCAATCGGCCAAAACTTTGTTCAGTAAGGAGTCCATTACTATCATTCGTCATGAGTTGACGTGGTCTTCACCATACTAAGTTCATATGTTCCCAACGCCTCGACCCTCAAGTTCGCGAAACCCTCGTCACTCGTAACGACAGTCCGATCTAAGCCACAGTTTTGTCTTTCGTATTCTAAGCCCCGAAGTACTCGTGTGAAGAGTACTTTGTCTTCCGAAACCTTTCCGTCGTATGTTCCACAGACCGTCACGAAATACCACTCGTCTAACAGACTCGAGTTCGAGCAGAGAGGCTATGGACGAATACAGCCCACCTATCACTACTCAGGGTATACGCGAGGGTGGTATATGATTATGATTATGCAGATTTAGTATGTGTGCTTCCGCCCTGTCTCCTGTTCCTTGTTTGGTTGTGGACCTGGGGCAGAGTCGCACATCCGACAGTCTTACTAATCCTAATTATATACGACTTGTATACACGAGGTAATGATAGATGGACCAAGTACGAATCCTATCATGAACACCAGGGCAAAGTTGCCAGGCCTACGAGTAGGTATTTTGCAAATCAGAGGAGCGCAACCCCAGTAGTACTGTAAGAAAGCTAATTTTGGGACGAAATTCCATCTAACGGGGGGATGATGTGACAACCCGAAAATTTTTTAATATTTTGCCTTGCAAAGCTCAGCCAGTCAAGTCAACTGAGTGTCAGACTCATTTCTGCTATCATTTACCCTCGTTTAGAGTCCGTTTAAAGGTCCAATGGTCAGTACATTCAAGCATTAAGCATATGAATGGATCGCGTACACTTCTAGCATCAAAACTGAGCCTTACACTCCAACACAAGGAGTGTACGGCCGCACACATGGGTGTGCGACCGCACACCCCTCTCCTGGCAGCACACTCTCATGTATATAGGAGGTACTTAGCCTTCTTTCATCTCTTTTCACCCTCCCAAGCCTAGAACTCGATTTTGCTCTCAACTACCATCCGATTTTAAGCTTAGATCTTCGAGTTGGTAAGTGTTCTTCTCCCGATTTGTTGTTAATCTTCATAAACTAGTTACATCCTTTGATTTCATCCATTTGAAATCATGTTTTGTCTAGATCTTGAAGTTACACCAAGAACACCAAGAACGCACACTTGTTCTTGGCGATTTTGATCTTTCTCGAGCCTCCGGATCGTAAGTACTCTTCCCTTATGCTCGAATCCTGTTAAGAACACTAGATTAAGCCCTTAGAAATGCCCAGAACTCAATAACACATGGTGTATGCGGCCGCACACACTCATGTGGCCGTACACCCCTCAAACACCCCTCAAAACACCCTTCAAACACCCCTAAAGGCTTCCATATTGTAAGTACCATCCCCTAAGCTTGTTACTTACTAGATATGAGCCTTAGAAAACATCCAAACCATGTTCATCAAGGAGTGTGCGGCCGCACACACTCCATGTGGCCGTACACCCCTTTGTTTAGTGCCTAAGGGCATCCAAAGTGCCTTTCTAGCTTCACCACTTGTTGAACAATCATCCCACAAGCCTACCTACCTTTGGAAAACACTTTTGTGCACTCATTACCATGAGTGTGCGGACGCACACTCCATGGCCGCACACCCATGGTCGGACACTCCTCAAAGTGGCCGTACACTCCCCTAAATTTAATCACATGTGATTCCAACACTTGGTCAAAGTGTTTCCTAGTCCCGTGAGGTGTTTCTTTGCATTTGGTTGCTTCTAAACAATATATTTATGTCAATATATGCCATTATATGTCATTTAGTATTCGTTAAGTCTCGGGACTTCGTTCGTGGAACTTCTCATCCTTACGCGCACATTCGTTTGAATCACCCACATCAGGTGAGTTCATACCCTTAATGAATCTTTTAACTGTTTTAAATGCTTTTAAGGGGGGGAATACAAGTTGAACACAATGATAATTGTGTGAATGTTTGCTATAAACATCTTTCGAAAGATTACTTATGTCACTTATAAGTTTTCAAAACATTTCAAAAGCTCTTTTCAAGTTATGCTACTTTATAATTTAACAAAACTCCGTTTTAAAGTACTAGCATAACTTAGTGGTAAATTGAGTATTTTCAACCATAGTTCAAGTACATTACTAGTAAACTATAATAGGTATAGTTTAAGGGTTCAGTTCATACTATAATAAGTATAGAGGAGAACATACTATAACAGATACATAGGGAAACACATTATAACTAATATAAAGAGAAACACACCACACTAAGTACTAGGGAAAAAGCACACCAAGTACCAGGGAAAAGCACAACACACTAAGTACCAGGGAAAAGTACACGAAGTACCAGGGAAAAGCATACTAAGTACCAGGGAAAAGCACACCACGCACTAGGTACCAGGGAAAAGCACGTAAATTATATCTTTCCGGTTTGCATTGACATTGGTACGATTTCACGTAGCAGGACTAGCAGGCATGAGGTGATAAACTTAATAATATATCTTTCCGGGTTTGCATTGACACTGGTACGATTTCACGTACCAGGACTAGCAGGCACGAGGTGATAAACTTAATAATATATTTTCCGTGTCTGCATTGACACTGGTACGATTTCATGTACCAGGACTAGCAGGCACGAGGTGATAAACCTAATAATATATCTTTCCGGGTTTGCATTGACACTGGTACGATTTCACGTACCAGGACTAGCAGGAACGATGTGATACACCTAATAATATATCTTTATGCTTACAAATGAGTTCTCATTTAAACCTGTAATTAACTGACTAAGGATTAAAGGCAAAAAGACTCCCCGAGGAGTATTGTACATTTAATACTACCTGGAGTCTGTATTTTATTACTTTATAGCCAGCAGTGTCACTGCTGAGGTTAAACATTATTTTCCCTATTACATTTACTTTGTGATCTTCTCACATATTCATTAATGTATAAACTATATTTAGTTAAAGATAGTCCCACTCGGGAAAATACACACTCATACAAGAAACAAACATACATAACATTTAAGGCCTTGGTAGAAGGCTATGTTTAGTAGAAAGGGCCATAATGCTAACCTTATGATTCCTTAATGTATACATCAAAGGATACATATATATCAATAGGATTCGACAGGTAATAGTATGTGTGCTCTCTGCTTCACTTCCTGTTCCTTGTTTGGTTGTGGGCTTCGAGCAGATTCACCCAGTCTATTATCTATTCGACTCTAGATATAAATATGTCCAGTATACATTCAGTCATCATAAGGGTACCAGGTATGGGTCAAGTCATAGGACACAGAGTCAATGCACAATTTTCTAGTACGTAATATACTTTCCAAATCAGAACTTTTGGTATACAACACTTGAAACTTACCAATTAAGGGTTTAATCCATTTTATTAAACCAGGATAACCTTAAAGGACCTTAGGTGATTAACTCTATAATACTTTAGTTTATACTGCATGGTTATATATCATTGATACCCAATAGGTAGTTGGATGTGTGCTTTCCGCCTTACTTGCTGTTCCTTGTTTGGTTGTGGGCTTAGGGCAGATTCACCCAATTAACTCTCTATCCGATATTAGATCATATATAGCCAGTATAAACTAAGTCATTATAGGAGTAATCACTGTGGTCACCATTTTATTATAAGAAATAAGGGTTTTCTAAAAGAATCTTTTCATTAAATATAAAGGAACCATTACAATTAACTCCACGAGTAACAAGTGAACACGCCAGAGTTATATACAACAATGATCTAACAAACAATGGGATGCGTGATATTCGCCTTACTTCCTGTTCCTTGTTTGGTTGTGAGTTAGGGCAGATGCGCACAGTCGATTGTTTGTTTACTCTGAGTTTTATATCACTTGTATCCATTTAGTACTCGTAGAAAGGATTGTAGAATCATTTTTACGTATCTTTCATCAACGTAGGAAATATAGGATTTCCTAAGAGGAACAGACGAACTTTTCTAAACAGAATTTACAACTTACTTACATCACTAAAGTCTTATGAACTCACCAGCTTAATTGTTGATCAACTCTTTCAAATAACTTGTATTGTCAGGGGCCTAGTAGACAGGTACTCGCACTGGAATTCAGAAGATGGAGCAATATAGCTTCAAGTCTTGTTTGTTATTTGCTTATGTATTCTATGTTTTGTGAACACACACTTTGTAAACACTTTCTTTCTAATGAAATGGTTGTTCATTACTTTGCTTACTATAATGCATGTCTTGTGATACTAAACATGACGTCCTCCACCCCAGAACGTTTCCGCCGTTCCGGTTTTGGGGTGTGACATTTGGGCCCTCGGTGATTGGGTTTTGACATTATAGTGTTGGGCCTAACCAGGAATGAATTGATATTTTTGGTGGGTTTTAGGTAAAACAAATAAACTAGAAAACAATTCCTAAGTTCACATGCAACCTACTTTGGATCTATGTTTTAACTATTGAACATATAACTTTGAATTGCAAACAAGAACCCTAGAGGAGAGAGACTATTTTCGAAAATAACTAACTAGGGTTTAAGAGTTAGATACCTTTCAATTGTTATAGTAAACAATTGATAATCCTATTGAACTTGATCTTCTTGGAAGCCTAGCACCACAAATGTAATGCCTCTAATGGAATCACACCCAAGAACTAGCAAGAAGGAAACTTGAAGGAGAGAGGGTAGGGTATACAAAAATCGGACTAGGTTTTCTTCCAAGGTAGGAGTGGCCGAATTTAAGAGCTGGGAGGCTCCTTATATAGCTGAGGGATCTAGGGTTTAGGGAAAACCCTAATACTCCTTTGCTTGGGGCCTAAGCTAATCCAAAGGCCTTATCCAAAGCCCCTTGGACGAAATCCTTAGGGTTTCCCCTATAGATTTCGTCCACCTCCTTCCAAGGAGGTTCTGGAGCCTTCCACTCAACTATCTGATAATTGCAAACTAGTCCCTGCACTTTATAATTAATACTTTTAACCCCAAAATTAATTCTGACTAATTTCTGGCTAACTATTAATTAAACATAATGATTTCTAATTAATATATTAATCTTTTAACATATTAATAAATCGTTTATATTAATTTATTAATCTTATAAATTAATATCTCTCCTTTCATAATTTCCTTGTCCAGTTGCTAGGTTTGAGGGCAACCCAAAAGAACTGTGCTGCTATCAATTCAAGTACATACCAATTATAGTTATGGGCTTAGACACCTAATCCGACAGTCTCCCACTTGGATAAGTCTGTAACTATAATTGTTAGTATGCCTTCTAAATTTTACCAGCAAATTGTAGCTTCCAAAAGCTGCTGCTGAACTCTGACCCAGTTAGTTACGTGTCCTTAGATAAGTGATCATATAATCCTTCGTTCTGCAAGATATCCCCAGACATAAGACATGGAACGTAATCAATCTCTTTGTCCAGAATCTACGTTTCCCGATTTCTGATTTGTGATGATGTAGGACTTCTAATTGAACACGTCAATTTAGTCCTGGCTGGGCCCAGCACATAAGTCAACACCAAATCATCGAGGGGCCCACAGATATCGCTTTTCCGGTTAGGGCAAAAGGAACGAATAAACGTTGACTCATATGCTTGTATCTTTTACTCATCAAATTATACATGACAATACGTTTTATAACACCAAGTTACTGATGCGTTTTCGTATCACCAATGTATAACCGACTTTGTAAATTACAACTCATATATCTTCGTTTCAAGATTATAAGATATTATCATCTCAATATTACTTGTGATGAATTCCATGAAGTGATACTCTGAGCGAGGGTTTATCCAATACTCAAATCTCAATTTCTGAGTACTCATGAACATTGCAGCAATTCTATTGCCATGTCTATCCTCAGACAATCTGCAATCCAATTCACGACAGTCTTAATTCACTACTTACTTCCAAAAGTACGAGCGACTGTGGAGTTTGAATAATCTTATTATTCGGGAAGTAAAACATGCAAAATATGAAACACAATAATAAACAATCGACAAAAGGCAGTAACCAAACTTATAAATAATACTTTATTATTTAATCACCAAAAGTCAATTACATTTACTTTGTTACAAGTTTCAGAACAAAACTAATCTAACTACTAAAACTAATATCATCTTTCAGTCCTATACTCCGAGCATGCTGAATATGCTTAGCCCTACTCAGACCCTTTGTGAGGGGGTCTGCTGGGTTATCTTCAGATGACACCCTCTTTACTACAAGATGGCCTTCTTCTACTCTATGTTTGATAAAATGGTACTTTCTGTCGATATGTCTGGTTTTACCATGATCTCTCGGTTCCTTTGTTAAGGCAACTGCTCCCTCATTATCGCAGAACAGTTCCATAGGCTCCTGGATGGTTGGAACAACTCCGAGATCTCCGATGAAGTTCCTTAACCAAGCTGCTTCTTTCGATGCTTCACTCGCTGCTATGTACTCTGATTCACAAGTAGAATCAGCCACCGTATCTTGCTTGGAACTTTTCCAAGTAACCGCTCCTCTATTCAGTAAAAATACCCAGCCAGATTGAGAACGGAAGTTATCTCTATCCGTTTGAAAACTGGCATCACTGTAACCATCTACTCTCAACGTATCATTGCCACCAAGTACAAGGACCCAGTCCTTTGTCCTTCGCAAATACTTGAGTATATTCTTAACCACTATCTAATGAGCTCTACCTGGGTTTCCCTGATAGCGACTGACCATGCTCAAAGCAAATGCCACATCAGGCCGAGTACATGTCATACCGTACATGATCGATCCGACAGCGGAAGCATAAGGTACACGACTCATGTCTGCTATTTCCTCATCTGTACTCGGGCATTGAGTCTTACTCAATTTGGTATTGCTTTGGATAGGTAGCTCTCCCTTCTTGGAATTTTCCATACTAAACCTCTTTAGTACCTTATCCAAGTATGTGCTCTGACTAAGTCCAATTTGTCTCTTCTTTCTATCTCTCAATATTCTAATCCCAAGAATATAGGCAGCCTCTCCAAGGTCTTTCATGGCAAAACATTTTCCAAGCCAAGACTTAACATCTTTCAAGGTTGGAACGTCGTTACCAATGAGTAATATGTCATCGAGATATAACACCAGAAAAGTTACTATACTCCCACTTGCCTTGATATACACACAAAACTCATCTTCACTTCTAGAGAAACCAAACTCTTTGACTTTCTCATGGAAGCAAAGATTCCAGCTGCGAGATGCTTGTTTCAATCCATAAATGGATTTCTCAAGCTTGCACACTCTATTGGGAAACTTTGCATCAACAAAACCCTCTGGCTGATTCATGTAAACATCCTCAGCCAACTTCCCGTTAAGGAAAGCAGTCTTGACATCCATCTGCCAGATTTCATAGTCATGAAAGGCAGCTATGGCGAGCAATATCCTAATAGATTTAATCTTAGCTACTAGCGAGAAGGTCTCATCATAGTCAACCCCTGGGGTTTGAGTGAAACCTTTTGCAACCAGTCGAGCCTTGAATGTGTGCACATTTCCATCCATGTCTGTCTTCTTTTTGAAGATCCATTTGCACCCAATTGTCTTACGACCCGGTGCACTATCAACCAAATTCCAAACTTGGTTGTCATACATGGACTTAATCTCGCTGTCCATTGCCTCTTTCCACTTGGAAGCTTCTGGGCCTGCCATTGCTTCCTTATAAGTGACTGGTTCATCTAAATTTACCAGTGTCCTATCACTGATAAATGTGTCACCGTCTGAAGTAATATGAAAACCATACAACTCAGGTGGCACACTCACCCTAGTGGATCTTCGAAGAGGTAATGAGTTATCAACTGGTTTAACAGGAACTGTTTCCTCTGGTTGAGTGCTAGTGTCATCTAAGGTTCCTTCATTGGCTAACTCTTGAATTTATTCAAGGTCAATGGTGCTCCCACTGTCGTCTTTGAATATGAGCTCTCTTTCTAGAAAGACTCCTCTTCGTGCTACAAAGACCACGTTTTCACTAGGTCTGTAGAACAAATATCCAAAAGACTGCTTTGGGTAACCAATGAAAACACATTTCTCACTTCTAGCTGCTAGCTTGTCGTGAGTCTCCCGTCTTACGAAAGCTTTACAACCCCAGACTTTAATATGTGCTAACGAGGGAACTTTCCCCGTCCACATTTCGTGAGCTATTTTGGCAACCTTCTTTGTAGGGACAAGATTGAGGATGTGGGCGGCTGTCTCTAAGGCATACCCCCAGAAGTGAATAGGAAGCGAAGCACGACTCATCATAGAACGAACCATGTCTAACAAGGTTCGATTATGCCTCTCAGCTACACCATTTAACTGTGGTGTCCTAGGAGGAGTTAATTGCGAGACTATCCCACATTCTTTCAGATAGTCGTTGAACTCGATACTAAGATACTCCCCGCCTCTATCGGATCTATATACCTTTATCTTCCTGCCCAATTGATTTTCGACCTCATGCTTAAACTCTTTGAACTTTTCAAAGGTTTCTGACTTATGTTTGATTAAGTAGATATAGCCATATCTGCTATAATCATCAGTGAAAGTCACATAGAATCGATTAGCATCCCTTGTAGTTGATCTGAAGGGCCCACACACATTTGTATGTATGAGATCCAACAGACCTTCACCTCTTTCACAAGACCCTGTGAATGGTGATTTTGTCATCTTTCCCAAAAGACAAGATTCACACATATCATCTGATTTTAGGTCAAATGATTCCAACACTCCATCCTTTTGGAGTTCGGCTATGCGTTTCTTGTTAATGTGTCCAAGACGACAATGCCACAAGCATGCCTTGTCTACACTATTAGACAACTCAATATTAAATACACTATTTCCTAAGCTATCAACACAAGTCACTGTTTCATACACACCATCACAAGGCAAAGCTTCAAACAAAAAAACACCATTCTTATAAACAGAAATTGAACCATTCAAATCATTAAAAGAATATTTAAAACCTTGTCTGAACAATGCATGAAATGAAATAATGTTTCGCGTCATCTCAGACGAATAGCAACAATTTAATAAATCTAATCTAACATCATTACTAAGCAAAAGTTGATAAACTCCGATCTTGGTCACTGGTGAAGACTTCTTGTTTCCCATGATCAAGTTTATCCTTCCTCGCTCTATCTCCTCACTTTCTTTTAGCCCCTGTAAATCAGAACATATGTGAAAACCACATCCTGTATCAAGGACCCATGAACGAGAAGATAATTAGTTATTAGAAGAAATAGTGTAATTACCTGCTGAAGATGGCTTCACTTTGCCATCTTTGATATCCTGCAGATATTTTGGGCAGCTTCTCTTCCAGTGCCCTTTGTCATTGCAATAAAATCAATCTGCATCTTTTGGATCAGAAACACGGGGAATGGTAGCATTGGGCTTAGCCTTTGAGCCATTACTAGATGACCCAACTTGAGCCTTGTTCTTCCAGTTTTGCTTAGGAGGACCTTTCCTCTTTTTCCCCTTTGCATGTCCAATAGCCAAGACAGGGGCACTTGTAGGAGTGGAGGCTATACATTTACCCTTCATCCTTGCTTCAGTTGTCTGCAACAAGTTGTGTCGTTGGGCCAGTGTCTGCTCAGTGTTGTTCAAATGGTAAGTTAGAATAAACTGACCATAACAATCAGGTAATGAGTTCAAGACCATGTCAATGGCCAATTCCTCATCAAAGTGAATGTTTAGCTTGACCAAACACTCTATGTAGCGTTGCATTCTTTGCACATGAGACACAATCGACTCCCCTTCTTTCATCTTGCAAGCCATGAGTGACTTGACTACTTCAAACTTTTCTTGACGAGCTCGCTTATGGTACTTTTCCATAAGGTCCTTGTTCATCTCAAAGGGCCAGTAGTCCTCATAGTACCTCTGCAGTTCTGGGGACATGGTTGCGACCATGATGCATGCCACTTTGGTAGCATCATCATAATGTTTCTTGTAGGCAGCATATTCTTCAGGAGTAGCTTTAGACTCATCAAGCTCTTTGAGCTCCTTTTCAAGGACATTTTCTTTGTCCTCAAATCGAAGCGCCATCTTGATGTTACGCATCCAATCGTTATAGTTAGAGCCATCCATAACGACTTTGGAGCAAATGTTGAGCAAAGAGAAGTTGTGGTTGGAGGATGATGAAGCGGAAGTGTTTCCAGGAGTAGACATCTGAAAGGAAAGAAAGTTTTTAGTTAGATTTCAAGATACCTCAATATAATAACCCAAAGATATAATATTAAGGTTAGGATCCAACTATGAAGATTCACAACCTAGAAATGGGATGCCGAGATCCAAGTGTAAATTTCATAAAGGTAGGTGAATGACGATTCAACAATTCCACCATTAGACGAAATAAACGAAGTGAAATTCCTAATTCTTTTGAGATACATTGAAACTATTCAATGGCATGTTTTAATCTCGGATTATGCTCTTCTATTTGTGACTGGGATGCCGAGGATCACAAGATGTGAATAACCATGCAAATGTGCTTGGTAACCTCATTGTGTTTATCATTAACTATTGATGTGCTGGTAAACCACACACGCTCCATCAAAATAACAATTATGAGATACCCATTACTACTCTTTAGTAGTGCCTTTTAGTGTGCTGGTTAACCACACACGCTCCACTAACGACCAATAAAGCATAATGTGCAATTTCATGGATTAGCATACTTTTCACATTTTTCCTAAATTAACTAGAGTTGGGATTCTGTAAAATAATGTTATAGTACTTTCTTTAATAACATTATACTTTTAATGAGATGTAGTTGTCCTATCAAACCCGTTCTGCTAACGACCCTCCACTAATCAATGAAGCGGTGGGTGAGAGTGGACACCCATTCAACTACCATTTTATAGGCAGCTTCCTTATACCCCCCTTATAGACTAGCTTCGTGAATGAGGCATACTAGCGATTTGACTGACCATATTCTTATACATATATAATATTTAACTTTTAATTATAACATATATATAAGGTGTGTTTTAAACTTTTTAAAACTATAGGCTTTATATATAAATTTCAAAAATTAAGACATTAATTTTAAATTTAAGATTAACCAAATATCTAGATTTAATATTTATCTATTAATTAACTTTTAACTAATTTATTAAATCTTGTAAGGATTATCTAATTAAATTAAACAATTAATTTAATCCTAATTCATATCCCTTTTAGATTTCGAAAATATGGGGATAGGATAATTTCCTTATTTTTCTCAATTATCCAATAAGGCAACTATTATCCAAAACAAAGAAACCCTAAAAGGGACTAGCAAATTTCGAAATTTTAAGGGAGGAGGCAAGGGTTTCCAAAACCCTAACCCTAATTTCGATTAGGGTTCATGGAGGCTAGGGTTTTTCGAAAACCCTTTGAACCAAAACCCTAAAATCGAAAATTTTGGCCTTTAGGGTTTAATGGCTATAAACCCTAATTTGCAATTCAACTATTATAGCAATTCAATTTAAAACAAACAATGGTTCTGATACCACTGATGGGTTTTAGGTAAAACAAATAAACTAGAAAACAATTCCTAAGTTCACATGCAACCTACTTTGGATCTATATTTTAACTATTGAACATATAACTTTGAATTGCAAACAAGAACCCTAGAGGAGAGAGGCTATTTTCGAAAATAACTAACTAGGGTTTAAGAGTTACATACCTTTCAATTGTTATAGTAAACAATTGATAATCCTCTTGAACTTGATCTTCTTGGAAGCCTAGCACCACAAATGTAATGCCTCTAATGGAATCACACCCAAGAACTAGCAAGAAGGAAACTTGAAGGAGAGAGGGTAAGGTATGCAAAAATCGTCCTAGGGTTTCTTCCAAGGTAGGAGTGGCTGAATTTAGGAGCTGAGAGGCTCCTTATATAGCTGAGGGATCTAGGGTTTAGGGAAAGCCCTAATACTCCTTTGCTTGGGGCCTAAGCTAATCCAAAGGCCTTATCCAAAGCCCCTTGGACGAAATCCTTAGGGTTTCCCCTATAGATTTCGTCCACCTCCTTGCAAGGAGGTTCTGGAGCCTTCCACTCAACTATCTGATAATTGCAAACTAGTCCCTGCACTTTATAATTAATACTTTTAACCCCAAAATTAATTCTGATTAATTTATGGCTAACTATTAATTAAACATAATGATTTCTAATTAATATATTAATCTTTTAACATATCAAGAAATCATTTATATTAATTTATTAATCTTATAAATTAATATCTCTCCTTTCATAATTTCCTTGTCAAGTTGCTAGGTTTGAGGGCAACCCAAAAGGACTGTGCCGCTATCAATTCAAGTACATACCAATTATAGTTATGGGCTTAGACACCTAATCCAACAATTTTCAATTAGTAGTGTAATGAAGTCATCACAAATCAGGAAATCAGCAAACAAAATTTTGGACAATGAGATTGATTATAATCCAATTCTCATGTCCATACGTGTAACACCCGCATATTCGGGCTAGCCAATTTAGAGACAATAAGCGTCAAAAATGACTTTTTGATAGAATATCATTTAAAATAAATAATATTAACTATGTTATAGTATATGTCACAAGGGTTCCGTACATAATAAGAACGTTGCAATCCCAGTTATAATGAAGAAGTTATGACCTGTCGACATCTCACAACAAAACCGACGTGACGCTGTGTGACGTATAAAGTGAGTTTGCGATAAAATACTTTTTAGCCTTAGTGATCTAAACAAAAATTCGTATTATACGTTAAACCGAGAGCGTGCATAAAAAGAACGTCCAAATCTGATTTCGTATGAGGAAGTTAAAATTTTTCTAAGATTTAGCATAGCAGTTCACAACCCGGAATTCGAATTTTAGGTCGACCGATTTTTAGCCGACACAACCTAAACAAGAATTGAATATCTCGTTAATAAGAGCTCAAAGATATAAAGACAGAACAAAACGGACGTCGGACGACAAAGTTATGAATTTTTAACAGACTTTACCTGTCTAAGCCTATTAAAATATAACTTTAAAAATAAAGTCAAAATTAGCAGATAGAGTCTAAGCAAAAGTTGTAGATTACGTCGCCACCTATGCGTGGATATAAAGAACGCCGAAAACGGAGCTCGTATGTGAAAGTAAAGAAATTTAGAAGTCAGAAATAGGCTGATGCGAAAGAGGGTGACATGGCTTAATCTCAGCCCTTGCTTCCTCCCCACGGCCTAGCTTCGGATGACCAACAGTTGCCCCCTCGTACGCGCAGCATACTGAGTACTTGTAGCGTACCCTGAGGAGTACACCCAACATAGTCCGAAGCCAGCCACTATAAATAAGATGCGAGGTCCTTCCATATTCTTCACACCTAGGCCTTTCTATCTCTCCCAAGCATCTCTCTAAACCACTCCCAATCCCTAGTAATTCCCAAATGCTAAGAGGTGAGTCCTGGAGCGCTAGAAGGGTGTGAGAAGAAGAGCTTTCAGCTCGGAAGTTCTACCCCCGTAGAGCCCGATTCCTAGCCAAACCTCCTAGTAAGTGAGTTATGTTTACCCTACTTTAAGTATAGCTTATGTTTAAGTTCAATATCGTTATTATGAACTTATAAACAATATATGTATTATAAAATTTAGTATACAAAGTGTAATTATAATATCTTTTAACTACTCGCGGTACGGGGAATCTGGTTTGAAGGGTCGCATAGGGTTATTGGATTTCAGAACAGCTAAAATGGTAATGCTAAAATGGTACTGCCCTCCGGTGTTTCATGTTTAGGCCCTATCTGTACATAGTAGTTGAAAATTATTGTTTAACACTTATAAAACAACATCGCTCGTAAATAGTCACAATAAATATTAGACTAAAATCTAGCGATAATGATACTAAGTTTTGTCGAAGGAAAAAAGACGATTGTTAGAAGCGAAGCGCTGTCCGAGTTTCAAGTCATCACTTTAACAAGTGAGTGCATAGTTATTTTCATCTTACACATAGATATGAAGTATTTAATATAAATTACGTGTTATGTGTGCATATTATCTTTGTTCCTAACATCTATGCTAGATGAATGATTTATACATGTGTACGTGATTTAAACTGTATATATATGTACTTTTGTACTTATAAATATATATTGGGTAGCGAAGGGTGATGAGAGAAAGGTGACGATAGAAAGATGATGATAACTAGGTGATGATAAATAGGTGATCTGAGATGTGAGGAGATGCAATAACCTTGACCCACAGTGTTGCGATGTGGTGATGTAGTCATCTACCAGAGTATAGATGGCGACCACAGACTATTCTAGACAGTCATGTCGAAACACCAGCAGGCTCATAACCTGTAGGTGATGAATTTTGAGTTTAGGCGATGTTGTAACTACGTATTCATGCGATGATACTCTAACCCTTACTTTGAATTACGAGTTAAGGAAATGTTGTAACTACGTATTAATGTGATTATTGATGGGTTTTAAGCATAAGAACAATCCTATGTGCTCATACAAACCCTAATGCTTGGATCTAGGTTTCTCTATTGTACATGCTTTGAATCCAAGACTTGCAAACCCTAATCTAGCATACATAATTCAAAAATTAACTTAATACATCCGATCAAGATGTTTACCTCTTCAAAGATTGGCTTAGATCTTCTTTTCTTCTTCTCTTGAGCTTAGAGTCACAATTGTAACTCCTCTAATGGATCACAAACACCTCAAGCAAGAAGGCAACTTTTGAGAGGGGAGGGATGATGCTAATTTTCGGCCCTAGGGTTTCTCTTGGAAGCAAGTGGTCGAAAATTGGAGCCTTGGGGTCTTATTTATACTGTAGGGTGCTAGGGTTTCAATCTAAACCCTAATGGATACCTTAGCCACCAAGTAGCCCAAGGAACCTTCTGGAATAAGGCCCTTGGACGAAAATATGATGATCCCTCATCATAATTTCGTTTCCCCTTAGTCCATTAGGTTTCCCAACCCAAAACTCAACTATCACACATTTGACAGTTTGTACCCCTTTATTTAATTAATCTCTTTTAGTCACCAAATTAATTCCTAATTAATTTATGACTAATAATAATTAAATAAATATGATTTCTCCTTTAATATATTATTCTTATAATATATTAATAAACCATAATATCCTCTCTCTTTCCTCAAATTACCTTGTCAAGTTGCTTTGGTGAAGGCAACCCAAAAGGACCATGCATAACCGGGTCAAGTACATACCAAATATAGTTACGGGCTTAGACACTAACCCAACAATTATACCCTAACCCTTATTCGACACGTATTGGGGGAGTAATCCCCGAATCAGTACTATCTATGCGATGTAGGCGATGATCCTTAGGAAAAGTCCTTAGGAACAAACATATAAGGAAATGTGATGTAAGGAGATGAGAGGAAAATATGATGTAGGAGATTACCCTTAGGATAAATCTTTAGGGAAGATTGAATGAAGAAAATGGGGATGGGTAATCGGGTTAATTGTTTGACATGAATTATGTGAAGAAACAAATTAACTATATTATTGTGGGTCAAAAACCCTATGTACTCACCAGGTTTCCCAACCTGACCCAGTTAGTTTATTTGTATCACAAGTGTCGATACGAAGCTACATTACACTGAGAGATTAAAGGAGATGTAAATCACTAGTGTAAATGAATGTAAGATCTGTTTATGCTTATGTTTCTGTATTGACGATGACATCCCAAAGTTGAATATAAACAAAATACATTTCTTCGGAAATGCTTTGATAAGATATTTATCATGTTTTCTGAAAAAAATTCCGCAATATTATTCTTTAAAATGAATACTCTGATTTTCAAATAAACACAAATAAAATTTGTAAAATCATCGTGAATTTGGGGATGTCACAATACGATATTTTGAAGAACGAATGAATATTTGATCACTTATCTTAGGGCCAATTTCTGATTGGATCAGAGTTCGACAGATGCTTTAGAAAGCACACTTTGTTGTTTAATTTATAAGTTATACTTGAAATATTATTTATAGACTTATCTTAGTGGGAGACTATTGGATTAACGTGTCTAAGACAATAACTAAATTGGTATATAGTTAAATTAAAAGCAAAGTTCTTTTTGGGCCGCCCTCAGAACTAGCGATTGACTAAAATGACTATTGGAGGCAGAGCTTGATTTATTAATTTATTATATGATTAATTAATAGCAATAAATGATTTGTAAATATATTATGAGATTAATTAGAAATAGTATTATTTAATTAGAAATAGTATTACTTAATAGCAATAAATGATTTGTAAATATATATTATGAGATTAATTAGAAATAGTATTATTTAATTAAGAATTAATCAGAAATTAACTGGAATAAATTTTGGGACTAATTAAAAGTTAAAGGATTTACGCTGATATGTTCAATTGTTGAACAAGAAGGAATTCCAGAAGTTTCCATGCCTTCGACGATTCTAGAGAGCATCTTTAGGGTTTTTTGAATATTACTTAAGGATAATTAGGAGTTGGATAATTACCAAATTTGAAATATTAATATTATATTCAAATTAGGTTATCCAAGGCTCCTTGCATCACCTATAAATAGGACCTTGGCTCCTCATTTTTGTCTACTCTTGCACTCAAACGAGTAGCCGAAATTCTACTCCCCTCTCATCTATCCTCAAGTCTTCTAATTGCTAGGGTTTGGGTACAAACCATTAGAGGCATTGGATTTATGGTGCTTCCCTTCCAAGGATTTTGAAGAAAGGAATTGATTTGATTATTTGCTATAATAATCAAAATGTATCAAAACCCTAATCCTTTGTTATATTCGATAATAGCATGTTACCTTAGGGTTCTTGATATTCATAGATTATTGCTTTCAATAGAGAAAACTTAGATATAAATAGGATGCATGTGAACTTAAGGGTTAAATTATTTTCGCCTCATGCATTGATTTATAACCTGTTAAACCTATCATGATTGCTAATACAAAACAAGATAAAATGATGTTTAGGCTTAATTTCCTTACATTGCTCATTAACACTTTTGTAGAAACAATGTTGGGTGGGACTAGTCAAATCAATGTGGTTAATAAGTTTGTTCTTTTCAAAGATTGATTGGTTTATGTATAATTTCGACAATTTGGTTATCAAAAGGGAGATGTGGAGAAGGGATGATAAAAGATGCTATTACACCGGACCTATATTAGTCTTACCGGTAAGTGTGTTTTATTATATAAGTTAAATGTATAAATTATATTATTTAATTTTTATTGAAATAATGATTTGTTTCTTTTTCTTTTGTGATGTAGCTGGCATAGGCTTATGAAAGGATGTTTGAACAATGTTTTAATCAATCATAAAGCAATCAGAGTTAATACGAACACAGAAATCTAAATAAGATCTTGTTTCAGCTCGTATTATCCATAATGGCTACAAGTACAATTGCAGAGCGAATATTCTCAATGCGTATGAAGCAAATTTACAACTGACTTATGTACATACTCTATTTATAAAGTACTCAAGGATCCATAATGTATACTAGGACTTCAACATTGTAAGTGAATCTACATAAGTTCCTAGTAAAATACATACATATCGAAGTCATGAAGACATTCGATATTATAATCAGTTCGCTACTAAGACCACTACCCAGGCTTCGATATATCACAACAACCAGACTCTACTTTCTCCCCATTTGTGATCAATATCAAATCTTCAGACTGAGAGTAGTGTCTTTATCACTTGTAAAAAAAACTCTTCTAATTTCTATATACCATATGATGATCTTCCTAATCTTAGTCATGTCTTCATTTGAATTCTTGTGACCGTTGTTGATGCGAAGAAGGATACTTGTAAGTTGTTGCTTCGAATATCTTTCAACATCGTTAGTACGAAATAAGAATTTATTTTTACCTCCCTTCTTATTCTTGCCTTGGAAAACAACTTATAGTGGTTGATTGATGATTTCTCCATCTTCAAAATCATCAATATTTATTTTTCCTTTCAACAAAGCCTTAGGAACTTTCAACTTCTTGTTGACGGAAGTGGAGAGATCAATGTCTGTTAATGCTAGATAAGCATAATAACAGTCCAAAAATCTTTTGATGTGTCCATATTCAATGATGTAAGAAGCTTTTTCTTTAATTTGGGATTTACTCAAATCTCCTAAGATCTTCGTAATCATAATGAGATCATTCAGATTCATCAAAGGAAATTTTGTAATGGTAAATTCAAATAAAACATTGTTCACCCTGACAACATTATATCGATAGTTCTGTAAGACTCGTTTAAACACAATATCATGAGTTATCGATATATTTTTGACATTCCTCACCAGAGACCACACATATTCTTCTCTCTTTCCAATTAATGGTTGGATACAAATTTTAATCTTCTTAAACTCCTCAGCATTATAATTCTAAGCATGCTTGAATTGAGCAAAAATAAACATCGAATGATTGACAAGAAAATCTAGTTGATTGAAATCTGAGTCTTCAATGGCATAGCTTTTTCTTGGTCTTATATCAAAATCATCTAATTTGCCATAAGTCGCACTTTCATTTGTTTTGCAACACCAAACCTTGTTTGGATCTCCCTTGTTGAGACCAGGTGGGTTATTCCCTCTCATCCTCATGATGTTGTTCAATTGCTTCATTCTTTCCATCTCAAGCTCTTGGAGTTTCTTTTTCTCTTCTAATGTTTGTTCCATATTAACACCATTTCCTATATATTTTATATCAGATGTAGCAATAGGTTTCGTTGTTGTAGAACCAGTGCCTCCTTCTCTTATGTTCATTCCTTTCTTTAATTGAAACTTTAACATATCAATTTCGACATTTAACGTAGTAGTTGCTGTAGAAGTCGTCATAATGACTTTCATTGGTAATGAAGTTGGGATTTGAGTAGGAAACACCTTCCCAACTACTTTTCCTTTATCTTCTCCACCATCTTTCGATGAATCACGCCCTTATCTCCACCATGTGACACGTTCGTAGACGGACATGGAGCATTGGTGGGTAATTGAAGGACCAAATCAAGAATAGGAGCAAGTTTAGTTTTAAAACATGACTCCACTGACAAAACAACATAAAATATTTGCTCTTGAGATATCGGCGTTGCTGATGGAAAATCAAACTTCAATAACCTTTCATAAAAACTAGTAAGTGAGTTCTCAATACTGTTGAACACTTTTCCATTAGATTCCTTCTTTTATTTTAAACCTTTTACATAATCTTTGTTGAAAGAACGAATATCTTCAACCAAAATTTATGTATCCCCCAAAAGAATATCAATATTTTTCTTCACATTATCACAAAAAATATTCCAACTTCTTTACTTCCTTTGTGACAAATCAGTCAATTCTTGAACTTTGAAAATAATGGAGTCTTTTGATGATATAACCGTTTGTTCAAATACAATATGCCTTTCACGAGCAACATTCTGTAACCCCTTGACTGCATGTTTGTAAGAACTCAATTGAGCAGCAAGACATGCTTCCAAACTTGTAACTGTATTATCTATCAAAGTCCTTGTTCGTGACTCTTGGGACTTTAATAGAAACTCAACCTCTTCACCACTTACAGAGGACTTCCCAACAATATCATTCAAAAAGTGAAGAATATTGTTGAGTTTAGAGTTAAGGATTTTTTTTTCTTGCCTAACATAATAGCATTGTCATCAACATTATCCTCTTCAGGATCAAATGCTAACTCAACAAAGTCAACCATTTCATCTTCATCATTATCCAGCGGTTCTTGATCCGTTCATTGAGAAGAGAACAATGAAGCTATTGGTCCATTGATAATACTTAAAAATGTAGGAGAAACAACAGGAACTGTTGTTGGTATGATAGTCGAAGATGGTGGTGGAGTCGAAGGTGGTGGTGGTGGTGGTGGTGGAACAGTTGAAGTGTCAATAACAGAGGTTGAATTCTCCTCACCTATCGTAACATTTGAGTCCTTATTGGATAAGTTCTCAGTGATGTTTGAAGACCTACCCTCCTCCATATTGGACTAAAAAATAGGACTTTCGGGTGGAGTGACACTAATGGTCTTAGGAAGCGAAGTAGAAATCGGTTCACTAGAATCGATGTTTGTATCCACATTAGATGTGTTTACAGTGACATCATGATTGCTTGTCTCCTTGGTATGCGATTCAATAGTGGAATCCTTTCTTGGTGAAATATGGAGTGTAAGATCATCATGATTTTGATCTCTAACTTGATCTTCTTCAAAAATATTTGGTGTTGGCGTAGCAGTGGTAGACGGTTCTTCGACTGTTTGAACCTTAAGCTTCTTAAATTTTTGCAATAACCCAACAACTGCGCGTTTCTTTTTCTTTTGAACTTCTTCATCAGTAATGTCTTTTATAACAATACTAGAGGACTTGGACTTCATCTTCAACTTATTTGACTTCTTAACAACAATCTCAGG
Source organism: Lactuca virosa (assembly GCF_052849685.1). Lineage (NCBI taxonomy): Eukaryota > Viridiplantae > Streptophyta > Magnoliopsida > Asterales > Asteraceae > Lactuca > Lactuca virosa. Next base: position 231,041,243 of record NC_136432.1, on the reverse strand, counting down.
GACACAAACATCTTTAACAACCTTTGCAGAAACAATTAGGACTTCCAGCTTAGAATCACTTTGAATTTTTTTTCTTAGAAACATCTTCTGCTACCTTCCCAAAACCAGTTAGCTTCAATGATTGCTTCTTTTTAGCAAATTGAGAACCTTTAGATGCTCCCTCGGTCACTTTAAAAGTCAACTTCCTTGGAATAGGACCAGAAGAAGTAAGGTTCAAAGCTGGTTAGTATTAAATCAATAACTTATTCGAATCAGCCACCAGTTGGAGCATGTGATCAGGAATCCTTCCAACAATCGAAAATACAATAGGATCATCAATAACAACTTTAGAAATGTTGATATGCAAGAATTGTGCAGTCTCAACATCTTCAGGAACCAAAATTCTTGCTTTGCTATACGCTTCGTGCAAAATAAGACTCAAAATCGAGCACTAGATATCATAGAAGACATATTTGAGTGCTTGATAGATGCGAGAAACTCATCCCACAACAGCGAAGCATAATCAACCATCATTCAATAATATAACCCCACCATAAGAAAATAAAATTGAAGTTTTGCCTGGTAAAGACCATAACTCCTTCCAGTTAAACACCGAAGTGTAACACAAAAGAAAAAGTTCCACACACGGGAAAATTCTACTTATTAAAACTGCTAACCAGAGAAATAAGTGGCTGATAACCCATTTTATTAAACATTTGAAGTACCTTTTCAGACGTATGAACTTCGAATGAACCCTCCGATGGTAGTTGAAGGATTTTGGCAAACTGCTTCTTATGTAACCTCTTGTTACCTTTGGATTCCGTTTGGAAAGGAATAACTTCAACCGTATTATTGTATACTACTGTAGTAGTAGCAACTGATAACCAGTTCATCGGAATGGAAAACAATGATGTTAGACTGTGAGCAAGTACATAATGATTCATACATTGGACTAGCATCTTCAACTCTTCAGGGTACGCTTCAATCAAAGGATTAAACCATAATTTGTTGCATTGAATCTTCATATTAGACACAGAAACTTCATCTTCAGTTGTGTTGAAGTGATCGACATCGGTATTTACAGTAGACATGATGATCAAGAAGAGAATTTTGATGATGATCAGAAAGTAGGGTTAGGGTTCTTTCGTAAATGTCGAGAATCAGAAAGATTGAATCGTATCACCAAGATTTCTTTTATAACCAGCATTAAATTCAAATTCAAACGAAAACCCAATAAATAATTTCCACGTGTAAAGTAGGTAACTGAAACGACATTACCATCATCTGCCATGTGTACATGTAATGAGCGCTTTTCACAATCCATGATAAAGAAACAATAACATCACTTCCCAAAATTTACCTCGATATCGCCAATAAAATCGAACAGTCTCCAAGCTTCGACATATTCCAAGGGCTGACTTTGATAGTTAAGGTCGGGCCTTATTCAGCTATGGGAATGATAAATGAAATCATAAGACAAACTTTGTGAAATCTTGGTAGGGTTTGGTAATACCCAAAGCCTTAAGGATTTCAGTGCCAATGTGTTTCAAACAAAACGATAGAATCAAAATAAGAAAAATTTGAACATGTAGTGATATCAAAGAAACTTTAATATAAAGGCAATAAGATCCTGAAAAAGATACTCTTCCTTCCATATCAAGAGAGAAATGAAAGTTCTTATCTGGTTTCCCATGAATTACAATCGAATACTTATAGAGAAGTATCGAAGGGCCTCTTTTAACAAGTATCGAAGGTAGGCTTAATTTTCAAACAATTTCGCAACTTAACATAAGAGCGAAACATTGTAAGAAAATACTTATGTGTTCAACGTAATCAACATGATGTAAAATTTGGAAAAATCGCAAGTGACTAGGGTTCGAAGTAAATGTTCATACGAAATATCCATTTCATAAAAAAAAAGTCGGATCTATAGGGAAAAAATGGCTTGGGATTAGTACATTTCATTAAGATCACACATAAGAAATGAAAATGATATTTTGAACATTTAAAAAGTTACATCAAAACATGAGGTTTCATTTGTTAATGCGTTGTATAAATCTTGAACAAAAAAATTGTTCACCTTCAATTCCTTAAGGTGTAAAGTTTTTTGGGTCTCACCTTCATCATGAAATAATGATTTAGGATCATAAACACAGATTTTGGCACATATACATCCGAGTTGTTTGTTTCTAGAGATGTTTTGCGATATTCGACATGGTGTGTGCAATGTGTTAGAAATTTTGGGTGAAAAAGCTTGAATAAAGAAATTCATTGTCCTCTACGAAAATATGACCATGCAGTCATATCTTAACTCAAATTGAGAAAAGAAAGGTAGCTCATGGACTATTGTTAATACACCCTATTGGGAAGAAATCTTTAGAATAAAAATTTCACCAAGGCTTCACAAACAATGAGTCGGTGGGGCTTTGGACAACATGTTGCACCATGCTTCTAGGGACACTTAACTAGTCATTGAGTATCGAATGATACCTGATCCCTGTTGAGATTCGTTTGTGCATGCTTATGAACAACATGTGTTACAATGAAAATATCCAACAAGATACTAAAATAACGAAATCAAAAATAAAGAAAATATTTTTGTATTTTTGATTTTTATAAAGAAAAGACAAAAATAAAGAAAATCTTTTTGGATTTTTGAATTTTTAGAAATAAAAGAGAAAAATAAAGAAAATATTTTTGGAATTTACTTTTATTTTTCTATGAGAACAAGGAAAATAATACATTCGCTAGCCCTGTAATCCATGAGTAAGCATTCGTTACTCCTTCACAACTCCTTCGCTATAGCCTCAAGTAAACCTTCATTACACCTTCACCTGTTGGCAACATTTGTTGAATGATTCGGAGCAAATGTCGAAAATAAAGTGTATCGAAGCTCTGAATATGAACAACAACCTCTGAATGAAGTTGTGTCAATAGCAAAGCTCAGTTCAAACCTTCGATTTTCAAAGAAAAGAAAAATTATTTAGAGGTTGGAACATAACAAGCTTCCATAATTCCTAATCCAATTAAGATTCTCAGAAAAGATTTTTCATCAAGTGGTTTAGTGAAAATATATGTCAATTGGTCACTGGTTTTAACAAAATGAACTTCAATATTGTCATCCTCAACATGATCTTTGATGAAATGGTATCGAAGTGCAATATGTTTTGTTTTAGAATGTTGAACTAGATTATGACAAATGCGAATTGCACTTAGAGAATCACAAAATAAATGATTTTTTTTTCATTTTAATCACTTAGTCACACAATTGACTTTGAATCCAGATCACTTGTGAAGTACAGGCAGCAGCAACAGTATATTCAGTCTCCGTTGTAGATATCGAAACACTTGTCTACTTTTTCAACTGCCAACTCACAAGATTCCCATCCATAAATTGACATACTCGTGTGGTGCTTTTCTGATCCAGATGACAACCCCCTAAATCAACATTTGAAAATGCTTGAATAAAGAATCATGTATTTGTGAGTGCGATGTAAATATCGAAAGATATTTTTAACGGCTATAAGATGTGGTTCTCTAAGGTTTGTTTGGTACCTGGAACAATTACAAATCAAAAACATAATATCAGGTCGACTTACAGTTAAATACAATAACGAAGCAATCATGTTTCAATAAGTTTTCAAATCACAGCATGCTTATCCAACGAAGGACATAAGCGAGTGCCACATGTCATGGGAACCATCACATCTGAACAATTAGTCATTCCAAAGTTCTCTAGAAAGTTCTTTGTGTAATTGTCTTGATTCATAAAAATTCCATCATGGCATTGGCGAATGTTCAGTCCCAAAAAGAAATTAATCTTACCCATCATACTCATCTCAAACTGACTTTTCATCAATTCTTCAAATTCCTTTGACAACGAAGGGTCAGTAGATCCAAAAATTATATCATTGACATCAATTTGAACAAGAATGAGATGATCCCCAACTTTCTTTCGATATAATCTGGGATCAACTGATCCTTTCTTACATTTTGCAATCTTCAAAAAATTGATTGAAGATACATACCAAGCACGAAGTGCTTGTTTCAACCCATAAACATGTTGGATTAGGTGTCTAAGCCCATCACTAAAACTGGTATGTACTTGAATTGGTAGTAGCACAATCCTTTTGGGTTGCCTTCATACTAGCAACTAGACAGGATGACCTATTGAGAAAGAGCAAGAATTTAGTATTTGGAATAATAATTTAATATAAATAATTTATTAATGTATTATGAAAACAATATATTAATTAGAAATCATATTATTTAATTAATATTTAATTAGAAATTAATTTGGAATTAAATTTTGGATTAAAGGAATTAATTAAAAGTGCACGGGCTATTTAGCAATATATTGATAGTTGTGGTTTTGGGCTCTTGGGCCTCCCTAATGACGGCTGGACGAAAAGTTCTAGGGAGGCCCTAGAATTTTCATCCAAGGCCTATTGGATGGGAGTTCATGGGCTGCTTAGGCCTTAAGCTAAGTAATTAGGGTTTCCTCCTTAAAACCCTAGCTTTGTCCCTAAGCTACCAATAGCTATATATAGGGCAACAACCCTTCACAATTTCGGCCAAGAACTCTAACCCTAAGTAGATCCGAAATTTTGAAGCTTCCTCCTCCTCTCTCATATCATCCTCTTGCTTAGTGTGTTTTTGAGCCATTAGAGGTGTTACACTTGTGACACTTGCTTTCAAGTCCAAGATCTTCAAGGATTTCAATGTTATTACAATATAACAATCAAGGTATGTATTCTAACCCTATTTATGTTAATTTTGAAAATCATAGATGTCTCCTAGGGTTTCTTGTTTTGTGTTCAATACTTGGATGTCCATTAGTAAAAACATAGATCCTATAATTTAGGGTTGCATGCATACATAGGGATTGTTTGTTATGCTCAAAACCTATCCGTGGTATCAGAGCCTAGGATTGTTCTCTATTGAATTTGATGCAATTGGTTGAACTTGACAATTAGGGTTTATGGCAATTAAACCCATAGGATTAGGGTTTTCGAAATTAGGGTTTCCTAACCATAATTTCGAAAATTTGCCTAAGGGTTTTAACCCTTTCCGTTAGCCTCCAAAATTTCGAAATCTAGGGTTTCCTAACCGTAGGGTTTTTCGAAAATAAGGAAAGGATTGAAAACCTTGCCTTCCTCCGCAAGACATGGTAATTTTGAAAATTAGGATTATGGGTAGGGTTCTTATTTTTGGTAATTATCTTCTTAGACTAACTAGATAATTAAAGAATTTTAAAATATCCATCCCATATTTTCGAAATTTAGGGGATAGGGATTAGGTTAAATTATTTTGATTAATTTAATGGATAATCCCCAAATGATTTAATAGATTAATTAAAGGTTTAATTAGTAGATGATTATTAAATCAAAGTTTTTGAATTTTAAATTTAAATTTAAATTGTTTTTTAATTTCGAAATTTAAAGATTTAAAAACACTAGTATTTTGAAATGTTTAAAATACACCTTATACTATATCTAAATTAAAAGTTTAATATTTACTATATGTATAAGACAAGTAAGTCGAACCGCTAGTACGCCTCATTCATGAAGCCGATCTATAAGGGGGGGGGGGATAAGGAAACTACTTATAAATGGTAGTTGAATGTGTGTCCACTCTCACCCGCCGCTTCCTTGATTGGTGGAGGGTCGTTAGCCAAACGGGTTTGATAGGAAACTTAATTCTCATTAATAAGTATAATTGAATAAATAAAGTAACTAAATGTTTTATTAAATTCTCAACCTTAGTTACTTTAGGAAAACGTGAATTTGATGTTAATCCATGAACTTGCACATTGCACTTTATATAAGTCCTTAATGGAGCGTGTGTGGTTAACCGACACAATAATATGGACTAATAAAGGGTAGCAATGGGTGTCTCGTAAATTATCATTGATTAATGGAGTGTGTGTGGTTAACCGACACAATATGTAGGTGATAAATGACATCAAGTGTACCAAGCTAATTTGCCTGGTTATTCACATCTTGTTTGTGATCCTCAGTATCTCAATCACAAATGGAAGAGCATAATCGAGATTAAACATGCCATTGAATAGTTCAATGAATCTCAAAAGATCTAGGAATTTCATTTAAAACCTAATTCATTCAAATTTCGTTTTTCGTGGTGAAATTGGTAAATCGTCATTTACCTACCTTTAAATAATTTACAATTAGATTACGGCATCCCTCTTTTGAATTGTGAATTATTTAGTTGGATCCTAGCCTTAATATTTCATTTTGGTGTTATATTAAGGATTTTCTTATCTAATCAAACCTTGTCCTTTTTTCTTTTTCAGATGTCAACTTCCAACAATGCTTATGGTTCCTCCAACAACAACTCCTCCAACAACTTCTCGCCATTGGGCATTTGCTCGAAAGTCACCTTTGATGGCACCAATTATAATGATTGGATGTGAAACATCAAGATGCCTTTACGTTTCGAGGACAAAGTGTATGTGCTCGAGAAAGAATTAGTCGAGATCCATGAAACAAAAGCTACTCCTGAACAACTAGTTGAGTATAGGAGACATTGCAATGATGATACCAAAGTGGCATGCATCATGGTGACTACTATGACTCCTAAGCTGCAAAGGTTGTATGAGGATTACTAGACGTATGAGATGAACAAGGACTTGATGGAAAAATACCATCAATGAGCTCGTCAAGAAAAATATGAGGTAGTAAAGTCCCTCATTACAAGAAAGATGAAGGACAGAGAGTCTGTCACGAGCCACTTGCAACGTATGAAAAGATATGTGGATCGCTTGCTAAAGCTCAGTGTGAACTTCGATGAGGAATTGGCTATTGACATAGTCTTGCACTCATTGCCTAGCTGTTATGATCAGTTCATCATGACTTATCATTTGAACAGCCAAGATACCACATTGGCTCAACTTCAAAGCTTGTTGAGAGTGGAATGAAGGGAAAAGGTGTTGCATCCACTCCTACTATTGTTGTTCTTGTCTTGGCCATAGGGAAAGTAAATGGAAAGAAGAGGAAATTGTTGGATTAGCTGTCTAAGCCCATAACTACTATTGGTATGTACTTAACCCGAGAGTAGCATGGTCCATTTGGGTTGCATGGCATCGGAACAATTTGGATAGACTTTTGTGAGAAGAGGATATTTATGATTTATTAATATATTATAAGTTCTAATATATTAATATGAAATCATATTATTTAATTATTATTGATCAAGAATTAGTTTGGAATTAATTTTGTGATCAAAATAGACTAATTAAATAAATGGGGATTGATTTGGTAAATCATTCATTCTTATAAAGTGGGCTTTTGATCCATAGTTCTTCATGTTGGGCTAAACCCATGAGGTAACCCATGGATACTCCATGGAGGTTAAAACCCATGGATCATGAGGAATGTGGAAAGTCATGAGTTACATGGTGTAACCCTAATGTGCATACTATATAAGAAGCCTCATAGCTCATGAAATGGCACCTTTAAGGGACAAGAAGTGAGGGCTAGCCGATTTGTAAAGCAAGTGTTCTTATCTCAAGTTATTCCAATTGTTGGTGGTGTTGTGTGATTCCATTTGAGGTGCAACACTTGGGGCACTAAGTTCTTAAAGGTCCAAGTCTTCCAACTACAACAAAAGGTATGTCTTCTAACTTGTTTTATTACCCAAGTATCAAAGTTTGTATGCTAGTTAGGTTAATACCTTGGAAAGATCAAGTTTCCATGTATAATAGAGAAAACATAGATCCAAGGTATTTAGGGTTGCATCCACACCTTAGGAGTGTTAGAATGCCCAAAACCCAACAGTGGTATCAGAGCCTAGGCTTGTTTTCAGTTATACTTGATGCTACTTGCTTGGAAATGCTTTAAAAATCGATTTTTGCTGTTCTCGACAGTGGACTCACCGAGTCCACTGGGGGACTCGCCGAGTCCAAGCATAAATTCATCCAAATCGCCGAGTTGGTTCATACACTCGACGAGTTGGTGCCCCAGAATGCAGTTTTTTCGAGTTTTTTGGATGGAATTTGACTAGGATCATTACCCTAAATTATTTTTGATCTTATAAACCTGTTTTTGATGTGGTAATGATCATGCTAATCCAATTTATAAGATAATTGTCAAAGTTTCATGTTTTGTATTAGTATGTTTAGGCTAATTACATGAAATTTGTTTGATTTGAGTTGTCTTGTTCTTATGAGTTTAATTTAGTTCATAGACAAATTGATTGTTTTTCTTGTTAGAATTTTTGATCTAAATGGATTTTGATGAATTCCATAACTTGCCCTCAAGTTATGGAAAATGAAAAGTTTTCTTTTAAAGAGATCATTAAAATCATAGGTTATGAACTTGAAGAGTCTTTTTTCCCATAAATGGTTTTATGAACTCCATAACTTGTCCTCAAGTTATGGAATGTGAAAAGTTTTTTCTTAAAACCTATATTAAACTCATAAGTTATGGATTCCAAAAGGTTTTGGAAGTTACAAAACTTGCCCACAAGTTTTGGACTTTGTAAATGGAAAAGTCTAACTTTTGAAACATTTAATTCCAAACCCTAGAATTTTAAAGTTTAAAATTCTACCCTTATACTATTATAATATTATAGTTTAATATTTATATATATATGTATAAGAACAAAGCAAGTCTTATAGTTAGTAGGACTCATTCACGAAGCCGGTCTATAAGGGGTATAAGGTTACTACCTATAAAATGGCAGTTTAATGGGTGTCCACTCTCACCCACCACTTCCTTGACTGGTGGAGGGTCGTTAGCCGAACGGGTAGGATAGGACTCTAATTCTCCCTTCATTAAAAGTAAAATGATAAATATAAAGTAAATAAACACTTATAAATTCCCAAATCTTAGTTACTTAGGAAAATGTGAATATGGTACTAACCCATGAAATTGCACTTTGCACCTTGTTAAGTCATTAGTGGAGCGTGTGTGGTTAACCGACACACTAATCTGGACTGACAGTGTGTTGCAAAGGGTAGCTTGATGTTAATCATAGATCAATGGAGCGTGTGTGGTTAACCGGCACATTGATTAGGTGCTTGTAACATTGGGTGTACCAAGCTAATTTGCATGGTTATTCACACCTTGTTTGTGATCCTCGGCATCCGAATCACAAACTTGAAGGGAAAAATCGGGATTTAAACATGCCACTGAATTGTTCAATGAATCTCAAAGGATCTAGGAGTTTCAATTCACTTAAAACCTAAAATTCGTTTCCGTTTTTCGTGGTGGAAATTGGTAAATCATCATTTACCTACCTTCAAATATTTTGCAGTTTGGATTACGGCATCCCTCTTCCAATTTGTAAAATATTGTGCTGGGTCCTAGCCTTAATATTTCATTTGGATGTTATATTAAGGACTTAAATCAAGTAACTTGAATTTCTCCCATTGTAGATGTCTAGTTCAGACAACTATGGTCTTCCCAAATCCTTTGGAACAAGCTTTCCTGTTGAAGATGATGTCCCGCGGCTGGATCGTGGAAGTCATACTTCACTTCCTCCACCTCCTCCAATAATTCTCCTTAACCCACAAGTTTAAAGAATTGAAAATTTGAAGGTCACTCAAGCCCTACTTGCAATGAAACATCAAGATGGAAGGCCTGTGTGTACTCACATCTTGGAGATGAAGTCACATATTGACATGCTGAGAGTATTGGGTGTCGTTGTCTCGAGGAAGTTGGCAGTTGACTGGTTTCTTCAATCACTTCCTGAGTCATATAGTGATTTCATTAAGGACTACTATGTGACAGACCACGGCACGACCCTTGTTGATCTTACTTATTTGCTTGTTGCTGCTGAATCATCAATGATTTGGCGCACTGGAAAAGCAAATTTGATTAGAAGATCTACTCCCCAAACTTCCATGGACATCGACAATGGAAACATTGGAAGTCCAGAAAAGATTTCTCTTTCCAAGGGAAAGAGAAAGGCTAAGTCTGAGATTTTCCCGTGTACCATTCCCAAAGAGTCTTTATGTTTCTATTGCCAAGAAAAGGGGGTATTGGTTGTGAAGCTGCCCTGACTACCTGAAAGACCTGAGAAAAGGTAAAATCGAAAAGTTTGACTCTGCTTCAGGTAAGTCTACTATCTAACTCTATTAAGTTCCTAATTGTTGATTCTTAATACATGATGTCACAAGGTTGCATTTTGATGTTTTGTAGGATCATGCAAAGGGAAGGAAGCTTAAAGGAAGAGTATGTTGAATCTGATCGCGAAGATGGATTTCAATCGCATCGTTCGAAGATCGGATTTTTGAGCTGCTGCTTAGGAGTTATGATAGATTGCTAGGAAATATGTAATAACATAGTTTTCATTTGTAATTGCATTGTAAGGAAAAGTTTTTCCGTATTTTATAAATAATTAAAATTTTTGTTTTTATTTTTTGTTATATCTCCTTGCAATGGCATTTATGAAAAATTGATGTTTGTATGTTTCTATTGTTAGCAATATGGATTTGATTCTTTCGTTTGTGGTAGTGTCATATTTTACCAAATAAGGAAAGATTCTCATCACCTAAGTTTCAATTGGACAGAAACTTGGAATCATGCAAGTTGTACTGTATGTGTTGGATATAGTGTCTAAGTCCATAACTATATTTGGTATGTACTTGACCCGACCCGGCATGGTCCATTTGGGTTGCACTTCAACCGAACAATTTATGGATAATCGTTTGAGAATAGTATAAGTTATGATTTATTAATATATTATAAGTCTTAATATATTAATATAAAATCATATTATTTAATTAGTATTGATCTATAATTAATCTAGAATTAATTTAGAGATCAAAAGTATGACTAATTAAATATGGGCTCTTGTATTTATATAGTGTGGGCTAATGCTTATTTGGAATGGGCTAGGCTTGCATGGAAAGTCCATGGATACTCCATGGAGCTTTAACCCATGGATCTCATGGAAATGAAAAGACATGGGTATTAGGGTTTACATGAATGTAACCCTAATCCACCACACTATATAAAGGAGGCTTTGGTTCTTGAAATCACATGAGTTGTGGTGAGTAAAGTAAGAGGGCCGATTTCAAGAAGGTGATTACTATTCTCTCAAAGTTCCAAGTTTGTGGTGATTTGTGATTTCCATTTGAGGCATCCACACTATTGGTGCTAGGCTCTAAAACTCCAAGCAATCAACTACAACTACAAGGTAAGTAATTCTACTAGCTTTATTTGATTCAAATTCCCCATGCCATGCTAGATAGGATAAGAACCTTCGAAAAATAATTATTTGCATGTATCATAGTATCAAACATAGATCCAAGGTTTCTAGGGTTGCATGTACACAATAGGAGTGTTAGAATGCTCAAAACCCATCAGTGGTATCAGAGCCTGGTTTGTTTTATTTGATACTTGATGCAAAAAAAAAAAAAAAAAAAAAAAAAAAACTTGAAAATCGAAGTTTTGTTCAAAAGCTCGTATCAAAATTTCAAGTTTTGTATATCTACTTACGATTCTTGAAATTTTTGATATGAACATTCATAAACATATGAGTTTAGAAGATTATAGAAATTATGTGCTAATAATTGATTAGATTAATTCTTGATCTTTATGTGTTTTAATGGAGTCCATAACTAGTTCTTAAGTTATGGATAACCAAAAGTCACATTTATAAATAACCATTAAAAGAACACATAGGTTACAAAAAATGAAGAGTCTTCATTTTTAATAACCATTAACTCATAAGTTATGAGAAATGAAAAGTTTTGAAAGTTTACAAAACTTGCCCTCAAGTTTTGGAACATGTAAAGTCATATTAAAAACTTTAGTTCCAACCCCTAGAATTTTAAAAGTTAAAATTCAACCCTTATACTTTATAATATTATAAGTTTAATAATATTTATATATGTATAAGATCAAGTCGTCTTACCGCTAGTACGCCTCATTCACGAAGCCGGTCTATAAGGTTGTTGCCTATAAAATGGCAACTTAATGGGTGTCCACTCTCACCCACCGCTTCCTTGATCGGTGGAGGGTCGTTAGCCGAACGGGTAGGACAAGGACTTATAAATTCTCATTAAAAGTATAATGATAATACTAAAGTAACTAAACTTTATTGAATTCCCAATCTTAGTTATTTTAGGAAAATGTGAATAAGGTGCTAATGCATGAAATTACACTTTACACTTTGTTTAAGTCGTTAGTGGAGCGTGTGTGGTTAACCGGCACACTAACTTGAACTTAACAAGGTAGGTAAAGGGTGACTTAATGTTTATCATAGTATCGATGGAGCGTGTGTGGTTAACCGGCACATCGATTGAGGGGTAATACATTAAGGGTACCAAGTAATTTGCATGGTTACTTCACACCTTGTTTTGTGATCCTCGGCATCCCAGTCACAAAACTTGAAGGGCACACTCGAGATTGAAACATGCCATTGAAGAAAGTTCAATGAATCTCAAAGAATCTAGGAGTTTCTAAACCAATTAAAACCTAATTAAATATTTCATTTTTCATGGTGGAAATTGGTGAATCGTCATTCACCTACCTTCAAATATCTTATAGCTTAGATTACGACATCCCTCTTCTAAGTTATAAAATATTGTGTTGGGTCCTAGCCTTAATATTATATTTGGGTGTTTTGTTAAGGACTATCTCTATATCTAATCTAATCTATTCCCTCTTCTTTTCAGATGTCTTCCAATAACAATGCTTCTGGCTCAAACCCTACTAGCTCCTTCTCTCTCATGAATCTTTGTGGGAGAGTCATCTTTGATGGGTCCAACTTTAAAGATTGGATCAGAAACATCAGGATCGTCACTCGGTATGAGAACAAAGAATATGTTCTCGACAAGGAGCTGAAGGTACCCGAGCCAACTGCTACTCCTGAAGAGCTTGCTGAATATGAGGTACATGAAAGAGATGCTACAAAAGTGGCATGCATCATGATGGCCACCATGACAGCCGAGCTCCAAAAGTCCTATGAGGACTATTATCCTTTTGAGATGCACCAGGACTTGATGGACCGCTACCATCAAGGTGCTCGTCAAGAGCAATATGAAATAATCTCCTCCATCATAACAACCCGAATGAAGGATGGTGAACCCATCACGGGCCACATGCAGAAAATGCAAAGGTATGTGGACCGTTTACTGAAGCTGAATGTGAACTTCCCTGAGGAGTTAGCAATAGACATCATTTTGCACTCCTTGCCATCGTGTTATGATCAATTCCGCATGACATATCACATGAACAAGGAAGAAGTCACCCTCAGCAAACTTCAAGGACTCTTGAAGACCGCCGAAAGTGGTCTAAAGGGTAAGTCGGTTGTTACTACTCCTACTCCTACTCCAACTGCGTCCAATGTCTTGGCAATCGGGCATGGCAAAGGGAAGAAGAGAAAGAACCCTTCTAAGGGTACCAAGGGTAAGACCCTTGAAGGCTCCTCTTCAACCAAAACCAAGAAAGGTTTTATCACTCCTTCTGCTAACCCTAATGAGGCTGAATGCTTCTATTGCCATGAAAAGTCGCACTGGAAGCGAAACTGCCCAAAGTACCAGCAAGATTTGAAGGATGGGAAAGTAAAACCCAACCATGCAGTTATATACACTATATTGTCTAATAACTCACCTCATTCTAAGTCTTGGGTCCTTGATACAGGTTGTGGCATTCACATATGTTGTAATTTGCAGGGACTAAAAAGAAGTGAGAATGTGGAGCAGGGAAAGATAAACTTGATCATGGGAAACATGAAAGCTTCACCTGTCACCAAGATAGGAGTTTATTCCTTAGTGCTAAATAGTGGGTATACATTAGATTTGAATAAATGTTATTATTCGCCAGAAATGGAAAGAAATGTTATTTCCTTTCATGCATTGTATAAACAAGGTTTTACCTTTTATTTTGATAATAATAATGGTAGTATTGATGCTTTCTTTAATAATATTCTTTATTTTAAAGCATTACCTTGTGATGGCGTGTATGAAACTGTATCTGTTGTAGATAATCTAGGAAATAATGTATTGTGTATTAACTCTTCCACTAGCTTAGATAAAGCATCCTTATGGCATTGTCGTCTTGGACATGTAAGCAAGAAACGCATAGGCCAACTCCAAAAGGATGGAGTCTTGGATTCATTTGACCTAAAGTCAGATGATAGTTGTGAATCTTGTTTGCTTGGTAAAATAACAAAGTCACCTTTTACTGGCACTTGTGCTAGGGGTGAAGGTTTGTTGGACCTCATACACACGGATGTGTGTGGACCCTTCAGAACCGCCACAAGAGATGCTAATCGGTTCTATGTGACTTTTACTGATGATTTTAGTAGATATGGATATGTCTACTTAATCAAGCATAAGTCGGAAACCTTTGAGAAATTCAAAGAGTTTAAGCAAGAAGTGGAGAATCAGTTGGGCAGGAACATTAAGATGCTTCGATCCGATCGTGGTGGTGAGTATCTTAGTACTGAGTTCCTTGACTATCTTAAGGAATGTGGGATTGTCTCACAATTGACACCTCCTAGGACACCATAGTTGAATGGTGTAGCTGAGAGGCGCAATCAGACCTTGTTGGACATGGTTCGTTCCATGATGAGTCGAGCTACGCTACCAATCTCATTTTGGGGGTATGCCTTAGAGACTGCCGCCCATATCCTTAATTTAGTCCCTACAAAGAAGGTTGCCAAAACACCTCACGAGGTGTGGACTGGAAAAGTTCCCAATCTAGACCACATCAAGATTTGGGGTTGCGAGGCTTTCGTGAGACGCGAGACTCACGATAAGCTCGAACCCCGAAGCAAAAGGTGTATTTTCATCGGCTACCCACAGAAATCCTTTGGTTACATCTTCTACAGACCCAGTGATAATGTGGTCTTTGTAGCAAGAAGAGGATTCTTTCGAGAGAGAGAATTCATGAGCCAATGAGACAGTGGGAGGCAAATTGACCTTGAGGAAATTCAAGAGTCAAGTGGTGAAGGAACCTCAAACCCTAGCCCTCAACCTGAGGAGAAAACTCCTGTTGAGCCGACTGAAGAATCTATACCTATGAGGCGTTCCACCAGAGTTAGGAATGCACCTGAGCATTATTATGGTTTTCATATTACTGCAGAAGGTGAGACACTTATCAGTGATAACACACTGGTAAATCTGGATGAGCCTAACAGCTACACGGAAGCCATGGCAGGCCCTGAGGCTGCTAAATGGAAAGAGGCTATGGATAGCGAGATACAGTCCATGTATGACAATCAAGTTTGGAACTTGGTTGACAATGTACCTGATCGTAAGATAGTTGGGTGCAAATGGATCTTCAAGAAGAAGACCGACATGGATGGTAATGTACACACTTATAAGGCACGACTGGTTGCAAAGGGTTATTCTCAAACTCCGGGAGTTGATTATGATGAGACCTTTTCACCAGTGGCCAAGATAAAGTCTATTAGGGTTCTGTTAGCCATTGCTGCATTTCATGATTATGAAATATGGCAAATGGATGTCAAAACCGCTTTCCTTAATGGAAATTTGGCTGAAGATGTTTACATGGTTCAGCCAGAGGGTTTTGTCAGTACAGAGTACCCCAGTAGAGTGTGTAAGCTCGAGAAATCCATTTATGGATTAAAACAGGCACCTCGCAGATGGAATCTTTGCTTTGATGAGAAAGTCAAAGAATTTGGCTTTTCAAGGAGTGAAGATGAATCTTGTGTCTATATCAAGGCTAGTGGGAGTATAGTCAGCTTTTTGGTACTGTATGTGGATGACATACTACTCATATGAAATGACATCCCAACCCTGCAGGAAGTAAAGTCCTGGCTTGGGAAGTGTTTCGCTATGAAGGACCTTGGAGAAGCTGCCTATATCCTAGGGATAAGGATTTTGAGAAACAGGAGTAAAAGACTAATTAGACTTAGTCAAAGCACCTATGTGGACAAAGTGTTGAAAAGGTTCAACATGCATAACTCCAAGAAAGGAGAGTTACCCATCTAGAGTAACGCCAGATTGAGTAAGACACAAAGCCCTAGTACTGAGGCTGAGATAGCAGAAATGAGTCGAATACCTTATGCTTTAGCTGTAGGATCGATCATGTATGATATGACGTGTACTCGATCTAATGTAGCCTTTGCTTTGAGCATGGTTAGCAGGTATCAGGGGAACCCTGGCAAGGCACACTGGACTGCGGTAAAGAATATCCTCAAGTACCTACGGAGGACTAAGGACTGGGTCCTTACCCTCGGTGGCAGTGAGGACTTGAGAGTTGTAGGGTACAGTGATGCTAGCTTTCAGACTGACAGGGATAATTTCCGCTCTCAGTCGGGCTGGGTCTTTACTCTAAACGGAGGGGCAATTACTTGGAAAAGTTCCAAGCAGGAGACAAGTGGCTGATTCCACTTGTGAATCAGAGTATATAGCAGCAAGCGAGGCAGCAAAGGAGGCTATATAGCTAAAGAACTTCATCGGAGACCTTGGAGTTGTACCAGCTATAAATGAGCCAATGGAGATTTTATGTGACAGCAATAGTGCGGTTGCCTTAGCCAAGGAACCAAGAGATCATGGGAGATCCAGACACATTGACAGAAACTATCACTTCATCAGACATCGAATAGAATAAGGAATCCTCGTGGCAAAGAGGGTATCATCGGATGAGAACCCAGCAGATCCCCTCACGAAGGGACTGACTCGGGCTAAGCATCTCCAGCATGCTCGGAGCATAGGGCTGAAGGATGATATTAGTTTTAGTAGTTAGATAATCTTGAAATTTGTAAAATGTAATTGACATTTGATGATAAATAAAAGCTGTTATTTATGAGTAAAGTGTTGCTATCTCTTGTCAATCGTTTACTATTATTTCTTTTTGCATGTTTTGACTTCCAGAATAATTATGTTATGGTTTATATCATATTATTCAAACTCTCCACAGTCGGTCATATGTTGGAAGTAGATATGAATCAAGACTGTCATGGGTTGGCTTGTAGAGGTCTAAGATGTTAGACAAAGCGGGGCTACAACACTCATGAGTGCTCATAAGTTCTGATTATTGGATTCAACCCACGCTCACTTGTATCACTTCATGGAATTTATCTCGAGTGATCGTGAGACGGTAATATCATATAAGTCTTCAAACCTAGAGATATGATTTGTTGCCTATGAGTTGGTTATGAATTGATTTCACGAAAACGCATTGGTAACTCGATGTTATAAACCGTGCTTTTGTGTGTAATTCAACAAGTAGTAGAGCAAACATATGAGTCAAAGTTTATCTGTTCCTTCTAGGATTAGAAGCGATATCTGGGCCCCTCGATGATTTTGTTTTGACCTATGTACCGGGCCCGGTCAGAACTAAATTGATGTGTTCAGTTAAGTTCTATGTCAAACAAATCGGAAATCGGGAAACAAATGCTGGACAATAAGCAAGACCATGTTCCATGTATTTGTCCGGCCGATATCTAGAACAGAGGATTATATGATCACTTTGTTGGATTAATGTCTAAGTCCATAACTATATTTGGTATGTACTTGACCCGACCCGGCATGGTCCATTTGGGTTGCACTTCACCGGCACAATTTATATGGATAGTCTTTTGAGAATAGTATATTTATGATTTATATTAATATATTATAAGTTCTAATATATTAATGTGGAATCATATTATTTAATTAGTATTGATCAACAATTAATTTAGAATTAATTAAGTGATCATAAAGAACTAATTAAATATAGACTCTTATATATATGGAATGGGCCTAGTTCATTTAGGTTGGGCTAAGCTTTCATGGATGGTCCATGGAGCTTTTAACCCATGGATCCTATGTAAATGAAAGGTCATGGGTATTAGGGTTTACATGGATGTAACCCTAATCCTCCATAATATATAAAGGGGTCCTTGGCTCACAAAATTGGCACAAGTGTGTGAAAATAAGAGTGGGCCGATTTTAGTGTGCATACATATTCTCTCAAGTTTTTCCAAGGTGTTTTGGTGATTTGTGATTCCATTTGAGGCTTCCACACTATTGGGGCTAAGCTCATGAAGCTTGAAGACATCAAGCTACATCAAAAAGTATGTCATCTAACTAGAACTTTATAGTATAGGTGCTTCATAATATGCTAGTTAGGATGAAACCTTGGAATAGTTAATATTTGCATGTATAATAGAGAAAACATAGATCCAAGGTTTATAGGGTTGCATGTACACCATAGGAGTGTTAGAATCCTCAAAACCCAACAGTGGTATCAGAGCCATGGGTTGTTTTCTTTTATATTGATGCAAATGTTTTATTTTCAAGTTGAAAAAAAAGGAAAAAAAACATGACGTTTGTCAAATTTTAAGATAATTACTTGTTTTGGGAAAAACGAATTATTTGTAAAATTTAAATCATTTGTTATATGAGTTGAATTAGGTCAAATTTAGTAAAAGATAAAATGATATGATTATTTTATTAGTTTTAAAAGTTTGATCTAAATGTTTTAAGGAGTTACATATTTTGTCATAAAATTTTGGAGCTCAAAATTTTTTTTAAAGTTGTGATCTTAAGGGTTTTTGAAACTTCCATAAGTTATGGATATGAAAGTTTTTTTTTTTAAAAAAAAAATTGATTCAAAGTTTTTATGGAGTTACAAAATTTGGTATTAATGTTTTAAAGAATTCCATAACTTGTTCTTAAGTTATGGAACATGAAAAGTTTCATCATAAAACTCCATTAATTCCATAAGTTATGGAATCCAAAGGTTTTCAAGAATTACAAAACTTGCCCTCAAGTTTTGGAATTTGAGAAAAGTTTTTTATGAAAAAAAGGAATTGAATTCTAAAACTCTTGGGTTCATAACTTAAACAATTAATTAAATGGTTTTAATTTTGAGTTTAACAATTGGAATTATGATGTTTTGTTGAATAGTTCAAATTAACTCTTATGGACTTTATTAATAGTTAATTAAAGCGTTTAATTAAAAGAGTATTATTAATCCATAAATATATGGTTTGAGTTTAATTAAATTAAAAGTCTAGTTTAATTAATAGATTAAACCACCAAGTATTTTAAATGTCTAAAATACACCTTTATACTATTATAATATTAAAAGTTTAATATATTGTATGTATAAGAGCAAGTCGTCTTACCATTAGTAGGCCTCATTCACGAAGCTGGTCTATAAGGGGGTATAAGGTTACTGCCTATAAAATGGCAGTTTAATGGGTGTCCACTCTCACTCACCGCTTCCTTGACCAATGGAGGGTCGTTAGCCGAACAGGTAGGACAAGGACTATAATTCTCCCTTCATTATAAGTATAATGATAAATACTAAGTAACTAAACACTTATAAATTCCCAATCTTAGTTACTTAGGAAAATGTGAATAAGGTGCTAATCCATGAAATTACACTTTGCACTTGTTTAAGCTGTTAGTGGAGCGTGTGTGGTTAACCGGCACACTAACATGGACTTAACAAGGTAGGCAAAGGGTAACTTAATGTTTATCATAGTATCGTTGGAGCGTGTGTGGTAAACCGGCACATCGATTGAGAGGTAAATATTAAGGGTACCAAGTATATTTGCATGGTTACTTCACACCTTGTTTTGTGATCCTCGGCATCCCAGTCACAAAACCTGAAGGGCACACTCGAGATTGAAACATGCCATTGAAAAGTTCAATGAATCTCAAAAGAATCTAGGAGTTTCAAAACCAATTAAAACCTAATAATACATTTCGTTTATCTTGGTGGAAATTGGTGAATCGTCATTCACCTACCTTCAAATATTTTATAGCTTGGATTAAGGCATCCCTCTTCCAAGTTATAAAATAGTTTGTTGGGTCCTAGCCTTAATATATCATATTGGGTGTTATATTAAGGACTTAAATCAACTTTACGTGAATTTCTCCCATTGTTGATGTCTAGTTTAGACAACAATGATCTTCCTAAACCAAGCTTTCCTAATGAATATGACTTCCCGAGTTTGGCTCATGGAAGTCATACTTCTCTTCCTCCACCTCCTCCAATTATTCTCCCTAACCCACAAGTTCAAGGTCACTCAAGCCCTAATGGCAAGCAAGGTCTATGTGTGATCACATCTTAGAGATGAAGTCACATATTGACAAGCCGGGAGAGTTGGGTGTCAAAGTCTTGAGAAAGTTGGATGTTCAATCACTTTCTAAGTCACATAGTGAGTTCCTTTGGGACTACTATGAAACGGACTATGACATGAACCTTAATGATCATATCTATTTGCTTGGTGCTGCTGAATCAACAATGATTTGGAACGATAGTAAAGCAAATTTGATTAGAAGATCAACTTCCCAAAAACTTTATGGACAGTGACAATGGTGACACTAGAAATCCAGAAAAAGCATTCTCTTCCCAATGGAAAGGGATTGGCCATAGTCAACCCGGTTGACCAAATGGTAAAGAGAAAGGCTAAGTCTGAGATAGTCCCATTACCAAAGGGTCCATTTGTTTATTTTGCCAAAGGAAGGGCGTTGATTGCAAAGCTGCCAAATTTACCTAAGGATGTTAAAGTTAATAAGTTTGACTCTACATTAGGTAGAGCCTATTATCTAACTCTGTTAAGTTCTATTCTGAGATCCTCATTACATGATGTGACTGGGTCACATGTTGATGTTTTAAGAATCAAAGAATAGAGAGAAATCTTAAAGGAAGTATATGCTGATTCTGATCGCGAAGGTGGATTTCGATCGCATCAGAATTTTGAGCAGTTGCTTAAGAAGTTATGATATATTGCTAAGGAATAGATAACAACAATTTTCCATGTGGATTGTAAGGATAAGTTTTTCCGCAAAGTTTTAAAATAAAAGAAAATTGTTTAATTTTATTTATTTGAAGTATCCTTACAATGACATTTGTGGAAAATTGTTGCTTATATGATTCCACTGACAGCAATATTGGAAAATGGATTTGATTCTTTCATTTGTGGTAGTGTCTAAATTTACCAAATCAGGAAAGTTCCTCATCGCCTAAGTTTCAATTGGACCGAAACTTGGAATCATGCAAGTTGAATAGTATGATGAATGAGAACTTTCAAGCATTGGAAAATCAAGACTAATTACTTGTTCACATGGATGTGTGAGTCAAGTGAAGGACTAAAGGGATCGAGTACACATTCTTGTGCACTGGTCATGTCCACCACAAAGCTCGTTAAGACTATTTGATTTACTAAAGTTTAGTAAATATGGTTATACTTACAAGTTTAAGTATAATTCTGAAACATTGGAAAAGTCTCAATGTATGGCAGAACGAATGGAAAGAATCAAATTAGGCAGAAAGATAAAAGTTTCTCAAATCTGAAAAGATGGGAGAGTAGTTTAGTATCATGTTTGTGATCATCTTAATGATTTAGAAATCATATCACAATTAGTCCTCTAAAGGTCATCTTAGTGCATTCTTATGACTAAGAAGAGGAGTTATGAATTGTTGAAATGGTTAGATCAGGAAGATGAGTCATACTTCGTTCCAAAACAATTCTTAGAGTCATACTCCAAGATTGTAACTTGAGTGACATATCTTAAAGAAAGGTTTAAAACACTTGTCAAATGTAAGAGTAAAAGTGTCCTACTCTTGTACATTTGAAATTGGTAAGTTGTGATGTTTTGAATAAAACAAAGACCAACTAAGGCCAATTGTGTGAAGTGTTTGTCTTGATAAAGAATCCGCACTATCTCTTGAATATTTGGCAAGATAGTCTTATATGTCAAGAGGATAGTGGGAGTCTTAAAGATCCTAAAAAGAATTTCAAGAACTAATCAAGAATAAAACCTGAGGTTCTTCACTAGCACACGACTTGAGGTTTATAACCTATCATGTTGACATATTCTGTGCCCATTCCAGTTAAAGTTGGCTTTGCAGAGGAGTTCTGAAAGTTCTCAATTGGTTGCATAACAACTTGGAAGCAATGGCAGGCCATGTACTGCCAGGTGGCAAGAAGTTAAGATTGCATAAGTTCAGTCCATATGAGTTTGGATTTGTCATTATCCTTGTCTTGTGACTATGGTTTTGACGATTCACATGGATAAGAACACATACACCATAAAATCTAAGGGTCATAAGGTTTCTCTCCGATTCATGAAAATGATGGTGACGAAACACTTCCACCAAGTAGATTTGAAGCAGATGGCAAAAGGTCTAAACAATTGAGACTATGATTACGGCATCCCTTTTCATAGTTCTGAAATTGTTTAGACACACATGCATGCTATCTAAGGAAAGGTGTATGATTTTGATAAAGTTTTATCAAAACATCTCGTATCATAAATCTGAACTTTGGTAAGAAATTCAGTAAAGTATTGATTTCTAGAAGTCCAGCTGATTTCTGAGTACATGTCAAAGCTAGTGGGAGCATAAGTGTTATGCTAATAATCATCATGTTAGTGGGAGCATGATAATTATTGTTAGTGTTGCAAGTTAGCAATGTTAATTATAGAAAACAAAAGTTTCAATTCGTGAGGCTGCAGGGATTGAAAAAGTTGTTTTGCTATAATTAAGGGAGAGGATATACTTCATTTCAGTTCTAAAGGCTTAGATTGAGACCTTAATCATCTTTAGTCAAGAATATATATATATATATATATATATATATATATATATATATATATATATATATATATATGAATTTCATGTTGGATTGGTTCAACTTAAGGAAATTCTATATATTGCGTTCTCAAAATTCGATTATGATTACAGAATCCCTCTTCATAGTCAAATTTTGAAAACATGGAAAATAAAAATATTGTAGCAAAAGACTGGTCTAGAATCATGTCTTTTTGTGAGACATCATGAATCGTGTACCATTTGCTTTGGGTACAGGATCGATTGCATGTGCTATAATATTTGTCATTTCTAAATTTTTCCAAATGCCCAGAGGCATTAAGAAGGGAAAAGGTCTAGAATAGGATATGACTAAAATGATTAAGCAATTGTCGAGGACAATCTGAGGTTTACCAAAGATTGGTTGCTCAGGGACAATTGGAAGTATAGTGCTAATTTTAGAAGGACCATATTGATATATTCTGAAAAGAGGCATCTCTTATTCAGAAGTGATAGTCAAAATGAGAATATGGAGTTGTCTCCATAAGTGGAAGTTATCTGTGTAAGATTAGAAAACTTAATGCAAGAAGCATGTCCAAAGCAATGTACTTTGAATATGAGACTTAGTTTCCATGGAGTTGATCTCCATTGGAATACCTTATAATGACTGTTGACAAGTCTTTGTGACTTTGTACATATTCATTACAGGAGGGTCAGTACATATAAGTTTAAAATCTAAACAGATTTCGATAAATGATAGGAATTTGAAATTCTCACATTTTTCGATAAGGATTTGGGAGTGTGAAATTAGAATCATTGAAATTATGTTCAATTCGTTTATTTCACAGAGTAAGGATCATAGACAAACATAGAGTGCATACTTGGTGTATGGCAAAGCTATTGTTTAAGAAAAACATAGTGTACATGCTTGGAGCATGGGACAACTAGTGTTTTTAATTCAAGTATAAAGTTGATAAAACCGAAACAATGAATAATGAGTAATCAGTATGGTGATAAATAAAAGTGTTTATTTATATTCATAGGGTTTGATACCATATTTGATTCATTTATTCTTGTGTTTTACTTTGCATGTTTTGACTTCCAGAATAACTAAGTCGCTCTTCCTGAATGATTAAGTTATTCAAACCATCCACAGTCGGTCATATGTTGGAAGTAGATATGAATCAAGACTGTCATGGGTTGGTTTGTAGAGGTCCAAGATGGTGGACAAAGTTGTGCTACAACACTCATGAGTGCTCATAAGTTATGAGTATTGGATTCAACCCGCGCTCATTTGAATCACTTCATGGATTTTATCACGAGTGATCATGAGACGATAATATCTTATATTCTTCAAACCTAGAGATATGAGTTGTTACTATGAGTTGGTTATACATTGATTGCACGAAAAGGCATTCGGTAACTCGATGTTATAAAACGTGCCTTTGTGTATGATTCAACAAGTAGTAGAACAAGCCATATGAGTCGAAGTTTATCCATTCCTTTTACCTTCGAGATAAAAGCGATATATGTGGGCCCCTCGATGATTTAGCGATGACACATGTGAGTGCTTGGCCAAGCCAGGACTGATTTGATTTGTTCAATCAGTCAGCCATCATAAATCGAAAATCGGGAAACAACAAATGGACAGAGAGAATGATTATAATCCATGTCTCAGTCCATATGATATCTAGAATGGAGGAATATATGATTCCTTATCTAATGGACAAGTCATTGACAAGGTCAGAGTTCGACAGCGGCTTTAAGAGTTACGATTGCCAGTTAGGTTTTGAAGTCATACTCAATAATAGTTTTAGACTTATCCAAGTGGGAGACTGTTGGATTAATGTCTAAGTCCATAACTATATTTGGTATGTACTTGACCCGACCCGGCATGGTCCATTTGGGTTGCACTTCACCGGCACAATTTATATGGATAGTCTTTTGAGAATAGTATATTTATGATTTATATTAATATATTATAAGTTTTAATATATTAATATGGAATCATATTATTTAATTAGTATTGATCAAGAATTAATTTAGAATTAATTAAGTGATCAAAAAGAATTAATTAAATATGGACTCTTATATATATGGAATGGGCCAAGTTCATTTAGGTTGGGCTAAGCTTTCATGGATGGTCCATGGAGCTTTTAACCCATGGATCCTATGTAAATGAAAGGTCATGGGTATTAGGGTTTACATGGATGTAACCCTAATCCTCCATAATATATAAAGGGGTCCTTGGCTCACAAAATTGGCACAAGTGTGTGAAAATAAGAGTGGGTCGATTTTAGTGTGCATACATATTCTCTTAAGTTCTTCCAAGGTGTTTTCTTGATTTGTGATTCCATTTGAGGCTTCCACACTATTGGGGCTAAGCTCTTGAAGCTTGAAGACATCAAGCTACATCAAAAGGTATGTCATCTAACTAGAACTTTATAGTATAGGTGCTTCATAATATGCTAGTTAGGATGAAACCTTGGAATAGTTAATATTTGCATGTATAATAGAGAAAACATAGATCCAAGGTTTATAGGGTTACATGTACACCATAGGAGTGTTAGAATGCTCAAAACCCAACACACTTATCTAACATGGCGCTTCATAGTTCAACAGAGTTTAAAGAGCTACGATTGCTGGTCGGTTCCTGAAGTCATACTTGCAACTATAGTTATTAGACTTATCCAAGTGGGAGACTGTTGGATATAGTGTCTAAGTCCATAACTATATTTGGTATGTACTTGACCCGACCCGGCATGGTCCATTTGGGTTGCACTTCACCCGAACAATTTATGGATAATCGTTTGAGAATAGTATAAGTGATGATTTATTAATATATTATAAGTCCTAATATATTAATATAAAATCATATTATTTAATTAGTATTGATCTATAATTAATCTAGAATTAATTTAGAGATCAAAAGTATGACTAATTAAATATGGGCTCTTGTATTTATATAGTGTGGGCTAATGCTTATTTGGAATGGGCTAGGCTTGCATGGAAAGTCCATGGATACTCCATGGAGCTTTAACCCATGGATCTCATGGAAATGAAAAGACATGGATATTAGGGTTTACATGAATGTAACCCTAATCCACCACACTATATAAAGGAGGCTTTGGTTCTTGAAATCACATGAGTTGTGGTGAGTAAAGTAAGAGGGCCGATTTCAAGAAGGTGATTACTATTCTCTCAAAGTTCCAAGTTTGTGGTGATTTGTGATTTCCATTTGAGGCATCCACACTATTGGTGCTAGGCTCTAAAACTCCAAGCAATCAACTACAACTACAAGGTAAGTAATTCTACTAGCTTTATTTGATTCAAGTTCCCCATGCCATGCTAGATAGGATAAGAACCTTCGAAAAATAATTATTTGCATGTATCATAGTCAAACATAGATCCAAGGTTTCTAGGGTTGCATGTACACCATAAGAGTGTTAGAATGCTCAAAACCCATCAGTATGATGAATGGGAATTTTCATCTTTGGTAAATTAAGACTAATTCCTTGTTCACATGTATATGTGAGTCAAGTGAAGGACTAGGGGATCGGGTACATTGGGTGTGCGTTGGTCAAGATCCACCACAAAGATCGATAAGACTATTCATCATGATTTACTACAGTTTAGTAAACATGGTTATGCTTACAAGTTTAAGTATAATTCTGAATCATTGGAAAAGGTTTAATGGATGGCAGAACGAAAGAGAAGAATCAAATTAGGCAGAAAGATAAAAGTTTCTCCAATATGAAAAGATGGGAGAGTACTTTAGTATCGTGTTTTATGATCATCTTAAAGTTTATGGAAAAACCATATCACAATTGATCCTCTAAAGACATCTTAGTGCATTTGTATGGCTAAGAAGAGGAATCGTGAATTGTTGAAATAGTTTAAATCAAGAAGATGAGTCATACTTCGTTCCCAAAACAAGTCTTAGAGTCATACTCCAAGATTGTAACCTTGAGTGACATAATCTTAGGAAAGGTTTAAAACACTTATCAAATGTAGAGTAAAAGTTTTCTACTCTTGTACATTTGAAATTGGTAAGTTGTGATGTTTTGGATAAAACAAAGACCTACTAAGGCCAATTGTGTGAAGTGTTTGTCTTGATTAGAATCCGCACTAACTCTTGAATATGGGTTTGTCAAGTAATGTTCCTTGACAAAGTGAATCATATATGTCAAGAGGTCATTGGGAGTCTTAAAGATCTTGAAAAGTTTCAAGAACTAATCAAGAATAAACCTATTGTTAAACACTAGCACACGACTTGAGGTTTGTGACCTATCGTGTTGACATATTCTTGTTTCTGTGCCCATTCCAGTTAAATTTGACTATCCATGTGAGTTCTGAGAGTTCTCAATTGGTTGCATAACAACCTGGAAGCAATGGTAGGCCCTTGTGCTGCTAGGTGGCAAGAAATTAATATTGAACAAGTTCAGTCCATATGAGTTTGGTTTTGTCACTAACCATGTCTTGTGATTATGGTCATGATAAATTCACATGGATAGGAACACATACACCATAAAATCTAAGTGTCATAAGGTTTCTCTCCGATTCATGAAAATGATGGTGAGGAAATACTTTCACTAAATAGATTTTAAGGAGATAGCAATTGTGATATTTTCATTCTCAAATTCGATTATGATTACGACATCCCTCTTCATAGTTCGAATTGTGAGAAATGGCAAAGGTCTAAACATTTCAGACTTATGGCTGTAACTTCTAAAATTGTTAAGACACACATGTAAGCTATCTAAGGAAATGTTTATGAGTTTGAGAAGCCTAGATAAAGCCTTATCGAAGCATCTCGTATCAGAAATATGAACTTTGGTAATGAAAGTCAATAAGTATTGATTTCTAGAAGTCCAGCTGATTTCTGAATACATGTCAAAGCTAGTGGGAGCAAAAGTGTTATGCTAATAATAATTATTATGCTAGTGGGAGCATAATTATTATGGTAAGTGTTGCAAGTTAGCAATGTTAATTATAGAAAACAAAAGTTTCAATTTGCAAAGCTGCAGGGCTTGAAAAGTTGTTTTGCTATAATTAAGGGAGAGGAATACACACTTCATTTCAAATCTAAAAGCTTAGATTGAGTTTTTAATCAATTTTAGTCAAATATATATGAATGTTATGTTGGAATGGTTCAACATAAGGAAATTCTATATATGGAAATGTTAATTGCATTCTCAAAATTTGACTATGATTACGGCATCCCTCTTCATAATCAAAATTATGAGAACATGACAAATAGAAATATTATAGCAAAAGACTGATTAAGTATCATATCGTTATGTTAGACATTATGAATCGTGTCCTATATGCTTCGGGTATAGGATCGATTCATATGGTATAATATTCTCGTGTTCTAATTTTCCAAATGCCTAAGGCATTAAGAGGGAAAAAGGAATAGAACCGGATATGACTAAAGTGGTTAAACAACTGTTAAGGATAATCTAAGGTTCGCCAAAGATTGGTCGCTTAAGGACAGTTGAAAGTATAGTAATGGAAGGACCGTATTGACATTATTATGAATAGACAGGAGTCTATTAATAATGAATTTCCGCATGGCAAATATGCAATGTTTCCATATTAGGAGTTGAAGAATAGATGAGAAAGTTAGAAACTTTCATGCAAGAATGACTGTTCAGAGGAATGTACTTTGAATTTGAGACTTCATTTCCATGGAACTGTCTTGTAACAATCTTCAAAGGAATATTTTGTAATATCATTGGTCAAGTCTCTGTGACTTTTGGTACCTATACATTACAAAAGAATCATTGCATAATAGTTTAGAATCTAACACTTTCTAGCAGTGACAAGAATTTGGAATTCTTACACTTGCAATAAGGATTTGGAATTTTGAAATAAGCATCATTGAAATGTTTTTCAATTGATCTATTTCAAAAATTAAGGACCATAGACAAACATAGTGTCCATGCTTGGTGCATGGCATAACTATCGTTTAGACAAACATAGTGTGCATGTTTGGATCATGACATAACTATTGTTTTAATTCAAGTATTAAGTTGATTATTCGAAACATTATACAATGAATAATAAGTAATCAATATGACTCAAAAGTTTTTGGGCCATATAGAATTAGTATTATTCTTGTGTTTCACTTTGCATGTTTTGACTTCCTGAATAACTAGGTTATTCAAACCATCCACAGTCGATCATACTTTGGAAGTAGGTATTGAGGCAAGACTGTCATGAATGGGTCTGTAGTTTGTCTAGGACAAGGTGGCTACAGTGTTCATGAGTGCTCCTGGAATGAGATTCGAGTATTGGATTCAACCCACGCTCATTTGAATCACTTCATGGATTTTATCACGAGTGATCATGAGACGATAATATCTTATATTTTTGAAACCAAGACGTGTGAGTTGTAGTTGCGAGTCGGTTGCACATTGACATATGTAAACACACCATTAACTTGGATGTTATAAAACATATCGTTGTGTGTAATTCGATGAGTAAGTACAAGCGAGCTTTTGGGTCGAAGTTTATCCGTTCCTTTTACCCCATGTGGATAAAAGCGATATATGTGGGCCCCTAGATGATTTAGTGATGACATCTGGCCTGGACTGATTTGATTTGTTCAATTAGTCGGTCGCCATAAATCGGAAATCGGGAAACAACAGATGGACAGAGAGAATGATTATAATCCATGTCTTACTCCATATGATATCGAGAATGGAGGAATATATTATCCCTTATCTAACGGACACGTCGATGACTAGGTCGGAGTTCGACAACGGATTTTAAGAGCTACGATTGCCAGTCGGGTTGGAGTCATGCTTGCAATAATAGTTATTAGACTTATCCAACTAGGAGAATGTTGGATTAGGTGTCTAAGCCCACAACTATTATTGGTATGTACTTGACCTGAGAGTAGCATGGTCCATTTGGGTTGCATGACATCGGAACAATTTGGATAGACTTTTGTGAGAAGAGGATATTTATGATTTATTAATACATTATAAGTTCTAATATATTAATATGAAATCATATTATTTAATTAGTATTGATCAAGAATTAGTTTGGAATTAATTTTGTGATAAAAAAAGACTAATTAAATAAATAGGGATTGATTTGTTAAATCATTCATTCTTATAAAGTGGGCTTAGGATCCATAGTTCTTCATGTTGGGCTAAACCCATTAGGTGAGCCATGGATACTCCATGGAGGTTTAAATCCATGAATATGAGGAATGTGGAAAGTCATGAGTTACATGGTGTAACCCTAATGTGAACACTATATAAGAAGCCTCATAGCTCATGAAATGGCACCTTTAAGGGACAAGAAGTGAGGGCTAGCCGATTTGTGAAGCAAGTGTTCTTCTCTCAAGTTATTCCAATTGTTGGTGGTGTTGTGTGATTCCATTTGAGGTGCAACACTTGGGGCACTAAGTTCTTAAAGGTCCAAGGCTTCCAACTACAACAAAAGGTATGTCTTCTAACTTGTTTTATTACGCAAGTATCAAAGTTTGTATGCTAGTTTGGGTAATTCCTTGGAAAGATCAAGTTTGCATGTATAATAGAGAAAACATAGATCCAAGGTATTTAGTGTTGCATGCACACCTTAGTAGTGTTAGAATGCCTAAAACCCAACATAAATCTTCCTCAAAACAGAATTGGAAGGAAAAGTCCCATAGGGGGTCCTCAAGCAATGGATCCAAAGGAAAAGTCAGATGTGATGCTCCTCCTTCCTCTGATCCTAAGGATGTTACTTACTTCTACTACCATGATAAAGGGCATTGGAAACGAAGTTGCCTCAAATACTTGCAGGATATAAAGGATGGCAAGGTGAAGCCAACCTCAGCAGGTATTTACACTATCCTATCTAAAAACTCATCACATTCTAATTCTTGGGTCCTTGATACATGATGTGGTTTTCATATTTGTTCTGACTTTCACGGACTAAAAAGAAGTGATGATGTGGAGTATGGGAAGATGAACCTAGTTATGGGCAATATGAGATCGTCACCTGCTACCAAGATCGGTTTATTCGACAGAAATAACGAGCAACATCATTTCATTTCATGGTTTATATAGACAAGTTTTTAGATATTGTTTTGATAATGAGAATGGTTCTATTTATGCTTACAAAAATGGTGCATTTTATTTTGAAGCATTACCTTGTGATGGCGTGTATGAAACTGTGATGGTTGTAGACAATTTAGGAAATAGTGTTTTGCAAATTGATTCGTCTAATGGTTTAGACAAAGCATGCTTGTGGCATTATTGTATTGGACGTTTCAACAAGAAACGCATTGCCCAACTCCAAAAGGATGGAGTGTTGGAATCATTTGACTTAATGTAACGCTTGAATCTCGGTAAGTTCCTCTCTTGACCTTGCATTATTAATTTTTCCCATTTGACCCTTGAGTTGTACGCGGGGCGCATAACAAGGTATGCTTAGCGTACAAGTGATGAAGCGAGTACGCGTGGCCTACCAAGTGGTACGCTTAGCGTACTCATGCGAGGGTGTGGTCGGGGTCCCGGATGCGTACGCGGGGCGTGCAGCTTCATACGCGGGGCATACACAAAGTTTAATGAAACAGTAATTTTAGGGGTTGGCCACTATATAAGCATCCTTATGGACTTGAAACCCTCATTTTACCAGCCTCCTTGTCCCCTTTACCCCTACATTCGAACCCTAATTCCATCTTGTGTGTTTTTGAGCTTAGAAGGCTATTTTGAGGTGTTTTTGGTGCTTTGAAGGAAGGTCTCCATCCTTGAAGCTTCATTGAAGGACTGAAGGCTTATAGATCCAGAACTTTATCATCTTTTGGCACTCATTTGAGGTATAAAGTCTTGAACTTGATGCGTATTAGCTTAGATCTCCTTTGGTTTGGGTTTATGGACCATTTAGGTCCCATTGATTAGATCTTATGAGTCCACATCGTTTTTGAAGCTTAGAGTTGCCACTCTTTGTGTTATTTTGGTCCTTGAATCATAAACTTGCCATCTTTGAGGTTCAGATCCATCCATGCATGAGTTAGGTCCATTTCCATGGAAGTAGAATGTTATATTTTAAGTTTGGGTTCATTTGGGGCATGCAAAGTCACCAAGTCAGTGACTTTATTGATCTAGACGTTGATTAGGACTCAGATCTGTGGTTTGGACTTTTAGGCTAAGCATTAAGTGTTTAATGGAAAACATGGCTTAATAAAGGAGTACGATGGGCATACAAGTCGGTACGTACAGCGTACAAGCCAGCAAGCATGTACGCCTTGCGTACAGCTGAGTACGCCGTGTGTACTTAGTCAGAGTGGGCTTCACATATTTGGGCCTCGGTTTGGGCAATTTCTTGGACCTAGTTGCTTTGGGCCTTAGTGGGCCATCCGAGATCAGGCTTTTTGGATTAAGAATATTATTGAGCTTTAGGGTAAGGCCCATTAGAGGGGTTTGGGCCCTATTTGGAAAATTGGGCCATAAGCGGGCCTTGGGAAGATTATCTAGTGTTGGGCCTTTTATATTGTGGAATTGGGCCTTAGTCATGGTTCAAATTAGGACAGGGGTAAAATGGTCATTTTACCCTAAGTATGGATTACTGGATTTTATTTGAAACCCAAGTTTTGATTGGGTGTCATTTTGTACTGATAGCTCGAGGAGTCGTCAAGGCAGCAGCTAGGGATTCCTTTATGTGAGATTCAGCATTTGAGGTGAGTTTCCTCACTGGGCTTTAGCGGGTCTAAGGCACCAATGCCGGCCCTTATTGGTTATGTTAGGATGCTAGGAGTCTGTGTGATCCTTGCATGTGTTATGTGCTGCTATGTATACCGGGCGGGGCTCGATGCCAGTCGAGGCTTGAGGACTAGAACATATGCTAGTGTTTATAATCATTATGTGGATTAGCATGATTATGTGATACTGATTGTATGTGTATAACGGGCGAGGCCCAGTGATAGGTGAGGCCTGAAAATAACTGATATGTAAACCGAGCAGGGCTAGATGCCGAGCGAGGCCCGATGTCGGGCAGTGGCCCAGTATGTGATTTATTATGTATGGTATAGGGTAGTTTGGGGAATTCACTAAGCTTTGTGCTTACTGTTATCTGTTTATGTTTCAGGTATTTTCGGTAGCAAAGGTAAGAGCTCGGGTTGACTACATTGCACACACCATTGGGATTCCACATATGATATTTTACTCTGATTTTTATGACATTTGATACATTAGTTACTTTGAGATGTATGGATGGTATTTGGAAATACTATTTTGTCTATTTTAAAAACAAAATTTTTGGGACCATATTTTGGGATGTTACAAGTTGGTATCAGAGCCTTGGTTTGAGGGATTCGGGCACACTCTCGGGTGTGCCTGAACTCAAACTAAGGACTTGGTAGATTTTTCAAAAGAAAAACATTTTATAAAAAGGATTTCTAAAAAGAGATGGAGGGAGTGGTGCATGCATTCGACCAAGCTCAAGTAAGTTTTCCCAAATTACCCATACATGTTATTTGATATGCTTGAATCTGTGAATCTGTGTATCGCATGCTAGTTAGAGCTAGGGATCTGCTCAGTTTCGCATGATAGAATTCTAGGAGAGATGCCCTTGTATGCATGTTGTATGAGCTTGTAAACTTGCATGCTAGTACTGATTAGTCAGTGATAGGATGGCTTGATTAGGTTATGCTTGATTCTGATATTTGATGCTCGAATGTTGCTTTCTTTGTGCTTTTAGGAGTTCTAACTAGCTTAAGCTAACTAACAAATGAATCTTCTAAGTTACATATCATGGGAACTAAATAATTTTAAAAGGTTAGGTTTTAACTCTATTGCGTTTCTCTTGTTTGTGTCCAACCGTTGTAGTGTGAGACCTCTCATTCGAAGAATTATCTAGTTTTAGTGATATGTGATGGTATTCGCGAGTTAGTTAGAAGGAGATAGTGGTGATTCCTTCTGCAGCTGATGACGGAGAGTGGTGTGGAGTTGCCCTAGGAAAAGCTAAGAGAAGATCCAGTGTTGGGAGCGCTATATGTGAGGGATGAATAGATGGATTTAGGGTAACCTGGTTTACCCAAAGCAATTCTTGAGGAAAGGACGGATAGATGTGGAAGGTAGTATGGCCCGTACTACTGGAAGCAGAGGATCTGTACTCGGTTCAAGGAGGGCTGCGATAAAATCAGGAAGCTTGTAGGGTTGTGATTCCCCGTTATATTTTGATGCGTATTCTGATAGTTTTTGTGGTCTCTTTTCAGTATGGTGGTATTGCGAGGCAGAACAGTCGGCAATTCTGGTGTCGGGGAGGGTTCAGGCTCAGGATCTGGAGTCGGGCAGCTCGACGAGCAGACTAGGGAGTTTCTCTCTTCAGAGATTACTCGTTGCATTCTCAATCAGACTCTTGTGATCTTCGGCTCAGTCAAGGAAGGTATCTTGGAGGTTTTAGAGGAGCGATTGAGCTTGTTTCATTCTGAGATGATGGCTATTGCAGGAGCTCGATATTTGACATTCAGGGAGTTCCCGGCTTGTGGAGCTCCAGACTATCATGGGAGAAGGACCCCATTGCGAACAAGCATTTGTTAGCAGATGTGGTTAACGCTTTCCGTACAGGTCGTTTTCCAGAGGGGGACAAGGTCATACTAGCTTCCTGCCTTTTGAAGGACAGGGCTTGAGACTGGTGGGAGGAGGTAGGTAGTGTTGTGGGTGATGATGTTGTTGATGGGATGACCTGGGATGATTTTTCGACCAGGTTTCGAGTTGAGTTTGCACCAATTATTGAGGTGCAGCAGTTGGCGCGAGAGTTCTAGGATCTCCGCTAGACTACTGAGACGGTGGTTGACATCACCGCTATGTTAAGGGAGAGGGCACTTCTGGTTCCACAGTATGTGGCGGACGAGGAGATGAAGAAGGCCCGATATCATGAGATGCTGAGGAGAGACATCCGTCAGTTTGTGAGCCGATCCAGCTGCAAGACGATGGAGGATATGATAGCTCGAGCCATGGATAGGGAGATTGACCTGGAGATGGAGAGGAAGAGGAAGCCAAATGAGTTTCAGACATCAAGGGGTTCGGGCAAGAAGCCCAAGGTATCAGATTCCAGATCGAGGGGTCATCAGGGTCGTAGCCGTTGTGGTAAGTGCGGCAGGACGCACAAGGGTGCGTGCAGGAGTTGTAGTGGTGGTGGTTCTGGCTGCTTCAAGTGCAGTCAGACCGGTCATTATAGCAGGGATTGTACTGCTACCACCACCCATGGATCAGATATGATTTGCATTCATTGCCATCAGAGGGGCCAAAAAAAGGCCCAATGTCCGAGTTTGGCTGCAGCAGGACCAGTGTTAGCACACGCTCCTACGACTTTGAGAATTACTGACGGCCGTCAGGGCCGGGCAGATGTGCCTGCGGCGAAGAGCAAGGCTTTCCAGCTGACAGTGGAGGAGGCGCGTGCAACTCCTAATGTTGTGACGGGTATGTATTTTCTCTTTATCTCTTTATTTGTATTGAATTGTTGCTTATGTTTATGTGTTTTAATTTAGGATCGTTCCTTGTGAACGGTATCTCTGCTTTGGTATTATTTGATTTGGGGGCTACCCGATCTTTTGTGTCGCTTGAGCTTAGCAAGAGATTTGTTGGAGCTCTAAGGGAGCTGGATCGTCCTTTTGATGTGGAGATTCCTGATGATAGGACGGTTCGGGTTGCGATATTTCATCGGGGTAGTGTAGGATGGTTAGGTTTGCGAGATTTCATCGAGGTTGTACTCTCTAGTTATTCAGCAAATTGTATCCGGTTGATCTGGTTCCCATTCCTCTGCGTGGGAACAAGGTCATTGTGGGAATAGATTGGTTGAGCCCTAATGGGGCAGTGATCAACTGTGAGCAACAGTTAGTCTGGGTTTGGACCCCAAGTGGGGGGAGTTGGTGATTCAGGGTGAAAGACCGCAACATGGGCCGGTTATGTGTTCTGCAGCGAGGGCCAGACGTTATCTTCATCAGGGTTGCTCGGGTTTCGTCGCCTATGTCATGGATATCTGGGATTAGGGTAAGGCGACCGTGGAGGATGTGCCGATCGTGCGGGATTATCCGGATGTGTTCCCGGAGGATTTGCCACGGGTACCTCCGAAGAGGCAAGTGGAGTTCAGGATTGATTTGCTTCCAGGTGCGGCTCCGATAGCCAAAGCACCGTATCGGCTGGCTCCTCCCGAGATACAGGAGTTCTCTACACAGTTGCAGGAGCTGTTAGATAAGGGATTCATTAGGCCGAGCAGTTCGCCTTGAGGAGCCCCGATTATGTTTGTGAAGAAGAAGGACGGGTCTCATCATATGTGTATCGACTACCGGGAGTTAAATAAGGTAACAGTGAAGAACCTTTATCCCCTTCCGAGGATTGATGATCTTTTCTACCAGCTTCAGGGTGCATCTTGGTTCTCCAAGATTGATCTGCGATCAAATTATCATCAGATGCGGGTCCGGGATGAGGATGTGCAGAAGACAACATTCCAGACTCGATATGGTCATTATGAGTTTGTGGTGATGCCATTTGGGCTCACCAATGCTCCTGCCGCGTTCATGGATCTCATGAACCGCGTGTGCAGACCGATGTTGGATCGTTCTGTGATAGTCTTTATTGATGATATCTTGGTCTATTACAAGACTCAGGAGCAACATGAGGAGCACTTGAAGGAAGTGCTTGAGACATTGAGGAGGGAGAGACTTTTCGCAAAGTTCTCCAAGTGCGAGTTTTGGTTGCGCGAGATGCAGTTTCTAGGGCACCTTGTCAACCAGAAGGGTATTCTGGTCGATCCGTCCAAGGTTGAGGTCGTGATGCAGTGGGAGGTTCCAAGGTCTCCATATGAGATTCGGAGTTTTCGTGGTCAGGTGGTTAACTATCGGAGATTCATCCAAGATTTATCCAAGATCGTTGTTCCATTAACCCGACTGACTAAGAAGTCGGTGACATTTCGTTGGGGGCTTGAGCAGCAGGCAACTTTTGAGACTCTTAGACAACGGTTGTGTAAGGCACCGTTTCTGACCCCGCCAGAGGGTGTTGATGATTTTGTGGTTTATTGTGATGCCTCGATAACAGGTTTGGGTGCGGTGTTGATGTAGCGGGGTCGCGTGATCGCTTATGCTTTGAGGCAGCTGAAGCCTCATGAGGCGAACTACCTGACGCACGATTTGGAGTTGGGGGGCCGTTGTTTTCGCCCTCAAGATTTGGTGGCATTACCTCTATGGGGTTCGTTATACTATTTACACAGACCACAAGATCCTGAGGTATTTGATGGATCAGTCGAACCTGAATATGAGGCAGCTTCGTTGGTTGGATGTGGTGAAGGATTATGAATGAGAGATCCTTTATCACCCAGGGAAGGCCAATGTGGTGGCCGATGCTCTCAGCCGCAAGGCGGTCTCAGCTCCGATCAGAGATATATGCTTGAGTGATTACTCCATTGTTGGAGCGTATCAGCGAGGCTCAGGTCAAGGCTATGAAGGAAGAGCACCGGAAGAGTAAGCGCATTGTGGGTTAGGTGGCTTCGTTCGATTTTGATAGTCACGGATTGTTGACCCTGCATCGGCGGGTCTGGGTACCTTATTGGGGCGGTGTACGCCAGGTTCTGATGGAGGAGACCCACAAGTCGAGGTTCTCCTACCATCCCGGGACAACGAAGATGTATAAGGATCTTCGTCCTGATTATTGGTGGCCCTGCATGAAGCAGGATGCAGCATGGTATGTGGAGCGGTACTTGACCTGCAGGAAGGTCAAGGCCGAACATCAGCGACCTAACGGCAAGATGCATCCGTCGGAGATTCCCGAATGGAAATGGGAAGACATCACCATGGATTTCATCACGAAGCTTCCAAGGACCGTGCGCAGAGTGGATTCTATCTAGGTCATCGTGGATCGTTTGATCAAGAGCGTGCATTTCATTCCGATTCAGGAGAGTATATCTGCAGAGAAGTTGGCTTAGATTTATGTTTGGGATGTAGTGGTACGTCATGGGGTGTCAGTATCAGTGGTTTCGGACAGGGATGTTCGTTTTACTTCTAGATTTTAGAAGTGATTTCATGACGAGATGGGCACTCGTCTCCTTTTCAGTACATCATTTCATCCGCAGACCGATGGTCAGAGTGAGCGGACTATTCAGACTATTGAGGATATTTTGTGTGCGTGCGTGTTGGATTTCGGTGGGAGTTGGGAGGAAGTGCTCTACCTACTTTTGAGATGCTCTACGGGAGGAAGTGCAGGACCCCAATTTTTTGGGGCGAGGTCGTTCAGCGGGTCATGGGGAGTACCAAGGTCGTGCTCAAGACCACTGAGGTGATTCAGCAGGTTCGGAGCCGACTCCAGACAGCTTAGAGTCGGCAGAAGAGTTATACTGACAGGCGCCGATCAGACTTGGAGTTCCAGGTGGGATATATGGTTCTCCTAAAGGTTTCGCCTTGGAAATGTGTCATCCGGTTCAGGAAGCAGGGCAAGCTGGGCCCTAGGTATATTGGTCCCTTCAGGGTTTTGGCTCAGGTGGGTTGGGTTGCTTATCGTCTAGATCTTCCAGCCGAGCTCAGTCAGATTCATAGAACATTCCATGTCTCTCAGCTACGGAAGTTTTCAGTGGATGATTCTGCAGTTGTTCCATTGGAAGATATTCATGTGGATGATCGCCTGAATTATATCGAGGGACTGGTAGCAATTTTGGATCAGAAAACGAAGACCTTGAGGAACAAGGTTATAGAAATGGTGATAGTGCAGTGGCAACACTGCAAGGGCTCGGAGTGAACTTGGGAGCCCGAGGAGGAGATGAGAGAGCATTACTCAAAGTTTTTCGGGGCAGAGGACTTCGAGGACGAAGTCTGATTCAAGTGGGGGAGAATTGTTACGCTTGAATCTCGGTAAGTTCCTCTCTTGATCTTGCATTATTAATTTGTCCCATTTGACCCTTGAGTTGTACGCGGGGCGTACAACAAGGTACGCTTTAGCGTACAAGTGATGAAGCGAGTACGTGGGGCATACTAAGTGGTACGCTTAGCGTACTAATGCGAGGGTGTGGTCGGGGTCACGGATGCATACGCGGGGCGTACAGCTTTGTACGCGGGGGATACGTTAAGTTTAATGAAACCCTAATTTTAGAGGTTGGCCACTATATAAGCATCCTTATGCACTTGAAACCCCTATTTTACCAGCCTCATTGTCCCCTTTACCCCTACATTCGAACCCTAATTCCATCTTGTCTTCTTTTTGATATTAGAAGGCCATTTTGAGGTGTTTTTTGGTGCTTTGAAGGAAGGTGTCCATCCTTGAAGCTTCATTGAAGGAGTGAAGGCTTATAGATCCAGAACCTTATCATCTTTTGGCACTAGTTTGAGGTATAAAGTCTTGAACTTGATCCTTATTAGCTTAGATCTCTTTTGGTTTGGGTTTATGGACCATTTTGGTCCCATTAATGAGATCTTATGAGTCCACATCATTTTTGAAGCTTAGAGTTGCCACTCTTAGTGTTATTTGGGTCCTTCAGTCATAAAGTTCCCATCTTTGAGGTTTAGATCCATCCATGTATGAGTTACGGCCATTTCCATGGAAGTAGAATGTTATAATTTGAGTTTGGGTTCATTTGGGCATGCAAATTCACCAAGTCAGTGATTTTATGGATCTAGACATTGATTAGGACTCAGATATGTGGTTTGGACCTTTAGGCTAAGCATTAAGTGCTTAATGGCAAAAGTGGCTAAATAGAGGAGTACGCTGCGCGTACAAGTCAGTACGCACAACGTATATGCCAGCAAGCGTGTACGCCTTACGTATAGCTAAGTACTCCCTGCGTACTCAGTCAGAGTGGGCTTCGCATATTTGGGCCTTGGTTTGGTCCATTTCTTGGACCTAGTTGCTTAGGGCCTTAGTGGGCTATCTGAAATCAGGCTTTTTGACTAAGAATATTATTGGGGTTTAGGGTAAGGCCCATTAGAGGGGATTGGGCCCAATTTATAAAATCGGACCATAAGTTGGCCTTTTGAAGATTATCTAGTGTTGGGCCTTTTATATTGTGGAATTGGGCGTTAGGCATGGATCAAATTAAGCTAGGGGTAAAATGGTCATTTTACCCCAAGTATGGATTATTGGATATTATTTGAAACCCAAGTTTTGATTAGGTGTCATTTTGCACTGATAGTTCGAGGAGTCATCACGGAAGCAGCTAGGTTTTGAGCATGTAAATGCTCTACAAATTATGAGTGATAAGTTAGGTTATTTATTCCCTTTATTGTATTGTTGGTTTCTCTCTCCTTATATATAGAGAGAGTTGGTTATTGTAAAAGAAAGAGTGCACCAAAAATGTAGTTTTCTAGAGAGAGAAAGTATGGTGGGATTTCTCCCACCAAGGGAGAGTTATCTCTACCAACCATGTTGTTGTATTGTAATATTATTTACTTCTTTCTAGTATATGATGGAACTACTCATCTTCATGTTCTTCATTTATATTTTTTATGATCCTTAAATCTCAAGATATTATTATTCCGCATCAATCAATCATCAAAATGAGTTTCAACAATTGGTATCAGAGCCATACCTTGAAGGTTCAAGCGACTAGTTCAAGGGAACGACTCCCGTTCAGTGTTTATCTTAAAGATTTGTTCGATTTTTGCAAGAATTTTCGGGTTCAAACCAGAAATTTTTATGATGAGTTTTTCTATTTTTGAGGTTGATTCAAGCTTAGAAGAATAAAAAACTTGTTGTTGTCTTGTTTAATTTTCTTCTGGAAGATCCAAGTTTACAAAGTTTTCTTTATTATGTTGTTAAAGAAGAATAAAAATAGGAGAAGATGTTTCTGTTCTAAAAATATTTGAAGATCTTGAAGAATTTGTTCCAGGAAGTTTTTTTTCTTGGAAAGGAGACACAAAATCTTGGACATTTATTGAAGATAGTGGAGAAGAGAATTTTTTTTCTTTGAAGATTTTTGCCATCAACTCTTGCTCTTCAAAGAGGTATGAAGTTCTCCTTGGTTCTTCAAATATTGTTGCTGTAGATCTTCACTAGAATTATTTGGACGTGATTAAGTGTTTGCAAAAGACACTTGTCCTCTTTACTCTTTTTGGAAAGAGTCATCCACATTTATTTTCCCTCCCAAAGCAAAAAACAATGTGACTTGACCAATCCCATCACCTTTTGTCCCTTAATCCCTTGCACACTCCACTTTTTTCATTAAACCCATGCCTTGTCCCCTCAACGTTTTGCGTTTCCAATACCTCTTTTTGACCCAAAATGCTCCAGAAAAGATTCCCCATGTTAAAATATGAAGAAATGGTCTTTTCAGTATCATTTTTTCATGAAAAATAGCATTTTTTGTCATCAGCATTGCCCTCCTTAGTTCCCAGAACCGTAGTCGAAAAACTGCCCTACCGAAGCCTCCTGAGAAGCCTCTGCGGTACCCCTCTTAGTCTTGGTACCGGAGACCTTCTCAGCTACCAGAGACCCTCTCAGACTTGCTACCGAAGACCCTCTCATAAGAAGCCATGCGGTACCCCTCACAAGCCTAGTATCGGAACCACTCTTACACAAATCCAAGAGACCGCAGCTTCCGACCGCAGTCTCCTCTCATCCTTGCCTTCGCACCAAAGTCTTCCCTTACCGCAACCCGGAGACCTGCTGACCGAAGTCTGCTGACAAGCCTCTGCGATCCGAAGACCCTCTTACACATACCCTACCGCAGACCGAGGCCTTGATCTTCCCTTCAGACCTCGCACCACAGTCTTCCCCATGACCGCAGCCTACGCTTTTTCCCTCTTCGCACCGCAGCTCAACTTCTTCTTCCTACCGCAATCAACCCACCCAACCGCAGACTCTTACCCACCGCAAGCCACACTCCTACTACCGCAGCCAAACCTTTTAACTCTCATCGCAGCCATCCTACCTTCTCATCCTCGGTAGCTCCTCCAACCTCTCCACCCCACTTTGGTTATCCTCCCTCCTCACCCCTTTCCACTACATCCCTCTTCCCACTGCAGTCCTCTCAAACCCGTAACCCCTTCCTCTCCGGTACCTCCTCTAACTTCAGCCTCCTCCTCCTTCCTCTTCAGTATCCCCTCCTCTTTCCTCCTCCTTCATCTTGAGCCTCCCTTCCCCCTTTCTCCTCCTTCCTTCAGCCCCTCTCATAGCAATCCCCCCCCCCCCTTTTTCCATTATTCTTTTAGCCTTATTTTTTTTATTAACACCATTTATTTATTTTTTTTAACCCAATTTTTTTACACCATTTTTTTTCAGCCAACTTTTTTATTTAGCCAATTTTTTAACACCATTTTTTTGTTAAAACCAATTTTTTTTATTAAATCTATTTTTTTTATTAAAACCAATTATTTTTTTTAAAACCAATTATTTTTTTTAATACCAGTTTTTGCCACAACCCAACCTTTGATAGTCACATTGGTTCACTTCATGCTGATTATATTTGAAGAATTTTATTCTTTCCATAACGATTACTCCATACCGCAGTCGGACATCATATTTTTCTTCGCGAGGATTGTACCGCATTTGTGTCTGATCAACAAAATTGTTTCGCAACCTTCGCTTTATGGGATTTTTATGACTTGTCGCTCCTGATCTACAGTTGACGAACCATGTATCTTGAGCATGTAGACTATATTTCTTTTTGAAGACCACTTCAAGAGTTCCGACACTGCAATTTGGGTATATCGGTATTATTATTCAGCACAGCAGAGATTCTTTCATGCAGGGTTATTATTGCTACTTTGGTATTTGTTCGAGCAGTTTTTCAGCGACTGAATCAGCCAGCTACATATGACCGCAGAGTATTTATTTTACTCTCATTCTCGTGTTTTATCAAGACCCTTCATACATCTAGGGAGAGCTTGCATAGCTCTTGGTATCCGACACTTTCCATCCTGATGATTTGTTGATTTTTGATATCCGGTCATTGGTTATCAAAAATAGGGAGAAAATATGTTATCATCCGGATATGTTTTATGATTGTTTGAGTTTGGATTTTTGAAGACTTTTGAAGACGATGATTTATTTAGTGATGCGATGTGGCACTGATTTTTGGTCTTCACGGATCAAATTTTTGGCTTCACTAGATGTTTCCCGATTCCAGATTATTTATTACTCAGACTCTACCACAGGATGATTCTTTTGTGTTTGCATCCGGTTCAGATCTTATGATTTCTTGAGTTTGGATTTGCGATATTTTGAAGACGAAGACTATTGTGGCTGTGTGAAGTGGCACTTATTTTTGATCTTTTGATCAAATTTTTGACATTGCTAGACTATGCCTTTGGACTCACATTATTTATTGTTCGGACTTCACTTTTGGATGCTTCACGTTGGTGTATTATGATTCGATAACTAGAGATGTTTCAGACTTTTTGAAGCCGAAGTGTGACTTGATTACGGGACATACAGTTCAAAAGTTATCGGTACACTTTTTGAAGTTGATCAGCTTGGTTCACTGATTGCATCTGTGGATTGGAATCTCACTTTTCAACATTGGAGAAGCTTATGCCTAGGTACTTAGAAGACTTTGACGACAGAGACTTCATCGCCCGGTTTCAGACATCACAGACACTTCTATAAGTCCCGAATTAGCTTTGACGTATCAATCAGATCCACTTGATGGTGCGGAATCCCAATCAAGTGAATGATGCAAGATAGAATATATAAGAAGAAGAATAGCAAGATGAATCTTCAATGCACATAATGTATTCAGTAATGATCTGGTACACAACATTGACTCTTTTACACGTTATCTCTTATTCCTCTCTCTAAAACACGTTCCAACAATGGCAGCCCCTGAACCTCCTCCCCTCACTCCTAACTCCCTTATACGCCCCTTAGAAACACTATTTATACATATGGACCCAAAGTACAAAGCCCAAACCGAAAACCCAATAGCCTGACCGAAATCACATGTGATTTCGGTCCAAACAACAAATAAACTCATGGAGATTTCGGCCCTAGACCGAAAACTATATAATGCCTAGAAAAGCAAAGTATAAACCATAAATTTAGACCTAACAATCTCCCCCTTGGTTTATAGCTTTCTTTTCTTATGACCTAACGAACTCCCCCTGGGTTTGTAGCTTTCTTTTCTTCTCAATCTTCTCAATTTTGCTTGGCTTCAGCTTTTATCTTCAATTTCATCACAACTTTAAGACAAGCGAATGAATTTCTGCATGAATGACTTCATTTTGAACAGTTGGACTTTTCTTCAAAAATTTGACTTTGAACGCACATTAGGTGTGGAGGCTTCTTGTAAGGATTCTTGAAAATCAGCACTTGCAGCTTTGAGAATCTTCAGAGAGAATAACAGAGAGACCAATTCTTCTGGATCACTTCAGCAGGTTCATAGATAGCAGCAAATTGATTGAGGAGGCTTCAATGCAATCTGTCACATAATTTCAAATACAGCTTCACCTTGCTTTTGGGGTTGAAAGAATGAATGTTGAAAAATAATCTTCACTTCCAGTTCCTTTGAATGAATGTTCTTCAATGATCACCGTTGCGCCTTGAAAAGTAACAAATGACTAAAAAGTCCCTGTGGATCACAGAGTTATAAAAACCCTTCTCATCACAGTTGTTCAAGGATGTAACCTTGGCTCAGAAAGAGACTACTCCCAATATTTGTGTGAAAGTACAGTCTCCTTGACTCTCTTCTTCCTTTGAATTCTCCTTGAGTCTCTTCATCCTTTGAGTTCTCATCTTAAGACAAATGAAATTTTAAGGAAAAAAAAATAAGAAACTAAAAGTAAACTTAGCACACAATAGAAATCACTAATAAGTAAAAATTAAAAATAAAAATAAAAATAAAATATACTCAAAAGAAAAACAAAAATATTTTTGGATTTTTTTATTTTTCTGAAAAAAAAATAAGAACTGTAGAGTCGAAATATCTTGTTATATGTCGAAGTCTGTGTAATATATAGTTTCGTATGTTTCCTTATGTATTTGCTAAGGCATCTTTTTGACGAAGCTTAATGTCTAGCCTTAGTACTTTTTGTACTTTCAGCCTCCTATAAATTGGAGCTGAACATAGTGTTGAGAGTAGAGTTTTCCATGTTTTACTATCAGTTTTGTACTCTTGTTCTCTAAAAGTAATATGAGCTAAACCAGACCTTATTTATGTTGGTTTTTGAGCATTCTAACACTCCTATGGTGTACATGCAACCCTATAAACCTTGGATCTATGTTTTCTCTATTATACATGCAAATAAGAACTTTCCAAGGCTTTAATCGTAACTAGCATACTATGAGGCAACTATACTACAAAGACTAGTTAGATGACATACCTTTTTGGTGTAGCTTGATGTCTTCAAGCTTTAAGAGCTTAGCCCCAATAGTGTGGAAGCCTCAAGTGGAATCATAAATCACCAAAACACCTTGGAAGACT
Organism: Lactuca virosa; assembly: GCF_052849685.1. Taxonomy (NCBI): domain Eukaryota; kingdom Viridiplantae; phylum Streptophyta; class Magnoliopsida; order Asterales; family Asteraceae; genus Lactuca; species Lactuca virosa. The sequence continues at coordinate 230,996,454 of NC_136432.1, read as the reverse complement.
TTGAGAATAAGAATACTTTGGTTCTCTCTAGTGAAATCGGCTAGCCCTCTTAGTGTACCTACACTAGTGCCAATTTCAACAACCAAGGACATCTTTATATTGTGTGGAGACTAGGGTTAAACCCATGACCTTTCATTTCATATGATCCATGGGTTACACACTCCATGCACTATCTGAAAGCTTAGCCCAAGCTAAATGAACTTGGCCCATTCCATATATATAAGAATCCATATTTAATTAGTTCATTTTGATCACTTAATTAATTCTAAATTAAGCCTTGATCAATACTAATTAAATAATATGATTCCATATTAATATATTAGAACTTATAATATATTAATATAAATCATAAATATACTATTCTCAAAAGACTATCCATATAAATTGTGTCGGTGAAGTGCAACCCAAATGGACCATGTAGGGTCGGGTCAAGTACATACCAAATATAGTTATGGACTTAGACATTAATCCAACAGTCTCCCACTTGGATAAGTCTAAAACTATTATTGAGTATGACTTCAAAACCTAACTGGCAATCGTAGCTCTTAAAGCCGCTGTCGAACTCTGACCTTGTGAATGACTTGTCCATTAGATAAGGGATCATATATTCCTCCATTCTAGATATCATATGGACTGAGACATGGATTATCAATCATTCTCTCTGTCCATTTGTTGTTTCCCGATTTCCGATTTATGATGACTGACTGATTGAACAAATCAAATCACTCCTGGCTTGGCCAAGCACTTACATGTGTCATCACTAAATCATCGAGGGGCCCACAGATATCGCTTTTATCCCGAAGGTAAAAGGAACGGATAAACTTCGACTCATATGGCTTGTTCTGCTACTTGTTGGATCATACACAAAGGCACGTTTTATAACATCGAGTTACCAATGCGTTTTCGTGCAATCAATGTACTATCAACTCATAGTAACAACTCATATCTCTAGGTTTCAAGAATATAAGATATTATCGTCTCATGATCACTCGTGATAAAATCCATGAAGTGATTCAAATGAGCGTGGGTTGAATCCAATACTCAGAACTTATGAGCACTCATGAGTGTTGTAGCACAACTTTGTCCACCAACTTGGACCTCTACAAGCCAACCCATGACAGTCTTGATTCATATCTACTTCCAACATATAACCGACTGTGGATGGTTTGAATAACTTAGTCATTCCGAAAGAATAACCTAGTTATTATGGAAGTCAAAACATGCAAAGTGAAACACAAGAATAAATGAATCTAATATGGTATCAAAACCTATGAATATAAATAAAACTCTTTCTATTTATCACCATACTGATTACTCATTATTCATTGTTTTGGTTTTATCAACTTTATACTTGAATTAAAAACACTAGTTGTCCCATGCTCCAAGCATGTACACTATGTTTTTTTCTAAACAATAGCTTTGCCATACACCAAGTATGAACTCTATGTTTGTCTATGATCCTTTTCTTTGTGAATTAGATCAATTGAACATAATTTCAATGATTCTCTTTTCACACTCCCAATTCCTTGTCTTAAATGTAAGAATTCCAAATTCCTATCATTTATCGAAATCTGTTTAGATTTTAAACTTATATGCACTGTTCCTCTTGTAATGATTATGCACAAAGCCACAAAGGCTTGGCAACAATCATTACAGAGTATCCCAATGGAGAGCAATTCCATGGAAACGATGTCTCAGATTCAAAGCGCATTGCTTTGAACATGCTTCTTGCATTAAGTTTCTTTAACCTTACATAGATTGCTTCCACCTATGAAGACAACTCTATATTCCCATTTTGACTACCACATCTGAACAAGAGTTGCCTCTTTTCAGACTATGTCAATATGGTCCTTCCAAAAATTAACACTATACTTCCAACTGTCCCTGAGCAATCAATCTTTGGTAAACCTTAGATTGTCCTCGACAATTGCTTAATCACTTTAGTCATATCTAATTCTCGACATTTTCCTCCTTAATGCCCCAAGGCATTTGGAAAATTCAGAAAGGATAAATATTATAGCACATGTAATCGATCTTGTACCCAAAGTAAATGGGACACGATTCATGATGTTTCACATAAAGACATGGTTCTAGACCATTCTTTTGCCATAATATTTTTTTTTTGTTTGCCATATTCTCAAAATTTGACTATGAAGAGGGATGCCGTAATCATAATCGAATTTTGAGAACGCAATATATAGAATTTTCTTAAGTTGAACCAAACCAACAAAAAATTCATATATATATTCTTGACTAAGATTATTAAAATCTCAATCTAAGCCTTTTAGAATTGAAATGAAGTATAATTTCCTCTCCCTTAGTTATAGCAAAACAACTTTTTCAACCCCTGCAACATCACGAATTGAAACTTTTGTTTTCTATAATTAACATTGCTAACTTGCAATACTTATCATAATTATCATGCTCCCACTAACATGATTATTATTAGCATAACACTTATGCTCCCACTAGCTTTGACATGTATCCAGAAAACAACTGGACCTTTAGAAGTCAATACTTTATTGACATTCTTACCAAAGTTCAGATTTCTGATACTAGATTGCTTTGATAAGACTTTATCAAAATCATACACCTTATCTTAGATAGCTCACATGTATGTCTAAACAATTTCAAAACTATGAAAATGGATGCCGTAATCATAGTCTCAATTGTTTAGACCTTTTGCCATTTCTCATAAGTCAATGTTAGTGTGCCGGTTAACCACGCACGCTCCACTGACGACTTTGAGAACTGCAAATATCACAATTGCTATCTAATTAAAATCTACTTAGTGAAAGAATTTCCTCACCATCATTTTTCATGAATCGAAGAGAAACCTTATGCCACTTAGATTTTATGGTGTATGTGTTCTTATCCATGTGAATTTGTCAAACCATAATCACAAGACTAGGTTAGTGACAAATCCTAACTCATATGGATTGAACTTGTGTAATCTTAACTTCTTGCCACCTGGCAGCTCAAGGGCCTGCCATTGCTTCCAAGTAGCTATGCAAACAATTGAGAACATGTAGAACTCAAATGTATAGCCAACTTAACTGGAATGGGCACAGAAATGTCAACACGATAGGTTATAAACCTCTAGTTGTGTGCTAGTGATGAAATACAGGTTTTTATTCTTGATTACTTCTTGAAACCCTTTCAGGATCTTTTAGACTCCCACTGTCTCCTTGACCTATAAGACTTTCTTGCCAAATATTCAAGAGATAGTGTGGATTCTAATCAAGACAGACACTTAACACAATTGGCCTTAGTTGATCTTTGTTTTATCCAAAACATCACAAATTACCAATTTCAAATGTACAAGAGTAGAAAACTTTTACTCTTACATTTGACAAGTGTTTTTAAACATCTTTTAAGACATGTCACTCAAGTTACAATCTTAGAGTATAACTCTAAGAATTGTTTTTGGAACGATGTATGAATCATCTTCTTGATTTAACCACTTCAATAATTCATAACTCCTCTTCTTAACTATCAGAATGCACTTAGAGGATGAATTGTGATAAGGTCTCAAAATCATTAAGATGATCTTAAAACATGATACTAAAGTACTCTCCCATCTTTTCAGATTTGAGAAACTTTTATCCTTCTGCCTAATTTGATTCTTCTCATTCGTTCTGTCATACATTGAAACTTTTCCAATGTCTCAGAATTATACTTAAGCTTGTAAGTATAATCATATTTACTAAGCCTTAGTAAATCATGACGAATAGTCTTATCGATCTTTTATGGTGGACTTGATCAGTGCACAAGAATGTGTACTCGATCCCTTAGTCCTTCACTTGACTCACATATACATGTGAACAAGGAATTAGTCTTAATTTTCCAAAGTTGAAAATTCTCATTCATCATACTATACAACTTGCATGATTCCAAGTTTCTATCCAACTGAAACTTGGGTGATGAGAATCTTTCCTTATTTGGTAAATTTGGACACTACCACAAATGGAAGAATCAAATTCATATTTCCACTCTTGCTCTTAATGGAATCTTATAAGCAACAAAGATTTTCACAAATGCCATTGTAAGGATATTTTAAAATAAATAAAATCAAAAATTTTCCCTTTATTTTAAAAACTTTGCGGAAAAAACTATCCTTACAGTGCAAAAGCACATGAAAACTTTGTTGTTATCTATTCCTAAGCAATATATCATAAATCCTAAGAAGTAGCTCAAGAATCCGATCTTCAAACTATGCGATAGAAATCCATCTACGTGATCAGATTCAGCATATTCTTTCTTTAAGTTTCTTCACTTTTCTTTGATACTTCAAACATCAACATGTGACCCAGTCACATCATGTAATAAGAATCCCCAAGTAGGAACTTAATAGAGTTAGACAATGGACTTTACCTGAAGTAGAGTCAAACTTATTGACTTTAACATCCTTAGGTAAATTTGGCAGCTTCGCAACCAATGCCCCTTCCTTTGGCAATGGACCCTTGATAATGGGACTATCTAAGACTTAGCCTCTCTCTTTACCATTTGGTCAACCGAGTTGACTATGGCCGATCCCTTTCCATTGGGAAGAGAGAGCTTTACTGGATATCCAATGTCATCATTGTCAATGTCCATAAAGTTTTAGGAAGTTGATCTTAGCAAATAGATAAGATCATTAAGGGTCTTGTCATAGTCTGTTTCATAGGAGTCCCAAAGGAACTCACTATGTGACTTAGAAAGTAGTTGAGCCACCAACTTTCTCAAGACTTTGACACCTAACTCTCCCGGCTTGTCAATATGTGACTACATCTCCAAGATGTGATCACACATAGACCTTTGCTTGCCAATAGGGCTTGAGTGACCTTAAACTTTTCAAGAACTTGTGGGTTAGGGAGAATAATTGGAGGAGGTGGAGGAAGTGAAGTTCCAAGAGATTTGGGATGATCATAAATGTCTGAACTAGACATCTTTTGGGAGATATTCAAGATAGTTGATTTAAAGTCCTTAATATAACACCCAATATGAAATATTAAGGCTAGGACCCAACACAATATTTTATAACTTGGAAGAGGGATGCCGTAATCCAAGCTATAGATTATTTGAAGGTAGGTGAATGACGATTCACCAATTTCCACCAAGATAAACGAAATGTATTATTAGGTTTTAATTGGTTTTGAAACTCCTAGATTCTTTTGAGATTCATTGAACTTTTCAAAAGCATGTTTCAATCTCGAGTGTGCCCTTCAGGTTTTGTGACTGGGATGCCGAGGATCACAAAACAAGGTGTGAAGTAACCATGCAAATTACTTGGTACCCTTAAGTGTTTACCCCTCAATTTATGTGCCGGTTAACCATACACTCTCCATCGATACTATGATAAACATTAAATTACCCTTTGCCTACCTTGTTAAATACGAGTTAGTGTGCCGGTTAACCACACACGCTCCACTAACCGACTTAAACAAAGTGCAAAGTGTACTTTCATGGATTAGTACCTTATTCACATTTTCCTAAGTAACTAAGATTGGGTATTTATAAAAGGTTTAGTTACTTAGTATTTATCATTAATACTTTTAATTAAGGGAGAATTTATAGTCTTTGTCCTACCCGTTCGGCTAACGACCCTCCACCAGTCAAGGAAGCGGTGGGTGAGAGTGGACACCCATTAAACTGCCGTTTTATAGGAAGTAACCTTATACCCCCCTTATAGACCGGCTTCGTGAATGAGGCCTACTAATGGTAAGACAACTTTACTCTTATACATATATATAAATATTATTAACTTATAATATTATAAAGTATAAGGGTTGAATTTTAACTTTTAAAATTCTAAGGGCTTAACTTGGAATTAAAGGATTCATAAGTGAAAACTTTACAAATTCCAAAACTTGAGGGCAAGTTTTTGAAACTATTCAAAACTTTTCATTTCATAACTTATGAGTTTAATGGTTCATTAAAATGAAGACTCTTCATTTTTTATGTAACCTCTTATTCTTTAATAACACTTTTAAAGAAGTGACCCTTAAACATCCATAACTTGAGGACAAGTTATGGAGTCATAATACTATTTAATGAAAAAGACTCTTCATTTTTTTTATGTAACGTATGACACTTTTATGAGTTTTAAGATTCATAAATGTGACATTTTATGTAACTTGAGGACAAGTTACAAAAACACATTTTATGAACTACCTCTAGATTAATTAGGATTGAAAACAACTAAAACACAAAAAAAAATTCCATTAATCTAAACTAACTCATAAATCAAGGAAACATAAACACTTTTGGTAATCCATAACTTATGGAGTTAAATGCTTGTTTTATGATGAAACTTTTCATGTTCCATAACTTAAGAATAAGTTATGGAATTCTTTAAAACATTAACACCAAATTTTGTAACTCCATAAAAACTTTGAATCAATTTTTTTGAAAACCTTTTCATATCCATAACTTATGGAGGTTTCAAAACACTTAAGATCACAACTTAAAAAAAAAAACTTTTGAGCTCCAAAATTTTATGACAAAATTTGTAACTCCTTAAAACATTTAGATCAAACTTTTAAAACTAATAAAATAATCATATTATTTTATCTTTTACTAAATTTGACCTAATTCAAATGATATAGCAAATGATTCAAATTTTACAAATAATTAGTTTTTCACAAAACAAGTAATTATCTTAAAATTTGACAAACTTCATGTTTTTTTTCTTTTTTTTCAACTTTAAAAATCAAACATTTGCATGAATATAACAGAAAACAACCCGTGGCTCTGATACCACTGTTGGGTTTTGAGCATTCTAACACTCCTATGGTGTACATGCAACCCTATAAACCTTGGATCGATGTTTTCTCTATTATACATGCAAATAAGAACTTTCCAAGGCTTTAATCGTAACTAGCATACTATGAGGCAACTATACTACAAAGACTAGTTAGATGACATACCTTTTTAGTGTAGCTTGATGTCTTCAAGCTTTAAGAGCTTAGCCCCAATAGTATGGAAGCCTCAAGTGGAATCACAAATCACCAAAACACCTTGGAAGACTTTGAGAATAAGAATACTTTGGTTCTCTCTAGTGAAATCGGCTAGCCCTCTTAGTGTACCCACACTAGTGCCAATTTCACCAACCAAGGACATCTTTATATAGTGTGGAGACTAGGGTTAAACCCATGACCTTTCATTTCATATGATCCATGGGTTACACACTCCATGGACTATCCATGAAAGCTTAGCCCAAGCTAAATGAACTTGGCCCATTCCATATATATAAGAGTCCATATTTAATTAGTTCATTTTGATCACTTAATTAATTCTAAATTAAGCCTTGATCAATACTAATTAAATAATATGATTCCATATTAATATATTAGAACTTATAATATATTAATATAAATCATAAATATACTATTCTCAAAAGACTATCCATATAAATTGTGTCGGTGAAGTGCAACCCAAATGGACCATGCCGGGTCGGGTCAAGTACATACCAAATATAGTTATGGACTTAGACATTAATCCAACAATTTACTTATTGTGTTCATCTTTTACTCTGATTTGATTCTCATACTCGATTAAACACAACAGCAATTGGTATCAGAGCAGGAATTAATACTGCGAAGATCTGATTTTCAATTGAATCTCTAGTTTTTGAGTCGCGAGTTTGTCTCAAAGGTTTCCGCACTGTTTGATTCCGAAAATCATCTCTGATCTACAGTTTTAATTTGATTCTGTGTTTGAATTGTGTAATCGAGTAATTGATTTTGAGTTTCTGATCAATTCATTCATTCAATTTTGAATTCCTTCAAGTTCTTCTGAAAAATCTCATCCATACATTAATGCCGAATTTCAACATGAACACGATGACTTCATTTTCTCATCTGTTAGGATCTTCTACGAAGATTCCTATGTTGATTCCAGAGTACTATCATTAGTGGGCTGATCGAATGGAGGATTACTTGAACGGATTGGACGAGGAACTCTGGAGCTGCATTACAGGAATCGCTCAACCTCCATTGAATGTTCAAAATATTGGATCATCTGGATCAACAGCTGCAGTTACTCATCAATCCACCAGGCTGAAGAACAACGAAAAGCGTTGTTTGAGAGAATTGCGAGGTGCCTTGCCACCTGTTATTTACAATTACATCCGTTGTTGTAAAACTCCAAAGGAAATTTGGAATACTCTTAACGAAAAGTATCAGGGAAGCGAAAAAACGAAGATAAATTTTGTCAAGCAGTGTCTTGTGGAGCTGAAAGAGTTCAGACAAAAAGTGAATGAAACGATTGAAGTTTACAATGATCGTCTTAATGAACTAATCTATAGATGCAATCGTTATGGAATCATAAGGTCATTAATGGAGTTCAATGTCACTTTTGTGATGAGACTTCGTAAGGAGTGGAGAAGTGTCAGCATGATGGTGAAGAATCAACAAAGCTTCGATACTTCATCTCTGAATGATTTGTATAATCAGTTGAAAACTCACGAAAGTGAAGTGAATGAGATGGTTGAAGAGTCAAAACTTAGTTTGGGAGGTCCATTAGCTCTTGTTTCGAAAGTGTCTGAGAAAGAAGCTGTTGAGAAAGATGATTCTGATGAAGAAGGCTTTCTAATGAATTCTGATGATGAAGCGATTGCTTTTTACTCGAACAACCGAGTTAAAAAGATTTTCACGAAACCTTTCAATCCTAAGGTGAAGCAGAGTGATGTGAAAAGAAGTTTCATTAATAAGTCTGTGGGTGAGGAGAAGAAGAAATTCGAGAAGAATGATGTGAAGGCAACTGAAGCCAAAACTGAGAAGAAACTTAAGGGAGATTCGGGCATTGACTGTCATTATCGCAACGGAGCAAATCATTTGGCAAATAATTGTATGCTTCGTAAGAAAGAAGAGAAAAAGAATAGGGTCAAGGACGAAGCATATTATGTTGAAAGATTGGAAGAAGTTCGTGCAAAGACGAAGGGGATGACTTTGGTTGCACGAGGCGAAGGTGAGGAAGATGGCACGTATCAAATCTGGTCTTCAGGATCTGATGACGAAGAGATGCGTAATCCGATGCATGGGGCTATGTTCGCACAATTTGAAGAGGATGAGGACGAAATGGTGACTGGTCGTTGTTTCATGACCAAATCAGGAGACAAATCACCGATGACAACCAAGGTACGTTCTATACTTCAATATTTTAATATTCCTTTACAAGCTTATGATTCTGAAATAATTGCTTTCAATGATACTATTGCTTACTTTGATACAATTATGGTGTCTGCTAGTAATGAAGCTAAGAAACTAAACATCCAGTTGCTAGAGACCCAAAAATTGCTAGATTCGAAACGAAGCAAGGTAGAGTATCTGTAATTGCAATTGAATAATGTGAATAATGATAGGGAATGTCTAGATAGTGAAGTTCGAATGTTACTTGCTCAGATAAACATTTACTGTAATTCAGCAAAAAGACTTTATGCTAAATTGACTTCATTGCATCATTCATCTGATATAAGCAAAGAACAACATAGGAAATTCTTGCCTTTTCTTGTTTTGAAAGAGAGAAAGTTAATAGTTTGTCCTATGATTGTGAGAAAACCATAGCAGAATTCGATAAAGTGCCTGATAATCGATTTGCTTATGGTATTGTTAAGATAGACGAATATTTGAATGCTGATGAACTTGTTGAGATAGTGAAGGATACTTTGACCAAAAGTGAACAAATCAAAATTTTGAAAAGAACTGAGAATTCGAAACTTGACTCTCAATCTAATTTTGCTGATATCGATGATAATTCTGATAGTTTTAGCGAAATCAGTGAAATTGAGGAGGAGGAAAGTATCGATTGTTCTCAGTTATCTGTCATTAATGTCACATCTAAGTCAAAAGGAAAAGAAATTTGTGATGATTCGATGGTTGAGGATGACACTGATAGACCATCTACTTCGAATGTTTGTGACCTTGATCATGTGAGTGTAAGAGACAGTCAAACGGATAGTAGTGATAATGAGAATGAAGAAGAAATGTCGAACAATTTTGAAACAGAAAAGAATGTTTCGAATGAAACATCCATTCCACGAGTTGTTGTTGATCAAGTGTTTGGAGACACTGAAAATTTCGACAAAGTCTTATCTGAAAAAGGTGCTCATTATTTGGAAACAAATATTGTTGTGTATCCAAATTTTAAGTGTTCAGATGATGTTGTATTTCCGAATCAAGTGTTTGTCACTACTGGAAATGTTGAAAACATCAAACCAGAGTTCAACAAAATGGTCGAAGAAGATAACAAGAAAACATCAGACGAATGATTCTTTTCAAACCAAAGCACTATCGAAAATAATCTAACAAAGAATTCGTGTATTTTTCAAAGACAAAATTCACAACGAAAATGGGATGAAAAACAAGACAATACAAAAGAGATTTTGAAACAAGAATCTAATGAAACAAATGAGAATGTGAAACTTAATTCACAAGAATTTAAGGATCTTGTTGAAAATTTTCGAATGAAAAAGGAATTTCGAAAAGACAGGCACGAAAGAAATTTTGTTGGCAAATAGTGTCAAATGAAAAGCAATCAAAAATACCAACCAAGAAAATGTCTGAAAATGGGGTGTCTAAATTAGTACAAACAAAGTTTTCAACTCGTTCGGATAAAAAGAAAAATCCCGCTCAACCAACTTCGTCTGATTATCAAAATTATTCAACGAAGTTTTCAAAATCAACATCTTCAAAGACTTTTGAAGCAAATGTGCAACAAAAGAATTTTCATTCAAAAAGCCAACAAAAGTTTTCAACTTCAAATTCATCTTTTCCAAAACCAACAAACGATCAAAACATATTTTCTTCAAATAGAACAAATCGATATTTTGCTAACGTTCGTCAATTTGAAAATGTTCGAAAATTTGAGAATATTCGAAAATTTGACAATGTTCGAAAATTTGACAATGTTTGAAAATTTGAGAATGTTCGAAATTTTGAAAACGTTTGAAAGTTTGCAGATAATAAAAAATTTGTGAATGATAAATCCAAAACATCTGCAAAGTTTATTCCACAAAAACCAAATTTTCCGAATCCATCCGCACACAAAGCCACTAAAGTTTCGTACACAAAAGGTTCATATGGTGTGGAAACAATCAATCATTGGCTTGAGGAAAAAGGGAAAAAGTATCAATCGGGAAAGTTTTCTAAACATCAAATCAAGAAGGCCTATGAACAGTATTTGAATGATACTTCATCTGGAAGTTCATCTTCGAAAGAATCAAATACTCCAGTTCAAAAATGGCAACCAATCTCAAAGGACAAACACACTGAGAAGAATAAGAAGAAAGTCAGTGAAAGTCCAAAACTATCGAAAAATTATGTTTCGATATCTTTAACTGATGATGTCGACTTAATTCATACTTTCAAAACCAAAGTTCGAAATTGGGCTTTAGGTTCTAAATTTCATTCACTTTTTCAAACTAATGACCAAGGACCCAAACAGCCTTGGGTACCTAAATTCTTTTAATGATTGCAGGTACTGAGTGACGAGCAATATGATGAAAAATGGTACATTGATAGTGGTTGCTCACGTCACATGACTGGAAGGAAGGAGAATTTGCGTGATTTTAGAAGTTTGGAAAATGCAGGAGTAGTGAAGTTTGGAAATAATCACAAGTGTCAAGTTAAAGGTTATGGCAAAGTAACAAATGGACAATTTATAGTGAATCGTGTTGCTTATGTTGAAGTCGCTCAAATAATGATTGAATTTATCAAGAAAATTGAGACAAGTCTGAAAAAGAATCTTCGTAAAATCAAAAGTGATAATGGTTCCGAGTTTAAAAACAACGTGCTTGATTCGTTCTTAACTGAGAAAGGAATTTCGCATAATTTCTCATCACCATATACACCACAACAAAATGGTGTGGTTGAAAGGAGGAATAGGTCTCTTTGCGAAGAAGCAAGAACAATGTTGACATACAGTTTCGACAGCATGTTTTACTCAGAATCGATCTTGTATTCATCGTCGTTTTAATATAACTCCGTATGAAATCATAAATAACCGAAAACCTAATGTCAAATTCTTGCATGTTTTTGGTTGCAGATGTTTTATCATGAATCTTAAAGATAATCTTTCTCAATTTCAAGCTAAGGCTGATGAAGGAATATTTTTGGGATATTCAAATAACTCGGTTGCATACAGAGTCTTGAATAAGCGAACAAGAAAAGTTGAAGAAACGTTTAACCTCACTTTTGATGATTATTATGTGAAACAAGTTGAACAAAATTTCGAACAAAAACCAATTCTTAATGAATCAAATGATGATTCTGAAAGTTATAATTCATCTGATTTTGATTATGATTTAATTTTTGGTGTTCCAGATAGGGATGCAGATGCTGAAGTCCATGTTGCAGATAATCAAACTCCTGAATCTTCAAAACATACTGATGATTCGACAATCACATCAGATACAACTGCTAATAGAGAAAGTATGCTAGATGCACAAGTGGAGGGGGAGCACTTGCATATACCCTCAAATGTTGAGGGGGAGCATCCTTTCGAAGGGGAGAATAGCAGTGTAAATGAAAGTTTCGAGGGGGAGCATCAGAATGACAATTATGTTGAGGGGGATCATAATGATACTGAAACCATAAATCTTGATCAAAACGATGAATTTTATGAACTAAATGATAATAATTCTGTTGCAGGATCCGAAAATGAAGAAATGTACGAAGATGCACCATTGGACTTTGATCCAGCATATCCACCATTGGAAAAATGGACAAGAAATCATCCAAAAGAACAAGTCATTGGGAATCCACAATATGGAGTTTTGACTAGAGCTCAAATTTGTGCAAAGAATGAGGTACTGAATGCTCGTCAAGAATTTTGCATGTTTAATGTTTTCATTTCGAAAATAGAACCAAAGACAGTTAAGGTTGCAATGGAACACTCAGATTGGGTTGTAGCAATGCAATCTGAAGTTGCTGAGTTCAATAGAAACAAGGTTTGGAGGTTAATTCCTAAACCTGAAAATGTTTCAATTGTCGAATTAAAATGGATTTTCAAAAATAAAACCGACAAGGATGGAAATATTGTTCGAAATAAAGCACAATTAGTTGTTAAAGGATATTCGCAACAAGAAGGTATCGATTATGAAGAAACCTTTGCCCCTGTCGCAAGACTCGAGGCTCTTCGAATATTTTTGGCTTATGCAGCTCACAAAGATTTTGATGTTTATCAAATGGATGTGAAGTGTGCTTTTCTCAATGGTGAACTCGAAGAAACAGTTTATGTTGAACAACCTCCAGGTTTCATAAATGAAAAATATCCTGATCATGTTTATATTTTAGATAAAGCAGTATATGGGTTAAAACAAGCACCAAAAGCCTGGTATGCAACTCTTACCAATTTCTTAAAACAATCGAAATTTAAACAAGGATCAGTTGACCCCACATTATTTCGAAAGAAAGTTGGGAATCATATAATGCTTGTTCAAATTTATGTCGATGATATTATTTTTGGCTCTATTGACCCTGCTTTGTCTAGTGAATTCGAATGTTTGATGAAAAGCCAATTCGAAATGAGCATGATGGGTAAAATCACTAATTTTCTTGGTTTAAACATTCATCAAAGCAGAGAAGGAATTTTCATTAATCAAGAAAAATATACCAGGAATTTGCTTGAAAAATTTGGAATGACAAATAGCACGAAGTTAAAAGTACCAATGGCGGTTGGAACAAGGCTAACACCTTCGTTAAACATACCTGCTGTAGATCTTACTTTATACAGGAGTATGATAGGTTCATTGCTTTATCTTATAGCAAGTCGACCTGATATCATGTTTTCTGTATGTAATTGTGCTAGGTATCAAGCAAGCCCAAGAGAACCACACCTGACTGCGGTGAAAAATATTTTCCGTTATCTCAAGGGAACAATTTCGTTAGGATTGTGGTATCCTTCGAAATCAGGATTTTTCATTCAAGTGTTTTCGGATGCAGATATGGGAGGATGTACACTTGATCGAAAAAGTACAAGTGGAGGATGTCAATAGTTCAATGGGAAGCTTGTAAGTTGGCGATCGAAAAAGCAAACTTGTGTTGCAATTTCCACTGCTGAAGTTGAGTATGTCGCAGCTGTCGCTTGCACTTCGCAAATCATATGGATCCAGAGTCAATTACGTGACTCTGCAATTAATATGAAAAAGATTCCATTTTATTGTGATTCACAAAGTGCTATACGCATTTCTCATAATCCAGTACAACATTCGAAAACCAAACATATTGCACTTCGTTATCATTTCATTAAAGATCATGTGGAAGATGGCAATATTGACGTTCATTTTGTAAAAACAACTGATCAGCTTGCTGATATTTTTACAAAAGCATTAGACGAAAAATCATTTGTTAGAATTTTGACAGGATTGGGAATGATTGAAGCAAGTTCGGTTCCAGGACTACTTTCGAAAGAATAACAAAGAAAGAAGAAGAAAAAGTGTTGATTCAGAGGTATTATTGAATGGTTCAGAGGCGTATAGTATTAACCATTTAGAAGTTACTGTTCATATTCAGCGCTTCGATACGCTTCGTTTTCGACATTTGGGAAAGAAAAGTTTCGTTAGTTTGGTACACTCTTAAATTTTCGTTTGTATTTCATTTTGAAAAATTGGAAAAACCAAAAATATTTTCGTTAATTTGTATTCTTTTCGAAAAATCAAAAATACCAAAAATATTTTCTTTTGTTATTTGTTTTAATTTTCGAAAAACTTAAAAACACAAAAATATTTTCTTTCTTTTCAAAAAAAACTTATAAGACCAAAAAGATTTTTGTTATTTTGTACTTTGTCTTTTCTTTCTTAGTGCAGATTCAAAGGAAGTTTTACAAGGGTCATGCTTGTGTTTCTAGGGTAAGGTAAATTTTCGAAACTTTGTACTAGTTAGGATGTTCCTAGAAGCATGTTGCAGCATGTCGACCCAAGCCTCCATTGACTCAATGTGTGATTTCGAAATCCTTAATGAAATTTTTCATTACGAAAATTTCTTCCTAATCAGGCTTGCATTCACATTTGTCTACTGAGCTACCTAACTCTTCTCAAATGAGTTAAGAGTTTTCTGTTTGGTCCAAGCATAACAGAGGTACAATTGACTTCGTGAAACAACCTTTTTCATCTCAAACTTCTAACATATTTCACACACAATGACGTATGTCCAAGAGGTCATTGATCAAACCAATCATGACTTAGACATATCAAAACTATGTGTTTATGATCTTGATTCATGAGGTCGTGATGAAAGTGAAACCCAATTTTCTAAATTTTTAAGGAATTGATGGGGAACTATGTTCCAGATTTTCACAAAACATTTGTTTCAGTACCAAATTTTTGATGCTCCAAATCATATTCTTTCGTTATGAGTGGTCTTGATCAAATGTTCGAAGCCCACGACATTTGTTACCCAACAGGATCCAGCTGAAAATAATTTTTCTATGAATATGATTTTCGTGGGATTATCAATTCTTTCAATTGTCACTTTCAAATTAATCCAAAGCATACTTGTCACTGACTACACTGGTCACACAAGTAATTTCTGTTACAATTACTCACCTTATGTTTAGGTTGATATGTAACGAAATTTTTAAGCCACCCACGAAGCCTTGAAAAAGAAGTCCTTCGATACTTCTTTATAAGTATTCGATTGTAATTCACGGGAAACCACACAAGATGTTGATTATCTCTCTCGATAATTAACGAAGTAACCTTTTCTCGGGGTTTAACTGCCTTTGTGTCGAAATTTTATTTTTCAACATCACAGATCCCAAATTTTCGTTAGTTTGCTTCTTATCTTATTCTATTGGCACACTACACTCACGAAGTCCTTGAGGTTCTGAGTATTACCAACTCAGGTTGATGATTTCGACAGTCTGGCATATGACTTCGTTTCTAATCCCAAAGACAAAAGAGCCTAACCTCCATGCCGAAAGTTTTCGATCTTATCCACTTGGTACTCACGAACCGTTTGATGTGACAGTTTGGCAACGTGGTCTGACTTTCAAGGTACTTGATCTGACATGGTACACGTTACAGCTAATGGTGCGAGTTTCAAGGACAGACATGGCTTACTCTTTACAGAAAACGTTTGGAATTCTATTGGGGATACATATAAAAGGAATTTATTATCTCCTTTTATAATTACGAGTTCAAATTCTCAGACGATCAAAAAGCCCTAAATTTATCTGTTCTTCAAGAATTTCTCAAAACCCTAATCAATGGTTGCTGCTCCAACCGACACTACTGACGAAATTGCATCTCAACCAATTATGAAGATTAAAAGCACCAACTATCAGGTTGAAGGAGATGTGTCAATGTATCCTGAAGAACTCAAGATGTTGATTGTTGCTCTTCAACATTCAGGTCTCGCAACTGCGATGTTCAATGCTTTTGATGTTCCGTTGTCATGGTTATCAATGGTTTGTTCCACTGCTTCTTACAGCAAAGCCACTAATGTTATCACATTTAATCTGGTGAATGAAAAGAGAATTCGTCTCACGAAGAGGATGTTTACTCAAATCTTGGTGATTCCGAATTCACCTCCATTCTTTAAACCTACTTGTGCTCAGATTATGTTCATGTTTAACGAGATGGGTCATCAGCCACCACTCGTCAAGATCAGTGATTTCAAGAAGTCTGGTCTTCCTTGCATATGGAATTTCTTGTTCGGGATATATCTTCGTTGCTTAACTGGGCGAAGTGTAGGGCTTGACAAGGGGAGAATGGAAGTCTATGCTATGATAGCAGGGTTGTACTATGATCTCCATGTTGATTATGCCACTCAGATTTGGAAAGAGTTTATAAAGAGCCTGGACAACACGAATGTAGTAAAAGGAATTTCGTGTGCATGCTACTAGAGTTTGATTCTTCAGTCTGTATATGATAAAGAAGGCATTCCAATTCCTGCTGATGAGGCTAAGGCAGAATTCATGAAGTATCATTTTCCAAAGTCTGTTGAAGATGATTCAGAAATATTCCCAAATGTTGCTCGAATTCCTGATGGGATGTTGAAGAAAGTTGATCCAACAAATTCAGTATTGGTGACATACTTGCAACATGTTAATCCTTCAGTTGAAACTGGGATTATGCTGAAAATAAGTGATGAAGGATCATATAAGAAAGTTAAGAAATCGAAGAAGGGAGCTGATGATGTTGTTCACAAAAGCCCCAAGAAACAAGCTAAGTCTAAGTCTCTTAAGAAGATTGCGTACGAAACTAAGAAGCCTAAGGAGAAGGTTGTTCCTAAATCTTCGAAGGAATTGATCCCTTCGAAATCTGGTGTGTTCAAAAGATTAAGGAATTTCTCTTATAAGAAACGAACTTCATCAGAAGATCAATCTCCTACTATTCGCAAACCTCAGCATAACCGAAGAGGAGTGAAAGTTCGTGAGATTCCTACACTAGTTTCACCATCATCCAAGAAGCGAAGAGCTGAGGATATGGCGAAGCACGTCAACAAGAAGAGAAAGAATCGAAAGCTGGTGGTTCATGATGAGTCATCAGATAGTGAGATCGTCCCAGAAACACATTTGGGTTCGAATTCCCCAAAACTCTCACAATCACCAATTCTCACAAATGTTTCATTGCCAACAACAACAGTTCCACTCGAAATTGTTGTAACCAAATCAGTTCCTGAGGAGGTTCCAATTTCTACCATTGTTGCAAACGTATTTGATACGGGTGCACATGTTGTGGTGAGTGTTGATCCATCATATCAAGGTATTCCTACTACATCTTCTTCTAAACCTATTTCAAGTACTTTTATTTCACTTTCACCTTTTATTCAACACATTTCCACTACCACTACTTCACCAACTTTCGATCAAGTATTACAACAACCCTTCGCTACACTTTTCCCATCACAATCCACCAATCCACCAAAACCAAATTCCGATGATGAAACAGATGGAGGAGGTTTCGGAGGAACATTTGCTGATTTGGAATTTGATTCCAAAGAGGAGAACATACCTGATCATATGCTAATGTCGGGGAAGCAGTTCAAGATTCTCAATCGAAAACTCAATTTTATTCTTCAATCACAAGCTGATTCCAGAGCAAAGAAGTCAGTGTCAGGAATAGAAGTTGATGTGATGCTCAAAGCTGTAGAACTTCGAATGCAGCATCAATTGGATGTTATCGATAAGAACAACGAGTTGAGAGTCAAGGCTCAGGCTGATTCATTTAACTCTGAAATCAAAGATCTTCTTATGGTAACAAAAGAACATCATGTTCTTTTTGTTAAAGATGTCAAAACCATAAGATAAGATGTTAATCGAAAACTTGAGGAGCTGAAGGTTGATGTCTCCAAACAGCTGAATGAGCTGAATTCCAATTATTCGATAATCAAGTCGAATGTTGACACTATAGCGGCTGCAGTCAGAACGATTGTTGAATGGTATCAAGCATTAACTCCCAAGTTTGATGCAAAGCCTACAGCAGATGCTCAAAATTTCGACAAGATGGGTGTTTTGCTTGGTGAACTGAAAGAGTTAGTATCGAAACTGGCTCCAACTTCGTTTTTAACTCCTGAGTTTTTAACTCAGAAGTTACATAGTTTGGATCAAGCTATTTACAAGGCTGTTGCTCCAATTTCGAAATTTTCCAACATGTTGCCTGCTGGTGCCCCTCCTATTGTCACAGGGGTGCAAGGGGGAGCAAAGAAAATTCAAGAAGGCAAATCATTGAAAATTACAAAGGGGGTTGAAAAGTCGAAAAAGGTTGAGAAGATTGTTACTACTGGTGAATTAACGAAAGTTGTATCTACTCAAGTCCCAACACCTATAGTATCAAAGGTGAATACAACAGAAGCCATCAAGACAACAACAAGACCCATTCTGAAGGGAATTGTTATTGGCTCTTCTACTGAAGGAGGAAGTTCATGTTCTTCTAAACCAAAACCTTCTGAAGATGATGGAAAAGGAAAGGGAATTTTGGTTGAAAAATCGAAAGAAGTGAAGAAGGTTGAAATTGAAGCTGAAATGGAGAAACAAAGGCAGATACAGAGCTTACTAAGACTTCGTGAAAGTGATCCACCTGGTATGGATAAGGGAGATCCAAAGAAGTTGTACAGCTATGAGAATATTGAAGCAAGAGTTGCTTTCAATCACATGTATGTGTTTGAGAAAAAGCCTACGAAAAGCTATTCTATTACTAACACTGATATGAGTCAGCTTGATTTTCCGGTGAATGAAATGATCTTTATCATGGCTCAGTACAAGATAATTGAGAAGTTCGAAAACGGGGATGATTTTATTCATATGAAACTTAGGTTTCATGCGGTTGTTGGAAAAGAACCAGAAGAAATATGGTCATTGGTGAAGATCAAGAAGGTTATCAGTATAACAAAAGATGTAATGTTCGAGAATATGATACAAAATTTTCGGTATCATGTTGTAAGAGCGAACAATCAAGTATGTGATTTCTCGGTTGCTGATTTTCCTCTAATGAACTTGAATGACCTGATTGAAGTTGCATTAATTTTGAAAGACATGGAGGCTTCGCAACTTCAAGGGACTGACAAAGATGTATTGAGGCTTGGTCTTGCCCATATCAAAATCTTCATAGACAATTACTACGATTGTCTAGCATTGACTGATGTGGAGTTAGCATCAGCAATGGGAAAGGAAGTGAAAGTTTATATGGAAGTGACGAAGACCCAAGTTGAATTGAAGAAATATGCTGATGGGGAGATATGCTTAAAGCCTTTTGGATTGGTCTTTGCAGGAAAAGATAAGAATGGAAAAGCTAAGAGGTTTTTATTCCAGTCTTCAGAGATAGAAAGATATACTACTTCGCAATATACGAACTTCATTGTTCGTATGAATAATTGCAAGAAGAATGATGATGGAGATAAAGTTGAGTTAAGGAAGATAATGACATGGTACTCGGAGATACGAAGGATGATGCACTTTGTTGCACAGATTCTCACGAATTGAGAAGTTCGACATGATTACAAAGGGGGAGATTGTAGAGTCGAAATATCTTGTAATATGTCGAAGTCTGTGTAATAGATAGTTCGTATGTTTCCTTATGTATTTGCTAAGGCATCTTTTTGACGAAGCTTAATGTCTAGCCTTAGTTTTTTGTACTTTCAGCCTCCTATAAATAGGAGCTGAATATAGAGTTGATAGTAGAGTTTTCCATGTTTTACTATCAGTTTTGTACTCTTGTTCTCTGAAAGTAATATGAGCTAAACCAGACCTTATTTACTTCTTGTGTTCATCTTTTACTCTGTTTTGATTCTCATACTCGATTAAACACAACAACAAGAAGAGAAATAAATATATTTTTGGATTTTTTTTTAATTTTCTGATTTTTGTTTAATTTTTAATTTTTTTTTAAATTCTCCACATTCTCCTTGAGTCTCTCCTTCCTTTACTTTGAGATAAAAAAAATATTTTTGGATTTTTTTTTTAATTTTCTGATTTTTGTTTGATTTTATATTTTTTTTAAATTTTCCCCCTAAATTTGTGCATAGAGGAAACTATGAAGAAATTTAACAAAAACAAAAATAATAACTAAATTTAAGATCTATTCATGCAGGTGAAGTACTGAAAAACAAGTTAAGGCTGTTTTAAAACTTATGATCCCAAAATGTTTAAATTTTAATTTTGAAGTGTGGTTAGTGTTATTTTTTAATTTTCATTTTTTTTATCATCTAAAAATTAAATTTTATTTGCATTTAAGTTTTAGTTTTTATTTTTTATATTATTTTATTTTTAAGTCTTCGAAAAGGGTCTTACTATTTTAATGGAATTGGACTAATTTTTAAAGTAATCGGATTTGTTTTTTGGGGTGAGGCCCACCGGGTTTATGGGCCACAAACCCCTAATTAGGGTTTAAAAGGAAGGATTTCGGCTCCACTCCTCATTTTTCACGCCTCCACCGAAATCGCTTCTTTCTCTCTCTCGTTCTTACTGTCGACTACTGCTCAAATCCCTCTCATCGATTCATCATTTTGTTGTGTGTTTAATCGAAAATTATTCTCTGATTCTTCAACATAAGTGGATTGCAGGTACAGTGCATCAGATCTAACATGATTTTATCAAGTTTTCTTGCAGGTTATAGGACAATTTGTAGATTCTGACGGAAGTTTACGTCAATTTTGGGGTTGTGGATTCAAGGGTTTTTGGTTTGCGGTGGGACGTTTTCGGCCGCAAACTAAGATTCAAGTGTTTTTGGTTTGCGGTGGGACGTTTTCGGCCGCAAACTAAAATTCAAGGGTTTTTGGTTTTCGGTCGGACGTTTTCGGCCGAAAACCCAAATCCAACCGAAAACATTAAACTTTGACCACCTTGACCGAACACGATATACTTTGACCATTTTGACCACAATCGACTAAATTTTGACCAATTTCAAGCCCAATTCGAGCTTGTTTAACTCTGGTTGACCGAAATCAACCTTAGTTAATCGAAATCAATGGTTTGAGAAAATTGATTTTATTTGTTTGATTTTTGCTTTTCTCACTTGGCTCGTTTGGTGCAGACAAATGGTTGGATTGAAATTTTCTGAAAATCACAACATTGTTGGATGTCTGTCTGATCCACCACTGAGCCATCAAGAGTTTAAGTCCATGGTTCATGGATTAAACAACTCCAGGATCACTCATGCACTTCGAGCAAATCCTGTCATTTACAAAAATCTAGTGGGTGAATTCTGGGATAGAGCTTCTTTCAATAATGCAGGAGCAGACGGAGCAGGCACGGTAGAATCAACTGTCATAGGGGAGAAGATTATTTTGTCTGAACAAACCATTCGGGAAGTTCTTCATTTTGGAGATCAGCCAGGTTCCCCGAATGAAATTCCTGCTACTCAGATTAGGGAGGTTCTTGAAAGAATGGGATATGAAGCAACCTTTCCTCCAACCTTGAAGAAGCTACTCCCTCCCTACTGGCGCTTTCTTGCTCACACTTTTGTAGTCTGCATCTCAGGCAAGAAGGGGGGAGCTGATGAGATCAACCAATCATCTACCGGTGCCATTGTTGCTCTCATCATGGATTTGGACTTCAATTTTTCAAGACTTGTGTTCAATGAAATGACGAGCAACCTACAATTGAAAAAGAAGGATGTATTCTTGATGTACCCAAGGTTTCTACAAATGATCTTTGATGATCAATATCCTGATTTGGAAAGAACAAGTGAAACTTTGGATATGAAATCCTTGGGTCCAAACACTTTTGGTTTGATGAAGCAGAATCGCAAGGGTTCTAGGGTTGTGTTCAGGGGAACAAGCCCCTTAGTAAAATTTGGAAGATTTGCTGAGATCGAAGAAGCTCATGTACTTCAAGATATTCTTGTTCATGAGCCTGAAGTTGTTCATGTTGTCACTCCCCCTGTGGCAATTGTGGCAGAGGAACATGTGTCTGTTCTTAATGTTGATGATGATGATAATGATGATGATGTTGACGATGATGATGATGATGAAGGAGAAGGGATTGAAGATATTGATATATCGGGTTTTAATGATGAAGATTTCACGTTTGATTTTGAAGTTAGTGATGATGACTTTTGTTCGTTTTTTGATGTTGATGAAGTCAATGACGTTGTAAGTTCTCCAACAAAGACTGAGGGAGATACTAACATTCTCAAGCTGCCAATTCAAACGATCACTCAGATGGTGGTGATTATAGCTCAATTGGATTCAACTGCAAGGATTCCTCCCCGAGCAGTTGCTAATCCAAACATTATTTCATCTTATTGTGATCTTGGAGAGTCTCAAGCCTCCCCGCCGTCACTTAAACGAAGACGTGCTGATCCTAGGTCGGGAGTGCTTATTAGGGAACATACTCTACCAGCTCAACAGCCAAACGCAACCAATGGACCAGTCCAAGCAGTTCAAGTCGAGAGCCTAATTTTGGATGAGCGGCCTAGTTTTGCATCTTTTCAACCAGGTAGCTCTTCAGATCCTGGTGGTTCTTCATCCCCTCAACCTGCGCATGCCCCTTCTGAGAGGCTTTCCAGGTTCCTTGCTCAAGAAAGTGTTAAACCTGCACCCAAAGTCAAATTTATATCATTTGGTGCAGGGGAGCTCTGATAATGAAGATCTAACAACTTTTGAGCTCAAGGAAGAAATTGGGGTTCTAAATCAAAAGCTTATTGAGAAAGATGTCTTGATTGGAACTCTGGATGTTAGAGTTTCCGAGCTTGAAAGAGAAAATGCTCAAAAGTCATTGCAGATTTCTGATCTGCAGCTAAATCTTGGTGCTCTTTTTGATGGATACTTTGATTTGAAGAATAAGCTAATCAGTAAATTTGGTGACAAGTTTAAGACATCTATCAATGACCCGGATGAAACTAATGCATCCCCGAGTGTACCTGCCCCATCACCGCAAGATATTCCTTTTCAGGCCAGTGCAACTCGTATTGTTGACCGATTTCATAATGAACTTTCTAATTCTGATCCCAGAGTAATCTTGAAGCAAGCTCAGAGGCATGCCAAAACTCGGGGAAAAGGTCAATTGCTTTTCATGAAAAACTTCGATCAAAATGTTCGTGGAGATCGGCCTCGAGTTAGTGTCACTGAGCTCGGTAAACGGAGATTCTCAACTAAGTACGGCGATCGGTTGGGTATAAAGGTGTGGGGATTTCATGACAAGAAGAATATATGGGCGGTCAAAAGAAATAGTGGCAAAGTGGAGTACTACGAGCATCAAAATGACTTTAGTTCTTGGACTAAGGTTGATCTTATAGAATTAGCTAGTGCTCCCTTCTACAACCCTTTGAGTGATACTTGTGGATCTGAATTCAAGCTCTTCTTGGAGAATCAAGTAAAGGGAAAGTTCGATGGGATGAAGACTGCAGATTCTTTCGTGAAGAAAGTCAAAGGTGTATTTTATCCCAACAACAACCGAACCGTAAAGAATGTGATGTGGCCTCCCACCAAGCAGATGAAGCAAATTCCTATTATTCAGTAGTCACCTGATGGTTCTCTACATAATATGGAATATTGGGTTTTTGATGAAGCCATAGCCACTGCCGTCATCAAGCTTCCGACTGGTACTATTTCTTGAAGCGAAGGATCTCTTACAGTTCGGTGAGCGTGATATCCGTACTCTGGCAAAGCATCATATCGTGTTCAATGATGATATTTTGGAGGTTGCTACTAAAGAATTCACTGGTATGGTTGTTGAAATCATAAACAAGAGGATGTGGCTAGGTGCTGTGGGAAGCTCAGATGTGCTGATCGTGGACAAGCCTTGAGATCAAGCTAGCATCAAACCAAGGGGGAGATTGTTAGGACCTATTTTTTTGGTTTGTGCTAGGCATATATATTTTGTAGGCTTTGTTATTGTTTGTTAGGGTTTATTTTGTGTTTTTGGTTGGTTGGACCGAAATCAGCCTTGATTTCGGTCCCTTGGTGTTTCCGGTTTTGGGTTGGCTTGTACATTAGTGTTCCATATAAAAGAAGACTGATATGACCGGTTAGAGAGCTAGCAGTTTTCGGTCATAGCCTTGTGAAGCCATTGTACCATACGATTATTGAATACCATCGTGTGCATTGGATTGGATTGATTTCGCTTCTTCTTCTTGATTTGCTTTACATTGATTCCACCTTTGTTTAGCTTATTCGATTAATCACTAGTTGGTTCATTCTTTGGGACTTACAATTGGTATCAGAGCCAATCTAGTGCCAACCGTGTTTAAGTAAATCAAGATCGAATTTGGATGTTTCATTTGATTTAAGCTTTTGATCGAAAACTGTTTTGAGATTATTGTTACAAATTATTCGTTGTTGCTACTGTGTTCTTGTTGTTCATCGAGGATTCAAGGCAAAATAATTGAAAATCTGTTTGAAATCTTCGTGTTTAGTGGATCTGGGCGTTTTCGGTAGGAGATTTCGGTGGAGCGTCTCATATTTTCGATGGGTGTTTTCAGTGGAGCGTCTACTATTTTCGGCCGGAATCGACCATTTTCCGCAGAAATCACTTTTTAGGCAGAAATCACGTTTTCATCTGAAATCATTGTTTTTGGCAGAAATCCTCGTTTACGGCAGAAATCACGTTTTCGGTCAACCTCATCTGTTGACTTGTTGAGTTTTCGGTGTGACATTATTTGATTTTTGGACAGTTTTACTTTAAAAAAAACATAACTAAATTTAAGACTTTGGGATCAAAGTTGTCAAGCAATTCAATATCGTTTATAAGCACATGCCTGCATGTTTAGCTCTGGTCAATCACCAGTATTGTGGTCCACTTAAACACAAAGGATATTTACAAGTTGGACAGATTATAAGTGACAAGACATTGCACCTATATTCCTAAATAGACCATTTTGCTGACGACGACCAAGGATATTATTGTCCACTTAAATTCAGCAGCGAGATCTACAAACAACCTTTTAAATGGTTCAATTTTAGGTGCACTAGAACGTGTTCCCCACTTACCGACATACCCCAACAATCAAGAACTTCCAAAGAACTCCTTACTTTAGGTGAGTATTCAATCATTAAGAGAGAAGATAGATATAGAAGTGAATATGTTGTGCCCCAGGTCGGATCTTTGCCAATCACGCAGAGGGGACAACATGTGACTAACACAGATAAAGGGATTGAGAGGTAGAATGTTGCATATGTTGTGTTCTAGGTCGGATCGTTTCCAATCACGCAAAGGAGACAACATATGGATAACGGATAGAAAGAATTGCATAGAGAAGGATATGCATAGATATAGACTTGCATATGTTGCATTCCAGGTCGGATATGTTCCAATCGCGCAAAGGAGGCAACATATGACTGACAGATAGAAAGCAAGAAAATAATTTCCCACAGACCTACTTTATCAGAACCCCCCCAGTCACCCTATCAGTACCGGAATTAAGAACATAAGTCCGTACATCGAGCAAATATTGAGCCACAATTCTAGATACACATGACTTTAATGTATCTCGCAGGCTCCCTTGTTTATCTCACTGCTCAATCTATCCGAGTGTCGTATGGTCAGTCCAAATGAAGCTATCTAAGTCCACACTGTCAAGTCCTTTCATTGTCAGCTATGTCTAGTCCTTTTGAATCCTTCGTGCCTACCAATACATTGAGCACAGAGTCTAGACAATTTAGCTTCAATACCTTACACTTGTTTAGACTGCCTGTTATCACTCATTTTTAATATCGCTTCACGAGAATACTTACCAAAGAAAGACATATTTTTGGAATTTTTTGTTTTTTTTTTAATTTTTTTAAAATTTTTGATTTTTCCCCTTAATTTGTGCATGGGGAAGAAAGAAAACAAAAGAAATGTGCAAATTTAAAAAAGTTGTCTTTGAAATGAATCATTTTTAAGAAAAACTCAGGAGTATCGAGAAGAAAACTCAAACCGTAATTCAGCAATTGAAGTTGCATCCAGATGATCTGAGAACAACATCTAGATGTAGCAACATGTTCAGCCTCAGCTGTGTCTCAATTTCGGAACAGATCTAAAAATTCTTCACATCGTTAAGTGTAATCCCCATTTGCGATCCTCTTCTTTCTTCCTTCCCACAAAGGACACATACTCTTAAATAAAGTTTTGAATGTTGTATAGTTGAGATATGCGTCCTATCATGTGCCTGGAACAGTCATTATCAACAAACCAAAGTCTGATGATATTCCTCCATAGCTACTCCAGCACATAGTGTGGGATTAGTTGGTCTTTGGAACCCAGTCCATTTTGAAATTGGGTTGACCTTTATCATCTTCGCAAGGTACTCCCTCCCATGATATATCATGTTTATCAGACGCAGAAAATGAAGAAATGTTAGAATCATTAGACGATTTGGGAGTATGAACCTTCGGTACCCATCTGTAGTCGGGTTTAACCCATTTCCTGTTTGATCGGATGGATGCCTTATCACTTGCTTTAGAACTTGAAACAGAACGCCGAGATGACTTTGAATTAACTAATCTTCGTTTAACTGAACGATCTCTGGAATTTGGCTTCTTGTCCGACATTCCCTTCTAAACCTTGGGAGTTTGATTCTTTCCCTTCTTAGCGTTCCAGTCACCATTGCGCGATTGAGACCTCAAAGGATTTCTTTTGGAAGATCTCCCTCTTGGCACATTCTGCCAACCTTGTGCGTAGAATGGGACATATGCACGATTTGGACAATTTCTGGCAATGTGCCCAGGTGTTCCACAGTGGAAACATGTATGTTTCTTCACGTAGAATTTGTTTCTGTCTGTCCCGGTTAACGTGCCCATTCCTTGTCTCTGATTGTTCCCACAAGCACACTTACAACAAGCAGTATGTTTCACTTGTTTTGGTGGCCTGTATTTACCAACATCAGGTTTATTAGAAGTAACTGAGTTAGAAGCAACAGATTCAGAGTTCAAAGAGACATTTGTTTGACAATCAACAGAATTAGCAGAATTGTTTATGTTCTCCTTGTTCTCATCTTCCACTAATTTACCTGCACATGAAGTAGAGGCATTAGTATCGCTCACCTCAATACTCTCAGTTGGACCAGATTGTTCAGTCTTAATTGAAGCTGGTATAGGGGCGGGCCATACTGAGCAGGTATCTCTACCTCATTGGTTTCAAGGGGTGAGGTATAATTGCCATTGAAGGGAGGTGGAACATTGTGATATCCTAGACTCTTATTCTAATTTTCTTTAAATTTTAATTGTTTCTCAGTCATGGACACAACTACCTCACTTGATTCATCAAATTTCTTAAAGTTAAATTCAGCATCTTTATATTTAGCTTTTAACGCATCAAGTTCGGCAGTTAATTTCGCAATTTCCTTTTTAGCATAATTATAATTTTCACATTTATTACTATATTCTTCTTGAAGTTTTCTAAAGTCCTTGGTTTTGGCCTCTAGTTGTTCTTTTAAGGGGTTTTGAGCCTTCCTAAGAGTATATCCTTCATATTTAAGGTCCTCATTGTCTCTACGTAATATATCAATTTGATCACGAAGAAGCTTAATTGTAGCTTCACAAGACTGAGAACATGAAGTTTCATTAACCTAGGTGATTGAGGAACTCATTGTTTACCAAAAATACCCTTTAACTTGAAAAATCAAACTTGAAAAGTCAAACTTAAAAGTAAAAATTCAAAGTCAAACTTAAAGGTCAAATGTAAAAAGTAAAACTTGAAAATTAAAAATCAAATGAGAAAGTCAAACGTTAAAACTTGAAAGTTAAACGAGAAAGTCAAAGTTAAAAGTCAAAGATTAAACTTGAGAGTTAAAAGTCAACTTTGAAAGTCAAAGGTCAAAATTTAAAGTCAAAATTCAAACTTGGAAGTCAAAAGTCGAAAGTCAAAACTTTAGGCCAAAAACGAGACTTCAGAATTCGAAAAATTGATTCTTAGGCCGAAAATGTGAGGCTTCTCATCCACACCGAGAACTCTCACACCGAAAATTGCTTCTGATAGAAAATGTGAGGATGAGATGTCCGATCGAAAACCTGCGAAGCCAAAAACGTGCGAGCCGAAATCTTCCGAAGCCTAGCACCGAAAACCCTCACACCGAGAACCTACGGGACGCTCCACCGCAAACCTTCGCAGTCGCGCCACCGAAATCCTCGCAGA
This sequence comes from Lactuca virosa, assembly GCF_052849685.1. NCBI lineage: Eukaryota > Viridiplantae > Streptophyta > Magnoliopsida > Asterales > Asteraceae > Lactuca > Lactuca virosa. Next base: position 230,967,981 of record NC_136432.1, on the reverse strand, counting down.
CTGCAATCTCGTTCCTGGACGAAAACTCTTCGGAAACCCTAGACCAAGACCGAAATTAGCCGCCAGGGTCTCGTAGATTACGTCCAAAAACACGAAATTTTCAACTTTTAACGCAAAAAATCGATCAAAAAGTCAAAATTATGAAGAACACAAAGAACAAACAGCAAATATTTCGTCCAAAACAAATCAAAAATGCCAAAAACTCCAAGAAAAAGTCCAAAAACGTTTAATATCTTGCCAATTTGATTGATTAGATCTAAGATCTGATACCAATTATAAGTCCCGAATTAGCTTTGATGTATCAATCAGATCCACTTGATGGTGCGGAATCCCATTCAAGTAAATGATGCAAGATAGAATATAGAAGAAGAAGAAGAAGAAGAAGAAGAACAAGATGAATCTTCAATGCACACAATGTATTCAATAATGATCCGGTACACAAGATTGGCACTTTTACACATTATCTCTTCTTCCTCTCTCTAAAACACGTTCCAACAATTGCAGCCCCTGAACCTCCTCCCCTCACTCCTAACTCCCTTACACGCCCCTAAGAAACACTATTTATACATATGGACCCAAAGTAGAAAGCCCAAACCGAAAACCCAATAGCCTAACGGAAACCACATGTGATTTCGGTCCAAACAACAAATAAACTCATGGGGATTTCGGCCTTAGACCAAAAACTATATAATGCCTAGAAAAGAAAAGTGTAAACCACAAATTTAGACCTAACAACTTTAGAGTTTCAGAGACATTTCAACATTTAGTTCTCATTATGTTTCATTTTGATTACCACACTTGCTGGTCGGTTACTGTACTTTAGCCTTTTATCACTTATTTGTATCCCTCATCATTTGCGAGCATTTAGGGAGAGAATGTTGGAGCATGTAAATGCTCTACAAATTATGAGTGATAAGCTATGTTATTTATTCCCTTTATTGTATTGTTGGTTTCTCTCTCCTTATATATAGAGAGAGTTGGTCATTGTAAAAGAAAGAGTGCACTAAAATGTAGTTTGTCTAGAGAGAGAAAGTATGGTGGGATCTCTCCCACCAAGGGAGAGTTATCTCTCCCAACCATGTTCTTCATGTATTATTTTTTTATCTCTTTTCTAGTATTATCATGGAATTACTCATCTTATGGTGTTCTTCATATCTAATCGTTAAATCTCAAGATGTTGTTATTATTCCGCACCAACCGATCATCAAAATGGGTTTCAATACTAGGGATTCCTTTCTGTGAGATACAACATTTGAGGTGAGTTTTCTCACTGGGCTTTAGCGGGTCTAAGGCACCAATATCGGCCCTTATTGGTTATGTTAGGATGCTAGGAGTCTGTATGACCCTTGCATGTGTTATGTGCTGCTATGTATACCGGACGAGGCTCGATGCCAGGCGAGGCATAAGGTGTGACATCCCCATTTTCACGGCCAGAAAAGACCGATTTTGTTTATGCTTGTTTGAAAATCAGAGTAACATTTTAAGTAAAAGTGTTGCGGAATTTGTCCCAACACAAAATATGATAAAGATTTATCAAAAGCATTTCCAAAGAAATGTATTTCATTAAAAGACCCGGGATGTCATGTTCGATACAGATCAAAAGCATAAACAGTACAATATAGGCCTTACTACATTATTTCATATCTACACGCCTATATCCGTAATCCCTCATCCAAAACATCACATCTATGCTCGAGCGCCACTACCTGTAATACATGAAACTGAGTGGGTCAGGCTTGGGAGCCTGGTGAGCACATAGGGTTTTCAACCCACAATAAATAAGTTTATTAATTTCATCAATCAACAATAACCCGATTACCCGTTCTCGTTATCCTCACTTTACATTCCTAAACACCAATCATAAGGGACCTAGCCTAAGGATCATCATCGGGATGGACACTACTGCTAAGGGGGTTCCTCAGCAACAAATGTCCTAAAGGCAACCATGAGGGGGATGGAGTACACCGGTGAACACATCGTTCACAAACACCTACAGGTTGCGAGCCTGCTAGCGTTCCACTGGACTGTCTAGAAGAGTATGTGGTCGTCATCCATACTCCGCTAGATGACAAAATCAACAAAATCGAGGCCTCTCATCATTTGATCACACATCGTCTATTACATCTACCCATGTTTTACCCCAACATTTTTGTAGATATAAAATACATATACAGTGTAAATCATTTAAAACATGTATAAAAATCTTTCATCGGCATAGACAGCAAGTATTCAGACAATATGCACACATAGCATGTAGTTTATATTAAATACTTCATATCTATGTGTAAGATAAAAGTAACTATGCACTCACCTGATAAGGTGGTGATTCTGAATTCGGACAACGCTTTGTTACTTCTTAAAACAATTTCCCTTGACAAAACCTAGTATCAATATCACTAGGGTTTAGTTTAACGTTAACCGCGACTAATTAATAGTCTAGGTATTATTATTATTATTATATAAGTGTTAAATAACACCCAATATAACTCATAATAATAGCCCAAATAATTATTTTAGGGTCCTAATAACATTACTATATTAAAACATAAGTTATACTGAAGATAGGGTAGGTATAGCTCACTTACAGCGGGTTTTTCGCAAAACTGGGCTTCGCTGGAGCAGCGTTCCCGAGCCGAAAGGCTCTTTTCTCGGGACTCCGGGAGCCTCGGGGCTTCCTTCGGATGCTAGGGGGTTTACCTAGACTTTAGGGGGGCTTAGGGAGCTTAGAGAGAAAGTGTAGAGAGAGAAAGTTGAGGGGTGAGGTGTGAGGAAGTTGGAATGCCCAGCACCTCTATTTATAGTGAAAATATCTGATGGACTCGCCGAGTCTTGACTCAGACTCGCCGAGTTGGTGCATGTGGCAGCCTTCTGGTGGTGCCACGTGTCCAATTCTGGTGGTGCCACGTCACCCAATATCGCGTATCAGCCTCCTGACTTAGAAAAATCATAACTCTCGCATAAGAGCTCCGTTTTCAACGTTCTTTTTTTTAACGCGAAGGTAAAAACAAGATCTACAACTTTCATTTAGACCCCGTCGGCTAATTCCCGACCGATCCTAAATTTAACAGTAGGAGGAGATTAGACTGCTAAATGACCGCGAAGAATTCGTAACTCCTTCATACGGACTACGTTTTCGTCTGTCTTTTTACCGTTGAGTTCCTATTAATGAGATCTTCAACTCTCATTTAGGTCACGTAAGCCAAAAACCGCTCGAACTAAAATTCGAGTTTCGGGTTGTACACTGCTAAGCCGAAACTTTGAAAAATCATAACTTCCTCATACGAAGTCAGATTTGGGCGTTCTTTTTATGGATTTTCTCCGTTTAACATACTCTACGACTTTGGCTTAGATTACTAAGGCTAAAAAGTCTTCTATCGTAAATTCACTTTTTACGCTTCCCGGTGTCGTGCCGGTTCCGTCGTGAAACTTCGACGTGTCATAACTTCTTTGTTATAACTCGGATTTCGGCGTTCTTTATATCTCCGAAATCCTTGTTTCGACCACTACAACTTTATGTAAAGATATCGGGCTTATCTCACACTTTTATTTTGACGCTTATTTTTATCCTTTATTTATTTTAAATTTATAAATAAGTAATAAGCATATAAATGCACATAATTCACATAATACTCAAATATTTCATCTTTATTACATCAAAAGAGTTACAATAGTTGACCTAGACTATTACATCGTCTAAAAATGCTTAGCCCCAAAACCCGGGCGTTACAATTCTCTCCCCCTTAGGATGATTCCGTCCCGGAATCATGCATCAGCAAACAGATGTGGATAGCGACTCATCATGTCACTCTCTGTTTCCCAAGTGAGATTCGGCCCATTCGAATGTTTCCATCGGACTAGCACTAAGTCGACCATCTTGCGTCGTAACTTCTTAGTCTTACGGTCAACGATTGCCTCGGGCTCTTCAATCAACCTCTTGTTCTCATCCATCCTTAACTCTGAGATCGGAATTATGTCGGGAACTTCTCCCATGAATTTCCTCAGATAACACACACGGAAGGTGTTATGAATACCATTGAATTCTTCGGGCAATTCCAGCTTGTAAGCTTGGTTCCCAATCTTCTGAAGAACTTTGAACGGTCCAATAAACCTTGGACTTAGCTTTCCTCGTTTTCCAAATCTTATAAGTCCCTTCCACGGTGAGACCTTAAGCAAAACCGAATCCCCAACTTCGAAGGTCATCGGTCGTCTTTTCTTGTCAGCATAGCTCTTCTGACGATCCTGAGCTGCTAACATTCTTTCCCTGATCACTTTCAGCTTCTCAGCAGTCTCATGGACTATCTCGGGGCCCATAAACTGTTTTTCTCCAGCCTCAAGCCAACAAGACGGCGTACGACACTTTTTCCCGTACAAAGCTTGATAGGGTGTCATCTTGATGCTCGAGTGGAAACTATTGTTGTAGGAAAATTCTACAAAAGGTAAGTGCTCATCCCAGTTACCTTGGAACTCTAGGGTACATGCTCTCAACATATCTTCCAGTGTTTGAATCGTTCTTTCACTCTGACCATCGGTCTGCGGATGGTAAGCCGTACTCAAACACAACTTCGTACCCAATTCCTCTTGTAGACTTCTCCAAAACCTTGACGTGAAACGACTATCACGATCCGATACAATCGTTAGAGGAACACCGTGAAGTCTCACAATTTCCTTCACGTAATCATTTGCAAGCTTATCCATAGGCCACCTTTCGTTGGCTGCTATGAAGTATGCACTCTTTCTGAAACGATCCACGACTACCCAAATCATGTCGTGTCCGTTCTTCGTCTTGGGCAGTTTAGTCACAAAATCCATGGTGATGTCTTCCCATTTACCCATGGGTACAGGTAAAGGTTCTAAACTCCCATACAGTTTTTGATGTTGTGCCTTAACTCTTGCACAAGTCACACACTCGGCCACATACTTCGCAACATCGAGCTTCATCGTCGGCCACCAGTAGTAGGGTTTTAGGTCCCTATACATTTTTGTGCTACCGGGATGAATCGAGTACATGGTCTTGTGAGCTTCTTCCATCCGAAGATTTCTTATTCCTCCCGTTTTAGGTACCCAAATTCGATCTTGGAATACCTTTAGTCCATGACTGTTTGTACCGAACACAGACGTTTTTCCCAAACGTTCCTCCTTTTGGTCATTCTTCTATGTAGCTTCTTCTTGAGCTTTCTTGATGCTTTCCACAATTGTCGAGACAACTTCAATTCTCAACGCTCTTGGCCTCTTCCTTTCAAGGTTGACCTTCCGACTGAGAGCATCAGCGACAACATTTGCTTTACCGGGGTGGTAAAGTATCTCACAATCGTAGTCTTTAAGCAATTCCAGCCAGCGTCGTTGCCTCATATTCAACTCCTTCTGATTAAAGAGATACTGGAGAGTCTTATGATTAGTGAAGAGTTTGCACTTCGTTCCATAGAGGTAATGCCTCCATATCTTTAGAGCAAAAACTACCGCTGCCAACTCCAAATCGTGAGTGGGGTAGTTCTTTTCGTGCTCCTTCAATTGTCGAGATGCGTATGCTATCACCTTTTCTCTTTGGGTCAGAACACAACCCAACCCGACTCCAGATGCGTCACAATAGACCGCAAAGTCTTCAACTCCATCGGGTAGAGAAAGAATCGGTGCTTCACATAACTTCTTCTTTAGCTTCTCGAATGCTTCTTCGTGCTTCTCACTCCATGTATAAGTAGCTCCTTTGTGGGTCAAAGCTGTCAATGGAGCAGCTATCGAAGAAAAGCCTTGGATAAATCGTCGGTAATATCCAGCTAATCCAAGAAAGCTTCGATTCTCCGTGGGACTTTTTGGTAATTCCCACTTCATCACAGCTTCGATCTTTGCTGGGTCAACCATTATCCCCTCCTGGTTAACCACATGACCCAAGAATTGGACTTCTCGGATCCAAAAATCACACTTGGAGAACTTTGCATATAGTTTCTCCTTCTTCAATACTTCCAACACTTCTTGTAGATGTTGGCCATGCTCCTCCTGGCTTTTCGAGTAGATGAGAATGTCATCTATGAACACTATCACGGATTTATCGAGGAATGGTTTACAAACCCTGTTCATCAAATCCATGAATGCTGCTGGAGCATTGCTTAGTCCAAACGACATAACCAAGAACTCGTAGTGTCCATATCTTGTTCTGAATGCAGTCTTCTCGATATCCTGCTCTCTCACTTTCAGCTGATGATATCCAGACCTAAGATCGATCTTTGAGAAATAGCTCGAACCGTGCAGCTGGTCGAATAGGTCATCAATCCTTGGCAATGGGTACTTGTTCTTCACCGTTGCCTTGTTCAGCTCTCGGTAGTCTATACACATTCTCATGCTTCCGTCTTTCTTCTTCACGAATAGCACCGGAGCTCCCCAGGGTGATGAACTAGGTCTGATAAAGTCGTTGTCCAACAACTCCTGAAGTTGCGTCATAAGCTCCTTCATCTCTGTCGGTGCTAATCTGTATGGTGCTTTCGCTATCGGTGTTGTACCTGGTAACAAGTCTATCCGAAACTCCACTTGTCTATCATGTGGTAATCCGGGAAGATCTTCGGGAAAGACTTCCGGATAATCACACACAACCGGTATATTCTGCACCTCTTTCTTTTCCTTCTTAGCATCGATTACGAATGCCAAGTATGATGCACATCCCTTAATCAAACATTTTCTGGCTTTCATCAGGGAGATGATTCCAGAATTTACTCGGCGTTTGTCCCCGTACACCATAAATGACTCTTTTTCGGATGGGTTTACCCTTACTATCTTATTTCGGCATTGAATCTCAGCATCGTTGGCGCTAAGCCAATCCATTCCCAAAACGATGTCGAAACCGTTCAACTCTATGGGCAACAACTCTTCATGGAATTCGTTTCCGTTTAGGTCGATAACGATGTTCTTAATACGATTACTAACAGGTACGAATTTGCCACTCGCAACTTCTACAATCAGGGCATTATCAAGTTTTTCTACAGGCAATGCTAATTTCCCACCAAATTTATGCGATACAAAGGAATAGTTTGCTCCCGAATCAAATAGTATATTGGCAGGCAATCCGTTTACAAGAAAGGTACCTGAAGCGACAGCTGTTGCCTCCTTTGCAGCCTCAAGCGTCATCTGGAAGGCTCTTGCCTCCGGCTTCGGTGGAATGTTGGGTCTTCCTGCCTCCTTCTTCTTTGGGCAGTCCCTCGAAATGTGCCCCTCCTCGTTGCACTCATAACAGACCTTCTTAGTGAACGTGCATTCGTTGGCATAGTGTCCAGGCTTCCCACATTTGAAACAAGTGACTCCTCCGTCACATTTCCCCTGGTGCTTCTTCTTGCACTTGTCGCACCATTTTGCTTCGGATCCTCCTCCTCTCGAACCACACTTCGAGAATTTACTCTTCTTACCGGACCTCGAGGATCCATCAAATTTCCTTTTCTCACCAACCTCGGCCCTCTCCAGACCCCTTTCCTTCTGCTGGGTTTCCACATTCTTAGCTGCTCGAACAGCTGATTTCAGAGTGGTTGCCATCTTGACTGTCGGGCCAAAGTCGGCTGGCAGTCCATTTGCGAACCTCTCAATTTTGGAGAGTTCGGTTGGCACTAGGTATGGAAATAACTTCATCTTCTCAGTGAATGCAGTAGCGTAGTCGTCAACGCTCATTCTCCCCTTCTTTAGGTTTTGGAACTCATTGTTCAGATCAATCAGATCTATTTCTGAACAGTATTGTGCCTTCAGTTGTTCCAAGAACTCATCCCATGACATCTTTAGGGCTTCTCCTCGCGGCATTGTATCTGCCAGTAACTTCCACCAGCTCAAGACTCCAGTTTTCAGTTGTCTTACTGCGAAGACGGTCTTCTGTTTCTTGCTACAGCTGCAGCTCTCGAACACCATCTCCATTTCGGAGATCCAATCCATAATCTCAACAGGCTTTGGGCTTCCTGAGAGACTTGGTGGCTTCGCACCCAAGAAATTCTTATACATCCGCCCATCCTTGTCGTTTCCCCTCTCCGGGTCATTCCTTCGTTCTCCTTGAGTCCCAACTTGACTCCCATGGCGGCTGTAGTTCCCTTCCTCCGATTGCTCGAGACTCAGCTCGGGTTGCTCAACGGGCATGGTAGGTTCATCCCTATTCAACATCTGCCTCATTTCTTCCCTTTGTTCTGCTAGCATCGCTCGAATCATGGCTTGTACTCCAGCCATGGTGATTGGCTCGGGTGCAACTTCCACTACAATAGGTATTTGCTGAATCATTGGGGGTTGATTTCGGTTCCCATTTGCATTCACGTTTCCGCTACGGGTCCTTTCCATCTTTATCTATACACCGAATAAGGTGAATTTAGATCTTTATTCAGGATAGACGTTTAAATCATCCTTATCACTCCGAAACGTTTACATGTTAGTTCTAATATCGTAGTCGTACGTTTAGAATACTAAACACATAAGGTTTCCAGATCCGGTCGGCAACAGACCATAGATCCGAATAAATAACAGCATATAAGGCACAAAGCATTTAGCACATAAAAGCATTTTAGGCATAATTCCTAAAATAAGCTAGTGCTCACACCTCACAATCATCGCTTAGCATTCTAAGTTTAAGTCTAGAAATCCTACAAATTCCTAGTTCGCTTAAACTAATGCTCTGATACCAACTGTGACATCCCCATTTTCACGGCCAGAAAAGACCGATTTTGTTTATGCTTGTTTGAAAATCAGAGTAACATTTTAAGTAAAAGTGTTGCGGAATTTGTCCCAAAACAAAATATGATAAAGATTTATCAAAAGCATTTCCAAAGAAATGTATTTCATTAAAAGACCCGGGATGTCATGTTCGATACAGATCAAAAGCATAAACAGTACAATATAGGCCTTACTACATTATTTCATATCTACACGCCTATATCCGTAATCCCTCATCCAAAACATCACATCTATGCTCGAGCGCCACTACCTGTAATACATGAAACTGAGTGGGTCAGGCTTGGGAGCCTGGTGAACACATAGGGTTTTCAACCCACAATGAATAAGTTTATTAATTTCATCAATCACCAATAACCCGATTATCCGTTCCCGTTATCCTCACTTTACGTCCCTAAACACCTATCATAAGGGACCTAGCCTAAGGATCATCATCGGGATGGACACTACTGCTAAGGGGGTTCCTCAGAAATAAATGTCCTAAAGGCAACAATGAGGGGGATGGAGTACACCGGTGAACACATCGTTCACAAACACCTACAGGTTGCGAGCCTGCTAGCGTTCCACTGGACTGTCTAGAAGAGTCTGTGGTCGTCATCCATACTCCGCTAGATGACAGAATCAACAACAACAACATCGAGGCCTCTCATCATTTTATCACACATCGTCTATTACATCTACCCATGTTTTACCCCAACATTTTTGTAGATATAAAATACATATACAGTTTAAATCATTTAAAACATGTATAAAAATCTTTCATCGGCATAGACAGCAAGTATTCAGACAATATGCACACATAGCACGTAGTTTATATTAAATACTTCATATCTATGTGTAAGATGAAAGTAACTATGCACTCACCTGATAAGGTGGCGATTCTGAATTCGGACAGCGCTTCGTTACTTCTTAAAACAATTTCCCTTGACAAAACCTAGTATCAATATCACTAGGGTTTACTTTAACGTTAACCGCGACTAATTAATAGTCTAGGTATTATTATTATTATTATATAAGTATTAAATAACACCCAATATAACTCATAATAATAGCCCAACTAATTATTTTAGGGTCCTAATAACATTACTATATTAAAACATAAGCTATACTGAAGATAGGGTAGGTATAGCTCACTTACAGCGGGTTTTTCGCAAAACCGGGCTTCGCTGGAGCAGCGTTCCCGAGCCGAAAGGCTCTTTTCTCGGGACTCCGGGTGCCTCGAGGCTTCCTTCGGATGCTAGGGGGTTTACCTAGACTTTAGGGGGGCTTAGGGAGCTTAGAGAGAGAGTGTAGAGAGAGAAAGTTGAGGGGTAAGGTGTGAGGAAGTTGGAATGCCCGGCACCTCTATTTATAGTGAAAATATCTGATGGACTCACCGAGTCTTGACTCAGACTCGCTGAGTTGGTGCATGTGGCAGCCTTCTGGTGGTGTCACGTCACCCAATATCGCGTATCAGCCTCCTGACTTAGAAAAATCATAACTCTCGCATAATAGCTCCGTTTTCAACGTTCTTTTTTTCAACGCGAAGGTAAAAACAAGATCTACAACTTTCAGTTAGACCCCGTCGGCTAATTCCCGACCGATCTTAAATTTAATAGTAGGAAGAGATTAGACTGCTAAATGACCGCGAAGAATTCGTAACTCCTTCATACGGACTACGTTTTCGTCTGTCTTTTTACCGTTTAGTTCCTATTAATGAGATCTTCAACTCTCATTTAGGTCACGTAAGCCAAAAACCGCTCGAACTAAAATTCGAGTTTCGGGCTGTACACTGCTAAGCCGAAACTTTGAAAAATCATAACTTCCTCATACGAAGTCAGATTTGGGCGTTCTTTTGATGGATTTTCTCAGTTTAACATACTCTACGACTTTGGTTTAGATTACTAAGGCTAAAAAGTCTTCTATTGTAAATTCACTTTTTACGCTTCCCGGTGCTGTGCCGGTTCCGTCGCAAAACTTCGACGTGTTATAACTTCTTCGTTATAACTCGGATTTCGGCGTTCTTTATTTCCCTGAAATCCTTGTTTCGACCACTACAACTTTATGTAAAGATATCGGGCTTATCTCACACTTTAATTTTGACGCTTATTTTTATCCTTTATTTATTTTAAATTTATAAATAAGTAATAAGCATATAAATGCACATAATTCACATAATACTCAAATATTTCATCTTTATTACAATGTATCAAAAGAGTTACAATAGTTGACCTAGACTATTACATCGTCTAAAAATGCTTAGCCCCGAAACCCGGGCGTTACATAAGGACTAGAACATATGCTAGTATTTATGATTATTATGTGTATTAGCATGATTATGTGATATTGATTGTATGTGTATAGCAGGCGAGGCCCGACATGGATGACACCTTCTCACCGGTGGCTAAGATTAAATCGATTAGGGTTATGTTAGCCATAGTTGCGTTTCATGATTATGAAATTTGGCAAATCGATGTCAAAATCGCTTTCCTTAACGGGAAGTTGGCTGAGGATGTTTACATGAGTCAGACATAGGTTTTTGTGGATGTTAAGCACCCCAATAGAGTGTGTAAGCTTGAGAAATCAATCTATGGATTGAAACAAGCTTCTCGCAGATGGAATCTTTTCTTTAAGGAGAAAGTTAAAGAGTTTGGCTTCTCTAGAAGTGAAGATGAATCTTGTGTATATGTCAAAGCTAGTGGGAGTATAGTCAACTTTCTGGTATTGTATGTTGATAACATACTACTCATAGGAAACGACATTCCAACTTTGCAAGAGGTTAAGTCTTGTCTTAGAAAGTGTTTCTCTATGAAGGATCTGGGAGAGGCTGCTTATATTATGGGAATAAGGATTTTGAGAAATAGGAGTAGAAGACTAATTGGACTTAGTCAAAGTACATATTTGGATAAAGTGTTAAAGCGTTTTAGCATGGAAAATTCCAAGAAATGAGAGTTGCCCATCCAGAGCAATACCAAACAGAGTAAGACTCAGAGTCTGAGTACCGATGCAGAGATAACATAAATGAGTCGAGTTCCATAAGCTTCCGTCGTTGGGTCGATCATGTATGTTATGAAAGATACACTCCCGGACGTGGCTTTTTCTTTGAGCATGGTTAGCCGATATCAGGGAAATCCAGGTAAAACTCATGGGATAGAGGTTAAAAACATTCTTAAGTATCTGCGAAGAACTAAGGATTGGGTCCTTGTGCTTGGTGGCAGTGATGACTTAAGAGTTACTAGGTATAATGACGCCAACTTTCAGACAGACAGGGAAAACTTCCATTCTTACTCTGGCTGGGTGTTTACCCTGAATGGAGGAGTTGTAACTTGGAACAGTTCCAAGCAGGAAACAGTGGATGATTCTACCTGTGAATCAGAGTACATTACAGCAAGCGAAGCATCAAATGAGGCTATATGGTTCAAGAACTTCATTGGAGACCTTGGAGTTGTGCCAGCCATTAAGGAGCCGATGGAGATTTTCTGTGATAATGAAGGAGCGTTTGCCTTAACCAAGGAACCAAGAGATCATGGCAGATCTAGACATATCGACATAAAATATCACTTTATCAAAAATCGAGTAGAAGAAGGACACCTCGTCATAAAGAGGGCATCATCAGAAGAGAATCCTGCGGATCCCCTCACAAAGGGTCTGAACAGGGTTAAACAAGTTCAGCATGCGAGGAGCATTAGTCTGAAGGATGATATTAGTTTCAGTGATTAGATAGATATTTAGAAACTTGTAACAAATAAATGTAATTTACATTTGGTGATTAAGTAATGGAGATTTATTTATGAGTATTGTTTACTATCTTTTGTCAATTGTTTATCATTGTGTTTTTTTTTTTCATGTTTTACTTCCCAAATAATTAGATTATTCAAATATCCACAGTCGATCATACTTTGTAAGTATGTAATGAATTAAGACTGTCATGAATTGGGTTGTAGATTGTTTAAGGGTTTAGACATAGCAATGGTTTGCTGCAACATTCATGAGTACTTTTGAAATGGGGATTTAAGTATTGGATTAAACCCACGCTCAATGAATTACTTCATGGAATTTATCACGAGTAATTCTAAGATGATAATATCGTATATTCTTTAAACGGAGATATATGAGTTGTTGTTTACGAGTTGGTTGTGCATTGATAATGCGTAAACGCATCAGTAACTTGATGTTATAAAACGTATTGTTGTGCATGATTTGATAAGTAAATAGTGCAAGCATATAAGTCAAAGTTTATCTATTCCTTTTGCCCTCACGGGAAAAGCTATATCTTGGTCCCCTCGATGATTTGGTGTTGACTTATATGTCGGGCCCGTTCAGGACTGAATTGATGTGTTCAATTGTAGTTCTTTATCATTACAAATCAGAAATCGGGAAACAAACTGTTGGATGATGAGAATGATTATGTTCCATGTCATTTCTCCACATGATATCTTGCAGAACGAAGGATTATATGATCACTTATCTAAGGACTCGTTACTAACTAGGTCAGAGTTCGATAGCGGCTTTGAGAGCTACAATTTGCTAGTCAATTTTGAATTTATACTTGCAATTATATATAATAGACTTATCCAAGTGGGAGACTGTTGGACTAGGTGTCTAAGCCCATATTATAATTGCTATGTACTTAGACTGTTGGATTAGGTGTCTAAACCCGTAACTATAATTTGTATATACTTGAATTGATAGTAGCACAGTCCTTTTGGGTTGCCTTCATACTAGTAACTAGACAGGATGACCAATTAAGAAAGAGGAAGAATTTATTATTTGGAATAATAAATTAATATAAATGATTTATTAATGTATTATGAAAATAATATATTAATTATAAATCATATTATTTAATTATTATTTGATTAGAAATTAATTTGGAATTAATTTTGGGATTAAAGGAATTAATTAAAAGTGCAGGGGCTATTTAGCAATAAATTGATAGTTGTGGTTTTGGGCTCTTGGACCTCCCTAATGAGGGTTGGACAAAAACTTCTAGGGAGGCCCTAGAATTTTTGTCCTAGGCCTACTGGATGTGCGTTCATGGGCTGCTTAGGCCTTAAGCTAAGGAATTAGGGTTTCCTCCTTAAAACCCTAGCTTTGGCCCTAAGCTACCAACAACTATATATAGGGCTACAACCCTTCACAATTTCGGCCAAGCACTCTAACCCTAAGTAGAGCCGAAATTTTGAAGCTTCCTCTTCCTCTCTCATATCATCCTCTTGCTTAGTGTGTTTGTGAACCATTAGAGGTGTTACACTTGTGACACTTGCTCTCAAGTCCAAGATCTTCAAGGATTTCATTGTTATTACAGTATAAAAATCAAGGTATGTATTCTTACCCTAGTTTTTTAATTTTGAAAATCATAGATGTCTCCTAGGGTTTCTTGTTTTTTGTTCAATACTTGCATGTCCATTAGTGAAAACACAGATCCTACAATTTAGGGTTGCATGCAAACATAGGGATTGTTTGTTATGCTCAAAGCCCATAAAAACAGCTTTGATAAGGATATAACAATGATTAGGAAACTTATCGTGCACAAATCCAGGTGGTTGCTTAACATAGACAGTCTCTTCTAGTACACCATTGCGGAATGCACACTTCACGTCCATTTGGTACACATCAAAGTTTTTGTGAGCTGGATAAGCAAGAAAAATTTGTACTGCTCTGAGTCTTGCAACAGGACCAAGGGTTTCATCATAATTAATTCCTTCTTGTTGATAATAACCTTTTACAACTATTTTTCCTTATTACGAACCACATTACCTTCTCTATCAACTTTATTTTTGAAAACTCATTTTAAAACAACCACAAAACATTTTTTGGTTTGAGAATTATCCTCCAAACTTTGTTTCGATCAAATTCAGCCAATTCAGATTGCATTGCAACAACCCAATCAGGTTGTTTTAATGCAGTATTGACTGTATTTGGTTCAATTTTAGAAATAAAAAGATTGAACATGCAAAACTCTTGGTGAACATTAAGAACTTCATTTCATGCTCTAACTTGTGCTCTTGTTAACACATCAGAAATAGGATTACCAAGAATTCGTTCATTGGGATGATCACGAGTCCATTTCTCTGTAGGAGGAAATAATGGATCAAAATCCAAATGATCATCCTCAAATATTTCTCCAGTCTCTAAAAATTCTTCTGCAACAGATAAAGTATCATTAATATAATCATATTCATTATCTGGACATTCGTTATCATCTTCAATATTTGTTCGACTTGGCTCCCCCTGAACACATGGATTCGCTACGTATTGATCCCCTTCAATACCGGCATTCAAAGGTAATGCCTCCCCCTCGACTTGAAGTTATGATGTCAAGTGCTCCCCCTCAACTTGACCAGATTTCGAAGTTTGGCCTACTTCATCATAAGCTCTTGGTGCCGAAGATGAATATACATATGTTGGTCCAGCAGTAATTGTTAATTCATCAGAATGCTTCGATATTCCAGGTACTTGACTGTCTTTGATATTAACCTCAGCATCAATTGCTCTTTCAGGAATACCGAAAAGCAAATCAAAGTCAATATCAAAATTAAGCATTTGTTTCTATTTTTCATTTGAATCAAAAAGAATTGGTTTCTGAGGAAATTCATGTTCAACTCTCTTAACATAGTAATCATCGAATGTTAAACTGAAAGTTTCTTCAACTCTTCGCATTTGTTTATTCATCACCCTATATGACACAGAATTCTGAGAATATACAAGAAATATTCATTCATCAGCCTTCATCTGAAACTTTGAAAGATTATCTTTTTGATTCATAATAAAGCATCTACAACCAAAAACATGGAAAAATTTAACATTAGGTTTCCTTCTGTTAATGATTTCATAAGGTGTGATGTTAAATCTTCGATGAATGAAAGAACAATTTTGTGTGAAATAAGCTGTAGAAATTCCATATGCCCAAAAATATTAAGGTAAATTTGCATAAGTAAGCATAGTTCTAGCAGCTTCACACAAAGATTGATGAGTTTTGAGCAAAACCACAATCCTATGGTGCACATGCAAACCCTAAAGCTTTGGATCTAGTTTTTCTAATTGTACATGAAATAATCATCCAAATCTTGCAAACCCTAATCTAGCATACATAAAATCGAAAATCATAACTAAAACTAAGTTAGGATGTTACCTTTCAATTGTAGCTTGATCTTTGACCTTTGAGAGCTTTAGTATCACAAGTGTAATACCTCTAATCGATCACAAACACCAAGAGCAAGTTGGAGAAGAATATGAGAGAGAGATGAGGAGGCTCAAAATCGGCTCTAAGATCCTTCTAAGGTTTCTGGTAGCCGAAAATGTGATGCCAAGGGGTTCCTTATGTAGCTGAAGAATTAGGGTTTCAGTCAAAGACCTAATCCGGTTGCTTAGGCTCTAAGCATCCCATAAGATCCTTCCAGAATCCTTATCATGGACGAAATCCTTATAGGCTATCCATAAGATTTCGTCCACCACTATCCATAGGGATCCTCAGCCCATTTTGCAATTATCACATAATTAGAATATCAATCCCCATAATTTAATTAATATCTTTTGACCACAAAATTAATTCTAAATTAATTCTTGACCAATATTAATTAAATAATATGATTTCTATTTTAATATATTATTCACATAATATATTAATAAATCATAATTAACCTCTTTCGACATAATTCATCCAGGCAAGTTGCTTTCGGTGAAGGCAACCCAAAAGGACCATGCTACTATCGGGTCAAATACACACCAAATATAGTTATGGGGTTAGACACCTAATCCAACAGTCTTCCACTTGAATAAGTCTAATAACTATAAATGCAAGTACGACTTTAAAATCCGATTAGCAATCGTAGCTCTCAAAAGCCGCTGTCGAACTCTGACACGTCCTTTAGATAAGGGATCGTATAGTCCTCCGTTCTCAAGATATCGTGTGGACAAATACATGGAACATAGTCATACTTATTGTCCAGCAGTTTGTTTCCTGATTTCCGATTCATCTGACATAGAACTTAATTGAACACATCAACTTAGTCATGATCGGGCCCGGCACATAAGTCAAACCAAATCATCGAGGGGCCCAAGATATCGCTTTTAACCTTGTAGGATAAAAGGAACAGATAAACTTCGACTCATATGCTTGTACTATTTACTCATCAAATCATACACAATAATGCGTTTTATAACATCAAGTTACTGATGCGTTTACGCATTATCAATGCACAACCAACTCGTAAACAACAACTCATATATCTAGCTTTAAAGACTATATGATATTATCGTCTCACAATCACTTGTGATTAAATTCCATGAAGTGATTCATGTGAGCGCGGGTTTAATCCAATACTCAAATCTTATTTCAGAAGCACTCATGAACGTTGCATCAAACTTTTGTTATGTCTAAATGCTTAGACAATCTACAAGCCAATTCATGACAGTCTTCTTTCATACTTACTTCCAACGTATGATTGACTGTGGATAGTTTAAATAATCTTATTATTTAGGAAGTCAAAACATGCAAAGTGAAACAATAGTAAATAATTAACACAAGACAGTAACATTACTTATAAATAATAATCCTTTATTTAATCATCAAATATTAATTACAATTTATCTATTACAAGTTTCTAAAAAGCTATTTGATCACTAAAACTAATATCGTCCTTCAGCCCATTATTCCTAGCATGCTGCAAGTGCTTAACCCTACTCAGTCCCTTCGTAAGGGGGTCTGCTGGGTTATCCTCTGACGATACCCTCTTCACTACGAGGAGTCCCTCTTCTACCCGATGTCTATTAAAGTGGTATTTTCTGTTGATATGCCTGGATCTGCCTCGGTTCCTTGGTTAAGGCAACCGTACCTTCGTTATCACAGAAAATCTCCATAGGCTCTTTTATGGCAGGTACAACTCCAAGGTCTCCGATGAATTTCTTTAGCCATATCGCCTCATTCGTCGCTTCGCTTGCTGCTATGTACTCTGATTCGAACGTTGAATCAGCTACGGTCAACTGCTTGGAACTTTTCCAAGTCACTACTTCTCCATTTAGGGTAAAGACCCAGCCCGACTGAGAGCGGAAATTATCTCGGTCGGTCTGAAAATTGGCATCACTATACCCTCGCACTCTCAAGTCTTCACTCCCACCGATGATAAGAACCCAGTCCTTAGTCCTCCGCATGTACTTAAGAATGTTCTTTACCGCAGTCCAATGTGCTCTACCATGATTCCCTTGATATATGCTGACCATGCGAAGGCCACATCAGGGAGAGTACACGTCATAGCATACATGATCGAACCAACAACGGAAGCATAAGTTACTCGGCTCATCTATGCTAACTCGGTATCGGTAGTCGGACTCTGAGTCTTACTCAGTTTGGTATTGCTTTGGATTGGTAACTCCCTTTTCTTAGAATTCTCCATGCTAAAACGTTTTAACACTTTGACTAAGTCATATTAGTCTTTTACTCCTATTTCTCAATATCCTTATCCCTAGAATATAATCAGATTTTCCGAGGTCCTTCATAGCGAAGCACTTCCCAAGCCAGGACTTAACTTCCTGCAAGGTTGGGATGTCATTTCCTATGAGCAGTATGTCATCCACATACAAAATGAGAAAGCTAACTATACTCCCACTGGCTTTGACATATACACAGGACTCATCCTTGCTTCTCGAAAAACCAAACTCTTTGACTTTCTCATCGAAACAAAGATTCCATCTACGAGATGCTTGTTTCAATCCATAAATTGATTTCTCAAGCTTAAACACTCTATTTAGGTGCTTCGCATCAACAAAACTCTCTGTCTGACTCATGCAAACATCCTCAGCCAACTTCCGATTTAGGAAAGCGATTTTGACATCCATCTGCCATATTTCATAATCATGAAACGCAACTATGGCTAGCATAACCCTTATAGATTTAATCTTCGCTACTGGTGAGAAGGTCTCATCATAGTCAACTCCGGGAGTTTGAGTAAAACCCTTCGCAACCAGTCGTGCCTTATACATGTGTACTTTCCCATCCATGTCGGTCTTCTTTTTGAAGATCCATTTGCACCCGACCGTCTTACGACCTGGCACATTGTCAACCAAGTTCCAAACTTGATTCTCATACATGGACTGAATCTCGTTGTCCATAGCCTCTTTCCATTTCGCAAACTCCAGGCCTGCCATGGCTTCCTTGTAGTTGTTACGTTCATCCAAATTTATTAGTGTACTATCACTAACAAACGTATCACCCTCAGCAGTTATATGGAAACCATATAATACAGGTGGAACACTAACCCTACTGGAATGTCTAAGAGGTAAGGACTCGTCAATCGGTTCAACAGGACTTTCCTCCTCGGGTTGAGCGCCAGTGTTAGAGGTTCCTTCATCGCTTGATTCTTGAAACTCTTCAAGATCAATTTGCCTCCCACT
This sequence comes from Lactuca virosa, assembly GCF_052849685.1. Lineage (NCBI taxonomy): Eukaryota > Viridiplantae > Streptophyta > Magnoliopsida > Asterales > Asteraceae > Lactuca > Lactuca virosa. The sequence continues at coordinate 230,948,931 of NC_136432.1, read as the reverse complement.
GTCCTCTTGGCATATGATTTCTCTCTCTCGGAAAACCCCTCTCCTCACAACGAAAACAACATTGTCACTCGGTCTATAGAAGAGATATCCAAAGGACTTATGTGGGTAGCCGATGAAAATATACCGCTCACTACGAGGTTCGAGCTTGTCGTGAGTCTCTCGTCTTACGAAAGCCTCACAACCCCAAACCTTGATATGTGCCAACGACGGAACCTTCCCTGTCCACATTTCGTGAGGTGTTTTGGCAACCTTCTTAGTTGGGACTAGATTAAGGATATGGGCGGCAGTCTCTAAGGCATACCCCCAGAATGAGATACGTAACGAATCTTGACTCATAATGGAACGAACCATGTCCAACAAGGTTCGATTGCACCTCTCAGCCACACCATTCAACTGTGGTGTTCTGGGCGGCGTCAATTGCGAAACAATTCCACATTCCTTAATATAATCGTGGAACTCGATACTAAGATACTCACCACCTCGATCAGATCGGAGCATCTTTATCTTCCTGCCCAGCTGATTCTCCACTTCCTGTTTAAAACTCTTTGAACTTTTCAAAAGTTTCTGAATTGTGCTTGATTAACTAGATATGCCCATATCTGCTATAATCATCGGTAAAATTCACATAGAAGCGATTCCCATCCCTTGTGCTAGATCTAAAGGGTCCACATACATCCATATGTATGAGATCCAATAAACCTTCACCCTTTCACAAGTACCAGTGAAGGGTGACATGGTTATCTTTCCAAGTAAACAAGATTCGTACGTGTCATCCGATTCAGGTCGAATGATTCCAACACTCCATCCTTTTGGAGTTGGGCTATGTGCTTCTTATTGACATGTCCAAGATGACAATGCCATAAGCATGCTTTGTCCAAACCATTGGACGAATCAATATGCAACACATTATTTGCTAAGTTATCTACAACATTCACAGTTTTATATACTCCATTACAAGGCAATGCTTCAAAATATAAAGTACCATTCAAGAAAGCATTAACAGAACCAATTTCATTATTAAACGAAAATCTAAAACCTTGTCTGTACAAACCATGAAAACAAATAATGTTTCTCGCCATTTCTGACGAGTAACAATAACCATTCAAATCTAAACCTAACCCACTACTAAGCACTAAATAGTAAACTCCAATCTTGGTGACAGGCAACGCTTTCCTATTCCCCATGCTCAGGTTCATCTTCCCATGCTCCATATCCCTACTTCTTCTTAGACCCTGCAAATCAGAAAAAATTTGAAAACCACATCCTGTATCAAGGACCCAAGAACTAGCATGTGATGAGTTATTAGATTGAATAGTGTAAATACCTGCGAAGGTGGGCTTTATCTTCCCATCCTTGATATCCTGCAGATACTTCGGGCAGCTTCGTTTCCAATGCCCTTTCTCATGGCAGTAGAAGCACTCTCCTTTTTTTGGGTTGGTAGAGGGGGCAGCAGAACCAGCTTTGGTCCTACTAGAAGAGGATCCATCATGGGACTTTCCCTTGTGGCTCTTAGAAGGATCCTTCATCTTCTTCCCTTTTCCTTGCCCAATAGCCAAGACAGGGGCAGCAGTAGTAGGAGCAGATGCAACAAATTTGCCTTTTAGACTACTCTCAGCAGTCCTTAGCAGGCCTTGAAGCTTGCTCAAAGTGACCTCCTCCTTGTTCATATAATAGGTCAAACGAAACTGGTCATAACAAGGAGGCAACGAGTGTAGAATGATATATATGGCCAGCTCCTCATCGAAGTTCACATTCAACTTCAGCAAGCGGTCCACAAACCTTTGCATTTTTTGCAAGTGGGTCGTGATGGACTCTCCATCCTTCATTTTGGTAGTGATCATCGAGGCGATGATCTCGTACCTCTCCTGCCTAGCACTTTGATGGTACATTTCCATCAAATCTTGGTGTATCTCGTATGGATAGTAGTCCTCGTAGGAATTTTGGAGTTTAGCAGTCATTGTCGCGAGCATGATGCAATGCACCTTAGTAGCATCTCTTTCATGAGCATCATATGCAGCAATTTCCTCGGGAGTAGCAGTATTTGGGTTAACCTCCTTCAGCTCCTTGTCGAGAACATACTCTTTGTCCTCGTAGTGAGTGACCATGCGAATGTTGCAAATCCAATCATTAAAATTGGATCCATCGAAGATCACCCTCCCACACAAGTTCGTGAGTGAGAATGAGCCAGAAGGGGTTGACCCAGAAGCGTTTTTGTTTGGAGTAAACATCTGAAAAAGAAAAGGAACAAAGTTTAGATTAGATAAGAATCCCCAATTAAACACCCAAATGAGAAATTAGGGCTAGGACACAACATAATTATTTACAACTCAGAAGAGGGATGTCATAATCTAATTGCAAATAATTTGAAGGTAGGTAAATGATGATTTACCAATTTCCACCATGAAAAACGAAAAAGGATTTCAAGTTTTAAATGAATTGAAATTCCTAGATTCTTTTGAGATTCATTGAACTTTTCAATGGCATGTTTAAATCTCGATTATTCCCCTCAAGTTTGTGACTGGGATACCGAGGATCACAAACAAGGTGTGAATAACCATGCAAATGTGCTTGGTACTCTCGATGTCATTTATCACCTAATCAATGTGTCGGTTAGCTACACACGCTCCATCAATCTATGATAAACATCGAGCCACCCTTTGCCACCTTTGCTAGTGCCAAATTAGTGTGTCGGTTAACCACACACGCTCCACTAACGACTTGGCAAGGTGCAAAGTGCAATTTCATGGAATAGCATACATTTTCACATTTTTCCTAAAGTAACTAAGATTGGGAATTTATAAAAACATTTAGTTACTTTATATAATCATTATACTTATTAATGAGGAATTAATTGTTCTATCCTACCCGTTCGGCTAAAGACCCTCCACCAATCAAGGAAGCGGTGGGTGAGAGTGGACACCCATTAAACCACCGTTTTATAGGCAGTAACCTTATACCCCCCCTTATGGACTGACTTCGTGAATGAGGCCTACTAACGGTAAGACTGACTCGTCTTATATATATATATATATATATATATATATATATATATATATATATATATATATATATATATATATATATATATATATATATATATATATATATATATATATATATATATATAATTATCAATCTGTTAATATTATAATAGTATAAGGGTTGAATTTTAAACTTTTAAAACTCTAGGGTTTAGAATTTAAATATTTCAAAATTAAAACCTTTTTTAATTAAAATTTAAATTCCAAAACTTGAGGGTAAGTTTTGAAACTTTTCAAAAACTTCTACATCAAATTAAAATAATTTAATTAATCAAATAATTTGTCATTATCTAAATTTAACCTAATTCAATTAATGGCAAGATAATTCACATCAAATAATACAAATAATTATCTTTATCATATAAACTAATAATTATCTTATGGACTGACAATTCTCTTCTAATTGGATTAAGATATGCATTACCATAACCGATAAAAATGAATTTTAATTAGAAAAACAATTTATGGTAATCCTCCAAATCCAGTCTTTGCCAAAATCCCGAAAATTTGCATTCTGACTCGCCACCACGTCGTAGCAAGATATGTCTCGTCGTGGTCATCAGGCAGATGCAAAATCGAAAAACTTTTGCTTTGACCAATTAAGCATAACATCAAATACAATAGAAAAACAGCCTAGGCTCTGATACCACTGATGGGTTTTGAGCAAAACAACAATCCTATGGTGCACATGCAACCCCTAAAGCTTTGGATCTATTTTTTCTAATTGTACATGCAATAATCATCCAAAGCTTGCAAACCCTAATCTAGCATACATAAAATCGAAAATCATAACTAAAACTAAGTTAGGATGTTACCTTTCAATTGTAGCTTGATCTTTGACCTTTGAGAGCTTTAGTATCACAAATGTAATACCTCTAATCGATCACAAACACCAAGAGCAAGTTGGAGAATATGAGAGAGAGGAGGAGGAGGCTTAAAATCGGCTCTAAGATCCTTCTAAGGTTTCTGGTTGCCGAAAATGTGATGCCAAAGGGTTCCTTATATAGCTGAAGAATTAGGGTTTCAGTCAAAGACCTAATCCGGTTGCCTAGGCTCTAAGCAGCCCATAAGATCCTTCCAGAATCCTTATCATGGATGAAATCCTTATGGGCTATCCATAAGATTTCGTCCACCCCTATCCATAGGGATCCTCAGCCCATTTTGCAATTATCACATAATTACAATATCGGTCCCCTTAATTTAATTAATCTCTTTTGACCACAAAATTAATTCTAAATTAATTCTTGACCAATATTAATTAAATAATATGATTTCTCTTTTAATATATTATTCACATAATATATTAATAAATCATAATTAACCTCTTTCTCCATAATTCATCCAGTCAAGTTGCTTTAGTGAAGGCAATCCAAAAGGACCATGCTACTATCGGGTCAAGTACATACCAAATATAGTTATGGGCTTAGACACCTAATCCAACAAAGATCAGATTCTCCTTTCGACTACACTATTTTGTTGAGGTGTGTAAGGAGACGAAAAATTATGAGAAATTCCAAGATTTGTCAAGAATGAATCGAGAACTTGATTCTTGAATTCTATTCCATTATCACTTTTCATGCGTCGACTTTCTTATTTAAACTCATTGCAATGCTTTTGATGAAATCGATCATTACTTGAGTAGTCTCAGATTTCTGTCTAAGAAAGTGAACCCAAGTGAAGCGCAAAAAATCATCTACTATGACAAGTATGTACTTCTTCGTATTGATGGACTCAATAGTCGAAGGTCCACACAAGTTAATGTGTAGAAGTTCCAATGGTTCAATGATCTTCGAGTCGATGACTATAGGATGACCTTGTCGATGTTGTTTGCTCTGCTCACAAGCCTCGTACAAAGAATTATTATAAAATTTTAGAACAAGTAAACTTCGAACAAGATCATTTGTAACAAGTTTATTTAAATTTTTGAAATTAAGATGAGAAAGCATTCGATGCCAAAGCCAGCTGAGATCAGGAGTGACCTTCAATAGTAAGCAAGCAAAGAGTATGCTAACTATTGGTTTTATGTCCAGAGTGAACATATCACCCTTCCTTTTTGACTTTAACAAAACTTCCTTTGACTCTTTGTTTGAAATCACACTTCCTTCTTCATCAAAGAGAACTTGATTTCCAGTACCAACAACCAGTTGAGATACACTTATAAGGTTGTGATTCAAACATTCGACATAAGAGACTCTATTGTGTAACACCTGTTCTAGGAATTGTTAAATGGATGCAAGTTTTTAGGTTTTTGGTGCATGGACTCGGCGAGTTGGGAGCCCCAACTCGACGATTATAGTCATTTAAGGAATCACGGGATTTCGACCCTACTCGACGATTCGGAATGCCGCGACTCGGCGAGTAGGTGCTGTAGAGGAAACCCTAAATTTTAGGGATTGGTACCCTATTTAAAGGACTTATGTTTCATTGCAGCCTCTCTTATTTCCCCCTTTGTCCATAGAAACCCTAGTTCGTTCCCTTTCTCTCTTTGAGTGTGTGTGTGAGCTTAGAGAGTGATTCTTGGTGCTCTTTTGGAAGGAACTCGAAGCTTGAAGAGGTTGTATTGAGTGGAAGGCAGTAGATCCGGGATTTCCTCCAGTGTTGCAGCTACTTTGAGGTATAAAGTCGAAACCTTGGCTTTTCATTGCTTAGATTTCCTTCTATGGAAGTTTATGGCCATTATTAGCATGGTTTGGGATCATTCTTGGATTTGAGCTTGTTATGAGCACATGGTTTTAGATCTGGATATCTCAGGGCCTTTGGGGACTTAAAGTTGTCAGCTTTATCAAGTCTTGCCCCCCTTCATGCTCTAAGCCCCTTGTCAAGTTTTATTAAGTGTTTCTAGCCTTGGATGCTTTGCATACACGTAAAGTTTGCAACTTTACGTGGAAACTACACCATAAGTGGTTGGATCGATGATTTGGAGCTTTGGTTCCCACTAGAAAAGGCCGAAAATGAGAAGGACTAAAGGGAATCGCCGAGCTCTTTAATCAACTCGACGAGTCGGCCAAGGGTTTACGGCCAAGGGGTTTTCGACTGGATGGGTTTTCGGTCAAGAGTTTACGGTTAAGAGTTTACGGCCGCAAACATTATGGAACTCGACGAGTCACTCAAGTGACTCGGTGAGTTGACGAGTTATGCAAGGAACTCGACGAGTGGCTGGTTGTACTCGACGAGCTGAGGTCAACATGGACTATTGACCTTGATTGATTGACCTTGACTTTGACCAGGGTTGACCCGGAGGACGTTTATAATGTTTCGGGATTGTGACAGGTTAATCACATGATGATTATAGGCATTTGAGTTGGAGTAGTGCATCGGGACTTACTGGGTCTTACCCTGTTAGTCCAGCAGCTAGAGTTATCTACGGGACTTCAGTTGTGCGAGTTGAGTCTTCTCCCCATACCAATGGGTCTAAGGCACCAAGGTCGGCCCATTTTATGATTGTTGGTATACTTGTTGTGTAGAGGTGTGTGGCTTGAGTATGTGGTAATATACGGTAGAGATAGTCGTTATGGCTAATGTTAGAGATAGTCTTTGTGGCTAACGGTAGAGATAGCCTTTATGGCTAATGGTAGAGATAGCCTTTGCGGCTAATGGTAGAGATAGCCTTTACGGCTAATGGTAGAGATAGCTCGATAGCTAATTGATATGTGATACGTGGTAGAGGTAGCTTTTATAGCTAATGGATATGTGATATGTGGTAGAGGTAGCCTTTGTAGCTAATTGTTCTGTATTATGTGGTAGAGGTAGCTTTTACAGCTAATTGACATGTGGTATGCGGTAGAGATATGTGTTTTGTGGATTGTGTGTGGGGTATGCTCTGGGGAACTCACTAAGCTTTATGCTTACGGTTTACAGTTTTGGTTTCAGGTATCATCAATTTGAAAGAGGAGGGCTCAGATTGATCGCAGTGTACACACCTATGGTTTCCGCAATGAATAATTTTGGAACAAACTCTGATAAATGTTTTACTTAATGATGATTTGAAATGTTTGAAATAAATGGTATCAATGTTTTAGCTATATTAATAATGAAATTTTTACCCTCAATTTTTGGGTCGTTACATATTAATAGTAAACTTCTCATTCGTCATCTTTCCATGCCCTTTCACTTTGCATTTTTGATTATTCCCAAACTTCACAACTCCAGCATTTTCTAACTTCCTAAAATCGCTCTGGTTCTCTTTCCTTTCAATTATGTGATGCGAGCATCCACAATCAATGTACCAATTTTTGACATACTACTCGTCACATGGAACCTGCAATCATTCAGAGAGATTTAGGTTCCCAAGGCTATTGGGGTCCTTGGAAATTAGTGTGGAAAGTTGTGTGCAATGTCGAATTAAAAATTGAATTATGAACTTTTGTTTTGATTTTGTCAATTAAATCAACTTCGTCAGATTTTGGCATAGAAATATAATCATTCAATATCAAAGCACCAACTTTGATTTTCTCTTTTTCAACATTTCGTTAAGAAAAATCAACTTTCTTGTTTGTCTTAACTTCTTTCTGTTTGGATGGTTTCAACAATGATTCTTGTGATGAAGTACTTGCACTCATTGATTCATTTAAGTAATTCTCATAAGCCTTTTGGACTTGTTCTTGAGAATACACATTCGATTGAAATTTCTTTCCTTTTCCTTCAAACTAATGATTGAAATTTTTCATTTCATTTTTGTCTTTGATAAATGAAACTTTTTATTTGTGCAAAGAAGATGGATTTGGAAATTGTGGGCCATCAAGTTTGAATGGTACATTTCTCTTCACAACATTTGTTGGTTTTAACGGACTTGTTTGCGAAAAAGAGTGTTGTAATACTTTATGAAAACGATTTTGATATCCAAAAGGGGACTGTTTTTTAAAACTATTATGATTTTGGGGAAAATTCTTTTAAACGTGATTTTGACATTTATGAATTTGTTACTTCTTTAAATTTTGAACAACATTCGACTTTTGTGAAAAAAACATTTTAATTTTTGTTCTCATCACTTTTGTTGACACCTTTGTGAACAACTTTTGAAGCTCCTTGTGAAAAATGAGTTCTATATTGTTGTGAAAAATTCTTTTCTTGATCTTGTGGTGATTTTTTTGTAATTTCTTTTCCTTCTGAAAATATTTTATTTTCTTCCAATAAGCTTTGTTTTGAGCTTTCTTTTTGGAAATTGCTCCTTTTAAATCCGATTTTTCAACATCTTTTTCGAGGTTTTGAGTTTTTGCCTTTTCATTCTTCAAATCATCGGGTAAAGATTTATCACAACTATTCTCTGTTTCACCTTCGACATCACTCTTGGTAGTTTTCACAATCTAAATACCATTTCTGTTATTTTTATTATCTTTTGGAAAAGATTTTTGACTCTTTTGATGTTGAAATGTTTTTGATCTTTGATTCAAACAATTTTGAACAACATTTTGATTTGAATAAAATTCTTTATCAGTCACTTTCAAATTATCCTCTTGAAACAATTCATTCAACTTAGGATCAATTTTATCACCATTTCTCTTTGTGACAAAAACTTGATTTGGAACATCCATAAATTGTGGATAAAGCACCGAGTTTCGTTCAAGAAAATGTTTTCCTTTTTATTTCAAAATTTGTGTGTATTCCTCTAAATCCTTAAACACTTGTGCTTCAACAAATCGTGAAATTTATTTTTCACTCGAATAATTATCACTTTCACTTTCATTATATGTTATGTCTTCGACAATAACAGATTCTAGAGAATGATTAGTTCTAGTTGTCGAAGATGAATCATTGTTTAGCTTCAATTTTGAATAATCATTTTCTTCACTTTTAACCAACGAAGTGATATTAATGACAGAAAATTTTGAGCAATTAACACATCCATCTTCCTCACTTTCACTGATATTATCATAAATATGTTCGATATCAGCAAAATTTTGTTGAGTACTTTGTGTCGAAGTCTCAGTTTTGTTCAAAGTTTTCATTTGTTCGTTTTTATACAGAGTATCATTCACAATATCAACTAAATCATCAACATCCCAAGAATCATCGATATTAACAATACCATAGGCATACAAATCATTAGGATCTTGATTATATTTAGCTACCTTGCTTTCATAATCATAATTAATCTCATCAACTAATTCACGCTCAACGTTAAGAACACGTATCATCAAAATGACATAAAAATAGCATTCTAAGAATTTAAAGGAACATTAAGAGAGATAAAAAGATCATGTAGCTTCTCAGTCATGGGAGACTTCGAACTTGTTGACATGCAACATCTTCCTTCAATCATCTCTTCCTCCTCGTCACTCCCATCTTCACTTTCCTCCACAAACTCACCAAACATGCTCTTATCTTCCGAATGATCACCAAAGTGCTTCGCATACATGACGCTATCAGTAGGATGGCGCATCTCCTCATCGTCAGGATCAGAAGACAATATCTGGTAAGTTCCATCTTCATCATTTGAATCCTTCACCACCAAAGAAAGATTATTTGACTTTTCATGAAGCTCCTCAATTTTCATTGCATAGTAGGCTTCGTCTTTTACTTTCTACTTATTCTCCTCTTACTTCCTCAACATGAAATCTCAAGCAAGATGATTATGTCTGTTACAATAATTTCAATTGTAACCAGAGTCTCCTTTAAGCTTTTTCTCAACCTTCTTCTCTTCTTTCTTCTATTCCATTTTTTCAACACTCTTTTGAGAAACACCATAATTTGATAAAGACTTCTTAACTAAGTTATTATTAAAGTTTCCACAAACTGGCTTCTTATAGAATTTCGTGGCCTTATTTTTTGAATAATAGCCAACAACTTCATCATCATAATTCATCAAAATACCTTCTTTGCCATCATCCGCTTCACCATCAGAACAAGCTTCATTTCCAATGGGTTTCGAGACGAACGCTAAAGGACCTCCAAAGTTCATTTTGTTGTTTTCCTCTTCTATCTCATTCACCTCTAACCCATGAGCTTTTAGAATGTTGTAGAGATTAAACAGTGAGTAGGTGTCGAAGTTCTATTGAGTCTTGATCGTCAAATATATATTCTTCCATTCCTTCTTTATCCCTAGAATGAATGTTATGTTAAACTCTAGAGTAGTGCAAACAACACCATATCGGGTACACTTGTAAGTGAGCTCATTTAATCGATCATAATAGGCTTCGATAGACTCATTTTCCTTTTGTTTAAGGTTGAATAAGAGCATTTCTCATTCCCTATTTTTTATTTCTCATTTCTACCATTAAAACAATTAACCTTTGATGAAAAGTACTAATATCTCGCACATAATTACAAAAATATCATATCATCTCGTGAGATTTTAACGATAAATAAAATTAAATCTTCACATTTTATTTTTTTCAATCACACGAAAAATATTTGTTAATGTGGTTCCTACCAATTTTTTAGTTCTAACATGATCCTATATATATATATATATATATATATATATATATATATATATATATATATATATATATATATATATATATATGTTTGTGTGTGTGTGTGTTCTAAAAATCGGCCTAGACGGCTTCTTGCTGTCTATGATTAATGCTAGTCGGTCGAGTTAGGTGGAGTCGACCATGGACGTCTGTAGGCGATCCTAGGCGGTCTAAGCCGGTAAAAAAGTCAGTTCAAAATTTTCAAAAAAAATCCCAGATTAATCAAATTTATAATATTGGATGACTAAATTATGATGATTGATTACTAAAATTGTTAAAAAGATCATCAATTAGTCTAAATATTATTATATACAATGATTTAAATATTTAGACGATTGAATATGTCATAGTTTTATGGTTTTTTTACTTATTTTGTTAGGATATAGGTAATATTTAATTTTTAAAAAAAATAAATTCTATTACAATTAAGGGTCTCCGCCTAGGCGCCGATTAATCGCCGTCTACACCGATTAGTCCCTTAACCGGTCAACTGTCCGACCACCGCCTAGGGACTTTTACAATGCATGATGAATGAGTGATTCCTTAGAGGACGAATGATCGAGAATCTCAGATTGAAGGGAGTGTTTCCCTTGAGTTGGACATAAGAGATTTCCTAGAATCATAAGCTACAAGTTTAGGGATGGAATTTGCAAGTCCATTCAATAATGGTTATGGTAATTGTCACATAGCGCTCTAAAGTGCATCTAAAGGAGCAATTACTTTTATATGACCTTTTCAGTCGTAAGGTCATTCATTTGTTGAGTCAGTCTCAACAAATTCGATTATCATGAAGCGTCTATTCAGGTAGAGCCCTAGATCATTGTCCCTTGGAATGTGATGGACTTATTTAAGAGGAGCGGATTGGGATGGGTTAGTTGCATGTGTATTCCATCTTTTATTATCACCCTATTTACTTTTAAACTTATAATTACTAATATGAAATTATGTTGGAGCTAATTTATGGAATGAGAAATGGTTTTGGAAATGATTTGTGATATAAGGAAATGATCATTGAAAAAGGTTTACTATTTTAAAAAACTTTTTTCATATATATTTGGGAATCTGGACTTCGTATGTGAGTTATTGCCACTACCCAGTTACATTTCATAGTTGATTTCAGTATTACTAATTAGGTTTACTAAGCCTAACATACTATTTTAGCATGTACTCACAGACGACGATGAAGCCTTGGGTTAGCATAAGTTTAGGCATTTAGAAGGATATGAGATGTATGGCTCAAGATAAATAGGATCTGAAAGACGCTGGAAAAAGATTAATGTTTTTCTATCTATTGTTATGATAACACTTTAAGAGAAAGTGTGTTAAGGACTTATCTTTGACGTGAAGGATTGTCGAACAAGAGACAAAAATTCATTACGAATCTTTTTGATGTACAAAAACCTATTATATAGGGAATGTATTATGTAACGAAACTTTTTTATAATAAAAATGATTTTTTATTTAAATACGGTTATATGATGGTTGTATTCTCTTTCACTTGTGTTATTTTTTACCAGTAAATAACTCGTAACTCGAATATTAGAAATATTAACTCATACAAATCATATTACAGTATTAATGAAATTCATGTGTACATATTACAAATCGAAACGAATGTGTACATCATAGGATGATTTTCTTAACAATATTTTATTCAAAACTTTAGGCATATATAATTACTCATTAGATGTTTGCAACTAGCATAAAAGATTAGTCTCTGAGACAATTTCACCTTAGTTAACATCGAACCTATAAGTATATACAAATTCATGTATAAATCTAGGTTTTGTTGTCCCTTACCATACTCCAAGATTAAGCCACTTTTTACCAATTACCTTTTGACCTTTATTCTATATTCCAAAAACAATATTACCCAAGTCCCACACAAACTAGGGTAAGTGAGGTAGGATAGTCGACAACCTCGTTGTAACGATGAGAGACTACTTATATAGGAGAACTCCGAAAAAAAATAAGATAGAAATAAAGATAAAAATAAAAATAAGTAAATAAAAGTAAAAGTTTTGTAATCATATTTGCATTACAGTTATCCCTACATAAGATATATGTACAAAAAACACTAGTATGTGATGAGTTATAAATTGATATATGCCTGTATGAAGAGATTGACAAACAAAAAAGGAAATCGGCACATAAAGATGTGTAAAGGTCATGAAGCGAAACATGAATAAAATACAAAACTAATAGAATTGGATATAAGAAGATAATATGTTGGTTATTTTGATAACCAAAACATAAACGCAGAAGCATAAACTTTGGATCTTTGATCTCGAATCTGATTAGAAGAAAAGTTAAACATGAAAGAATGATTACATACCTGATTTCATTATGATCTTCGTATCTGAAGAACTAGGATTGGTTTTCCAGTTTATCTCAAGAACTCTCTAAATCCCACAGCAAACCCTAAAACGAATTTCTTGTATGTATTTTCGTATATTGTAAATCCGCTTCTCATGACGTATTTATATAAATGGAGATATAACCGAATGTGAGAGATATTAGGGATTTAGGAGATCTTGAGTTAAATCGGGAACTCAACCCACAAGATAAATATGGTAAGTGTATATCTTTATTTATTAATAAAATCGGTCCATCAACAATTTTATATAATTTCCATAATAATATAAAATTAATGATAACATTATTTATATACATTTATTAGTGGTCCCAAAATATCCAACAATCTCCTAATGGACAACGAATGTATAAATGTATATATAAATGTATAAGCGCTTTAATGAATGTTATCATAGTATTGGTACCCTTAAACAATCTCGTCCACTAATCATACAAGTATAGGATCAAAGCGGTCTTTGTCACACCCCCGGACCAGACGGCGGAAACGTCCGGAGGTGGGTGACTTCATTGTGCAGTATCATAACAATTGAATATAAATGAAACAGAGCAATCCAAACATCATACATTGAGATAACAAACTTACATTGTTTACATATTGTATCTGTTCTTCGAGTTACACAAAAGAGACATAAGCAGAAAAATCCAAACTACAGATAATTAGTCCTGCATCCGCGCCTCTGTTTACCTGCTTACTAGATCCCTGAGAATACAAGTCGTTTTGAAAAGCGTCAACTAAAACGTTGGTGAGTTCATAAGCATTTTTGTATAAAATCGTTTACACTTGTTTAGAATCGTTCTCATTGTACTTTCAGAAAATCCGATATATTCTATGAAATCGTTTGACGTTTTGCCTTGAAAATCATGGATATATGTGTGTGCATGTCATTACTTTTGTTCATCCTTATAAGGAGTGATTTTGAAAGGTAGTGTAATTTGTAAACGCAAGCTGTGTACGAGAATAGTTCTTTTGAATAGTAATAGTCAACCGTTTCCAGAAAAATCCCTTATTTTCAAAAAGAGAATATGGTTGAAAATCTTGTTCCTCTTATCAAGTAAAATTGAGTGTGCGTTCTAGTTTATCGTTATCGAAATCGTAGAAAATCGTTTTCTCCAGAAAATCCTATATTTTCTGCTATAAAATATTCGTAAATTCTAGTTCCAACTATGTATATGTGTGGGTTAATTCATCGTTTTCAAAATCGTTTACAAACGTTTTCCATAGAGTCCTACGCTTTTTAATTTGTAAAATAGCAGTATTACGACTCTATACTTGTTAGGAGAAAGAATCAACATGGCAATTGTGGACATTCTACGCGATGAAAAGGACAGTCAACGCAACAAATGCGGACCATCACTTATCATGTATAGGACGGTCAACACAACGTGCCAAAAATTTATTTATGAGGTTTTTCCTTACATAAATTTCTAGATGACATTACATATTCTAGTGAGCCGTTATAACCATAGTAATCTGACGGAGTGCCTGTTTTGGCGTTTCTCATGCGCCCTCGGTTTGGAAAAGACATTTGTCACCCTAGACTGGCCTGTCTAGTTGTAGCGAACAGCGAAGGTGCGGGGTGTCAACCCCGTATAGATCTATACACAAATTCCCGCTCTCCCTCCAGGAGACTCTGGCTATAACTCCTTACAGGATTTAGACGTACACTAATATTTTTATATTTAGGTACTTTTGAGATTTGTCTGACTAGAATATTAACAACCTTTTGAGCAATCGTTAGAGATCCATTATTTGTTAGATAAATAATGAAATCCGTACTTATTGAATAGAAATATCGTTCTCGTTCCATATCGTTGATTGTGCTCGTTAACTAGGTGCTCGTGTTCGTTCCTTTTCGTTTATTGAAAAATAAGTCATTTTAGTCAAGAGAGAAAGTGTCAAGTTATAATTTGTATAAATTTATAACTGCCGGTTATGACACGCATTTTCTGCCTTACGACAGCAGTTTATTACATGCAAATATTTTTGTCATGAAAAACTCTATTTTCGTATATTGTACTTGATAAAGCTATTTATATTAAATTATTTATAAATAACCTAACTAATCAGTTAATCTGGTAAGAGTTATGAGCCTGAATTAATACTCCAAGATAACCTTTATATTTATGTTTAACCAACAGTGATTTCAAAATATTATTATTTTCATATTTTTAATCACTTCCCGAAATATTTTATCTAACAACTTGTTTGAGTGAAGCTTGAAGCAATTTCTCATAGTTGTTGTAAAAATTCATGACTTATACTTGGTATATACTAGTTCTTGTTTCTAAACATGTTTTGTGAAAAATAATCCAAACTCTTGAGACTTAACCAAAAAATTTCGAGTTTTTGGACTAAGAGTAAGGAGTTTCATACTTAAGCATATGTAAGATGGCATGCATACACAATAAGCAATTAGATCATGATTTACCCAAGACATTTGACTTGTACTCTCCCCCAAAAACAATAAAAACTTGGAAAAAGTGGGGTATGAAGCTCACCTTGAGTTGGTTGAGGAGTTGTTTGGAGTTATGGAGTGAAGATCTCAAGCTTAAACTTTTGGCTGAGATGAGGAACTCCTCTGGGAAGAATGTTGTCCTAAGGTTGATTATCACATATTATTATGAGTAAAATAATATGGATTCATCTTGAAAATTATGTAAAATCTTAGACGAGTGGAGAACTTACTTTAGAAAAACTCCAGGGAAGATTTGAGAAATTTTGCTTCCAGCAAGATCCTTGTTCTTGCCTTTGGGATAAGCTTTTAAGAGGAAATGAGAGGAGTGAAAGGAAATGGATAGCCCAATCTTTCTTCTAATGTCGTTGTTTTAAGAGTATAAGAAAAAGGGATGAATCTTTGGTGCATGGGGATCTGTTGGTCCATGCATGGATATTTGGTGGGTAAAGCATGGGATATTGTGATTTGCATAGGGAATAGGAGTTTCATCAAATCACCAAGTCACACTCTTTGTCCTTATCATGATTTAGGATAGGATCTTCCTAAATCCTAAACTTTTATTTTATGAAAATATGATTTAAATAATTAAATTTGGCATAAAATAGAGGTTTTAGGGGTCTTAGATAGGGGTGTGCAAAAAACCGCACAAACCGCACAAACCGCCCGCACCGCACCATACCGCACCGCATAATGCGGTTTAGAATTTCGTGGTGCGGTTTGCGGTTCGTCATTTTATCAAACCGCACTATGCGGTGTGGTTTGCGGTTTGTATTTATAAAACCGCGGTTCAAACCGCACCGCACCGCATGTTATATATATACTTTTTTTTCTTTACTTTCTTATAACTTCGAATCACGATTTAGAAACTATGTATTTAAATATATATCTTACAATAATCAAGTATCTATAACGTAACATTAAATCACTATTAGATCAAGATCTCATGGTTTACAAGAATATAACAACTATAACGGCAATATAAAGCAATAACAGTGACACCTACAAAACTATAGTAGCATGAATCACAATTTATTAAAAACGATTTAACTTGAAAATTGTATTTGTTTTTATAAAATAAAAGCAATCAGTTTTTTTAACCGGGTCAGTTTTTTGGTTTTTTCATAGATTTAATGTTGAACAACTCATCAAACCGCAACCAAACCGCATAAACCGCCTGCATCAAACCGCACCGCATAACGCGGTTTTGAACATCTGTGGTGCGGTTTGCGGTTTCTAAAATATTCAAACCGCATATGCGGTGCGGTTTGCGGTTTTGACTCTAAACCGCACCAAACCGCACCGCGCACACCCCTAGTCTTAGATATGAAAAATATGAGTTTGGTATGATTCCCGACGTCAAAATGCCTTAAAATGATAAAAAGGTCCGAAAATGACAAAAATCCGGAGTGGGGGCTGATTCCTGCGAGGGTCCGAAGCAGTTTTCCAAATTTCCGGAGCATTTCTCAAAGTTCCGGAGTCAACAGAAGAGTTCCGGAGTGGAGTCTCGGATTCCGAAGGCGCATGCGAGATCCGGAGGTCCGGACCGGAGGCTTCCGAAGCTGACTTGGATTTTTCCGAAGCGGGGCTAACCTTCCGGATGAGAGCTTTATTCCGGAGTCACCCTTCCGGCTTGCAAGATTGTCCGAATCAACATGGGCATTCCGGATCCATCAGAAGCATCCGAAATAGGGAGGAGTTCCGGCCTAAGAGGATTCCGGACTAGGAGGGTTCCGGACCAAGAGGTTCAGGACCAAGAGGGTTCCGGACCAAGAGGTTCAGGACCAAGATGGTTCCGAACCAAGAGGGTCCTTTTGGTGTTTCCTCTTCCGGTTTTGAGCTGTTTTCGACTGAGGAAGGTGCTTAGAGAGATTTGAGAGAGATTTGAGATACGTGGAGAGATTTGGGAGAGATTTCACATACTTGGAGAGATTTGGGAGAGATTTCACATACTTGGAGAGAATTAGGAGGGATTCAATATACTTGGAGAGATTTCGCATACTTGGAGAGATTTGGGAGAGATTCAATATACTTGGAGAGATTTCGAATACTTGGAGAGATTTGGGAGAGATTCAATATACTTGGAGAGATTTCTCATACTTGGAGAGATTTGGGAGAGATTCAATATACTTGGAGAGATTTACATTCTACCACTACATGGCTCCTTAGGAACTCATATTGTACACTTAGGTGTGTTAGCACAAATCTCACAATAGTCCTTGCTTACTTGAGGACGGAATTTCCTAGCCAAAAAGGCTAGTTGTGACAGTATTCATTACAATTTATGAAACTAAACCCATCAATGCTCACATATACATATATAACTAACGACATAGATTAAACATGATGTGTGATTTTAAAATCTAAATAGATTTCCAACGAGTTCCTCTTTAGATTGAAGTGAGATCAAACTTCAAATAAGTGCAACTAATAATGCAGTTAAACAAATTCTTAATTCTGTACAGCAAAACATAATTGTTCTTAAACTAAACATAAAGCACCATAAAACTCCAACTAAAACTAAATCTTACACCAACGTGTGTAGTATTCTCATGAAAGACCTAGGGAGTGGATCCGCTTTCATGGAGTTTGTTCATATGTGTTATATATATTTCCATTTTGCACTATTGTGTTAACAGAAGGAAACTTGATGTCGATATGATTTGACTTAATAGAACTTCTGTTATTAGAATATAACATTGCTGACTTATTATCACGACTTTAGTGGTCTTTCAATACCATTAATGTGTAGCCTCGTGACAAATTTTCACAACCATATTTCATGCTACAAATTATGCTGCCATTATGGAAGAAGCTACCAAAGTCTATTCCATGAAATGGCTCATCATGCTAAAATGTAAAAGTATCCCGACATGGATCGGTAACCATTTTCGCATCTAATAAAATCAGGTTCTTAATAAAAATGATCTCCAAAACATCTTATTTCCTATAGTTTAGCATATAGCCTTTTGTTATATATAGATATCTCGAAATCCATTTTTCTACTTTCTTATAATCCAAACTTGGGTTGCGTAGATATCTGCCAAAATCCAGAAAGATAAATTTACTCCCACTTAATCTGTGATACACAAAATAATGTATTGTATTTAACTCAAAACCAAAAGAGATAATAAATTGATGAAAAATGTGGTACCACGCATAGGATATCCAAAGTTGAGGTTGTTGAGTTTGTGTATTCAGAATAGGGGATTGAATAACATTATCAATCACTGATTCATAATCTGCATACTATCGAAAGCAATAATAGGAATCAAGATTGATTCCTCCTTAAGGACAATGTTTTAACCTTGTTTCTCCCCCAAACTCAACATCCTCAAAGAATGTTGCTCTATCCAAAATGCAAGGTCAATATCCATGCAATTGAGAACTAACATAATGCCCTCATTCCATTCCTTAAATCTAATGTCACTGAGTAAATTAATCATAAATGTGAGCAGTGTTAGCAGTATAATACCATAATTCAAATTTTTGTTTTGAGAACATAATCAAATCTATTTTTATGTAGAAGGAAGTTGCGCCAACCTTGGGGATGTTGTGCCAAATGATAGCATGATGCGTCATCATCTCTGAAGTTGCGCCAAGGTGATGTTAAGCCAAGGAGATGTTGTTGCTCCATCAAGAAGGGAAGTTGTGCCATGAAGGAGATATTGCGCCATCATGGACCATCTAGGTACATGATGTGCCATCTTGATTCCTTTGTTGTGTCATGGTGATTCATATATGCTTAGAAGATGATGATACTCAAGAAATACACCATGTTGTGCTACCATGATGGATGTTGGGCCATTAGTGATCATGATGCTCCAAATGTGCATTATGTTGCTCCATTATGGTCAAGGTGGTCCATCATGTGTGTTGTTGATGCTCATGGGTTGGATGACATGGAAAAATGTTCTAGAAGATGTTGCATGGCGGAATATGATTGGTTGTCACCATTCACGGACCTATGGGCCAATGCGCTTAGCCCATTAGGGTTTTAGGTGTGATCCATCAACTATAAATAGGACGAATCTCTGGTGAACTGTACTTGTAACCTCTGTTTGAGAACTCTGAAATAAAGAATATTCCCCTCCTGCCCGTGGACGTAGGTCACATTGACCGAACCACGTAAATAGTATGTCTTTGTGTGCTTTTAGTTTTGCTTGTTATCCGTATTACTTCCTAACAAGGGTCATCAGGACTTGGCAAGTGGTATCAGATTTGTTCTGAGTCTTGACAAGTATCATCTGATTTCCTAACACATCACAATTTTAAATAAAGCTGGAAATAATCGTTTTAGGTAACCAAAAGATGTATGACCAAATGTACGATGATACAACAAAATATCTAATTCCTTTTTATTCCATTGATGTTCTTCTGCAAACAGAGCTTCCTCCTCCTTATTTGAATTTCCCGGTTTCATCTCCAAGTAATAAAGCTTTCCTTTCCTAACACCATAACCAATCGTTTGTCTCATTTGAATGTCCTTAAAAACACAATGAACGGGCCAAAAAATCACAACACAATGTAAATTAGTTGTAATATAAGATACCAGTAAGAGGTTAGAGTTCAAGGACGGAACAACTAAAATGGTGTCCAAATTCATTGTTTCAGTAAGAGGTTACTTTCATCAACAACCGCTATGGGTATCTTTTTGTTGTTCTTCTTTCGAGGTTCACGGGTATGATCCCACCATTCTAGATATCCTACAATTTCAAAGCATCCAGTTTTGGTGTGACCGGTCTTGTTGAAATGACTACACTTGAGTGAGCTTTTATCAACTTGGTTTATCTTTTGCTGCTGTCGAGCTATCATTACAGATGCATCCAGATCACTAGATTCTCCTTGGAGGGTGGCATGTCGTGTGGCGTCCCTATGGATGAGTGCATAACATTCCTCCAATTTTGGGATTGGATCCTTGAGAAGTATGTCACCGCGGATCTGTTCGAATTTGGTATCCAAACCAGCAAGAAAAATATGGACTCGCAGTCGGTCAACAACCCTACGATAAGTTGTAACATCATCCGGATCTTTCATGACCACCTTATGACGATGATCTAACTCAAGAAAAATTGTAGTTAGTTCCCCATAATATTCAGAAAGAGGTTTACCATTTTGTTTGGATGTAAAGGCTTTTCTGGTTCAACGGAAAAACTTGTAATTCATCGCTTCCATCATAGAAGGTTTTTTATATTGAATTTAATATTTCATATGCAGATGATAAGCGCAAGTACCTTTTCATGATATATGGACTCATTGACATTAGAAGCCATTGTTTCCCTTTTTGGTTGTCGGCATACCACTTTTCGTACCCTTCATCTGTTTCTTTGGGAGGAGGTGTTTTTCCACGGATGTAAGAAAGCTTCTCTCTTTCTGCAAGATGCATCTCCAACAGTTGAGACCAAACATCATACTTCGATTCGGTGAGGATGATTCCTGCATTGAACATAACTTCTGAGTGAATAATAACAGGTATGTTTTCCCATGTTCCTGTTGACGATCCATATTTTTCTCCTGTTATCGTTGGATATTTAGGAGAGACGATAGGAGATGCGAATGGTGGCTTAAAGAATATAGGGCTTTCATGGATTTACAGGTTTTAGAGCGTAAACCTTTCTTTCAATCCCTGAAAGAAAGGAAACCAAATCTCTTATATCTCTTTAATATTCCATAATCTAAACATATCTTTTATTTTAAAAATAAATCGTAACAAATAAGACATCTAAAGAAAGTGTGCATAGATTGATGATAATCCACAAATAGATAATCCTAGTTTGGAACTCCCATAAAAGGAATTGTTGCAATTATAATGGGACAAACATGTATGATGTATGGTGGCCATTATGGAAACTAAGAAATCTTAACTCATTGGAAATGTAGCCAGATGCATATGTTGAACATATTACATCTATTAAAATTTAAAGTCAACGACCCCTACAAAAAATAATATATGTCCGACATGGATGTAGATTAAAATTGTTATTAAAATAATTTCTGATTTAACTTCACCAGCTGCACCCTCAGAAACTATTACAGCCCTATATGTTTGTAGGTTTCCGTATTTGGTCCATATGCTATCTATATTCATTCCTGTATAAACTGTATTATATTATGCTTATTGTTATAAGGTTGACTTTGCAATCTTATAAGTAATTAGTCACCTCAATCTCCACTTATCCCACCCCAATCCTTTTGGAAATTACTTGCTTAGAACATCTGCATTCATAGATACATTTGAAATATAATTTCATAGGTAAGAGTACTATATGCGGTAGGGAAAAGTTCAAATATTTTACATCTTTTTACAGAACCTAGGAACCATATGATTCACATGTGAATTAGAAGAGATACATATGCGAATCTGCTTGTACAATGAAAAATACAAAGATGCAGTGGCATTTTCCTTGTAAAAAGAATTCACATGCAGATCCCTTCTTATTCACATGTTAATCGCGATGATTCCTTGGTTAAATGAAATGATATGGTTCCTTATGGAGCTCTACCCAAATGGAGTATTATATAGCTTATGTAGATGTTAAATACTGATATACTAATAAGTTGTCTTTTTTCTTTGATTATGAAGGTGATATAACAAGAATCAAACCACAATGAGTGGGAGGGTTGGTGCTGATGTTGAGTGGAAGGATTCGGATACGAATAGTGTACCTTCCTTCCACCAAACGGATGATTTGCCTTATGTTCATAAGGTAGGGAAGCCTCCAAAGCAAGATTTGTTGAAAGAGATCAAAACCGGCCTCAAGGAAACTTTTCTTTCTGATGATCCATTGAAACCTTTCAAGGGCCAGTCAAGAAAGAAAAAACTTGTCCTTGGATTTCAAACCCTTTTTCCAATACTTGGATGGGTTAGAGATTATAGTTTCTCTAAGTTTAAAGGCGATCTTATTGCTGGATGTACCATTGCAAGTCTTTGTATCCCTCAGGTAATTAACATAAATGGTGTGTTTTTGTATGATTCAAAATGACATTTCCTTTTTGTGTGAATGACTGGGGTTGCCATTTCTAGACAATATAGTTGGGTCCGGGTGATATTTTTGCACAAAGAGACTATATATCGGCTCTTAGGAGGCCACTTTTCACATGATTTTGGTGGGGCTAGACTGCTAGACCTAGACAGTGTGAGCTTGCGATGTTGCTGAAAACATAATCCTTTTTGTAGAAATAAACGGAGGTTTAAGTCTCATTTCACTTCCAATTAGGTAGATTGAGCTCTTGAACAGCCACTTAAATGGGCCACAATGAAGCTGGGTTGCTACAAGAATAGCTATTTTAGAAAGAAACACTTTAGTATGTGAAAAAAAGAGCCTGTATTTTTATATACATCAACGATACCATGCTCTAATTCTTTTTCTACTCTTGTTTTCAG
Organism: Lactuca virosa; assembly: GCF_052849685.1. Classification (NCBI taxonomy): domain Eukaryota; kingdom Viridiplantae; phylum Streptophyta; class Magnoliopsida; order Asterales; family Asteraceae; genus Lactuca; species Lactuca virosa. The sequence goes on along the minus strand of NC_136432.1, from coordinate 230,926,262 downwards.
GATATTGGCTATGCAAAACTAGCAAACCTGGACGCCCAATATGGATTGTGTAAGTTTTCTCAAAAGTTCATCTTCTTTCAACAAAATTTTCTCAAATCTTTGACCAATATATTCTAATACAAACCTACAGACTCGAGCTTCGTTCCACCTCTTATCTACGCCTTCATGGGAAGCTCAAGAGATATCGCCATTGGTCCAGTTGCAGTCGTTTCTCTTCTACTTGGAACTATGCTTCGAGAGGAACTCGACCCCATCAAACAAAAACACGATTACGAACGTCTCGCATTTACTGCAACTTTCTTTGCTGGCGTCACTCAATTCACACTAGGGTTTTTCAGGTATATTTATTCACATCTAATCTTCACACTTATGATCCATCAAAACACTATCGTTTTGGTCCCGGTGTTTATAGTTTGGACCTTTTGGTTTGTTTCTTTCTCAGATTGGGTTTTCTGATCGACTTTTTGTCGCATGCTGCCATTGTCGGGTTCATGGGAGGAGCTGCTGTCACCATCGCACTTCAACAGCTGAAAGGGTTGTTTGGAATCAAAGACTTCACCAAAAAGACGGACATTATTTCCGTCATGCGTTCTGTGGTTCAATCAGCACATCATGGGGTGAGTTGATCTTTCTTTGATTAATAGAACACAAAAAAATTAAAGATTGTTACAACTTGAGTGATTTGACTTTTTTTTTTTTCTTTTCTTAGTGGAACTGGCAGACGTTACTGATAGGAGTCTCATTCTTGATCTTCCTTCTTGTTGCCAAGTTCATCGTATAAGACTTGTTCTTTCGGTTTCTCTCGCTGAATGATTTGTAGTTTACACTCTTCTAGCTCCTCAATTCACATTTTGTTTTTCAATTTGGTCAGGGCAAGAAGAACAAGAAGCTCTTTTGGGTGCCTGCTATAGCTCCATTGATTTCCGTTATTATCTCGACTTTTTCCGTCTTCATCACTCGTGCAGACAAAGAAGGTGTTCAAATAGTAAGTTCAGAGGGCAACCACAATTTACTTAAATCTATAGTGTTTAATACCTATAAAACATTATTTTTAACACCCCAACCCATTAAACACATTTTCAATCTTAAGATTCATTTTATTATTCAACCATTCATTCAATACTCCACTCCATGTCCACCCGCACTCCATTCAACTTCTATTCAACTCCTATACAGCTTACATTGTGAATGTTTTTAGTTAATCATATGACCATTTTTTATTTACTAAAATGCCATTGATGATATTTCCAGGTACGTCATATCGAGCAAGGAATCAATCCATCATCGGCACATGAAATTTTTTTCGATGGCCCCTTCCTTGCCAAAGGTTTCAAGATTGGAGTAATTGCAGGATTGATTGCACTCACGGTATATCACTACCCCCCCCCCCCCACCCACCCACACACACATAAACTAAACACATGTATATATGAGTTATATGCTTAATTATATTTATATAAAACACAGGAAGCTGTGGCAATTGGAAGAACATTTGCTTCAATGAAGGACTATCAGATTGATGGAAACAAAGAAATGGTGGCTCTAGGCTCCATGAACATAGTTGGTTCATTGACAAGTTGTTATGTTGCAACAGGTGTGTGGAGTAAATTAAGTTTCCATTTATCACGATATGGTAGTGTTGTTGGAGAAAGCCACATGAAGATAGGAGGAAAAAAGGAGAATTCTTTATACAGAAAGAAAGATAAACATTTTTATTAATCAATCACACAAAGATTACATACCCAGATATATGTATAGTACATGACACAGTTACATCTGAACCAACACAATGGTTGGTGACCAATCACGATGGTTGATGATTAACCACCAAAAAATAACGGTTCTAACACTAACTTTATTTCTAAGGCTATTAGGTGTGGACAACATGTTAAGACATGTTATCATACCTAAAATTTGTCAGGTCACATGTCATGTTATCCTTAACACCATTTGACTTATGTAGGAAATGGTGTTCAAATGTTATAACATGTTAGAGAGAGAGAGAGAGAGAGAAAGAGAGAGAGGGAGAGGCTTTTGATTGGTTAATGCTCACGTTACTTCCTATGGCCATGATAACATTTCTTAACAAAACATCAAAAGCCATGAGAGAGGGGGCGGTGTGTTGCTCGTTATGGCGGCGTCATTAGACTTCCAACTCGGATTAACGTCTCTTGGCGTTGCCCGTACCTACCAGTCTAACTGTACCTGCCTTCTTAACAACATTAATTATTTCTTAAAATTCCTAAACTAACCCTAAGTCTAGATTACATTTCAACAAGTGTTTGGTAGAATTAATGATTGATTCCATTCCTACGGTTTTTTCCTTGTAGGGTCGTTTTCTCGATCAGCAGTGAATTACATGGCGGGATGCAACACCGCAGTGTCCAACATCGTGATGTCTATCATCGTATTATTGACTCTTTATGTCATCACCCCATTATTCAAATACACTCCAAATGCAATCCTAGCCTCCATCATTATATCAGCAGTTGTAGGTCTCATTGACCTTGATGCAGCAATCCTACTATGGAAGATTGATAAATTTGACTTTGTAGCTTGTATGGGTGCCTTTTTCGGTGTTATTTTCGCTTCTGTTGAAATTGGCCTCCTCATTGCGGTAAAAAAGCATCTTACTTCGAAAGTCTTTCATTCATGAAGATTAGTTGTTTTTGTAATTGTTTTTATAGGTTGCTATATCGTTTGGAAAAATTTTGTTACAAGTGACGAGACCCCGTACAGCGGTGCTTGGTAAGATCCCACGGACTAGCGTGTACCGTAACGTAGAGCAGTATCTCGGTGCCACTAGAGTTCCCGGTGTTCTAATAATCAGAGTTGATTCTGCCATTTACTTCTCTAATTCCAACTACATCAAGGAGAGGTAATGAACAATAAAAAAATTTATTCCATTCAAAAATATGAGGTTAGGTTTAGGGTTTGCAAAAGATATAATTAAGTACCCTAATGATGATCAATAATCGAAAATAGCTGTAGAAAATTACTTTTCATGTTGGGTGTAAACATTCTCATATATACTTGTTATTGTAGGATTTTGAGGTGGCTAAGGGACGAGGAAGAATCGTTTAAAGATCAACCCAAAGTTCAATATTTGATAGTTGATATGTCACGTAAGGGACATTATTGTAAATTTTCCTTGTCATAATATGAAACATTTGATCAAAAATTGACATAGGTTTCTTCGTATTGCAGCGGTTACTGATATTGATACGAGTGGCATTCATGCATTGGAAGAATTGCATGGTGGTCTACGAAAGAAAGATGTTCAGGTAACTATATAATCAATCTGTTGTAATGTTGATTATTTAATTGCGGTTATAATTAACATGATATGGCTGAGTTGTTTTTCTTTTTAATTAAGTCATATCTGGATAAATAATATTTGAGATATATTTAAGGAAAAAAAGATAGAAAGATAGCTAAAGACAAATTCACAAATATTTAAGATTTAATGGGACGGGGCACTTGTATATATTATTTATTATTTATTATTATTATTAATTTTAATATATATTGAGATGATTTTGTTTAGTTGTTCTTCATTCTGTCATTCTCTATTTAATTAGTTGTTCTCTTGTGCATAAAGTTAAAAAAAGAAATCTAACATGATTTTGTTTGCGAACACAGCTTATTTTAACAAATCCGGGACAAACCGTACTCGACAAGCTACACGCGGCTAATTTCGTAGATTTGATCGGGGAAGACAAGATCTTCCTAAGTGTTGCCGACGCTGTTCTAACATTTGCCCCAAAGATGGAGCAAGCATAAAATATCACTTTATTTTTATTTTATCCCGCGGGTTATATATATAATGGTGTGTTTATATTCTTTTTAAGGTTTTAAAATTTTGTGGAAAGGAGGCAAGATATATAAAGGAATTGAGAGGATGCATGAAGGTTGTACATGACAAGCCAACCAAATGACAACTATTTCTTCCCCGATGTGTGTGTGCATCTGTTGTTATATACCATGCGGCCAGAAATATCAAAAGCTTATTTATTGAATTTTTTCAGTATTGTAATTTATAAAGACTCGTATGTTTTTTGTGTGCTCATAATTTGTTAATTGTTGTTGGTGGAAGTAATATTTTCTTAACTCTAATAATATAATTTGACACTATTTATTTTATATTATTTGTAATAACTTTTAACGGGGTGGTTTTATTTTATGAAATTCATTTTATAAGGCTATAAAGAGAGTAGGTGTATTGGCATCCTACTTGGCGGACGGCATGCCAAAGGAACACCGCCCCCTTCAGATGTCATGCTTAGAAAACTAGAAAATTTGGAAAGAAGGTGAATAACTCCATCACTAACACTATAATTTCTATCATCGGAAAATTATGTGTCAAAGTAGTGTCGTCATCCAAATTCTGTTAAATAATAACATGTAAGGTCAGACGGAGTGGGTGCGGTCCAGTCCGCACTCCATCCGCCTCATCATCACAAACAACGCCCCCTAGCTAGGTGCGGTCCAGGTGCGGATGAGGCCGCACTACGGCCTTCCAGGGGAGCGTTTCTTCCTTGAATCTCATTGGTCCTCGTGGTTACCGTTTACAAACAGTCATTTTTCAAAAAAAATAATTTCTCTTTTTTACCAACACTATAAATACCTTATCAAATTAACCAAAAACACTCACAAACATTTTATTTTTTTACCATCTTCTCTATTTTAAAATCCACAAAAATGTCATCCTCCAAAAATCAAACCAACGAAAAAACACTACTAGAAAAACCACAACTCCAAGACTTTCACTCGATCAACCGGTTTATTCGTCATCTTTCTACCACTACGGGGGTATGCTTCCCTATTTTCCGCAACGTCCTACGCAACCATTTCCACAAACACAACCACAATTTGACCAAGATTTTGATCCTTTTGATTTTGGTTCCCAACCATAGTTTGTCCCACAAACACAATCACAACTACAAACATCCATTTCCAAATCCGAACTAGAATTTGTTCCATAAACTCAACCCTCTCAACCAGGAAATAAAAGAAAAGAGAAGGCGGAAGCTAAACTGTGGTCATCTCAAGAAGAGTTAGTATTAGCACAATAATGGATTGACGTTTCAGAGGACGCGAAGACGGGAGGGAACCAAAAACATGATCATTTTTGGATGCGCGTTAGAGCTCGATTCCACAAAGGAATGAACCTACAACCATATCGTACTAAACATCAGGTGTACTCAAAATGGGGAAAAATGTACAAAGACGTCATGTTGTTTAACGATTTATATAACAACATGAAACGACAATGGAAAAGCGGCGAAAGTGACGAAATGATTTTGGAGAAAGTTTTTAACATTTATCTAAAAGAGAAAAAGAAGACTTTCAAGTTTTTTGAAGTTTGGAATCTACTCAAAGGCAACAAAAAAATGGCAAAATCTAAAAACAAGCGATAAGGACATCGATAGTGGATCAAAATGGTCAAGAACTTCCGAATCCGAACACACTTCATTGGATGTTCGTGTTGGTTTCGACCTCAACGAGGATGAGTCCGTTCAATTGTCACCACCCCCCCCCCCCCGACCAATGGGAAGGGACAAACAAAAAACAAAGGCAATGGCAAAGCGTCAGAATCGGATGACTTGAAAGAAATGGCCGATAATGTGCAAGGCATAAAAGATAGAATGGATAAATTTTTGCAACTTTCTTCGGATAGAGAGAGTCGGAAACAAAGGGACAGCGACCTGAGAGTGCTATCGATGGACACGCCGAATTTGACCGGAGATGCGCTTCAAGTTGTTTTGCAAATGAAGGAAGACGTGAAAAAACGTTACGCTATCGTGGTTAATTTGTAGTTGTTTTCCAAGTTTTTAATTATTTGATGTGTGTGTGTGTGTGTGTTTTTTAAGTTGTAGGTTTAAGCTTTCTAGTTTTTATTTTCTAATTTCCTAGGATTTTTTTTAAGTAATGTAATGGTTTTTATTTTTAATTAATGAAATCTTTTGTTTTTAATTAAAACTCAAAAATTTATTTATTTAAAAATAAAAATAATTAAAGGAGTGTGGCACTATTCCTTGGGTCTGGTATGAAACCACACTTTTGTGATAAAGGATGAGGTGGCGCTTACATGTCATTGCGGTTTCATGAGGGAGTGTGGCACCACTCCCTCCAGCCTAATTGTAATTCTCATTTGGGGAGGCACAATCAAAATACGTTAACGTATATGAATATTTAAAAGGATCTTTTTTATTTTTTTCTTATTTAAAGATTTTATTTTTGTTTTGGTCCCTCTGCTTCGTGGGGTTTTTGACGTAAGTCTTGTGCTCTTAGAAAATAATACTAAAACACTTGTGTTTTAATTTATTTATCATTTACTTGTAGTTTTAATTAAAAAAAAAAGAACCTAATTACCATCGGTTAACTAAGGGCATGTTCTCGAGTTAAACTTAACAAGGGAAAAGAAGAAAAATTGATTGGAGTGAAAAGAATATAAAAGAAATTGGTGTTTCTGTGCTTTATTAAAGAGCGCAAGTGAAAAGAAAATGGAAGGAAATCTTTCCCTCCTAACTTTCTTTCCAATTTGAAAGGATTTGGAGAGAAAATAGCAATATATTTAATTTTCCTTTCACTTCTCTTCAACTCGGATACTTAAAGTATAATTTTCTTGCACTTTACTTAATTTCTCTTTCTCTCCTTACTTTCTTTCCCCTTCTTTTCTTTTCTTCACTAAAACTGAGGAAGTGGGTGTAACACATGTGATCTTCATGTCACCTACTATTTCCCCCGTACAGTTTCATCCTTACTCCCGGTTATTCCACCCTTCATTGGTTATACTAGCAAGTGCATTGTCGCTACTACCTCCGCCACCGATTTCTTTCGACCCCTCCATCATTTCCATCTGATGACCATCTGCCATCACTGGCAAGCACTTCCTTCTTCCATGTATCAATCTTTCAAAAGTTGTAATCTTAACTATTTTTCATTAATATGAGAATCTGAGGTAGTAAACACTGTCTTGATATGTATTTGTTTTTTAGAAAATAGAAAGGATTAGCAATGAAGGATACAATTTTGTCGACTTAAACATATTTTCCAAGCTGATATGTTCCGTTTCTCACCAATTACAAACTTCTTCATTCATTTACAAATCAGCATGTTTAAGAGCTTAGATACGATCGAAACAAGTAAATACCACCATAGATGTAGGTAGTATCGATCTTTATATTCTTGTTCTTCTATTGGGTTTCAAAGATTTAAGATCAAAAGCTCTAAATTAGTGTTAATTTTCTTAGAATAAGAAGAAGTATAGGGTGACCATGATATGGTACCGATCTCTTTTTACCCAAATCGTGTACCATACCAACTATAGTTTGTACATAAGTTTTTCTACTAGTACCATACCAATTTATTTTACTACGAACTAGTTTAATCGGTACAAAATGGTAATTGTCACTACAAAACATCTATAGGGACGAAACTTATAAGGATGACAAAAGTCGTCGCTATAGACGATCATATAGGGACGACATATGGTCGCTATGGAGTTGACCAAACAATTTTTACTTTTTATGCTAAAGTGACAACAAATCGCCTCTACTTGTAAAGCGGGAACGAAAAAAATGTTGGCGGGATTCCAAAAAGCTAAAGGGACAACATATTGTCGCAAAAATAAATTATTATTATAATAATAATAATTATTATTATTATTATTATTATTATATATATATAGTTTAATTAGAATATAGGGGCGACGTCATTTTGTTTAAGGGTATAGGGACGACAAGTCGTCGGGTTTGATGCTCACTGAAATCAGAAATGTATCCCTTTCTCATTAATCGATCGCTGCTCCTCCTTTGGCTCTCGCTCTCTCAAGCGGCGATTTGTTTCATGTCGGCCACCACAACGACGACCAGGTAACCGTCGGCCTCCACAGTGACCACCATCTTAGTTGCGATGTTGGTCTGACGATTACTTTTCTCAATCTCATAGCCCACTTCACTTTTTTCTCTCTTTCGATCACAAGTTTTCTTCTTGCCAACTATCTCAAAGAAGACCCGTCGGCCTCTACTCCTTCGCTTCCGGCGACCTCATTCCCTTGAGATTGTGTGCTTAAATAAGAAGACGAGGAGACTGGGAGAATTACGAGGCTACCTTTGAGGTTTTTCTTATTCATTAGTTTTTTTGGTTTATAATCGTGCAATTATTTTATGATTGTTTCTTGGATTCTAATTTCTTTGATACCGACAGGACTAGGGTTTGCCCCCTCGGGACAACTGTTGGTGCGGAATGCATTAGCGACATCTGCTAACCACCGCCTGCTTGCTATCGGTTCCTTCTCCCCATAGTAGTTCGGAGCCCCACATGCCCGGAACTCCCTGAAGGTCAATGAACGTGTCCATATCAAGGCCACCATCTCAGAATGGAAAGAGCCGAAACGCTCCTCAAACAGCTCCACAATACCCTCCTTGATCGTACTGAAGATCACAGGAGTCTGCTCGAGAATGAAACGCATAATCCCAGACGAAACGAACTCCCTCGTCTGATCATCCAACTGCCCGGCTCCAGAACCTAAGCCTGAGCCCTCACCAGCACCAGAACTACCAACCGACATGCCTCGAAGAGTCACCATACTGAAAATAGACCATATAAACCATCAGAACACGCATCAAAATATATCGAGGGATCCTTGACTCGAGTACGGATCCTCTGCTTCCAGTAGTACGGGCCCATACTACATTCCACATCAATCTGTACTTTCCTCCAGGATTTCCTTGAATCCGCCAAGTCACTTTATATCTATACAATCAACCCTCATCAAGACAAGGCTCCCAACACTAAATCTCTTCCTAGGTTTTCCTAGGGCAAACTCCATACCACTCTCCGCCATCAACTGCAGAAAGAACTCCCGCTAACTTCCTCTAACTAGCTCACGAATACAATTACATATCATCAAAACCAGATAATTTTTCGAATGAGAGGTCTCACACTACAAAGGTTGGATTTAAACAAGAGCTGCGCAATAGAGTTAAAACCTAACCTTCTAAAATTATCTAGTCTCAGTAATAAGTAACTTAACATATTCACTTACTAGTTAGCTTAAACTAGTGAGAACTCCTAAAAAGCACAAAGCAAGCAGCATTCGAGCATCGAGTAATTAGAACCAAGCATAACGTAATCAGGTCATCCTATCACTGACTGATCAGTACTAGCATGCAAGTCTACAAGCTCATACAATATGCATACAAAGGCATCGCTCCTAGCATTCTATCATGCAAATATTGAGCAGATCCTTAGCCCTAACTAGCATGTGATTCACATATTTAAAATTCAAATCATATCAGATAACATGTATGGGTATTTTGGGAAAACTTACTTGAGCTCGGTCGATTGCATGCACCACATCCTTTCTTGTATTAGAAAACCCTTTTCTTTAAAAACATTTCTTTTTGAAAATATTTACAAAATCATCGCTTTGAGTTCAGACACACCGGAGAGTATGTTTGAATCCCTCAAACTAAGGCTCTGATACCAACTTATAACGTCCCAAAATTTTCATTTTAAAATTTATAAAACAGTAATCCAAAACATTGTTATACGACAAAAGTGTAACACTACATCACAAAATATCATAGTAAATCTCAAAATGCAGAATAGAGTGGTATGTGCTCTGCAATCATCTTGGGCTCTTCCCTTTCAAACCAGAAGTATCTGAAACGTCAACTGAAAACTGTAAGCACAAAGCTTAGTGAGTTCCCCAAACTACCACATATCATACATAATAAACACATATTGGGCCCCCGCCGTACATCGGGCCTCACCCCGCATTGAGTCCTACTCAGCCTTGGTCCTTGCCCGGTATCGAGCCCCGCTTGGATTACAGACCGGTCATTTATTAGGCCCCGCTTGACATCGGGTCCTGCCCGGTACACATATAAACATATAATCATGCTAACACATGCGATAATCACAAACACAATAGCATACAATACAGTCATCGGGCTTCGCCCGGCATCGAGCCTCACTCGGTATACATACCATCACATAACACATGCAAGAGTCACGCATACATCTAGCATCCTAACATAATTATCATGGGCCGGCATTGATGCCTTCAACCTGCTAAACCCAGTGAGGAAACTCACCTCAGACTGCTGAATCTCACAGATAAGTCTTTGGCTGTTGGTCCACTTAAATCCCCGCGCTATCAACATAAAATAATTGGATCCCGAATTACACTACGAGTCCAAACTAGGGTAAAAGGCCTTTTTACCCTTTACCTAACTTGGCAAAAGGCCAAGGCCTAAGCCAACTATCTAAAATGCCTAAATTTTAAAATGATCATCCAAAGCCCAAATATGGCCTAATCTTTCAAATTGGGCCCAAATCCCTTCGTGGTCCTTCAACCAAAAGAGTCCAATAAAATACATCAGCCCAAAAATAGAATTCTGATGGCCCAACAAATCCCTAGACTCCTAAATACCATTTCTGTTATTTTTATTATCTTTTGGAAAAGATTTTTGACTCTTTTGACGTTGAAATGTTTTTGATCTTTGATTCAAACAATTTTCAACAACATTTTGATTTGAATAAAATTCTTTATCAGTCACTTTCAAATTATCCTCTTGAAACAATTCATTCAACTTAGGATCAATTTTATCACCATTTCTCTTTGTGACAAAAACTTGATTTGGAACATCCATAAATTGTGGATAAAGCACCGAGTTTCGTTCAAGAAAATGTTTTCCTTTTTATTTCAAAATTTGTGTGTATTCCTCTAAATCCTTAACACTTGTGCTTCAACAAATCGTGAAATTTATTTTTCACTCGAATAATTATCACTTTCACTTTCATTATATGTTATGTCTTCGACAATAACAGATTCTAGAGAATGATCAGTTCTAGTTGTCGAAGATGAATCATTGTTTAGCTTCAATTTTGAATAATCATTTTCTTCACTTTTAACCAACGAAATGATATTAATGACAGAAAATTTTGAGCAATTAACACATCCATCTTCCTCACTTTCACTGATATTATCATAAATATCTTCGATATCAGCAAAATTTTGTTGAGTACTTTGTGTCGAAGTCTCAGTTTTGTTCAAAGTTTTCATTTGTTCGTTTTTATACAGAGTATCATTCACAATATCAACTAAATCATCAACATCCCAATAATCATCGATATTAACAATACCATAAGCATACAAATCATTAGGATCTTGATTATATTTAGCTACCTTGCTTTCATAATCATAATTAATCTCATCAACTAATTCACGCTCAAAGTTAAGAACACGTATCATCAAAATGACATAAAAATAGCATTCTAAGAATTTAAAGGAACATTAAGAGAGATAAAAAGATCATGTAGCTTCTCAGTCATGGGAGACTTCGAACTTGTTGACATGCAACATCTTCCTTCAATCATCTCTTCCTCCTCGTCACTCCCATCTTCACTTTCCTCCACAAACTCACCAAACAATTAACCTTTGAAACATTTCTACCATTAAAACAATTAAAACAATTAACCTTTGATGAAAAGTACTAATATCTCGTTTCTACCATTAAAACAATTAACCTTTGATGAAAAGTACTAATATCTCGCACATAATTACAAAAATATCATATCATCTCGTGAGATTTTAACGATAAATAAAATTAAATCTTCACATTTTATTTTTTTCAATCACACGAAAAATATTTGTTAATGTGGTTCCTACCAATTTTTTAGTTCTAACATGATCCTATATATATATATATATATATATATATATATATATATATATATATATATATATATATATATATATATATATGTTTGTGTGTGTGTGTGTTCTAAAAATCGGCCTAGACGGCTTCTTGCTGTCTATGATTAATGCTAGTCGGTCGAGTTAGGTGGAGTCGACCATGGACGTCTGTAGGCGATCCTAGGCGGTCTAAGCCGGTAAAAAAGTCAGTTCAAAATTTTCAAAAAAAATCCCAGATTAATCAAATTTATAATATTGGATGACTAAATTATGATGATTGATTACTAAAATTGTTAAAAAGATCATCAATTAGTCTAAATATTATTATATACAATGATTTAAATATTTAGACGATTGAATATGTCATAGTTTTATGGTTTTTTTACTTATTTTGTTAGGATATAGGTACTATTTAATTTTTTGAAAAAATAAATTCTATTACAATTAAGGGTCTCCGCCTAGGCGCCGATTAATCGCCGTCTACACCGATTAGTCCCTTAACCGGTCAACTGTCCGACCACCGCCTAGGGACTTTTACAATGCATGATGAATGAGTGATTCCTTAGAGGACGAATGATCGAGAATCTCAGATTGAAGGGAGTGTTTCCCTTGAGTTGGACATAAGAGATTTCCTAGAATCATAAGCTACAAGTTTAGGGATGGAATTTGCAAGTCCATTCAATAATGGTTATGGTAATTGTCACATAGCGCTCTAAAGTGCATCTAAAGGAGCAATTACTTTTATATGACCTTTTTAGTCGTAAGGTCATTCATTTGTTGAGTCAGTCTCAACGAATTCGATTATCATGAAGCGTCTATTCAGGTAGAGCCCTAGATCATTGTCCCTTGGAATGTGATGGACTTATTTAAGAGGAGCGGATTGGGATGGGTTAGTTGCATGTGTATTCCATCTTTTATTATCACCCTATTTACTTTTAAACTTATAATTACTAATATGAAATTATGTTGGAGCTAATTTATGGAATGAGAAATGGTTTTGGAAATGATTTGTGATATAAGGAAATGATCATTGAAAAAGGTTTACTATTTTAAAAAACTTTTTTCATATGTATTTGGGAATCTGGACTTCGGATGTGAGTTATTGCCATTACCCAATTACATTTCATAGTTGATTTCAGTATTACTAATTAGGTTTACTAAGCCTAACATACTATTTTAGCATGTACTCAGAGACGACGATGAAGCCTTGGGTTAGCATAAGTTTAGGCATTTAGAAGGATATGAGATGTATGGCTCAAGATAAATAGGATCTGAAAGACGCTGGAAAAAGATTAATGTTTTTCTATCTATTGTTATGATAACACTTTAAGAGAAAGTGTGTTAAGGACTTATCTTTGACGTGAAGGATTGTCGAACAAGAGACAAAAATTCATTACGAATCTTTTTGATGTACAAAAACCTATTATATAGGGAATGTATTATGTAACGAAACTTTGTTATAATAAAAATGATTTGTTATTTAAATACGGTTATATGATGGTTGTATTCTCTTTCACTTGTGTTATTTTTTACCAGTAAATAACTCGTAACTCGAATATTAGAAATATTAACTCATACAATTCATATTACAGTATTAATGAAATTCATGTGTACATATTACAAATCGAAACGAATGTGTACATCATAGGATGATTTTCTTAACAATATTTTATTGAAAACTTTAGGCATATATAATTACTCCTTAGATGTTTGCAACTAGCATAAAAGATTAGTCTCTGAGACAATTTCACCTTAGTTAACATCGAACCTATAAGTATATACAAATTCATGTATAAATCTAGGTTTTGTTGTCCCTTACCATACTCCAAGATTAAGCCAGTTTTTACCAATTACCTTTTGACCTTTATTCTATATTCCAAAAACAATATTACCCAAGTCCCACACAAACTAGGGTAAGTGAGGTAGGATAGTCGACAACCTCGTTGTAACGATGAGAGACTACTTATATAGGAGAACTCCGAAAAAAATAAGATAGAAATAAAGATAAAAATAAAAATAAAAATAAGTAAATAAAAGTAAAAGTTTTGTAATCATATTTGCATTACAGTTATCCCTACATAAGATATATGTACAAAAAACACTAGTATGTGATGAGTTATAAATTGATATATGCCTGTATGAAGAGATTGACAAACAAAAAAGGAAATCGGCACATAAAGATGTGTAAAGGTCATGAAGCGAAACATGAATAAAATACAAAACTAATAGAATTGGATATAAGAAGATATTATGTTGGTTATTTTGATAACCAAAACATAAACGCAGAAGCATAAACTTTGGATCTTTGATCTCGAATCTGATTAGAAGAAAAGTTAAACATGAAAGAATGATTACATACCTGATTTCATTATGATCTTCGTATCTGAAGAACTAGGATTGGGTTTTCCAGTCTATCTCAAGAACTCTCTAAATCCCACAGCAAACCCTAAAACGAATTTCTTGTATGTACTTTCGTATATTGTAAATCCGGTTCTCATTACGTATTTATATAAATGGAGATATAACCGAATGTGAGAGATATTAGGGATTTAGGAGATCTTGAGTTAAATCGGGAACTCAACCCACAAGATAAATATGGTAAGTGTATATCTTTATTTATTAATAAAATCGGTCCATCAACAATTTTATATAATTTCCATAATAATATAAAATTAATGATAACATTATTTATATACATTTATTAGTGGTCCCAAAATATCCAACAATCTCCTAATGGACCACGAATGTATAAATGTATATATAAATGTATAAGCGCTTTAATGAATGTTATCATAGTATTGGTACCCTTAAACAATCTCGTCCACTAATCATACAAGTATAGGATCAAAGCGGTCTTTGTCACACCCCCGGACCAGACGGCGGAAACGTCCGGAGGTGGGTGACTTCATTGTGCAGTATCATAACAATTGAATATAAATGAAACAGAGCAATCCAAACATCATACATTGAGATAACAAACTTACATTGTTTACATATTGTATCTGTTCTTCGAGTTACACAAAAGAGACATAAGCAGAAAAATCCAAACTACAGATAATTAGTCCTGCATCCGCGCCCCTGTTTACCTGCTTACTAGATCCCTGAGAATACAAGCCGTTTTGAAAAGCGTCAACTAAAAAGTTGGTGAGTTCATAAGCATTTTTGTATAAAATCGTTTACACTTGTTTAGAATCGTTCTCATTATACTTTCAGAAAATCCGATATATTCTATGAAATCGTTTGACGTTTTGCCTTGAAAATCATGGATATATGTGTGTGCATGTCATTACTTTTGTTCATACTTATAAGGAGTGATTTTGAAAGGTAGTGTAATTTGTAAAAGCGAGCTGTGTACGAGAATAGTTATTTTGAATAGTAATAGTCAACCGTTTCCAGAAAAATCCCTTATTTTCAAAAAGAGAATATGGTTGAAAATCTTGTTCCTCTTATCAAGTAAAATTGAGTGTGCGTTCTAGTTTATCGTTATCGAAATCATAGAAAATCGTTTTCTCCAGAAAATCCTATATTTTCTGCTATAAAATATTCGTAAGTTCTAGTTCCAACTATGTATATGTGTGGGTTAATTTATCGTTTTCAAAATCGTTTACAAACGTTTTCCATAGAGTCCTACGCTTTTTAATTTGTAAAATAGCAGTATTACGACTCTATACTTGTTAGGAGAAAGAATCAACATGGCAATTGTGGACATTCTACGCGATGAAAAGGACAGTCAACGCAACAAATGCGGACCATCACTTATCATGTATAGGACGGTCAACACAACGTGCCAAAAATTTATTTATGAAGTTTTTCCTTACATAAATTTCTAGATGACATTACATATTCTAGTGAGCCATTATAACCATACTAATCTGACGGAGTGCCTGTTTTGGCGTTTCTCAGGCGCCCTCGGTTTGGAAAAGACATTTGTCACCCTACACTGTCCTGTCTAGCTCTAGCGAACAGCGAAGGTGCGGGGTGTCAACCCCGTATAGATCTATACACAAATTCCCGCTCTCCCTCCATGAGACTCTGGCTATAACTCCTTATAGGATTTAGACGTGCACTAATATTTTTATATTTAGGTACTTTTGAGATTTGTCTGACTAGAATATTAACAACCTTTTGAGCAATCGTTAGAGATCCATTATTTGTTAGATAAATAATGAAATCCGAACTTATTGAATAGAAATATCGTTCTCGTTCCATATCGTTGATTGTGCTCGTTAACTAGGTGCTCGTGTTCGTTCCTTTTCGTTTATTGAAAAATAAGTCATTTTAGTCAAGAGAGAAAGTGTCAAGTTATAATTTGTATAAATTTATAACTGCCGGTTATGACACGCATTTTCTGCCTTATGACATATAGAACATTACTTATGTTCTTGGAGGTTTTACGACAGCAGTTTATGACATGCAAATATTTTTGTCATGAAAAACTCTATTTTCGTATATTGTACTTGATAAAGCTAATTATATTAAATTATTTATAAATAACCTAACTAATCAGTTAATCTGGTAAGAGTCATGAGCCTGAATTAATACTCCAAGATAACCTTTATATTTATGTTTAACCAACAGTGATTTCAAAATATTATTATTTTCATATTTTTAATCACTTCCTGAAATATTTTATCTAACAACTTGTTTGAGTGAAGCTTGAAGGAATTTCTCATAGTTGTTGTAAAAATTCATGACTTATACGTGGTATATACTAGTTCTTGTTTCTAAACATGTTTTGTGAAAAATAATCCAAACTCTTGAGACTTAACCAAAAATTTTCGAGTTTTTGGACTAAGAGTAAGGAGTTCCATACTTAAGCATATGTAAGATGGCATGCATACACAATAAGCAATTAGATCATGATTTACCCAAGACATTTGACTTGTACTCTCCCCCAAAAACAATAAAAACTTGGAAAAAGTGGGGTATGAAGCTCACCTTGAGTTGGTTGAGGAGTTGTTTGGAGTTATGGAGTGAAGATCTCAAGCTTAAACTTTTGGCTGAGATGAGGAACTCCTCTGGGAAGAATGTTGTCCTAAGGTTGATTATCACATATTATTATGAGTAAAATAATATGGATTCATCTTGAAAATTATGTAAAATCTTAGACGAGTGGAGAACTTACTTTAGAAAAACTCCAGGGAAGATTTGAGAAATTTTGCTTCCAGCAAGATCCTTGTTCTTGCCTTTGGGATAAGCTTTTAAGAGGAAATGAGAGGAGTGAAAGGAAATGGATAGCCCAATCTTTCTTCTAATGTCGTTGTTTTAAGAGTATAAGAAAAAGGGAAGAATCTTTGGTGCATGGGGATCTGTTGGTCCATGCATGGATATTTGGTGGGTAAAGCATGGGATATTGTGATTTGCATGGGGAATAGGAGTTTCATCAAATCACCAAGTCACACTCTTTGTCCTTATCTTGATTTAGGATAGGATCTTCCTAAATCCTAAACTTTTATTTTATGAAAATATGATTTAAATAATTAAATTTGGCATAAAATAGAGGTTTTAGGGGTCTTAGATAGGGGTGTGCAAAAAACCGCACAAACCGCAAAAACCGTCCGCACCGCACCAAACCGCACCGCATAATGCGGTTTAGAATTTCGTGGTGCGGTTTGCGGTTCGTCATTTTATCAAACCGCACTATGCGGTGTGGTTTGCGGTTTGTATTTATAAAACCGCGGTTCAAACCGCACCGCACCGCATGTTATATATATACTTTTTTTTCTTTACTTTCTTATAACTTCGAATCACGATTTAGAAACTATGTATTTAAATATATATCTTACAATAATCAAGTATCTATAACGTAACATTAAATTACTATTAGATCAAGATCTCATGGTTTACAAGAATATAACAACTATAACGGCAATATAAAGCAATAACAGTGACACCTACAAAACTATAGTAGCATGAATCACAATTTATTAAAAACGATTTAACTTGAAAATTGTATTTGTTTTTATAAAATAAAAGCAATCAGTTTTTTTAACCGGGTCAGTTTTTTTGGATTTTTGATAGATTTAATGTTGAACAACTCATCAAACCGCACAAACCGCAACCAAACCGCATAAACCACCTGCATCAAACCGCACCGCATAACGCGGTTTTAAACATCTGTGGTACGGTTTGCGGTTTCTAAAATATTCAAACCGCATATGCGGTGCGGTTTGCGGTTTTGACTCTAAACCGCACCAAACCGCACCGCGCACACCCCTAGTCTTAGATATGAAAAATATGAGTTTGGTATGATTCCTGACGTCAAAATGCCTTAAAATGATAAAAAGGTCCGAAAATGACAAAAATCCGGAGTGGGGGCTGATTCCTGCGAGGGTCCGAAGTAGTTTTCCAAATTTCCGGAGCATTTCTCAAAGTTCCGGAGTCAACAGAAGAGTTCCGGAGTGGAGTCTCGGATTCCGAAGGCGCATGCGAGATCCGGAGGTCCAGACCGGAGGCTTCCGAAGCTGACTTGGATTTTTCCGAAGCGGGGCTAACCTTCCGGATGAGAGGCTTATTCCGGAGTCACCCTTCCGGCTTGCAAGATTGTCCGAATCAACATGGGCATTCCGGATCCATCAGAAGCATCTGAAATAGGGAGGGGTTCCGGCCTAAGAGGATTCCGGACTAGGAGGGTTCCGGACCAAGAGGTTCAGGACCAAGAGGGTTCCGGACCAAGAGGTTCAGGACCAAGAGGGTTCCGAACCAAGAGGGTCCTTTTGGGGTTTCCTCTTCCGGTTTTGAGTTGTTTTCGACTGAGGAAGGTGCTTAGAGAGATTTGAGAGAGATTTGAGATACGTGGAGAGATTTGGGAGAGATTTCACATACTTGGAGAGATTTGGGAGAGATTTCACATACTTGGAGAGATTTAGGAGGGATTCAATATACTTGGAGAGATTTCGCATACTTGGAGAGATTTGGGAGAGATTCAATATACTTGGAAAGATTTCGAATACTTGGAGAGATTTGGGAGAGATTCAATATACTTGGAGAGATTTCTCATACTTGGAGAGATTTGGGAGAGATTCAATATACTTGGAGAGATTTACATTCTAACACTACATGGCTCCTTAGGAACTCATATTGTACACTTAGGTGTGTTAGCACAAATCTCACAATAGTCCTTGCTTACTTGAGGACGGAATTTCCTAGCCAAAAAGGCTAGTTGTGACACTCTTCATTACAATTTATGAAACTAAACCCATCAATGGTCACATATACATATATAACTAACGACATAGATTAAACATGATGTGTGATTTTAAAATCTAAATAGATTTCCAACGAGTTCCTCTTTAGATTGAAGTGAGATCAAACTTCAAATAAGTGTAACTAATAATGCAGTTAAACGAATTCTTAATTCTGTACAGCAAAACATAATTGTTCTTAAACTAAACATAAAGCACCATAAAACTCCAACTAAAACTAAATCTTACACCAACGTGTGTAGTATTCTCATGAAAGACCTAGGGAGCGGATCCGCTTTCATGGAGTTTGTTCATATGTGTTATATATATTTCCATTTTGCACTATTGTGTTAACAGAAGGAAACTTGATGTCGATATGATTTGACTTAATAGAACTTCTGTTATTAGAATATAACATTGCTGACTTATTATCACGACTTTAGTGGTCTTTCAATACCATTAATGTGTAGCCTCGTGACAAATTTTCACAACCATATTTCATGCTACAAATTATGCTGCCATTATGGAAGAAGCTACCAAAGTCTATTCCATGAAATGGCTCATCATGCTAAAATGTAAAAGTATCCCGACATGGATCGGTAACCATTTTCGCATCTAATAAAATCAGGTTCTTAATAAAAATGATCTCCAAAACATCTTATTTCCTATAGTTTAGCATATAGCCTTTTGTTATATATAGATATCTCGAAATCCATTTTTCTACTTTCTTATAATCCAAACTTGGGTTGCGTAGATATCTGCCAAAATCCAGAAAGATAAATTTACTCCCACTTAATCTGTGATACACAAAATAATGTATTGTATTTAACTCAAAACCAAAAGAGATAATAAATTGATGAAAAGTGTGGTACCACGCATAGGATATCCAAAGTTGAGGTTGTTGAGTTTGTGTATTCAGAATAGGGGATTGAATAACATTGTCAATCACTGATTCATAATCTGCATACTATCGAAAGCAATAATAGGAATCAAGATTGATTCCTCCTTAAGGACAATGTTTTAACCTTGTTTCTCCCCCAAACTCAACATCCTCAAAGAATGTTGCTCTATCCAAAATGCAAGGTCAATATCCATGCAATTGAGAACTAACATAATGCCCTCATTCCATTCCTTAAATCTAATGTCATTGAGTAAATTAATCATAAATGTGAGCAGTGTTAGCAGTATAATACCATAATTCAAATTTTTGTTTTGAGAACATAATCAAATCTATTTTTATGTAGAAGGAAGTTGCGCCAACCTTGGGGATGTTGTGCCAAATGATAGCATGATGCGTCATCATCTCTGAAGTTGCGCCAAGGTGATGTTAAGCCAAGGAGATGTTGTTGCTCCATCAAGAAGGGAAGTTGTGCCATGAAGGAGATATTGCGCCATCATGGACCATCTAGGTACATGATGTGCCATCTTGATTCCTTTGTTGTGTCATGGTGATTCATATATGCTTAGAAGATGATGATACTCAAGAAATATACCATGTTGTGCTACCATGATGGATGTTGGGCCATTAGTGATCATGATGCTCCAAATGTGCATTATGTTGCTCCATTATGGTCAAGGTGGTCCATCATGTGTGTTGCTGATGCTCATGGGTTGGATGACATGGAAAAATGTTCTAGAAGATGTTGCATGGCGGAATATGATTGGTTGTCACCATTCACGGACCTATGGGCCAATGCGCTTGGCCCATTAGGGTTTTAGGTGTGATCCATCAACTATAAATAGGGATGCCTGCTTAGTCATTTGATGTGTCTTGTATCTTGTATCATTAGTGAGTAGGACGAATCTCTGGTGAACTGTACTTGTAACCTCTGTTTGAGAACTCTGAAATAAAGAATATTCCCCTCCTGCCCGTGGACGTAGGTCACATTGACCGAACCACATAAATAGTGTGTCTTTGTGTGCTTTTAGTTTTGCTTGTTATCCGTATTACTTCCTAACAAGGGTCATCAGGACTTGGCAAGTGGTATCAGATTTGTTCTGAGTCTTGACAAGTATCATCTGATTTCCTAACACATCACAATTTTAAATAAAGCTGGAAATAATCGTTTTAGGTAACCAAAAGATGTATGACCAAATGTACGATGATACAACAAAATATCTAATTCCTTTTTATTCCATTGATGTTCTTCTGCAAATAGAGCTTCCTCCTCCTTATTTGAATTTCCCGGTTTCATCTCCAAGTAATAAAGCTTTCCTTTCCTAACACCATAACCAATCGTTTGTCTCATTTGAATGTCCTTAAAAACACAATGACCGGGCCAAAAAATCACAACACAATGTAAATTAGTTGTAATATAAGATACCAGTAAGAGGTTAGAGTCCAAGGACGGAACAACTAAAATGGTGTCCAAATTCATTGTTTCAGTAAGGGTTAAGGAACCCTTACCAGTTACTGAAGTTAAGTTCCCATCTGCTGTGGAAACAGATTTTTGTGTTGAATGTATGAGAGAGGAGGTGTTTTAGGGTCAAAAGTCATATAGTATGTCGCACCCGAATCAATTATCCATTCACTATTCTTAACAGGTATAGAATTATTTAAAGACATACCATTATGGGACTCGGCATTGAGAGCAACAACATCATAATTCTTACTTTCATCAACAACCGCTATGGGTATCTTTTTGTTGTTCTTCTTTCGAGGTTCACGGGTATGATCCCACCATTCTAGATATCCTACAATTTCAAAGCATCCAGTTTTGGTGTGACCGGTCTTGTTGAAATGACTACACTTGAGTGAGCTTTTATCAACTTGGTTTATCTTTTGCTGCTGTCGAGCTATCATTACAGATGCATCCAGATCACTAGATTCTCCTTGGAGGGTGGCATGTCGTGTGGCGTCCCTATGGATGAGTGCATAACATTCCTCCAATTTTGGGATTGGATCCTTGAGAAGTATGTCACCGCGGATCTGTTCGAATTTGGTATCCAAACCAGCAAGAAAAATATGGACTCGCAGTCGGTCAACAACCCTACGATAAGTTGTAACATCATCCGGATCTTTCATGACCACCTTATGACGATGATCTAACTCAAGAAAAATTGTAGTTAGTTCCCCATAATATTCAGAAAGAGGTTTACCATTTTGTTTGGATGTAAAGGCTTTTCTGGTTCAACGGAAAAACTTGTAATTCATCGCTTCCATCATAGAAGGTTTTTTATATTGAATTTAATATTTCATATGCAGATGATAAGCGCAAGTACCTTTTCATGATATATGGACTCATTGACATTAGAAGCCATTGTTTCCCTTTTTGGTTGTCGGCATACCACTTTTCGTACCCTTCATCTGTTTCTTTGGGAGGAGGTGTTTTTCCACGGATGTAAGAAAGTTTCTCTCTTTCTGCAAGATGCATCTCCAACAGTTGAGACCAAACATCATACTTCGATTCGGTGAGGATGATTCCTGCATTGAACATAACTTCTGAGTGAATAATAACAGGTATGTTTTCCCATGTTCCTGTTGACGATCCATATTTTTCTCCTGTTATCGTTGGATATTTAGGAGAGACGATAGGAGATGCGAATGGTGGCTTAAAGAATATAGGGCTTTCATGGATTTACAGGTTTTAGAGCGTAAACCTTTCTTTCAATCCCTGAAAGAAAGGAAACCAAATCTCTTATATCTCTTTAATATTCCATAATCTAAACATATCTTTTATTTTAAAAATAAATCGTAACAAATAAGACATCTAAAGAAAGTGTGCATAGATTGATGATAATCCACAAATAGATAATCCTAGTTTGGAACTCCCATAAAAGGAATTGTTGCAATTATAATGGGACAAACATGTATGATGTATGGTGGCCATTATGGAAACTAAGAAATCTTAACTCATTGGAAATGTAGCCAGATGCATATGTTGAACATATTACATCTATTAAAATTTAAAGTCAACGACCCCTACAAAAAATAATATATGTCCGACATGGATGTAGATTAAAATTGTTATTAAAATAATTTCTGATTTAACTTCACCAGCTGCACCCTCAGAAACTATTACAGCCCTATATGTTTGTAGGTTTCCGTATTTGGTCCATATGCTATCTATATTCATTCCTGTATAAACTGTATTATATTATGCTTATTGTTATAAGGTTGACTTTGCAATCTTATAAGTAATTAGTCACCTCAATCTCCACTTATCCCACCCCAATCCTTTTGGAAATTACTTGCTTAGAACATCTGCATTCATAGATACATTTGAAATATAATTTCATAGGTAAGAGTACTATATGCGGTAGGGAAAAGTTCAAATATTTTACATCTTTTTACAGAACCTAGGAACCATATGATTCACATGTGAATTAGAAGAGATACATATGCGAATCTGCTTGTACAATGAAAAATACAAAGATGCAGTGGCATTTTCCTTGTAAAAAGAATTCACATGCAGATCCCTTCTTATTCACATGTTAATCGCGATGATTCCTTGGTTAAATGAAATGATATGGTTCCTTATGGAGCTCTACCCAAATGGAGTATTATATAGCTTATGTAGATGTTAAATACTGATATACTAATAAGTTGTCTTTTTTCTTTGATTATGAAGGTGATATAACAAGAATCAAACCACAATGAGTGGGAGGGTTGGTGCTGATGTTGAGTGGAAGGATTCGGATACGAATAGTGTACCTTCCTTCCACCAAACGGATGATTTGCCTTATGTTCATAAGGTAGGGAAGCCTCCAAAGCAAGATTTGTTGAAAGAGATCAAAACCGGCCTCAAGGAAACTTTTCTTTCTGATGATCCATTGAAACCTTTCAAGGGCCAGTCAAGAAAGAAAAAACTTGTCCTTGGATTTCAAACCCTTTTTCCAATACTTGGATGGGTTAGAGATTATAGTTTCTCTAAGTTTAAAGGCGATCTTATTGCTGGATGTACCATTGCAAGTCTTTGTATCCCTCAGGTAATTAACATAAATGGTGTGTTTTTGTATGATTCAAAATGACATTTCCTTTTTGTGTGAATGACTGGGGTTGCCATTTCTAGACAATATAGTTGGGTCCGGGTGATATTTTTGCACAAAGAGACTATATATCGGCTCTTAGGAGGCCACTTTTCACATGATTTTGGTGGGGCTAGACTGCTAGACCTAGACAGTGTGAGCTTGCGATGTTGCTGAAAACATAATCCTTTTTGTAGAAATAAACGGAGGTTTAAGTCTCATTTCACTTCCAATTAGGTAGATTGAGCTCTTGAACAGCCACTTAAATGGGCCACAATGAAGCTGGGTTGCTACAAGAATAGCTATTTTAGAAAGAAACACTTTAGTATGTGAAAAAAAGAGCCTGTATTTTTATATACATCAACGATACCATGCTCTAATTCTTTTTCTACTCTTGTTTTCAGGATATTGGCTATGCAAAACTAGCAAACCTGGACGCCCAATATGGATTGTGTAAGTTTTCTCAAAAGTTCATCTTCTTTCAACAAAATTTTCTCAAATCTTTGACCAATATATTCTAATACAAACCTACAGACTCGAGCTTCGTTCCACCTCTTATCTACGCCTTCATGGGAAGCTCAAGAGATATCGCCATTGGTCCAGTTGCAGTCGTTTCTCTTCTACTTGGAACTATGCTTCGAGAGGAACTCGACCCCATCAAACAAAAACACGATTACGAACGTCTCGCATTTACTGCAACTTTCTTTGCTGGCGTCACTCAATTCACACTAGGGTTTTTCAGGTATATTTATTCACATCTAATCTTCACACTTATGATCCATCAAAACACTATCGTTTTGGTCCCGGTGTTTATAGTTTGGACCTTTTGGTTTGTTTCTTTCTCAGATTGGGTTTTCTGATCGACTTTTTGTCGCATGCTGCCATTGTCGGGTTCATGGGAGGAGCTGCTGTCACCATCGCACTTCAACAGCTGAAAGGGTTGTTTGGAATCAAAGACTTCACCAAAAAGACGGACATTATTTCCGTCATGCGTTCTGTGGTTCAATCAGCACATCATGGGGTGAGTTGATCTTTCTTTGATTAATAGAACACAAAAAAATTAAAGATTGTTACAACTTGAGTGATTTGACTTTTTTTTTTTTCTTTTCTTAGTGGAACTGGCAGACGTTACTGATAGGAGTCTCATTCTTGATCTTCCTTCTTGTTGCCAAGTTCATCGTATAAGACTTGTTCTTTCGGTTTCTCTCGCTGAATGATTTGTAGTTTACACTCTTCTAGCTCCTCAATTCACATTTTGTTTTTCAATTTGGTCAGGGCAAGAAGAACAAGAAGCTCTTTTGGGTGCCTGCTATAGCTCCATTGATTTCCGTTATTATCTCGACTTTTTCCGTCTTCATCACTCGTGCAGACAAAGAAGGTGTTCAAATAGTAAGTTCAGAGGGCAACCACAATTTACTTAAATCTATAGTGTTTAATACCTATAAAACATTATTTTTAACACCCCAACCCATTAAACACATTTTCAATCTTAAGATTCATTTTATTATTCAACCATTCATTCAATACTCCACTCCATGTCCACCCGCACTCCATTCAACTTCTATTCAACTCCTATACAGCTTACATTGTGAATGTTTTTAGTTAATCATATGACCATTTTTTATTTACTAAAATGCCATTGATGATATTTCCAGGTACGTCATATCGAGCAAGGAATCAATCCATCATCGGCACATGAAATTTTTTTCGATGGCCCCTTCCTTGCCAAAGGTTTCAAGATTGGAGTAATTGCAGGATTGATTGCACTCACGGTATATCACTACCCCCCCCCCCACCCACCCACCCACACACACATAAACTAAACACATGTATATATGAGTTATATGCTTAATTATATTTATATAAAACACAGGAAGCTGTGGCAATTGGAAGAACATTTGCTTCAATGAAGGACTATCAGATTGATGGAAACAAAGAAATGGTGGCTCTAGGCTCCATGAACATAGTTGGTTCATTGACAAGTTGTTATGTTGCAACAGGTGTGTGGAGTAAATTAAGTTTCCATTTATCACGATATGGTAGTGTTGTTGGAGAAAGCCACATGAAGATAGGAGGAAAAAAGGAGAATTCTTTATACAGAAAGAAAGATAAACATTTTTATTAATCAATCACACAAAGATTACATACCCAGATATATGTATAGTACATGACACAGTTACATCTGAACCAACACAATGGTTGGTGACCAATCACGATGGTTGATGATTAACCACCAAAAAATAACGGTTCTAACACTAACTTTATTTCTAAGGCTATTAGGTGTGGACAACATGTTAAGACATGTTATCATACCTAAAATTTGTCAGGTCACATGTCATGTTATCCTTAACACCATTTGACTTATGTAGGAAATGGTGTTCAAATGTTATAACATGTTAGAGAGAGAGAGAGAGAGAAAGAGAGAGAGGGAGAGGCTTTTGATTGGTTAATGCTCACGTTACTTCCTATGGCCATGATAACATTTCTTAACAAAACATCAAAAGCCATGAGAGAGGGGGCGGTGTGTTGCTCGTTATGGCGGCGTCATTAGACTTCCAACTCGGATTAACGTCTCTTGGCGTTGCCCGTACCTACCAGTCTAACTGTACCTGCCTTCTTAACAACATTAATTATTTCTTAAAATTCCTAAACTAACCCTAAGTCTAGATTACATTTCAACAAGTGTTTGGTAGAATTAATGATTGATTCCATTCCTACGGTTTTTTCCTTGTAGGGTCGTTTTCTCGATCAGCAGTGAATTACATGGCGGGATGCAACACCGCAGTGTCCAACATCGTGATGTCTATCATCGTATTATTGACTCTTTATGTCATCACCCCATTATTCAAATACACTCCAAATGCAATCCTAGCCTCCATCATTATATCAGCAGTTGTAGGTCTCATTGACCTTGATGCAGCAATCCTACTATGGAAGATTGATAAATTTGACTTTGTAGCTTGTATGGGTGCCTTTTTCGGTGTTATTTTCGCTTCTGTTGAAATTGGCCTCCTCATTGCGGTAAAAAAGCATCTTACTTCGAAAGTCTTTCATTCATGAAGATTTTCTGGTAATATTAAGATTAGTTGTTTTTGTAATTGTTTTTATAGGTTGCTATATCGTTTGGAAAAATTTTGTTACAAGTGACGAGACCCCGTACAGCGGTGCTTGGTAAGATCCCACGGACTAGCGTGTACCGTAACGTAGAGCAGTATCTCGGTGCCACTAGAGTTCCCGGTGTTCTAATAATCAGAGTTGATTCTGCCATTTACTTCTCTAATTCCAACTACATCAAGGAGAGGTAATGAACAATAAAAAAATTTATTCCATTCAAAAATATGAGGTTAGGTTTAGGGTTTGCAAAAGATATAATTAAGTACCCTAATGATGATCAATAATCGAAAATAGCTGTAGAAAATTACTTTTCATGTTGGGTGTAAACATTCTCATATATACTTGTTATTGTAGGATTTTGAGGTGGCTAAGGGACGAGGAAGAATCGTTTAAAGATCAACCCAAAGTTCAATATTTGATAGTTGATATGTCACGTAAGGGACATTATTGTAAATTTTCCTTGTCATAATATGAAACATTTGATCAAAAATTGACATAGGTTTCTTCGTATTGCAGCGGTTACTGATATTGATACGAGTGGCATTCATGCATTGGAAGAATTGCATGGTGGTCTACGAAAGAAAGATGTTCAGGTAACTATATAATCAATCTGTTGTAATGTTGATTATTTAATTGCGGTTATAATTAACATGATATGGCTGAGTTGTTTTTCTTTTTAATTAAGTCATATCTGGATAAATAATATTTGAGATATATTTAAGGAAAAAAAGATAGAAAGATAGCTAAAGACAAATTCACAAATATTTAAGATTTAATGGGACGGGGCACTTGTATATATTATTTATTATTTATTATTATTATTAATTTTAATATATATTGAGATGATTTTGTTTAGTTGTTCTTCATTCTGTCATTCTCTATTTAATTAGTTGTTCTCTTGTGCATAAAGTTAAAAAAAGAAATCTAACATGATTTTGTTTGCGAACACAGCTTATTTTAACAAATCCGGGACAAACCGTACTCGACAAGCTACACGCGGCTAATTTCGTAGATTTGATCGGGGAAGACAAGATCTTCCTAAGTGTTGCCGACGCTGTTCTAACATTTGCCCCAAAGATGGAGCAAGCATAAAATATCACTTTATTTTTATTTTATCCCGCGGGTTATATATATAATGGTGTGTTTATATTCTTTTTAAGGTTTTAAAATTTTGTGGAAAGGAGGCAAGATATATAAAGGAATTGAGAGGATGCATGAAGGTTGTACATGACAAGCCAACCAAATGACAACTATTTCTTCCCCGATGTGTGTGTGCATCTGTTGTTATATACCATGCGGCCAGAAATATCAAAAGCTTATTTATTGAATTTTTTCAGTATTGTAATTTATAAAGACTCGTATGTTTTTTGTGTGCTCATAATTTGTTAATTGTTGTTGGTGGAAGTAATATTTTCTTAACTCTAATAATATAATTTGACACTATTTATTTTATATTATTTGTAATAACTTTTAACGGGGTGGTTTTATTTTATGAAATTCATTTTATAAGGCTATAAAGAGAGTAGGTGTATTGGCATCCTACTTGGCGGACGGCATGCCAAAGGAACACCGCCCCCTTCAGATGTCATGCTTAGAAAACTAGAAAATTTGGAAAGAAGGTGAATAACTCCATCACTAACACTATAATTTCTATCATCGGAAAATTATGTGTCAAAGTAGTGTCGTCATCCAAATTCTGTTAAATAATAACATGTAAGGTCAGACGGAGTGGGTGCGGTCCAGTCCGCACTCCATCCGCCTCATCATCACAAACAACGCCCCCTAGCTAGGTGCGGATGAGGCCGCACTACGGCCTTCCAGGGGAGCGTTTCTTCCTTGAATCTCATTGGTCCTCGTGGTTACCGTTTACAAACAGTCATTTTTCAAAAAAAATAATTTCTCTTTTTTACCAACACTATAAATACCTTATCAAATTAACCAAAAACACTCACAAACATTTTATTTTTTTACCATCTTCTCTATTTTAAAATCCACAAAAATGTCATCCTCCAAAAATCAAACCAACGAAAAAACACTACTAGAAAAACCACAACTCCAAGACTTTCACTCGATCAACCGGTTTATTCGTCGTCTTTCTACCACTACGGGGGTATGCTTCCCTATTTTCCGCAACGTCCTACGCAACCATTTCCACAAACACAACCACAATTTGACCAAGATTTTGATCCTTTTGATTTTGGTTCCCAACCATAGTTTGTCCCACAAACACAATCACAACTACAAACATCCATTTCCAAATCCGAACTAGAATTTGTTCCATAAACTCAACCCTCTCAACCAGGAAATAAAAGAAAAGAGAAGGCGGAAGCTAAACTGTGGTCATCTCAAGAAGAGTTAGTATTAGCACAATAATGGATTGACGTTTCAGAGGACGCGAAGACGGGAGGGAACCAAAAACATGATCATTTTTGGATGCGCGTTAGAGCTCGATTCCACAAAGGAATGAACCTACAACCATATCGTACTAAACATCAGGTGTACTCAAAATGGGGAAAAATGTACAAAGACGTCATGTTGTTTAACAATTTATATAACAACATGAAACGGCAATGGAAAAGCAGCGAAAGTGACGAAATGATTTTGGAGAAAGTTTTTAACATTTATCTAAAAGAGAAAAAGAAGACTTTCAAGTTTTTTGAAGTTTGGAATCTACTCAAAGGCAACAAAAAAATGGCAAAATCTAAAAACAAGCGATAAGGACATCGATAGTGGATCAAAATGGCCAAGAACTTCCGAATCCGAACACACTTCATTGGATGTTCGTGTTGGTTTCGACCTCAACGAGGATGAGTCCGTTCAATTGTCACCACCCCCCCCCCCCCCGACCAATGGGAAGGGACAAACAAAAAACAAAGGCAATGGCAAAGCGTCAGAATCGGATGACTTGAAAGAAATGGCCGATAATGTGCAAGGCATAAAAGATAGAATGGATAAATTTTTGCAACTTTCTTCGGATAGAGAGAGTCGGAAACAAAGGGACAGCGACCTGAGAGTGCTATCGATGGACACGCCGAATTTGACCGGAGATGCGCTTCAAGTTGTTTTGCAAATGAAGGAAGACGTGAAAAAACGTTACGCTATCGTGGTTAATTTGTAGTTGTTTTCCAAGTTTTTAATTATTTGATGTGTGTGTGTGTGTGTTTTTTTAAGTTGTAGGTTTAAGCTTTCTAGTTTTTATTTTCTAATTTCCTAGGATTTTTTTTAAGTAATGTAATGGTTTTTATTTTTAATTAATGAAATCTTTTGTTTTTAATTAAAACTCAAAAATTTATTTATTTAAAAATAAAAATAATTAAAGGAGTGTGGCACTATTCCTTGGGTCTGGTATGAAACCACACTTTTGTGATAAAGGATGAGGTGGCGCTTACATGTCATTGCGGTTTCATGAGGGAGTGTGGCACCACTCCCTCCAGCCTAATTGTAATTCTCATTTGGGGAGGCACAATCAAAATACGTTAACGTATATGAATATTTAAAAGGATCTTTTTTATTTTTTTCTTATTTAAAGATTTTATTTTTGTTTTGGTCCCTCTGCTTCGTGGAGTTTTTGACGTAAGTCTTGTGCTCTTAGAAAATAATACTAAAACACTTGTGTTTTAATTTATTTATCATTTACTTATAGTTTTAATTAAAAAAAAAAAAGAACCTAATTACCATCGGTTAACTAAGGGCATGTTCTCGAGTTAAACTTAACAAGGGAAAAGAAGAAAAATTGATTGGAGTGAAAAGAATATAAAAGAAATTGGTGTTTCTGTGCTTTATTAAAGAGCGCAAGTGAAAAGAAAATGGAAGGAAATCTTTCCCTCCTAACTTTCTTTCCAATTTGAAAGGATTTGGAGAGAAAATAGCAATATATTTAATTTTCCTTTCACTTCTCTTCAACTCGGATACTTAAAGTATAATTTTCTTGCACTTTACTTAATTTCTCTTTCTCTCCTTACTTTCTTTCCCCTTCTTTTCTTTTCTTCACTAAAACTGAGGAAGTGGGTGTAACACATGTGATCTTCATGTCACCTACTATTTCCCCCGTACAGTTTCATCCTTACTCCCGGTTATTCCACCCTTCATTGGTTATACTAGCAAGTGCATTGTCGCTACTACCTCCGCCACCGATTTCTTTCGACCCCTCCATCATTTCCATCTGATGACCATCTGCCATCACTGGCAAGCACTTCCTTCTTCCATGTATCAATCTTTCAAAAGTTGTAATCTTAACTATTTTTCATTAATATGAGAATCTGAGGTAGTAAACACTGTCTTGATATGTATTTGTTTTTTAGAAAATAGAAAGGATTAGCAATGAAGGATACAATTTTGTCGACTTAAACATATTTTCCAAGCTGATATGTTCCGTTTCTCACCAATTACAAACTTCTTCATTCATTTACAAATCAGCATGTTTAAGAGCTTAGATACGATCGAAACAAGTAAATACCACCATAGATGTAGGTAGTATCGATCTTTATATTCTTGTTCTTCTATTGGGTTTCAAAGATTTAAGATCAAAAGCTCTAAATTAGTGTTAATTTTCTTAGAATAAGAAGAAGTATAGGGTGACCATGATATGGTACCGATCTCTTTTTACCCAAATCGTGTACCATACCAACTATAGTTTGTACATAAGTTTTTCTACTAGTACCATACCAATTTATTTTACTACGAACTAGTTTAATCGGTACAAAATGGTAATTGTCACTACAAAACATCTATAGGGACGAAACTTATAAGGATGACAAAAGTCGTCGCTATAGACGATCATATAGGGACGACATATGGTCGCTATGGAGTTGACCAAACAATTTTTACTTTTTATGCTAAAGTGACAACAAATCGCCTCTACTTGTAAAGCGGGAACGAAAAAAATGTTGGCGGGATTCCAAAAAGCTAAAGGGACAACATATTGTCGCAAAAATAAATTATTATTATAATAATAATAATTATTATTATTATTATTATTATTATATATATATAGTTTAATTAGAATATAGGGGCGACGTCATTTTGTTTAAGGGTATAGGGACGACAAGTCGTCGGGTTTGATGCTCACTGAAATCAGAAATGTATCCCTTTCTCATTAATCGATCGCTGCTCCTCCTTTGGCTCTCGCTCTCTCAAGCGGCGATTTGTTTCATGTCGGCCACCACAACGACGACCAGGTAACCGTCGGCCTCCACAGTGACCACCATCTTAGTTGCGATGTTGGTCTGACGATTACTTTTCTCAATCTCATAGCCCACTTCACTTTTTTCTCTCTTTCGATCACAAGTTTTCTTCTTGCCAACTATCTCAAAGAAGACCCGTCGGCCTCTACTCCTTCGCTTCCGGCGACCTCATTCCCTTGAGATTGTGTGCTTAAATAAGAAGACGAGGAGACTGGGAGAATTACGAGGCTACCTTTGAGGTTTTTCTTATTCATTAGTTTTTTTGGTTTATAATCGTGCAATTATTTTATGATTGTTTCTTGGATTCTAATTTCTTTGATACCGACAGGACTAGGGTTTGCCCCCTCGGGACAACTGTTGGTGCGGAATGCATTAGCGACATCTGCTAACCACCGCCTGCTTGCTATCGGTTCCTTCTCCCCATAGTAGTTCGGAGCCCCACATGCCCGGAACTCCCTGAAGGTCAATGAACGTGTCCATATCAAGGCCACCATCTCAGAATGGAAAGAGCCGAAACGCTCCTCAAACAGCTCCACAATACCCTCCTTGATCGTACTGAAGATCACAGGAGTCTGCTCGAGAATGAAACGCATAATCCCAGACGAAACGAACTCCCTCGTCTGATCATCCAACTGCCCGGCTCCAGAACCTAAGCCTGAGCCCTCACCAGCACCAGAACTACCAACCGACATGCCTCGAAGAGTCACCATACTGAAAATAGACCATATAAACCATCAGAACACGCATCAAAATATATCGAGGGATCCTTGACTCGAGTACGGATCCTCTGCTTCCAGTAGTACGGGCCCATACTACATTCCACATCAATCTGTACTTTCCTCCAGGATTTCCTTGAATCCGCCAAGTCACTTTATATCTATACAATCAACCCTCATCAAGACAAGGCTCCCAACACTAAATCTCTTCCTAGGTTTTCCTAGGGCAAACTCCATACCACTCTCCGCCATCAACTGCAGAAAGAACTCCCGCTAACTTCCTCTAACTAGCTCACGAATACAATTACATATCATCAAAACCAGATAATTTTTCGAATGAGAGGTCTCACACTACAAAGGTTGGATTTAAACAAGAGCTGCGCAATAGAGTTAAAACCTAACCTTCTAAAATTATCTAGTCTCAGTAATAAGTAACTTAACATATTCACTTACTAGTTAGCTTAAACTAGTGAGAACTCCTAAAAAGCACAAAGCAAGCAGCATTCGAGCATCGAGTAATTAGAACCAAGCATAACGTAATCAGGTCATCCTATCACTGACTGATCAGTACTAGCATGCAAGTCTACAACCTCATACAATATGCATACAAAGGCATCGCTCCTAGCATTCTATCATGCAAATATTGAGCAGATCCTTAGCCCTAACTAGCATGTGATTCACATATTTAAAATTCAAATCATATCAGATAACATGTATGGGTATTTTGGGAAAACTTACTTGAGCTCGGTCGATTGCATGCACCACATCCTTTCTTGTATTAGAAAACCCTTTTCTTTAAAAACATTTCTTTTTGAAAATATTTACAAAATCATCGCTTTGAGTTCAGACACACCGGAGAGTATGTCTGAATCCCTCAAACTAAGGCTCTGATACCAACTTATAACGTCCCAAAATTTTCATTTTAAAATTTATAAAACAGTAATCCAAAACATTGTTATACGACAAAAGTGTAACACTACATCACAAAATATCATAGTAAATCTCAAAATGCAGAATAGAGTGGTATGTGCTCTGCAATCATCTTGGGCTCTTCCCTTTCGAACCAGAAGTATCTGAAACGTCAACTGAAAACTGTAAGCACAAAGCTTAGTGAGTTCCCCAAACTACCACATATCATACATAATAAACACATATTGGGCCCCCGCCGTACATCGGGCCTCACCCCGCATTGAGTCCTACTCAGCCTTGGTCCCCGCCCGGTATCGAGCCCCGCTTGGATTACAGACCGGTCATTTATTAGGCCCCGCTTGACATCGGGTCCTGCCCGGTACACATATAAACATATAATCATGCTAACACATGCGATAATCACAAACACAATAGCATACAATACAGTCATCGGGCTTCGCCCGGCATCGAGCCTCACTCGGTATACATACCATCACATAACACATGCAAGAGTCACGCATACATCTAGCATCCTAACATAATTATCATGGGCCGGCATTGATGCCTTCAACCTGCTAAACCCAGTGAGGAAACTCACCTCAGACTGCTGAATCTCACAGATAAGTCTTTGGCTGTTGGTCCACTTAAATCCCCGCGCTATCAACATAAAATAATTGGATCCCGACTTACACTACGAGTCCAAACTAGGGTAAAAGGCCTTTTTACCCTTTACCTAACTTGGCAAAAGGCCAAGGCCTAAGCCAACTATCTAAAATGCCTAAATTTTAAAATGATCATCCAAAGCCCAAATATGGCCTAATCTTCCAAATTGGGCCCAAATCCCTTCGTGGTCCTTCAACCAAAAGAGTCCAATAAAATACATCAGCCCAAAAATAGAATTCTGATGGCCCAACAAATCCCTAGACTCCTAAATACCATTTCTGTTATTTTTATTATCTTTTGGAAAAGATTTTTGACTCTTTTGACGTTGAAATGTTTTTGATCTTTGATTCAAACAATTTTCAACAACATTTTGATTTGAATAAAATTCTTTATCAGTCACTTTCAAATTATCCTCTTGAAACAATTCATTCAACTTAGGATCAATTTTATCACCATTTCTCTTTGTGACAAAAACTTGATTTGGAACATCCATAAATTGTGGATAAAGCACCGAGTTTCGTTCAAGAAAATGTTTTCCTTTTTATTTCAAAATTTGTGTGTATTCCTCTAAATCCTTAACACTTGTGCTTCAACAAATCGTGAAATTTATTTTTCACTCGAATAATTATCACTTTCACTTTCATTATATGTTATGTCTTCGACAATAACAGATTCTAGAGAATGATCAGTTCTAGTTGTCGAAGATGAATCATTGTTTAGCTTCAATTTTGAATAATCATTTTCTTCACTTTTAACCAACGAAATGATATTAATGACAGAAAATTTTGAGCAATTAACACATCCATCTTCCTCACTTTCACTGATATTATCATAAATATCTTCGATATCAGCAAAATTTTGTTGAGTACTTTGTGTCGAAGTCTCAGTTTTGTTCAAAGTTTTCATTTGTTCGTTTTTATACAGAGTATCATTCACAATATCAACTAAATCATCAACATCCCAATAATCATCGATATTAACAATACCATAAGCATACAAATCATTAGGATCTTGATTATATTTAGCTACCTTGCTTTCATAATCATAATTAATCTCATCAACTAATTCATGCTCAAAGTTAAGAACACGTATCATCAAAATGACATAAAAATAGCATTCTAAGAATTTAAAGGAACATTAAGAGAGATAAAAAGATCATGTAGCTTCTCAGTCATGGGAGACTTCGAACTTGTTGACATGCAACATCTTCCTTCAATCATCTCTTCCTCCTCGTCACTCCCATCTTCACTTTCCTCCACAAACTCACCAAACAATTAACCTTTGAAACATTTCTACCATTAAAACAATTAAAACAATTAACCTTTGATGAAAAGTACTAATATCTCGTTTCTACCATTAAAACAATTAACCTTTGATGAAAAGTACTAATATCTCGCACATAATTACAAAAATATCATATCATCTCGTGAGATTTTAACGATAAATAAAATTAAATCTTCACATTTTATTTTTTTCAATCACACGAAAAATATTTGTTAATGTGGTTCCTACCAATTTTTTAGTTCTAACATGATCCTATATATATATATATATATATATATATATATATATATATATATATATATATATATATATATATATATATGTTTGTGTGTGTGTGTGTTCTAAAAATCGGCCTAGACGGCTTCTTGCTGTCTATGATTAATGCTAGTCGGTCGAGTTAGGTGGAGTCGACCATGGACGTCTGTAGGCGATCCTAGGCGGTCTAAGCCGGTAAAAAAAGTCAGTTCAAAATTTTCAAAAAAAATCCCAGATTAATCAAATTTATAATATTGGATGACTAAATTATGATGATTGATTACTAAAATTGTTAAAAAGATCATCAATTAGTCTAAATATTATTATATACAATGATTTAAATATTTAGACGATTGAATATGTCATAGTTTTATGGTTTTTTTACTTATTTTGTTAGGATATAGGTAATATTTAATTTTTAAAAAAAATAAATTCTATTACAATTAAGGGTCTCCGCCTAGGCGCCGATTAATCGCCGTCTACACCGATTAGTCCCTTAACCGGTCAACTGTCCGACCACCGCCTAGGGACTTTTACAATGCATGATGAATGAGTGATTCCTTAGAGGACGAATGATCGAGAATCTCAGATTGAAGGGAGTGTTTCCCTTGAGTTGGACATAAGAGATTTCCTAGAATCATAAGCTACAAGTTTAGGGATGGAATTTGCAAGTCCATTCAATAATGGTTATGGTAATTGTCACATAGCGCTCTAAAGTGCATCTAAAGGAGCAATTACTTTTATAGGACCTTTTTAGTCGTAAGGTCATTCATTTGTTGAGTCAGTCTCAACGAATTCGATTATCATGAAGCGTCTATTCAGGTAGAGCCCTAGATCATTGTCCCTTGGAATGTGATGGACTTATTTAAGAGGAGCGGATTGGGATGGGTTAGTTGCATGTGTATTCCATCTTTTATTATCACCCTATTTACTTTTAAACTTATAATTACTAATATGAAATTATGTTGGAGCTAATTTATGGAATGAGAAATGGTTTTGGAAATGATTTGTGATATAAGGAAGTGATCATTGAAAAAGGTTTACTATTTTAAAAAACTTTTTTCATATGTATTTGGGAATCTGGACTTCGGATGTGAGTTATTGCCATTACCCAATTACATTTCATAGTTGATTTCAGTATTACTAATTAGGTTTACTAAGCCTAACATACTATTTTAGCATGTACTCACAGACGACGATGAAGCCTTGGGTTAGCATAAGTTTAGGCATTTAGAAGGATATGAGATGTATGGCTCAAGATAAATAGGATCTGAAAGACGCTGGAAAAAGATTAATGTTTTTCTATCTATTGTTATGATAACACTTTAAGAGAAAGTGTGTTAAGGACTTATCTTTGACGTGAAGGATTGTCGAACAAGAGACAAAAATTCATTACGAATCTTTTTGATGTACAAAAACCTATTATATAGGGAATGTATTATGTAACGAAACTTTGTTATAATAAAAATGATTTGTTATTTAAATACGGTTATATGATGGTTGTATTCTCTTTCACTTGTGTTATTTTTTACCAGTAAATAACTCGTAACTCGAATATTAGAAATATTAACTCATACAATTCATATTACAGTATTAATGAAATTCATGTGTACATATTACAAATCGAAACGAATGTGTACATCATAGGATGATTTTCTTAACAATATTTTATTGAAAACTTTAGGCATATATAATTACTCCTTAGATGTTTGCAACTAGCATAAAAGATTAGTCTCTGAGACAATTTCACCTTAGTTAACATCGAACCTATAAGTATATACAAATTCATGTATAAATCTAGGTTTTGTTGTCCCTTACCATACTCCAAGATTAAGCCAGTTTTTACCAATTACCTTTTGACCTTTATTCTATATTCCAAAAACAATATTACCCAAGTCCCACACAAACTAGGGTAAGTGAGGTAGGATAGTCGGCAACCTCGTTGTAACGATGAGAGACTACTTATATAGGAGAACTCCGAAAAAAATAAGATAGAAATAGAGATAAAAATAAAAATAAAAATAAGTAAATAAAAGTAAAAGTTTTGTAATCATATTTGCATTACAGTTATCCCTACATAAGATATATGTACAAAAAACACTAGTATGTGATGAGTTATAAATTGATATATGCCTGTATGAAGAGATTGACAAACAAAAAAGGAAATCGGCACATAAAGATGTGTAAAGGTCATGAAGCGAAACATGAATAAAATACAAAACTAATAGAATTGGATATAAGAAGATATTATTTTGGTTATTTTGATAACCAAAACATAAACGCAGAAGCATAAACTTTGGATCTTTGATCTCGAATCTGATTAGAAGAAAAGTTAAACATGAAAGAATGATTACATACCTGATTTCATTATGATCTTCGTATCTGAAGAACTAGGATTGGGTTTTCCAGTCTATCTCAAGAACTCTCTAAATCCCACAGCAAACCCTAAAACGAATTTCTTGTATGTATTTTCGTATATTGTAAATCCGCTTCTCATTACGTATTTATATAAATGGAGATATAACCGAATGTGAGAGATATTAGGGATTTAGGAGATCTTGAGTTAAATCGGGAACTCAACCCACAAGATAAATATGGTAAGTGTATATCTTTATTTATTAATAAAATCGGTCCATCAACAATTTTATATAATTTCCATAATAATATAAAATTAATGATAACATTATTTATATACATTTATTAGTGGTCCCAAAATATCCAACAATCTCCTAATGGACCACGAATGTATAAATGTATATATAAATGTATAAGCGCTTTAATGAATGTTATCATAGTATTGGTACCCTTAAACAATCTCGTCCACTAATCATACAAGTATAGGATCAAAGCGGTCTTTGTCACACCCCCGGACCAGACGGCGGAAACGTCCGGAGGCGGGTGACTTCATTGTGCAGTATCATAACAATTGAATATAAATGAAACAGAGCAATCCAAACATCATACATTGAGATAACAAACTTACATTGTTTACATATTGTATCTGTTCTTCGAGTTACACAAAAGAGACATAAGCAGAAAAATCCAAACTACAGATAATTAGTCCTGCATCCGCGCCCCTGTTTACCTGCTTACTAGATCCCTGAGAATACAAGTCGTTTTGAAAAGCGTCAACTAAAAAGTTGGTGAGTTCATAAGCATTTTTGTATAAAATCGTTTACACTTGTTTAGAATCGTTCTCATTATACTTTCAGAAAATCCGATATATTCTATGAAATCGTTTGACGTTTTGCCTTGAAAATCATGGATATATGTGTGTGCATGTCATTACTTTTGTTCATACTTATAAGGAGTGATTTTGAAAGGTAGTGTAATTTGTAAAAGCGAGCTGTGTATGAGAATAGTTATTTTGAATAGTAATAGTCAACCGTTTCCAGAAAAATCCCTTATTTTCAAAAAGAGAATATGGTTGAAAATCTTGTTCCTCTTATCAAGTAAAATTGAGTGTGCGTTCTAGTTTATCGTTATCGAAATCATAGAAAATCGTTTTCTCCAGAAAATCCTATATTTTCTGCTATAAAATATTCGTAAGTTCTAGTTCCAACTATGTATATGTGTGGGTTAATTTATCGTTTTCAAAATCGTTTACAAACGTTTTCCATAGATTCCTACGCTTTTTAATTTGTAAAATAGCAGTATTACGACTCTATACTTGTTAGGAGAAAGAATCAACATGGCAATTGTGGACATTCTACGCGATGAAAAGGACAGTCAACGCAACAAATGCGGACCATCACTTATCATGTATAGGACGGTCAACACAACGTGCCAAAAATTTATTTATGAAGTTTTTCCTTACATAAATTTCTAGATGACATTACATATTCTAGTGAGCCATTATAACCATACTAATCTGACGGAGTGCCTGTTTTGGCGTTTCTCAGGCGCCCTCGGTTTGGAAAAGACATTTGTCACCCTACACTGTCCTGTCTAGCTCTAGCGAACAGCGAAGGTGCGGGGTGTCAACCCCGTATAGATCTATACACAAATTCCCGCTCTCCCTCCATGAGACTCTGGCTATAACTCCTTATAGGATTTAGACGTGCACTAATATTTTTATATTTAGGTACTTTTGAGATTTGTCTGACTAGAATATTAACAACCTTTTGAGCAATCGTTAGAGATCCATTATTTGTTAGATAAATAATGAAATCCGAACTTATTGAATAGAAATATCGTTCTCGTTCCATATCGTTGATTGTGCTCGTTAACTAGGTGCTCGTGTTCGTTCCTTTTCGTTTATTGAAAAATAAGTCATTTTAGTCAAGAGAGAAAGTGTCAAGTTATAATTTGTATAAATTTATAACTGCCGGTTATGACACGCATTTTCTGCCTTATGACATATAGAACATTACTTATGTTCTTGGAGGTTTTACGACAGCAGTTTATGACATGCAAATATTTTTGTCATGAAAAACTCTATTTTCGTATATTGTACTTGATAAAGCTAATTATATTAAATTATTTATAAATAACCTAACTAATCAGTTAATCTGGTAAGAGTCATGAGCCTGAATTAATACTCCAAGATAACCTTTATATTTATGTTTAACCAACAGTGATTTCAAAATATTATTATTTTCATATTTTTAATCACTTCCTGAAATATTTTATCTAACAACTTGTTTGAGTGAAGCTTGAAGGAATTTCTCATAGTTGTTGTAAAAATTCATGACTTATACGTGGTATATACTAGTTCTTGTTTCTAAACATGTTTTGTGAAAAATAATCCAAACTCTTGAGACTTAACCAAAAATTTTCGAGTTTTTGGACTAAGAGTAAGGAGTTCCATACTTAAGCATATGTAAGATGGCATGCATACACAATAAGCAATTAGATCATGATTTACCCAAGACATTTGACTTGTACTCTCCCCCAAAAACAATAAAAACTTGGAAAAAGTGGGGTATGAAGCTCACCTTGAGTTGGTTGAGGAGTTGTTTGGAGTTATGGAGTGAAGATCTCAAGCTTAAACTTTTGGCTGAGATGAGGAACTCCTCTGGGAAGAATGTTGTCCTAAGGTTGATTATCACATATTATTATGAGTAAAATAATATGGATTCATCTTGAAAATTATGTAAAATCTTAGACGAGTGGAGAACTTACTTTAGAAAAACTCCAGGGAAGATTTGAGAAATTTTGCTTCCAGCAAGATCCTTGTTCTTGCCTTTGGGATAAGCTTTTAAGAGGAAATGAGAGGAGTGAAAGGAAATGGATAGCCCAATCTTTCTTCTAATGTCGTTGTTTTAAGAGTATAAGAAAAAGGGAAGAATCTTTGGTGCATGGGGATCTGTTGGTCCATGCATGGATATTTGGTGGGTAAAGCATGGGATATTGTGATTTGCATGGGGAATAGGAGTTTCATCAAATCACCAAGTCACACTCTTTGTCCTTATCTTGATTTAGGATAGGATCTTCCTAAATCCTAAACTTTTATTTTATGAAAATTTGATTTAAATAATTAAATTTGGCATAAAATAGAGGTTTTAGGGGTCTTAGATAGGGGTGTGCAAAAAACCGCACAAACCGCAAAAACCGTCCGCACCGCACCAAACCGCACCGCATAATGCGGTTTAGAATTTCGTGGTGCGGTTTGCGGTTCGTCATTTTATCAAACCGCACTATGCGGTGTGGTTTGCGGTTTGTATTTATAAAACTGCGGTTCAAACCGCACCGCACCGCATGTTATATATATACTTTTTTTTCTTTACTTTCTTATAACTTCGAATCACGATTTAGAAACTATGTATTTAAATATATATCTTACAATAATCAAGTATCTATAACGTAACATTAAATTACTCTTAGATCAAGATCTCATGGTTTACAAGAATATAACAACTATAACGGCAATATAAAGCAATAACAGTGACACCTACAAAACTATAGTAGCATGAATCACAATTTATTAAAAACGATTTAACTTGAAAATTGTATTTGTTTTTATAAAATAAAAGCAATCAGTTTTTTTAACCGGGTCAGTTTTTTGGATTTTTGATAGATTTAATGTTGAACAACTCATCAAACCGCACAAACCGCAACCAAACCGCATAAACCACCTGCATCAAACCGCACCGCATAACGCGGTTATAAACATCTG
Organism: Lactuca virosa; assembly: GCF_052849685.1. Taxonomy (NCBI): domain Eukaryota; kingdom Viridiplantae; phylum Streptophyta; class Magnoliopsida; order Asterales; family Asteraceae; genus Lactuca; species Lactuca virosa. The sequence goes on along the minus strand of NC_136432.1, from coordinate 230,884,158 downwards.
TGGTACGGTTTGCGGTTTCTAAAATATTCAAACCGCATATGCGGTGCGGTTTGCGGTTTTGACTCTAAACCGCACCAAACCGCACCGCGCACACCCCTAGTCTTAGATATGAAAAATATGAGTTTGGTATGATTCCTGACGTCAAAATGCCTTAAAATGATAAAAAGGTCCGAAAATGACAAAAATCCGGAGTGGGGGCTGATTCCTACGAGGGTCCGAAGTAGTTTTCCAAATTTCCGGAGCATTTCTCAAAGTTCCGGAGTCAACAGAAGAGTTCCGGAGTGGAGTCTCGGATTCCGAAGGCGCATGCGAGATCCGGAGGTCCGGACCGGAGGCTTCCGAAGCTGACTTGGATTTTTCCGAAGCGGGGCTAACCTTCCGGATGAGAGGCTTATTCCGGAGTCACCCTTCCGGCTTGCAAGATTGTCCGAATCAACATGGGCATTCCGGATCCATCAGAAGCATCTGAAATAGGGAGGGGTTCCGGCCTAAGAGGATTCCGGACTAGGAGGGTTCCGGACCAAGAGGTTCAGGACCAAGAGGGTTCCGGACCAAGAGGTTCAGGACCAAGAGGGTTCTGAACCAAGAGGGTCCTTTTGGGGTTTCCTCTTCCGGTTTTGAGTTGTTTTCGACTGAGGAAGGTGCTTAGAGAGATTTGAGAGAGATTTGAGATACGTGGAGAGATTTGGGAGAGATTTCACATACTTGGAGAGATTTGGGAGAGATTTCACATACTTGGAGAGATTTAGGAGGGATTCAATATACTTGGAGAGATTTCGCATACTTGGAGAGATTTGGGAGAGATTCAATATACTTGGAGAGATTTCGAATACTTGGAGAGATTTGGGAGAGATTCAATATACTTGGAGAGATTTCTCATACTTGGAGAGATTTGGGAGAGATTCAATATACTTGGAGAGATTTACATTCTAACACTACATGGCTCCTTAGGAACTCATATTGTACACTTAGGTGTGTTAGCACAAATCTCACAATAGTCCTTGCTTACTTGAGGACGGAATTTCCTAGCCAAAAAGGCTAGTTGTGACACTCTTCATTACAATTTATGAAACTAAACCCATCAATGGTCACATATACATATATAACTAACGACATAGATTAAACATGATGTGTGATTTTAAAATCTAAATAGATTTCCAACGAGTTCCTCTTTAGATTGAAGTGAGATCAAACTTCAAATAAGTGTAACTAATAATGCAGTTAAACGAATTCTTAATTCTGTACAGCAAAACATAATTGTTCTTAAACTAAACATAAAGCACCATAAAACTCCAACTAAAACTAAATCTTACACCAACGTGTGTAGTATTCTCATGAAAGACCTAGGGAGCGGATCCGCTTTCATGGAGTTTGTTCATATGTGTTATATATATTTCCATTTTGCACTATTGTGTTAACAGAAGGAAACTTGATGTCGATATGATTTGACTTAATAGAACTTCTGTTATTAGAATATAACATTGCTGACTTATTATCACGACTTTAGTGGTCTTTCAATACCATTAATGTGTAGCCTCGTGACAAATTTTCACAACCATATTTCATGCTACAAATTATGCTGCCATTATGGAAGAAGCTACCAAAGTCTATTCCATGAAATGGCTCATCATGCTAAAATGTAAAAGTATCCCGACATGGATCGGTAACCATTTTCGCATCTAATAAAATCAGGTTCTTAATAAAAATGATCTCCAAAACATCTTATTTCCTATAGTTTAGCATATAGCCTTTTGTTATATATAGATATCTCGAAATCCATTTTTCTACTTTCTTATAATCCAAACTTGGGTTGCGTAGATATCTGCCAAAATCCAGAAAGATAAATTTACTCCCACTTAATCTGTGATACACAAAATAATGTATTGTATTTAACTCAAAACCAAAAGAGATAATAAATTGATGAAAAATGTGGTACCACGCATAGGATATCCAAAGTTGAGGTTGTTGAGTTTGTGTATTCAGAATAGGGGATTGAATAACATTGTCAATCACTGATTCATAATCTGCATACTATCGAAAGCAATAATAGGAATCAAGATTGATTCCTCCTTAAGGACAATGTTTTAACCTTGTTTCTCCCCCAAACTCAACATCCTCAAAGAATGTTGCTCTATCCAAAATGCAAGGTCAATATCCATGCAATTGAGAACTAACATAATGCCCTCATTCCATTCCTTAAATCTAATGTCATTGAGTAAATTAATCATAAATGTGAGCAGTGTTAGCAGTATAATACCATAATTCAAATTTTTGTTTTGAGAACATAATCAAATCTATTTTTATGTAGAAGGAAGTTGCGCCAACCTTGGGGATGTTGTGCCAAATGATAGCATGATGCGTCATCATCTCTGAAGTTGCGCCAAGGTGATGTTAAGCCAAGGAGATGTTGTTGCTCCATCAAGAAGGGAAGTTGTGCCATGAAGGAGATATTGCGCCATCATGGACCATCTAGGTACATGATGTGCCATCTTGATTCCTTTGTTGTGTCATGGTGATTCATATATGCTTAGAAGATGATGATACTCAAGAAATATACCATGTTGTGCTACCATGATGGATGTTGGGCCATTAGTGATCATGATGCTCCAAATGTGCATTATGTTGCTCCATTATGGTCAAGGTGGTCCATCATGTGTGTTGCTGATGCTCATGGGTTGGATGACATGGAAAAATGTTCTAGAAGATGTTGCATGGCGGAATATGATTGGTTGTCACCATTCACGGACCTATGGGCCAATGCGCTTGGCCCATTAGGGTTTTAGGTGTGATCCATCAACTATAAATAGGGATGCCTGCTTAGTCATTTGATGTGTCTTGTATCTTGTATCATTAGTGAGTAGGACGAATCTCTGGTGAACTGTACTTGTAACCTCTGTTTGAGAACTCTGAAATAAAGAATATTCCCCTCCTGCCCGTGGACGTAGGTCACATTGACCGAACCACGTAAATAGTGTGTCTTTGTGTGCTTTTAGTTTTGCTTGTTATCCGTATTACTTCCTAACAAGGGTCATCAGGACTTGGCAAGTGGTATCAGATTTGTTCTGAGTCTTGACAAGTATCATCTGATTTCCTAACACATCACAATTTTAAATAAAGCTGGAAATAATCGTTTTAGGTAACCAAAAGATGTATGACCAAATGTACGATGATACAACAAAATATCTAATTCCTTTTTATTCCATTGATGTTCTTCTGCAAATAGAGCTTCCTCCTCCTTATTTGAATTTCCCGGTTTCATCTCCAAGTAATAAAGCTTTCCTTTCCTAACACCATAACCAATCGTTTGTCTCATTTGAATGTCCTTAAAAACACAATGACCGGGCCAAAAAATCACAACACAATGTAAATTAGTTGTAATATAAGATACCAGTAAGAGGTTAGAGTCCAAGGACGGAACAACTAAAATGGTGTCCAAATTCATTGTTTCAGTAAGGGTTAAGGAACCCTTACCAGTTACTGAAGTTAAGTTCCCATCTGCTGTGGAAACAGATTTTTGTGTTGAATGTATGAGAGAGGAGGTGTTTTAGAGTCAAAAGTCATATAGTATGTCGCACCCGAATCAATTATCCATTCACTATTCTTAACAGGTATAGAATTATTTAAAGACATACCATTATGGGACTCGGCATTGAGAGCAACAACATCATAATTCTTACTTTCATCAACAACCGCTATGGGTATCTTTTTGTTGTTCTTCTTTCGAGGTTCACGGGTATGATCCCACCATTCTGGATATCCTACAATTTCAAAGCATCCAGTTTTGGTGTGACCGGTCTTGTTGAAATGACTACACTTGAGTGAGCTTTTATCAACTTGGTTTATCTTTTGCTGCTGTCGAGCTATCATTACAGATGCATCCAGATCACTAGATTCTCCTTGGAGGGTGGCATGTCGTGTGGCGTCCCTATGGATGAGTGCATAACATTCCTCCAATTTTGGGATTGGATCCTTGAGAAGTATGTCACCGCGGATCTGTTCGAATTTGGTATCCAAACCAGCAAGAAAAATATGGACTCGCAGTCGGTCAACAACCCTACGATAAGTTGTAACATCATCCGGATCTTTCATGACCACCTTATGACGATGATCTAACTCAAGAAAAATTGTAGTTAGTTCCCCATAATATTCAGAAAGAGGTTTACCATTTTGTTTGGATGTAAAGGCTTTTCTGGTTCAACGGAAAAACTTGTAATTCATCGCTTCCATCATAGAAGGTTTTTTATATTGAATTTAATATTTCATATGCAGATGATAAGCGCAAGTACCTTTTCATGATATATGGACTCATTGACATTAGAAGCCATTGTTTCCCTTTTTGGTTGAAGGCATACCACTTTTCGTACCCTTCATCTGTTTCTTTGGGAGGAGGTGTTTTTCCACGGATGTAAGAAAGCTTCTCTCTTTCTGCAAGATGCATCTCCAACAGTTGAGACCAAACATCATACTTCGATTCGGTGAGGATGATTCCTGCATTGAACATAACTTCTGAGTGAATAATAACAGGTATGTTTTCCCATGTTCCTGTTGACGATCCATATTTTTCTCCTGTTATCGTTGGATATTTAGGAGAGACGATAGGAGATGCGAATGGTGGCTTAAAGAATATAGGGCTTTCATGGATTTACAGGTTTTAGAGCGTAAACCTTTCTTTCAATCCCTGAAAGAAAGGAAACCAAATCTCTTATATCTCTTTAATATTCCATAATCTAAACATATCTTTTATTTTAAAAATAAATCGTAACAAATAAGACATCTAAAGAAAGTGTGCATAGATTGATGATAATCCACAAATAGATAATCCTAGTTTGGAACTCCCATAAAAGGAATTGTTGCAATTATAATGGGACAAACATGTATGATGTATGGTGGCCATTATGGAAACTAAGAAATCTTAACTCATTGGAAATGTAGCCAGATGCATATGTTGAACATATTACATCTATTAAAATTTAAAGTCAACGACCCCTACAAAAAATAATATATGTCCGACATGGATGTAGATTAAAATTGTTATTAAAATAATTTCTGATTTAACTTCACCAGCTGCACCCTCAGAAACTATTACAGCCCTATATGTTTGTAGGTTTCCGTATTTGGTCCATATGCTATCTATATTCATTCCTGTATAAACTGTATTATATTATGCTTATTGTTATAAGGTTGACTTTGCAATCTTATAAGTAATTAGTCACCTCAATCTCCACTTATCCCACCCCAATCCTTTTGGAAATTACTTGCTTAGAACATCTGCATTCATAGATACATTTGAAATATAATTTCATAGGTAAGAGTACTATATGCGGTAGGGAAAAGTTCAAATATTTTACATCTTTTTACAGAACCTAGGAACCATATGATTCACATGTGAATTAGAAGAGATACATATGCGAATCTGCTTGTACAATGAAAAATACAAAGATGCAGTGGCATTTTCCTTGTAAAAAGAATTCACATGCAGATCCCTTCTTATTCACATGTTAATCGCGATGATTCCTTGGTTAAATGAAATGATATGGTTCCTTATGGAGCTCTACCCAAATGGAGTATTATATAGCTTATGTAGATGTTAAATACTGATATACTAATAAGTTGTCTTTTTTCTTTGATTATGAAGGTGATATAACAAGAATCAAACCACAATGAGTGGGAGGGTTGGTGCTGATGTTGAGTGGAAGGATTCGGATACGAATAGTGTACCTTCCTTCCACCAAACGGATGATTTGCCTTATGTTCATAAGGTAGGGAAGCCTCCAAAGCAAGATTTGTTGAAAGAGATCAAAACCGGCCTCAAGGAAACTTTTCTTTCTGATGATCCATTGAAACCTTTCAAGGGCCAGTCAAGAAAGAAAAAACTTGTCCTTGGATTTCAAACCCTTTTTCCAATACTTGGATGGGTTAGAGATTATAGTTTCTCTAAGTTTAAAGGCGATCTTATTGCTGGATGTACCATTGCAAGTCTTTGTATCCCTCAGGTAATTAACATAAATGGTGTGTTTTTGTATGATTCAAAATGACATTTCCTTTTTGTGTGAATGACTGGGGTTGCCATTTCTAGACAATATAGTTGGGTCCGGGTGATATTTTTGCACAAAGAGACTATATATCGGCTCTTAGGAGGCCACTTTTCACATGATTTTGGTGGGGCTAGACTGCTAGACCTAGACAGTGTGAGCTTGCGATGTTGCTGAAAACATAATCCTTTTTGTAGAAATAAACGGAGGTTTAAGTCTCATTTCACTTCCAATTAGGTAGATTGAGCTCTTGAACAGCCACTTAAATGGGCCACAATGAAGCTGGGTTGCTACAAGAATAGCTATTTTAGAAAGAAACACTTTAGTATGTGAAAAAAAGAGCCTGTATTTTTATATACATCAACGATACCATGCTCTAATTCTTTTTCTACTCTTGTTTTCAGGATATTGGCTATGCAAAACTAGCAAACCTGGACGCCCAATATGGATTGTGTAAGTTTTCTCAAAAGTTCATGTTCTTTCAACAAAATTTTCTCAAATCTTTGACCAATATATTCTAATACAAACCTACAGACTCGAGCTTCGTTCCACCTCTTATCTACGCCTTCATGGGAAGCTCAAGAGATATCGCCATTGGTCCAGTTGCAGTCGTTTCTCTTCTACTTGGAACTATGCTTCGAGAGGAACTCGACCCCATCAAACAAAAACACGATTACGAACGTCTCGCATTTACTGCAACTTTCTTTGCTGGCGTCACTCAATTCACACTAGGGTTTTTCAGGTATATTTATTCACATCTAATCTTCACACTTATGATCCATCAAAACACTATCGTTTTGGTCCCGGTGTTTATAGTTTGGACCTTTTGGTTTGTTTCTTTCTCAGATTGGGTTTTCTGATCGACTTTTTGTCGCATGCTGCCATTGTCGGGTTCATGGGAGGAGCTGCTGTCACCATCGCACTTCAACAGCTGAAAGGGTTGTTTGGAATCAAAGACTTCACCAAAAAGACGGACATTATTTCCGTCATGCGTTCTGTGGTTCAATCAGCACATCATGGGGTGAGTTGATCTTTCTTTGATTAATAGAACACAAAAAAATTAAAGATTGTTACAACTTGAGTGATTTGACTTTTTTTTTTTTCTTTTCTTAGTGGAACTGGCAGACGTTACTGATAGGAGTCTCATTCTTGATCTTCCTTCTTGTTGCCAAGTTCATCGTATAAGACTTGTTCTTTCGGTTTCTCTCGCTGAATGATTTGTAGTTTACACTCTTCTAGCTCCTCAATTCACATTTTGTTTTTCAATTTGGTCAGGGCAAGAAGAACAAGAAGCTCTTTTGGGTGCCTGCTATAGCTCCATTGATTTCCGTTATTATCTCGACTTTTTCCGTCTTCATCACTCGTGCAGACAAAGAAGGTGTTCAAATAGTAAGTTCAGAGGGCAACCACAATTTACTTAAATCTATAGTGTTTAATACCTATAAAACATTATTTTTAACACCCCAACCCATTAAACACATTTTCAATCTTAAGATTCATTTTATTATTCAACCATTCATTCAATACTCCACTCCATGTCCACCCGCACTCCATTCAACTTCTATTCAACTCCTATACAGCTTACATTGTGAATGTTTTTAGTTAATCATATGACCATTTTTTATTTACTAAAATGCCATTGATGATATTTCCAGGTACGTCATATCGAGCAAGGAATCAATCCATCATCGGCACATGAAATTTTTTTCGATGGCCCCTTCCTTGCCAAAGGTTTCAAGATTGGAGTAATTGCAGGATTGATTGCACTCACGGTATATCACTACCCCCCCCCCCCCCACCCACCCACCCACACACACATAAACTAAACACATGTATATATGAGTTATATGCTTAATTATATTTATATAAAACACAGGAAGCTGTGGCAATTGGAAGAACATTTGCTTCAATGAAGGACTATCAGATTGATGGAAACAAAGAAATGGTGGCTCTAGGCTCCATGAACATAGTTGGTTCATTGACAAGTTGTTATGTTGCAACAGGTGTGTGGAGTAAATTAAGTTTCCATTTATCACGATATGGTAGTGTTGTTGGAGAAAGCCACATGAAGATAGGAGGAAAAAAGGAGAATTCTTTATACAGAAAGAAAGATAAACATTTTTATTAATCAATCACACAAAGATTACATACCCAGATATATGTATAGTACATGACACAGTTACATCTGAACCAACACAATGGTTGGTGACCAATCACGATGGTTGATGATTAACCACCAAAAAATAACGGTTCTAACACTAACTTTATTTCTAAGGCTATTAGGTGTGGACAACATGTTAAGACATGTTATCATACCTAAAATTTGTCAGGTCACATGTCATGTTATCCTTAACACCATTTGACTTATGTAGGAAATGGTGTTCAAATGTTATAACATGTTAGAGAGAGAGAGAGAGAGAAAGAGAGAGAGGGAGAGGCTTTTGATTGGTTAATGCTCACGTTACTTCCTATGGCCATGATAACATTTCTTAACAAAACATCAAAAGCCATGAGAGAGGGGGCGGTGTGTTGCTCGTTATGGCGGCGTCATTAGACTTCCAACTCGGATTAACGTCTCTTGGCGTTGCCCGTACCTACCAGTCTAACTGTACCTGCCTTCTTAACAACATTAATTATTTCTTAAAATTCCTAAACTAACCCTAAGTCTAGATTACATTTCAACAAGTGTTTGGTAGAATTAATGATTGATTCCATTCCTACGGTTTTTTCCTTGTAGGGTCGTTTTCTCGATCAGCAGTGAATTACATGGCGGGATGCAACACCGCAGTGTCCAACATCGTGATGTCTATCATCGTATTATTGACTCTTTATGTCATCACCCCATTATTCAAATACACTCCAAATGCAATCCTAGCCTCCATCATTATATCAGCAGTTGTAGGTCTCATTGACCTTGATGCAGCAATCCTACTATGGAAGATTGATAAATTTGACTTTGTAGCTTGTATGGGTGCCTTTTTCGGTGTTATTTTCGCTTCTGTTGAAATTGGCCTCCTCATTGCGGTAAAAAAGCATCTTACTTCGAAAGTCTTTCATTCATGAAGATTTTCTGGTAATATTAAGATTAGTTGTTTTTGTAATTGTTTTTATAGGTTGCTATATCGTTTGGAAAAATTTTGTTACAAGTGACGAGACCCCGTACAGCGGTGCTTGGTAAGATCCCACGGACTAGCGTGTACCGTAACGTAGAGCAGTATCTCGGTGCCACTAGAGTTCCCGGTGTTCTAATAATCAGAGTTGATTCTGCCATTTACTTCTCTAATTCCAACTACATCAAGGAGAGGTAATGAACAATAAAAAAATTTATTCCATTCAAAAATATGAGGTTAGGTTTAGGGTTTGCAAAAGATATAATTAAGTACCCTAATGATGATCAATAATCGAAAATAGCTGTAGAAAATTACTTTTCATGTTGGGTGTAAACATTCTCATATATACTTGTTATTGTAGGATTTTGAGGTGGCTAAGGGACGAGGAAGAATCGTTTAAAGATCAACCCAAAGTTCAATATTTGATAGTTGATATGTCACGTAAGGGACATTATTGTAAATTTTCCTTGTCATAATATGAAACATTTGATCAAAAATTGACATAGGTTTCTTCGTATTGCAGCGGTTACTGATATTGATACGAGTGGCATTCATGCATTGGAAGAATTGCATGGTGGTCTACGAAAGAAAGATGTTCAGGTAACTATATAATCAATCTGTTGTAATGTTGATTATTTAATTGCGGTTATAATTAACATGATATGGCTGAGTTGTTTTTCTTTTTAATTAAGTCATATCTGGATAAATAATATTTGAGATATATTTAAGGAAAAAAAGATAGAAAGATAGCTAAAGACAAATTCACAAATATTTAAGATTTAATGGGACGGGGCACTTGTATATATTATTTATTATTTATTATTATTATTAATTTTAATATATATTGAGATGATTTTGTTTAGTTGTTCTTCATTCTGTCATTCTCTATTTAATTAGTTGTTCTCTTGTGCATAAAGTTAAAAAAAGAAATCTAACATGATTTTGTTTGCGAACACAGCTTATTTTAACAAATCCGGGACAAACCGTACTCGACAAGCTACACGCGGCTAATTTCGTAGATTTGATCGGGGAAGACAAGATCTTCCTAAGTGTTGCCGACGCTGTTCTAACATTTGCCCCAAAGATGGAGCAAGCATAAAATATCACTTTATTTTTATTTTATCCCGCGGGTTATATATATAATGGTGTGTTTATATTCTTTTTAAGGTTTTAAAATTTTGTGGAAAGGAGGCAAGATATATAAAGGAATTGAGAGGATGCATGAAGGTTGTACATGACAAGCCAACCAAATGACAACTATTTCTTCCCCGATGTGTGTGTGCATCTGTTGTTATATACCATGCGGCCAGAAATATCAAAAGCTTATTTATTGAATTTTTTCAGTATTGTAATTTATAAAGACTCGTATGTTTTTTGTGTGCTCATAATTTGTTAATTGTTGTTGGTGGAAGTAATATTTTCTTAACTCTAATAATATAATTTGACACTATTTATTTTATATTATTTGTAATAACTTTTAACGGGGTGGTTTTATTTTATGAAATTCATTTTATAAGGCTATAAAGAGAGTAGGTGTATTGGCATCCTACTTGGCGGACGGCATGCCAAAGGAACACCGCCCCCTTCAGATGTCATGCTTAGAAAACTAGAAAATTTGGAAAGAAGGTGAATAACTCCATCACTAACACTATAATTTCTATCATCGGAAAATTATGTGTCAAAGTAGTGTCGTCATCCAAATTCTGTGAAATAATAACATGTAAGGTCAGACGGAGTGGGTGCGGTCCAGTCCGCACTCCATACGCCGCATCATCACAAACAACGCCCCCTAGCTAGGTGCGGTCCAGGTGCGGATGAGGCCGCACTACGGCCTTCCAGGGGAGCGTTTCTTCCTTGAATCTCATTGGTCCTCGTGGTTACCGTTTACAAACAGTCATTTTTCAAAAAAAATAATTTCTTTTTTTTACCAACACTATAAATACCTTATCAAATTAACCAAAAACACTCACAAACATTTTATTTTTTTACCATCTTCTCTATTTTAAAATCCACAAAAATGTCATCCTCCAAAAATCAAACCAACGAAAAAACACTACTAGAAAAACCACAACTCCAAGACTTTCACTCGATCAACCGGTTTATTCGTCGTCTTTCTACCACTACGGGGGTATGCTTCCCTATTTTCCGCAACGTCCTACGCAACCATTTCCACAAACACAACCACAATTTGACCAAGATTTTGATCCTTTTGATTTTGGTTCCCAACCATAGTTTGTCCCACAAACACAATCACAACCACAAACATCCATTTCCGAATCCGAACTAGAATTTGTTCCATAAACTCAACCCTCTCAACCAGGAAATAAAAGAAAAGAGAAGGCAGAAGCTAAACTGTGGTCACCTCAAGAAGAGTTAGTATTAGCACAATCATGGATTGACATTTCAGAGGACGCGAAGACGGGAGGGAACCAAAAACATGATCGTTTTTGGATGCGCGTTAGAGCTCGATTCCACAAAGGAAGGAACCTACAACCATATCGTACTAAACATCAGGTGTACTCAAAATGGGAAAAAATGTACAAAGACGTCATGTTGTTTAACGATTTATATAACAACATGAAACGGCAATGGAAAAGCGGCGAAAGTGACGAAGTGATTTTGGAGAAAGTTTTTAACATTTATCTAAAAGAGAAAAAGAAGACTTTCAAGTTTTTTGAAGTTTGGAATCTACTCAAAGGCAACAAAAAAATGGCAAAATCTAAAAACAAGCGATAAGCACATCGATAGTGGATCAAAATGGTCAAGAACTTCCGAATCCGAACACACTTCATTGGATGTTCGTGTTGGTTTCGACCTCAACGAGGATGAGTCCGTTCAATTGTCACCACCCCCCCCCCCGACCAATGGGAAGGGACAAACAAAAAACAAAGGCAATGGCAAAGCGTCAGAATCGGATGACTTGAAAGAAATGGCCGATAATGTGCAAGGCATAAAAGATAGAATGGATAAATTTTTGCAACTTTCTTCGGATAGAGAGAGTCGGAAACAAAGGGACAGCGACCTGAGAGTGCTATCGATGGACACGCCGAATTTGACCGGAGATGCGCTTCAAGTTGTTTTGCAAATGAAGGAAGACGTGAAAAAACGTTACGCTATCGTGGTTAATTTGTAGTTGTTTTCCAAGTTTTTAATTATTTGATGTGTGTGTGTGTGTTTTTTTAAGTTGTAGGTTTAAGCTTTCTAGTTTTTATTTTCTAATTTCCTAGGATTTTTTTTAAGTAATGTAATGGTTTTTATTTTTAATTAATGAAATCTTTTGTTTTTAATTAAAACTAAAAAATTTATTTATTTAAAAATAAAAATAATTAAAGGAGTGTGGCACTATTCCTTGGGTCTGGTATGAAACCACACTTTTGTGATAAAGGATGAGGTGGCGCTTACATGTCATAGTGGTTTCATGAGGGAGTGTGGCACCACTCCCTCCAGCCTAATTGTAATTCTCATTTGGGGAGGCACAATCAAAATACGTTAACGTATATGAATATTTAAAAGGATCTTTTTTATTTTTTTCTTATTTAAAGATTTTATTTTTGTTTTGGTCCCTCTGCTTCGTGGAGTTTTTGACGTAAGTCTTGTGCTCTTAGAAAATAATACTAAAACACTTGTGTTTTAATTTATTTATCATTTACTTGTAGTTTTAATTAAAAAAAAGAACCTAATTACCATCGGTTAACTAAGGGCATGTTCTCGAGTTAAACTTAACAAGGGAAAAGAAGAAAAATTGATTGGAGTGAAAAGAATATAAAAGAAATTGGTGTTTCTGTGCTTTATTAAAGAGCGCAAGTGAAAAGAAAATGGAAGGAAATCTTTCCCTCCTAACTTTCTTTCCAATTTGAAAGGATTTGGAGAGAAAATAGCAATATATTTAATTTTCCTTTCACTTCTCTTCAACTCGGATACTTAAAGTATAATTTTCTTGCACTTTACTTAATTTCTCTTTCTCTCCTTACTTTCTTTCCCCTTCTTTTCTTTTCTTCACTAAAACTGAGGAAGTGGGTGTAACACCTGTGATCTTCATGTCACCTACTATTTCCCCCGTACAGTTTCATCCTTACTCCCGGTTATTCCACCCTTCATTGGTTATACTAGCAAGTGCATTGTCGCTACTACCTCCGCCACCGATTTCTTTCGACCCCTCCATCATTTCCATCTGATGACCATCTGCCATCACTGGCAAGCACTTCCTTCTTCCATGTATCAATCTTTCAAAAGTTGTAATCTTAACTATTTTTCATTAATATGAGAATCTGAGGTAGTAAACACTGTCTTGATATGTATTTGTTTTTTAGAAAATAGAAAGGATTAGCAATGATGGATACAATTTTGTCGGCTTAAACATATTTTCCAAGCTGATATGTTCCGTTTCTCACCAATTACAAACTTCTTCATTCATTTACAAATCAGCATGTTTAAGAGCTTAGATACGATCGAAACAAGTAAATACCACCATAGATGTAGGTAGTATCGATCTTTATATTCTTGTTCTTCTATTGGGTTTCAAAGATTTAAGATCAAAAGCTCTAAATTAGTGTTAATTTTCTTAGAATAAGAAGAAGTATAGGGTGACCATGATATGGTACCGATCTCTTTTTACCCAAATCGTGTACCATACCAACTATAGTTTGTACATAAGTTTTTCTACTAGTACCATACCAATTTATTTTACTACGAACTAGTTTAATCGGTACAAAATGGTAATTGTCACTACAAAACATCTATAGGGACGAAACTTATAAGGATGACAAAAGTCGTCGCTATAGACGATCATATAGGGACGACATATGGTCGCTATGGAGTTGACCAAACAATTTTTACTTTTTATGCTAAAGTGACAACAAATCGCCTCTACTTGTAAAGCGGTAACGAAAAAAATGTTGGCGGGATTCCAAAAAGCTAAAGGGACAACATATTGTCGCAAAAATAAATTATTATTATAATAATTATTATTATTATTATTATTATTATTATTATTATATATATATACTTTAATTAGAATATAGGGGCGACGTCATTTTGTTTAAGGGTATAGGGACGACAAGTCGTCGGGTTTGATGCTCACTGAAATCAGAAATGTATCCCTTTCTCATTAATCGATCGCTGCTCCTCCTTTGGCTCTCGCTCTCTCAAGCGGCGATTTGTTTCATGTCGGCCACCACAACGACGACCAGGTAACCGTCGGCCTCCACAGTGACCACCATCTTAGTTGCGATGTTGGTCTGACGATTACTTTTCTCAATCTCATAGCCCACTTCACTTTTTTCTCTCTTTCGATCACAAGTTTTCTTCTTGCCAACTATCTCAAAGAAGACCCGTCGGCCTCTACTCCTTCGCTTCCGGCGACCTCATTCCCTTGAGATTGTGTGCTTAAATAAGAAGACGAGGAGACTGGGAGAATTACGAGGCTACCTTTGAGGTTTTTCTTATTCATTAGTTTTTTTGGTTTATAATCGTGCAATTATTTTATGATTGTTTCTTGGATTCTAATTTATTTGATACCGACAGGACTAGGGTTTGCCCCCTCGGGACAACTGTTGGTGCGGAATGCATTAGCGACATCTGCTAACCACCGCCTGCTTGCTATCGGTTCCTTCTCCCCATAGTAGTTCGGAGCCCGACATGCCCGGAACTCCCTGAAGGTCAATGAACGTGTCCATATCAAGGCCACCATCTAAGAATGGAAAGAGCCAAAACGCTCCTCAAACAGCTCCACAATACCCTCCTTGATCGTACTGAAGATCACAGGAGTCTGCTCGAGAATGCAACGCATAATCCCAGACGAAACGAACTCCCTCGTCTGATCATCCAACTGCCCGGCTCCAGAACCTAAGCCTGAGCCCTCACCAGCACCAGAACTAGCAACCGACATGCCTCGAAGAGTCACCATACTGAAAATAGACCATATAAACCATCAGAACACGCATCAAAATATATCGAGGGATCCTTGACTCGAGTACGGATCCTCTGCTTCCAGTAGTACGGGCCCATACTACATTCCACATCAATCTGTACTTTCCTCCAGGATTTCCTTGAATCCGCCAAGTCACTTTATATCTATACAATCAACCCTCATCAAGATAAGGCTCCCAACACTAAATCTCTTCCTAGGTTTTCCTAGGGCAAACTCCATACCACTCTCCGCCATCAACTGCAGAAAGAACTCCTGCTAACTTCCTCTAACTAGCTCACGAATACAATTACATATCATCAAAACCAGATAATTTTTCGAATGAGAGGTCTCACACTACAAAGGTTGGATTCAAACAAGAGCTGCGCAATAGAGTTAAAACCTAACCTTCTAAAATTATCTAGTCTCAGTAATAAGTAACTTAACATATTCACTTACTAGTTAGCTTAAACTAGTGAGAACTCCTAAAAAGCACAAAGCAAGCAGCATTCGAGCATCGAGTAATTAGAACCAAGCATAACGTAATCAGGTCATCCTATCACTGACTGATCAGTACTAGCATGCAAGTCTACAAGCTCATACAATATGCATACAAAGGCATCGCTCCTATCATTCTATCATGCAAATATTGAGCAGATCCTTAGCCCTAACTAGCATGTGATTCACATATTTAAAATTCAAATCATATCAGATAACATGTATGGGTATTTTGGGAAAACTTACTTGAGCTCGGTCGATTGCATGCACCACATCCTTTCTTGTATTAGAAAACCCTTTTCGAACCAGAAGTATCTGAAACATCAACTGAAAACCGTAAGCACAAAGCTTAGTGAGTTCCCCAAACTACCACATATCATACATAATAAACACATATTGGGCCCCCGCCGTACATCGGGCCTCACCCCGCATTGAGTCCTACTCAGCCTTGGTCCCCGCCCGGTATCGAGCCCCGCTTGGATTACAGACCGGTCATTTATTAGGCCCCGCTTGACATCAGGTCCTGCCCGGTACACATATAAACATATAATCATGCTAACACATGCGATAATCACAAACACAATAGCATACAATACAGTCATCGGGCTTCGCCCGGCATCGAGCCTCACTCGGTATACATACCATCACATAACACATGCAAGAGTCACGCATACATCTAGCATCCTAACATAATTATCATGGGCTGGCATTGATGCCTTCAACCTGCTAAACCCAGTGAGGAAACTCACCTCAGACTGCTGAATCTCACAGATAAGTCTTTGGCTGTTGGTCCACTTAAATCCCCGCGCTATCAACATAAAATAATTGGATCCCGACTTACACTACGAGTCCAAACTAGGGTAAAAGGCCTTTTTACCCTTTACCTAACTTGGCAAAAGGCCAAGGCCTAAGCCAACTATCTAAAATGCCTAAATTTTAAAATGATCATCCAAAGCCCAAATATGGCCTAATCTTCCAAATTGGGCCCAAATCCCTTCGTGGTCCTTCAACCAAAAGAGTCCAATAAAATAGCATCAGCCCAAAAATAGAATTCTGATGGCCCAACAAATCCCTAGACTCCTAAGGCCTAACACGGGCCCAATACCGAACAGCCCAAAATATGAAGCCCACTTGCTGAGTACGCGGGGCGTACTCAGCTCGTACTGTAACATCCATAAAATTTGAGCCAAATTAAAACATTTTAATTCATCCAAAAACCATTAAGTTCATACATCTCGTTTTCAAAATAGTTTAAACATCAGAGTATCCCCCAGAACCATATCACATAAATCATAAAACATGAGGAGTGGTACGATCACGCCTTCGCCTTGCCACGATCTCCTGAAGTACCTGAAACAATACACTGAAACTGTAAGCCCGAAAGCTTAGTGAGTTACCCCCAAAATACCAACCACACATAAACATACTCATAGCATATCACAATACATAACAGCCATGCACATCGGGTCTATTATGTGACTGGTCCGCCCGCACCGGGCCTTCAGTTCACCTGGTCCACCCCCCGAGTCTAGCCATGTACATCGATTATGCAGTGTGATTGGTCCGTCCGCACCGGGCCTTCAATCCACCTGGTCCACTCTCTGAGTCTACAGTATGACTGGTCCGCCCACACCGGGCCTTCAGTCGGCCTGGTCCACTCTCCGAGCCTCGGCACGTCCGGTCCGCCCTCTTGGGGCCTTCAGCCTATCCGGACGGCTCGTTGGGCCTTCGGAATACCCGGTCCGCCCTGGGTATGTTGGCCTACAGCACAAAGCAGGACCCGCCTCAACCCAACCCCGTCAAACAACCATGTGCACATAAAACAATTATTCACATAACAAATCCTTAACCAGACAAACAGTCTAACATATCACATAGCATAACAACATCCTAACCAGGATTCCGACCTATCCGGTCACTAGCATAACATTACCCTATATATCGGGTACCGACCTTAACCAGGTCACTAACATAACACCACCCTAAATACCAGGGTGCAGACAGAGCAAATCAATACATATCAAACAATTACCCGGATTTCCATCCGATAAAGGGCCAGCCTTGGTGCCGTAGACCCTGTTGATATAGTGAGGATAACTCACCTGCAATTGCCAACTGAAGAGATACGACCAAGCTACTCCGACCACCGATACGAACTTCACCACAGCACACTACCAAAGAACCAATACCGAAATTACCAAAATACCCTTGGAAGTCAAACTGGTCAACTCTTGGTCAAAGTCAAAGTCCTCAGTCAAAGTCAACCTTCCTGGTTGACTCTACTCGCCGAGTCAACCCGTCGACTCGTCGAGTCCTCATACTCAGAAAACTCTTAGAACACGACTCAACTCGTCGAGTCACCCCAAGACTCGTCGAGTGCAACGATC
The DNA here is from genome assembly GCF_052849685.1 of Lactuca virosa. Classification (NCBI taxonomy): domain Eukaryota; kingdom Viridiplantae; phylum Streptophyta; class Magnoliopsida; order Asterales; family Asteraceae; genus Lactuca; species Lactuca virosa. Next base: position 230,866,226 of record NC_136432.1, on the reverse strand, counting down.
TCCAAGTCCCATCCTGTCCAACTCACGGAGTCACCCCTCGACTCACTGATCTGCGTCTTAACCAGAAGAGGTTAGGGGTTCTGCGACCTGACTCGCCGAGTCCAAGAACAGACTCGCCAAGTCCAAGGCAATCTTCAACAGACTCGCCGAGTTGTTCTTCCAACTCGCCGAGTCCATGCACATGTTCATACAACTCGTCGAGTACACCCATGTGACTCGCTGAGTCTCTTCAGTTCTCAATCCATACAGAGGCTTTTCAAGCCATGCAGGGGCTCCAATCCATAAATCCACTCTTCTACAGCCTAACCCTCACATAAAGTTGCAAACTTTACGTGAAACCAAGGAGATATAAGCCCAAAACACTCTAGGGCTAGGGTTTATGACAAAAGGGGCTTCACCAATAACTCTTAGACAGGAGCTTTATGGCATTAAGGACCATCACAAGCTTAGATCTGGAGTAGCAACCTCAGATCTAAACTTCAAACCCGAAATAGGTCTCAAACAAGCTAAGGAACTCCAAATCAAGCACCAAAGATGAACCCAAAAAGGAAATAGCTTAAGATAATGGCTCCTTACCTCTGAGATGTGCCCAAACTGATGTAGATCCCAGATCTACACAAGCCCCTTGATGCTAGCCTCTAATTTCTCAAGCTCCTTCCACCAAATTCCTCTTCCAAACTCCAATCTCCTCAACAATGAAGTCTCACATGAAATTAAGGTTTTCTGGAACTCTCTGGGGGATTAGGAGGCTGGGAGAAGGACATAAAGTCCTTTAAATAGGGTGCAACCCTCGGGATTAGGGTTTTCTCATTCCAGCACCAACTTGTCGAGTCCAAGCCGCCGACTCGGCGAGTTGGCCACTTAACCCGCGATCAATCCCGCTCCGACTCGACGAGTAGCATACCTACTCGTCGAGTAGCTTCCTTTATTTACACTTAGCACCCTCCAACTTCTTGCTTCCGAACTTGGGATGTTACAATTCTCCCCCACTTAAATTAGGCTTCGTCCTCAAAGCCTGCGGCAACACAAACTTCCGGATGATTCTCCCACAATGCACCCATTGATCTCAAACCGACCCAGATTCCTTCAAACACAATTATCGAGTCTCTAAAATCCATCTCTTCCCTTGCAGGGTCCTGATCAACTGCTTCAAGCCGGCCACCGGCTTCTTTTCTCTGATGACAACACTCATCAACTGTCACACCCCGCTAAAGCGGAAACACAGGGCGTGGCAGTACAAAGGGTTTCATCGCAAAAGTTAAAAGACAACACCAACCATAGTATTAAAAATCATTACAAATTCACAATGGGTTTGAACAACTTTTAAAGAAATTACAATGTAAATTGAAATACAACACATGCGAATGCTCCTAAAAGTGAAGTGTCCCTAAGTGCCACTTACTCGATGATTCCTGAAAAAGCATGTAAAACGAGCGTCAACTATAAAAATAGTTGGTGAGTACTCACAGATAAACAAAATAATACTGGTTCCATGAATTGAAATCAAAGTTTTGATAAAAGTTTCCAATAATAAAAGTATATTGTTAAGATAGGTAAATAAGTTTGTAAAAACAAAGTTCTTTGTCATCATGAGAGATAAGGTATGTTGCCCAAATAAGATGCAACATTCATATTCTCATGGAAGATAAAGTTCGTTACTCAAACGAGTAAACAAGTTTCATTGCTAAAATGAGCAATCAATTTCGTTGCTACAAGGAGCAAACAATTTCATTGCTAAAACATGTATATAAGTTTTCAGTAATAACAGTTCGTTGTTGTAATGAGAAACAAAGTTCATTGCTATAATTAATAAACAAGTTTATTGCTATAATAAGTAACGAGTTTGTATGTGTATGAGCAAACAATGAGTCTCAACCAAACCTATGACTGAAGCCCTATCAAGATCTATGCTTATCGTTCCATAGATGAATATGGTATCATGCACTCCAGCAATAGGGCGAGTGAGGAGTTGTCAATTCCTAATAGCGCTATCCATAATGACCATTGGCTCAAAGAGTTAATAGTTAGAGATAAGGGAAGGGCCTTAGTACGATAAGTTCTCATGTTCCGTGTTGCATAGACATACATAAAGAAACATAGCAATACAATAGCAATCGTGTTTGATACAATTCAAATTAAATACAACATGCAAATAATAGTTTTTCTAGACATGCTTTTCCACCCCAAAACATAAAAACTGAAAATAGGGGAGTGCGTGAATACTCACAATATGCATTGAGATGATGCAAATGATGCCTTGAGCTAAGTTCCACTTGTACCACTATCGATTCCTACAATAATGGTATTCGCTAGTGAGTCTCTAATCGAAATCTAACACTAGTATACTTACTACTACAATAGAATTATGCCAATATTGTGTCAAAATTTAATATTGATAAGTTACAAACATTTTTCTGTGAAAATTAAATTTCAATGAATCAATTGTTATATAATAATTTAAGTGGAAATTTCCCATTGTTGAAATGCTAATATTTAATAATTTAAGAGGTGTTCCAATGATTAAATATTCAAAAACTAAATTAATTTAGATCTAAAATTTCCCAAAGTTTGCATTTCAGTTTTAATTGAAGTGAAAGACCTCAAGATAAATTTTCTTGAATTTTTGATTTGTCTGACTATTTTTCACGATTTTAGTTTCTTGAATAACCATAAAATCTTGAAAAATACTAAACAGTTAATAAAAATTACCAAACTTCAGATTTTGGTTCTAAATGTACTAAAAGACTTCTAGATAAATTTTCATGGAGTATGAATATGTATAACCATTTTTCATATATTTAATTCTCTAAATAGATACAAATTCATGAAAAATAGAAATCAGTTTCCAAAATTACCCAAACTTTTTGTATTACTGTTATTAAACATTATTAAGCTGGGAAAAATATAAAAATTGATTTCTAAACTGTTTAACCCAATTTTATGATTTTTGAGCATTTATTCTAATAAAAATTGAAATAAATAGAAAACAGTTTCCAAAATTGCCCAAAATTTTTGTAACACTTTTATTATACATTTAGAAGCTGTGAAAAATATAAAAGATATTTTTCAATTAGTCTTTCTATTTTTCTTTGTTTTATCCTTTTAAATAATCATTAATCGGAGAATAATTATTAAACAGTTAAAGTAAATTACCAAAATTTTTGTACACTTCATTTTCAGAGTAAATAATCTGGGAAAAATACCAAATGTGGTTTTTATATACTGAAATCCGATTTTGTGTATTTAAGTGTATTTAATCTTAGAAAATAGGAGAAAAACAGTATACAGAAGAGAAAAATCATCACAATTTTTATGTAGCCTCCTAATATACTACAAGGTGTTCTGGTAAATTTGCATGAATTTTGGATGAGCAGAACTATTTTTTCTATTTTTAGTCCATTATAAATACAAAAATCGTAGAAAAATAGGAATACATTATGAAAAATTCTGAAAATATTTTTCTAAGTCTTATACCTCTGGTAGAAGCTGCGAAAATTGTTATACAGCCTTTTCAACTTGTCTAAAGTGGTTTTATGATTTATTGGGGCTAAACAAAAAGAAAATTCAAAACCATATTAAACAGTAACAAAAGTCATTGAAACTTCATGGGAGATGTTTATTAACTTAAAGAATCATCCAAGAATTTTTCCAGAGTTTATTTACTAGTGTAAGTATTTTATATGATTTAACACTCTATTTTCTTATTATTTTCATATAAAAATAAAGAAAATATATATTGAGCTGAAAATTTCCAGAATGCATCTTCATACAATTTAACAACAATAAAAAATTGTTTTCTTATTTTTGATGTTGAAAACCATGCCCAAAGGCTCAATAAAATGAATAGAGAAAACTTGGTTCTTGTGATTTATGTAAAGATTATTGATGTTACTTTGACAATTTTTGCAACATGTTACAAAGACTTTTAAATCAAGATATTTTTGTTCCTATTAATACATGATATTAAGAGTTTAAAATAATTTTTGAATGATTTTTAGTGATGAATAAGCCCTTTGAACATGCAACACAAAACAAATGTTCATAAGGAAAGTGCTGTTTGAGCAACAGTTTTGTAAAAATTGGTAAAAATCGAAATATTGGAATTTGCCAGTGAGGTCAGATGTGTTTGAAAGCTAACTCAAAATATTATATTTCAGAAAAAGAATCACGAATTTTTGCTAAGAAATGAGTGAGATATGACAGTTTAAAGTCAGGTAAAGAAATCTGGCAGATTGCATGCATGATGATTGGTTAGAAAAGTGGGTTTTCATCATTTCCTTGAGTAAATATTTTCAAGTATTTTAAATATATCATGATAAACTCATATTTTAGTCATGTTTCCAGAGATCAAAAGATTAAAACTTATCAAAATGTATACATGCATTTATGAACAAAATTTTGTTTCTCAAAAACTCTTAACTTGAGTTTGATGTTTTAATCCTTAAAATCGATTTTTGCACTAAGATCATGAACATGCAACCTTGTTTATCATACATGCATGGTGTTAAAACACATTCATCATGTTGTAAAAACCATTTTAACAAAAAGAAAACAAGTTTTAAGAAGATGAAGAAGGAGAAAGTGTAAGAAAAAGAGCAAAACTTGAAGGAAAAGTGAAGTAGAAATCGATTTTACCTTCAAGAATACCACAAGATGATGAAGATTTCGAGTTTGAGGAGTGTTCTTGGGTTTGTTTTCTGGAAAATTTCTTGGTTCTTAGAGGTAGGAAGAGAGAATGGAGTGGTGTTTGGAGAGAAAAAGTAGAGAGAAGGTAGAGAGAGTTTTCTAGAGAGAGAAAGAAGAGAGATGTGTGTGTGTTGGAGAATGAGAGTGTGAGAGAGATATGGGGAGAGAGGGATCCGATTTTAGGGGAGGAGAGGCTCTCTCTCTCTTGTTTCTTTTATAAAAATTCAAATCTTTTATAAAAATATCCAACTTTTTATAAAATGTGCACCTTAACCTAGTTTTTATGCATAAAACTCTTGATTTTTGACTTATAAATCAAGGGTAAATGTTAATAACTAAATCTTTATTTTTCATTGAATTTTATTTCATAATAATTATTATGATAAGATAATATTATAAGGTTCATAATTGTTTTTATAGGATTTTTAAGGTTAAAGTTTATAAATATGAGTTTTTAGGGCTTTTAGGGTTTTGGAGTTTAATAAACTTTGAATATCAAAATAAATAGAATATTTGAGACTTTAAATTATCTTATGGTATTATAACTATTTTATAGTTATAAATAATGTTTGTAATTTATTTTTATCGGTTTATTGGCATTCTATGTAGTGATTCCGAGATTCAAGCGAAATTGAGGAATCAAGTATACTAGTCCTAGTCTTCAAATTTGACTTAAGTTTCTATGAGACTTTGAACTAACTTCTACTTCTAGGTCAAGTGCATGATGTGTGTATATGATTCATGAAATGTTGTTCGAGTCAAAGAGTGATCCAAATATGGATAGTCACTACAGCTTAGTAGATGTAGAATTCACATATCAAGGTGAAATCTAAGTACACCATCCATTGTTTCTATCTGTTTCCAAGTTTCTAGTAGGTTATAACTTAGCTTCTAATTACTAAGTCTAATATGTGTTGTGCCTATATGTGCAACTAAGTTTATCAAATCTAGAACTAACTCGAATTTTGAAGATTGTCACAGTCTCCCCCGGTTGAAAGAATTTCGTCCCGAAATTCAATTCGTGACACATTCTATTAGAACTCAGCCGAATACAATTGTATAATTGGAGAGATAATGACTTGAAGAGCTCTTTGATTATTTTGGGTTAATTCCTCAAGGGAACAGCCCAACTCTTTAGCTATAATCAAATTAATGGTTCCCTAATTTGAGTTCTACAGTCTAGATTGCGAGAAATTAGGATCATGGAAATCATGATCCAACCATGGCGACCTAGTTGAAAAAGATTATATAGTTAGATATTATCTAACTTAAAAGAACATTATAAGTTTTGCTGAAGCACCAACTGCACTGAGCGTTAAATCCGCATTGATGCTTAAGTCGCATTCTAAATTAACACTAAGTGTAACTTCGCCGCTTAAAAAAAAAGAAGAGATTATGAACAATTTGTTCACTTTCGGGTTGGCTACTAAATCTGGAAAAGATATATTTCGAAATAAGAAGGGGTAGCACGAATGAAAGGGAAGCGATCGAGGGTAAGTTCCTAAAAATACGTACTAAGGGTAGGCAACGAAGTTTTGGTACATCTCAAATGTAAAGGCTAATTAAGTGTCGTCGACAAAATAAATTACGAAATGATTGAGCATCTCCGAGGCTATAATTACTACTACGGTTACTCTTACAATAATAAAACCTTATTCGAAGAATAAATATATTTAGAGAGTCATTGTTGCAAATGGAAGCGATGAAAGTTTATGATAAGTTAAATCACATTGTGTAGATAGCATTTTAAGTGTTTAGAAGTGATAAAAATCTCACTGTTATCAAAATGTGTGTTTAAAAATGATAATTAATCTCACTATTATCAAAATGTGTAATAATTCCAAGATAATGAAGATACATGTGTGGCGATCCAGCAAAGTAGTAAAATAATATAAAGATTAATTAAGGTTAAAGGTTTAAGTCGTCATTAAAGGAATTTGTATAGAAATATTTGTATTAAACTTTTGAGAAATTGTCCAATTGTCTAAGTCAGGACAAATTCAAGCTTACGGGTCAGACTATTTATGAAAACAAGTTTGAGAGTTTAGGGACTCACTGAAAATTGCAAAGTAAAATACTATTTTAAGAAAGGTGTAAAAATGTTAATCTTTGAAAATAGTGCATTCATAGTTTAGTGTTTCTACAAAAACAATCATTTAGAGAATAGATAATCGTAAAATTCAAAACTTTTGATGTATTTAAAGAAAAGAAGAAACATAAGGAAATATATCCTTCACATATATTTTTCAGATATAGAAAAATTATAAGCATAAGGGTATTCATCTTTGTATTACTTATAAGGAAAAATACAATGAAACTTGCATTTTAAATCAAGTTTCCGAATTTAGAACGAAAGGGCAAATGTAAATAAGGAATACTTGTTTATTGTAGATTCCAAAATAAAAACAAGATGTATATGGTAAAAGGCGTAATTGAATATATCAAAGTTGACTAAATCAAAATTATGTCTCACGACTATACACGTATAAATCGCTCAAAACGAACAGGGTAGACTTCTAGTCTGTATGTGTACGAACATGATACTAGGAGAAGCAAAATAGAAAGAAACAAAATTAGACAATGTATTATGTTACTATTATGGGCGTGCGAGATCTAAAATCATAAGGAGAGCAAGAAATCAAGTGCGGGGGAAAGAAAAAGGAAGGTAGCGGTGGCAATGATTGTTATTGTTAAAATTATAAGAACAATACCTATAGGTAGATTAAAAACCAAGTTGAGATATATTTCAAACTTCAATATTTGATGTATATTGATGATTAAATAGACATATGGGAGTTCTAAAGTGTTTGCTAAGGATTGCTAAAAATTCATAAGTTACATATTAAGTTAAACTCCATTTGTGAAAAAAAAGAAGAAGCCCTACAAATGGCAATTGAAAATCTGACAATTTTGACTTTTTTTTTACTGGGGTCCAACAATGGTTAAAACGGTTAAGGTAAAAACTTACATATTTAGATGAATAATTGTGCATTGTCGAAAGTGCGTCACTGGAATTTTAAAAGTGAGCACTAAGTTTTCAAATGCTATAAATTTTAAAAACGTTATAGATTATAAAACCATATTGAAGCAAAGTACACAAATAAGCTATGTTTTGAAATACAAGCATTAGAGATGTCTTATAAACATGTTTGAAGTAGAAATTTTCATAAATATCATGTTGGGTTTCGAGAAAACACATTAAAGTAAATTACAATGTCTAAATGAGAAAGCTGTTAAAAAGTCAAATAAAAGTGTGTTGAAGATTCAATGAAACTTTTTCACATAATATGAACTTCAATGTCATATGTTTAAGTTTTATAGCATAGAGTTTAAACACTTTTATAAAAGAAAATGTTTCTAAGTTTTTCGAAAACGTGTCAAAATGGTAAACAAGGTTTAAAATGGTTTATATGCCCTTAAAAGCATATCTATCCGTTGAAATGGATTTGAATTGAAATTGAAATAGCAATGTTAAAAAAAACCAATATTGGTTAAATTGAGTTTTGAAGAAAAGTGTTAAGTTAAAGCAAGTTGTCAAAAGATTTTTATCGAGAATATGGCTTAAATTGTTAGAAAAGGTCTAGTAAGTTGTATGAAGTGGTTATAAAGTATTTTATCGATGATAAATAAAACCGATGAAACGAAATAACTTTTCGATGGAAGATTAAGAATTAAGGAATAAGTAGATTAGTGTAGCTGATCGTACCTAAATACTAAGGAGAGTATAAGACGAGTATAAGGCGAGTACCGATGTCTTTTTCCTAAGATAAAGGACAAGAAAAATTGTTTGAAAAACATTTTATGGCGTCAATGCAGTTGACGACCTTTTATAGAGGTCAAAGGGATATCATATGTTAAGTTTTAACCTCAAGGTGGAAGCAACCTAGACCTAAATCGTAGCGTAGAAATAAGATCTCACATATAGGTTAAACCTCTGTGTCTCCTTGTGAGTCGAATCCGGAATGCCCGCCAATGGTATCCAAGTGATTATTTAGTGGAGACTCATCTACGTCCTTACGTGATGCTCCAATTCTCATCCGTGTCGATATCAAAACGCTTTTTCATAGTTGTAACTCTAGTACGAAGACGATGAAGAGGTATTGAGGAATAATTCGTATAGGTTTCGACTTATGATTATTACTAGTGTATATCTAGCTACTAACCTTACATCTAAAGTCAATAGCTACCAAGGAATACTCATTCTCAGTACTAAGTGCATTGCTCCTAGAATGGCTAGTGATATAACTTAAGTGGTTAACCTAGCACTTGATAAGGGACAAGAATATTTTCCTAAATAAAGGCATTGTTATAAAAGTGTACTTAGTTTCTAAGTGTATATAGATGAATGCCTATAATATGCAATGCCCGTACGCACACCGAAAAATTTTGTTTTTCAATAGTTTAAGTTGAAAATTGTTTTGAACATAATTCTACTATAACCGTTTCCAGCCTCACATTAACTTTCCTTAATTAAGCATAGTTGGCCATGCTATACTTAATTAAAGTCCAATAATGTGTACTCGAATTAGTTATACCAGTAGTATGTTCTATATTTTAAAAACGTTTAGAAAATTTTTGGCTATAGTTGTGGTTTTCCAAAGGAAAACCGGTATTCTCTATAACCTTCGGCTCTGATACCATTTCCTATCACACCCCGCTAAAGCGGAAACACAGGGCGTGGCAGTAAAAGTTAAAAGACAACACCAACCATAGTATTAAAAATCATTACAAATTCACAATGGGTTTGAACAACTTTTAAAGAAATTACAATGTAAATTGAAATACAACACATGCGAATGCTCCTAAAAGTGAAGTGTCCCTAAGTGCCACTTACTCGATGATTCCTGAAAAAGCATGTAAAACGAGCGTCAACTATAAAAATAGTTGGTGAGTACTCACAGATAAACAAAATAATACTGGTTCCATGAATTGAAATCAAAGTTTTGATAAAAGTTTCCAATAATAAAAGTATATTGTTAAGATGGGTAAATAAGTTTGTAAAAACAAAGTTCTTTGTCATCATGAGAGATAAGGTATGTTGCCCAAATAAGATGCAACATTCATATTCTCATGGAAGATAAAGTTCGTTACTCAAACGAGTAAACAAGTTTCATTGCTAAAATGAGCAATCAATTTCGTTGCTACAAGGAGCAAACAATTTCATTGCTAAAACATGTATATAAGTTTTCAGTAATAACAGTTCGTTGTTGTAATGAGAAACAAAGTTCATTGCTATAATTAATAAACAAGTTTATTGCTATAATAAGTAACGAGTTTGTATGTGTATGAGCAAACAATGAGTCTCAACCAAACCTATGACTGAAGCCCTATCAAGATCTATGCTTATCGTTCCATAGATGAATATGGTATCATGCACTCCAGCAATAGGGCGAGTGAGGAGTTGTCAATTCCTAATAGCGCTATCCATAATGACCATTGGCTCAAAGAGTTAATGGTTAGAGATAAGGGAAGGGCCTTAGTACGATAAGTTCTCATGTTCCGTGTTGCATAGACATACATAAAGAAACATAGCAATACAATAGCAATCGTGTTTGATACAATTCAATTTAAATACAACATGCAAATAATAGTTTTTCTAGACATGCTTTTCCACCCCAAAACATAAAAACTGAAAATAGGGGAGTGCGTGAATACTCACAATATGCATTGAGATGATGCAAATGATGCCTTGAGCTAAGTTCCACTTGTACCACTATCGATTCCTACAATAATGGTATTCGCTAGTGAGTCTCTAATCGAAATCTAACACTAGTATACTTACTACTACAATAGAATTATGCCAATATTGTGTCAAAATTTAATATTGATAAGTTACA